>NC_071468.1:32360853-33742728 GCF_028500815.1 Rissa tridactyla | reverse complement strand
AGAAGCATCAAATGCTGCTGTTGTAAATACTGCAGTAATAAGGAGACAGAATAATTATAGTCTAATTAAAAGGGAGCTTGTTTCCAGTAATAAAACGATCAGTACAGAAAAAAAAAAAAAATTGGGGAAAATTTCTGAGGTTTTCTGACTGTTTTGTGAACATCCTTGCCTGAAATTGCTTTGTCAAAGCTTGATATCCTGACTAAGTGATTTAAAGGCCCTATGCAACAGCAATAATCTTGTTCTTAAAAGTATTCTGAAAAAAATGCATGGGTTTCATATTCCTCCATGGGTGTTTAGAGAAAGAATCAAGCATGCTCATGATAGGCAGTTGATGAAATTCAGGACAAAAAGTACAGGTCAAGTTTGGTTGCAGTTCTGAAAAACATACTGCTATCAGAGGACACATGGACTCTTTAAGGATCCAGAAGGCCTTTCTGGCTAGGTCAGTTTATATCAGCATAATTAGGCTGGGGAACCTTGGTAACAGATTTAAAATTCCAATTTAGGAGAAGAGAAGCGGTGGATGGGAGCCAGTGCTCCTTAAAGGAAGGATGGTGTTCTCTTGAGAAAAGTTGAAGAACAACTGCCTGCATTGAAACAGATGATTTTCCTTTGTTACTGTTAAGTAGGAGTAGTTCTCAGTTCCTTTTGTGAGTGGACCATAAAACACATTTTAGCTTCAATGTTAAATTGCTTCTTCTTCTACCAGTTTCACTGGCCTGTCTAAAAGGGTACCTGAACAGTACAATACTCACTGCAAATTAATTTTATGTATCTCCTCACACATTCAGTTTAGAGGAAAACCTACCAAAATATGTTTTGATACTAGTTATGTGATGTAACTATCTGTTACAGGGGGTTTTGCTTACAGGAGAACAAGGGACTGCAAAGACAGTCATGATTAAGGCATATATGAAGAAATATGATCCAGAAGAGCATTTGTCAAAATGTTTAAACTTTTCATCTGCCACAGAACCATTTATGTTTCAGGTAAAATATAGATTTTAAGCGATTCTTACATATCATTTCCTTGCTAAATATTTAAAGTGTACTTAATTCTGATGATAAAAGAAGTTATTTAGAAATGAAGTCTAAAAGATCTTTTTCCTCTGAGTCACTTCAGAAAATTCCATAAAAAATAATTTTTGAGATAAGAATTAAATATAGTCACTCACAGGGAGATACATGTATTTGTGTGCTTTTTCATTATGGAATTCTAGGAATCCATTTTTTGCTGAAGACATTTCTTTTTCATTTTAGATTAATGAAAATTTTTGGTTATACATCTTCAGATTTTTCCCGATTCTTTAGTTTATAACCATAATTTTTATTTTTGTTAAACAAAAACATTTTTCAACTTTCTTATTTTTCCTCAGCTCAGGAGTGAATACAGCATCAGGAATACAATCTTTAAGGTCCTCTATCATCATAACTTTGTAGAGATTTCCCTTTCCCAATATAACTACTAAAAAATCCATATAAATAGAAAAAAATGCTACCGATAGTTTTTTCAAGTGATTAAAAGGATGATTTATACCACTGTGCTATGATTCAATACTATGAATTTCCTAGGATGTAATCCTATAAGTTGAATTGGCTACATTACCTCTTTGATGCAATGAATTCATGGTGATAATCTGCCAGGAGGATAAAGTAATCATATTAGAATATTTATTCATTGAAAAGTCTGCTTATGGAGACAATCTTATGAACTCCATCCCAAAATTAAGCGTCTTTTTTAAAAAGCTAATGTAAATGTAACAGTGAAAAGTAATGGCTCTAAATATCTTCTTTCTTATTTTTTTTTTTTTTTTAATTCCAAACTCACAGAATGTTTGCTGAGCTTTTCTGTTATGCATAAGATCTCTGGCCATGGTTTATATCAAACTGTGAGACAGAGTAAATCAGGCATCCTTTCACGCATGCAAGATTAATTGAACAGTCAGTACCTCTGTCTCGGTGTCCTTTACTTCGTGTATTATGAGTCCCTAGAACATTACTGTCTTGGAAACAAAACCCAGATTTCCTTGTCTCTGGTACAGAGAGTCTGTGAAAGGAACTTACTGTGTCTTCTCTCTGATACAGTCCTGTAGTACCTCAGAAGATATGCTTTCTTTTTTGGCTAGCTAGCTGAATACATAGCTCACTCTGTTGATGTCCAAGGAGATGTAGCAACAAAACAGTTGAAATCCTTCTAAACACTTGAAATAGCCACACTCAAAATAGTTTTTTAATTTTGAGTCGTCATTCTCAGGTTATTTGCAAGACTGGGTGATTTTGGATCTGTTAGATGTGCTACAAAGTTCGTAATTTCTTATGTAATCACTTTCTTTCTCTTAGCAGTTTCTTTTTCACCTTAATCACATATCTCCAAAATGACACGTTAACGTTATCAGTGTTCTGGATGTGTTTATCTTAGCATACTCACATAGTTATTTTCTGTCATGAAAAAAATGGGACAAAAACATTGGAAAAAACTTGTATCTGTTTTCTGTTTCAAAAATGCTATTAATGCTTCTATCTTTATGACAGTACATGCCACTTTACTCATATAGGATGATAGTTATGCTTGTGAAGCTAAAAAATTATTTGTCTAAGGAAAACGTTTCAATGGCATTTTTTCTGCCATTGTTTATGTTCCAAGTACATTTAGAAAGACTGTAAAGCTGTAGAACTTCGAAGATATATTTCAATTACATATCAACGTCTAATTAGTCGATTGGATCCTGCTTCTTATTTAGTTCAAAACTCAGTCTTAAAAGGTTATTGCCACCAAGGTGTTAAAATATTGCATTACTTAGCTTACAAGACATTTGGGAAATTACTGTCAAAGGAATCTAAGTTGCCTCTGTGTGGTCTGCAGTTGTACTGCAAATATGAGCTTAACTAGGGGAAATCCAAAGCAATAAACATTTTCAGACAGTGCATGTCAGACTCTCTGAAATCAGGTTCCATTCCTCTCCAGAGCTACCCTTTGGAAGGGAGATTCTTAAATGCCTTTCTAAATAAGTCTGATATTTATAAAAATTATGCTGTGGATAATGAAAATACTATTTCTGCTTGTTGATATTCTAGCTTATTCTTAATTAATACAATTTTGATTAATCCTTCATTTCCCAAATTGTGTGTGTTGTCTTCCTACTATCTCTTACTGATTTGTGAAGCAAGAGGGGAAAAAAAAAGATACACAACAGAATTCACAACTTCTCATTTGTTCGTTTTCTTTTCTCTTAGCAGTTTCTCTTGCATTAATCTTGACATGTTTGAAGACTGAAATACAATTCACAAGAAGATGTAATGTTTCATACAGAGATAATGCATCATACTAAAATTAATGCCCTTTTAGTTTGGTGACTTCATGGTAATAATGGGCTTCAATGCTGATAATGAAATAATAATTTCCAAGTTTGAAAACTTTTTAAAAACTTCTTTGGTAGCCAGAGTTGGGTTGCGGGACATAGTTCTAAGGCTGGGGATTTGTGTAGGAATGAGTGTGATGAACGGGAGAATAGGGTTCCTTAATGATGAATCAGAGATGAAACTAGTAACAAAAAAGAAGAAATCATTGGATAAGTGCTGTAGCAGAAAGCAGTAAGACATACGTTTTTTAACACGACATTTTTGCTTTAGATGCAAAACAAGAACTTTCTTTAATTTTTAGAGGACAATAGAGAGTTATGTGGACAAACGCATTGGAAGTACTTATGGACCTCCTGGAGGCAGAAAGATGACTGTTTTTATTGATGATATCAATATGCCGTTTATCAATGAATGGGGAGATCAGGTAAACTGTTTGTTAAAAAATACAACTTATTCTCAAATTGGTGCACTTTTTTTTATATATACATGAGAACCAGTGGACTTGCTTAATATTTTAATTAACTGTTAATTGTTGGAAATGCTTTCTAACTATGGTACATTGGTGAAGAAAAAAGAGAGAAAGGTTTACTGACAAGACAGGTAGAATAATGGTGTCATATCTTAGATTATCTCCACTTTGTCATATTTTTGTAAGATTAAATAAAAAGCTTCACTGTACTAAAGTACTGTATTACTAAATTCGAGATTGACATTAATTTGAGAGCACTATTAAACAAACTTTCTGCGAAGTGAAAGTGTGCTATCTCGGAGAAAGTAATAAAGGCTGTGTCCAAATTCAAAGGTAACACATTGGCTTGCAAACTTGATTAAAGATTTTTTGGCTGTGATGAGCCCATCTACAGCTTGGGTGTGTAACATTCATATGCCTATACAGACCCAAAATCAGGCAAAAGTCTCTCAGTTCCTTCCCGTAGGAGGTCTGAAGTATTTCCAGCCCAGGATGCTGGGTTTTCTGGAATGTCTAGTCTATCATAAAGACCAAGTATGCTTACTATTACTGTTTTTTTAATTTCTCAGAGTAAATAACAAATTAGAAATCTGGGGCCTCTGTGCACTTTTGAAAGCTCAGGCTCTCTGGCTTCTGCAAGGCTCACAGTTTGGGTTAAGGCTGCTCATAGCATTGATCTGGTTTGTTAACAGTGTGGGTAGGAGGTCTGGTCATTAGGGTGGGCTTGGGCACGTATTTAAGTGGCAGTATGGATATAAGTGAGTCTATGTAGAGTGAATAGTTCCTCCTCTTCACTTTAGCAAGCTGTTTTTGTCAAAATGGAAGCCAAGCATGGTTTTAGCATCTCTGAAGTGGAACCTGGCTTTCTACCTAAATGCCAATATATATCAGTTCTTTGGTTTGCATCATTTGCTCTCACTTGAGAGAACTTTAATTATTTTTTTTAAATTGAAACTAGTGTTGAATTACCCACAACACTGAGCTGCTTGACTGTAGTCTAGAACATAGGTGATTGTGTTTGAGGAAGAACCCTCACAGGCCCAGGTAGTGTTCAATAATAGAAAGGATCTTCATTATGAAAGGACCTCCACTAAGTCTTCCATTATGGCCCCAAGACATTGCTGAAATATTTTTAATGGGATGATGGTTTGTGACTGGTGCACTGCTGCGTATCATGTGGCTTTGTTAGGGTATGTAAGCACGTGAGACTTGCTGAATGTCATTTCAGCAGTTGCTATGGGGGCAAACTCTGGTGCCCCCTGATCTGTAGAGTGGAGTGAATAAACTTTTCAGAATAAACAGCTTCCTGTTTCAAAAAAATAATTAGTTGTTTTGCTTTGAAGGAGGCCAAACGGAAAACTGAAAAGCATAGTTTGAACACCTAGAGCTGAATGTCCAGCAGCAAAATATGGAACAAAACAATTTTTTTTTCCAGTTCATTGCCTTAACTTTATTTAGTCAAAAGGAATACAAACACATTTGGTTGATAATATGTGGTGGTACAGCTCTGAAAGAATTTTCCTGCTGTTTAAAATCACATGAACTGAGATCTCCCGTAAGACTAAGGAAGATAGTTTAATCTGAGTTTAGATTCAAGTGAAAACCTCTTTCTAGGGATTAGTGATAGAATTACAAGAAGAAATAAAATTATTGAGGTATATTTTCTTTTTTTCTTGTTTGAATTTCTAATTTGTACAAGTTACCTAACCTTACAGGTAACAAATGAAATTGTTCGTCAGATGATGGAAATGAAAGGAATGTACAGCTTGGATAAACCTGGAGACTTCACTACAATTGTAGATGTACAATTAATAGCAGCAATGATACATCCTGGAGGAGGCCGTAACGATATTCCCCAGCGTTTAAAAAGACAGTTTTGTGTATTCAATTGTACATTACCATCCAATGCATCCATAGACAAAATTTTTGGTACTTCTTTCTCTTGTTTTAGTATAATCTTTTTTCATAATTTGATAATTGACAAAGGTATAAAAGCATGTTCTCTTTCTCACTTTCATCATGCAAATTAGAGTTTTTCCAGTGAAACAACTGAAGCTGTATTACAGCAAAAATGGTGCCATGAAACAGAAATTAACCCCTTTAAATTCATGTCTTTCTAGTTTTGGACATACAAAATAACTAATAAAAAAAATAATGGCATTTACTGGAAGAATATGAGCAGTCCTATTGCTGTGTAGGTTACCATTCCACCTCTGCACTGTCTGAAATGCCCTCTGTTGCTAAAGTTCTCAGTTCTGTTAACTTTGTCAATGCAGTATATCATTAAAAGCTAGCAGTTCCTGACAGTTATTTCTACACTGGTTCAGAAAGACATGGACAAGAGAGACAAAATTATTTCATTGTAATTAAAAGCAAATTAATGCTTTAAATAAGTACTTATATGTCTTTCTCACAACCTACTTTATTATGTCCTACAGCTGGAGTTTAATTGTATATTGTATTTTACCTTTTCAGGTGCTATTGGCTGTGGATACTTTCATTCATGTAGAAAATTCAGTCCTGAAGTATGTGATATGGTGAAAAAATTGGTCCCAACAAGCAGAATATTGTGGCAGTGGACAAAGGTATAAATTACAGGGAAAGTTTTATCACAATCAGTCTGAACAGAGTATCTATTAGTGTAATTTAGGCACGTATTCCTTAAGAACATATCTATAACAAAAAAAAAAAAACACAGAAGAAAAATGGGCTAAAAAAGTTTTGGAGATGCAGTATGGAAAATATCAGATTTCAGTATGTGAGACAGATGAATGGAAATACCACTCCATTCCTTCCTATAGTTTTATTCATGTTACCCAAAGCTTTAGTCACTGTAGCTAAGGAACAGGGAGTGAAATTCTTTATACATTATAATTTTTAGTTTATAAAGGCCAGAGCAGCATATGAAATAATTACATGTTATATGAGTTGGGGTTTTACATTTAGTGCTAGATCGTGCTTCCAAACAAATGAGATATTTTTGATGACTTCTTAGAAAGAATTTTCCCACAATATTATGTGTGAAAAGTAGTAGTTTTGTTATTTTTATATTTTATGAGTAATTACAAATTTATAATTTATATTATTCTTGATTCCTTCTAAATGTTACTGATTTTGAATACTAACAATATTTTTCTTTAGACAAAGATGCTGCCTACACCATCTAAATTCCACTATATTTTCAATCTTCGAGACCTTTCTAGAATTTGGCAAGGAATGTTAACTATAAAGGCAGAAGAATGCAACAACAGCACTGTCCTTCTAACACTTTTTAAACATGAATGTACCCGAGTAATTGCTGACAGGTATAATAACTATTGTATTTTGTATTTAGTAGGTTTAGCCATTTACTTTGTTTATGCTCATACATCTGTAAAACTTCTTAATATGATAAACCTTCTTATGCCAATATGTAAAAATTTTGCCTTATTTTACATGCAGTCTGCATTGGGGTATTATCCCAACAATGTCATGCTATGTACTGATAGATTAGACCAGTAATTGGATGGAGAACTCAAAATACATGCATATTCTATGCTGTAACCTACATTTTTTTGGCTCTTATCTTTGGCTACAGTCAGACAGTTCCTCTGTAAAATAGAGGATTGTATGGTGTCCTAAATTTATACACAGACAATAATTTAATATTGCTTTGATCTCCTCACAGAAAAAATTGTCACATGCCTATGATTAAAAAATGGCCCGTGTCCTCTAAATCTCCTTTAAAGTCTTCATAAAACAGATACAGTTGTGAGCTGAATCTGTTAAAGATCCAGTAACGTTTTTGTGTTTACATTTTGTGTTTTGATTTCTTATGAAATATTAGGTGTAGTACTTAGGTGTAAGTAAAATCTTGACTTATACCCACCACTATTGTGGATCTTCATGAATATAATTATTTCTTATTCTGATGTCCTGAGGAAGGTCCTTCATAATTTTTATAAATTTAATGCTTTATAATTAAAGCATTGAAGTTAAATGTTGACTTAAAAATAAGTATGTGTATTTTGTTACACTGCATTTACTTTATAAAGCTATCACAAAGTGAAAGGAATGAAAAATGTTTTGCCAGGGACACAAGAGGGCTTACTATATTGCTTTGCCTTTTAGTTAGACCTAAAGGCCTTGAATTGGCAAGTGGTTAGGAGTTACCTGCCATGACCAGAATTTTTTCAATATTCAACATAGTTGCAGGAGTCTAAAATGGAATTTATCTATTTTAAAGTGCCAACTGCAGTCTGGTGCAGATGATTTGGTGTGGTAGCAGGCAAGATGTATACATAATGACTGCATAGTATTCAAACACAGTCAGGCTTAATTGCCATTATTTTAGTAACTTGTAGAAAATAATGCAGAGAGCAAAGGTATAAAAGAACTATAAGAAGTTCCATCTCTGTTTTCAAAAGATAAGAGGGACAAAGTGAAATCCTTAAGTATACATTGGTATGTGGACTTTAGCATGTACTCAGTTGGAACAGAAACAAAACAAGGTGTATAAAATTTAGAGATGAATTACACGTTGCTAAAACTGGTGGGTGAAACAACTGCCCTCCATTTCAAGTAAACCTTAGAAGCAGTTCCAAACAAAACATAGACCCTTCTCAAGCAGTTTTGTTCACCATCCCTACCTATACCTTTAGAATCCCTCATTTTCTTCCATGAGAGCTCTGAATCAGCTGGCAGGTGCCTCCTTATTTTCCCCAGGAAGGTGCATTAACAAACTTGAGTTAAGAGCCAAGGAAGTAAGACTGCTATTATGACCAGTTCTGATATCCCAGAGGAATTCTAATTTGAAAATCCTGCTCACTTTCACCTCTCTCTTTGGATACATATGCTGAATTCAGAAAATGCATGCAGGAAATCTAAAAGGAAATCTAGTCCATCAGTTTTCAAGAATATAGAAATGAAGGCCAGGGTTTTCTGCTGACTTTAATAGTTATTTCTCTATAATCTGAAAAAGCCTACTCAATGCAAATCCCGTACAAAGTCTAACATTGCTGATATTTCTGAGTGCCTGAACTACCATATATTATGTAAACATACAATTTTACTGAAATTGATGTTTATGTATTTATGTGTGTGATAGAATGCTGTTGATATAAAAAGGGGGAAAAACTTTAATTTTAATTTGAAGTTAGGATCATACCCACTGATGCAAAAGTATCATACAGCTTTGAGTGTATTATTTTCTGCGTTAAAGTTAGGAGCAATATCACTGACATTTACGGAAATGTTCTTTTTTTTATTAGTTGTTTTGGGGAATTTAAAAATACATAGATGATATGTATTTGTACAGATATGTTATATATTAGAGAGAAGGAGCGAGTAAGTGCAGTCATGCAGTCTCTTCTTCCGTGCTGCTTTTAGATTCCATAATGGTTAGTATTATAATGCCATCACTAAGAACCTCTAAGAATAATAAAGTATATAGTGTATATCTAGGCTGTCTCTGTGTCACAGTTCTTTAGTGTTCTTTGTCTTATTTGAAAACTCAGAGTACTGTGTATGGCTTTTTCATGTTTGTCCTATTTTCCTCTCAGTTGTATCACTGAAAACGAAAAGAAGTAAAGATGAATTTTTTTTTTTTTCTGTAGTTTGACATTCACAGTTGGCATTCCCTTTTTCTGGTGTTGAGGTGTTTCTTTAATGTTTACCAGTTACTACTGAGAGTCATTCTTGATTGCGTCTCAGATAGATAATCATAGTAGTCAAAGATCTTGATCTGTATTAAAACCATCTTGAACCTATCAATGGAAGCAGATACAGTTGTTTCAACCATGAAATGTAGTCACTAGTATTTGTGTTTGCAGACTTTGTTTTATTTCAGTCTGCATTATTCCTCCTCCCTGCCCCCTTCCCCAGTGTATATTCCCCTCTATGATTACAGATTTTAGTGTAAGAGGAATTGAGAATCAAGTCGGGTTATAGTTATATATAGTTATATATACTATCTTCCTTTCACTATTCCTTATCTCATTGCAGTTTCATAGGCAGTACTATAATAACATAAATTATGCTATTCTACTGCAGGTTGAAAGATAAGGGTCACTTAGCCGTGGTTATGTGGGAAATCATTCAGCCTTTTTCATCCTTTTTCATCTGAGAAATTAAATGGTCTGTTATTGCCTAGTTCTAGTTGGAAAGTTGGAAAGTCGAGTTGTTTCTGTGTTTAATGTGATTGACTATTATACTTCAGTGTATGGACGCATTTCACGTCTGTTAATATTGCCTAATCCATTTCTGTGACAGCTGTCTAGTGTATATTGCCTAGTATGTATTTTTCTATTTAGTAATTAGTATTTAGTAATCTGGTTTTCTCCCTATATAACTAGAAATCATTTTTTTAAAAATTGTACTAATCTCTGATTTTTAGATTTATTACTCCTGAAGATACAGCCTGGTTTGATAAAACTGTTACTAAAGCAATTGAAGAATATGTGGATACAGGGTTAACAGAAGTTCTTCAAGCTGAACCATATTTTGTAGATTTTTTACGGGAGATGCCTGAACCAACTGGTGATGAACCAGAAGATTTTGTGTTTGAAGCACCAAAAATTTATGAGGAGGTATTTCACTTTACACCTATAATACCAGGCACTGAAGTTTTCCTTTAGTTCTTAAGTATGTTATATTGCTAAAGTTATGTCAAACAGAAAGTTTTGTTGAATACCTACCACGTTTTTTGTGAAGATCTATCTAGATTTTTATGGTTAGTATGCAATAAATCATTTTAGTGATGTTAATAATGCCATATAAATGTAGTTTATTCATTTCTATTCTCCTTGCTCCTTTTTTACCCATCATTAGCAGAAAATTTCTGCTTAAACACAACTGCAATCTCTACAGTGAATTAACTAGACAATCTCATTAAGCGTGGCCAGTACATGAACTCAAGTTTGTGTAAAAATGTTAGTGCCGTTTTAAATTCTGAAGGTCCATGCTAGTTGTTACTGATTTTCATTATTTTTTTTTCCAGATTCCAAGCTTTGAATTTCTTTGTGAAAAATTGCAAATGTATCAGAGACAATACAATGAATGTATTAGAGCATCATTTCTTGATTTGGTGTTTTTTAAGGATGCAATGACACATCTTATTAAGGTTTGGGGTTTGTTACTTTTTTCGTAGTTTAACTGTTGCAACAGTGTTCCTGATTTGGGCAAGCTATGCAGGAGGACCCATGCGGAAAAGGCTACTCTTATGCCCGAACTGGCTTGCCATTTTTGCCAAGTCATTTTCGAGAACTAGGAAGGAGCTACAGTTGTTTTACCTGCTTTCATGTTTTGTAATAAATACCTTATTTTATATATTTGATTAAGCTTCTGTGTATTCAGAGATACAAAGATTTTCTTTAGCAGGAAAGTTAAGGTCAGAAAGAGGCAAATTAATATTTTGTATATAGAATCATTTTTAATTGTTAAGAATTCAGAGAAGACTTCAAAGATATCTATACCTGACAAATGACCAAAACAACATGAGGTAGAATCTGATTGGATGGGAGGCATGAAAAGAAATATAAATCAGGCTTGCAGTAGAATCAGGGTGTAGGGTAGAGGAAAGTCTCGGTTTATAATGAGTTGAACCCCTATTCAGAATGGAAGGTGTAAGGAAAGAATTCATCCAAATCAGAATCGAATTCGCCATGGGGAAAAAAAATGGCTAAGCATGAGATTTCTTTCAAGCGCTGTGCCTCAGGTTTAAGAAGTTGTGTTAGTTATTTCTGGAATTACATTAACTTGATGGTGGTTTACTGAAAGACACATAGAAGCCACAGTAAAACCAGAACAGAATGAGATGTTTGGTTCTTCTGTAGATGAACTCAAGTGAAGTAGATGATTTTGTTTGCTTTGTGATTAAATAGAAGAAAATAACTTCATTTTTAAATAGCGTTCGTGTGATGCAAGGTGAATTTCTGAAGACCTTTAAAGTCTCTGATGCTCCATTTCCATTGGCAAGTTTTAACCAGAATATCTGGAATATGCAGTTAGGTAGTAGAAAGGAGCCCTACTGTCACTATGGTGACAATAAATTTAGTCACCCTCATAATTTCACATTTAGACTTCTATTTTAATATAGTTATCTGGATAGTCTCAGAGGGAACTGTGCATAAAACCAAAATTTCTTTGAAGGAAAAAATGAACCAAATTCAAAGGCTTGATGTAGATGCCGATGTCTTGCATTTTGTACATAATTTACATGAGGAGCAAGCTGTAGCATCTTAAAAGAATAGTGCACTAATATATAATAAAACCAAGGAAGATGTGATGTATATACTGGAGATGTGTAAAAAAGCAACATAGTAAATTTGTAATCCAGCTTTTTTGTCTGGGAGACTTGTTAAGAAAACTAACTTGAAGGAAATGTTGAAGGTAGATTATAAAATAGAGTATAACCCTAAATGATAGTTTAAATTTGTCTAAATCTTTCAGACTCTTAAAATTAGGAATGTAGTATGTTTATTCTTGTAGCTAAAGGTTTTTTTATTGATATTTTTAAACACATTCAGGATGATATCTTCAACATAAAACCGAGGTCAGAATGTCTTGCTTTATGTATTCAAATCCTATTTGTAACTAATTATAACCACCCTATATCCTTACATGCAGCTTTTTCATTAGCCACACAAAATTCCTAAAGAATGTGTGAGTCTTCTTTTGAGAGGAAAAATTTTCTGCAGGAATCCTTTTAATAATCATTACATTGTGCTCTGGTAAATCAAGTGTAGAGTATAACAGATTTAAAATTTTTCTAATTAACATTTTAATTTAAATTTATTAATGAGCCTTTCTTCTATTTCTTCCTACATAGATTTCTCGGATAATTCGGACAGCATATGGAAATGCTTTACTTGTTGGAGTTGGTGGTTCTGGAAAACAAAGTCTTTCAAGGTTGGCCTCCTTTATTGCTGGCTATAAAATATTTCAGATCACTTTAACCAGGTAAGAATTGCAAGTAATATTTAAATCAAATTTATTCTGCTGCTTTACACTGTCATAGCTTTATGTTTTTAACAGCCTTTTTTTTTTTTAATTTTGTCACCATTTGAAAATGTGGAAAACAATAGATTCTTTTCTGGTTTGTATATAACATTGGATTAAGTTTGAAAGCTGGACTATGTGTTAGCTATTCCTGAGCCAAAATATGTGTGTTTACAAAGGATGTTTGCACTGTCATTTATAAAACACTATAATCTGAAAATAGCAGTATTCTGAGTTGCTTTGAATAAACAGGTAATGTTTCTTATTCCTCCTAGATCCTATAATGTAAGCAATCTTTCAGATGATTTAAAATCATTGTATAGAACAGCTGGACTAGAAGGAAAAGGTATCACTTTTATTTTCACTGATAATGAAATAAAAGAGGAGTCATTTTTGGAATATGTTAATAATCTGCTGTCTTCAGGCGAGGTAAGAGTCTCAACATGACAGGCAATGTACTTTAGAAGCAGGAAACTGCAGAACCTGTTCCCACTAGTTTATTTCTATTTAATTTGGTAATAAATTGTAGAATCAATAATGATTAAAATATCTCAACTTTTAGAATAAGGAGTGTTATTAGTATGACTTCCTTTATCTCTATTTCAATGTAAGCTCGGAAAAGATAAGGAGCTATGGTGGGTATTTCAGTACCCTTTATTAAATGAGTATTCACTGGCCATTCAAGATCTGTACTCTTCCTGAGTTAGACTTACTAGTTTTTAATGGAGTTACATGAAGTCTAAATCAGGGCAAAATTTGGGGGTTTAATCTGTCTGAACTCTGTATATGCAGAGAGAGAGATACAGGTGTAAACAGACAAATATTTGTAAACTCTGTAATAATTACATCCATGTGATTTATTTTCTTATCAATTTTAATTTTATAAAAAGATTTCTAATTTATTTGCTCGGGATGAATTGGATGAAATCACCCAAGGATTAGTACCTGTGATGAAAAAAGAGATGCCTCGGTGTCCTCCTACCTTTGATAATCTTTATGAATATTTTTTAACTCGGGCAAAGAAGAACTTGCATGTTGTCCTCTGCTTTTCTCCAGTGAGTTTTTTCTTCGTATCTGCCTTCCTTACTTCCATTAGCAAACCATCCTATAAGGTGTGACAGAATTATTCAAGCTTTATATTTTTAAGGAGAGTTGAAGATGTATAAAAAGATTACTGAAGTCTGGTTGTAATTGCTGAGATAATAAAAGTACAGTTGTCAGAACGTAAAATCAAAATACCTAAAAATTAAGTCATTTCTTACATGTTAAAGTAGTATTTTTTTCCTCCTGACATATTCTTTCCTAATACAAATCAATGAATGTGTCTTTGGGAAATTCTTGCCCTTTACTTGAAAACAAGAATTTAATGGAAATGAAAATAAGTTAATTGAAGTTTTAAAATACTAAAAACATTTATATTTTTCACAAACTTCTTTCTTCAAATTTCACAAAATATTGAATGTTGAAATGTAGCAAGAAAAAACTGTACAGAGTGTTCTAAGTAGAAAATTAGCAAGGAAAAAAATAGACTATTTAGTTGTTTATATGAATTAAAAATTTTGATCAAAAACCTGATAAGTGTCATATCATAAATTAACAGTATTACTTTCTTTAGGTTGGTGAGAAGTTCCGTGCACGTTCTTTGAAATTTCCTGGTCTCATATCAGGGTGCACCATGGATTGGTTCAGTCGATGGCCCAAGGAGGCTCTTGTAGCTGTAGCCAGTTACTTTCTTTCAGAATTTAATATGGTCTGCTCTGCATCAGTTAAAACACAAGTAGTGGAAACCATGGGTATCTTTCATGATATAGTTTCAGAAAGCTGTGAGAATTATTTCCAAAGGTAATATTTTATACAAATGCAATAGTTAATCCCAAAAGTATAGCTACTGATAGTGTTTTTTGAATTCATTTTATTCTGTGAATCAATAAGTGTCTCTTAAGGGTAATACAAAAATAAATCTGCTACGTCAATATATGCAAAGGCCATGAAAAGTAATTACTGTTATGTTGCAAATTCATTTTCTTCATTCCCACTATTCAAAAATCTTTAATATTGCTTATGTGGATAAAAACAATCTAATTGGAATTAAGGGTTTGCATTATGAAGAAATTTGATTTTGATTTTGACTGAATTAAAGACTTGATTTATATAATCTTTTGTTTCACTGGAAGTAATCAAATGTAGTACATATTAAAAATATGTACTAAGCTGATGTTGCTAATATACTATGTTTTAGGTATCGAAGAAGAACTTATGTAACACCTAAATCCTATCTCTCTTTCATCAATGGCTACAAAGAAGTTTATACTGAACAGTTAGCAATTATTAATGAACAAGCTGAACGAATGCAAATTGGTAAGCAAAATACGGATAAATATTTCCACGTATGGTCTCTGTATGTGCTTTTAATATTTGACTTCTTATTCAGTGATCACTTATAACCAGTTCTGCTGTATCACAGCTCAAAACTGGTGGCATATGAGGACCATTTCTAAGCATTCCAGCTATCACCAGTTCACAATGATTCTCTTACAAAAATGCCTCAAAGAAGCTTCCAGCTTAATCATTCATCTCAGCATTATATTAAATTTTCCAATTTAGCATTTGTAATAGAAAGTAGAACCTGAAAATGGCCAGAGAGAACATCTGATTTACTAGTGTAGAGAGAGGTAGCTCTAAACACAGTTATTAATTTACGTCTGGACTTGTCTATGGAAATTCTCACTGCACAGTCTGAGTGCTTCACAGTTGATTTATTTCAGATTTCTGCTGTAGAATAAGTAGCTGTTACTTGTCGTCATTTTATAAATAGGGATCTGAAATACAGAAAGGTATCATAGAATCACAGAAAGGTTCAGGTTGGAAGGGACCTTAAAGATCACCTAGTTCCAACCCCCCTGCCATGGGCAGGGACACCTCCCACTAGACCAGGCAGCTCAAAGCCTCATCCAGCCTGGCCTTGAACACCTCCAGGGATGGGGCATCCACAGCCTCCCTGGGCAACCTGTTCCAGTGCCTCACCACCCTCACAGGAAAAGAATTTCCTCCTGATATCCAATCTAAATCTACCCTCATCCAGTTTGAGGCCGTTGCCCCGTGTCCTATCATTACAATCCCTGATAAACAGTCCCTTCCCATCCTTCCTGTAGGCCCCCTTTAGGTACTGGAAGACTGCTATAAGGTCTCCCTGGAGTCTTCTCTCCTCCAGGCTGAACAACCCCAATTCTCTCAGCCTGTCCTCATAGCATAGGAGCTCCAGCCCTCTGATCATCTTCGTGGCCCTCCGCTGGACACGTTCCAATGGGTCCGTGTCCTTCTTGTGTTGAGGACTCCTTTTGATGCAGCCTGGGATGTGGTTGGCTTTCTGGGCTGCAAGTGCGCATTGCCTGCTCACGTTGACCTTCTCGTCCACCAGCACCCCCAAGTCCTTCTCCTCAGGGCTGCTCTCAAGCCGTCCTCTGCCCAACCTGTATTTGTGCCTAGGATTGCCATGACCCAGGTGCAGGACCTGGCACTTGGCCTGGTTGAACTTCATGAGGTTTGCACAGGCCCACCTCTCAAGCTTGTCCAGGTTCCTCTGAATGGCATCCCTTCCCTCCAGCATGGTATGATTGAAATGTTCTTCTAATTTTGTGTATCTGTTTGAAATGACCTAATTTTTAGCATTAGATTAGTACCTAATGGGTTCAGAATACAATTTCAGTTTTCACCCGTTTGCATCTAGTCATGCTTTTGTAAATCTACAAAGGCAACTGAACAGCTTAGGAAACTTAGTCTTTATTGGAAAAGATACTGTATATCAGTCTAACAGAATAGAGAACTATACATGATAATGTTCTTCATGCAAAGCCAAAAGGATGTAGCATTTAAACAATTATTAACAATGCAGCTGGTACATGTCACATGAAGAAAAGAATAGAATAAGAACATACAGATATTTATTTTATTCATAAACTGTTTGCTGAATTAGAGTGGATTGTAGAGGGCCAATTCATCCTCAATATTTTCATGTTATGCAAATTTCCCTGTATGGATCTTTTGTCAGTTCTTATCATTAGTCCTTCTTGAGAGGAGGATAAAGTCTGAGATTCTTGAAGATTTCAGAGGGTGGGGTTTTCTTTCTGTTCTTTCTCCAGTTCTTCTGTTTTCAAAAATAATTTAAAAGAAGTAACCTATGTATCTTCATCACTGTCAATAAAATTTCATGTGTAGATTAGATTTTCATAGCCTCTCACATGATATGATAACTAATTCGTTATGTGGTATTCAAAACAAAATGACCATGTACTTATACATCTTCTACTGCAGCATCTTTATATCATTGATGCTCAGAAAATTATGTCCATCAGCTCATGGGCAATATTCATGCCAGTTAGAAAATATTCTAAATAGTTTCACTTGCATAGAAAAGATGTATTACAAAACAACAAAAATACTCATCATCCCTGACTCCAAACGTGCTCCACTGTTTACTGTGTCCTAAGAAACTTTCTCAAAAAATTTCCACTGCTTGGAGGAGGTGATCCTTGAATATTAGCCAGCTTTCTTGGGCCCTTCTTCCCTCCAGGGCTTTATCCCATGGTACTCTACCAAGCAGATCCCTGAAGAGGCCAGTGTCTGCTCTCCTGAAGTCCAGGGTAGTGGGTTTGCTGTTTGTCCTCCTCGCCACCCTAAGGATCTTGAACTCCACCATTTCATTGTCACTGCAGCAAAGGCTGCCCTTGATCTTCACATTCCCTACGAGCCCCTCCTTGTTGGTGAGAACAAGGTCCAGCATAGCACCTCTCCTCATTGGCTCCTCTATCACTTGGAGAAGGAAGTTATTATCAATTCATTCCAGGAACTTCCTGGATTGCTTTTGCCCTGTTGTGTTGTCCCTCCAACAGGTAACATGGGTGGTTGAAGTCCCCCATGAAGACCAGGGCTTCTGAACATTATGCTGCCCCTGTCTGTCTATAGAGGGCCTCATCTACTTGGTCTTTCTGGTTGGGTGGCCTGTAGCAGACCCCCACTGTATCATCACCTGTCCCTGCCCTCCCTTTAATCCTGACACATAAACTCTTGGTCAGCTCCTCATCCATCTCCAAGCAGCGCTCCATGTACTCTAGCTGGTCTTTGACATAGAGGGTGACACCCCCTCCTCCCCTGCCTGTCCTTCCTAAAGAGCCTGTATCCTTCCATTCCAACACTCCAGTCATAGTAGCCATCCCGCTACATCTATGTGATGCCAATAAGAACATAGCCCTGCAGGCGTGCACACATCTCTAACTCCTCTTGTTTATTCCCCATGCTACGTGCGTTTGCAGAGAGGCATTTAAGTTGGGCCCCCAATGAAGCTGTCTTACTGGCTGGAGTCACTGGAATTCCTTTGTACTGCACTCCAGGTGTTCACCTGCTGACCTGTGATGCCTCTCCAGGCTCTGCGCATCTATTGCTGGCAGTGGCATCAAACTACAGAGTTCTAAATATCTCTTCGAAAAGAACTAGTCGTGTTTCTAATGCCTAAATCAGGTATTCATTTATGACTACAGGCACTAAAAAAGCATTACCTACTGGCATGGTACTGTTGTAATATTTCTTGTGATTGGAAATATGTAGGGGACGTGAAGAAACTGTAACGGTTTCTTGTTTATAACAGAAATTCTTCAATTCTTGTTCTGCGTATTCCCATTCTTTGTCCATCTGTCTTTCTTCTAATTCTAGGATTGTAGCAGGGAAAGGTAATGCAGCAAAGGGTATCACTTTCCCTTTCATAGCTTCTCTTTCAGAACTTTTCTTTGCAGTGAAGTGAAGTAACAACCATTCTGGAAATTGCTGTCGGAGGAGTGGGAGGGGTGAGTAGAATGTCAGTGTGTATGTACATCTATCCCTCAGAGTATTTTAGGAAGTGGCATATGTCTGGGAAAAGAAAAGATTCTAAAATATCTCTCTTGTCTCCCAGTCAATGTCTTTCAGTGAATATACCTTTGAACTTTATTGTTGAGAGTGGCAAAATAACTTGTCTTTTGGCGAGTAATAATAAAGAGCCTGTAGACCGGCAGTAGGCTGATCTGAGGCAGCTATGTTAGAAGAATAAGACGTGCTAGGAGAGAATGCTTGGCTGTGGTAACAGAAAGGTGGAGAGACTTCACAGAGAAACATCGCACATCAAATGTATAACTGCAAGTGTGCTCTGACTCTAGCCTTTAGGGAGAGAGATAACGGGAATGCTTCCAGGCAAGTTGCAAGATTTTAAGATTCAGTAATGAAGAAGATAGGAGAGGCTAGAGAGGCTTCAGCATGCAATGTGGACCTCAGGAATAGCCAAAAATCTGTCCTCAGATCTGGAGAATGTCTTATGAGGAGTGGCTGAGGGAGCTGGGATTGTTTAGCCCAGAGAAAAGGAGGCTGAAGGGAGACCTTAACACTCTCTACAACTACCTGAAAGGAGGTTGTAGAGAGGTGGGAGTCAGTCTCTTCTCCCAAGTAACAGATGATAGGATGAAAGGAAACAGCCTCAAGTTGCACCAGGGGAGGTTTAGACTGGATATTAGGAAAAATTTTTACAGTGAAAGGGTTAGTAAGCATTGGAACAAGCTGCCCAGGGAAGTGGTTGACGCACCATCCCTATTTAAAGGGAGCTATTTAACAGATGGGTAGACATAGTGCTTAGAGATATGGTTTAGTGATGGTTTTTGTCAGAGTTAGGTTGATGGTTGGACTAGATGATCTGAAAGGTCCCTTCCAACCTAAGCAATTCTGTGATTCTGTGGAGGTAAGGCTGATTGGCCTGTAATTTCCTGGGTCCTCCTTCTTGCCCTTTTTGAAGACTAGCATGACACTGGCTTTCCTCCAGTCCTCAGACACCTCTCCTGTTCTCCATGACCTTTTGAAGGTGATGGAGAGTGGCTTAGCAATAACATCTGCCAGCTCCCTTGGCACTCATGGGTGCATCCCATCAGGGACCATGAATGTGTGGGTGTCGAGTTTGCCTAAATGATTTCTAACCTAATCCTCCTTGATCAAGGGAAAGTTTTCCTCTCTCCAGTCTCTCTCTCTTATCTCCAGGGTCCGGGGTTCCTGAGTTCCTTTACTGCCTTAGCAGTAAAGATTGAAGGAAAGAAGCCATTCAGTAACTTTGCCTTCTCTGCATCCTCTGTCACCAGGACACCTACCTCATTCAGCAGCGGGCCCACATTTTCCCTAGTCTTCCTTTTGCTACTGATGTACTTGAAGAAGCCCTTGACATCCCTTGCCAGGTTTAATTCCAAGTGGGCCTTAGCCTGCCTCATTTCATCTCTGCATACTCTGACAGTGTTCCTACATTCCTCCCAAGTGGCCAGTCCCTTTTTCCACATTCTGTAGACTTCCTTCTTCCATTTTAGTTTTTCCAGAAGGTCCTTGCTCATCCATGCAGGTCTCCTGCCCCCTTTGCCTGATTTCTTACTCATAGGGATGCACTGATCTTGAGCTTAGAGGAAGCGGTGCTTGAATATTAACCAGCTCTCTTGCACCCTGCTTCCTTCTGGAGCCTGAGCCCATGGGATTCCTCCAAGTAGGTCTCTGAAGAGGCCAAAGTCAGCTCTTCTGAAGTCCGGGGTTGTAATTCTACTTTTTGCCCTGCTTCTTCCATGCAGTATCCTGAACTTCATCATCTCGTGGTCACTGGAGCCAAGGCTACACCCAGCTTTCACATCCCCAACTAGTCCTTCTTTGTTTGTCAACACAAGGTCCAGCAGGGCACCTCTCTTCATTGGTTCCTCTACCACCTGTGTCAAAAACTTATCATCGATGCTCTGCAGAAACCTCCTGTACTGTACGTGCCTGTCTGTGTTGCGTTTTCAGCAAATACCAGTGTGGTTGAATTTCCCCCATGAGAACCAGGGCCTGCGATTGTGAGGCTACTTTCAGCTATCTGTAGAAGGCCTCATAGATATTATTTATCAATATTATTTATTTATTATAATATTTATGTCATTTCCTCATGCAGCAATACAAATGCAGTATCAAGTCCGATTTTCTGACTGTCCTGTGCCTTTATGACACAACATATCCTTCACATACCTCTCCTCTCTCTCCTCTCTCTCCTCTCTTTTTAAGTTGTTTTTAAGTTTCTCTTTTTAATTTTTTTGTGATCATAAGGATGTATTTTATTGCAGGTAATGTCCCAGCTATACACTTTTAGGTACTGTTTACAGCTATAAGAAACTAAAGCTAAGAAGTATGGATTTCTCTTTTGAAAAATCAACCTTGTTTATAATAATTTTGCACCTTGTGAAATTATTCATATCCATGAAAACTGAATAGTAAGCACAATCATAATGGTATGACTGCTTAGACCCACTTTCTCTCCTTTAAGCAAATTTAAATGAGGACACAAGGTACAAGGCATTTGGGATCCTAGAGCTAGATTGTATTATCTAACCAGGAAAAGAACAGTTTTCATTTTTCTGAGTTTTATCTTTTACTTAATAGGTCTGTCTAAGCTGATGGAGGCCAGTGAATCTGTTGCTAAACTCTCTCAGGAGTTGGCTGTAAAGGAGAAGGAACTGGCTGTGGCATCTGTTAAGGCAGATAAAGTAAGTACTTGAGTGTTAAATAGCAAAAGGCAGGGGAAAGCATTGGGATATATAGGGGCATAAAGTGCTATTGGAGAATTTTCTTGTAATTTGTACAAGCCAAAAAATGTGCATCATGGTCTAAAATGAGGTTTCAGTCCTCTCTCTGTAGCATGTTGGTTCAGCATTTGCTTCTGAAAGTGCTTCTGAGTGTACTTTAAGACTGCAACAGAAGTTGAGTGCCTGCCTTGTTCTCCTCCTATTTCTTATCCACTCCTATAAGCATCAGGTTTCATTTTTTTGTTTCATGTTTTTTCATGTGCTTGATTGACATTTATTAAATTTGGGGGTATACGTGCACTTACTTGGAGGTAAGAAGTTAACAGACAAAAACAGGACTTCAGTATTTTAAAATTCCTTAGAAAAAAGTTCATCACAGTGCAGTTTCATATTTTGTCTTTTACATTAACAAGATGTCCATGTGTTCATGAGATTGGTGGTCTGGTAGAAATCTAGTTTCCAAAATTACTCTCTGGAAATGTATGTTAGGGAATAGATTAATGTAGGCATTCTGTTTTCAGAAAGATGCCATAATGCTATGGTGGTGCATATTTAATATGCACTGGAGAGGAAACTTTTGGCCAGTGATGACTAAGGGACTGCCTGCATTCTTCAAGGCCTTTTATCTTGTAAGAGAGAAAATCATTACAGAAAGGGATGAAATGATACTTCTCACGTTTCAGGAGTATGACAGATATGTTGGTAGAGTTCATATTGTTTAATATTTAGATTTGATATACGTTTTGAAATAGCTCTGTGGCAATCCTTCACATAGCCTCTTAGTTGTCAACTTTTTCAGTTGGGCACTACTTCTGGGTCATCAGAAATAGAAGAGGTATGGAAAAATAATAAAAGAACAGACTTTTATTTAAACTACATGTAATATTGTTCAGATTTTACATATTTCTTTCTTTCCCTTAGTACTGAGCCCTATAGAAACCAGAATTAGATTTCACACACAAAAAAAAAAAAATTGAGGGATTTGGGGATTTTATCTGTAAATTCTTTTTTCTCACAGGTGTTTGAGAGCATTGTTTATATTCTTGTAAATCCGTAGAGTGCTAGCCTTGACCCTATAGCTGATACTGGTCAAAAAACATTCTGAACTGTATGTCACACATGCACAAGAGAATTAAAAATACATTTGCTGAAGAACCAGACAGAAATGGATAACTTCAGTCTGTGAATTCACATGAGACTGTTCTTTGAGTAGACTAATTAAAGTTAGTCTTCTACACTAAAGGAGTAAAAGGAAGGCTGACCATTGGTGCAGATCATTTGCCATCTTCCGTTAGTTTTATTAGCTATGCTATTTTTATTTTTCTCTGCAGAATTGTAATGAAAAAAGCAAACACTTATTGTATTGAAAAAGTATAGGTTCAAATAGGATAAAAAACCATCATAGGATAAAAAACGGGCTTTAAAAGCCACTGAAAGGTCTTCTATCCATTATAAAAAATAATTCATTTTTTACTAACCAACTCCTGATGAAAGACTCATATGATATTTCTTTGTGGGGATTCTGTAAATTGTATTCATTTTTATTCCATAATTATATAATGCCATATATAGTTAGAGTTTGTATTTTTCTATATAATAGCCTTTACATAGCTGTTTTCTCTTGTGTCTGATAACTTAATCACTTGTTCCACCATTTAGATCTGTACATTTCATGTGTTTATTATCAATTCCTTTTTATGATTTTTATCATTTATGGATGGAATTCCATCAATTCCAATTATCAATTAATATCAATTCCAAGGTACTAGCAGAAGTCACAGCAAGTGCTGAAGCTGCGGCTAAAGTAAAAAATGAAGTCCAAGGTGTGAAAGATAAAGCACAAAAAATCGTAGATGAAATTGATTTAGAAAAAGTAAAAGCAGAAACTAAACTGGAGGCAGCTAAACCAGCCTTAGAAGAAGCAGAAGCTGCATTGAATGTAAGTAAAATTCTTATATTTTGATTAGTTTAGTACTATTTGAGTCACCTGTGGAAGAAAGGCTAGAGCCACCAACATGCAGTTGTCACTTGGTTTTGACTGCTGTTGCCAGCTCTTCACAGTTGGTGGTCATGTGTCTGACGAATATTTAGGGAGCCCACATTTTGCTTTAGAGATTGTTTTATAGTATTTGTTCTGCTTCCAGCCTAATACTTGGTTATTATGAAGGTGTAAATCTTTCAAAAAGTCATGCACGCCTTTAGAATATCTGTTATTCTGAATTCAAGAAAATATTTCTTATGCTCGAAGGATGTTTTTTCATCATACTCAACTAGTTGTATCTTTCTTTTAAGAGGAATAAAAAGTTATCTCTTCCTTCACCAAAAAAAACCCCATTTCATTGGAGGAGAAAGAAGAAACAAAGGGTATTCAGGGCGATCAGAATCAGGATTAAGAAATTTGAAGGCATTGCTGCACTAAATAATGTCATTATTCTGCTCTGAACAATTAAAAAATAAAGAACTCTGGAATCAGAAATCAATGATGTATTATATTTTTAAGGCCTTCTGTTCCAGTTACCAGAATTCGTGTGACAAAAAATATTGAGTGGAAAAAGTCAGAAAAGGAGCATTGTTTGCTCTTACACTGACATTTAGATAATGAGATAGATGAAACTTCCAAAAATGGTGACAAAATTCACTTATAAAATGTGCGGACTCATACATTATCCTGTCATTTCTATAACGTGTCTGGAACTACTCCTTCTAGACAGGTAGTGACATGCATGTATTTTGTAGACACAAATTAATGTGTTAGTTTTGAAGTTCACAATCACGTATTATTATCGTATTAGTTATTGAACTAAGCAAAGCGTCAATGATGCTATGAGAAAATGAAGTAGAAAAGAGGTATCTCATACCTATAATAACATAACACCCAACAAAAATAACCAAATCCATTTCGGAATAAATGATGACACTTAATCCTTAAAAACCCAAAACACTGTTTTACCAAGGAAACTGCTTTTAATTAAGTCCTATACAATTTTACAATATGCTTTTTCTTCAGTCACTTAGACTGACAAGTTAAAAAAATACTGCTGTTCCAGGTATTTAAATTTTGAGTGATGTCTTTAGCACCAGGAAAATTATTAAGTTTCATGAAACTATGAAATTTATTAAAGTAAGCCCAGTTACTCTTTTTTTTCTTTTTATGTACTTAGTACAAACTTGCCTCAGAGAGAAGTATGACAAACAAACATTAAAATCAAGATATTGAATGGGAAAATAGAATAATGGTATTAATGCAGCATTGTTACTTTTTTCTTCAAATAGACCATCAAACCAGTGGATATCGCTACTGTTAGAAAACTTGCAAAACCTCCTCACCTAATTATGAGGATCATGGACTGTTGTTTGCTACTATTCCAAAAGCCAGTAGATCCAGTTACTATGGATCCAGAAAAGCCTTGCTGCAAGCCATCATGGGGAGAATCATTAAAAGTAAGTAGTTTTCAAACAGTGTTTCTTAAATATCAGAAATAGCAGTTTGAATATCAGAGATTTTATGATGCTGTTTACTCAAAACAGGACAGAATTTTGTAAAAAAGCAAACATATGGTTTTAAGATAGGCATAGTATATAAATAGGGTTTATTTGGTAGTAAGTAGTAGGTTAATTGCTCAGAAACTTTTGCAGCAGGAGCTTTAGTTTTCCTTGTCCTGTTTCTGGCATATGACCTGGTAGCAAATAAATAAATGATACCAATCATGTTTAACCATATATCAGATAAAGGCATTCTGGAAAATCCCTTTCTCCTTGGGAACTTCCATGTTCACATTTAAACTGTCTTTTCGGATCGTTCCAGGCTCCTTGGTTGTTTGAAAGATTATTTGACTGACTAAGAGATAGGTTTTCGCATTCTGCATTTCAGTATTCCTGGCCCAAATTCCTTGATTAGCCAGCCATCTCTTCCTTACTGGACTTTGATCTTCTTTTATTTCCGTGCCTTCTCCTGCCATTCTTTAAATTCTATTATACCACTATTAGTGTATTAATTTGCCAATATGATTGCCTCAACTTTTTTTTGTTATCCAAATGAAGAGAAAGTACATATTTTGCATATGAATAGAGCTCTTTCTTTTTATTTAAGCTTTTCCAGAAATTAAGTAATCATCAAAACCTTTTATTTTCTGCCAACATAGTGAAATGGGATAAGCAGTTATGCCATGAGTTGCCTTTAACATGTTAAACGGTTGTTAGAAAAAAGTGATTTTTTTTCTTTCCCAGCAGAATTTAGATCACATTTCACAAATGCATAAGCCCATAAGCAGGCTTTTTTGTCATTCTTTAGATAAGTTACAAATACATCTGTGAGGCTTTATCTTAGTTCTTTTTTTACTTTTTTTTTCTTTTTTTTATTTTATGAAATGCCGCTTCTTAAATGGCAGTACAGGAATACAGAAGATGGAAAGTACATCAAAAACTTGCAAGCCTAGTTACTGGAGTGTAACTGGTTGAAACTATAAAATAATAAAAGGCATGTGGGACAAGTTACAATTGAATAGCCCACTTATAATATTAACTGTATCAACTACCTCTTTTTACAAAAAAAATTTAGGAACACTTTTTTAACATACTCTGCTATGAACAAGCTTTTGAATGTTAAGTGTGTAAATAGCTTGTAAATATCCTGTGTTGTTTTTTGCAGCTTATGAGTGGCCCATTCTTGCAGAGTCTACAGCAGTTTCCTAAGGATACAATAAATGAAGAGACAGTAGAACTACTCCAGCCTTACTTTAGCATGGAAGACTACACACTGGAGCATGGTAAAAAGGTGTGTGGTAATGTGGCAGGACTCCTCTCTTGGACGCAAGCCATGGCAATATTCTATGGTATTAACAGAGAAGTCTTACCTCTTAAGGTAATACATCATCTCTTGCTTTGTGTTTGATTTCCATGTAATTTAAGTTCGTTTACTTTAATAGCAGTAGGATTTAAAAAATATATTTAGATAAATCTATTCAGACATAATTGTCTGTAGACTTTATTGGCTAAGGACGATAAGAGCAGAAAAAACCTCATATCCTCTTCTTGATTCTAGACAGAACACAGAGCAAAAAATTAGCCTGCATTAAATTTATGTGCTCTGGTTTACTGTGTACAGTGAAAGTTTTTTTCAGTCTTTGTTTTTATTATGTTAGAATTACTTTATAATTGTTTCAAAAATTTGTACTGGGAGAGAATCTTCATTCCTTCTCTTTTTATAAAGAGTCCTGCAAACATTGGTTTGCAGCTATTTTACCTTTTTTGCTTTCACACGATAACTTGGAGTGGAAGACTGATACCTTGCCCATTCTGAAGAGATTCAAAGCTCACATCAATAAAGGAGATATGTTGCAGTAGCGGGAACCAAACTGAGTAAAGCATTTGTAAGAGTAATTTTTACTTTAGTGGGGGTGTTCTTTTTGATGTTTGTGAACATTTGAATGAAAGTTTTTATCAGAGGTAAAGACCATGTAGAAACTCAAATGCAGTGATTGTGCGTTTTGGATTCTAAAACAAGTATTTAATCCCTACATGTAGCACAGTTTACAAAAAAAAAAAAATAAAAAGCAAAGAAAAAAATAAAAGGAAAAAACATGTGAATGGTGATTCCAAATCTTTTCCACATTTTTTGTCACTGATAGAAGTGTTATTTAGAAAAGCAACTGCAAGTGGATGATTCATAAAAATTATAATGGATTTCCTGTGTTCAGCATAAATATCAGTTTAGGAGGAATGGGAAGACTCACTGTTTTAGGGCCATGTTTTTTCTGGTGGGTAAAAGCTATACTGTTAGCCGATAAAGGGCCAATTTCCTGTTGTTGTGATCACTGATCGCTGCAGAATGTACAAATAAAAAAGAAATAATAAAGCATATAATCAAGCAAGACAATTGAGTGATTGTTCTTCTAAGCTAATGAATATGTACAGATCATAAACCTGATTTCCTTAACCAGTTTCTTTAAATGTAAATTTTATTAAAAGACAAAATGTTGACAATATATAGTAGGAACCTTAAGTAGTACTACATTGTTATTTAACTAACATATCTGTTATATTGTCATATATTGTCATATTGTCATAATATTGTCATATTTAACTAAATCATATCTGCAATATACATGTGACATAGTTTTCCAATTAAATATTTTAATATTTATATAAATAATTTTGATGTATTATTGTCTCAGGAATAAAAACTAATCAGACTTAAAATAATTCATCAAGATATATTCAAATCTTGTATGATTTGATATTTCTTCTCTTTGCAGGCTAACTTGGCAAAACAGGAAGGCTACCTGAAAATAGCGAATGCAGAATTAGCAAAGGCTCAGGAGGCATTAGATGAAAAGCAAGCTGAACTGGATAAAGTGCAGGCAAAGTTTGATGCAGCAATGAAGGAGAAAATGGTAAGAGTATTTTAGTATTATGAAAACTGCTTGGATGCAATACTGTTACGTAATCAGGAACTGATACACGCATTTAGGGCCTGCTACCTTGAATGACATGGATGAGGTTCAGGTATAAAAAGAAGAGATTTCAATCTATGTTCTCTCATATTTCCTTCTTTCTGTGAATAGGAACATATTAGACAATAGAAGTGCTTAGAGTTCTCAAAAATGAGTTTTAAATAAATAAAATGGTCATAATAAATGTAAGAGGATGCAAAAATATATAAAATAACTCTTTAGAGTTTTTCATTCTGTTATTAAGTACCACATTTTTTCAATTTTAGGACTTACTGAATGATGCAGAAACGTGTAGAAGAAAGATGCAAGCAGCCTCTGCGCTTATAGATGGACTGAGTGGAGAGAAAGTTAGGTGGACTCAGCAAAGTAAAGAATTTAAATCTCGGATTAACAGGTATCAAATTTATCAGCGAAAAAAAAATGTGTAAAACCTGAAGAATTAGTAAACATTTTAGTAGTTTCAACAGTTGAATTTCGTTTTCCTCCTGGAAATCTTAATATAGTTACACAAGTAAGTGAAGTATCCTGAAATTTGACTTTTTCTCCCATAAGTGAATACCTGAGTGCTGAGTGCTTGTATTTGAGTTCAGAATACCTCCGATTTTGGAATTTATTTCGAAAGGGATTATTTCAGGCACAGTTATGTGCCTGTATTACAGCTGCCTCTCCTGCTCCCCTAACACTGCACCTAGGGATGATCTAAGGCTGACACTGAGAAGGAAAATGGAAGGATTCCTGCCCTAATACTGGATATGAAAAGAAGCATTCCTTTTGATATGTCATATTTGAACAAAAGAAGGAGGCCTAGAGACCAGACAGTAACCTTTGTCCTATAGTCTGTGTTCTGTGTGTCGAAACGCATGTGGGACAGTAGGTCTTATTCTGAGAAACTTGGAAACTTGGGAGTTTGCCACTCTCCAAGTGACAAAATGTTGAGCAGCTCAGGAGCCAGAGGTCCTAGCTGTCTAGAAAACATGAAACCTGTCAAAATGGTTGCTAAAGGTAAAGAGCCTGAAAGTTTAGGCTCAGCTTCTGTGGAATGCTTCTGTTTCCATAGATTTCCTATGGAGAAATTGTGCATTTCTGGTGAGGTTAGCTCATTCCAAGAGAATTAATTTTGTATCTTTTGATAAATATTGTATTGCAGGCATATTTTTAAGAAATAAACTAATTCCTTGCTTCAGTTATGAAAAATGGAATAATGGTCATCAGGGTTTTATTACTTTGTAGGGCTGAAGATAATGTTTTCATACCATACTACTCTTAAGTTTTGCAACAAAAATATTTTGGAAACACAAGGAAACTGTTGTTCTGAAAGAGCAACAGTTCTCTCCTTAAATTGTCCTCAGAACAGATGATCTTATGTTTCAAAAGCTGGTTGTCTAAATCAATAGAAATTGAAATTGTACATCACCTTTTAATTGTGATTGTGTTCCTTTTCTAGACTTGTGGGAGATGTACTGCTCTGCACAGGTTTTCTTTCATACTGTGGACCTTTTAATCAAAACTTCAGGAATATTTTGCTTAAAGATTTATGGGAAGCAGAGATGAGAGCCCATAAAATCCCTTTTTCTGAAAACTTGAACCTGATTTCTATGTTGGTAGATCAGCCAACAGTAAGTTCTTGGTGCTTAGTGCGTTTCATTTTTATTTTAATGAACATACTTTGTGACTGTTAGCCAGCATTATGCTTGGTTAGAACAGAACTATAATCCCAAATATTGCTGTGCAGTGTAGTTCTGGGGTTTCCAGACGTTCTTGGCAATTTCCACTAAACGTCTGAGTACTAAGCAATGTTTAGATAGATAAACAAATTATATTTTGTAAACAAATGAAGTATTAGACAATTGCCAGTAAGGCAGTGCACTTCCAAGTGTCTTATTTGAGAACCCATCACCACAGCTATAGATCACATATCTACTAAAACAGTGGGTTTGGTTGTTAGCTTTTGGTTCTGCCAATATTATCTGAGCCTGGTTTTAAAAATAAATTTTATATCAAAGATAACATTTAAAAAAGAATGCATAAAGTCTTTTCATTCAATGGGAATGTATGAGAAACCAAACAGAGCACAATGCCAGAATCTTCCAAGTTTCTTCAGTAAATATTAAGCCCCAAAAGCTCTCTTAGCATGGTTTTCTCTTAATTGATCCCAATGTTTAATTTGTCTATCAAGCTTCCTTTTGACTTTCTTACACTTTTAAAATATATTTTTTATCATTCTATGTAGTAAGAAACATCCATAAAGATAAAATCCTGGAAATATTTTTCCATCTGCATTAATAACTTTTCAGCAGGTTCAGATATGCATCCCCTTTGGCTTGATGTCCCCATTATTTCGTCAAACAAACATAGCTGAAGGGTAATTCCAGTGAGATTTTATTCCGAACTACTTTCTTATTATTCAGATTAGTGAGTGGAATCTTCAAGGACTGCCTGGAGATGATCTCTCAATTCAGAATGGTATCATTGTAACTAAGGCAACTAGATACCCCCTTTTGGTAGACCCACAAACTCAGGGAAAATCATGGATTAAAAAGAAAGAAGAGGAAAATGAATTACAGGTGAGCAGTGTTTTAACGGAATAATGTGCTCTATTACATTCTTCAAATATTGCTTTAGGGTGTGTCTGCATTTGAGTCGCTGTAACTCATACAGACATATCTGGGATAACTTTAACTTGTGCGGAGACTGACAATGATGTAGGTGCATCAGCAGGATACTTGACAAGAGCTGTAAATCCCATTCAAGGATTTACAAAAGATTATATAGTAAGTAAATATTGTTATGAAATCTAGCAAGAAGTATGAAAGAGAAGGAGGTAACCTTGTGTTCAAAATTGGTGAGTACATTCCCTATACAGAGGGCAAAGTGGTAAAAAGTATAGCAAAAGAGTGTAATATGAAATTATTTAATGAGACTAAAGTGGGCGACTATTTATAAGATTACAGACAAAGGCAGGATAACTTACAGCTTTGAAAATGTAGACAAAACTGATGCAGTCCAGAATTTAGAACCTTAGATGGAATTCATACATGAAGTTACTGCTACAGAGGTAAATTGAGGACAACAAGTTGAAACCAAACCCAAGACAAGTCAGTCTATCCTAACGTTACTGCTATTTTAATAGCTCTTTTGTAGCCTAAGCCAATAGGGTTAAATGTCTGCTCATGAAATATAACATAAAGACATGTCACCTGTAGTTTGCATCACAAATGGATTTTTCACATTTGTGAATGGAAAAGGAACGTGTATTTTAAAACCCTTAACCTGAATGTTGCAAAATCTCACATGTCCTCCTGAATCTCAATAAATCTGGGAGGTTTCAGGATCTCTAGATTTTGAAGATTTTAAGTCTTGGAGTAAAGTGAATGTGAAGTTCTTGCTTATCATTTTATCATTAATAAAGCAAACTGTCAGAATCACAGAAAAGCTGAGGTTGGAGGGGATCTCTGAAGATCTAGTCCAGCCTCCTTGCTCAGAGCAGGATCTACTGAAGCAGGTTGCCCAGGACGTGTCCAGTCAGGTTTTGAATACCTCACCACGTCTTTGGGCAACCTGTTTTAGTGTTCAACCACCCTAACAATAAAATGTTCAGGTTTTTTCTCAGTTTAAATGGAATTACCTATATTTCAATTTGTGCCCATTACACCTTGTCCTGTTACTGTGTTGCCACTAAGAGGAGTTGGACTCCCTGTTCTTCGTTCTCACTTACCAGGTGGTTATATACATAGGTAAATATCCTTTTGAGCCTTCTTGAGGCTAAATAATCCCAGCTCTCTTTGCTTTCTTCATATGTCAAGTCCTCCAATCCCCTAACAATCTTAATGATCCTTTGCTGGATTCACTTCAGTGTCTCTCTTATACTAGGGAACCCAAAACTAGACAGAGGGCTACAGATATGTGTCTCCAGTACTGAGCAGAGGGGAAGTATCACATTCTTCAGCCTGCTGGTAATGTTTTCTCCTAATGTAGCCAGAACGCTGTTGGCCTTTGCTGCAAAGGCAGATCGCTGGCTCGTGCTCAACTTGTCCACCAGAACCCCAAGGTCCTTTTCTGCAAAGCTGTTTTCCGGGAGAATGTCCCTATTTGATACCTGTGGAGAAGATCTTGAAAATAATATGAGAACTTTCTGAAAGTCAGAATCTAGGAAGCAATACAAAATTAGTGTTTTATTTATTTATTCACATCTGTTAATGATTTCAGATATTATGAATACCATTTCATGATATTTCAAACATCGGAGTTCATAATACTCTAAATGCAGTTCATCTGTTAGACTGAATTCAGGTTTCCAAAAAGAATTTCTTAATACTTCAAAGCTAAAATTAGAAAATCTAGTCCTTGGACACAGAATAGAAAATTAAAAGTTAGGTATCTCTGACTTCAAAAATATATCTGACATCTTCAGCTCCCAATAAACTGTACCAGTTTTATTTAGTACATTATTAAATTCATAATGAAGTTTTGTGGATTCCATTACAGCCAATCTTTTAAATCACCTTTTTATGGTATTTTTCATTGTATACACAAGGTTTTTGCATAAATAGCTGCACGGGCAATATTCATTAGTTCTTTAAAATGCGACTAACAAAATCAATGAAAAATTTTCATAGTTACATCTGTGGTTTTTATGTAAGACTTTGAAGAAATGTTTTTGTTCTTATATCAATTTATAATTTACTTTTTGAGGTAACAACTTTGAATGACAAGTATTTCCGTACACACCTAGAAGATAGTCTTTCACTGGGACGATCACTTGTGATTGAAGATATAGGTGAAGAGTTGGATCCAGTCCTTGATAATATATTAGAAAAGAATTTCATGAAGTCTGGAACTTCTTTTAAGGTTAGTAATCAAACAAATGACCTTGAATAAGTAGTTAGCTTTGTGCTGAATGATATTTGACCCTTTTATTCCAAACCTCTGCTGAATCAGGTAAACACTGTATTCAGCAGGGTACTGTGAATAATCAAACTGAACTAATAAAATATAGTAGACAGAGCCTCTGCTGACTATTAAGTTCATGAGTCTAAAATTTGAGTTCAACTACTGAACTTACTACTAAAGATTCCAAACTGGAACCAGTTATCTTTATCCTATTGAATGTTTACAATACTTTTTATTGATTTCCAAGCACTTTAATTTTATATCCTTTAACAGAATTAATAGAATAAGAATTATTATAAGAATTATATTATTACTATTATAAGAATTAATAGAATAAGAATAGAATAGACTAGATAAGATCTCACTCTTCCTAGTGTGGAGCGCCAGTTGTAGCAACTACAGAATCTTTAATCTGGAATAGAACTGTTTTCTGATGGAACAAGCCAGAAAGCATGAAGTTTTATTAATAATATTAAGTATAATACCAACCTTGAAAAATCATGAGTCTTTCTGACCTTCATTAGATAAAGAAATCACTCCCAAATTTTAAAAACAACCTCCCTTCAAACATCCTGAAATAAAATGCCTGCACATGCTGTATATTTCCATATGTATTTTTCTCAAATAATCTTAATTAACTGCCTGGGATATGAGAGAGATGGTAGACCAGATTGTTGATGATAATGAAAATAAAATGATTGCTATTTTTGTGGAGTAGTTTAATTTGAACGTCAGACCAAACAATATGCTTAAGGGAGTGGTTTGGTCCTACTCCTTCTTAAGCCAGGTATTTGAAGTGTCCTTGGAGGGTCATAGACAGTAATCAGATTTCCTTGTGCACACGCAGCTTTCAAGTTAGACTGCTGATTTGGAATATCTTAACTTAGTAAAAAATTCTGTGGAAAAATCTGAATTAATTTGTGGTTCCTTTAGAAAAAAAAAAATTAAGATCCACTTAGTCTTAGTATATGTAGAATTAATTTCCAATAATTTGTGTTCCATTGTTGGATGAAATAATTTCTTTTTTTTACCTGAACACAAGAGAACAATGATTTCTCCAAAGGTCAGTTGTTTCTACTGTCTTCATGTGAGGTGTGATTAGAAGCAAAAAACCTAAATCAAATGGTTCTGGAGCCATTAATTAGAACCCACAGCAGAAATAATCCCTATATTTACCTGGAGGGGAGTGCTACTTTTGGTCCTTGATTGTTATTTTCATGACAAATTTGAATTGTGAAATAAACTTCCTTTCTTTGACATTTCAAATAATGTAAATTTTTTTTCTGGTCAATATTATTGAATCAAATAAAGCTCCTTTTGCTCTGCTTAATACTATTCTAACTTACTCCACAGGTGAAAGTTGGTGATAAGGAAGTAGATGTTATGAGTTCATTTAGACTGTACATCACTACAAAGCTACCTAATCCTGCTTTCACTCCTGAAATCAATGCAAAAACATCAATTATTGATTTTACTGTTACAATGAAAGGACTTGAGAATCAGTTACTGAGAAGAGTAATTCTTACTGAAAAACAGGTAAACCAACAGTACACACAAACCATAGGGTACTTAATTTTTTATTTTTTTTTTAATTTACCTGGTTTTAGCATGTAGAAAAAGCATTCTCCTGGAGAAACTATCTGCTCATTGGATGGGTATACTCATCACTAGGTGAAAAACTGGCTGGATGGCCAGGTCCAGAGAGTGGTGGTGAATGGAGTTAAATACAGTTGGCGGCTGGTCACAAGTGGTATTCACAAGGACTCAGTATTGGAGCCAGTTCAGTTTGATGTCTTTATCAGTGATCTGGACAAGGGGATGGAGTGCATCCTCAGTAAGTTTGCAGATGACACCAAGTGGGACAGGATTGTTGATCTGCTTGAGGGTAGAAATGCTCTACAAAAAGGATGTGCACAGGCAGGATCGATGGGCCGAGTCCAATGGTATGAGGTTCAACAAGGCCAAATGCCGGGTCCTGCACTTGGGTCACAACAACTCCATGCAACACTACAGACTTGGGGAAGAGTGGCTGGAAAGCTGCAAGGCAGAAAAGGATGTGGAGGTGTTGGTTGACAGACGGCTGAATATGAGCCAGCAGTGTGCCCAGGTGAAAGAGCATCCTGGTGCCAACAGCATCCTGGCTTTTATCAGGAATAGTGTGGCCAGCATGGCCAGGGAAGTGATCCTCCTGCTGTACTGGGGAGGCTGCACCTTGAATACTGTGTTCAGTTCTGGGCCCCTCACTACAGGAGGGACATTGGGGTGCTGGACTGTGTCCAAGGAACGGTAACAAAGCTGGTGAAGGGTCTAGAGCACAGGTTGTATGAGGAGCGGCTGAGGGAGCTGGGGTTGTTTAGCCTGGAAAAGGAGGCTGAGGGGAGACCTTATCACCTCTCTACAGCTACCTGAAAGGAGGTTGTAGCGAGGCGGGTGTCAATCTCCTGTTCCAAGTACAAAAGGAAATGGCCTCAAGTTGTGCCAGGAGAAGTTTAGATTGGATATTAGGAAAAATTTCTTTGCTGAAAGGGTTGTCAAGCATTGGAACAGGCTGCCCAGGGAAGTGGTTGAGTCACTAACCCTGGAGGTATTTAAGAGATATGTAAATGTGATTCTTAGGGATGTGGTTTATTGGTGGACTTGCCAGTGCTATGTTAATGGTTGGACTTGATGATCTTAAAGGTCTTTTCCAACCTAGATGATTCTATGATTCTATCATGAAGAAATGCTCAAATGGAAAAAAGATAGCAGCCATTTTCTAAATTTTTTTTCAGATTCAGTATAGAAATTTCCAAATAACAAAAGTACACTTAGAGGATATTCTATGTATGGCTGTCAGTATGACACAAAAAATTAAGCACAAGCATTTGGTATTGATAAGATACTTCATTGATAAGATACTGAATAAACACCGCTTATAAAAAAGGTTGTTATAGAAACACATTTTACATACCTGAAAAAGTTAAATGCATGTTTCATGAACTTGAAAAATCAGCAACTGAATTTTAAGTATGACTCATAGGTACAGTCCATAAAGTGTCATGCTGTTTTCTTCTTTTTTAATAATAGGAACTAGAGGCAGAACGAATTAAACTCATGGAAGATGTAACTTTTAATAAGAGGAAGATGAAAGAACTGGAAGACAACCTTCTGTACAAACTAAGTGCAACTAGAGGTTCTGTATCAGAGTATAAAAGAATCAGAATTAAGCAGATTAGGCAGATTAAGCTGATTCACAATAGAATATTTCCATACAGAAATTGATTTATCCATCCGAGATACAAAAAGAGGTCATCCAGTGGTAGAAATTTGAATTGCAGTGATTTATCAGTGTCTGAGGGATTTGGTACTATAGCATGACACTATATACAACCCTAAGACACTAAGTATTTTTAACACCTAAAAAAGTTTTGTGAAACAAATCAATTTCTTGAGAGTGTTCTGCCCCTCACATGAGATAAGGTATCTGATCATGGGCAAATCCTTAACCCATTGAAAATGCAAAGTAAAATGGGCTAGCTTAAATGGTGTTGAAAGTCTTTTGCAGTATATTAGGAGACTGCACATGATCAATTATTGTCTCTTTGGTGGAAAAAGAAGGTGGTAACTTCCAGCAAATTGATCAGTAAGTACTTGAGATGCAGGAGTACTGTTGTGTGACCATTGCCTTTAGGACCCCAAGTCTTTTTGACTTTGAGTGTACCAATCAACAGACTTTAAAATAGTTGAAGTAATGTGTATAAATATGTATGTTATGTGCGTAAGAAAGGTGACTTCTCTAGTACATACTGCAAAGCCATTAGTGTAGATACATTCATATTGACATAGGTTGAATGCATTTGTTTAGCATGTTGAATATAAAAATAATTTTTAGTGTTACATATCCTGTTTGGTCTCCATTATAAAAACTTTCAGCAATTCAGTAAATCATTTCCATTTGTTATAAATAATTCCTGTAATCTGACCTTTCAATTTTTACATATATGAAGTGAAAAAAATGTTATAAAGATGTCCTAAACATCCGTTATTTGTCTTCTTAGGTTCCCTAGTAGATGATGAATCCTTGATTGGTGTTCTGCAAACAACTAAGCAAACAGCTGCTGAAGTAGCTGAAAAGTTGTCTGTGGCAGCGGAAACTGAAGTGAAGATTAACACTGCTCAGGAGGAATATCGACCTGCTGCTACACGTGGAAGCATTCTTTATTTTCTTATTACAGAAATGAGCATGGTCAATAATATGTATCAGACTTCACTGGCTCAGTTCTTGAAGTTATTTGATCAATCCATGGCCAAGTAGGGAGACACAGATTTTTCTACTCTTCAGATGTTTGTCTTTCCAATGTATTTGCTGTTATTAACATGCTTTCTTTGTGCTTTGTTTCATAATTCAGATCTAAGAAATCTCCCTTACCTCAGAAAAGAATCTCAAATATTATTGAGTATCTTACCTTTGAAACTTACTCATATTCTGTTAGAGGCTTGTATGAAACCCACAAATTCCTCTTTACCCTCCTCCTGACATTAAAAATTGATCTTGAGAGAGGACACGTGAAAAACAGAGAGTTTCATGCACTCATTAGAGGTAAGTTTAAAAAATTGTGTTATATGTAGAACTAATTTTAATTTTTAAACTTTGATACCATTTCAAAGTATGATATTTTTTTTTTGGCTGCATATTTTTAACCATGCAGTTCTGTGAGAGCTGCCTCTGTCCTTATCCCCACTGTGGTCCAGTGAATTTAAATGCAGTTCCCCATTACAGTTCTATCTCTGCCATTTACCCAGGCTATGTTCTATCCTGAGATCAAGATGGTAGTTCTGCTTCTCCCCATCAATTTGTTTAATAATTGCATATTTTTGTATTATATTTGTATCCTTATTTTTATAAATGAGGTGACTTCTTGCTCCTCTGCTTCTCTGCTTTGATGGAGCTGAATAAAGCTATCTTCTAAGCTGCCAGAACAATTTCACATAAAGTCCAGGAGGTGCTACAGTCTTTTATCAGTTTCAGCTTGAGCTTTCTCTGACTTTAGCCAACGAGCTAACACTGACTTTTAGAGAATATGTTTCTGTATCCTGGTTGGCCGCGTCTGCCTCCTCTGTGAATTTGTGCCTCTGATGAAATGCGGTCAGGATTGCTTATGTGGAGGCCCATATAAAACCTGTTTGAATTTTACAGTGTTCAAATGAATCCTGAGGTCCCTTTCAGATTAAATTATCCCATGGTCTATGAAAAAAATGCTAAGTACACAAGAGTGCAATTAGTACTCCAGTGAAAATTACATGGGCCAGAAAACATAATTTAAAAAGAAATGTCAAATGTGTCTTGAACCTTGGAAAATCATGTGTATTTCATCAGAATGCTTCTATCTACAGGAGGTGCAGCATTGGATCTACAGGCTTGCCCACCCAAACCTTTCCGCTGGATTCTTGACATGATGTGGTTAAACCTAGTAGAATTGAGCAAAATCCCACAGTTTGCAGAAATTTTGGATCAGGTGATATCTACAAATTATCTTTTTTATGTTAATAACTGGTTTACCAATCATAATTGTGGTCCCATTTAGAATGCACAAGAGATGTAGTTAACAACAAGGCCAGAGAGAACAGAGAGTAAAGGCATAGAAATTAACAGTTGGGGAGCATGAATGAGGGTATATTTATTAGCTCTACATTTTTTTTATCTGCTTTATTGTATTTTTGGTTATAGTCATTGAGGTAGAAAGAGAACAGGAACAAAGAACTAGTAAAAAAGGAAGCCAGTGAAAGAGGGACAGAAATAAGGAGAAAGGATAAAAAAGTAGAGGCATCAAAAAGGCTCAGAAAGTTAATCTGTGAGTGTCAGGTTTTAAGTCACAATGTTTTATATCTTGAGTCTGATAGACTTTTACAAGTAAGTTGTTTGCTGCTTGGTTTTAAATACTAATTTCCATTCTAAGGTTAACATGTTATTCAGATATGATGAGCTAGCTGTAAAAATACTATTTGTTTCATTAAGACATATGTGAACTTATATGCACATAAGCTTGTGACGTGCTTATCAGTTATTTTCTTTACTTTGGTAAATTTGTCTTTTTTAGTGCAGTTATGACACTCCCTAAGTTTTTCTCTTTCTGTACCTCCTAAGCACTCCTTGTTGATCGGGCTGATAGCCAGGACACTAAGTTCTTGCTGTTAGAGCATTGGTCAGCCAAATCCATTTACTGACAGCGTTTAGTGCCCTGAAGGGTAGCAGAGATTTTATATAAATGTAGCTGGCTGTAGTCCTGACTGTTTCCCAACTCTGTATCAAGGCAAAATCTGGATACATACCAGCCCATTTACTCCAGAGTTTGGTTTCTGGAGATATGAAAACAGGATATTGAGTTAGGAAAAGGTTGGAGGAATTCCGCTTAGGCCTTCACTCTGGGTTGTTAGGGCACCAGAACCAGAAATGCATGCCACTGTACACTTGCTAACATTATTTAAATTTAGCCATGGGGTGAAGAAGCATGTATTTTCCTTTTAATTTGTAGATTGTAATGGTTCTGTTATTGGACTCTTCTAGAATTGGTGCAAACAAAATTTTAGACTCCAAAATACTTAGGTGTCCACATTACCCCAAAAGGCTTCTTTTTTAACTAATCTTTTAGCACTAACTTAAAATTGTCATATATTTACAAGTTGAAAAGTGCCAATTAGGTGATTTTAGTAAGAGATAGAGATGGAATCTGGGAGGGAGCCAACTAGGATATCCATAGAAAATGCAAAGATGGAAATAACATCTTTTTAATACTCTTTTACTTATTTATTAGATGTGCTGTTCTATTTGTCTCATCGTATTAAATACACCTGTATCGTTATTCATTTAGATACAAACAGAAAATGATTGAAAGAAAAAAAAAGCTTGAAAATGTCATTCCCAGTTCTCAAGAGGTTGCCTATGATTTTTTTATTTTCTTGTCAGTTACAAATTTGCTTCTTCTCTAAAAATTGAGTCCTCCAGTCCCAGATGCCTAACTTAATTTAATAAAGACATATTCCTCTTTAAACCTTTAGATGACCCTGTTCATTTTCATACTCTTACTACTTCCAGCTGTGTTTGAGTGAAAGGTGTTAAAAAGAAATAATGTAATGAAAGCGTAATGATTGTACTGAGCCCAACTAAAGTCCCTTAGCTCAGTAACCTATCTCTAGCTGTGGCCTAGCTTTGAGAAGGTACCTCCTCTGAATACTCTCCTAGCATTTGCTCAGGTTGAGATCAGTTAATGCAGAACTGAGCTATTTGCTTATTAAGTCATTTTTTTTCCTCAGACTTGGATTATGGTTGAGAAAGGCACGTTTGATGTTTATGAATCTCTCTGAACGAGTTTCATTATAGGAAATATGTGGTTGGAAGAGGTCCCTGTGTGTTGGTTTCTCACTCCTCTCCTAGTCCATTCTTTGTGTAGGTTGTTCTGAAACTGCTTCTTTTTGAAACCAAGTCAGTCAACTGGACAGATCTCCTTGGTTTATAATAGGCATCTGGAACTGTATTTCAGAACAGATGGTATTGGTGTGTTCCTTGTTCTCTTTCCAGTGATCTGAGAATATTGCAGTAACTGACTTTTCTCGGTCACTGCATTAAAGACTCAACTGCATAGCAGTTTTCACTACGTTCCGTACGCCAGTATCCCTTGTCCTATTAGGTCATAGGTTCTAAGACATGCCTAAATAATGATCGTATCTCTGGTCAGATATATTCTTTCTCAAGTCAAAAGCTTACTAGAACCTGTTGTTTTTAATTTGTGATTCTTTGGCTGGCTGGACTGTACTGGAACAGATTTCTCTGTTCCTCTTACTACTTTGTGATCAGAAGGAATAAATTAATCATAGTATGTTTCTCTTGTAGTATAGAATCCTTCTGCTAATTATTGATTTTTCTTAAGTAGCTGCATGTATTTGGGAGGGGAATCCATGCATAACTGATTAGCTTAAGAGCTTGGATCTTAATACTAAAATTTCTGTTTGTAATATCTTAATAGCAATTCACATGGTGTATGTCTTAAATGCTATAGACTCTTATAGAAAAGGGGATTTTTCTACAGCTTATTTATGTGTGTGTTAATGTAATAAATTTAGATAGCCTGTAATGAAAAGGGATGGAAAAGTTGGTTTGATAAGGATGCTCCTGAGGAAGAAATTATACCTGATGGATATGATTCACTTGATACCTTTCGCAAGCTTTTACTCATCAGGTGAGCATCTTCAGAAAATTGGTAAATGCATATATGGTTGTGTCACGTGTCTTAGTCTATCGGTATGCTATTATCATAACAGTGTAATTTTTATTAATTTTGGGGTGACATGAAATATTATTTCACTCACATGAAATATGATTTAATTTACTCATTTCGGAGCTATCCTCTGAAGAGTCTAAAAGTGTTATTTCCAGACAATATTTTTTATAGTTTTGCTTTTATGTCATGACAAATGGAAACTGGAAACCACATTGCAGCCTTCTCCAACAAGCCGCTGAAAAAGAATAATTCAGATAGTTTTCAAATTTTTTTTCATTTCTTTTAAAATGAACTATTTTAAATAGCTTTAAATAAGTAATTATATAAAAAAAGATATTTGTATTCAAAAGCCCCATGTGAAAAGTGTGCTATAAATTATTTTATTTGCATCAGCTAAGATCTCTGAGGCAGGACTTGGGATAGAATGGAGCTCCCCAAAGCAGCATTCAGCTGCCTTATGCATGAGATCATATCTTCCTACATTCATTGTATACTTTCCAAGTGCTGCAACAAATAAATCAGCAACACTACAAAAAATCAACAACATTAATTACTAGACCATGATTTGTCTTTGGAGTGGATTCAACCTGTGCAGTAAAAAAAGGCCAGAATCTGATGGAAGACACACTATACTGTGCTATGCTACACACCCCGAAGGGGCAGGGGGAGCATCTAAGCCCTAAGCCTTTAAGTAATAAGCCTACAAATTGAAGCTTTGCAAAGTCATATCTTTTATCCAAAAGTAGTTGCTTGGGTTTTTTTTTCCCCACAGGAAAAATAAAGACTCATCTCTGACACAAGTGCAATCCAGTGCAAGAGTTGAGTCCATACACTAAAAGACTAACACACCCAATGAAACATCTGCAGAATTTTACTAAAGGGCAAAAACAATCCTACATTCCCCTACTTGGGACCTCAGATACAAAAGGTCTGTTTGAAATAAAGAATGTCCCAACCTGATAAAGGTACCCAGAACAGAAAACTCCAGTGCAAATAGTCTGCTTATGGCAAAATTGTAAGCAACTGAAATGTATTGGACAGTCATAAGTAGAGGGAAGACTACTAGCACTATTATTATATCTGTAAAGACAAGCCTACAAACTTACATATGAATACGTGTGTGTGTATATATATGAACATTATGAAGAAAAAATCTCAATTTGATAAAAATAGAATTTCTAATTTAAATCTGGTCTTTGCAACAAGGAAGAGGCATTGAATTTGTATCTTGGTATATATTTTATTTCCAGGTCTTGGTGTCCAGACCGAACGCTTTCCCAAGCCAGAAAATACATTGCAAATTCCTTGGATGAGAAATATACAGAACCAGTGATTCTGAATTTAGAAAAAACTTGGGAGGAAAGTGACACACGAACACCTCTCATCTGTTTCTTGTCTATGGGATCTGACCCAACTATTCAGATTGATTCCTTGGCTAGGAAACTTAAATTAGGTATGAAGTAATTATTCATTGTCATGTTTTAAGATACAGAAGGGCAATGTAAGTAATTTCTGGAATATTTTTTTTCCTGAAAAGTATTTCTTAAATTCTGTTGCACTATTGATTGTTCCTGAACCGTCATCTTACAGATCAAGTAATATTTTAAATAAAAGGTGGTATGCTGAGGATCATTCTATATGCAGTTGGAAAGTAATGTTTTCCGTTCTTTTATAAATTGTTATCGTCCTTCCCAGTAATGATATTTTTTTAATTCCTGACTATAAGACTATATTAATTTTTTTTTAATATATATATATATATATTCTGGCATGGTGACAATGCTGTTTTCTTGTTTTAACTCTTAACTGCAAGTAACACAAAAATCATCAATCTGCTTACAAGATTACTTTTTAACAAAGAAGACCCACGAGATCTGTGTTTGCATATTCTGAACTTTATGGCTACCTTATATGGAAATTTGGAAAAATTGTGCATACAAACTGAGTTGGAAGTAGATACATATATTCATTATATAAGTCATGTTAAAATGTCCACAAATACAGTTTTACAATTATGCATTGTGCTCATTTACGTGGCTTCATTACCTACACTTAAGGAATAATCTGGGTTCATATTTCAAATACTGTGGCTTACTTCATTAAAATTTGGCGCAAATGCCCATTGACAATAATAACATTAATCACGGTCTTTCACTTCTACAAACAGTGTGAATATTGTGAATGTATATTTCAATGTTGTTTTACAAAGTTTCCATGTTTTAGAACATGTGTATATAGTAGCAGAATATGATGGTGAAGAGATTCGACTTTCATAAGTATATATTTTTGCATAAAAATTTACTTTATTGTGCTGTATTTATATCACTGTTTTTTTGGACTGAATTTGAATTCTTACTTTTTCTGAAGAATGTAAGTTCATTAACCATATATTGTGAAATGTGTTGTAGAATGTAGGACCATCTCTATGGGTCAAGGACAAGAAGTTCATGCACGCAAACTCATACAGATGTCAATGCAACAGGTGGGGAAAAAACACTGCAATATAAGCTGATTGTCTGTTTTAGCATTCTTTTACACCTCTTTTGCATACACTCAAAAAAAATATTTTGCATTTTCACCTTACTATCGGGCATATCTCAGAGTAAAAGTGTCTTCTTGAGTGCCTGAGCCTAAAAACACTCCACTGTGGGACACATATATAAAAAAATATGCATGCTAGTGGAGTCCAAGTCAATACTTCTGCCAGCAATATCATCGAGCAGCTTTTCAAAGGTAGCACATTACCTTCTTATCACTGTGCTGTTATCCAAAGGTAAAAGGACATCATGTTCTATCCTGCAGGACTTGCAGATCCCACCTGTTTGCTGAAATTCTTTTTTTTTTTTTTTTTTTTTTTTTTTTTTTTTAACTGTCCCCTGTGAGAGCTACCTAGAAGTTGCATAGTTTCTACTAGATAAAATGGTGAGTGCACACATGGCTTAAAGCTGTAGATACAGATGGATGTGCTGTCTCCTTGTGCTGCCTCACATTTTCCTCACATCTGTGCTAGTGAGAGGGACTCTTGCTCACTGGCAGTTAGTTCTTTGTTTCTTTAATTGCCAGTCCTTTTGGCTTTGAGTCCCAGGATATCTAAGAATTTCCAAACAATATTTAAGAATTTTTCTTGTAAATATTGTAGCATATTTTTTTGTGGCAGATGATATTCTCAGGCAGTAAAAACATCAGAAGTCTAAGCAGCAGCTCCAGAAAGATGGTAATTGACACTTCAAATACAATATAAAAAGTTACAGAGTAAAGGTAGCACAGTCTGGTCAGCTGGACACTTCAAGGAGTTGTGGACAGTGTTTCAAATGAAGACATACAGCCAGAGTTGCCTGTAAACTCAAAATATTGGGTATTAGTTTTATTCCAGTATTCTGAAGGATTAGGATATCTCTACTAATAGTAGAAGACTGTAAGAACTGTATTGATAAAGTAAACATATTTTTCATCTGACCATAACCGTCTTTTAGTCCTTACTAAACCAGGAGTACAGCACTGCTTGTAATATTCACCTAAAGAAACCTGAACTGACTTGTGTAAAAGGTAAGGTGAAAACGCAAAAAGTAAAAGTAAAAGGTTTGATTGGTGCCATATTACCAATTTGTTAAGCAGTATATGCATTCATACCTCCAGTGGGAATATTCATCAAAAGTTAAATAAAAAAATAAAGATGGATTCATTATGAGATTTAAAACTTAACTTCTCATGACATATGACATCCATTAGATTTCCCAGGTCTCTGTCCTCACCCATGAGAGTTCTGGAAGGACAAACAATGAAAATGAGATCACAACACAGAACACACTTCAAGAGCAAATGTACTTTTGAGACTGTTGCGGATTCATTATCACGATTATTTCAGATTTCCATCTGAACTAAGCAGTTCTTTTGTCACTTTATTCTCCAATGTTTAATCACAATGAGATCAGGAAACGCTTCTTTCTTTAGACTTCTGCAAAGTCCTGTCCTCTTAATCTGATCGACTGAAGTGCTTCAGGGTCTTTCCAGGACTTCCTGTCTTTCATACAGAAAAAAGAAAAGGTCAGGCAGAATCAATTCAGGGAATTCCAATTGTATTGCCTGCTATCTGTGAGATATCTTCATTTGAGGGGAAAAAAAAAAAAAAGAAAAATCTCTTGCCAGATGATATTTATTCATTTGACCATAGTACAGTCTGCTTAATTTGTGTTTCTCTATTATGGACAAATATAATACTTGTGCATGGCCTTTATTGCATACTTGCTAGACATTACTGTATAATCCAAGGTTCTCTAGCTAATGCAGCCTTGGCTATGGAAGTTCTCTGTATTGTATCGCAGTAACCTCTTAAATCCTAACAAATGTTGTGACACCAGTACTTGGAATATAGATGTACACCACTTCAGAAAAAGATTAAAAAGAAATCTCTTTATAGCAGATGGCATTTTTAATGATGTGCAAATGCACACATACATCTCTCATACTTCTTTGTGTTTGTGTGTCTAGAATGGTCATCATGAACTTCTAGTTCATTGGAATGGTGAAAACTGGGGCTTCCCTGCCTTTCTTTGCCCTCAATAAACAGCACAAGAATACTCAAAACAGCACTCCAGTAGTGCTACTAGTAACAATTTACAAACTAAATGCCTTGGTGCTGTACGAATTTTACAGGGGAAGGATATGTGAACATCAGATTTGCAACAACAAAACAATTAATGAATATGAAGACAAATATCTGGGTTTTTTTTCCTACCTCTGGCCAAGAGTATATAATATGATTAAAACTGCTGTGCTGTGTTACGCATAGATAATTTTTAAAAAATGAGCCTGATTCATTTAGAAATGTGACAAATTGATTAAAGAGCTTCCTCAAAAAAGTGGTTCACCAGAAAAGAAGGAAAAACCCCCTTCATTTAATCTTTCTTTTTTTATATATATCCATCAGTTCACCGTAAATATTTCTATTATATTTTGTCACCAAATGTTATTTATTTCTTTTTAAATGAACTAAAACAAAATTACCAAAATGAAATTATAAGCTGTAATGAAATCCACACATCACTGTTTAGAACTGATTAAATAATGCCCCATTTTAATATCAGGCTTCTGATTCATCAGGGTTCTAAAGTGATGCTACAAAAGTTGATTGAATTTAAATTCATAAGCAGAAGTGCAGAGAGATGATAATCAAAATAGAGCTTTCAGGCAACTTGAGAGTTGAATAAGATCTAAATACGCAGAGGTTGAATTTCATATGTATGCATTTATTGCAGATAAACTAATTGCAGTTGAAAAGTTTGAGAGTCTTTGTTACCAACAATTTACACTTACTTTAGATTATGTTATTAACAAATAAGTTAAAAAAAATATTTATTCCTTAGATTTCAGCTGTTACTTTTCCTCCCACGTTCTTTTGGATCTTATGGCAGGATTGCTTATCACCGCTGTTTTGCTCGTAGAGGACAGGAATTCTTTTTGCCACTAGGTAGCACTGCTACTTTACTTAGAATATTGGCTCTGGTTATGTTATTTTCATCGTGAACAATAGGATGTGGAAATAACTTTTGCACTAACATTTCCTATTTGCTTTAACTGTGCCAATACAAATCAAGTGATATATATTCATATTCAGGAACATATTCAGGAACAGACTAAAAGTCAAAAAACTCAAACAAAAACAATAACAAAAAAAACTCACCAAAAATCCCAAACATGCAAGACCAAATTTGGTTTTAATATAGACACTTGGTTTTAGCATTATGAATAACTTATTCTATTTTTTATATGGTAATTGTGAATATTCTTATATAGGGAGGATGGGTGTTACTTCAGAATTGTCATCTTGGACTGGATTTTATGGATGAACTCCTGGAGACGCTTCTTACTGCTGAGATACAGGATGACACGTTTCGAGTTTGGATAACTACTGAACCACATCCTAAATTCCCAATTACACTGCTACAGGTTTGTTCAAATGTTTCATTCAGGTACCTCATGCCATCAAAATTATTTAGGTTAAGTGTGTAAATGGAAATGAAAGAAATAGTAGGGAGGGACGCAAAGCCCAAGGAAAAAAAGAACTTACCTTAAAATGCAAATATCACTTTAAACAGGAAGGTTTAATCATGGAACATGGAAGTCCTCAAAGATGCATTACATTAAGTGTGAGATCACACTAATTCTGTACACAGAAACACTCAAATCAATACTATCAGGCTTTACCTGTATCCCATTTTGCCCAGCCAGATGCCTTTGTGAACAGACTAATGCCTGCAACTGTTCTTAGACTCTTTTAGATTTTCCTATCTGAAATAAAGGATGAGGGAGACAGAACACGCATGGACAGCACATGTCAAAGGACATCATCTACCAAGAAGTTACTTGTTTTTCTTTGGATAAACTATAAATGGTTATTCTGTAGGTCACAGAATCATAGAATGGTTTAGGTTGGAAGGGACCTTAAAGATCATCTAGTTCCAACCCCCCTTCCATGGGGAGGTCTCAAGGAGACATTTTTCATCAGTACCAGGAAAATTGTCTAAGCTCTTATGAAGTGCATTTAAGTCACTTATTCCTAGCACTCTCACAGCAGGCTATAATGCTAGTTAATATCTAGTGTAATGGCAGTGTGTTGACACTTCTGTGTTCATAGACCCCTTTCCTCTTAAAAGCAGTGGGAGTCTCCTTAGTGATTCTCATTCCCTCTAAATAAAAATAGATAAAGTTCCTGATATCTAGGATGTGAAGGGGGAGAAGGGTTCCTTTCTCGGATGAATCTAGGAGACAGCCTTCAGTAAGAAATGTGTGTCACCATGGAAAAGGGCAGTGTATAGAAAGCTAGCTGTATGGACCTACATTCTCTTGTATTCTCTCAACAGAGAATGAAATCATCCTACATCTTTAAGGGGTTTATGAATAGTGGCATATATAAACATGCTGTTTGCTAGAAGTGAGAACAGAAAACAGAGGGTTGCTAGATGAATCTTCACTGTGTTTATCTCAAATGTTTCACATGTGATTTCACTGTCATGTTAGGTGTTAAAATATTAACATATCCAGGCATTCCAGAAAATGCTTAACTGACAGACCAAAGATCAGCTCTTTCTCAGAAGAAAGGAGGGAATAATTGGGGGGTTTTATGCAGAACTTTCATAAAAAACTGAACAAGATATCCTTTGAAACGTGGAAATACTGGTTAGCAAGTGTTCCCATTCAGTCCAACACTCTAGTGTGTTCATGTGCAGATAGGTCCTTGCAGAAGGCTGGAGCTCAGACAGTTTGCCTGGGCTCTGCAGCCCAGAAATAAATTTGTGATACTGAAGTTGAAAAGTTATTCCTTAAAAATAATTGAAGTCATTTACCACTAATATGGAGATAGTAGAACTGCCAGGTGAAGTACATATTCATGAGCGTCTTCCATTAAGTGTCTCTCAGAAGTAGAAACAGTTCAGAGCCATGCTTGCATTCAGCCTGTAGGCAGCCTTTCAGTGCATGCTGCCGTGTTACCCAAGCCAGTCACACACGTACTTACTGGAGTGGAAGTTGGAGCAGAAAAATACTTTTTTATTTGGGTTCCTTCAGCATTTGAAAATGTCTCAAGGAATGCAGATTTTGATGAGGCCAGTCTGTGTCTGAACTAATAGATTCAAGTGTGCCCATGAACGTTTCCCACCACTGGAATGCAATAGTCCATAGGGGTAAGTAGTTACAACATTCTCTGATGTGAAAGCCTGTGCTAACTAGCACTCTTTCAAATAATTTGCAGGCATGGTTTGACAAAATTTTGTAGAAACTATTCCCGTTAGGCAGTTCGCATGAAACTAAGGGGTTGGATTCTAAGGGACTGTGGCAGTTAACTAGCACAAATGCAGATTCCATGCCTGCTGACTGGAGTACCTGGGAACATTCTCAGATGAATCTAAGTTACTGCTGCAGATGTAGCCACAGAGACAAGAGTAGCCACTGTGAACAAGATATGATTTGAGGTGAGGTGGAATTTAGTGGTATTTACTGTGAAATCGTGGGACCAGAAATACAAGAGTTCTTGTCATCTACTCTGGATAGTTCTCTTCTATCATTCAGTCATTGATTAGGGGTAGAGAGCCACATGATGCCTTCTGAAAAGCATGGCAATTGCTTCTGGGCGGTTGATGGAAACACTTAGATCCATGGACAAGCGTCAGTGGTGGTTCTGACCAACATAAACTGAAGGTCTGTGTTCAAAATCTTAAAGTAATGTATATTACAGAGTTTTGTGACCTAATCTAATATGTACTCCTTTTATGCAATTTATAGTAAAAGTACATCTCAACTTTGTATCTACAATGCTTCAACTATTTGCATTTTATTTATAACTAATAGTTGTGACATTTTTGTATGTTGCTGGTTTCGTTCACTAAACAAATCCAATTCTTTTATCTTTTTCACGTGACAGATTGCTATAAAGTTCACAAATGAACCTCCCCAAGGTGTACGTGCCAGTTTGAAAAGAACATTTTCTGGAATTAATCAGGATCTGTTAGATGTTAGCAATATGCCTATGTGGAAACCTTTGCTTTACACTGTAGCTTTCCTGCATTCTACTGTTCAGGTATTCATTATAAGGTTTGCAAATAGTGTTATAGTATTTGGAGTCATTTTAACAGAGGTTCCTGAAAATACCCACTATGAAATTTATTGTAGCATCATGTTTCAGGGTCAAAGCTTTAATTTCTGTAATCTATATTTCAAGGTTCTTTATTCTCTTAATTGTTTTATAAATTTTACACAATTTTCATAGTATGGGCATTTAGAATGAGGGTTTTCTCATGTAATTTTAACTGTACAAAACTTAGTTATTCAGTGTAAGGGAAAAAGCTCTCTCTGTAGTCAATAGAAATAGATAAACACCTTGAAAAAGAAAATCAGCTTTTCTGATTTTCTGAGTGAATCATTTACTGGATATATGTCGATCACTCTTTCTGTCCGTTGATTTTAAAGGCAATCTAGATGCCTAGCTTAGAGTAGCTGTTTACCTTCTAGATGGCTAAAATTCATAGAATCATAGAATGGTTAGAGTTGGAAGGGACCTTAAAGATCACCTAGTTCCAACCCCCCTGCCATGGGCAGGAACACCTCCCACTAGACCAGGCTGCTCAAGGCCCCATCCAGCCTGGCCTTGAACACCTCCAGGGATGGGGCATCCACAGCCTCCCTGGGCAACCTGTTCCAGTGTCTCACCACCCTCACAGGAAAAGAATTTCTTCCTGATACCCAATCTAAATCTGCCATCTTTCAGTTTAAAACTGTTACCCCTCATCCTGTCATTACGCTCCCTGATAAAGAGTCCCTCCCCATCCTTCCTGTAGGCCCCCTTTAGGTACGGGAAGACTGCTATAAGGTCTCCTTGGAGCCTTCTCTTCTCCAGGCTGAACAACCCCAATTCTCTCAGCCTGTCCTCATAGCATAGGAGCTCCAGCCCTCTGATCATCTTCGTGGCCCTCCGCTGGACACGTTCCAATGGGTCCGTGTCCTTCTTGTGTTGAGGACTCCAGAGCTGGACACAGTACTCCAGGTGGGGTCTCACCAGAGCAGAGTAGAGGGGCAGAATCACCTCCCTCTACCTGCTGGCCATGCTTCTTTTGATGCAGCCCAGGATGCGGTTGGCTTTCTGGGCTCCAAGTACGCATTGCCTGCTCATGTTGAGCTTCTTGTCCACCAGCACCCCCAAGTCCTTCTCCTCAGGATTGCTCTCAAGCCATTCTTTGCCCAACCTGTATTTGTGCCTAGGGTTGCCATGACCCAGGTGCAGGACCTGGCACTTGGCCTGGTTGAACTTCATGAGGTTTACACAGGCCCACCTCTCAAGCCTATGCTATGACAGCGTCTTCTTTTTATCGAATTTTGGCTGTGTACTTTGAAGATATGTAAGTTTTGAGATCACGATTAATACCAACGTTTTGAGCTCTCTGAATATACCTTCTTTTCTGCAAGGATCTCAAAATACTTATAAAATAATATTTAAGCCTTATGCTTTATTGAGCTGCTTGTATTTTCAGTGTACCAAAGATGGTGAAAGAGAAAGACAATTTGTTGAGGGTCCCTATTAAGATATGGTATTCTGCATTGTTTTCCTCTTTCAACTTTTTTGTAAACAGTGAGAAAGTTGTTCTGTGTACTGCCTCAGGAATATACTGCTCTTGTGGAACTAGAAGACCTAAGCTTATTCAACCATCAGTACTTCTTAAAAATATTACAGCTATTCATCTGTTCAGAAGATTTATTTATGAATTGTCAATTAGTAAGAAATATATGCATTGCCCTACCTTTAAACTGACCAATTCTTAATATCCTTTGGTGACAAGAATGCTATGATAAATATAGCTTAAGAAGTAATTCAGAGAATTTGGCAGAAAATCATTATACCTTTCTGCAGAGTATTATTGGTTAATGCTGTCTCACCTGCTTATAAACAATACCTAATTTTGAAAAAAACCCAATACCTGATTTTGAAAAAATAATATTTTTTTTTCAGTTCTAGTTCTTTTTAAACACTGTAGCTAAGGTACCTAAATGTTGCTTAACTAGATGTCAAAGACTATTGGTCATTGTTGACCAGGTAATTGAAACTGTAATAAATATGTTATCACTTAATTAATTTAAAATGTCAGTATTGTACTGTTTATTCATTTAATAAATGACAGCACTATTCAGCAATTTAATTCTTAACTTCCTGGATTAATTTATTCTATGTTCTAAACAAAATCATTGAGTGATGTAACTGAGGTGATTAAAATAAAGTTGTGAGAAATCTAATAGTGTTGGATGTTTAAGATGTTTGGGCTGCAGATTATATTCTCTTACTTTTATAGTCAACTATTTTTCTGTTCCTGCAAGTCTTCTAATTTTATTTTCAAATATGTATGCAGTAATAAATTTGAATAATGTAGTGGTGGCAGCCTTATTATAAAGTTGTGAATTTTGAAAAGCGTATATTAAAACAATACAGTGAAACAGTAAAACAAAAGGGCAACCTAGAAGCCTTTGGGTAACTGAGCACTAATACAGGAGCTTGAAAAATTGGAACTATCATTAGTAGATGGTATATGTAGAAAAAAATTAAAAACAGTAGAACTCAGAATTGTTGAGCATGCTGAAAATGCAGAGATTTGGTAATTCTTTAAATTGATTAATATAAAAATCTGATCATCCACACAGACATGAGACATTTCAAACCTATGACTGATACATTGATTAGTACATTGATTAGTAAAGGTAGCAATAAATGATTCTGTTGCTTTTTCTATAAATATTTATCCCTCGTAGTATAACATAATAAGAAACTTCGTTTTTTACTGATGTGTATGACACACACAGCTGTTTCCTAGGCTAGCTTTCTTCTTCAGATCAATTATTTACTCCACTATTATTATTATTATTGAACTCATTAATGAAACACAATTATACGTTGTTTCATAAACATACTTGGTTTTAATTGTATTCCTCAGGAACGACGCAAGTTTGGGCCTTTGGGTTGGAATATTCCCTATGAATTTAACTCATCAGACTTTACAGCCAGTATTCAGTTTATACAAAATCACCTAGACGAATGTGACATCAAGAAGGTAAATACTAAAGTTTGCATACAGTATATTTAATTGTTTTGTACAGCATTTGTAATTGGTTTTTTCTTTGTGTTACTATTTATAAGCTGTTCTTTCAGTGCAGCTTCTAACGACCAAAGTTCAGATTCTCGGTAAGACAGTCAAGCTGGAATATTTTGTGTGCTATCATCCATGTAAAAATACCTAATAGTTAAGAACTTCATAATTAGACCTCATATTTTTCAGTACCATATCTAAAATAGTAACAATTCTATACAATACTTGTTTTGGTAAGGCAGCTAAAATATTTACAGAGTTTAACAGAGCCAATAAAACTTCTCTATGGCTGCCATTTGTTCTTCTACTATTTGTCAGGGAACAGCCATTCCTTGCAAAGCAGCACTTTGTCAGTAGAGAAAGATGAGAAACTGGGGGAAGGGGGGGGAAAAAGAAAGAGGAGAAGCAGCAGCAGCTGGGAGTGATTTCAGATCACAGAAGAAATAATGAGATACATTTCTAATAGCAGGATCAAACCCATCTCTACTATAAAATTATAGAGCTGAGCTCAGAAAATATGTTAGAAATAAAGTTGTTGGGTTTGGGGTTTTTTGCAACAATGTTCTTTTCAGCTTACGTTTCAGAGCCTTATGAGCTTTAGATGACATCAAAATTACAGGCTGGATACCTTCCTCTTTTATGTTAAAAGGGTTATGTTAAAGCCTTTTATTCACTTTACTTGCATCCAGGGGATATCATGGAACACAGTACGCTACATGATTGGAGAAGTACAATATGGAGGCCGAGTCACAGATGACTTTGATAAGCGTCTTCTTAATTGCTTTGCAAGGGTGAGAGACCTTGAAAATAAAGTTATTTGTCATTTTTATTGGCAGCTGCAGTACAGAAATCAGAAGGCCTTCTTTCTGCTGAATATGCACTTCTTCACCAGTTTATAAGACTCTTCAGAGTAATATGAATTTTTCAAAACATAGTTCTTTGGCAGTGAGGTTCTTCCCTAGGTTTCTCTTTACTGAGGAGCACAAACTATTAAAAAAACTTAGCTGGAACTCAAACTTAGAAGACATACCTTTTCATGATTTACTTATGTATTCAAGTAAAATTAGATGTAGCAGCTATAACAAAACCACTAGTTCTCCAAGAATAAAAATGAGATTAAAAAAAACCTTCTGACTTGCAAATTAATTGTGTTTTTTTTTTTTCCCTCTGGATTTTTCATAGGTTTGGTTTAATGAAAAGATGTTTGACAGCACTTTCAGTTTTCACACTGGATATAAAATTCCAGTGTGCAAAACCCTGGATCAGTATTTTGAATACATCCAGTCACTCCCTGTCATAGACAGCCCAAAGGTCTTTGGTCTCCATCCTAATGCTGATATTACGTAAGTAGGTCTCAACATATTTGAAAACAAAGACTCTTTCTTTTAGTATTTGGAAATAAATCCCTATGAAATGCTTAAGTAAAGTATATTTTTCATAGGAAATCTAGGATTGATGTGAATTTCACTATTGAAGTGGAAAAATGATGTGCACGTACATGATTATGAATGCAGTATCTTCAGCTATGTTTTGTATGTTCTTTTAAACCAGTCAGAATTCTTATTACTTACTCCTCATGGGTTTAGAAATGTTTTTAAAATTTGAAAGCATTATAAAACTTTTATATGAACACATGATACAAGGTTCTATACAGTTCAACTAGAGAAATTTTCTAATGTTTGCCTTCTCTTCCAAGTGCTGTATTATTATTTTGTGCAAACTTGTTAAATGATTCTGTGGATTGTCTTTTGGTTTACAACATGCCTTTGGATGTATTGTTGCTATTAGCCCTGCCATTCCCATTACTTAAAAGAGGCTTTTCAACCTCACCAAGTACTAATTCCATTAGAATATTTGACTTAATTCATTTTTTCATTCCAAGTAATGTGTGTAACAGCATGGCTTTTATTTCCTTCTAATGTTGTATGCCCTTTGAAAGGATATGAATCATCATCATATTTTTTTCACTGAAGTTCTTAATAATTCTGACATGAATTATTGCATTTTCATTATGTCCACATTCATTGTTTCTTAACACAGCTTTTTGTATTTTTAGGCAAGACAAAAGTTATTCAAATGTGCAACTGCTGGTGAAACCTAATATCTTCTTACACTTTTGGACAAAAAAATAATTTACCACAATTTTTCAGTCTCAAATTTGAGAGGCTGATGCTGTATCAAAAGCCCACTATTCTAAGCATGCTGTGAGAACAGTACACAGTTTTATTGGCAACTCTGCCTAGCACCTATCATTGTAAAAAAAATTATCTATGAGTAGATTCTGTTTCAAGTCATTCTCTGATACTTGCAAGACCTCCCTTCCAGAACTGATTAAAGAAGAGCCAAGACTTAACAGAGAACTAAATAAAGTCCTAAAGAGAGACATGCTTCGGATTCAAAAGTAGGCTTGTAGGAGGGCTAATTTTTAGAAGAAAACTTGAGACTAACAGTGTTTGGGGAGCTTTAGTAAGAACAACTCTTTCATGTCTCTCTAGTACCGAGTTTTTCTTCCACTTGCTACATCAGCATATTCCTGCTACTTTAGTCCTTTTTCTGGAGATTTTTCTTTGTAGGTATTTCTTTAGGGTTTGGGGAAAATGCTCAACAGCGTCATGCTTTTTTCCATGTCTTATCAGTCTTTTATAGGCAACTATGCACATGTACTGTCTGTCTGATTTTCATCTTTGACACACAGACCAAATGGATTAGCATCTCATACAATTCCATAAAGTCATTCAAATTCTCCTTAAAATATCCTATCAAGTCATCTCAGAGTATGCAGAAGGCAAAATGCTAGAATTGGAACCCTGAAAAAGCCAGGACCTCTCCATGTTACTGAGGACAAGAAAGACCTTGTCTCCCACTGGTTTAGTGGAACAGTCTTCCTCTTCAGCCAAAAGCTTGATCCATTGATTCCAACTGTAAGACTTCACTGAATGTTAATAATTTTATCCACTTGGGATTAAAACCTGAAGTCATTGCAACTGATTTTCACTTGCTGTGTGAACCACAGGCTCTGCAAAGGCAACACAGTTAACACATACTTGAGCAGGTGAGGAATATTCTCACAATCTTCTGTCAAAGCCCTTTCTCCAATTGGTTCCATACTGAAGCCTTAAATTTATCTGAATTTTTGTAAAGTTACTGCAAGCTGTTATTAACCAGATGAAGACAGAGCAGAATCTCCCATTGTTCCTTGGCATATATGAGGTGTTGAATACAGTGTTGCTGTTCTCTACACAAAGCTGAGGTAATGTTTCTGTAAACTTCTTATTTTAACTTCCAGTACAGAGAATTCCTGATGGCAGAGACTTCAGCTATCAAACTATGATAGGTTATTGAATCCAAACTCGGTCCCCTTTAGGATTTCACATGTTCTATCCCGTGGCACAATCCTTGGTTTCATTTCTTATATAATTATGTATGACAAAGTAATAGAAGGAGATGGGTGTCATATGAAGGTCAAAAAGTAAAACTGACATGCAAAATTATGCTTTGAGTCAGTATAAGTTCGTGTTCTGAGTCACACTGAGGCCGTATGTTCCTCATGTGGCTGATTCCGTAAGGTAAAAGCAGGCAATGCCAGCACTGCAGTACCAACGCATACACTGCTATGTTTTCGTTCTTATTGCCTCTCGTAGCTCTATGCCACTAGACAGCATTATAGCAAAAGTGCTCCTATAATTATGCTTGTGTTGAAGGACTGACGTGGTCTACTGTCATTTACCATCAAATGCCACATGAATTTAATTCACTTTTTTGTATTGACTCAGAACATAAATTTACATTAGCACTGTCCATGCTGTACTATGAAATAGAAGGTTTTAATCTCCAACGTTGTAAATCTAGCAGCTTTTATCATTAATCCTGAAATACCTCAAGGCAGAGTGAATTTACTATTTAATAAAGGGGCAGCTTGCAGGGTTGTGCTGCCATCTTTTCCTCCTTCTGCATTCCACTTTTAAGAAGTAACTAAATGAGGGAAATATTCTTCCTTGTTACAAAACTTTTGTTGCTTCTTCCCAGCAAGTAGCTGTTTAGAAGTTCAGGCGTATGCCGTTTTCTTCCCTTTCCTTGGAATCCCTAGAAATCATATGATCGGTTTTACTGCCAACTCACATTCTCAAAGGTTGAGAAGCAGCCTGCAGAACTCTTTCTTCTTCTTAGCCCTGAATTACAAAAACAAGTGTATAGCAGGCTGTGTAGAAGGAAGTTCATATTCTTTGCAGCCATGGAAAACCACGCGTTGTTCACTATCAGTGTGTTAAGCTTATTGCAGGACGCAAAGGAAAACAATTTCTTTTGGGAGTTTTGATTTAACCTGGTGACACAGGATGTGGTTTTTTTTCCTCAACTTTCAAGTTGTGTGTTCTACAAAGAATCCTTTTAACTATTAAAAAATCCTGTGTAATTTATAATATATTTCTTATCCTCTCAGATACCAAAGTAATACAGCAGCTGATGTTCTAGATACTATTACCAACATTCAGCCTAAAGAAAGTGGTGCAGGAGCTGGAGAAACTCGTGAAGCAATTGTTTATCGTTTAGCTGAAGACATGCTAGAGAAACTTCCTCCAGATTACATACCCCATGAGGCAAGCTAATTTTAGTTGTTTTCTTATTGTTCTTTCTGCTGAGTTTTTGTGTAAGACATTCCAAAAAAGAAACCTTGAACTGTACAGAAAGATCATGTACCTAGTAGCAGATTCAAGCGAGGAACCAACATCTTTATTGCTATCAGCATGAATCAATATGATGCTTTTTTATTTAAAATCAAGACATCTAACAATTGATCATCAAGATATGTCATGGAGACTGTGCTTGGGCTTCCAAAACTGCATGTGAAAACACAGAAAAAAAAAAAAAGCCAGTCTTGACTTTTCGTGACAGCAGTCTCCTGGGCCTTCTGGATGAAGTCCTATTCTAGCAAAATCATGAATAATTGGGTAGTCTCAGACAAAAAAATAAAAATAAAAACAGTTTTAAGGGGATAAGTGTTAGTTGAATAAGGTGAAGTACAAGTCTATTACTTTTCTGAACACAAGAAAGTTAAAGTGTCATATATGACAACAGTATTTCAACATTTCAGGTTTAACTAAATTCCTTCTTCTGCACTCCTGTATTTTAGGTAAAAGCTCGTTTCATTAAAATGGGACAACTTAACTCTATGAATATTTTTCTTCGGCAAGAAATTGACCGAATGCAAAAGCTGATCACAATACTCCGCAACAGTTTGAATGATCTTAAATTAGCCATAGAAGGAACTATTGTTATGAGTGAGGCAAGTAAAAGCATATTTACTACATATGGAATAGTCTATTTTAAACTATTACCTTGATTGCTTTAGTTCATATACTATAATTTCACTACTTCAGAATTTGAGAGATGCACTTGATAATATCTATGATGCTCGAATTCCTCAACTATGGAGAAGAGCATCCTGGGATTCTTCAACGCTTGGCTTCTGGTTCACTGAACTTTTGGAAAGAAATAATCAATTCTCTACTTGGATATATGAAGGAAGACCAAATGCATTTTGGATAACCGGATTCTTTAATCCACAAGGTAAGGGTACTGAAAAGACTTTAGTAATAATGTATTTAATCATAATTTAATGGCTTTTACTACGTATCTAATTTAATATTACACGTAGAAAAAATGTTTTCATCACTGTCAGAATATGTCATAGAAGCCAAGATGATAAGTGGATTGAAAAAAGAGATTAGGGACCATGGGAAACAGGTCCAATGGTAGCAATAAACATGACTGTCCAAACTTAACCTTCGAGTTAGGAGGTCCCTAAGCTCCAGATTGCCAGAATCTGGAAGAACATAGAGGGGAAAGGATTTATGTGCCATTTTGCCTGTTGTAATATTATTTCACTAAGCATCTGCCTTTGTCTAGTGTCAGAGACAGGATGCTTGTACAGATGGTCTTTTAGTCTGACCCATAAACACATTTTTTATATTAAATGAAGGAAAACATGTAGTTAACAAATAAAGTGCTTTATCCTGTTGACATATTGTAGCATGATATGATACAGCTTCTAAAGAAAATATCCTTAATGATAATGACACCACTCTTAAAGAAAATACGCGTTTCCTGTGCTTTCAAACTGTTTAACTTGTACCAAACTGTAAATTGTGCATATGGAAGGGCTTTAATCTAGAGCAATATGTTATTTATATGCTGTATGTTATTTATATGCTGTATGGTAGCAACAGAAAGAATTTTTTTACAGTAAGAACAATGATTGACTGGAACAACCTCCCCAGGGACACGGTAGAGACCCCTTTCCTGGAGGTTTTCAAGATGCAATTGGACAGAGTGCTAGATGATCTCATCTAAGCTCTCTCTGCAATGAAAGGCTGGACCCAGGTGGTCTTTCAAGATCCCTTCCAACCTGGGCTGTTCTATGATGCTATGAACATTTAACTATACCAGAATTTATAGCAGTTATCTATCTTTGACAGAGAATCATCAAACTGTAGTTTTCACAGTGTTTCCATTTATCCATTGTTTAATGAATTTTGTCCAAATTAATCAAAGATATACTGCAAAGTACAAGTAAATGTTATCTATCATTATCTGTTATAGCTTGATATATTTATCATTTTATAGGAAAGAGGAAGAAAAACAAATTGTAACCATCTTCATGAGTAACAAAACCTGTCACCTTATTAGATGCATGTTTATGGAAGAATCTCATTTAGCCTACACAACTGTCCATACAAAATTATTGTGAGAAACTTCTCCCATGTAACAGCTACGAGGTGGCTTTTTTCATTAGGATTAACTTCTGAAATGCTTGAGTGTTTTATGAGCTACCTTCACTTTATGATGCTTCTATTCTTCCTGGCCTTTCTATGACCAGGACTGTAAAAAGTACTAATATCCAAGTCCTTTTTAGAGTCACTCTCAGAAGCAGTTAAGGTGCCTGGAGCACATCCAAATTATCATTAAAAGATAGTATTGATGCCAGTCAAAACATCATTCCAGTTGTATCATAAATGGCACAGCTGGTAAGCACACTGATCGCTGGTGATTCAAGAGCAGTGCACATGGAGGTGCAAAAGAAGATAATGGACCAGATTCTTTTGTCCAAAGGAAATATTTAGCAAATAGCAAATACCTAATAGCAAACAAACCTGAGACACAGATGGTCTTGAACTTGATGATTGCTTCAACCTCTCTGTTCCAAAAAAATAGTCCTGTAGATGAAGAAAAAAATCTGCTCAGCACAAAAGGTGTGCTATGGCTAGGGATGAGGTAAGTATAGTTTCTGTATTCATAATACTGCTCACCAGGAAGTTCTGAGTAAATCAACTCGTGCAGTAAAGTTTAAAAATTGACTGAGGCAAATCAGAAATTGGACTACTGTGTGCTGCCATTGCAGGAAAATCTAGACTGATTGCACTGGTGAATCAAGCTCTAAATCTAACATAGCATTGGCAAATACATTATGATGTTAAAACATGGGGAATGTATTTTATCAGTTTAGTGGAAAAATCTGTTTCTAGTATTATAAAGTAACACCAATTATCGTATTTAAACCTCTTGTGATTTTTTTAGCAATTATCAGTGTTTGTCTCCTATAAATTATCATTATTAAGGGAGAATGTATGTTAGTGGTGGTGCAATATTCCATTCAGTAGACATGGCACTTGGAATTAACATGCTTATGAAAAAACAAATATCATATTATAGAATATAATTACTTTTAACAAAATTTAAACACCTGGATAACATTGTTTTATTTTTATCAGAATGTATGGTATTTGAGAAATGAATAAATGCTCATTTCAAGTACTACATTAACTGTATTTACAGCACATATGAATATTTTAGCTGTGACAAATAGCTTCTAATTGGCTTTGTCCTAATTAGCATGTTAAACCGCTTCTTAAATCTTGAAATGCTGTCTTCTACTGTGTGCCCATGTACAATCATGATTTCCCCCCTGGCTTATCACTGTTTCAGTCAGTGACTTCACCTCCTTGTAGGTACTTGACAGCGCACAAAACGCCAGTCATCTTTTCCTTTATGCATTATCAAGAAGGAACTGATGCTATTTCATCTTCAAGTCTTTACAGTAATCACTGTGAAGTATGCAGTTCTCTATTGTTAACTTTTCTCTCTTCGCCTTAATCTCTTTCTGACAACTCCAAGTAGTTCTTCATCTGTTAGCATAAAATAGCAGCCAGTGTTTTTTTGATGACTGCCTTGTCATCTTCTGAGCCACTTATACAAAAACAACCAGGTACTTGCTACAAGTGTTCTGTTTTTGCAGCTTTTTCCTTATAACACATCCAAACCTCTTTGCTCACCAGTTAATTCGTCATCTTGTGCTTATAATATTCAGCTCTTTACCTCTCAAACCTTTTATTATTGCAAACCCCTGTAAAGTCTGTTCAAAACAGTGCTCAAAAAAATCTCCAAACCCGCTGCTTGGTTGTGTCATCCTCTACCATCATTTCTGTCTAGGGCTCCCTTTTCTTCACTAACAAAACATAAATTTTTCATCCTTTGTAGGCACTGCCTTATCTAGATTCCCCACACTCATATAGTTATTTTTATTATCACATTCAGACACACCTTTTCTGTTTTCTGTCAGTGAAATTTATTTTATTTTTCTACTTCTTTCACTTGAAATAAAAATTGCCTTTTTTCTAAGTTGCCTTTACATAAATATCAGCTCACATAATTGACATCTTGTCTGCCTTCAAATTCCTTCTTGAAATACAAATCTACCGTGGATCCTGTAGTTGATTAACTCATGATAATTTGTAAATCAGTATCCTGAGCAAACATTCGTTAACTGAATAATTCATAGAATCATAGTATATTTTTTAAAAGTATATTATTTTATGTGCCATTTAAACGTATTTTTCTCAGTGTAATGCATTCTATGCCACTTTTGTCATTTGTTTCTCTTTTAGCCCCAAAGCAAAGTTTGCTGTCATTAGTCAAGGTGCTTGTTTTCAATAGGACTCTGGATATCTGTCTATAACATCCGGTGCAGAACCACGGCAGATAACAGAGCAAGGGTTTATTTTTTTTCATCATGTGAGATATATACTAAATTTCTGGCTTAATTTCTCAAGGATTCCTGACAGCAATGAGACAAGAAGCAACTCGAGCACATAAAGGCTGGGCTTTAGATACAGTTACAATACATAACGAAGTGCTAAAGCAAAACAAAGAAGAAATTACAGCACCTCCTTCTGTACGTATGACATGCAAAGATGTTTCATTATTAATTTTGGTATTTAATTTATTTTATGTGATGTATCTACTTACTCTCCACACAGGAAGGAGTATATATCTATGGGCTATACTTGGAAGGTGCAGGCTGGGACAGACGAAATAGCAAACTCATTGAATCTACACCAAAGATTCTTTTTGTGCAGCTGCCTGTGGTGCATATATATGCTGTTAATACAACCACTCCTAAGGATCCCAAGCTCTATGTTTGTCCTCTTTACAAGAAGCCCAAGAGGACAGATCTGAACTATATTACAGTCATCTATTTAAGGTCAGCGGTGTCTCCAGACCACTGGATATTGAGAGGAGTGGCTCTCCTGTGTGACATAAAGTAAACCGGTTTTCATACCATAACAGAAACAGAATATATATGGCACATGTAACCAATTACATGTGTAATTTTTCTACTGCTTTTTATTTGGTGGCCGTTGGTCATCATATTAGAACTTTCATTTCAGTCTTGGCTAAATTAATTTTTTTCTCTGCTTCCAGTAAATTCAGTTTGTCTTGGCTATTTGGCCACAGTTTTAAAGAAAAGTTTTCAAAATAAGTTCACCAATTATAGTCTTTGATGTTTCCATTGTATTTCTTTAAAAACGAGTATTTGTGTAATAATACAATTAATGCAAAATAAAATGTTGTTAAACCTTAAAAGAGAAAAACTTAGCTTTTTCACATTCTTTCACATATACAGCTTTTAGCTTGTGTTCCAGTGACACATGATGACAACAGAAGACGATATAGAACATAACAAAATTTAAGTTCTCCTAGATACAAGTTTTAAAATATTCCTGGATTCTGCATGATGCATATATTATTTTCTTTGACTCTGCAGGAAACTTTATATTTAAGACAGAAAAGTCTATTTCATCCATATTTTTTGCTTGGGGTTTCTCAGGGTTCACTTGTTCTTGTGAAAATATATAGATGAAGCAAAACTACACCAGCAATGCTTGTGTCTGGAATGTCTGACAGAGACCAATATGTTCTCTGTCCAGTTTAGCTGTGTGGGAAAATAGCTACAGAAGTAGAACAGTGCCAGCTACTTAATATGGATGTTTTTGTAACTAAAAAAGAGAACCAGATTACCTACAAGTACAATTATTTTCCTGCATCTTATCTTAGCCTTAAAATATAGGCTGGAATCCTTGGAGTGGCGTTACAGCATTACTCCGCAATTAACCTGATGAATATCCATGAATTTTCCAGACATAATTAGTATTAAACTAATTCTATGCATGTAATACTAAACAAGATATGCAGTCTATGCTATCTCTTTAATAATCTGCATAAAATTTGTTCTTCCTTCAGATAGCTTTATGTGGCAACACAGTTTTTCACTTACACCCCGTGGCTGGACTATGTTCTTCCTTTTGCAGTTTAAGAGTGATCAAATGCATCTGCTGTGGCAAAGTGCAGCTACTATTTGATGAAATCCTGGGGCATCTGATGGGATGGTAAAAGGCTTTTCTTGAGTTAGAATCCTACGTCTTTCTGTTGGAGGTCACCATCCCAGGATATGCTCTTGCAGAAAGGTGGTGGCATATAGGAAATGACAATACATAGATACAAAATAATCATCAGAGTAACAAAAAAGAAGATCTCCAATTGCAATTAGCTAAAAAGTTTCTTCTCTCTCTCCTCTGTAGACTTAGTTAGATTAAAATACAACAAACCAGCTAAGGTGTTAGGTAAAATTACACAGAAGTTGTGAAAGTTAGAAGTTGTACTACAGAACTATATATGCACAGAGGGGGGAAAAAATCTGACTGTGCAACTGCAAGAGATTTTGCTCCAAGTAATCAAAAAATTGGTGACAGTATTTGTGGTGGGTTGAACCTGACCAGCAGCTCAGTACCTGCCCAGTTGCTCCCCTGCCACAGCAGGATGGGGAAAGAATTGGAAAAGCAGAAGCTGAAAATCCATGTGTTGAGATGAAGACAGGTTAATATATGAAACAAAGCTGCACACACATGCAAAGCAAATTAAGAAATTTATTTATTGCTTCCCACTGGCAGGCAGATGTTCTTCCCGTTTGCTGGGAAAAAGGGCCTCAGCACATACAACAATTACTTGGGAAGACAAGATGCAGTAAGCACAAATATCCCCGTTCGTTCTCTTTTCTCCAAGCCTTTGGTGCTGACCTTGACATCATATGGTATGGAATATCCCTTTGGACAGTTTGTGTCAGCTGTCCGGGCTTTTTCCCCTTCCACATTCCTGTGCACTCCCAGTCGACTTGCTGTGGCAGCAGAGAGGGATAGAAGTTCATATCCAAAAAACAGCACAACAACTATAGTGTATTTATTCCTAAAGTTTTTTTTTCCTGGTCTGGCCTTACAGCTTAATTACAGTGGGGAAACAATGTGTAACCCTGTGAATGCCTCCACGGGTGCAAGATGTGCATTGCCACATTTACAAGTGAAACTCTATATGGGAAAATACCAGGGAAGATGCCATAACTTACATAACTTACACCAAAGAGGATTTTATTCTCCATCCTGTATAATATCAAGAATAGAGATGAATTGTATATTGTTGATCTCAACTATTTCATATATTGCTTCAGATTCTTAAGAGCATCTCTTTCCTCTCTTTGTCAGAGTCCAGTTGCCATTTCCCATCTCCTCTGAGCCTGTCTGGGTTTTTTTTCCATCCTGTTTCCTCAATACCATGCACTGGCTCATTACTTACAGGTTACAATGAATGTTAATTTCCATATAGCTTTCCAGTTAGTTTATGAAAATAATCTATGTTTTGTGACAGCAACAATCTTCTATTTATTCAAAAGACTCCATTTTTGTCTTTGCATGCTTTAAGAATACACACAAAGTATTTCTCTGTCCTAGTCATATATGGGATAGTAAATTCTTACACTTAATTTGGTGACAGCCAGCTCTTCAAACATTTACCAAGGTGCAGTTAATTACTTGAATCACCATAAATTATTCCTCCCAGCTGACATAATCTATAGGAATTCAAGACCTCAATTCAAGATCTTTCACTCCCAGGAATGCTCTATAGGTCCAGAATATTGTAACAAGCATCCAAATTCCTAAATTAACATTTTTTTTTTTAAGTTACTGATCAAGTTGCTTCCTGAACCTTTTTATGCTCATTTGCCATTTGAGATGCTGCTGTTCAAGTTGTGTGACGGTATTGTGGTCCCTGAATTGGCAGAGACAAGAATGCCATGTCAGCTAAACACAGATGTTTATTTGTCTTTTTTTGATCACATGTTACTTGAAATATGACATTGAACTAGTCTCTGTGAAAGCAAGGGCCTAATTCATGAAGATCTGTGTTTGAGTATGTAAAGAAGAACATGTCCGGAATTAGCTCAGTGGGTGCATCCATAGTCTGTGTTATTCTTTCCTTGCCTGGTGGAACTGAAACGCAGAAGAATTTTCCTACCATTTCCTCTGATTTTCAGAGGCAAGTTCAAGCAGGTAAGACTAGGGAAGGCATACCCTTTCCTGATGCTTTAGAGTGGACGCATTAATTGGGAGCCATTGATCTGCCAGTATGTCAAGATACTCACTTTTTGTAGAATTGTTTGTTCTTCAGTGATGATTTATGAGGAGTCTGGAACATGGCTGAATGATGAGCTTTTATGTAACAATGGGTAGAGTTAATAAAAACTATGGAAAAAAGCTCACAAATGTCAGGGGAAGGGATTTGTTTTCTGGTCAGGTTGCTAAATCTCACAAAACCACTGACTGGAATGACCTTGTGCCAAGAACGTAAGATTTCAGCTAAACTTTCACTTAAAAGATTTGTTAATTCCATAGAATAATTTTCTTTATCCACACCCTCTGTTTTTGCCTCTAGATTCTAGTTGGTTGTAAATAAAATTTATTCAGCAGAGATTCCGAATATTCATTTTCAAGGTGAAATATTTTATGGAAAGACCTGCAGTTTTCTTGTTCGGTAATCTCATTCACTGACTGTATCTAGTATTAATATTTAAACTAATTCATTATATTTTTGATAGTCTGGAATAACACTTGGCAGCAGTATGTAAATACAATTCTGTTGACACAAGTACTGAAAATCAAGTGTATAGAATGTGCAAGCAGCGATTTTAAGTAGAGTTATGTTTCTGCTTGGTTTTTTTTCATATTGGAGTGTAATTGCACTGCTATGACAAGACCCTTGATCAGATTTCTTCAGAAGCTTCTAGTGTTATTTGTACTCCTAGGGCAGACATCACGCATACTAAACTGGACGTTGTAAGATGTGGTACTTGCATCTGCACCACACAAGCAGGGTATTCCTGAGGCAAGTCTAGTTGTATAAAAGCCAAAAGAGATACCTTTTCCAGTGTTTAATGCTGGCTTCAGAGCACAAAAGAAACCTGCATAGATTAACTCTTAGAAATTCAGGAAAACCTTTTTTTTTAACTTAGTAACAGTCCGCTATAAAGGTCAAATCCAGAAACAGATTTTGGAAATAGAAGTACCACATGATTCTTATATAGCAGAGATTAGGATGGGGAAATAAACAACTGCAGTGATTCTATGATTCTATGTATGACATCTTTTTATGCTTCTTTATTTCCATTACAATTTCTAATTTATTAGATATAAATATATCCTAATAAGGTCCTTGGGGATATCTGAACAGTCTCTGACATACCGCTTGGACTATTTAATAAAGGAATGAGTCAACTAAGGTATTACTTAGATGACTACTAATTTACAGATATCCAGGAATGCAAGACCTGACTTCTCCAACTTCCGCTATCTTCACATTCCCAAATGTCTGCCAGTTTTTTGGGACTTTTAACTTAAGCCATATCTTGCTGATAGACCTATCATTTGCTTACATTTTTGTATTCTTTATTATTAATCAAGATACTTGTCACAGTATTCAGGTGAGGTTCTATCTTCAGCAAAATTACTATTTTCATAAATACTGAAATCTCACAGAAAATTTATCCTTAATGTCTATTCCAACATTTACCTTAAGTAACATGTAGTAATCAGTACTTTTCCCCCTAAGCCTCATTCAGCTCCAGGTAAATGGGATTCCACTCCCTGGATGTGAGGAAAACATTACATTTTTTTCTTCCTAGGACAAAACGACACATCTGAAGTTAAAGCAGGTCTTCTCTGATCCCTTGCCTTTCCCCCTGCCCCAAGTACTGGACTTGCCTTGTGGATCTGCAACTTCTAATGTCGTACAATATCAACAGGTTGACTTCTCCAATTCACCTTACGTTCTGTTTTTCCATAGCAATCTTGGCAGCATGTCTTAACAGATAAACTGTCTGCAGCTTCCTGCATGGATTTACTAATCAGTAATTCCTCCTACCAGTGTTTATATTTGATATTTGGATTAGGCAAGTGGTTGTTCAAGAGGTTAGCTAATTAAAACTCCTAATATTAATTTCTCAAAGTCTGCTGGCTAATCACCAATGTGGGATTTCTGTGAACAGATACTCAAAGGCAGAATGACTCTTTGCCTTACAGACATAGTAATTCAGAGAACTCTGTTAAACAGATAATTGTCCTTCTTCCTTGCAGCTGCAGGTGACTTATGAGCAGGCTGCTGTATAGCAATGGAAGTGAATGATGGTTAGGGTCAGCCTCTTTTGGGGGGGATGTAATGTAAATGGCCAAGTAAATGGAAACAGAAAGGATTTAACTTACACGTTTACCATGTAGAGAATTTAATCCAAACAGTATTCCTCACTCTCCCTCTAGCTGTGATAGCACATGGGAAACCCATGAAACAGGTTCCTCATCTCACTCATTCATCCCGGGAATGTTTTTTGATGCAAAATGCAAGGCTGTAGAATATCACCTCTTTCTCAAGAGACACATCTTGTCCCTCTTCAAAGGATAGTTTTCTCAAAAACCCGTCAGATGCTGCAGACAAGTTACTAAATGCTTGTCTCAGCATTTGGGAAGCCTTTTAACGAGGGAATCCAGGTCCTACCTACCTATCTAGCAGCACGGTAGACAGAAATCATCTCTGTCTCTTTGGAAAAGACCAGCATTATGATCATTGCACAGGACGTATATCAAACTGTACAAGGCAGTTTTCTGTATCAAGGTTTCCCTTGGTGAGAAGATATTGAATAGAGTGATTTCCAAACAATTTCCTCACAGAAAAAAGCTACCACTACAGAAGAGGGATAGAGGAGGGTAATATTTCTGTCAATTTTACTTAATAAATAATAATTTGACTTTACTCTTTTCTTCCTTTGCTCTGTGATTCATAGCTTCCTACTTTTATTCTTGTGAAAAACGAGGAAACTGAATGCTTTACAGAGCATTTCTTACCTTTGCCCTTGTGCAGGCATCTTTCCATTTTGTTCACTCTAGCAGCCTTATATAGTTCAAAATACAATTCTTAACAAAGTATTCTTGAACAGGGGATTTTTAATTAAGCAATTTGAATTAGGAGTCAGAGACTGTAAGTAATTCAAACTGTAATAACGGTGTTTCCTATTATATTACATAACTGCAAATAACCTTTACATTTCTATACTTCTAAGATTTTTAAATACAGGAATGTCTGGGTCAGATTCACAAACTACTCAGCACAGGGCCACATGAATCCTCAATAACTTTGTAGCCAAAAGAAATTCTCCTGCTTTCTACTGCACTACACTTTTTAAAGTTTTGTACATCGATGTGTTGTGTCTGTCATATGCACAACGTTTGCTGTAGCCTTGTTCTGATACAGAATACTGTAAGATCATTTTGAATATTACTAAGATGCTTAAATTACCCACTTCCCAAAGCCCAGGTTTCAAGGTACAATTCAGATGATTTAGTTTCTCCAAAGATACCGAAGTATATATAGCTCCAAGACAAAATGAACTCCCTTCTAAACACCAATGTGCTTGTAATCGCAGTTGTATCTTACGTGTTTGTAACAGTCATTTGCATAATACTGCTCAAAGCTAACTTTTTTTTTTCCAGGAGGTCTACAGAAGGATTTATCTTAGATGAATTTTTATTTCAGTTAAGTAGGTATCTATGTAAATTAAAATTCTACAAACACCATCCACATTCAATGATTCAACACTAAAATTCTTCTGCTTCATTTCCTAAACACGTATTTCAAATTTCTAAGTGATATATTTGAATAACTTCATAGGTGCTGGTACTCAGGTCAGACACTTCAGCTTTTATTGTGCTTGGAAAGATCTTTATTGACAGTTCCTCTTGGCCTTGTAAAGAAAAAAAATGAGTCAAAGTGTATTCCCTGCTGTGGCACACTACAGTTACAAAACAGAAGAGCTAACAGCCTTTCAGGCACATGAGAACTCTTCCACAGCCCCTGTACAGGGCAGCAGCTCCCGCTAAGAGTTTAGATATATTTGCACTGCAGTTGTCCCCAAGAATTGTTATCCAATAAACAAACATATTATAAAAGACAATGTTTATAAAAGCGAATAATTACTGGTCATGGAGAAGCACGAAGTGCGTAACTTGCACTGAAAACTGGTAACATTCTTCAGGATACTGCATAAGGCAGCATAGGACAATGTCTGTTACTCAGCAAATGTCAGAGCAGAAACATGTAGTTTCCTCTACGAAACAGATTTTTCTCTTTAGAAAGCTTCAGAGACAAAGCATTCAGGCTCACGTGGGACAGGGATGTTACTTTCTGCATATACGAGGCTAGTGGTGATAGTGTTTCCAGGCAGCTGAGAGCCCAAACTCTTGCAAAGGCTTTTTCTCTCACCCATGGGAACCTCCCATGGCAAGCCACTGGTTGCGCTGTTTCCACAGAAAAGGGTTATCAGGGGAGGTTATTAAAAGAGACACTGAGCTTTTTCAAGATGCAGTTTTGCCCTCAAAATATAGTAAACTGCATTAATAACATTCAACGGTCATAGGACTACAATAATCCCCGTGTTGCAGTGTAACTGAAAGATAGCTTCTCCTTAATACGTGTGAGAGGTTTGGTCCAGCCTAGACGTAGAGGAACAAGAGAGAAGTTACAAAGTCCTGCATTTTAAATAGCATTTGCAGTCCTTCAGCTATAGGAAAAGAGGTGTTTGCCTCAACAAACAAAATTCTTAAGTCAGACAAAGCTTCCTCAACTCATTGCATTGTATTTTTCAAACTGAAAACCCTTTTCAAATGTGGATAGCGTCATTTTAATGCTTCACTTGGCTATTTTCAAACTGTCCTTTTCTTACATCAACACTGGTAGAAGATCAAGTTCTGTTTTAGTACGAATAAAACCATGACTAAATATAACAAAAATCCAGCAGACCCAGGTTTTAGAGATAACTTTCATCAGTATTTCCCTCTCAAAAGATTTAAATTTATTGGACAAATACCTTTCCATCTCGAGGAAAATGACCTCTCTCTTATTACAGTGATTTAAGTCAAGAGGATTTGTTCAGTCTTCTGAAATTTGATAATAGCTTCTTGATGAGCACAATGAAAATGTGCTTGTTGAGAATTTACTCTGATCCTTTTTTTTTTTTCCCCTCCAAAAACATTCATGTAGATAACACTAGTGTATGACATCATCATACTGAAAAAGTTACCTTCGATTACTTCTGGAAAACAGAATTATTCCAAAGTAATACCTCTGCTTCCAAGCTGATATATGTCACCCTCATAGCCCTTGTAAAGCTCTTTAATGGAGACATGAGCCTATTAAGCTCTTGCGAAAGCAGCTGGCCCTCTGCTGCACACAGGTGCTGGGAATCATCTTGGGAGCAGAAGTCCTGACTGGAAAACCTAATTAAAAGACCTAGCACAGAAGCAATAGAAAGCAGACGAGATTTACATGTGAAGAAGGTGCACCCTGCTAGGCTGGTGGTGCTGTCCAGGTGGAAGAGGTTTCTTTCCCTTTATTTAAAGGTTTCTGTTGCCTGGCCTGAAGGAAGCTGGAGCATATTTGGCTCAGCTGCTTGGTGGTTTTGTTGGTTTACTGAAAGTAGATGTAACATACATGGTTTTCAGGTGCCAGGAAGTAAGGCCAGCCCATAGGCACTTCCAAATGGGATCAGGTGTTGGGCTTCAAGTAAAACATTCCTGTGAGGTGTAACCAGGCTTGGGCAGGGTCGTCTTGTAGCCTTTCAGGGGATTCAAACCACATAAAATAGTTAACAGCCAATTATTAGTTTTCCTAGTTGTGTTTCTCAGCAGTCCTGTATTGCAGGTGCTCTCTGGTTGCTTGCTTCAAGGATGTGTGATAACTACAGGTAACAGAAATTAAGTTTTTTACAGGAGTTTCTTATATCTAAGTGTAATTTGTCTTAGCCCACATGCACAAAAGAATACAGATTCAGGCAAAATAAGCAGGCTTTTCCCTGTCTCATTATCTTCATCCCTTTGAGGCAAACATTAGGTGTGGGTTTAAATCTTTTAAATCCAGGGGATCACTGATTTCTTTAAAAATCACAGAGTCTTTTTGTTGTTCCAGGTGATATTGCTGTGGGTGAACATGCTTTTTCAATTAGATCTTTATTCTTCATTCCTTCTAACTGTTCCTTAAGTCTTCAGCAATATCTGTAGCAGCAATACTTATTCTACAGGAACAAAGTCTTTATTTTACTGGGATAGTAAAAAAGAATTAATGAACAACATAATAAGCATCACCTGAGGCACATGTTAGGGGTTACAACTAACTTGGGGTGTTTGGGGATTATCTCTTTTAACAACCCAAAATGTATGTTCTTTCTCTCCTCTTGGCAGTATTTTTTTTTCCTTCAATCTTTGTTTTCTCTCACTTTAGAAAAAACAAAGGAAATACCTTTTCACCTTTCAGTTAACCAAATCACCATGGAAAATCTTTCTGATTGGAGTTAGCTGTTGAGAAGTAACTGCTGTCGTGGCAATTCACGCACTGCAGAATTTAATGATTTCACAATCTCACAGCATCAATGCTCAGACTAGTTACATTCCCAAAAAATCAGCCTGATGCTGTGGTATATTTGAAATTAATATACATCATTACTATTTAAGCTATTACCTTCTTTATATTCCAGTAGCATCTAACAGACCAATGTAAAATCTTTTCCCCGGTTCCCAGTTCAATTCTGACCTTTCCTTCTAAATCTGTTAGGTTGTCTACACTTTCTTGTTGAGATTCTGGTGTATAATTTCACCAAATATGTGTGATTTAGTAAAGGTTTAGTTTTACAGTGAATAAATAAGGACAATAGTATAAACCTAGTACAAAACAGAGACTTCTTTTGCTATGCAAATAAGTATTCTAAATTACACATCATCCTACTGCTAGAATTGACCTGTGCCCCGACTTCAACTTAGAAACCAAGCTCTGATCTGACGTGCAGATCTGCAAATTCGTGTTATAAACGGGTAATTACATTCACTGTTATTAAAAACTCATAAAACCTGGACGTCACGAACAGCGTGAAGGCCACCAAGATGCCCAAGCATCTGGACAAAGTCAGATTAAAATTATTAAAAAAAAAAGTGGAAGAGGTGGGTGACAGGCTCGCAAAGCCGCTTTCTCAGGTTTTGGTTTTTTTGGTGTTTTTTTTCTTCGTTTTCCCTTCCCCTCCCCGAAACATCCCTTGGCGCTGACGCCACCAGCCCGACCCCCGCCGCGGCGACTCCCCATCCCCGCCGGGCCGGGCCGGGCCGCACCTGGGCCGGCCCCGTCCCCGCCTCCCCCCGCCGCCGCTACAAAAGCGGCCGCCGGAGTCCTCACCACCGCGCTGCCCTCCTCTTCCGCGGAGCCTCCGCGGGGAGCCGGAGCCTCGCCGGGCCCCTGCGCATGGGGGGCCGCCCTGGACATGCCCTTCTCCCTGCCGGCGGCGCCGCCGCTCCTCGGCTTCGCTCTCCTGCTGCTGGCGGCGGCGGGAAGGTCCCTCCCGGTGAGGCAGGTGAGTGCCGCGGAGGTGCCGGCGCCCTCCGCTCAACTTGCGCGGCCGCGCTGGGGCGTTGTGGCTGCGCGGGCGCCTGCACCTGCCCGGCTGATCCCCCCCGCTGCCCGGCTCGGCGTCCCGAGGTTATTCGTTGTGGAGGGGGCCCCGGGGGGCTGCTCTCCGCCGCGGTTTTCCGCGCCCGCGGAGCGGGAGGGCTGTGGGAGGCGGCAGCTGCTCGTGGTTCCCCGGGTGCGCCTCGAAGACGGGTTAGAAGTTAAACGCGTTACTTTTTTGGGTGCCCGCGCCGACGCTCGGCAGCAGAACGAGCGGCCGCGGGGCTGGTGCGCGGAGGCGTTCCGCGCCTCCCCCCCTGCGGAGCGTCTCTGGGGGAGAGTTTGGGTTCTGGGTGAGGGAAGGGAAGAAGCGGAGACGCTGCTGCGAGGACGTTGCCCTCGAGGAAGCGGTTCGTCCCCCTCCTCGCCCCCAGGAAATAACAGGCTTGTCGGTAATGTCAGGCAGAGTCGGTGCCGTGGGAAAGGGGGAGCGGGGTGGCGTCGCCTGTGAGGCGGGACGAGCCGGGCGGGGACGCGGTAGAAGTGGAGGAGGGAACGCGGGTGGGAAACCCCTTTTCTGGAACCGAGAGGCGGGGGACGGGCAGGATCCGCCACGGGCGGCTCCTCAGCGCTGCCTGCCCGGAGCGCCGGGAGAATCGCCCTGATGCTTCCCCCGGCAGCGGCCGGGTGGAGCAAACGAGGCCGTTGGGGTTTTCCCCCTTCTTCCGTGGGCGCCGTGGAGCTGCCGGCCCGGCCGAGCTGTGCCATGGAAGAGGCCGGAGCAGGCTCGGGGGGAGGCCGCTCGGGCAGGAGCGGGGCTGCGTAGGGCACACACGGTGCGAGGGGTGGGAAGACAAAGTCTTAACTCGTTGTGAAGAGCAACGAGAGGCGATGGGCAAGAGGGAAGGGGCAATGGACAGAGAAGGGTGACTGCAGTTCGGTGGGGTTGGGGAGGGAGAGAGACAGGAGAGTGTGGATGTGGTGGGAGGAGGGCTGCTGCTGTAGGGTGAGCAAGGGCAGACTCTGAAGAAGTCTGAAGAGGTGGTGGGCTGCAGAGGTGAAGGGAGGGAAAGCAAAGCTGATGATGGACCATGTTTATTGGCTGTGCAACTTCTTTTCAGTTGCTGGAGGTCTTTGAGGTTACTGATTTATACAGAAGGAACAGCAAGAAGGTGATCTGTTTAGTTCCCAACTATGTCGAAGTCTGTAAGGTTGTCTTAGGTTCTTGGCTTCTGGGTTTTTTGGCGGGTTTGTTTTTCCTTGTTATGGACGTCAGGCCCTTAAAGGAGCAACAGGCACAAAGTTACATCAAGGAAAATTCCAGTCAGGAAAATCTCTCCATCATGAAGAGGATCAAATACTGAAATGGGACCCAAGAGGGGCAGGGGAGCTTCCATGCGTGGAGGCATTTGTTATTTGACAGGATAAGGCACTGAGCAGCTTGAGCCTGTACCACTGAGCAAACTAATCGTGGGGCTGCCAGAGGCGGAGAATCCACATGAGGTACCTTTCCTAGCAAAGGGGTCGTCTTTAACTGGACACAGAACTGGGGGGAGGTGAGAAGAGAGAGACTTCTCTAGTCTTAACACTATGGTCACCCTTTGACTTCAGCCTTGCAATAAAACAACTACTTTTATAGCCTCTTCTGACACTAGAGGGTCTTATCCAACAACTTGTCTCGAGCAGTGATTGTGCTTGTCGCATGCTGAGAAAATGTACAGAATACTCTGCTCAGTCCTAAGTATACAAAAGCATGGGACTCTTGTGGCCAGAGGTCTTTCCTCAGGTTCACCTCAGAATAATGTTAAAGGTAATACTTAAACTGAAAATAGGACTGCTTAGTAGTGGGTAGTGAAATTCAGGTGATAGCAGTCAGCTGCAAGGTCTTCTGGTTTAAATGGGCAAGACAGGTGTGAGAGGAAGGCAGAATGGTTTGATACGGAGTTGGGGGAGGAATTATTTTATTGGTACTGTGACTACTGTTTTCACTTCCGCCTTCCCTTCTCTCCCCCACAACCCCTTAAACAAGTGAGAAAGAGAAGAAGCTGAAAATGTACATAGATGGGAAAAAAAAAAAATCCAGAGTTTTTATTTGAGGTAGTGCTTTGTACTTGCCATCATCTTAAATGCAGGGTGACTGGAAATTGCTAAATAACTGTCTAGATCTTCCTTGCTGCATTGAGAGTAGTAAAATGACCAAGAGCTGGTAGCACATGGCTGCATTGCAGACTCCTATTACTGATGACAAGCCTGTGTCCTTTCCCTGCTTGGCCTTGAGCAGCAATGTCATGCTGCTGCCAGGGCTGACACACAGCAGGTTCCCTACCATCCGGTTCTCTCTTGGATTTCAGATCCTGGTTTTCTATGTAGTACTTACGCTCAAAGGTTTGATAAAGATAATCTTGAAGAAAGTAGTTTAAATCTCAGTGAAGAGCAGACAGGAGCTATGCCACTGTTCTTAATTGGGGTTTCTGCTCTTCAAACAGCCCTGGTGCTTTTGTTCCTCAGGCTGAAATGTGAATAACACAGGCTCCTGGGTGGAAGTACAAACGATTGAATTCAGTGGAAAGGTTGCAGATCTTCTGCTCTCCTCAGCTATTATTTCTGAAGTGCTCTTGTATGGGAATAGAAAAGTACTTGCATTGATATCAGTGCTACCATTAATTAGAGCATGTGAGCGTTTAAGTATGTGTATGTTGTTGGCACTCTCTTAATTACTCTTGTGATTTTTAGGCTTATTTAGATACAGCTGTTAGTCTGTTTTCCAAAGCAATGGTCAGCATGACTTCTTTAGGCTGCAGGTGTTAGGGGTGCATATAGTTACTGCTACTTGCTCAGCCTTCTGAAGCCTCCTGTGGCTGCTTCTCCTTCTGCAGCACCTGTATTTAGGATCAGGTATTTGTCTTGGAGAGGACTAGCTTTGAATCCTGATAAGCCAAAATGAAAAGATGTGATGTGAAGGAGTGGCTTCTAATGCTTCTGTACTGCTGCCACAAGCTTGCAGGACCATGCATATTTTGACTTCTCGTCTTCTGTTGCGTTCCCTTAATCCTGAGAGAACTGAACTAAGGCTCCTGACTCCCACTGCTCTGCAGATTTGTGTTCCTTAGAAGTCATTAGGGTGGGAAAATGGCTATGGTGTTTGGCTGAAAAACAAATAGAAAAGTGACCCGGAGACTAGTGAGTCCATGGAGAAGCAGGGATGGGGGCTTGGGCTGCATCTTGATTACTTGGACAAAGTCTTGAAGAAAGTAGTTTAAATTTCAAGTTTAAGGGCCTTGATTACTTCACCTGGACAAAACCCCCTCCATGCTTAGGTTGGCTGGACGTTTTGCGTTCCTCTTTTTCTTTATTTTCTGCACCCAAAATCTTGCCTGGAGCTGGTTTGCTTGTTGCCTGAACTCTGAAAATCAAAACGTGCTAGACAAGCCTCAGCAGCACATACTGGCAGTGGTATAGAAAGCAATGGAGAAAAGGATGAAGAGACAAGGTTTGACACTCTGCCACCTTGCTGTGGTTATCAAAGGATACTTGGCTGGCTTCTAGGCAATGGGCTCCTTTCCCGGGAATATGGCCAGGTTCTTCAAAACTTAATATTTGCAGGCCACTTATATTCATGACTATATTAATATGGTATAGAACTTTAAATTGCTTAATAGTATAATCATCTAAATTAATACAGATTGAATTGGCATCCCAAATGACTAACACCTTTATGTATTCAGAAAATAATGTCTTTTTTGTTGTCTGCCTTTTTTTTTGTCAGAAACAACTCTAATTTTCTAGAAACTCCGTAAAGTTAGTAACAGTGTCTGTACTATAAAACCAGATGCCCTAACCTGGCAAATGTGATTATACATACTAGAAAGAAGATACTTAATTACTTGTTATAATATCCCAAACCTAAAGGCGGGGGCGAGGGGGAGAACACTTCAGGCTTAAGGAGCCTAGGATATCAGATCTACAAGGGCCAAAGGAAAGGACTGTATTTCACGCAGCAGAACAATGACCTGGCCCTTCGTGTTGTTTTAAAGTTCTGATGTCTGGTCCGGGCAAGCTTAAGTTAGTGAAACAGTTGTCAAATCTTTCTACCTTTCCCCATATTTCTAGTGCCATTACTGTACATCCCCCCCGCCCCCCCCATCAAACTAGGTGGCAGTCTGAAAGAGTTTGGACAAAAGTATTTGAGATGAAGTGTATGCAGATACAGCTGGGTATGGAAGGGCACGTTTCATGGCTGTATCGGCAGTGAAGCACGTATAGCTCTCTTCTGTGAGAAGAAACACTTGGTCTTAAAGTGATGGAGCTTTGCATAACTAAAACTCCTGCCCTTCAAAAGTTGTAGCTCTGTAGCTGCAGTAGAGTTCAGTGAAACCAGGCCTGATATACAAAGCATAAACAGTTGTCTGCTGGCTGTCAAAGAGTTTTTTTTTTTTAAAGGTATTGTATCATATCCTGTTTCTGTTAACTTGTCAAACTAAATCGAGCTTTAATTTGCTGTTGATTGATTGCCACTTACTTGAGAGGACAAACCAGGAGGAGCTGTTATCTCTGAAATCCACAGGGCCTTCACTAGTTTATAACTTGGAGCAGTCCTTTGGAAACCTGATTGTTTCCTTCTGCAGTGCCGTAGTGAAATGAAAGCTATTATCTTTGCGTTCCACTTCTTTCATTAAAAGCTTTTGTATTTCTTTCTCTGTGGTAAACCAGCGTGTGTACTGCCGCCAAGGCTGTCTGCTCAAGTTTCCTTGGCGCAGCATATTGGTTCTATTGTTTGTGTCTTAACAAAAGTAAGTTTACACAATAGCAGATATGTCTTTGCTATGGAAAAAAGTTGTCTGCTCAACAGAGAAGAGACCTTCCATTTGAGCCCTGCAATCTTGTTTTCTTGTGAGGCTGAATTAAAACATTGTTCAGGAACTCCTTTAATTGATTCAAATCTTCCTAGCCTGGCTACCCAAGAAAAGACCAAGTTTAATGCTTGCATCCAATGCTTCCCATCAGAAAAGGGATAAGGTAAACAGTATCTAGGGATCTCTAGCTTGCCAAATGGAAGGTAGCCCCTGCAAATGTCATAGTTTATACAAAATGCAGCAAATGTCAGCTTACGATAGGTGACTATAGGTTTGCTGCTGGTGGCTGAATACTGATCTTTGATGCTTCTTTCTGTTCACTACTGGAAACTGGTATTTGTAAATTGCAAGCACGCTGGCCTGTATGATCTGCATTTCAGTGATCCTTTGGTGTGAATGTGGAGGAGCTTATGAAATGTGTGTCCATCTTCACAGGTAGGAAGAGAATCTCCAGGCAAAGTTGCAGCAGCAGCGTCTGTGGTTTGTAACGGTGTAAAGTCCACTTCTTCCACTGCTGAAGGAAAGTAGATGACTCTACTCTTACTGCCATGAATGTGGACCCATGCAAAGGGAAAATCCCTGCAGTTTTATCAGGACTTCAGTAAGCCTTACAGTGTTCCAGGGGTACAGTGTGGCAGATCTTTGTGGAGGAGGGCATGAGTGGCTTTCTACCAGTTATCTTGCCCTTAGTCTTTATGGTCTTATCTTCTTAAAGAAACAAGCAACAGCCCCTGCCCTCCGATGTATGTGAATGAATTGATACAGCTTGCAAAGCTGTGTATCGAATACTATACAGAAGCTATGTATGGAATAGACGCAGGCTTAATTCAATTGAATGAACAATTAAAAGTGGTAGCTGGGTAAAGGAAACTGTAGTTTACACACGTCGAAAAGAATAGTTCTTTCAGCTGATCACTTTACTGACTACGTCTTATTGCTGTTTCGCTATAATTGATTGTTAATGGCTTGATGTCTTAGTGCAGTCTGGCATTGACTGCTGGTTTTCTTGCAATTGATTGTATTTCATTGTTAGTTCACCCTCTCACTGTCTTTTTCCAAAATTGTTATATGCTGGCTTTCCCTGTCGCCATATTTTTCTGTCTCTTCTGTCTGTTGAGCTCATGTGCTTTCTCCTTTTCTGTTCTTGCCTTGTCTCACTTAGGCACGGGCCCTGCCACTCTCCCAGTGCCTTCTTTGATGCCTTTGGGACAACTTTTGAAACTTGAGTTCTTGTTTTGGTGTGTAGGTTCAGCTGCTGTTTGCTGCTGCCATTTGCCTTGCTGTATTGCTGTTCCCACATGCTCTCTCTGCTGTACCATGGGAGGAGTTCAGGAAAGTGAACCTGCTTAGGAGTTCAGGAAAGTGAACCTGCTTTCTGGTTGTGCCTTGGAAGTGGCTAAAGAGTAAAGATCTGTGTGGAAGAACCTTCTGCAAACGTTGGACTGTGACCTCCTTGAGAATAGTTGAGAAGCTGTTTCTTGCCAATTTGTTAGACTTAATGTCTTCAGGGCAAACAGGAAGAGGGGTGTGTATGGACATATCTGCATAGGACAATCTTGCTCTCTTAAAGAGCTGCATTTCTGACTAGAACTTTTTGGTAACCCCTCTGACATCTGCGGTTCTGGTGCTGCTCAGCACATCAGTCTGAAAAGTGAGCCACACTGAAAGGCCTAGTGCCAGGAAAACCAAAACACTGCTGCGGCCAGCCTAAGGGAGAAGCTGGAGGGAAAACAGTGCTCTCATATAGATCCTTCTCCACATGTGAAGAATGGTGGCCACCAAGACTCTTGCATTGAGCGCACCTCTGGTGCTTGGCAGAAGCTTATGGAACAGTCCTAAACCTGAGCATGTTTTTGGGGCAGCGTGAGTAGTTTGTTTAGACTGTGGCTTGCTCTTATGTGTGGGCAAGCCAAATGCAGGCGAGAAGCTCAGCTACCAGAAGAGCTGCCTCCTGAGGGCTCTGGCTGTTGTTCATAATGGGTATTTCTTTGGTGCTTTGAAAGATGATCCAACTACTTGTGAGCATTATCTTATGTGCTGAAGCAATTGAGGAACGGCAGCTGAGACCATAACCAAGATTTACCATGCTGTCTGCTGAGCTCTGATAACCAAAGGAGACGTACAAAACACCTTCCAAAGGAGTGTGTGGATTGCACCTCTTAAAATCAGACTCGGGATATTTCAGGATACGTAGCATCAATCTTTCTCTTCCTCTGAATTCTGCTAGCAATGAACTTCCATGTGTTTCTTTCCCATAGGAAACTACTGTCTTATTTTTGTGTTTGCTAATATTCCCCTTCTGCTCTATAGATAGCCATGCTGCTCATGGTATTGACCAGGATCTCCTGGATGCTGTATTCATCCTTATGTATTGTTTCATTCTGAAGAATATTTGTGTGTCTTTGTTTGTTTGTTTGTTTTTTTTTTTTTTTTTGCTCAAAGCATATTTCAGTTGTTTCACTGCAGGTCAACTCTTTGCAACTAAGTTTCGAAGAGTTTGTTTTTAATGCGGTCAGGTTATGAGTCACATTTCGCATCTGCTCATCTTTCATCAGTTCAGTCTTTCTCAGAATCTGAAAAAAGCCCTAATATTAAACAAGTGTAATTGGACTGCATGACAATGGAGGGGTGTGACTGGGGGGAATAAAGGAGGGATGGCAAGTAGATGACTTCTGAACTGCAGCAAGTGTGACTCAGTCCTCTAAAAATCTCTTAGAGCAAAGAAATTGGAGGATTACCTTGTTATCTTGATAGGTGTGAAAATCCACCCAACCCCCTTCAAAAAAAAAAAGCAACCAAACAAAAAACCCAAAAAAACCCCACAAACCAAAACAAAACCAAAACTCCCACCCTAAAACAGAACTGAACTTCCATAGCATTGTAGGACATCAGGTTTTTTCTTTGAAGTTTGCTGTCACTGTACAGGGCATTAGGACGATAGCAAGTGAGGGGGTTTGGTGTGTCCCTGCAATTACAGAGATCTCATCACTGAAGTCTTTTATTTTTTCAAGATGACATAGTCAGCTTTTAATGGAGAGAAGAAAGGACGTAGGGTCTGCGAGAGACTGTTTTTAAGTTGGTTGTTAGATTTGAGGCCACATAACGTGCAGAGTATACAAGAAAGTATTTGATGTGCATGTTAGCAGGAGCCTTGGTGAATGCGGCTGAAGATTGTATTCTGTGCTGCTGTTCATCACTAAAGCCCCATCTTTGGGGAGGGGTTGGAAACGTTAGACTAGCCTTCTCTTGACTTTTGTCTCGCGTCCTTCTGTGATATTTGGATCTTTCTTAGCTTTTTGTTGAGAAGAGAAATCCCAGGCACAGCATGCCATATGTGCTCTCAGCAACCCAGCAGATTTTTTTTTTGTTTCCTCCTGTAAAGGACACTCAGAACTATTGCAGGTAAAGTAATGGCAGAAGCCTTGCTCCCTTTGGAGGGCATCTCTGGTCTAGTTTTCTGCTTCTGCAGGTGCCTGGTAGAAATTCCGAAGTATGGGGTTAATATAACTACTCAGCTGTTGTGTGACAAACTACTAATTATTTCAAACCTTCTGGGAGAGACTGACATGCCTGATGTCTGACGGCTTGTTTCATAAAATTCATTTCCTGACATGCATAGATTCCTGGCAATGTGGGAAAAATTGAAGAAAACGTTCAAGATGGAAATTTGAAGAGAAAACCTTTCAAGATGGAAATTGATAACTTCGTTTGCTCCTCTGGTGTGTTTAGCGTGCCATACAGAAGCTGTTGCTGTAAGACATGTTGACATACAGTAAAGGGTTGGGCTTATAGAGTTGGGTGTACAGAAGACACTGGCAAGTGTCAGGTGTCTTGATGCTGAATTGGAGGGGGAAGACCAGGAAGCTTTCAAAAGACTTGGTTTATAAGTTGCAGAATATTGTATTCTAGTTACTACTTCATGAAATGAATGAATTTACTCATCCTGATTTGATCTTTGTGGTGTTCAGACTCAGTTACAGTGAGTCCCCTGGGAACTGGAATAGATTGGCAGGGAAAGGTACCTGTCTGGTCTGGGAAGTCCAGAAGTCCGTTGCCTTTATGGCTGGCTGTGACTCCTCTACAGACTGATCATTGTGCTGAGTTTTGCATCTAAAAATCCAAATTCAGCCCCTTTCAGACAGGGTGAGAATCTAGGTATCAACACTTGAATTTTCAACTGTGTTTCACTAGGTGAAATTGAGTAGGAAGCACGAAGTTTGAAGGGAACGCCAACATCTAGAAACTTAACAGCCTACCTTCTTGTTGTGGAAAGAGTCAGACCTGGAAAAAAAACCCTACACTTCCATGTAAGTCGCCTTTAAAAGTGTTGTGGGTATTGCACACATACAGTTGTGCGTGGGTTACAAATAACAGATACAGCCCTCTATCGTTGGATCAATGATACTCAGTTAGGTCAATCCCCATCTTCCTCCTTCAGTCCTATTCCTCCCAAATAAAAAGTATTCTGCTATACAAAGCTAATTATACAGAATGAAGGAGGCTTTTATTTTTTATCCCTTGAGATGGGAAAATTAAGGATATAGGATTTGATCTGAATTTTTTGAAATAGCTATTGGTCTTTGCTTTTGTCAGATGCTGAGGTGTCCTCTAATCTATTGCCCTTCTCATTTACTGTTTCTTAATGAAGAAAAATTCATCAAGTACCATTTGAAGTGCATCACTCTAAGAATAACAAAAGGATCCTATTCCTTTTAAACTTGGTGACACTGCAAGCTGAGTACACTCTGGGGGGGAAAAAAAGAAAAAAGACAGGGAGTTGTTATATGCTGTTTACAGTGACACTGCGTAGTTATAAATTGCATGTCAAAAAATTTTTATTTGTAGCGGGCTTCTTTCAAAAAGCCCCAAATCCCTAATATGTATGATTTCTCTAAATTCAGGTATAAAGGTGTTCAGAAACATCCTATTCAGGCAGTATTTCAGAAAACTAGGTTCCAACATACTTGGTGTTGTGATAGATGCACTTTAAGCTTATGTCTTAGCACTCCTGTGCTGTTTATTAGTTGAATCTAACTAAAGTTGACACAGGAAGCTTAAAAAAAAAAAAGAACAAAACTTCCCCCCAAAAAGACACAAACAGCGAAAGAAAACCTGCATCCAGTCTCATTCCGTTCAGCTCCCTATGGACTTGTAGGGGGCAGCTATTGTTCATTCAAGGATAAACTTGCATTAGAAGGTATCTGTAGAATAATTCGGTATGCTCTGAATTTGTTCATTGCTCTTTGGGGATTAAGACACCTGGTGGTAATGAATGAGGCTATTAAAGCTTTCTAGAATAAAACTGATTCTATTACTAATGACATGTAAGGATAAAAGAATGTTAGCTTTATAGTTTGAACTCTTATCTCTACTATTGCAAAGCTATTAAGTTGGCTGTAAATTGCAGGAAACAAAGCTGGGGTTTTAAACTGCATTTCTTGATATTATTTTTTTTTTTCCCACTTGTTTTGGTGTCTAAGCTACATTGGTGTCTCAAGGCTGGAATCACAGAATGGCTGATGTTGGAAGGGACCTCTGGAGGTTATCTGGTCCAACCTCCCTGCTCAAGCAGAGCCACCTAGAGCTGGCCCTGTGGTGGAAAATTTTATTTACTTCTATGGTAAGATAGCATCCATGTGGAGCAGCCAAAGAGCTCTGTATTTCCTAATCTGTGTTCCTACTTCCTTGCTGCTTAGGGTAAAGGAGTGTTGGGACATCCTCTGACAGTTCAGGGAAGCTTTCGTCTTTCTCCTCACTCATGCCTTCTTCCCCACTCTACCACCCTTCATCCTTCTTAATTAACTAGGAACTGAGTTTACAGGTGGCGTTTCACCATCCACAACTCTTCTTTTTTTTTTTTTTTTTTTTTCCCAAGAGATGCAAAGCTCTAATAAATCTCCATACAACAGACTTACAATCACCCGATTGGACTCGGATAAGCCTTTATGTGATTGCACCAGCAATGAAACATGAGTAGGGGAATGGGTACGTGATTACACGGATTAATCTCTTCCCCTACGTATTCATTCTAGAGGAAGCTGTTACAGTTGTAGACTACTAGTTTTCTGTAAAAGAAGCCTTGAGTTAGTGCAGGTTTATTTCTGCTTGGTTTTGGCAGAAGGGTGTCACAGGCTTTTCAAATGTCAACAGCAGTCTCTTGTTTGGACCCTTATAGTGATCTCCCAGGGTGCTCTTTCTTTTCCCAGAGGGACAATAGTAGAGACTTGGGGGAGGAGGGGGGAGTGTATTGTGGGCAAACTCCTTCAATTTATCCTGTTCAGGATAAAATGTTCCTTGTTTTCAACAGAAATTTCTGTGTGGAGATGGGTGGGAAGGACCTGCTTTCAGCTAAAACAAGTAGTTGGGGTCCTCCTTGGGGACCAGGCTCTGACTCCTGTAGACAGGAAAGGAGGACAAGATGGGTAACAAGCTGTCCATGTTGCTATCCATTCATGGTTAGTCTGGGCAATCAAAGGAGACGTGTCTTCCAAGACAGTGGTTCTTCATGGCAAGGAGTCTGGCCAAACTGAAGCTAGTGGCTCGCTTGCAAGCTGCTCTTGTTAGAGTTTTCTTTTTTTAATCTGCATTTGCTTTTTTTTTTTTTTTTTGAATAGTCAGGTAAGAGAAGAAACAGAGATGGCTCAAGATTTGTGCTAAATGTGTCTCTGATCCCTATGCAATTCTGGTGGACCATCTTGTGGCTGATCGATGACAAAAATGCCCAAGTTTGGGCTTGCGGGGGGCGTGTGGGTGTGTTTTTTGCTTTGTTTCCTTGACTATCTTGCACAAAGATTTTAAGTTGCAAACTTAGTATCTTCACTTTAGGGAGATTGAGCTGGGTGATTAACATTCCTGTGGATGTATGTTTTAATTATTGAATAGGGAAATGGATTACAGTGTTGTCTTGCATCTTGCATAGAAAATAGGAGCAGTTGCCACTGTTAATAACAAAGTAGAGTGACCACAGGTGCATGTTGCTGTACTCTATGTAGTGAGATGACCCTTTCCAAATACCTGTTTTGGGGAAGGAGTGATAGTGATGAGGTTTCTTCTGTGTGCACTTAGTTTGCCGAGTCCGCATGCTTGGGTACTAATATGATGGTGCCTTGGAAATATCTGTAATAGCTACAGAGAGCAGTAGAGTATGAATCCCTCCTTATATTGAATCAGGACTGAAGTGCTATGTTTTCCTGAAAATGTTCTCAGTTCCTGTGTAATTGACTGGGGGGGAGGAGGGGTTACAGCTGCACGGTGGACATATTGATCAATGAGACTATTTGTACTATCAAACAGTATACTCTTTTACAGCCAGGCACTAAATAACAAAGTAAGCTGTCAGTCAGTGCTACGCGTACTTCTTAGGGAGCTTAAAGGCCGTAATATTGAGAGAACAAAGCTAATATAAACATCCTTTATAGTTCATGAGGTTAACTTTCTACTTGCTCAAGCTTTTGATAATTAGTTTTCTTCATGTCTGTCCCTTGTATTGCCCCTTGCTTGCCGAGTTCTCCTCGGGTTCAGCTACTTGGTTCGCAGCCTGGCTTTAATCTTTGCTTGTGTGCTGTCCCCTTTGAAAATACTCTATAGTTTTTCTTCAACAGAAGCACGTACAGTCCTCTTTTAATCTTGGCTTTGCCATTCTATCTGGGCTGCTTGGCACAATGCTTAAATAAAGCTTTAGAGAAAAATCATACATTCAAGTAATTCATGAATTTGCCTGTACTTCAGAGAAGGGGAGGGATAGTGAGTGCCTGTGTACTGGCTGATCGAGACTAAATTTCCAGTTAATGTGCTAGAAAGAACTTGCCTAAAAATCCTGAATTCCAAATACTTTCTCTTGTCCCCAAACTGCATCTGAGATGATGATCTTTATGTTGATGCTACTTTTTGGCCTTTGGAGCTTTTTGGTTTGTTTTTAATTTATAGCTGTTCTTATTCTTCCCTCTTTCCTCTATTTTTGTCATGCTGGAAATATTTGGAGCAGAATCAAGCTCTGGAAATAAACAGATTTATTACACTGTTCAAAGTGTCTGTATCCTCCTCAATGGACAGCTGGGATCAGCGCAAAAGAAAAGTGTTTCTTGAAAGGCAGTACAGGCAGCAGACTGTATCACTGGGAAATGAGAAGATAATTTCATAGCAAATTCGTAGCAAGTTTGGAAGACTGTCAAGTATGGGATGACAGGCGGCCGATGTGGAAATATTCAACTTTCAATACCCTCGCGAGCTAACTGTTTTGTGATTATTTTGCAATGCTCATCTCTTATTTAGTTTTATGATCCAAACTGGAAAATAAAGTATTTGAACAGTTGGGAATGGAAAGTGTCAGCCTACTTTGGTCTTGACTAAATCACTTTCTCTTTAGCCTTCTTTTCCCCTCTCATCTGTCTTTTCCTCCACCCCGGCGCCTTCTTAAGTTTTTGACCATTTCTGGTCCAAGTAATCTGACAAGAGAAATGTTCTGCGGGTTAGTGTCCTTTCCATTAAAAGTTTTGGTAGAAACAAAGCAGATGAGCTGGCCGGTCTGCTGTGTTTGTCTGGTTGCCCAGGCCGCTCATCTAATGGGCTCCTCCAGGGAGCGCGTCCCAGCTCTGGCCAGATTGTGTTCCTGTCCTCCATAGACTGAGTTACTGCCTTTTTCGGTTGTGTTGTTTCTGTCCTTGAATTCCATAAACTGGACACTTCTGAACAACTCCAGTTAAGACTGAGGCTTTTAGGATTTCTTTCTTTCTTTTTTTTTTTTTTTTTTTGACTGAAACACTTGTTTATATAGTGATCAGCCTAGTGACATCCTGTACTCAACTGGGGCCTTGCTGGGTTGTAGTGATGAGCGTTGGTGTTCCTTTTATTTTTGAAAAGCTAATAAAAATGTCCTTTTTCATATTTTTTCTTTTTTTAAACAGTCTATACAGCAAAACGAGGCTTCGTCTTGGAGATAGGAAGTGCACAGGATGAAACTTTAATGAATTCGTGACTCTCTTTAATTGGAAACTTATGTAAAGGAGGTTGAGAGAGGTTTGTATACACGAAGACTTATTCACAGGATCTGAATAAATCTTGGTTGTCGTAAAGGAGGAGAATGCACCTTACGATGAACTGAGCAGAAGCTGTTCCTGCAGGTTGTTGGAGCACAAGGTTTTTCATGCACCTGACGATGCTAGCCTGATTTTTGGCTATGGGATTTAGGAATATAATCACAGCTGAACTTTCTTTGCTCTCTTTTCCTTTACTTTCCACTTAGCACTTATAACTCTACGTGGGTATCAAGAATGTTTGTCTCACTAGCCAAAGTCTTCATTGCAGCATATTCTACAATGTGTATGGTACCACATGTTAATCTTAAGGGTCTGTCTGATCTACTGACTATGCCTTCGTAGGGTTTAAAATATGTGGTGTTATTACTTGGTGATAAAGAATAACTTGGTTTATTTTGTGTGTGGTGTTGGTCTGTTTTAAAGGAATATCAATGGTTGCTTTCAGCCTTTTGAGAGCTAGCTGTGACAGAGTAATAGCACATGGAGGAGAGAATCTGCGTTGTTTCTTTTGAAAGGTGCTCTTTGAATAAAACTGCAAGAGCAATCTCGGACAGCTTTGGAAATATTAATCTTAAGGTTGAGACTTGCCGCGTTTTCATAACATCCAAAGGAAAAATGAATTTCAGTATTACATGTGGGTGTGTGTATAAGAAAGGAAGATAATAAGGCTGACAAACTTGGACAGAATCCAATAATTAAAGCTGGAAAGTGAACAGGGGCTATTAATGCTTCCAAACTGTGAATCCACTTACAGCCCTGTGCTTTGAGTCACGTCTTCCTAGATTCCAAGTACACTCAGTGAGAAAGAGGAAGAAGACAGCAAGAAAGGAAAAAGTCAAAAGACATCTAATGCTGTATTCTCTGGGTGCTTTGGAAGGGTGAAAGGGGAATGTGTGTGTGTGTGCGTACATGCACGCACATGTATGTGGCTGGTCTGGTGTTTGAGCAGAACTTTCATATACAGTGGCTAGTTTGCCTGCTTTAAACTCAGATGTTTCGGTGAACTTTCTGCCCTCAAAAATCTATGCTGCTAAAGCAAAAGGCTACCCGAGGTGGACGAGGAGCTGTTGTCTGTAGTATATCTGTGTGCTAGTTTGCTAGCTGCGAGGAACAAACTTATTTTTTTGGGCAGAGTAGTCAGGCATGAAGGCTTTTGCCAATCTCTGGAAGCAGATGATAGCCCTGATACTGCAGCACTTCCATCTACAGATTTTATCTTGTTTACCTAATCCAGTCCCTCTTCGAAATGTAATAATTATGTCAAAGGAAAAAATCATCATATAAATGCCCAAATACTTTTAACTTTGAGGTGTGCAAGATGCTGGTGGTGTCCCAAGTACCTCCATCTGTGTGGTCATCTTCTGTAACAACTTAAACCGTTGTTGTCAGAAATGGAAGTGATGGCTAAAATAACTCCAGCGATAATGTATAACAAAAAGATAAGGGAGCTGATGGCAACAGGTACAAACCAACAGTTTAAAAAATGCTAATGAAGGTTAAAGTATCCGAAAAGTCTGTCAGCTGAAGCTAAAGGACAGCTGGCTCCTTTGTCAGAAGCCAACTTGGTCTTAATAGCTGTGGTTTGGAGGAGCCTGGCCTCCCCTCCACAGGGCTCTGGAGTGTTGGCACGGTACCATATGGCAGCAACGCTCTGAAAAATGCAATTTGTGTTTTCTTTCACTAATAACTATTGGCTGTTTAATCTGATACTTGCCCAACAGTGTTGTAAAATGGCTGAGAAGTGATCTAATGTCACAGTTACTAACCAACCTGTTACATAGGGGAAATTGAATTGGGTGTATCTTCATCATATCAGTCCTGTTTTATGAATTAAAACTATTGTGACGTCCTTCCTGTTTTGCAAGGTAATTCCTTTTAAGAAAACTTATTTGCATGGTTAATTCAGCGCAGACCAGACGTGAGTGCAGAATGCAATACTGAAGGTACCTAACCACAGTAGCAGCTTGCTGAAGGGTGCGGTGGAGTCTCTGGCACTTGGAGTCTTCAAGTCAAGATTAGATGCGGGTCTGAGGGGTATTTTCTGGTTAAACTAGCAGGTGTGAGGTGGGTGGAGAAGTTAGTGTGAGGCTCTAGAAGGTACTATGCAGGAAATTGATGATGATATTGTCATGAGTTCTTCTGGCCTCGAGGTTGCCATGGTACCATGTACCATTCACCGAACGGTGAAAAATCATGAGTTGTCTAGTAACAAGTGTAGATGAAGAGACCTTGAGGGCTGTTTCTCCAATAGCTGAAGTCCTCAAGTCTTTGCTTATCTGTGAGTAATAAACACTTGACTGCTAGCTTAACATTTTTATACAAGTAGTGGGCATTATTTCAGGCTCCTCTTAGTTCTAAGATGGTGGATAATTAAGATTATTCTTATGCCTCGCTGTGAGCTGTGCTGCTTCCCCCCCCCGCTGCTTTGCAGCAACTCTTACCCTCTTAAACGTTTTGTCTGTTTAATTTTACCCAGGAGAGCTCGCCCGTCCAGCTCACAGCGTGATGGCACGAGTGATTATGGTGGCATAAGGAGAAGAGGGGAGCGAGGTGTGGGGGAGGAAGTCACGGCCTTTCTCTGGGGACGGAGAAACCACTTCTTCCAACAGCAGTGCTGGTTGATGCTGTTTTTAATGCTGACAGTTATGCTGCAAGATGACTCCGTGCTCCAGAAGTATGTCTGAAGGATGAACTGAGATGTAACACATAAAAATCCTTTGCAGAGCAAGTTAGTTCAGAGAAAAAACACTTTTCCTCAGAAAAGACACGTCAAATAAAGCCACTGCAATTTAAGTTCCCAAGTTTTTTCTCCAGCCTCTTCTCTGTGAATCTATTCTGTTCCTACAAGTGCTGCTTGATTTAAGGTTAATGTCAGATGGGAAATATGTGGCTGTGAAACTACTAACATGGAACTAATGGAATGATTTTAATTCGTTTAAGTGACCTATCCATTTTCAGCTTTATTACTGCATGGTCACTGCTTCCCTCAGTGCTTTGAAAATTGGAGCTGGGGGAGGGGAAGCTTTGTGCACAACTTAAAATATTCGTGTTGACAAAGGTTAGAGACTTGACTGGAGGGGCAGCTCTTTCTTCTGGGTTTCCATTTGCCCAGGCTGGACAGCTTTCTTGAGAGGCTCTCTGCATGTTTTTCTTTGCTTGGCTTATGGAGTTGTTTCACCCTGCTCTTGGGCTTTATCTTATCTCTTGCTTTCTGAAAGCCAGGGTGCTTGCGGCCCAAACAGCAGTCTTCCTCCATTGCTCACTTTTCCCCTTTGTTTTGAAGGTCTCCCGGAGAAGGTGGGAAGAAATATAAGTCGACTCAGATTTAACATCAGTACAACTGCAGTTCACTTTTGCAGCGTAAGCCACAAACCTCTTTAGCTCCATGTACCTCTGCAAGAGTATGGAAAGGAAGGAGGGGCTGAGGGGGAGACAGGCTGATTTCTGTAGGGAGTTATGACTGTCTTTGAAACGAGCTGTTGCCACAGCAGATGTGCAGGGCTGAAGGCTGTGATATCTGTCAGATGTAAAGAAATAAGCTCCATCCCTGAAAACTTCTCCCATTTTCCCTTGTATCGGGAAAATGATGTTGTGAGACTCCAACTGACAAAGATCAAAGCCTGTTAGAAGTGGCCTGAAGATGGGGTAAGGATAAACTTCTGAAAAACTAGAGGTTCCATCTTGCATCTGAGTTCCTCTCTTCTGCTACTGCCGGGATTGCCTTGCAGAACGAATTCATAGGCCCTTTGCTACAGATTCAACTTGTGCAGTCAGTGCCAGGATCTCTGGGCAGAAGAGGGACTGGGTTATTAGTATCTGAATATTATGTACGCAAGGTTAATGCAGCGGACGTGAGAATGTAGAGGAATAGGGAGAACAGAGAGCTGATATATGTGTGATACTGAAATGGGTTGTAGGCTGCTTGCCCATTTTATTTCTTACACAATCAAAATACTCAGAGAGGGAATTGGGAAAATTGCTGTTCTGTCTGTTTGAGAGTCTCCTGGTGTAGGATGTCTGATAAACTGTCCCAGTATTGATTACTGAAAGAAATGTTTGAGGATTGCTTTTTTTATTAAAATTCTTAAACTACAAAATCATCTGAGCTCAAGGAAAGCTTGTACTGAAGCAAGATCTCAGGATTAAGCATACAGAATGATTTTCAATTTTATTAACTTCTGTGTCATCTACACATGCATCTGTCATGGTACCAACTTCACAGAACTGATATTATTGTCACTTTTGTTCCTTGGGGAACTAGGAGAAGAAAGACTCCCGGAGTCTGCTTGTGTCTCGGTCACCCATTTGGTTGCTGTAACACTTGGCATCTCTCATAATAATTTCTGCTGTACTTCCAAAATGAAAAAACTACAGTGGTCTTTTTGAAAGAGGTGTTGTGGTAGACTAATTCAGATTTGAGGAAAAGCCTGATCCGATTCCTATAGTAATAGCATGGTTCATAAGTTGCTTTGCAGTCCTAGAGTAAGGAAAGTCTGTAATTCAACTTGACTTGCCTGTGTTTCCATAGTCCGCTTCCCTGACTGAGCCGGACTGTAGGAAAAACTGGGAAATAAATCTATTCTGGATAAATTTGATAGGTGCTTTTACTTGTATAAAGGGGGAGGAGGAGGAGAGGGTGTTATTGACCTTCCGAATCATTTGAGTCAAAGGTGATACATAATGATGTTACAGTGAATACTGAGCCAGTTAAGAATTGTTTGGAATTTCTTGATTTCAAAGTCTTGAGCCTGCTTAGTCCTATGGAGAGCTCTAAAGGAATCAGTACTGTAATAGAGACGTCCCCCTGCCCCCCAAATAAGAAAAGAGAAAAAGCTAATTTCAATTAATGTGTTAATGAAGGCTTCTGGTTTTAATGGCTCTCATTCCTGTGTCCTGCAATTAGATGAATTCTGTCTGATTGTAACTTTAAATATTGTAGAAGGCGGTGTTCACTGTCCTGAGAGAATGAGAAAGCAGAAAATTAAGGTTTCAGGGTGGAGCTGTTTTATTTTTGCCTTCTAGGAAGCTGAATTGGCCTCTGCAAGTAAAAGCAAATGCAAAACTGTGCAAAAAATGAAAGCAAACATTGTAGCACACTCATACCAGCTGTTGACTCTTAGGTGTACCATCAATTCTGCAGAAAGATGACCATACAGCCTTAGCTCCCAAGACCTCACAAATGCAGCAGGCTGTTGTCAAGTTAAGATAATGCTTTAAATTACCTCTCTGCTTAGAGGCTTTCAGGAGCATAAAAAAAAAAGGCAGCATTGTATAGGGAAGCTAAGCTCTTCTAAGTTCTCTTTTAAAAGAAAGTAGAGGGAGATGGGAGGTGGGATGAAGGCAGCAATGCGAGTGCAAGTTCCATGCTTGGGTGGTCTCTGGAAGTGGTAACGTCCTCTGGCTCCCTCTGCCTGGGAACACAGTTCTGAGGATGCTGCTGCAGTTGGGTTTGGTACCAGATTATTTTTTTCTAGCTTATGCCTCCTATTGATTCTGATGCCGAGGGAGTGCAAGATCTTCCCTTCAAACTTTGGATAAAATAACATGTTCACCCAATGTGAGCTTAACTTCATGCGTGTTGATTTGGTCCTTGTTTGTCAACCTGTGCGACTTCTGTTTCATGTGATCGGAGCGCAGTCCCTGGGTACCATCTCAGTGCACCTTTTTCATTTGCCTTATTACTCTTTTTTTTGTTCATTTTCCGTGTTTCTCCATATTGGGCTGCGTTAAGACTCTAGCCTTTATGCAACATTGCTCCTGTCTTGCTTTTGACAAATCAAGCCCTTGGAACGTAACACTTGGCAGCCGTGCGGGTTGAACGCTGAGAAGTGTAAGGTTATATGCAGGCTGTAAAACACCACTCTGCATCCAACCAAGTAAATGTGAACTCCACTGTATACGATGCAGTACTGCAAAGATATCGTTGTTGGGGTTCTGTCCTGTCGTTGTGTTCTGCACAGTTGTACGTCTGCATTGCCTTTAATTTAATATTTGGAAGGAAAACGGATGACGTCTGGAGAATGAGCTTCACTGGCAGAATTTCTCTTGTATGCTCTGTTCTCAAATGTGTCGTAGCTGTTGATGAAAACACTAGCAATTTGCGAGGGCGCTACATGTAACTGTCTTGGCAAGGGGATGGGTAGGCAGGAAAGAGCAATATGGAAGATGGTGGGACAGTGGACCTTGAGACACTGTGACAACGAGCTGCTGAGGGAGTTAATTTGCAGTAGTTAAAAGGAAAATAAACTACTGCTCTTGACTAGAACTGCAAAAAGCCATAATGATTTGATTGCATTCTTCTCTAGCACTCTATACAACAGTGGATGCAGTACCCATGAAATTATATGCTGGAACTTTTAGTCTTGTGTATGGTGGTTTTTTTTTAAATAGTTTTGTGGCGATTGTTTTTTTTCTATCAAATCTTTTTTTTTCTTTTTTAATTGGAGAACTGAGTTTGTTTAAAAATAAAAAACAGTGTAAATGGAAACGTATTCAGTGAGAGGAGGGTCTGTGAAAGTTAATATGTCTGATTTAGTTGGGGTTTTTTCATGTTACCGAGCTTATTGGAGGGATTGCAATGATGGGATGACAAACTGGTGACAGGTTTATACTGCTATAGGATTAGTGATCCTGGGGGAAGGCGGGCAGGGAAACCACTACACCTTGCCTTCTGATGCAGCACCATGGCTCTTTAAGAAGAGTGACTGTTAAATAGTCATTTGAAAACTTGGGGGGGAGCTTAACTCCCTTAGGACACTTTAGTGTGGAAGGTGAGAAGATTTAGAGTTTTTCTTGCCGAGTGAAAATACAGGTTATTTACAACAAAGTGATGTTCCCTCAGTCCCTGGGGTTGTGATGATTACTTTTGGGATTTTTATTTTTTTAATCCTCTTTTTTTTTTTTTTTTTTTTTTTTTTGTGCTTGAAGACTCAAATGTTGCAATTCTTTGGCACTGTGGGGCTGTGTCTGTCTCTTTGCTCAGCCAGCTCTGGGTCCAGACCACTGCTGGCTGTTACAGAGAAACCAGTCAGTTACAAGCTTAAGAAACAGATCCCTTTAAATGCACTTGGTCTAGTATGTCGGTCTGGTATGTCATAAAGAACCAACTTAACTAATTGCCTTTTAAACCACAGCAAGAGGAGCCAGAAGTCCAGCTTTTGGCAGATGGTCTTTGCTTTGTTTTGCTTCAGGAGCTCAGAGGCTTTCAGGATGAGTCAGTTGCCCAAATGTAGGCATCTAGTGCTGCTACAGTATTCAAGACTCTGTATGGCACTAACAGATATGATGTAAGGTGCAGGTTTCCCCGGCACCTTCTCTCTGCAGCTGTGGCAGGAGACAAAGCAAGGCACTTTGTGCACGTTGAGAGGAATAGTAGGTGCCTGTGATCAGGCATCTGAATTCCTAAATCTCCTCTACTTTTTCAGCCCAATATGCCCCTCACTGTCCCTGTACTCTATAGTGATAGTACACGGTAGCATTGTCCCTCGGGTCTGTACTGGGACTGGTACTGTTAAATATCTTTATTAATGACATAGACAGTGGGATTGAGTGCACCCTTGGCAAGTTTGCAGATGGCACCAAGCAGAGTGGTGCAGTTGGCTTGCTTGAGGGAAGGGATGCCATCCAGAGGGACCTTGACAGGCCCATGTGAACCTCATGAAGTTCAACAAGTACAAGTGCAAGGTCCTGCACCTGGATCGGGCAATCATCAGTATCAGTACAGACTGGGTGATGAATGGATTGAGAGCAGCCCTGCAGAGAAGGACTTGGGGATACTGGTGGATGAAGAATTTGACATGAGCCAGCAATGTGTGATTGCAGCCCAAAAATCCAACTGTATCCTGGGTTGCATAAAAAGAAAGGATGGCCAGCCAGCAGGTCAAGGGAGGTTATTCTCCCCCTTTGCTCTCATGAGACCCCACCTGCAGTACTGCATCCGTCTCTGGGGCTTCCAGCACAAGAAAGACATGGACCTGTTAAGAGTCCAGAGGAGGGCCATGAAAATGATCCAAGAGCAAGAACACCCCTCCTGTGAAGAAAGGCTAAGAACACTTGGGTAGTTCAGCCTGGAGAAGAGAAAGCATTGGGGAAACCTTATTGTAGCCTTTCAGTACTTAAAGGGGGTTTATAAGAAAGACGGAGAGAGACTTTTTACTGGGGCTTGTAGTGTGACAGGACAAAGGGTAATGGTTTAAGCTGAAAGAGGGTAGATTTATATTGGATACAAGGAAGAAATTATTTAGTATGAGGGTGGTGAGACACTGGAACAGGTTACCCAGAGAAGTTGTGGATGCCCCATCCCTGAAAGTGTTCAAGGATGGGTTGGATGGGGCTTTGAGCAACCTGATCTAGTGAAAGATGTCCCTGCCCATGGCAGCGAAATTAGAACTTAAGGTCCCTTCCAAACCAAACCATTCTAGAATACTATGTTATTACAACTCTTGTAATGAAATGCTGAGTTCCTCTTCCAGTAGCGTAGGTTACATTTTCTTTCTAAATCTGTGAGGGTAGATCTAAAGCACTCTTCTCATCTTCAGCTTTGTAGCTTGCCCGGCTCCCACAACACTGCTCAACTTTGCCTTTGTTCCTTCCATAGTGTTTCTAATGCTACACCTTTTGTATCTGTCTAAAAATGTAATTTAAACTCTATTCTGCTGTTTTGCTTGCTCTGTTGTATAACTGCATCAATAAAAGTCCTCTTCTAAAGAGCACTTCACAAAGCATGTGTCTAGATCTGCAATGCAAAGTAAAATCTCCTTGTACAGGAGCCCTATGATCATTTAATTCTAATGAGCGCTGGCACACTCTGTCTCCCACTAATTGTGGGATTGCTTTCTGCTCTCCAAGAGTTTGAGTTATAGTTGCTTTTGAATTTTGCTTTTTTTCTTCTGTGTCTCTGCACAGTTGCTCAGTAGTGTCTTCTGTCATGTTTATGACTGGCTCATGTAGTACACCCTTGACAGCAACATTTACTAAACAGATGAAAGATATCATAATGAAAATAACATATTCTGGTAACAACAGCTGTCAATCTAAATATGTGTCTGCTTCAACTGTAAGCATATGGGTTCATGGGTCCTACAGTGACCAAGGAGGAAACCTCTTTCCAGGCTGGAAAAGCTCTTCTTCTGACATGGGTCAGAAAAACTCTGCAGGTAACTGTTCTCGTCCCAGTCTGTCCATCATTGAAGACAGAAAAAACAGAATAGCTCCTAGAATGAAGGTTTGTAACACATTTTCAGTCTATCCTACCCGCCCTACAGGAGTTTGGTTTTATTTATTTACGTCTTTACAAGAATATGCTTAATTTCGTAGCGGGCTGAAATACGAGGCTGTACTTTATTCTCTTCATTTTGAGACTGTGTTACGCAAGTTGATTTAGGTGTTAAAAAAGTTTGCTTTGACATCTGTGCCTCTGAATGCCAAATACTTTGCCTTGATCCGGAAAATGCTAGGGGCCAAGAGATATTATTCCCATTGAAGTGCACCTTGTCAAAACAAAAATTTTGGGGATGAGAAAACTGCTCAGTTTCAAAGAACGAATGAAGCATCCCAGGACAGACCTGGGATGTTTGGTCCCAGAGTGGAAACCCTCGTGGTCAGGGCTGAATTCTCCTGCCTGTTGAGACAGCTTATGTATTTGGAGCAATCTATGAAACGATAAGTCAGCTCAACTGGGAGCTGCCTGTGCCTAGTCAACAGAAGTCCTGAGATCAGGAATATGCCTCAAGTCAGTTATGTTTTAGTTCTGTGAAATGCCTTATTTGAGACTCGGGGCAGAAGCATTCTGCGTTTCCAAACCTTCTTTAGGAGATGTGTATGCTTATCTAGGAAGAACAGGTCTTAAGAATGGTGAGGGGGGGTAGGGGGGGTAATTAGTGCCCTGTGCTATTATAGGCTGCTATGGGACTGAGCACAGCCAACCTTCCCTTCTGAAGCTGTGCAGGTGTGCAAAAGAGGAAGAAAAAGGCATGAGGGCAGGCAGGCCAGGATGTGGGACCATGTGGGGCAGTGCTTATTTTCAGCTGAGAGAGAGAAATCCTGAGAATTCAGCCTCTGATTTCAAACAAAAAACCCAAAAGAAAAACAAACACCCCCAAAACCAAAAACCCAAACAAACCAAAAAAACTCCACGCAGGGTATTTTTATACATGCTCTTGTCTTTGACAAGAGTGTCGTTCATTCTTTCAGGATGTTCACTGGATGGGCCAAAATACTGTTTTTGAAGCTGCTCAGGCAGAGGATGAAATGGAATGAGAGGGATCTGGGGTGTGTTGAGAAGTTACTGAAAGCCCCTGCTGTTCAGGACCAGAGGTGTGCTGTTGGCCTGGGCTGAGCAGCTCTGAAGAGACAGGCAGAGCAGGAGGGTCTCTTCCATGCATTGATCAGATGTATGTGCCTGACGAGAGCTTGCTCTTGTGGCTCTGAGTTCAAAAGCTTGATGCCGTGAAACTTGAAGTCTTAGTGACAGAATAGGGGGCTCTCCCATGGTTAGACAGCTGGTGGAACACTCTTTTCAATATTTGCTGTTATCGAAGTCTTAGGACTTTCTGTTTTTCTTGAGGGTCTTGTTGCAAGTGCTAAACTGCTGCAGCTGAGAAAACTCATCTGGCAGGTGTTGCCAGGGAGTTTCTCACTGAGTCCAGTAGCTGCTTTTGTGGGAGCTCATTTGCTGCTTTTCACTAGCAGGGAGGATGCTGAAAGGTTTCTTTTTCTGGCGCTCTTGAGCTACTGAAGTCATTGGTTCATTAGTAACTAAGGAACAGAAGTGTTTACAGGAAAATCTCCTAGAAGCTGGCAATAGAGTTCTCTGAAAGAAAAGTTGGTTTGATCCCCTGTTTTTTTTCTGAAGGGTGAGGAATTTGTCCAGAGTGATCCAACTGCTGATGGAGTACCTTGTAAAATGTGACTTGGGAAGCATAATTAATATTGTATCACCTGATCAGTCAAGCAGCCCTACAGAAGGGACCAAGAATGACAACTTTACTTCACAGGTCTTGCATAATGTCAGATGACTACATTGAAGTCTATACGGGCAATGTAATATGGGAAGAGAATGCAATAGATACGAAAATCTGGGGGAGGTCAAAACGTCCTAAAGTATGATCTCCTTTTATGATCTCTGGAAAAGGTATTGCTCAGGTATCTTTTAATGATATTTCTTTTGTCCTATCTATAGTAGAGACAGCACTGTCATTTTTGATGTATCTCCTCCTTTGACATACCTTCAGTGCTTAAAGGACAGTAACTGGACTATTGGAGATGTTGCCTATGATGGATTCAGATTAGCTCATTACACAGAAGTTGAACTAAGTAGTTATAAAATTAGATTAAAGCCCCATCTCTTTGGGAGAGCGAGAGGAGGGAGATTTTGAGCAATAAAGCTTGCTCCCATGCTAACACAATTCCAGAATCTCTTTTGGTTTTCACAAAGCGTTGTACTTGAAGGACTGATCCTCAACCATATTACTTTGTCATGAGGTGAACAGTGGGTCAAAGGACCCCATATTAATATGAAGTTCAGTGTTGGATATTTTGGTTTAGTCTTGGGTTGGCTTTTTTTCTGAAACAGTTACAGAAATAGAATTGTTCTTACAAAGTGGTAGTTGGAGCATCAACGTTTGCAAGACTTTTTTGACAAATTTATAGTAACTGCCAAGAAATTGGATTTTGACTGATGGGCTTAGGGAGGTAGTATTAGCGTTCTGCCATTCATATGCATTCGTATTTACTTCAAATCAGAAGTGGAGAAAAGTGATGACAAATTGCAGGGGGAGATAGGTTTGGTCTGTTGTGCTGTGCTACAGCAAAGCAAGCCAAAGCATCTTGTTAGGTGGGAAAGTGCTTTCAGGAAGGTGACTGTATTTATTAAGCCCCACACAAATTAATTCCTTTAAGTTTGAAACCTGGAAACTGATCTTTCTTGGACAGGAGGAATCTCATCCCAAGAAATGCAAGGTGATATTGGGTCACAGCAAAACTTTTGGGGTAGCAGTGCTGTGCTCTGCCCCATTTGGGCTGTAAGCTGAGGATAAACCTGTCTTGTAAATTCAAGCTTATAATCCATGCTGTGAATTGAATAAACCTGTTAGGGTGGCCAGTTTAGTTCTACTCTGTGTTGGCTTTTATTGATGCAGGCCTATAATTTATGCGGACATGACAGATGATTTAATAAGATCCATATTACATGGGGGAAAAAAAGTCAAGTCAGAATGAGCATAAAGCTAGGAACGTGCAGTCTTCACCTGCCTTTGACTTAGTTGCTGTGCTGATCCTAACCAGAAGAGCCTTGAAATAATGTGTCACATTTGAGTTTTCAAAAAGGGCAGTAAAGTTTAAAAGTCACTCACTGATGCTTCTGAGATAAAAGGCAGTAAATGTAATCTGAATCTTCCTCTCACGAGGTAGATATGTCATTGTTACTATTTGAGGGGAAAAATACCAAGGCCATACCAAAGTATGGTTCAATGCCAGGTTGCCTAGCTTTTGCTTTTGAAGACTTAAGATTAGCATTTTGGAGGTCCCAGTGGTTGTAACCATTACATATGAGCCTTTAGCAGCAAGTTGAAGTCTTGCTTATTATCCTGAAATGTTAAAAGTGTGAAAAAGCTGTAACGTTAAGTGGTCCCATTTAAACGCAGACAATCAGAGACATAAGAAATACAAACATAAGGAGGAATTTCTCATTCTGTTGCGTGTAAGACCTTTTATATGGTGATGGGAGAAGAGGGAAGAAGATAACCCCAGGAGTCATCAGCTGCTTCTGAACCTCTGAGAATTCTCTTCCACTCTGAACAGTGCCATTTCGTGCTGCATTTTGTCTGGTCTCAGCCCCCTGCACTCAGATTTCACTGTATTCGAACGGTGCTTTTGTAGCATCGATCACCTTGGATCTGTGTGGGTGCTGTTTTTTGTAGAATCATAGAGTAGTTTGGGTTGGAAGGTTTTGTCGCAGCAGGAATAGTTTCATAGATGTGGAAAAGGGATTAAAATGCTTCCTTTTACAGTAGTGTCTATGAAGACAAACGATGGCTATAGAAAGAGGCTTTCCTATAAAGGCGTTAAGGAATTCTGTCTTCAGACTGTTGAATGAGCTAAATTTGTCACTAGAGGTTAATTACTCTGAATTATATACGTACACTGAAAGGCTCCAATATTTAAAGTGCTCTTGCCTGTCTTAATTTTTCTGCATTCTTTTTTTGCTACTTAGGCTGCACCATTACTCACCTCCTTAATGTCCTTCATCCATTCTTACCTTTTGACTCCTCTACCTTAACCAGTCAGCCATGTTTCCATCCTCTTCTCCTCCACTATTCTTCTGTGATACAGTTTTGCCACAGCAAAACTACTACTGTTTTTACTTCTGTGGTTGAGTATAACTTGGAGGGGGAATGTGGGGCGGGCGAGGCGAGGCGACACAGCACGCACGCCAGAACAACCAAACCCACAACTAAAATGCAAGGACCAGTGCCTTTAGCAACAAAAATATAGTCCTGTGTTTAATAAAACTATTTCAACTGTTGGAATTTGCCCCAAATTTTGTGTACTGGAACCTTCTCCTTGTATATGTGTGTTTAGTTCTTCGATGCTGCAGAAGGGATTGAATCACTTTTCAAGAAAGCACAGTATTTCTTATTCGAATAACTACTTACATTATAAATCTATGGCACTGTATAACTTGTGATTCTTGTTCATGTAGGCCAAAATCTCTGGGAAATGAGGATTAGTATATATTAAAATAAAATTTAAGGCAATTTGTCTGATATAAAACATGGTATTTAGCTGAACCAGAGTAAACTGAGGCATAGAGAGAACAAATAATGTAGTCTTGGGATTTATATTTGATTGTCTTATTGTAACAGACTACAGATAATAGAAAACTGTCTACCAAAACAGTCATCTCCACAAAAAGGCATGTCTAATTATTTTACTCTTATAGTTTGCTAATCTCCTGGTTAGAGTTGTCTTCTCACATTATGAGAAACCAATATAAGTAGAATGTTTCAACTTTTTCATTAAATAGAGGGATAGAGGCTTGCTTTTTCTGAAGCTGTAATTAAAGCTGGTTGTTCCTGCATTCATGAAGGCAGTAGACGAAAAATTGATTTAGAAGAAAATACTTTAAGACTTGCTGACTCCAAAAGAGCTAATTTTCTTAGTGCAAACAGTTTTAGGATATTTTCAGGGTATTTTAAAAGGCAGAGTCTTGTTTCTAAATGAAACTCTGTATGCATCTTTATCTTGTAATGATTTTAAAAGCTGAATTTGGATTAACATAATATGATCATCTGCATGCATGATCAATAGTTACTTCTTGGGAAGATGTGTGATACTTAGTAGCTTCTGAAATTATTCTGAATCAATAAGTTAAGAGTTCATCCTGAAAAATTTCCCTTTAGTTCATTTATTAAAGTGTTAACCTGGTGATGAGAGGGTGGTGAAACAGTCCTGTAAAACTTCAGTAACCACACTTGTAAAATGAAGACCATTTGGACAATGCATAACCTGAAAGTTACTGTTTAAAGACTGCCTGAGAGAAACTTAGGTTTGGAAGTTGTTCCCTCTCCCTGTACTCCGGTCATCCATCCTCATTCAGCCTGCACAGATCTGTAGATGGCATACTAGTTTTAGAGTTGCTGGTTATGTTGTATCTCTACACCCCTGTAGACCTATCTAGGTGATCATGTTTTCTTTCTTCTTCAAGTATGTTGAGCATACACCACTATGCTACAGGTTTGTGTGTTTCCATAGGCGCATGGAGTTAAAAATCAGTAGGATGCACTCATTTTACACTAGGGACTTTAGCATAGACAGGCTTTGGCCGCATTTATTGGCATAGATAAGATGATTTAAATCAGGCAGACAAGGGTCAGAGTTTCAAAGATCCACAGGCTTGTGCTTGTTTTGACTTCAGGGAGAGCTGGATGGATTCTTCTAAAACTATGGCCATGAGGCCCCATGAGTTCAGTTACCTGTGTTGTGTTTCAGGAATAACTGCCTATATTTACATGCATCTACTAGATGTTATACTTCTCATCATGTGTATGAGAGAATCTTTGTAATTAAATGTAGTTGCTTAATCCAGGCAGAAGCATGACACATATGGTGGTGTGGTTTTTTCAAACACTTTTTAAATCAGAAGGATGCAAGAGAAAAGGACTTGAGAGGTCTGTAGTCCCTAAATACCAGTTCTACTTCTGTTCTCTTATACCAAGGAGATTCCCCTGGTGTCTAAATTTTAGTCACGTTGATTGTAGTGGAAAGCATTGAGATCGGCTCTCCTGAAGTGCAGTATAGGTTTAAAATGACTTCCTTGTTTTAAAACAATCCTTTACATGCCCTGCTTTCCTCTAACAATCTGAAAAAGGTTTAGAAGCACCAAGTGGTAAATAAAAACTAGCAGTTGAAGCTGCAAGGGTAAAATTACAAGGATTGTTAGCCCTCATGCTTCACTTAATAAACTGATCGACAGCTAGGATTAAATGAATTTTCCTCCACTCGGCGTTAGTGTGTTGTGCCGTTAGGTTCATGCTGTTGATTGTACATCTGAGACATCCACGCTGGGCCTTTTTTCTGGGAAAAGAATGCCGAGTTAGCTGCGTTATTGATCGCTTACAGCCTGCTAGTCCTGACATTCGTAATTCATTTTATACCAGTGCGGAGAGGGGAGAGAAGGCCTGACGCCTCTCTGCTTAGATGCTCTGAGTAAGCTGGGCCTCTGTGAGCCAGGTGGGGCATCCGCTAGGGTTGCGCAAGCAGCCAGCGCTGAAGTTTGCAGTTTAATAACAGCTAATTTTCTTTGTGCTCAGTCAGAGTTTGTGCGTGCTTTTCCCCTGCCCCCCGCTCAGTACTCGAGGTAGCTGATGGTGGAACCCGCAGCCTGTCAAACTGTGCAAGAAAGGAGGTCCCTGCTCTTTCTGCGGTTTTGGGGGAAAATATGCTGGATGCAGGGAAAAGCTGTTGTTTATGGAAGAAAAGCCGAGCTGGAAAAGCATTCATCCACCTTCTGGAAGAATGCTTGGGGAATATCCACTGAATACAGTGAATTAACTTGCTCTCATTTATGGGATAGCAGAAATACTGCTGTTGGAAAGAAAACCTCTCCTAAAAGAACTTTCTCCTGTCCCCGTATTTTCATGAGGTAATAAATCATACAATTGGGGCATATTCAGGAGAGCAGGGCTAGCTTGGTTTGGGTTTCAGTGAGGACACGGTATAGTTGTTTGTGAGGTTTTTCCGAGTTCCTCGTGGTACAAACAGAAAAGGATTTCTTCGGATGCAATGAGGCAAACGCATAGCAGCGTCTTGTACCCTTTACGATAAGCAATGCTATTTTGGCTTGTGGTAGTCGTTTTCACGCCCACCCCACTCAGTCTGCATGAAAAATACACAGTTTAAATCCCTGCAATTTCTGAGACTCATGATTTATCTTTCAGAGTTCAGACGGGTCCCTCTCAGGGGTTATGCAGAAGTGGAAGGAGTATCAGCTCCAGTGTCTGAAATATTTGTATGAGGCACCCCCCATTGCAGCAGGTAAGCCTGCTTGGTCGGAATAGGATGTATTAATTTTTAAAATGCATTATAACAGTCGCAAAGGAGTGATTATGAACTTGAAAATACTTCTCCAGTTTGCTTTCCAGTCCATTTGCTTCCACCTGCTCTCTGTGGGGCTTTTCCTGCTGCTGAGGAAGCATTTTATAGAATAATCTCATTGTAAAGATGTTAGTATTTAGGTCCAGAGTGTTTTGCAGTGCTAAGTGGTGGCTGTAGCACATTACAGCAGCACACTAATGCAATACCCCTGAAGCTTTTTTAGGGGTCAGGGTTGAGAAGATCACACAGGTGTTAGGGAATCTGGGGCCATGCTGTTCATATTGACCTAGCAGTTTGTGGGCCTTAAAGCTTATAAATTATTTTGAGCGTTGTAAAATGCTGGAGTGTCTTTAAAAAAAAAAAAAGTGCCTAAGTGAAAATGAGAATGCAGCTTGTCTTAGCAGTTGGGCTGCTGTAATGTGCTGAGAGCAGCTGCGATGTGCCAGCATCATGGTGTTTAGAGGACACTGGTGACTTGTGAATGATGCTCACAACTGGACACAGTACGGCCTCTCCTATGCTTCAGTGGCTTTGTGACACAGCGAGAAAGATAAGATGGGTCTGAGTTGTATCTGTGAAGAATTATCTCAAAACGGTTAATTATCCTTCTCTTAGGTACATTATTACGGCAGAGCGAGAGCAGTAGCTGATGACAACAACGGCAGGGAAACATTCATCTCCCTCTGCTCCGTTATCCTGTTGAGCGGTTGAGTGCTGCCCTCTAAGAATGACAATTTAATAAATCTGAAGTTGAAGTATTCTCATGTTGATTAAGCTGTAATGCAAAGTTATGGTTGTGTGTAGGTATTTTGCTGATGGATCTATATATTAGGCTAGACTTTCAAACTGCATGACTGTGAACCATTCTCAGGAATTATTATCTATGGTATTCATAGCAAAAATGATTTTAATTTAAACTGAGACACATAAGAGTGTAAAAGAGAAAAGATTGGAATGGATCAGTATTGATGTACCTTTCTTGTCCCTTGATTTAGTCAAAGACCCTAATCTGTTCTTTAGTTTCCGACTGAAACAACAGTTTCTTGTTGTGTGGGGAATAAACTCTTTTGGAGAAATAAATTTCGTTTAACTCCACATCAAAGTATAGTTGCATAATGCTGTTATGGCTTAAATGCATGTGCCCGCATTTCCTTTTATCTTCTGCTCTTCAGTCTTTTACTCCTTGCAGTATTAATACAAGGCAGTGGCATGACCCTCCCTTCCATCTCTCTGCAGAAGGCAAGTTCTGCAACAGAACATTTGACAACTACGCCTGCTGGCCGGATGGACTGCCTGGCACCTACGTCAATGTCAGCTGCCCCTGGTATCTCCCCTGGGCTAATGCAGGTGAGAACCTTTCCTTACAGGCACAGCTTTAAACCAACCTTGGTTTCCTTGCACAGTCTTAGCAAGGATAAAATTTGCTTAACTGGCTATGAGTGCAGTCAGTTCTCTGCAGATAAAAGTAGGAATGAGGCTCAATATGATACACTCTTTATCTCTGTTTAGCAAGAGAAAATGAAAATGAGAGAAGAGACTGTTCTTCAGGGTCGCGTTTAACTTGTATTTTTGTGCTCTCACCTGTTTTTGCTGCTTGAGTAGTGGTGACTTAATAAAATAGTACTGTGGTGCTTGTTGAAGACTATCTAACAATAATAATGATTTAGTTTGAAAACTAAGATAAAAGTAGCAAAGCTAGATGGTAGGTCATTCTGTGGTAGATGAAGACAAAAAGGTCTAAAGTGAGAGAGGTTTGTGCTGCTTCCCGAGATAAACTTATTTCTCAGAATGCTGCAAGATGAAGGCCTTGTCAGTGGTTGCAAAGACTTCTTCTCTGAAGGACTGAATGTCACCTTTAGATTTTACACCCTTATGTACACGTACACTTGATGCCACTTGAAGGTAATGTGTATTAATTCGCTTCGCCTAGTATTCTGTCTTTGAAACCAGTGACTTGTACGGCTGCTTCTTTGTGAAGACCTTTCTAAGTTTTGAAGTCTAAACAAAACAGTTTATTAATTAGCTACCTTGGTGTGGCAAATTGGCTTTGGTCCCTGTTAAGGGACAGAGGATACTGGTTAGCAAGGATGTATAAAATCTGACTGCTGGATGTAAATATAGTTTAAGTGTTGGTACGAAGGGATTTCAGGAATGAGAAAGAAAAGGGATGGGATGGTCAGAGGACACTTAGATGTACTGGATAATATGGGACCTGGGCATGATGTAAATGGTATGGCATAAGGAGTGGAGATTGTACCAGGTCTGGCTGGGGTGGAGGCGACTTTCTTCGTAGCAGCCTGTATGGTGCTGTTCTTTGTATTTCTGGCTAGAAGTGTTGATAATACACCAGTGGTTTGTCTGTTGCTGAACAGTGCTTGCATGGTATCAAAGCTCTCGCCAACCCATGCCTTGCTTAAGGCCGGTAGGCTGGGGGTCTGGAGGAATTTGGGAGTAATGATTACACATGCTGAAGCCCTGCTTTCCAAGAAGTGGCTGAGCATCTGCCTGCTGATGGGAAGCAGTGAATAAATTCCTTATTTTACTTTGCTTTACACATGCAGCGTTTGCTTTTCTGATTAAACTGTCATCATCTTGAAGGGATGGTGGGGGGTTTGTGGGAAATGCTCACACCAAAATCAAAATGTCATCACAACACTGACAAAAGCAGACAATTTACACAGTAAAACTCCACCCTTTGTCCCTTCACCGCTTCACAACCACAAAAGATTCCCCACAATTATTCCCTCCTCTGGCAACATCCAGTACCAGTTTTGCCTGTTACCTCTCCTGGTTACTGTCTTCATCTTGACCAACGAGCTTTTCTACCTTATTTTCTCCCCCATCCTTTGGAGGAGGGGGAGTGGCTGGGTGGGCATTTGGCAGCTGGCCACGGTCAACTCATCACATCCACCACAGTATCTCCAGGGGCTGCAAGGAAGTCTCTTCCCTGGTGCCTGCAGCAACTCCTCCCCTCCATCTCCTCTGACCTCAGTGCTCACAGGGCTGTTTCTCACACTTTCTCCACGCACCCCCCACCCTCCCTCACTGCTGGGCAGCATTTGGCCCTTTCTTACATACATTTCCCCTGAGGCGGCACCATCTCGGCTGTCAGCCGTGCCCTGCAGTAGATCTGTTGGAACCATCTGTGTCCAGCACGGGGCAGCTCCAGCGTCTCCTCACAGAGGCTCCCCTGCTGTGCTCCTCTGCCGTCCTCCCCTGCCAGCACCTAGACACAGACACCCAGGACACTTGGTAACCTGCTGTAGCACTTTATAGCTGTTACTGTTGAGTGGGAGAGATGCCTGGAAATGTACAAATTTGGTAATGGGGTGTGTGGGGAAATGTCAGGTCAGCTATCACAACGCTTTAACTTTCTGGCTAGCTTTAAGCTCGTCTCAGAGGTGAGTCTCTAAAACAAGATTGCCAAGTCTGGATTGCTATTTTCACTTTAACTTGGTGCATCTTCTATACTAGGGTTTCAAGGGAAAAGATGGGAACCAACATTACGGTGTACTTAGTGGTTAGGGACATGCGTGCTGTGTTGGGAGAGATCATCTGCTCCATTCTTTCTGCCCCTGGGGTCTTGCTGCCACTTGGTTACCTCTTCTGCCTTGCCTGCCTTCTGAAGTGACCTGCGTGCCTTGGCAGTTTTATTCCTGTCTTGTTTGTGATGAACATTGATGTTGGCGTGACTTCCCCACCTCCCCCTCCCCTGATGTATTACCCTGTATTCTACTGGGTGAATATTATACTACTGTGTCCATATTTCTAACCTCTGCACAACTTTTGCATTATCTCAGCTGCCTTGGTAGTAGCTGCCAATTTGATAACCTCTTAAACTAAAACGCTGTTTGCTAATCCTCTTCAGTTTATTAATCAAGATATTATATTTTTAGAATGGATAAACAAGCTTTTATAAATGTATGAAATTTAATATTTACCTCATAATTAATTGACACAAAACTATTGAATGCTGCAGAATTTTTTCAATGATGCTAATCTTTCTGGGTATCTAAAAACTCTTCACAGGATTAAACTTCTTTCCTCTAAACCCGTTTACTTGCAATCTTTAAGACCCTGGACACAGTTATTTGACTTCCAACTGCTCTTGAAATATCATTGCTGGAGAGAGCCAAGGTTTAACACAGTACTGCAGATTAATAAATTATTGGAATGCGCAATATCTTTCATACTTTTGGAAATAAGTTTTTTACGAAATTAATTATCCTGAAAACAGTGTTTGTTTCAGTGAAAAGAATAACAGCATTTTGTATAACCCCTTGCTAGGGAGGATTGCAAAATTACTTCAGAAAGGCATTAGACCTCTGGACGTGTTCCCTTGTTGTGCATACTGTGCATATACTTCAGTTTCTGTTTTATCAGTGAGGAACAAGAATGGAACAAGGAGGCCTTTCGTTGTCTAATATAAAACAAGAAGTTTGTATTGGTGCCAGGTACGCAATTTAGGAGCCTGAATTACCTGACACTATTTTGTGATGTCTTGTGGAGTCGTGTTCAAAGTGAATGCTAATGGGCTGCCACAATGGAGAGGTAACATCTTTTTAATGGAAGATCTACAGCAATAGGGAATTGGATACGCTGTGATTTACAGTAATCACTAAAGCATGCTTATTACTTGTTCTTGTTTAGCCCCCTACTTGGAACTTGAAACAGATTCTAGCACTGCAAGGCTTCCATCTCTTCACTTGATGAAAATGGAGAAAATGAAAAGATGAGACCTTGTTTGGGAAGTACCTTCAAAAAATGTTTAGTGAAGGTCATCATTAAGTATGAAATGCTCAGCCAAGCTTACTCATTTAAGACTACTGTTCCCTTGATTAGGGGTCAGGTTTTCAAGTGAAAAGTTTGCTGGGCAACTTCATACCCCCAGAAGTTCCCTAGGGAATAAATTGAAACACTTGAAACTGAATACTGCTCATGATGGGGTACTAAAATGGAACAAGCGTTGAGTGCAAGTCTCTTTATGACCTGCCCATTTCCCTTGAAAGTGTAGAAGAGTTGGAAGCAGGGACAGGTGAGCCAGGAGGCATATAGAAATGCTGATCATTCAAGGATAGGATTTGTAAAGCCAAAGCCTACCCAGAATCTGACAAGTGATTTAAGGGCAACAAAAGGGGCTTCTAAACAGATATGAGAAAAATCTTGTGACAAAGGATGGGGAAATAACTGAGGTACTTGCTGCCTTCTTCACTATGGCCTTTACTGGTAAAACGCCTTCAGCAATCCTGAGCCCCTGAGAAGAGCGATAAAATCTCAAGCAAGGAATACTTACCCTTGGTGGAGAAGGATCAGATTATGGAACGCTTAAACAGGACATACACGAGTCTGTGGGACTTTCTGGCGTGCACTAATAAGTGCTGAATGAACTGGTTGATGCCATTATGAGGCTACTCTTTATTATCTTTGAAAGGTCATGGCAATTGAGGGAGATTCCTGAGGACTGGAAGAAAGCAATTCCACCACCACTGTCTTCCAGAAGCACAAGGAGGAGAATCTGGGGAACTATAGGTGATTGGCCTTGTGTAAGTCCCCATGGAGGTGATGGAGCAAATAATCCTGGAAACTGTTTCCAAACACATAAAGGACAAGATGATTGGGAGCAGTCAGCATGGATTTGTGAAGGTGAAATCATACTTGACGAACCTGATAGCCTTCTATGATGAGATGAGTAGCTCGGTGGATAAGAGGATAGAAGTGGATGTTGTTTATCTTAACTCTAGAAAGCCTTTTGACATTGTCTCCCATAACATCCTCATTGAAAAACTGATGAAGTCTGGATTAGACAAATGAACATGAGATAAACTGAAAATTGACTGAGCTGCTGGACGTATAGGGTTGTGGTCAGTAGCACAAAGTCCAATGGGAAATCAGTCCCTAGTGGTGTACCCAGGGACTGGTAGTAGGACAAATACTGTTTAACGTCTTTATTAATGATCTGGATGATGGGACTTGAGTGCACCTTCAGCAAGTTTGCAGACCATAACAAAAGTGGGAGGAGTGGCTGGTACACCACATGATTGTGCTGCCATTCAGAAGGACCTTGAGAGGCTGAAGAAATGGGCTGACAGGAATCCTGTGAAGTTCTGCAAAAGGAAATGCAGAGTCCTGTCCAGGGATAGCTGCATGCACCAGTACTGACTGTCTGGACAGCAGCTTGGCAGAAAAGGCTCTGGAGGTCCTGGTGGACACCAAGCTCAGCAGGAGCAGCAATGTGGCCTTGAGGCAAAGAACACCAACAACTTCCTGGGCTGTATTAGGGAGAGTGTCACTGGCAGCTTGAGGGAATGATCCTTTCCCTTTACTCTGGGGGTTGAGGCACATCTGGAATGCTCTGTCCGGTTCTGTGCTCCCCAGTATGAGACCCATATGGACATGATATAGCAAGTCCAGCAAATGATCATGAAGATTGTTAATGGTTGTGAGCGTCCCTCATGAGATGAGGCTGAGAGCTGGTTTTCTTCGGCCTGGAGAAGGGAGGACTCGGGGATCTTATCAACGTGTATTGTCACAAATGGAAATACAGGAAATTTCCTTTGAGCATCAGGTTGGTCAAACCTGGAACAGGTGACCCAGAGAGGTTTTGGAGTCTCTATCCTTGAAGATGATGGTCAAAGCTTGACTGGACATGGACCTGAGCAACTTTCCCTAGTTCACCCTGCTCTGAGCAGGAACTTTTCCGCTAGAAAATCTCCAGAGCCCCTTTCCAGTCTTTGCTGTTTCGTGATTCTCTGTTTCTGTTAATTTTTTTTAACATTATAAGCCTCAGTAACTAGTTAGTGTCAGATGTTACAAATTTCCATTGGTGTCAGCCAGAATAGGAGATAGGGAAAATAATTTGTATGGGAAGAGTTTGTAATGCTGAAGCATTCCTTGACCAATTACAGGTTTTGCAAACCGTATACTTTAACAGCTTTTATTCTTGTTTGTGTCCCAGTCTTCTTGTGCTAGCAGCTGTCGGTCTTGAGCCTGTCCTTCTGCAAGTCTCAACAGCAGATGTAGCTCAGCAGGTTGCCTAGCAGACTGGCAAGCTGAAAATGATATGGAGAACTCTTTACCTGCTCAGCAGGTATGTGCTGTGCAACCAGTCCAGCCCCACATGATGTTAGGAGGTTCTTGTCTCTGCTTGCTGCTGCAGAAGTGCTCACTGAGGTGTCACTTTCTTCTTGCCTCCTCAGTGTGGCAGCTTTGGAATCGTTGCCTGCATTGTGGGTGTGGGCTCAGCAGTAATGCTTTCTCCAGGTCTTCAGATTGTTCCTTTCTCTCAAGGTACAAGAGCAACTGTGGGGAGATGGGAATCTGCTCATTGAATAACTTGAGCATAGAACTGGCTTCCTCAGCACTGTCTGTCTATCCAGACTTGTGTGCGTACAGAGACTCAAGACCAGTCTTTCACAAGACAAATCCATGGAGGATGAGCCTGCAGGTCTCTTGTGCTAAGCAACGGGCGCAGTTGCAAGGCTTTTGTCTTGCAGCATCACTCACCTTGTGATGACAACATTTGTCTTCTGCCCTTTTTGAAAGTGCCACTTGATAAGGTGGCCTATAAAGAACAGCAGAGACAATCAATATTGTCCTGCGTGTGGTCAGATCTCTTTAAAAATGCTGAGTCTGAGACTTTTTCTTTTTGTGTTACTTAGTCTGTGTGTAAGCATCCCTGCCAAACTCAGTATTGGCACGCTGTCTGCAAGGATGGACGGTCTGAAAGCTGGGAATGTGTCTGTGGTAATTGGTTAGAAAAAAGACTGAACATTGGACCAAGATTTTATGCTCAAAACCATGTATTTCCTGTACTGCTACAGACTGGCTTTGTGACAGCCAAGTAAACTGAAACTGAATATCTAGAGGAATTTTATTTTATTGCTCACACTGAAGTACTGGGCATTGAGTTGTCAGTGCCCTTTTGGGATGTGGCCCAAAGGTTGGTTTATTACATGTTTCTTCAGTGGCACTTCACTGCTGCCTTTTCCCACCTAATTGCTAAATAAGCATTTGAGTAGCTGTGCAGCAAAATAGGTTGGGAACTTCACCCAACTGAAATGTTGGGGCAGTTCTTAATTTCTTTGAGTATTTCCCCCCACTCCATGCAGATCAGTTTCTTGATTGGCATGACTGCAGCTGCGTTAGCGTTTATCTATTTCAACTACATTGGTCACCATGGTATTCTATGAAACTGCCCTAACTCACCAAGAAATCATGAAATAAGGATATTATACATATTTGGGTACTCGGTATCACACTGAAGCCAAAGCAGCTGAGGTTTAGAGTAGCCTCTGCTTCAATGCAGGTTAAACCATTGTCACTAGAATGAGAAATAGGTGGCTAATGTGTCTTACAGCACAGTGCAGGGGTTTGGTGTCACTGAAAATAAGGACCCCAGTCACTGCTGGGCTGTAACTGGGTGGTAGGAGTTCTGTGTCCCTCTGGTGCTGTATAAAACAGCTTTGTGCATGTGGTGTGGAAGCCCTTTGGGACAATGAGAAGCCGTGGCAAAGGGGCAAACAAGGTGGAGGGGAAATCAAATTTTGGTCAAACAAAGCATTCTCTTCAGGATTATTAGGTATAATTCATAAACCTTCTCTTTGGGAAGACTTCTTGTGTTTCAAAGGGGTGTTTTGAAGTGCTTTGAAAATATGAAGTGAAAATGTCTTAATTACCCAAACAAATGCATGCTTAGTTTATGCTATGCCTTGCTTACCCACCTCCCTGCGCTCCCCCCCCTTTCCTTTTGGTAAGGAAAGGTTGTATTTGTACTTCTAGTAGCTTGCTTATACGTCGTCAAAACAGCAAACTGCAGCAATTTCAAACCTGTATGAGCTACTTCACTCCAGGTCTTTGTTTTGCTTCTGTTTGTGCTCCCACTGTTGGGCAGGGCCTTATGGGGAGATGCTGAAGTAGCAGGAGGGGAGGGAGGTTATTGCTAGAGGGATTTGTTCTGTGAAGCTTCTAGCACAGATTTTTTGGACCATGGCCAAAGCTTGTTGAAGGCAAATTTCATGTACTTCTGGCTGCCTGAGTTGAAGCTCTTGTTTCCCATATGTGTCTCATGTCTTGGGCCAAATCTTGCCCTTAGTGGAAACCTGGAAAGCCTACTCAGTTTCTGGTAGCACTAAAGTCAATACTGGGTAAACTTTGCACATTTTGCTATTGACATTGTAGTTAGTGAGACTACCATGAGTTATACTTGGGCAGCGGCTGTCTCCAAAGTCCAATCAGCGCAGAAACCTCCGAGGGGAGCAGTATTCCTTTAAGGGACGGCGGGCACGTTGCCTCACTGTCACTGGCTGTGTGCTTTTTCTTGTTACCTTCTTATAATTGAAGGCCAGCTGCCAATAACACCATGTGGATTTGGAAACCATGGAGCTACACACTTCATCTTGCAATTATGCCCCCTCTGGGGTTCTGATATTTTATTGTTTAATAGCATTAAATCCTTTTTAATTAAAAAACCTTCCAGGGGTACTAGTTTCAGGCGAGTTATGTGAACAGGAGACACATCAGTTGGTCCTATACGTACTGGGCTGCACAAAGGCTGGCTGCAAACTTGGGTTAACACAGATGTGGCTGTTATTCAGATCTCCACTCAAAATCTTCTAATCTCTTTGAATGCTTTTGTTTCAGCTTAGGACCTGTCTCTGGTTTTGAGGTGTCTGATAACTGTATCGGAAGACTGCTGGTCTGTGTCTGCGTTGGTATCTTGCTCTGGCACTGTAGTGAATTTTGAAGCAAGCCCCTGGTTGTCCTATTTGCTGTGACTGAGCTAGTTTGAGCAGTTTGGGGGTCTGTTTCTTTGGAAAAAAACTAAACCAGATGCTGTGCTCTATGTGTGCGTAGGATTCTCTTCAGTCCTGGATGGAGACATAAGGCCTGATGGCTTGTCTGTATTACTTTGAATTCTTCCAATGTGACCATACACGGGCCATTGGAGGAGGACTGAACTACCAAGCTCTTGTTAAATCCAGGATGTTTCTTGTGCCAGGTAAAGGGCTGGATGGTTTGTATGCCTTTAACTGCTGTTGACTGTGAGGCCTCAATGCTTTGTAATTCCCCATGCTCTCTAGATCCACCTTTCTCCTAGTTTAAAATCCTTTCCTTTGTTTAACTAATAACTTCCATTGTCATTCACCTTTGCTTGAATCACTCGTCTTCTATAATTCATTTTATTTTCTGTATTATCCTCTCTTTACTACACTATATACTGCAGTGGTGACACCTGGTCCTTTGTTATCCCAGAAGACCAGGCAAAGTACAGCCTGGGGACCCCTGAAAACAACATAGATTTTCAGCCTGTGACGTGAAAGACCTGAAAGCCTCTCCAGTGGCAGAATAACCCAGCAGTAATATCAGATGATCTTTGATAGTAACCTTGTGGCTGCCTCTGGCTACTAGAGGTGCAGTCAGAGTCTGATTAAATCTAGTAAAGCGAAGGGGGTGTTGTGGAGATCTGGGACCACAGCTGTACTTCACGCAATAGTTTTGCCAGTCACAGAGACTGCATGAACTGAGCTTCTTGTGGGGATGTGGTAATGCAGAAGCTGGAGACTGGGTTTCGGCACCAGAGTGCCTTTAGGTGCAAGGACACATCCGGGTCAGCTGTTTCCCATTTCCCTCTGCTGTGACCTACGTTTGAAACCCTTTTTCTAGCACTCTCCATTCCCTCTCTGGTGACAGAACTGCTTTTCCTGCTGTGTCTTTAGGTAAGTGTGGGCTCCGCATGAGGCTTTGGATGGAAATGGGGCATTTGCCTGGGAACTGCCAAGCACTGGAGGTTACTGGTCTGACCATGAGAATGTTATGCTTTTTAAAAGCAATTCCCCTAGGGTTATGAGATGTAGGCAGACCTTCTTGTGGTGCAACAGAGATGATGGAAATTGTCTGCACGGTCCCCACACTGCATTAGTGTCTAGCTTAGTCCAGGCTACTGTTTACATCATGAACACAGCAAGCCTTGACTCTTGCCCCTTGTGTGGCGTCTTCCCCTCCCCGAAGGCTGTGGTTATAGACTTACACAGTTGTAATGGCATCACGCACGGCAATACTGCAGATCCCATTCCCTGCTACACAAGCAGCACAAACATAAGTGTCGAAATGGATTTTGGTTGGGATCTGAGAGATTCACCTGTGGTAGTTGTGACCACCAAGGAGGAGGGCGGAAAAAGGATAAGAGAGCCTTGTCATGTTTGCCAAGGTGTTGCCACAAGTGCTTTGGGTCTGTGAGATGCCATATTACACCTAGGTGAGAGAGGATTACAAGTAGACTTCTGCCTCAGCAGGGATTTTTGGGTCATTGACTGGCGGTGGGGATGTCCCGTAGTGTAATGCTCTCTCCACAGCAGAATGTTCATGGACTGGGTAGGCAACAGTGTCAGGAGGGAGCAGGTTGGTGGTAAGCACTGGTTTGGGGGTTAGGGGAGTCCTGTGGCTGACTTCATCTATCTGTAAGTCTTGCTCAAATGTTGTCCCATGAGCAATGTGGTCCCACCAGTCTCCTGGGCCCACCGTGTGTGGGCCTCTGGAAAAGCTTCTGGAGCCAGCTTTTTCCTAAAAGTGATTCAGTGCCTTCCCCACTGCATCCCGCCATCAAATGTGGTTGTGGAGGGCTGATGTCCAAGCGTCTGCGCTCCTGGGGCATCTGCTGTGCTGCAGGATTAAAACCACCATGTCCTGGTCCTGTTCAGGCTCGGAGTGGGAGGAAGTTTGGGGACAGAGTGCCACAAGCAGAAACAGAACGACAACACTCAATTTTGTTTGCGAGACCTTCTACGGGTAGTGATGCTGGGGTGGTGAAACTCTACTGCTGCCTGTGCAAGGCACACCAAAGGAACCAACATATGTTGCTTTCTAGAGGGGTCTGCAGAAAGCCCTACAGCTGAGGAACCAGACATTTGTGTGAGTTTTTCCTTCAAACAGTTTTGAAGTATATGCATGGCTGGAACGTTTGGTTCGGGGGACAAGATTAAATCTTGTCCAGTTTAATCTCTCTCACTTTTTGTTTAATCATCCAGTTCCATAGTTTGAGATCTTTTTAAAACCAAGGTAGTTAGCAGATGGCTACATGAGCATATGGCTAAACTACCTGTTTGTCTTTTAACATGCAAGAAAATAAATTTCACTTCAAATATTGGATACAGTGAAGATGATTAGACATTTATTACATTTCTTCCCTTCTTTGCTCTAATAAAACAAGCTTACAGAAAGCTCTCCATAATGCTGGAAAGGGGTGTGACCTTTTTTTCAGTGAAAAAGATGTTGCTTTGCATTTGCTAACCCATAAGCAATCCAAAATTTATACTTCCTTGCACTAAAAGCTGTCTCAAACTAATTGGCAATCTCGGTTTGCTTAAAAATAAATAAATAAATAAAACCCTCGAGTCTTTCAAGTTCATCTCTGCCTCTGTCTGTTAGTTTCCATCTGGTAGTACACCAGAGAACTCTAGAACATATGCTGCTCATCTCAAGGGTAGATATAGGGATTGTTGGAAGAAATAATTTTAAAAAATCATTAACAGATAGATATTAATGTGCATCTACTGTGGGCCATGTGGCAATGCCATTCTCCATTTTATCAGTTCTATTTGTTTAAACAAATAAAATGTATTTTTAAATAAATTGCTGGTTAACTTCAGATCGAGGCACATGCAACAGAGCAGTGGCTTATGAACTTTCAGCTGGGGTGAGACCTGTGATTTCCTTTAGGGACAGTGAAATCTGTATGCTCCGACTCTGCTGCAGCCAGGACATGGGCATTCCTCATCCTGATAGGAACAGAAGGAAACTTTGCACATGGCCAGATATTGAGGTGCATCCCTGGAAGTATTTAAAAGATGGATAGACGTAGTGCTTAGTGATATCGTTTAGTGATGGTTTTTGTCAGTGTTAAGTTGATGGTTGCACCTGATGATCTGAAAGGTCCCTTCCAACAATTCTATGATTCTGTGTATAGGTGATGGGAGCGGCTGCGTTTTGCTCAATCAGGTGCAGACCTGGTCACCTGAGGCCCTCTAGGAAGAATTTACTTTTCTGCGTTGCTAGGCATAGCATAAAAGCTGGATGGCCTTGCTTTAGGATATCAGTTTGCTGTGACTGCGCCTGTGAGAGTTAGAGTAGTTGGCAGGGCTCTGTGTTTCCCAGCAATTTTTCAGCTATAACTGTATAGTGTGTTTGTTTTGTAAAAAATAATTCCTTGAGATGTAGTGTCAAGGATACCAAGGCACATGTCTGTAGAGACAGAGCTGAGCCTGGTGCTGTGACAGCTCGAGAAGTTGCCTCCAGCTGGTCTGACTGAATAAGACATTTAAGTGAGAAATAAACACCGTTACACCCAGCTGCAAAGAAGCTACTGGACTACCTCTGTGCCTTGCCCACACTAGTCTAGCAGGTAGCTTAGCTTCCAACAAACTTGTTTGAGCTCACCAATTACCTTAAACTTCATCTATGCTCTCATTACAGGTCTTGCATAACTGAAGTACGTATTATCTACCCACTTTTATTTCTTTGCGGTAGCAGTATACTCTGTGAAATGGAGGAACCTCAAACCTTTCTTCATGTTACTTGCACCTAAGAACTTGCAGTTTTTAATTACAGTGGACAAAGAGTAAATTGAACTAATTAGGGGCCTGAATAAACATAGTACTTTTGTGTGCTACATAATTAAATACCTTGTTGAAAACAGCTTATTATCTTTCTGTCTTACTTAAATGTTGCCAATTAGTAAAGTATTGATTTTCTCTTTCCAAGTCCCAAAGATGAGATAAATCATGAATACCTGATCTTAAAACTGCAGAGGTGGAGACCAACTTGCTCGAAGAGCCATATGACCTGCAGTACACTTTTTCAGGAATCCCTGGCAGTTCCCCTTTGTGTGACGGGAAACGCTCCTCTCATATCCAACCTACGTGTGTTCTCTCACATAACAAATACACTTTGCAATACGGAGCTTAAAGGTTGCTTCTTTCTCCCAAGATTCTCAGTTGAATTTGGGTGAAGATACAACTCAATCTTATATATCTAAAAAAGTAAATACTTTCTGTAAAGGTGAATCGCACTCTTTGCCTTTTGAAGTTATTAGCTCTGTGTTTGATTATTTTTTTTAATAATATTTTCATTTGACAGAGTAGTCATGCAAAAAAAGTGTAGACTGACTTTAAAGATTGAAAGTAGTTTAATTATAGAACATCCTCCCTTTCACGCCCATTTCACAAATGCAGATGTATCTTGAAAACGTGCTAACTTATACAAGGATTGTATTTGTTAATCATGTACACAGTTTTATTTATGTTGCAGTATTACCCTTCTCCACTCACCTGTTCTGATGGTAACTTTCCCCTTGAAAGTTTTCTGTAATAGACTAGATTTTCCCTGAGAGACCCAGGTCCCTGCTATGAATTTTGAAAGTATGCCTAATCCTCCTCAAACATGCTCCAAATGTTAACTATTAGGATTCCCGTACATTGCTTTAAATTTTGTTTGAATAAGAACAAAGTTTTTCTGGGCAACATGTTTATGAGAGAACCTGGGTAAATGACTAGTTCAATGACAATAATAATGATAGCAGTGGTTGGCACCTGGACAGACTCTTCTGACCTTTCTGGAACTAATTTACTTTTTGACAATTGAAATGAGCAGAAACAAATTAAGCAAGAAAAGGATCAAGTGCTCATCAGCATATTTCCTCTGAAAGCAAAAAAAACTGGCTTCCACATGCAAAACCTGCCTGATAATTGTCCTGGAGCTTAATGAAGCGGGGCATCAACAATTTCCTTTAAACAGAATGAAAGCATGGGTAAAAATGTGGAAAAGATTGCGTTTGTGTGGCTGATAAATGACAGTGGGCCTCTAACTTTTGAGAAACGTGAGGGTAGGGTTGGCAGTGGCTATTCAAGGAAGGATTGCACCTTGGCAGGAAAAGAAAATTTGAAGTCAAAAGGATGGTATGTTCATCCAAATACCTTTCAAGCAATGAAAATTGAGTGGAAACAAAAATGGAATAGAAAACTTGTGGAAGATTACCGATAGAATGGTGCAAGACTCCCTGATTTTTAGATCGGGGTAGGTCCCAACTTTGGAATGGAGGGTAAGAATCAGAGATTGGTATAAAGATTGGCTGTGTAATTGAAAGGTAAACCAGACCTAAATCTGCAGCTTTAGTGGTTTCCAGTAATTATTGACAGAAAAGATGATGTTTTCCATAATAAAAAGCACTTGGTACTCTTTTTAATATTTGTAAGAGCTTGTACTTTGTAGCTGCTAGGTTTGCAGAACTTTGCTTGACAGATTCAACACAATAGAATTCTGGTTTAAGGGTGATGTTTTTCAAGAATGTTTTGTCAAAACCTTGTTCTGCATTTGTCCCTGTGGACTGGGGCAATCCCAAGCACAAATACAGGCTGGGCAGAGAATGGATTGGGAGCAGCCCTGAGGAGAAGGACTTGGGGGTGTTGGTTGATGAGAAGCTCAACATGAGACGGCAACATGCGCTCACAGCCCAGAAAGCCAACTGCATCCTGAGCTGCATCAAAAGAAGCGTGGCCAGCAGATCGAGGGAGGTGATTCTCGCTCTGTACTCCACTCTGGTGAGACCCCACCTGAAATACTGCGTCCAGCTCTGCGGCCCCCAACATGAGAAGGACATGGACCTGTTGGAGCAATGATGAGGGGGCTGGAGCACCTCTTCTGTGAAGACAGACTGAGAGAATTGGGGTTGTTCAACCTGGAGAAGAGAAGGCCCCAGAGAACTTAGAGCAGCCTTCCAGTACTTAAAGGGGGCCTACAGGAAAGATGGGGAGGGACTTTTTATCAGGGAGTGTAGTGATAGGATGAGGGGTAACAGTTTCAAACTGAAAGAGGGGAAATTTAGATGAGATATTACAAAGAAATTCTTTCCTGTGAGGGTGGTGAGACACTGGAACAGGTTGCCCAGAGAAGCTGTGGCTGCCCCATCCCTGGAGGTGTTCAAGGCCAGGTTGGATGGGGCTTTGAGCTGCCTGGTCTAGTGGGAGGTGTCCCTGCCCATGGCAGGGGGGTTGGAACTAGATGATCTTTAAGGTCCCTTCCAACCCAAACCATTCTGGGATTTCGGCATGTAGAGGAAGAAGAGGTCTCCTATGGTATTAGTGATACGGCTCTTGCTGCTCACCGAGGGTGAATTCTTATGCGCACTCCCTAGACTTTCTAGAGTTTCTACGGTTTTCAAAGGCCACATGACAGCAGAGCAGCGGTCCTTTCTTTTCAAATCCTGTGTTACTGCTGGGCCAGACATGCTTTTGGTGGACAGGCTGAGTGGGACTTCTCATGCCCTTGCTGGTCAGATATGGATCCAGATTGGAAGGCAGAGACACTTCATTGATTTCACCCTTGCTCACTGCTTGGCTGGAGCAGGAGGAGGTGTTGGGGTGTGGTGAGGAAGGCTGAGGAATGGATCGGAAAGAAAGGACATACGAGAGGCTACAGTCAGGTTGCTATTTTGTTTAATTCCAGTGTTTTTGGAGGATGGCAAGTCAGAATAGGAGCCGTGAGAGGAATAGGAAAGTGCAGAAGGGGAAGGGTCAGCAGTGGGGTAGGCAGATCAGCAGCATAAAAGTAAGCATTGCAACAACAGGGAGGGTTGGAGGAATAAAGCTGAAGAGGAGAACCAAGGAGAGGAATGCAAGTTGAGGAGAAAGAAGAATACTGTAACTGTAGCTAGAAGGAGAGAGGGGCAAAGGAGGTAGAGAGAAGAGGATGGATTTGGGAGAAGACGACAGAAGAATGATAGTGTTAGGATATATCTACTACAGAGCTTGAAACTCAAAATTGGTATCCCCTTGTTGTGTAGCAGAGAAATCCATTGGCAAAGCATGTGGCTGTATCAGTGGGGCACAGGGCAGTGTCCTCAGCAGTGGAATCAAGGGCTGTATGTCTTCTTACACCTGAGCTAGCTGGCTTGGGGTTTTATTGCACAGTACTATTTCTTATCATATAGATGCAGCTTATATCTGTAATTCTGGGTTTACAGAGAGTATGAGTGTGACATCTGTAGCAAAGCCTTTACTGGTTGATAGAATTTTTCTTTGTGGCTTCAGGTGCTTTACCTCATGCATACAGAGATAAGAAGCCTTTAACCAATGCCAGAGTGCACAGCTTCCTCAATAAAAATGTATGTCTTCACTCTTTGAAATGCATGAGATGCTTCATTGTATTTGCTCTGCTTTGCAGTATCCACTTCCTTTACTTTCTGTAGATGGTGGGTAATGCTTGTGGAATTATAGTAATCTCTAAATGAAGTTTGGTGGTTTGGGTTCCTTTTTATGGTATGTTTTGTAGTTGCCTGTGCTGAAAGCTTCCAGTTGCTTAGGATTTTTTTTTTTTGGTTTATCTTTATAACTATCCTGTGAGAGGTGATAAATTAGTGTTACTGTTTTTGAGGATAACGGAATACCACTAATTTCCCTATTGCCAAAGATTGGCAGTTTGTTTGCAGCACCTGGCATTGTTTTTAGCCTGCATCTTCTGGAGCTTCTCGTTTTGCTCAGAAGCTGCATCAAACAACTAGTGTTTATCTGCATGTGTACGTCCCTCTCCCTCCTAGGTATGTACGTTTAACATACTAATTATCTGTTTGGTTTTTTTCTCAAAGTTGTTTTTCCTTGCTTTAGCTCAGCGAGCATCATGCTAATGATTTGGCTGGTTGTTTCCTTTTCCGTTTAGCTTGTTTTTCTTTCACTGTCTGCATGTTTTGTTTGTTTGTTTTTTGGGGGAGGTGGGTGTTTATAAGTCCTTGGAGCATGAGCATAGTAAAATAGAACCTGTCCTCTGCCCTGGGAAGACTTTAGTTGTGTCTTTTGTAGCCTTTTGGGAAAACTTTTTATTGCATGTTGTTTTGCTTGATTTTAACATCCTCTAATGAGATGTCTTCTATTAATTACATTACCTAACTGATCCAATAACTTTAAAACACAAAACCTCTTAGAACCGTTTTTACAAGTTTATTATGCATTAAACTTCCAATCACGTTCGTTGTTGCAATAAATTTATTCCAACCCACTTTTACTTATTCTGAACAGAACTTTTAATGGTGCTTTTTGGTATCTTACCAAACCTTCACAAAGCTGTACCGTTATCATAAATACTTGTTTTTCATAAACAACCTTCTTTTATTACATTGATTCACATATCTTTTATAGTTCATAAACACTCTCTATTAAACCTAATGCACGCATACATGTGTGCATTTTTATGAGTTGTTTTTTAAAGTCTATTTCAAAAAGTTATGTTAGGTTTCAGTGTGGTCTAGCATAGTTAATTCAGCTCTTTCTCAATACAAATTACGCAGCTGAAATATTTGGAGAGTGTAGTTCCTTTTAGAGTAATACTCTGTGTTAAAAAATGGAATGTTTTTTCAGGAAGATATTTTAATTTTTATGAGATATTAACTTCTACACAATGATGTATAAGGTTACAACTTAATGAATGCTTTGTGATTTGGCATGGTCTAGTCTGCTCACACAACCTTTATTGGCCAACCATTATGCAAGTAGTTTTTAATTATGAAGCTGTGTTCTGTCACTTCTCCACAGATCTCTTATTCCTTCACTATACAGAATGGATCTGCTTGTGAGAGACATAGTAAAGGCTCTTCTCTGCAGGATCATTGCCTCGTTAACTGTGGGAGTTTGTGTTGAGTGAGGCAAGATATTGCAGAGCTGGCAAGGGCGATCTCTGCACTAAGAGAAACTGAGCGCCCATGCACAACAAGTTTTGTGGCTGCATAATTTTCTTTATTGTATAAATCTGGCTTTACTATGTGACTAGAACATGCTCTATTTTTTGGATCATCTGTGAAAACGTATGAGATAATAGCATTCAGTGTTCATTGCGGAGCTGAACTGGTGGTCTTTGAATGGACCATACAAATAAGAAAATACTGTATTTGGTATAAACTTGTTTCAGTATGCTTAAATAGGACTTGACATCTCTCAGTGCTAAAGATGAATAATTTCTCATTTAATGATCTTCCTCTAGTCTATATCCTGAATAAAACAGTGGATTCTGTTGGAAAAAATGTATGACTGTGTGTGTAGAAACATTGTTATTGGGTGGAACTAAAACCCACATAAGTAGCTTTAGCTTAACACTTCCCAATTCTTGAATGTTTAGTTTTGTTGTGTTAATTACATCCCAAAACTAATACTTTTAAATATGAATTTTTATGTAGGCAATATCCCTTGGGTGACGTGAGACAGCATCACCTCCATATGCAGAGTCTCTGGCTTTGTGATTTTGATAGCAAAGCACAGCATTCGGGCACTGAGGATTTGCAGGGTGCCCAGGGTGGGCATGTGCAGCCTGTGGCATGACCTGTGCCCGCTTAAATGGATCTCCCCTCGCACCATATAAAGGTATCTGTTAGGTCTGCATAAGCTCATGTCCATCTCTTGGTAGGAGTGTGGATGCATGACTGTCTTCTCTTGTCACTCCTCTTCTTTGCAGCAATTATTTTTCTGTTGGAAGAGGTTGGTGGGATTCCTGGATCTTTCAAGCTAGGAGCTAGTGTGATCGGGATGTTGGGATCTGTTTCCCCACCTTTCACCCAAACCATAGAATATAATTGAAAATTAGTTTCTTCCTGCTGCCAGAATTTGAAGTAACCACCAGCCTTTCTGCCTTCAAGGCAAAATGTAAGGCGTAGCTCTTCTTTTTTTTTTTTTTTTTTTATCATTGCTAAAGCAAAGGAGTTTGGATGACTAATACGCTGTGAGGGAGGAGGAATAGTGGGAAGGGATACTAAATAAAGTACCCATAGTTAAACTGCCTGTTGAGGTAATATAATTTCGGACGATGTGGCAGTGAGCCCAGCATAAATGCGCATTTTGATAAATGTGATTCTTGGACAGTAGTGCAGGCTGGAGCTCCTCCTGCTCCCCAGAGGCTTCGTGATCAGGCTGCTCCCTGGCGTCGTTATTTCCAGCTGCACGCTCATGGGCGAAGTGCATGACTCCTGGGTTTAGGATGTCTTCGTTGTAAGCAGCACTGGGGTTGGGACTGAGTGACACTTGTGCAGCAGCTTTTACAGCCCAAGAGTGGCTCCTTCCAGGAGCAGTGCCCTGGTCACACCAAATAGTAACTGAACAGAGCTGCTGATGGCGGGTGCAACCTCCTAAGTTCTGATAAATTGTGGTCCCCATCAAAGGGCAAGTTTCCGATTTCAGGAACAAACCAGTCTGCTTTGAAGACTGTCGTGATGCTCTCATACTGCAGGGTCCCTGTTTTACTGAGAAAATTGCTGCCTCTTCCAAAATGATTCCCTGCTGGAAATAGTGGAGAGAGGTATTAACGGAGGAGAGGTCTATAATACTTGACACACAGCAGCCAGACAAAACTGCGGTCTCTCTTGTTCTTTTTCTCATTCTCTCGTCTCTCTGCCTGAATAGAATTGATTGGATAGGACATGTTGTAATTTGTTTTTACAATGAATAATGTTCCAGTTTATCCTTGGGGACAGTTGGGTGAGTAATCTCACACCGACCCTGACACCCTGATGTTGTAAAACGCAGATCAGGTTGGTTGTTTTAAGCAGAGGAATCATTTAATTTGGTTTTATTTCTAGTAAAAGGGGGCTAATAAGGTAATGTTTGTGAGCCTCCTGCCCATATGATAACATATTTTCTCCATATATAGAAGTATTTAGCTAGATGTAGTATTTGATTTGATTTACAGGTTCATCAGAGAACTAAATAGATGTTATTAACTTCAGTGCTAACTCTTGGGCTCTCCTCTCCGTCTTTTATCAGTTTACAAATACCGAGTGTTGGGCATCAGCCCATGTTTTAACATGTAATTCTAATGAGGTGAGATTGATACTGTTCAAATAAACTGGCTTCGTTAAGCTGCTGTTCCAAAGGCTGTGCAACTTTGTGAGTGAATGCATCTATCTTACAGGTTAGAGAAAATCAGATTCCCTATGCACTGGCTGTAGATTTCATTATTGTCTGTTTGTTTTATTTGCAGAGGATGATAGCTAGTTCTAGAATGTAATAATCAGTGTGATTTGAAATATTGACTATATGGTAACGAAAAACATTACAAGACAGGGAAAAAGTTGTTGTAGGATTGTGAGGAGACAGCAACCCACTCGAACCTTCAAAAATGATTGTTCATCATGCTGGTCTATTAGAACTGAAGCTGATCCTTGTATGTTTGGTATTTGCACTGCATTAAAGGTAAGAGGGCCTGAGTCACTCTGCAGAACTCAGGCACGGACAAAAGTGAATCACCTCTGACTAAACCACCTGCAAGTAAGAAGCTGAAACTGCTCAGCAGTTGAGGGGGAAGCTCTGTGTGTGCCTTGCTTCTGTCATGGCACGCAGGCAACCTCCAAGCATATCATTGGTAGCTTGCTTCCCTATGTATTAATAACCGATTTATTTATTTTTTTGAGCAACGGCTTCATATGAAAGCTGAAAGGAATGAGATTCCTGGTGAGCTTTGGATCAGGCCCACAGCAAAGAGAGAATGTGTACGAATACTATCCCTTTATCCATTTTAGGAGGTTGAAGATTTTTGCCATCCTAAACCATGACAAGCTGTGCAGAGAGGGGGTCGTAAAAAGTCCGTGTGAAAAAAATCATTTTAATAGCACTTGTAGGTAGTTTTAATGCAAACCACATGCTTTCCTCTGGGCAGTATGAATGACAAGATGCTTGCCGTGCTTGAGTCAAAACGTCCGTGATTAAAAGCCAGTGGATCCCTGTGAAATTAGTTGGAACTGCTTTCACTAAGCAAAGATGAATTTAGCTTTGTTGTGGTTTAACCCCAGCTGGCAGCTGGAACTGTGCAGCTGCTCACTCACTCCCCCCAGTTGTAACTGGAGGGAGAGAATTGGAAGAGTAAGAGTGAGGAAAAACCCGTGGGTTGAGATAAAAACAGTTTAATAAGTAAAGCAAAAGCTGCACATGCAAGCAAAGCAAAACAAGGCATTCACTCACTGCTTCCCGCCGGCAGGCAGGTGTTCAGCCATCTCCAGGAAAGCAGGGCTCCACCATGTGTAACGGTTACTTGGGAAGACAAACACCATTACTCTGAATGCCCTCCCCCCTCCTTCCTTCTTCCTCCAGCTTTACGTACTGAGCATGACGCCACGTGGTAGGGAATGTCCCTTTGGTCAGTTGGGGTCAGCTATCCCGGCTGCGTCCTCTCTGGACTTCTTGTGCCCCCCCGGCCTGCTCACTGGCAGGGTGGTATGAGGAGCGCAAAAGGCCTTGACTGCCTAGCAACAACCAAAAGTATTAGCATGCTATCATCACTGTTTCTCATCCCAAATCCCAAACGTAGCACTACACCAGCTGCTAGCAAGAAAGTTAACTCCATCCCAGCTGAAACCATAACAAGCTTGTATATGAAACAAAAAATATCTAAACTCTCCACATCAGGTTTTTATCAGTTATTTTGGAGGTGCACCAGGCAGAGTTTCTGGCATTGAGATTGTTCTCAGTCCCTCTCTTCAGTGCAGCAAGACCAGGGAAGAGTGTTCGGTTAAGGTAACATCTCTTCTGGGCTGTAAGTCATTAACAGCCTTTTTCTTGTGTTTGAGCGGTAGCAGGTGGCTGCCTGTGATGGAGCCCATTGCCCTGAGGATGAGCAGATGGAGGCTGTTTGCCTTGTGCTTCTAGGAAACTGAGAGAAACCAGAAGTAGCTGCAGCACGATGCAGTTCAGGAGAGGTGTGCTCCGAAGGTGCATCCCGCAGCAGCTGTGCTGCACTAAGGCTGGGGCTCGTGGGGCTGAGGCTCTGGGCTTCGTTTTGGGGGGGGCTTCTGCGGCCGAGCATGCAGCATGCAAAGATGCCAGCACCTCATGGGCTGCTGCCTCCCAGGTTCTACGCACCACTGGTGTCAGACGTGCCCAGCTGCACAGGATGAAGGTTGTTGTGTGTGGTGTTTTCACCACCAAACCCTTCGGGGGCCATGTAGTAAACCTCTACTGATGTCGCATGAGTTCTGTGGTGTTCGACGCGTAACTGAAAATAATCTATTTCCACAATGATCAGACTTGTTTTCCCATTCCTGAGAGCAGCTGGCTGCCTCCAGGACAGCCTGCCTGTGCTCTCTTGATGTCGTGGTTTGCGGGGTCTCTCAGCTCTTTCATGAGCATCTCCATATATCAATCAGAATATCAATGCTGCCTTAAAGTCTAGGTTTTCTTTTTTAACTTTTTCTATCTCGTAAGCGTTTTAGTTGATAAATGGTTCTATAGACCAGACATGTATACGCTCTCACACTCTTGTGTGCGGTCTCATCTGTTTGGATTTTTGGTTTGTTTAATTCTTGTTGCTTATTAAGGCTCTTTCTGAATACAGGCAGCGCGGGTGGTCTGTAGGTGCCTCTGGGTCCTGCACTGACCCGCTACTGTTTTGGCAAGCGGTGAGGCTACAACAACCTGGCACAGCTGGCTTGTGGCTACCCAGAAGTCTGTAAGAGCAGTCAGTCCAGTTTGAGGGTTTGTGACTCCTAGGGGTGGCAAGAACTCTCTTTTCCAGAGTAGAAGGGTTATATTTGTTTTTCTTCATATCTAAATGAGTTGCCTTGTCTTTCTGTCTGATGGCAAATTTCATGTTTCGTTTACTGTAAACTCTTTCATTCTCTAATATATGCCAGGTTTCAGCATACAATAGATGTTCCTCATTGTTTCAAAAGAAGTGTTATCAATAAAAAGAAAATTAAAAATGCGTCACTGATTTGGAGAGAAAATAAATACCCTGAAGCTAAAATTTCATCCCAAATAGACCCTGACAGTAAGAAATACTGGGGAAAAAATTCACAAAGCTTTGGAGAATGTGAAATAACATTTCTTAAAAAATCAATTCTCCTTTAGCAACTTTTTCCTTTTTTCAGGACTGTAGTGGATTTTTTTATTCTGTGAGATTATTTCTCATAATAATTTTGTCTTGTAATACTACTTGATTACAGCTCATGCAGAAAGAGTCAGACTGAATTTCTGAGTCCTGTGACCCTCTGGACTTCAGCCCCCTGGACTTCAGCTTCATTAGCTTCTAATATATAATATTTACTGATTCCTAGAGCTGCCTTTGCATAAATGTTTTCTATGGATCTGTTCAATTTACTGTCCATTAATCCTGGGGGGGGAGGAATGATGCTTTCCTACTTGCTACCCTCCCTCAGGTGAGATATCCTTAATGCTGTAGCAACATCCCAACTGAAGGAAGTGGTTGGCACTGGCAGTAGATAATAAGTGACAAAATATTCATAGAAGTTAATGGACATGAATGTATGTGTTGCATGCGCTGACCTAGTCTCTCCTCCTGTTTTTGTGTAAACTTATGCCAACAGATATCCTTCGTAGTAAGAAAAAACCTCCATGAGGCATAACTTAATTTTTATATCATCTCGGATAACTTTATATTATCTCTTACTGGTATATTCGGTACACCAATTACAAAAGCAAATAGACTATGCCTACCAAAACCATTATCAATGCCATTTAGCATACTCATTAGAAATGGCTTATTAGAATATGAATGTCTGTATTATTTTTTAAAACTTCATTCTTTGCTTAGAGTACCTTCTACTAGCTGACAATTATCAAACAAATTACCACATGTCAACTAATATGTAAATAGCCTACTGGGTTTTTATAATTTCAAATAAGTTTTAATATTCTCCTATTGAACAGAAATACTGAATTCTAACGGGTTCTGGTTTGCAGTAATGAGAGAGCTGACAACAGGATGAGGCTGCAGCAGGCAAGGCCGGGTTTGAGCAAAATCTGTAATTGAGAGGTATTTTGATACCTGTGTAGAACTGAATTCTCCTAACTCAGCTTCTCATATCTCAAAACGTTATAAGTGTTTATTTCCGAACATTGCCTCGGTAGAGGCTAACCCTCGTTTGAGTGATTGACCCAGCACTGCTTTCTGAGGGGTTCCTTCATAATGTAGAATAGGTCAGTTTACTGGGTCAGAAATGTGATTAGCGAGAAACTTTGTTTGCAAAGGAGCCACCATCATTACTCTAGCTATGCTCTGATACAGGGGCACCTCCAGGTTGCTTATCTACAGCAGGTAAAACTTGTTAGACTTCCCCAATACTCCAGAGAGAGGGTTTCTTTTGATACGCTATGGTTGAGTGCTCCTTCCCTTTTGCACTTTTATTTTGGTGCTTTGATCTCATGTGAGTCTATTATGAGCCATTTCATCATACCTGCTTTTACAAGATCAATCTGCTAACTGCTTTGGAAAGGCATTTTATTTATTCCTGGTTTTGTTATTCAAATGTGTAGACAGAAGGAATAAAAAGAATGCATGAGTAGTTTAGGCAAAGATTTACAGCTTTGTTTTGTAGCACAGGTGTTTGTATAAGCATTTACATTTTGGGGAGCTTGTGTTAGCATACCTGTTGGGAGGTTTCTCTGCCTCTGGGTCTGCGTGAGCTTTGAAAAGAAAAAGCATGTTTACTCTTTGTGTGCCTTCTTTTCCCTGTGAATTTTGTAGCTCAGGCTTAACGCTTCTGAAACTCGTGTGTCTTACTTAAAAGCTAGCATTTCAGTGAACTGGAATTTATCCGTGTTGTAAAATACACACAAAGGTGGCAGCAACTGTTTCAGGCTGTTGCCGCTGCTGAGCGGTTGGTTAGCAGTTGTACAGGCATATGCGCCATCCGCTCCTTCTGCATCCGTGTCCTCCCAAGCTGCGCCCTGGCCCTGAGAACGAGCAGCAGCATCTGACACAGGCAGGGAGTGGGCAAAGCACCTCCTCCAGCATCTCTGCGGCTTCCCCCTCCAGCCAGGAGAGCCATCAGTGGGGAAGAAAGCTTGCACCAAGCCTCCGACAGCTCTGTGCCCCTTGCCCCCGCAGCAGGCTCTCCTCCTGTTAACCCTGTGGCTCGTTTTGCTTCTGGCAGTGCTGCACGGGCAGGTGTACCGGTTTTGCACGCCGGAGGGGACGTGGCTGCTGAAGGAGAATTCGACCCTGCCCTGGAGGAACCTGTCTGAGTGCGAGGCCTCTGACCAGGTAAGACTTTCCGTCCCTTGCTGATGTTGTTGTTCAGGACAAAACGGAAGAGAGAAAAATACATCTGTCGATGCCCACACTTTTTTGTCCTGTCAAAGCGATCACCTTGCTTCAGCGAGCCTAATGGTAAGGGACATCAGGCCTCTCCCCTTCAACAAAGGGAACGTGGAGGGTAGACGAGAGCAGGTTTAAATGTACATGAGGGAGCCAAGAGAAGTGAACCGGGTAGTCCCAGCTGCGGTGCGGTGCAGGGGCCCCGACTGCAGCCCACCCAAACCTGAGGAGTGACCTCATGTTATTCCTTTGCCTTTTCTTCCATTGTCACGCCGTTACAATAAAGCGACGGTTTGTTCTCTCTATCTTGTTAGCAGCTATTAAGGTGATTAAGATGAACTGAACTGAAGGATATTTGCATTTCACCTTTGGACAGGGGGCAGTCCCTGCTTTTTCTTTCTTTGTGGTTTTTTTTTTTTTGGTCTTTTTACCTTAATTTGCCAGGGGTGATGGAATTAGGCTTGTCAGTGTTATTTTCTTGTCCTAGTACTTTATACTCCACAGGGAGCTGAGACACCTGGCACCAAATGAAGGAGAGCATAGGGATTTCCAGGGGATTTTTGTCAGCCACTGGCGTCAGCTATTGCACTGTGTGCGTTCCCATGACACGTGATACCGTTACTGCTGGGAGCCTCCAAGGGCGATGCTCTGCCTCACGTAAATTGATTGCACTCTCTCCATCCCAGGGTACTGGGAACTAGGACGTACCTAGCCAAAACACTTCAAGTACATGAAATTCCCAAGTGCTATGGGATCTGTATCCTCTGGAGTTCCTGTTTCTCAGTGCCTTATTCTTCAGAAGGAATAAATGGCTGCAGACTAGAAGGAGATGGGAAAAGAGTTAGTTTTTAGTTCTCCAAATATGTTAAATTTCACTTTATCCTTTAATTTGCAGCCTTGTTCCTTGTCCCTTCCATGTTCTTGGGTATCCCAGCAGAGCTTGTTATTTTAACACGAAGTGTAAGCCTAGTCGTTTGACTTTTCCTTGTTATTGCCACTATGGTTTCTTCCAGAGCTGTGATGAGACATGCCAAGGAGAGAGATACCTAATGGTAGCACTTGGTCATTTGTCGCCTGCCTCCAAGTTTCCATGAACTGATCTGGATTCTGAAACCCTGCGTACATGGTGTCAATCCCTGAAATGTGAACAGCCGTGTTTGGTTTTCCAGCTAATGTATATAGAGCCCCCTAATAACCTTCTTTGTTTTATGCATCTTGTACATGAGAACAAGAGGTTGTTTTGATAAGTTTGCTGTTATTGCCTTACGACTGTTGCTAAAACAAGATCCAAAGGGTTTGTGAGTGAATTGTTGTAACATTGTTTACTTCAAGTGTGTGATGTGGTTTTGATCTGCGTAGATGTTTTAAATTGTCAGGCCTCAATAGTTTGCCTGAGCTTTGATACTGAAGAGATTTTTCTCTTCATAAGGCAGTCCTCATATCATTCCTTTTAAAACATTAACCTAGTAAATCCCTGAGGAACAGCCTGTATGTTCACCTTAAATCCTCCTGCCTGTGTAAAGTACATCTGAATAGCTGTACTTATTTCTGAAGCGCAAGGAATATATTCCTTTGTAGCGCACAGGTCTCGGGAGTCAATTGCAGAATTAGCAGCTTGAAGAAGGGAAGTAAAATGCCCGAGTCTATTTAGACAAGGATGCGTGCTTAGAAATGAACCAGGATAGAGAATATGAATGTGCCTCAGAGCCTGAGCAATAAGCCTGTGTTGCCTGTAACTTTTCAGATGCTTCTCCCTTAAAGATTTTGGCCAGTGCTTTCAAGCAAGGGCCATGGTGGTCATGTCTTCAGCAGCGAACCTGAAGAGAACCGCAGCCCAGGACTGTCAGGGGGGTGTGAGCATCCCTGCTGCTCTGGCTCACGTCGGCTTCTTCCCTCTCACCAGTGCTGTAACACCTGGGTCATGAGGTGGTGTTGGGCTGTGGTTTGTTACCAGGAGGTTGTGTATTTGAGGCAAAAGAGAGGCTATTTGGGGGCAGAAAAGAGTTTAGTTACATGAATGCAAGGCATGCTTTGCCTCAGAGTCAACGAATGGGACCTGGCTTGTTATATTTCCAAGTCTAGATGTAGCCAAAGGACCCCCCTCCTCCTTGCTTTAAGTCTTCAAGTCTGAAAACAGCAGCTTTGCCATTTTTACTGCAGGGCTGAGTTGTGTCTATGCTTCCTGCCATCTGTTTAAGGCTTGCTTGTGTGGTAATTTATGCCTCTCCAACTTTATTATGAAATAATGTCACATTATCTATTTTCTAGCCTGGCTGCAAAGCCCAACTGTTTGAGTGAATACCTGGGAGCAGCTGGGGAATTAAGATTAAATTTTTATTTCTTTAGAACATAAGAGAAGTGGAAAACTGATTTGATATGTGCATTTAAACTTGGAAGTAGGAGAATGACTTTTGGTTATCATTAAGAGAAGTTAGAAAGCAGCTGAGAGAAAAGAACTGAAGCCCATGAGCTCTGTCTTTTACCCCCTCCCTCTTCTTTTTTTTTTTTTTTATTTTTTTATCTTTTCTCCCTTATATGCTCTCAGGATGCACCAGAAGAACAGCTCCTGAATTTGTCCATCATATACACCATTGGATATGCTCTTTCCTTCTCTGCCCTTGTAATAGCAACTGCCATTCTTCTTGGATTCAGGTAACTGGCGAAGCTCTGAAGAGAGTGGAGAAAAGGTGTTATGATTTTTTTCTATATGGTAGTATGAGACTTTGACAGAAATGTTTGATTATTTCCCCCCCCCCTTCTTCCATCACCTCACTATTTCTCTATCTTACGTCATTTCTGTGTTCCTTCCTACGATCATTTCTTCTCAAAAAGCAAGTAAAATTCCTGAATTTTTGAAGTATTACCAGTATGAATGTGTGGAACAGATGTTTTTTATCAGTTGAAATATTTTGTTGTCACGTTTTTTATTTCAATGACATTTCCACCGGAAGAAATGGAAAAAGACAGACATTCCAGTGTTCCCTCGTGTTGTCGCCTTGCAGATGGGGCACTAGTCTGGGGTGTGAGAGGACACTTAGGACAGAAGTTTTCATCTTTTCATGCTTGGAATTACACAGTCCATAAAGCTCAGTCTGGCCTACTTTCCAGCCTTCACATGCAGGGTATTTCAGTGCAGAAATGGGTTTTTGACATAATTTCTCTTTTTGGAGAACTTTCAGAAATTCTTATTTCTTTTGCAATATGGAAGACAACCTAATTTTGAAACTTGAAAAGGTTCTGTGAAATAAATTGCTGTCACCTGATCAGATTTGGCATGCGGGGTTCATCCAGCAAATTGCACGGAGTGCATCAAAATTAAGAGACTACTGGTAGTACATGCCAATGCTACACTATGTAGGTTTGGTTAAAAAAAGAAGAAGAGACAACTTTGGACTCCAACAGAGAGATGTCTTTTTTTTCCCTCTGTAAATGCAAGAGCTTGTATTGATTCCAGCCAGGCTTTCTTGCCATTTGGGCAAGCTGAGCACAGGAGACTGATGGTTAGAAAATGCAAAGATACGATCCTGCTGTGTTGTGGGAAAGAAGTCCCTCTGCTATGAAGTCCTGCTCTCTGCTGCTGAACGTGGCCAGGTCCCATCATCCCTCTTACACGCTGATGAGGCTGCCTCCTAAAAAAGTACGGTTTTCCATCTCCTGGTACTCTTATTTGAAATCAGGTCAGGTGCTTTAGGTGCTCTGATCCTTAAGAAACTTTCATCCCTGACTAAAGAATTCTCATTGCCAGTTAATGATCATTTGCTCTGGTGCCAGTACTCTCTGTTAGCATGCGAGTCCCTCTCCTTTCCTTCCCCCTAAGTGTTTATACCCCTTAAAAAGATCAGTCATGCCTTTTAGCTTCTAATTTCCAAAACTAAAATGACCCAAGCCTTCTAATATTGTACCACACCTCTTAGCATTGTATTATCCCTTCTCTTACCAGTGGAGAAGCATAGGCTAGCGATCTCAAAGAAGACTTAAAATGACTACAGAAATGCAGAGACATGCTCGCCCTCTGTGAATGCCATGTGATAATTATGCACTTGTTGTACCTGTGCAACTGTGGGACTCATCTGACAAAACACCAGATGGTCTTGAAGTCTCCAAATGTCTCCCAGGATAAGTGCTTTCTCCTTGTTTCTCCTATCAATAACACTCTTTTGAGTAGCCTTAGCAGCCCAAATGTAAAGGTCACAGAGCGCAACCATATACTTTTTGAAGGAAGGATGTGCATGTTTTTGGCAGGGAACAAAGAGCAAGTTTGTCACCGAGGACTGGTAGGAGAGAGGGAATTTTGATGCCTTGACTTTTGTAGAGTAATGCTTTAGCATTTTGTCCTTTAGCTGTGAAGCAGGGACTGAAGAAGTGTAAGATGAGTGTGTGCTTCTGATTTTGAAAATGAGGTTTCAGAGATGTTAAAGGGGCTGAGAGACTTGTTAAAACTATGCCATCAGACCATTTTGTGCTTTCCTGTCTAAATTATCTATCTGGAGTCAACTTGGTCCCTGATCTCATGAAATACATGAGACCTACCCTTACGTGGATTGCAGATGCGAGATTCTGACAGGAACCTCCACTCACGCCCTCTCCCAGTGGCTGTGCAACCTCAACAAATGAGGATGGAAATCTAATTCAATGGCACCAAGGTGCTGATGTTCTCCACTTTTGTAATAGGAAGGCCTTTTGAAGTTCTTGGACTACAGAATAACCTTTATATTTGTTTTTAATAATGATACAACAGAGGAAACAATATATCTCTAGTGTCCAATTTTTCATCCGCTAAAAGGAATGGAAGAAAAGTCTGTCATTTCAGTGATGGAAGCTGAATTAGGCCCATAACTTCATGACCGAAACAATTTGAATAACTTGCATTGCCTGTAGCAGAAATACTCAGTAACTGCTTGCAACCTGTTTTCTTCAATTGGCTAATTTACATAATTTTTGCAATCAGATTTAGATGTGTAGTGGTTCTGAAGGGTAGCAACAAATAAATTTTAAGTTAAGGGAAAATAAATATTAATCATAGGTAAGTTTTGAAATAAACTGTGACTTAAAAGTGGTGCAAAAAATTCTATTTGACCTGTGAAGAAAAAGCTCTTCCTCTTCGGTGTAAAACTGGTGACTTTCAGACCAAGTCTATTTTTCTACTCAAATTTATAGAGCAGTAAAAATAGACATTTAAAGCATAAGTTCACTGAAACTCTTGCTGGATCAATTGCTGTTTATCATATGTTACCTGTATCTTTTGTCATCAAAAAAGAATCAAAACCAGCGTAACTTCCTCTGAAGCAAAAAGTGTACCCTTGCGGTACCGTCAGAAAAAAGCTTGTGGATGAGGCTGGTAAAACTTTGGCAGCACTCTGCACTTGGATGCCATTTACGTGACTACAGTTTCTTTTGCTATCCCTTAACATGCTCTTTTTTGACAAGTAGCAATTTTATTGTCTTTGCAGCTGGCTGCTGAAATTCAAGAGGATTTTTTTTCTGGGGCTTTGTTTGGGTTTTTCTTTTCTGTTTTCAAATCTGAATGCAGAGGTGAAAATTCTGTTCCTTTTAGTTCTAAGGAAAGTATTTACAATTCCCCCAGAAGGCAATTTGAATACAGATTTTTCTGTTGTTGTCAAAGCCGTAATTTACAGGTGGGTTTCTTTCATTGCGAGCTTGAGCCCAGCCAGAAACTGCACTGCACGCCAGTTCCTGAGCCTTGCCAAGGCAAACCTGTGCAGTGGCATTGGGGTCAATTCAAGGAGATTAGATTCAGCATTATGTGAAACTTGACTTTTTCAATCCTTTCAGACGTATCTTATGAAAATTACTTCATTTTTACATTTTTTAAACTTTTAAAACATTTTTTTTCCTTGCACACGGATCCTCCTTCCTTCCCCCAAAGACTCACGCTTAGTGCTGAAATTTTGAATGGCTTTTCGGTGATAGTGATTTCTTTCCAAAGGCAGTTTGAAATCCCTGCAGCCGTTCTCAAGCTATGGGTTTTCCTCTGGTACCCCCTCATTTCCATCAAGGCTCATTGTTCCCTCCCTCAGTCCTATCTGTGATGCTGCAGCTTTTACATAGCTAACGGATCATGACTGGTTCTTCCTTTTTACAGACATCTGCATTGCACGAGGAATTATATTCACCTGAACCTCTTCACCTCTTTTATCCTCCGGGCTATATCTGTCTTCATTAAAGACTCGGTGGTGAAGTGGATGTACAGCACAGCCACGCAGGAGCACCAGTGGGAAGGACTTATCTCCTTCCAGGTAGGGGCAGACACTGTGGTGGTTCTCAGGGTATTGCAGTCATTCACTGAGGTGTGTCTGCATGGCAGCAGGTAATTTCATTTTGTACAACAAGGGTTGTACAAAATGAAATTACCTGCTTTTGTACAACAAGGGTTGTACAAAATGCTGTTCTTTAGTCCACAGAGTTTTCTCTGAAACTTGTAGCACAGTGTATGTGGTTGTGGTTGTGCCATCCCAGGCTTGGTACAGGCAAGTAGTTGATGCTGTGGCATGTTTCTCTGCCTGTGGAAAGTTTGCCCCTAGGAGACAGAGGAAACATGAAGAGGTGGATTTTTGATAGACGTACAAATGCCCATATCTTCTTCCCAAGCTGCAGGTTCGTTTCCTCTAGCAGTGACAAGTGGGCATTCATTTCCCTAAGCCAGCACCTTTTGTGATAAGACTGTCCGTCTCGTATAATGACCAAATTAGTTGGTCGTTCTTGGGAGATCTTTATAATCTGTTAATGATGGAAAAAAGGGGAGCATCTGATTAAAATGCAAATTTGAAAGCATTTAAAAAAGCTTTGGAGGAACAGGCTAATTAAATAATTCTAATCGAAGGAGAGGATGTACAACTCTCTTGTGAATATGATGAAAGCTTGCCTTTCCCCCTTCAGATTTGGAATAAAAAATGTACTTTAATCTTCAAAGAAAAGGCTTTTCATTATTTGTATAACTCTCCTGATTCTGGAACATGGGTACAGTGTTTGCTGCTGCAATATAGGGTAAAGGGTATGTTTTCTGAGGCATGCTTAGTACCCATCCTTTTCTGACACTCTGCCTAAGGCTTAAGCACTAATACCACATAGTGAGTCACATATGATGGTTGTTTTCTTCTCATCTGCAATGTATTAATTGGCAGAAAATAATCTTGTGACACATATCTTAAGTGGTTTGGAAATGTTCGCATTGGATTGTCAGTCATTCCCTCCTTTTGAAAAAAACCTAGGCTTTATGCTTTCACACATGGTTTATCCAATAGTGGTTTCATCGGATCTGATGGATATGTTAATTAGGTAATCAGGTTTCATACTTATCTAAAGCCCTGCTGACCACCTCTCTGTAATTTAGCAGCCAAGAGAGATTTTGCACTTAAATGTGATGCAGTGGGCAATATTGCTGTTCTATCAAAAATCTTTTTCTTTGGAAAATAGTCAACATTATGGCATCTGCTATTTGCTCTTTAATAGAGAAATTTTCAGCTGCGGAATAGAATATCTGGGGAAGTGAAAAGATTCACTGACTGCAGTTGATACAGTACATTTCACTTGCCTTCTTTTCATCTTTGTGATGTGCTTTTCAAACTATAATCTGTTGCTTGAGGGAAAATGCAGAACATGTAATTTTTAATTTTTTTTAAAAGAGGAATGCTGTTGAAAGCATCTATCTGCTGTGTGTAGCACCTGTTACTGGCTTCTGTCCCTCCTGTACCCAAATGGGATCAATTTATCAAGCATTGTTTTGAGGAGCAAGTAAGAGTAGCAGAGAGAACTAGTCTTTTGGGTTAGTATCTCTTTATTCTCAGCCCCTGTTGCATTTATCTGGGCTGTACTTTCCTCCGTCACAGGAATCTCTCAGCTGCCGCTTGGTCTTTGTGATGATGCAGTATTGCGTGGCTGCCAACTACTACTGGCTGCTGGTGGAAGGCATGTACCTCTACACCCTGCTGGTACTTTCAGTCTTTTCTGAGCAGAGGATTTTTCGGCTTTATCTCTGCATTGGCTGGGGTAAGTTGGTCTTTCCGTATGTCTGCCTGTGGCTGCCTGCACAGGCAGAAGGTGGAATAGGAAAAAATACTGTGTGTCTGTCATAGTGCTGCCCAGTTTGAGTCCTGCACTTTCCATTCCCTTTGTGTTCCCCATCCCTTATCTTGCTTGAGCTGGACGATGCTGGGCCAGCTCCCAGATGCTTGCAGCGTAGAGGCTGTGGCTTCATAACGGGGGGGCTGCGCGGCACCGCGGAAACTCCCCAAGCCGGTGGCAGCCGCCGCGTGGTACTTTTCCTGCAAGACATCAGCTTCCCCCTACAAAAGATGTGTGGGTGATTCCAGGTGAGTGTGGACTTTCCTGGACTGCCCTGCTTCATCTCGTGATAGATTCCTGCTGCGCTCAAAGATGTGTTAACTACTTGTGGTGCAAAATAGCGATGATACCTTGTTATCTGGTCAAGGTTAACAGTAGAGAAATGGTGTTAGCATGAGCTGAGGGGGGGTGGGGGACAGGGAATGAAAAGGGGCTGATGAAGAAGGGGTGGCTAGCAGGGAGTTGTCAGGCTTGTTATCCAGGCAGACCAGGTCAAGTAATGATTATTGGGCCAAAGAGTAGACAGGGTGCATGTGCCACGGGCATTACAGGCTGAGAGTGCTGAAGTTGTTCATCCTGGAGAAGAAGAGGCTCCAGGGAGACTTTATAGCCCCTTCCAGTATCTGAAGGGGACCTACAAGAAAGCTGGGGAGGGACTCTTTATTAGGGAATGTAGCAATAGGATGAGGGGCAATGGTTTTACACTAGAGCAGGGTAGGTTTAGGTTAGACATTAGGATGAAGTTCTTTACGATGAGGGTGGTGGGACACTGGAACAGGTTGCCCAGAGAGGTGGTGGAGGCCCCATCCCTGGAGACATTCAAGGCCAGGCTGGATGAGGCTCTGAGCAACCTGATCTAGTTGAAGATGTCCCTGCTTACTGCAGGGGGTTTGGATTACATGACCTTTAAAGGTTCCTTCCAACCCAACATATTCTATGATTCTATGATTCTATGATTTGTGTGCTTGAGATTAAGGACTGCAATGCCTTGAAATCAGCTGGTTGAACCAGAGTTGCCTTCTTGTAGATATGCTAAAACTTTGACTCTTTCACTGTCAAGTCAGACTGAAAATGTATTACTGTTCAGGATTAATCTTATTTTTGGAGTGATCTCTTGTGTGCTTTTATTGCATTCTCTTACTTTCTCTTCTTCCCCCTCCCCTTTTGGTGGAAATCAGGTGACTTTTGAAAAGCTGAAAGTAAATCCTAGTAAATACTACAAGTACTTTCACAGATACTAGTTTGAACATTTAAATTGCTTTGACTGTCCTCTCTCTATGGATTTGCCAACTGTGAATATTCTAGCAAATTAGTTCACTGGTGAAATGCGTATAAATGGCTTGCTGTGAATTACCCAATTCTACTGAAGAGTGATATATGAGGAGCAAAGGCTTTTCAGCATATTGTTGGGAATAAATAAATAAAAGTAATAGCAGTTTCCTTCTGGAGAGTTTTAGTTAAAAAGTTCGGTATCGTCCATTATAGTTTTATATAGGGCATGCAGCAAAAGCAACAGCATCTTGTATAACATTTGAACTATGTATGTTTTAATCATATTTTATGAATAGCCATACCCTCAATTAAAAAAAAAAAAAAGGATGGGGGAGGTATCCTGAAGCGCTGACTGAGGTCATGAGAAGAAATGGAAAAGACATTAGAGCAAAATTATATCTAGCCAAATCCTGAGGATATTGTCGTTTTGTAAGTAAGGGTTGGGATGGTTTTGATCTGAATCACTTTTAGTTACAGTTTGTCTGTTGCAAAAGCACAAGGCAGAGACAGAAGATGCTAATTTTTTTTGTTCTTTCTTCACAATGGAAGTTTTGCTACCATATGTTGAATTTCTGGATGAATTTGCAGAAAAGAGTGTCAGTGCCAGAAGTTCACACTGGATACGTGGGTTTCATCCAAGCTTTCTAGAAGAGCTCTTCCCATGCCATTCAATCCTCATCTGTGCAGTTTCTTGCTATTCCAGCCATGGCTGCCTGCGCAAGCCTTGCCAGGGATTCTCCATTGTCAAATGCAGAAGCATCTGCTATTTCAGTGCTCCCAGATTAGTTATACCAGATAACAGTTTCATCTCTAACAAGTGGAACGAGATGAAGATTATTTTGTTTTCCACTCTTTCTTGCTTATTCACTGGGGATTCCATGTTTTTGGTTGCTTGGGTCCCTCACCAGGTGTGTTTCTGCTGTATGCGATGCTCAGCATGCAATGAGCAGCGTGACAGCCTCAGCATAATGCCAAGGCTTCAGAGAGACCGCAGTAAGTTCTCCTTTGAGCTGAGAGTGTCCCGCTCTTTGAAACAATTTATCAATTCAAAACATGGAAAGGGTAAACCCGCTTTTCAAGTAGAAGCATTTAAAAGATGCCATGCTTAGTCTGTGTCTTCCTGGGAACAGTTAGCAAACCAGTGAAGAGTGTGAAGTGAAATTAGTAAATATTTCTCAAATACGTTTTTGCTATATCATAATTTCAGGTCAATTCTTAATGTTATTAGACATACTCCATTTAGTATCAGTTCAAAAGAGTAATTATTCTTTGCTGTTGAAGTGTTTCATAAGGGGAAAAATCTGTTTATCTTGTGTTATTGTACTTTGCAAAAGCTAGAAAAGTTATAAAATCTTGATAGACCTCAGGAAACTAATGTAGTTTTACAAACTGGGAGTTTTTTATATCGACATCATGTATATTGATAGGATTCTATAAACCTTCCTGATTACTTGTAAGGTAACTTTATGCCCATAATGGCTACTTCCTTGCCAAGATTTCACGCCATGCTAGGCTTTGAGATGGCAGTGTTAAATTTTTCCTATTTCATTTAATGGGGAAAATGCCTCGCTTATGTCTTCTTTTTCTTTGTAAAAGCAGACTTTGAAACATTTGTGTCAACCCTGAGTTCACATATCTTACTGCAGAAACAATGGTTAACGCCGTTTTCAAAGCTGATGGGGTGGGGGAAAAAAAAAAAGCAGAAACACTAACAGCTTCAACAAACAAAATTCTTAATAGGCTAATGGCAGAGCAGGTAGATGAGTTGTTCCCTTCAGTCTGGAGGTCAGCACAACAGCAGCTAAACAGGATGTTGATTCAGATAGTCATTATCACTTGGAGAGGGGGAAAAAAAAAAAAAGTGTTGCTGGTGTTGGGACACCAACTCGCTGCTCATCATGTCTGAGCCCAAGTGACGAGTCGCTGAGCTCGATGCTGATTTCAGGCAGCTGTGTCAGTGCCGTACAAAGCAGTCTCCGGAGAAGAGCAGTTTATATTGTAACACCACACCGCTGCATGCGTCTTTGAGCAGCTTTTAGTGGAAGAAGGACCTGTTTGCATTCAGAAGGGGGAAGGAGGGAGGAATGGGGGAGTAACAGCAACATCCCGCAGTGACTGTGTGCGACATCCAGGCAGGAAGAATGACAGGAGGAGACAATTTTCATCACTAAAGACTAAGAAGAAAATGTTAATAAAAAGCTAAACATTCTCCGAGCTCCTATGGCAATTTTACACCCAGCTGCACTTGCAGCAGGGAAACTGCCATAAAAAGTAAATAATTCCCCTCCTTCCAACCCTTGGCAACCCTTGGCAATCCAAACTTGTTCTAAGGAAGAATTTTTTGAGGGAATGAAGCTATTAAAGGCAGGAAGCCTAGCTAGGGTGTCAATCTCCATCCTGATTGCCAAGAAGATCTGACAGGAACAGAGTCAGTAAGAAACCTTCCTTCTGAAGCCCCATGTGAATTCTGTGGCAACAGGAGATGCATTCATTGCACTAACCAGTTCTTGTCTGTTTTCAAATGAAAACTGTGTTTCGGACAAGAATGTGAAAATTGTTTTTGTGTCCAGACTGATCCTGGTAGGAAACACACCTGTCAGGTGTTTCTCTTAATTCTCTTCACTCTTTGTCTTGTGGATTCAACTCTCTTGTGCTTTTTCTTTTTTAGAAAGAAAAGCATTTCATCTTTTCTTCTCACGTCTTCAGTGCTTTTACTCTTTCTACCTCTAGTCATATTTATTTACCACTTCTTTCAGTTCCTCATCACGTATTTCTTGCATTTATATGTCAGGCAGTTGATCAAGTCAGACTCCTGGATGGTTTCTGAGAGAAGGGGGAGGATCGGAGTTTTTCCGACGGCAGTAGTGTCCTTCTGGTTTGTCCTGCCCAATTATCTCGGAGGTTGAACTTCTCACCATGTGGAAATCAGTGATGTCAGGTTACATCTGAAATAGGAGCTTATACACAAACTCAACAGTCCTAAAATGCTGTATTCGGAATATGTCCTTATTTAAGGGTCTTGGCAGGATGGCAGTGCTCTGGTCCTACAGAGACCAATTTACTTCAGGAAGAATCTCTAATCAGCAGGTAAGGATGAGAGGAGCCTCTCTTGCTCCACATACATCTTTCTCCCCTGAAATTGCTTTTATGTACGATGCAAAGCTAGAAATATCGTGTGTCTGTAAGAATGAAAACTTGCTTGAACATCGAGGTAAAGGAAAATAAGGAAAGGCGGTATGGAACAGCACCACCTGGTGACACCTTTCATAGTAACTGCTACTTAGTGGACTCCAGAACAACCCTGAGCTTTTCTGGTCTATTCCAAAATACCTCAGACCCATTAAATGGAGAGAGTGATTTCTGCCTGGTGTTACCAGGACATGGTAGCTTCCACTAGCAGCAACGCGAATTGCTCTCCTCTCTGCTCACTAGGGACAGTGGAGCATTGTGAAAATGTCAACCAAATGGTGGTTCCTGTGCAGAATTTCTCACAGCTTTCTTCTCTTACCTACCTCATCCTATTATCGTTATGGATAATGTCTGGTTTTCCAACTGATTTTTTTCTTACTATGCAGACACCTGGCCAGGTGCAGAATATTTAAGCTAGAGTGAAAATAAGAAGGTTGTGCTGCTTATTTATGCAGTGGGGTGTTAAGATGTTGATTTGATAGTTCCATTACTTTCTCATCATCTATAATACACGTTATTATTGCAGCCTATAATTCAGATGCCCTGTCCCCTGTTGTTTGAAGTTGAACTTTTTTTAGCTGAGCTGTCGCATGCTTATTTCCTAGTACACTTGACAGATTTCATAATCGCCATGTAGTGTTCAAAGATTTTTAGTCACTTATCAGCCTGCAAGAATTAACATGGCAGAGGCTCTTATGAGCAGGCTGTTGCAGTTTCTGGCATCTTCAGCAGTGATGCAGTGCAGACAAGAGTCGACGTTACTATTTCCAGAATTCAGAGACCTTTCTGTGCTCAGTTCATCTGCGAAAAAATCAGTCTCGGAGCTTTCTGTATGACATAAAGCAAAATCAGAAAGAGTTCAGCCTATATCTTAAATAAGTCCATCCTATAAGCAGGTGCAGGTGGTTTGGTTTTTTTTTATTCAGTTATCTGATTTTCTTTGAATAGTGGCAGCAAGAGGAAGAGGTGTGTGACTGAAACTCAAATGCACCAAAAGAGCTGCATGTTGTGAGCCCAGGACTGGAATACAACGCTGCTTCTGTTAATAAGTGATAGTCATTTGTAGAGTTTATTCAAGGAGCTGTATACAGTTTGCTTCCACTGCCTGCTTAAGCCAGACAAATTTCTCTTGACTGAGTGAAGTAACCAGAATATTTGCATTTGTGCCAATTAATGCAGGTTAATTAGGTATCAAGATTGTAAATTAATCTATAGAGAGCCTCAGTGATCTTTGCAAGAGACTTGCTCTTTTGCTGTTGTCACCAACTTCTACAGACTTGAGGTGGATTAGGGAGTGTTCTTGGGGCAGTCTCCTCTTTAGATCTTGACTAGGGCTTTGGAAAACTGGATGCATTCCCATCTGCTGAGAGTGTGTTCCAGACAGTTGTCAGAGCTACCCATTTTTTAGGACAAGACTTTGTGAATTTTGTAGTTGTCAGATGGTATCCATGCAGAATTTGCACTGATGTTCAAAGCTTATGTGTATGTATTGCACTGTTAAGTCTGGGCGTCTCACATTAAAATGTGCCTTGCTAGCATGGAAAATGATATGACTGACGGTGTTGCAACACCAAGGCACCAGAGGCCTGCATCACAAGTGGGAATGGGCGGAGGATGTTGAACAAGTCACCTTGTACATGCTGCCTATTCATTTGTATAGTATTTGCATAGCAGGATACTGATGCAGTTCAACAATACCAGCCTCTCTCTAGCTAGGCTTTTTTGAAATATAATATTAATAACAGATTCTCAATTCATATGTCAAGTAATGCGATTAAATATGGAGAGATTTCTGCTGTATCCAGAAGATGGAGATATCCACAAATCATTATCGTTACCGCTCGATACATCGGTTACTTCCACTGACATACAGCCTTTGTGCTCTCAGTGTTCGTGTCTTATCCTGTAAGTTTCATATTAAGATGTCTTAGTTCTCAGTAAAGTCAAGAAAGGAATAATTCAAACTATAATTAGTTTCTGTGAATCAAAGGCTCATTTGTGTTTGGCAGTGATTTGCAGTGACCCTGTTCTTAATCTCTTTTGCCATTATCAAAGCAGCACAGAGTTCTCAGTAACTTTGCTCCCGAAATACTGTGTACTCTCAGTATCAGGTATATCCATGGAACATGTTTAACCGCTTGCCCCAATAAGCTCTACTCAATTCATTATCGTTGCTATTATTCTAATTATTGGTATTTTTTTCTTCCTGCTCTTAATTCCCCCCCCCCCCTTTTTTTTTTAACTGATTAAGGAGAATAGTTGGTTTTTTGTGTCTGTAGTATTCAGCTGTTCTGGTAGTAGAGAAAGAATACAGTACAACGAGAGAGAAGGATTTTCTTGATAATAGCCACTACAGATACTGCTTGTAGATTTCCAGACTGCAAGAGATCACCAGTTTCCCTGTGGCTTGTGCTGTCAGGAACTGTGTATTTATTTGCCCTGTGCAGTGCTTACTGCTGCATGCTGATGTTCTTATGGTCCCTGACCATATTGGTTCTTAAGAATGCAATAACAAAGCACATTAAATGTTACCCTACCTATACAATGTACAGACAGCATCTGTCACAGTCCAAGGAGGTACACAGAGGAATTAGCCCATCTTGATCCATCCTTAGGTAGAAATTCCTCATCCTGCTCACTGAGTCTCCACCTGCTTTCCTTCCTTGTGGGCTTTTTTGGCATTCCCCATACTCAGTATTGCTTGGTAGATGGACGTTAAAATTCTTTTTCAAGACCTAGGCATTTCGTAAATGAAAGAAAATAATTTGAGAGCCTTTGACGTTGTAAAGCGAGTAACAACTGCCAGCTTATTTGACTTTTCTCACTTCCCTTTACACCCCAGATAAACTGACTCAGCCGTAGCACATGCACTGTCAGGTAAGCGTAGGACCAGGCTTCTTCCCGAGACCAGCTGAATCTGATGTCTTTGCTGCAGCCACTCAGATCCATGCCAATACCGCAGCCCAAAACTGGGACTTCTCTGCAGGGGAGGCCTGAGCACACTTGCTACAGCTCCCCTTTGCCATGGGGGCTACGTGGGGCTGAGTGTGCTCCAGCCCTGGCGCCAGAAGACAAGCCTGAGCTTGGTGCTGCCTGCATACAGCGTGGCTGACCCACAGGCAGAAATGTGGATGCCAAGGTTCGGGTCAGAGCACGCTATGCTCCTCTCTAGAGCAAATATAGAGGCTAGCAGAGCTTCCAGGAATTTCATTCTCTTGGCCCTTCGGTGAAACTTTCCATGGAAAAGCTGGTATATGTCGAGTATGGGAGTGATGGTCTGTTGTTGTTTGTTTTTCATGCCTGTTAGGGGTTAGGCAGGGGCCCAGGCAAAATGAGTTTTGTGTATTAGTTATGTGCAGGTTAGATTCCTCCTCCCACCATTGACAGCCAGCTGCGCTGGGTAGGAGCTGCCATCAGTTAATTATGTTGCTCATCATTATGGGGGGGGGGGAGGGGTTTGTCCTTTTCTCTGCTTTTCCCTGTCTCTTAATGTCAGTGTCAACCTTGTCTCCTCTCTTCCCAGGTGTGCCAATGCTGTTTGTTATCCTCTGGGGAACTGTCAAGTACCTTTATGAAGATGAGGGGTTGGTTTAGTTCTGATTTTTCTAGCTATCTCATTTGTGCTGTCTGTGTGCACCGGCAGGTCACTGTTTGCTTTCTGTTCAATGCGGTTTGCTTTGGCAGTGTGCGGAAACCTCACGTAATTGCTTCTGTTTTGTCTGAAGGTCTTGCATAACATTTCAGAAAGGAGCATGTGTTTCTTTCTGATCAGAATTTTCTGCATGTCTGAATGAATCTGTCCTTTTGCAGGTCAAGGAAAGGTATGTTTTGTTTTTCTGTAGCTAGAGTATCAACAGTAGAAGTCATCGTACCCAACCAAGACCACTCCTGATACTGTGCCTTTGGCGGTAGCCTTTTGAGTTGTGCTTCAGAGGAAGGCAAAATCCTCCCACGGGATTCTGCCTGCGATTTGTAGCGGTTAGCTTATGCCTAGCAGCAGAGATGTGGTTGCCTGCTCTTGTTCAAGCTTCCATTGTTTAGATCTTCTTGTAATAAAGGCGCATTCTCTGTCTGCTTGCGTTAGTCTTGCTGAAGTGAAATATACCACATACAAAACTGCTGCAAAACACAAAATACTTTTTGTCTGCTTTTACCGTAGCTGTTCTGAAAAATTGCATATGCTTTTGTAGCAAATAGGGGTTTTTTTTAGAAACAAAAGGGAGGAAAGTGGCTTCCTCTTTGTGACGGTGACTGCCTGGAAATATTTGGGTAGCTTTCTTTGTGATGAAATAAATAACTTTATGCTATTTCCTTTTTATTGTAAATGTACTATTTATTGGGTCTTCCTCTTAATTTCCAAACAGCCCAGCCAGTGCTTTTGTAGAGGGTCCTTTTTTTTTTTCTTTCCTCACACCCCCCTCCCTGCCCCAGCCCCCCTGACACAATCCTTGCTGGAGAGATGCTGCAATATGAAAATCGAGTGTAGTCAGAGACACGCCCAGGCATTTTTTTCTGGTGTTCATGAGTACTAAGAACTGGCTTGCTTTTTTTTATTTTATTTTTTTTTTTTTAAGTGTCTTCCATTGTTCTGAACCAGGTCAGTCAAAGCTGCCTTTTCTGGCTTAAGCAATGTTAGGATTTTCTGACTCCTTTTCGAGGTTGACTTGATAATATTCTGTAGGAAGATTGTGGCCGTACTGATGTATTGCGAGTTTTGTTGAAATTATCAGAATAGGTGTAGAGAACATGCGGCCGCTGAACAGGCGTCGTTCCACGGGCATATCTTCCCATTGATGTAGAAAATGTATTCAAAGTGCTCATGCTGAGCCTTCTACATTATGCGGTGCTCAGAGCTGATTTATGTTTTCTATTAAGGAAAACTGTCACTCACTGCCTTCAGCAGACCTTAAAAGGGGCAATTTTGCACCTTATTGAATTTTCTAAATCTTGTATAAATATTTGTAAAATACAGCAATAAATAACCACGTGCAGCAGCTTCTCTGAAAGGCAAGATTTCTGTGCCTTGGGCGGGCATTTGCTGGAGCAGGCAGGGATATCTTTCATGCTGTTTGCCATAGCGCTGTCACCATGGATGTGCAGCAGGCTATAAATTTCATTTGTGACTTAACTACTTCCCCGGCTACGAGGAATAACTGGAGGTAAATGTGCTCGTGGCTGGGAATCTGAGGCAGCCCTGTGAACACAGAGCTTTGAATGAAGGACCAAAGCCTGCAAGACTTACTCACAGACTGCTGCCTCCTTTCCTTACACGTGCAAGTGTAAACTCCTTTAGAAAGCAATCGCTGTTTTAAAAAGTGAGCTATTGAAAAAGACTTTGTCTACATCACAAATACAATTAAAGGCAAGCTGTGCTGCTTAGTTATTAGACTGTGCCTAAAGAGCTGATGCTTATACATCTTTGTTTCTATCTACAATTAATTATGGGAGCAAGGCAGCCAGCTTACAATCTTTTTTAAAAATGGAGCTGTTCAGCTGTACCTCTTCAAGGTAAAATTTCAGTGTTTTCATTTTTAGATTGGTAAGCAAAAGCAGAAATTTCCCAGTAGCATTTGTTTCACTGGACCAAGTCTCTATTCACAGCTCTGAGGATATGAGTTGCCGAGCATCTTCTGAGAGATGCTGCGCGAAGTGCTGGGATAGATCCCAAACACCATAGATGTTGGTGTATTTATCAGTGTGGCAATCCCAGAAAGGACCAATGGACAAGAAATCATACAGATCTATCAATTTTATTTTCTGGACACTTTAATAGCTGTGACACTTCAGTTGGGCTGTAATGGCAGTTTTATTGCACATATTTGTATAAATTTAAAAGTAGCTAAAACTGCTCAGTGCCACAGGAAGCAAATTAATACACACAGAGATGTAGCAGAGTTAATATAAAGAATCATTTCTCAGCCTCTGTCATTATCAGGAACTTCTAAAAATTGCCTCTGCTTCCACTGCAGCTAGTCAGAAAATTAAAACTCCACTTCCAGGCATGCCTATTATCCCACCAGTCTTGAGAGGTTCAAATAAAATTATTTTTAAAGGCTCCCAGTCATGCGTACCAATTAAGTTCTTCTGTTACTCAGATTCCAGCTCAGGTCCGCTGACTGCACACAATCTGTACACCTTGTTTCTCCAGTATCTAAGATGCAATTGAATTGTAGGTTGTGGAGCTGCTGGTTGCAATAATATGCTTGTTATATGCATTAAACTGAAATTGAAAGGAAAAATTAAATCCTGAGCCCTTCAAGGGAATATGAAATTACCTGCAAGGGCATATGGAATTGCCACAGCTAAGCTGCTTCACGTTACTCTCCAGTATGTGAGCGCCTCTGGATGTGCAGTTGGGGCATGGATCCCTACTGCTTGCTGCATGGTTTGCTCGTATCTGTCGAGCTGACTGTCCCATTACAAGGTTGGGAGCGGTTTACTCTCCACCAACATCACCCAAGCTGAAGTTTCACAGTCCGGTTAAGAAACCTTAAGGAAAACTGAGCACATATGTGTTTTGGCAGGTGAGATTTGGAGAGAAAGGGAAACTTGTTTTGTGAAGGAACCTATGTTTTCTGTAGTGCGCCCTCATAGTTTGTTTCACAGGCTGCGTAGCTCAGAAACCTGCTGGCTTTCCTGCTGACTGTTGCTTTTGAGTAATGCTGAGCAATATGGCAGGAGGCTAACAAAGTTATTTCATAGAAATATTAAGAATGCTATCACTGCAGCAACAAATGAAGTGGCATGTGACCGCTGCCCCAACACTTGGGCCATTGTACACAACACACGTGTATCCTACAGTCAGGGTGGCTGGCTGTGGCCAGGGTGGGACCCAAAAGAACTAGATGTACAAACCCCACAGTGTAAAGTTCACTTTGAACCCGTGATCCCAAACTGTAGCTTTCAGGCATCACTTCTCTTGTGATTGTTCTCCAATATTGCTCAAGGACATAGGAATTTAAAAAGCTAAAGTGAGACGTACGGGGACAATGATGTACTATATTGCCTGCAGCATGTTATTTAGTTGGCAGAGGGCTCAGCTGGCCAACAAAAGTTGGGAACTATTGCTCCTGTTTGATTTTTACTTGTTTATAACTTAAAACTCCCTTTGGGCCTGAAACCTGTCCATATACACTGAAGGAACTGGAATTTGCTGCCTTAGTTGCTTTCTCCTGGTTGAAATTAGTAGGTCCATTTTGAAAATAAGAACAAATAAAATAGATGACTGATCTAAATATTGATACGAGAAAAGTAAGTAATGGGATAAGGAACTAACAAACAGTTAAATAGTAAGATGACCTGGCATTGGAGAGTGAAGAGTAATAAAAAATAATGCAGAGAGAGGAGGATAGGAACCACACAGGAAAGGTCTGACTCAGCTTCCCCCCTTCTCCTTTCAGCCGCATGACAAATTTGACCTTGGTTTTAGTGGACTAAATCTTCACAATTAACTGATGATAATTCATAGCAAATTGTGGAGGAGAGCTAGCCATTAGTGGGCAAGAAGGGCAGCCAAGTAGTATCCAGTTGGATTATGATAGCTGCAATAGTACAAAGCGTTCAGTGTTTCTAAGAAGCAAATGCATTTGTTTCCATGTCAGCATGATGTGCTTTCCTGGTCTAGTCCTCAATATTGTTTTCCATCTGCACTGCTCTGACAGAACGAAAAGTGGGAGATTTTAGTAATGTACTGAAACTTTTTCTTCTTGTCTCCCTCTTTTTGCCGTCTGCCTAGTTGCTGGACCAGAAACTATAACATGAATTACTGGCTGATCATCAGACTGCCCATTCTCATCGCCATTGGGGTAAGTATGGGGCGCGTGCAGCAAGCTGGCAGATTGCCATGGGAACAGGACACCACGGTCCAGTACAGAGAGCAGATGTGCACATGGCCGTTGTGTATGTCCAAAGGCTAATAACCTTTGAGGGTATTGACATTTTCACTCAGAAATGTGATTTTTATGAAACCAAATTGGTTTCTGTCACTGGAATTCCCGACTGGCGTTTTGTGTGTTTAATTTGGCCACATGCTGCTGCAGTGGTAGTACATGATAACAACACAGCGTGCCGCAGCAATCCAGTTAACTCCCCAGTGCGGGGAAGGCTGTGACAAGGTAGTACAGGGAGGCAGAAGATAATATTGCAGGTACTGGGCTACTGAAGAGCAGAAAATTGTGTGGTATTGTGGAGAAATTCCATGTTCTGCAGCCACAATACGGTGGCAGTCTTAGACCTCCAGAGAAGGCAAGTGGGACAGCCCGCACCTTTACTGTGTCTCACGCCCCAGAGGTGTAGGTAAGCTCCCCTACTTTGTTTAGTGAACTGCCTGCACTTTCAAAGGTGACTTGTGCATTCCCAGAGGATGTATTTAGAGCACAATTCCGTATTAAGGAGTTGAATTCCGTGGCAAGCTCTGCAGCTGCAGAGCAGCAGGATGCACAGGGACCTACGCGTGCATACACGAACCAGCTTTTTTGAACACTTATGCATGTGTATTTCTTTATGATGACATAAATCCATCTTTCATTTTTCCAGGTAAATTTCCTGATCTTTATCAGAGTTATATGCATCATCATCTCCAAACTACAGGCTAATTTGATGTGCAAAACTGACATAAAATGCAGGTATGTCATTTAGTGGTCCGACACTTTCTGTGCCTCTCAAAATGTAAGTAGACAAGGATGTACATGAAAAGGAGTGGATTGGCAAAGGCGATTAAAGATCACAGGCCTTGAGTAATGCACAGGTGTGGTGTCACACATTGCTATGACTGCTTGGACAATCAGTCCCCAGAGAAGCTTTCTGGTGAAGCCAGGGTAGGTGTTATACCTGCGTTATAGATAAACAAAAGGTTTGATCTCTGAATTCATCTCTTTACAGTCTTCCATAATACTGGATGAATGTTAATTAAGCAGGTATTTTTTAAACACTTGTAGCATATGCAGGTACTTCACATAATTTGAAAAAATCATGTGAGTGATAGAAATAAAAGCTTTAATTTCAATGAAGATCAAGATGGAGATCATTTTGAGTATTGCTCCTTGTTCTTCTTCCCAGTTGTTACTAGGACAAACTTTCAATCTCGAATGCATATGATGTTTCAAGAGAGATTCAGATCTATCACAGAAGTGTTCTTTTTTTTTTTTTTTTTTTTTTAGGCTTCATCCTGTCTTTGTGTGTATTATTCCTGTTATTTAATCACCTTGCTAAGATTCATGGTCACATCTTTCATTTCTTCATCTTGGAGAATATGTCTGTACCACAGACTGAAAAATAATGTAGAAATAACAAGTTAGCAATAGGGTAAATTAAACAGTGGGGAGCCTACGTGCTGTGGTAGCCAGACTGCTACTGATGGTTGACTTAGCTAGTTTGAAGTTGAGTACTTCACTGCTGCAGGATGGGCACTGACTGAGTAGAAAGCAACTTTACAGAAGACCCAGAGATGCTGCAGGACAACAGGTTGAACATGATTCAGCAGTGTGCCCTTGTGACAGCATACTGGGCTGCACTAGCAAGAGCATAGCCAGAAGGTCAAGGAAAGTGACTGATCCCCTCCATTCAGCGCCTTTGACACTGCTTCTGGTGTCCAGGTTGAGGCTCCCCAGTACAAGAAAGACATCGTGTCCTGCCCCTCCAACCCCATGGGACTTGCATCAGTGTTGCACCAAGCTAGTTCAGGGGCTGGACCAGGTGACATAGAAGGAAGTGTTGAAAACTGGGTTTATTCAGTCTGGAGAACAGAAGACTAAGCAAGGAGTTAATTGCAGTCTTCAGTTACCTAATGGTGGTTATACAGAAGATGGATCTGGAGTCTTTTCAGAGATGCGCAATGAAGGGACAAGGGGCAGAGGTCATAAGTTGTAGCAAGAGAAATTCCAATTGCATGTCAGAGGTGGAAAAAAAAATAAAATCACAGTGAGAGTGGTCTGACGCTGGAAGAGAGGCCCAGAGGGCTGTGGAGGACCTTGGAGATATTCAGAACTTGGCTGGACACAGCCCTGAGTAACCTGCTGTGAACTGGAGTTGGACCAGAGACTTCCAGAGGTCCCTTCCAACCTGAATGGTTACATGATTCAGAATAGCAGCCAGCAGCCCTCGAGTGCGCAAGATCTACTAAGTACTGGCAGCCCTGCTAATTGAGTGATTTTTGTATCTACTGAATTGTCTCAAGACAGGTTGTTGTGAGATGTTTGATAGGTTCTGTGGCCTACGATAGCCCTATAAACTCCCACGTGAGACTCAGGCATCTTTCATTATCCTGTTGGGTGGCTGGCGTGTATGTCTATCAAAAGAGAGTTAAGGACCATTCTTGTGAATGTTTTCCTGTGGTTGCATCCCTCAGCATTGCTCTCTCGCTGGTGAAAAATGTTTTATTTCAGGTTGGTTTGTCTTTTTTCCTTTGCTAGCTGTGTCTTTGAACTTGCTGTTTAAATCATCCAGTCATCGCTCACTTTAAGACAGTTTAACTGCTTTTACAAAGTGTTCTGCAGTTACGGTTAGTTATAACGTTTTGAAGGTTTAACACACCACAGAGGTGGGAAGGAATAGCAAGTACTCCTCCCTTTGCCAAGGTATTTTTGAAAGACTCCAGTCATTGATAGATTATTTTTTTTCAGGCCATCAACAAGGTAGGTTTTGGTCATCTTTCCCACTTACAGGTGGGGAAGAGGATAAACAAGAAGACCTCTCAGGTTCAAGAAAGCACATGACCTGCTCCTGAGTTTGGAAGATTTTCCAGGCGAAATGCAGCCAGCAGCTGAATGCAGAGCTTTGCTCCCAGCAGGAAGTGGTCTGCAGTGGATTGGCAGGGGCAGTTAAAACATATTGAAACCTGCTAATGTTATTTTGAGGATTTGGTTTTTTTCTTTTTTGTACCGCCTCTGCAGGAGAACCCTGCGACATAAACTGGTGGAGTGGCATACTAAAGTTGACAGTGCGTCAGAAGCAGAATGCAGAAGTGACCGTTGGGATCAACAATGATCTACTCAGTGGCATTGTTGTTTTTTTTTTTTTCTTTCTTTGTGATCTTAGGCTGGCCAAGTCTACGTTGACTCTGATCCCGCTGCTGGGGACCCATGAGGTCATCTTTGCCTTTATTACTGATGAGCATGCCAGAGGGATGCTGCGCTTTGTGAAGCTTTTTACTGAACTCTCCTTTGCTTCTTTCCAGGTAGCGCTCACACTGTGCCCATGTGGATAAGATATTTTTTAACTGCTGTTTGGGGACCTGCTTTCTCTCTCTTTCATTGCATGTTCCCTGTTCTTTATATTTCTTAATTTAGCACTGGATATTACAGGATTATGGCAGTGGAAGGGAAAGTATGAGGACTAATTTTTAATAGCCAACTTAGATGTTAGTGTCACATACTCTTATTTTCAATGTCTTAAATTTACGGTAATAAACTGGTATTCCTATCCATGTATTAATAGCTACTTCCTATGGGACACCTCAAGCCAATAATGAAATTGCCTGTGATTTCCTGTAATTGTATAATGGCATTGCTGAAAGCAAATTTTGTGCTTTCTCTAGTGTTTTTAATACTCCTTGGAAAAATCTGTGCTGTGAGAGGTAGCTCTACGGCTGTAACCGCATGTGAGGAAGGATTAAGTTTACTGTGATTTTTATTTAGCTGTTGCCTTAGGTAAGGCCATTTCAAAAGAGTCCCCTTGTGTAAGGGAATCATTATTCCAGTTTCTCTGCTCACCCACTCATTCCCTGTTTATCAAGAACAGAGCTCTGTTTAAGATCACTGTGAATTGTTCACTTATGAAGTGTTCGTAACTAGAAACCAGGTAAGGGGAAAGGAATCCTTAGAAAAAATAACAGGTTGAAAAAACCAATAATTTCTTTTCCCTAAGATTGTGTGCTTTGAGACATAGTTTGGTCAAACCTCTCCTCTGCCCTCAGAGCTGTTGGGGACCACAGATTGCTTCCATTTGTCTCCATCTTGGTTTTCTCTCACCATGGGACCACGCCAGTGTGGAGCTGCTAGCCCTTTGCAAGTTTGTTTGGCAAAGCAGGGGAATTGCTCTGCTCTGCTCACTGCTCTTCTGGTTTTTGTTGATTTCAGGGGCTGATGGTTGCAATTCTCTACTGTTTCATCAATAATGAGGTAAGAAAGACACTAGCATTCCAATTTGCCTTATCAACATCCACTATAGGAAAAGGAAATTGAAAATGGTCTTGAACCGCTAAATTGTCCTTGTTCAGGACTTCTCTTTTTTACAGACCCTCCTCTGTACAGCTGCACAGGATAACTCCTCAGACAAATGTTGTTGGAGGAAATTCAGGCAGTATAATTTAGAGCCACTATTTGTGGATGTGAAATCATGCAAGTTGTCTTGCTCTCAGTTGTATAGTTTGCACTGCTGGAGCTTTTCTTTTATTAAGAATTATAGCTGCTGTTCTTAATTTATCTCACAGTGCTTCTTATTTGCTTGTTTGGGTGAATGTGGGAGCAGAGCCCATTTTATTCTGAGAACTCAGCTCAGCTGGCTGGTGAGGTTGGAGAGTCCTCTTGGCTAATGCCTGTATAGTTTGGATTCGTTTGGTTTTCCTGTGGCCCAGCTATTTGAAGACTTCGTCACGTTCTCATTCAAACTGAACTTCATGGAGTGGTGAGGTGTCACCCACAGGCCCAGAAGAAATGTAGCCAGGGCTTTGAGTTAACTGACTGCAAGTAGCACCTTCTATGGCTTCTGCTGAATCTCAGCCCTGTTGGGGGAAAGAGTATTGTTCTGTTTCTGTATTGCAGGAATCTCTCATATTACCTTCTAAGTGATTGTTATTGTTCATTCATTCAGCAACCAGGTTTGCAAGGGAAGCAAACTAATTTGGCATCACATTATTAAGCTTAGTGCACAACAATGTGTTTTACAATCGTGCTAAATCTACTTTTAAATATGACATAGTAATTCAAGATCACCTATGGAGAGATAGGCCTCATCAAGCAATTGGAATCAATGGAAAAATGTTCTACTTGTGTTATTATGGCCAGGCTGGAGTCAACAGAAAAGCAGCAGGCATCCTGAATTAAGCCCTGCAGGAGACTGTTCACTTTTGTAGCTTGTGGGTAAGATTTTGTTTAAGCAAACGTGTTAATTGTACTGCTTACGAAAGTCAGAGGTGGGTAGCAGCAGGCTTCGCTCAGGCATGAATTAGAGAATATTTGTTTTAAATCCCTTGTACAGTTTTACAGGTCTGAAATATGTTCATATTTCAGTTATATTTCACCTGAAGGATTCTGAATTTTCTCTGATGTTGCTCGGATGCAAATGGCAGGGTCTTATCAGATTGTCTGTTATCACCAATGTTCTCTGAAAAATAAGCTGGGCTTGATATGATCAGTCTTTCTGTTAGTGTTGCTTTCTATAAGAAATATTCCACCAGAATAGTTTCCATTATTTCCACCAGAATTAGTTTAAGGTGATTCAGGTTTCATTCTTTGTAGCCTTGCTTCTCCTTGTTGCCTCCTTCCTTGAAAAAAGGAAGATTGGGCAGTAATTAAAAAAATTCAGGAGTCCAGCAGTCAGGAGAGAGTCTTTTAAAGCAGAAGTCATCCCTTCCCTCCAGTGTGTTGACCACGCCACACAGGTTGGTGTCGTCAGCAAACTTGCTGAGGGTGCACTCAATCCTGCTGTCCACGTCGCCAACAAAGATGTTAAACAGCACCAGTCCCAGTACTGACCCCTGAGGAATGCCACTTGTCACTGGGCATCTAGGCAAAAACTCAGTTCAATGCAGACAGCAGAGCTGTTCTTTACCCTTTTCCTAACCTCTGGAGAGAAAAATAATATTCTGTCATTCAGATCCATTCCTAAGACATCATCTCTGATAGTCTTTTGTTCAGGTCTTCCCATTCGCTTCATCTCAATCTTGCAGGCTATTTGTATCATAGCTCTAGGATACAGCCTGTCATGTCCAGCCGGATTGAAGACTCATTTCCTCCCTTTGACTGGTTTTAAGATACCCATTTCTGTTGCTCATTGACTTATTCTGTCATTAAGTATGTTCATGCTTTCTTTCAGGATCTGCCTGTTAATGTCTAAAACTGCTTTTTCCCAGTGCTGCCTATTAAACTAGCTGTTTTCCATGCCCACAAAAAGTACCAAGTGCTGGGGTGGTAATACGGTCAATTCTTCTCCTGCAGACAGTATGGTCCCTGTATTTCAGTTTCCTTTTCTGTCTTTATCGGGCTGTTCTCACTCATTCTTCTATGCCAAGCCATTCAAGTCACACTGTCTTTTTCTGGTGTCTTTGTGCAGCTTTTGGCACAACGACCCACGGTTATCACTGTAAAATACAAGCTTCTATCTCAGCATCTTTTCTTTAGGTCCCATTTGGTAGTGACACCAGAGGGACAGATTCCGTTGTCAGAAATGCAGAGATGCAGCTGGTTCCCACCAGGACAGTATTCAGTGTGATGGCTGTTGCCCAGAGCTGACAAGCACTGCTAGAGGTAACCACCAAGGGAAGACAAGTGGTTCTGTAAGGCTTTGCTCCTTTTTTAAGGCTGCCTCCCAGATTCACTATTTCACAATGAACAAGCAGACAAGACAGACATACAGCAGCTGGTTCCTTAGGAAGTCTCTCTGAGTATGAAGGTTTCAGCAGCGTGGGTATGATGACAGACCTGCACTGGAACTGCCATCAACCTATTTCGTCTCTTGATGGTCAGTACCAGACCCTGAAGGGAAACAAAAAGAGCCTCCAGAGAAGGCTCACTTGAGTGACCCACCTATAGTGAATTTACTTCCAGGCTGAAGTACACAGCATAATGACCGTGATTGATTACTATAGTTGCACTCATACCTTTTTCTAAATAGAGTAAAAAAGGTTCAATTTTGTCCTCTGCCTCATGTGTTAAAAGCTAATGGAGGTTCTTACTTTGGTCAAGTGGTAAGAACTCTGCCTGTGGAACAGGAAGATCTAAATTCTGTTCTTGATTGTGCAGCAATTACAAGACCCTGGATAAACTTCCGAACTTAAAAAAAGCTAATATCTGGAACAAGATACTGCAATCGTTATTTAAAAAGAGGGGGGAAAGTACAGTCTTTAACATGCTTAATTGCTGGTTTTTCAATTCTGAACAAATCTTAATTTTTATATGGAATTAAAAAAAAAAGTATTCAAAGAACAAAACTAATCCAAGACATAATGCTGTTTAAATCAAACCAGAAGTTAAAATTGGAACTCTTAGGAATACCTGTGGGGTCCGTACTGAGCAGGAAGCCAGTCTTTTTAGTCATTTCATGGCTGATAAGCAAAATCAGCTTAACTGTTAGTACTGGTAGGGCATACAGTACATTCAGTATAGCAGCTGAGTACAATTTAGAATAAAATAATGAAGATAAGATTTCCCAGTGCATAGAAGAGTTTTATTTCTACAAGTAAAAGTGAATGCTGTCATTATTTTCAATATAGAATACCCTACAATGGACTAAGGAGATAACTGGACAATTTTAAGCAATATTATTGCAGGTTTAGAGCGTTGCCAGCTTTTCTCAGTAGTTTGGTATCTTTATTTTTCCTTGCTCTTTTCTAGTGGAGTCATTTAAAGATCTGATTAGTTCTACATTCATTCCTTTTGTTTCCTTCTTTGCTTCTCTTAGGTTCAGATGGAGTTTCGGAAAAGCTGGGAGCGCTGGAGATTGGAACATTTGTATGTCCAGAGAGACAGCAGTATGAAACCTCTAAAGTGTCCAGCCAATAGCATCAGTAGTGGAGGCACGGTAGGCAGTAGTGTCTATGCTGCCACTTGTCAGGCCACGTTCAGCTAAGATTTCTGCAGGTGAATCAGACTGAGAACAATGGACTGTATAATATACCTGAAAACCCTTAAATACCCAAGCAAGTGGCTTAAGTATGCCATCTCCAGCAAGAAACTTAAGCATATGCTGCTCATTGCCTGCAGGCTGTTGGACAAAGGTTTCTAGGGAAAGCAATCTGCTAATGTAATCAACACATCACAGGAAAAATTTATCACATCTAAAGTAAGTTAAGAGTTTCTTCCTGTTTGCACACAAGGCCTCCAGGTGTCCAAAACTTAGGCATAGCATTGATCCAGTCTGAAACCACAGGGTCAATGGCTTATTACTGTTGAGTGGGCGAGCTGAGTGATCAACTGATTAAATTACAAGGATACAGAATATGATTATTGCCAAAAAATACATCTAGACTTTTATGGGGATAAGGCAAGGTGCTATCACTAGTTTTAGAAACAGAGAACTTAGTGGGACACAACTTGTGTTTTAGGAAAAAATCAGTTTTGTGGTAAGAGCTTCCTAAAGCTAAAGTTGAAGATGTGCTTACCTGTTTTCTGGGTAGGTGAAGAACAGCATCCTGAAGGTCTATCAATACAGCAGGGAGCGTGGCGCACAATTCTGTATGCTCTTTTTAAGCTTCACTTGAAAAAAAAATAAACCAAAACCAGTATCTGGTAGGGGCCTCTTCTGTTATTAATAGGTGTGCATTATCTCTTTTGATATGGATGGAAATATCCCCTGAATGCACAGCCTTCCTGTTTTTATGTGGTACTCTGCCTCTGGCACACGGGTGTTAACAGGGACAGGGTAATGACACGCGCCTCAAGAGGACACTTTCTTTCTAAGCTGTGCTCTGCTTCTTGTGGGGGGTAAACGCACAGAAGTCAGCTTACGGCCACAGCTGGCCTTTACCAGCCTCCACCTCTTTGGAGAAGATGCGGTGGTTCGCAGTGTGGGCTCGCTTTTGGTTTCTCTTTCTGCAGACGAGGGGTGCCTGCGGACGCAGCTGCGCTCAGGGTGGCGGGAAGGCGCCTTTCCGGCAGGATGCGGGTTCAGCACGGCGGACAGCTCCCGGCCCCCGCCCTGCCTGAGCCGGGCTGCCCTCCTCCTCCTCCTCCTCCTCCTCCTCCTCCTCCTCCACAGCCCGTCCGCCCTCAGTGGGATTCAAAAAATCCACCCCCAGAAAAACAACCAAATAAAAAAAACCCCATGCTATCCTAAACTCAACGGCCTTTTTCTCTGTTTAAAACTGCCAGGGCTCTTGCAGTGCACGCGTCTACACTGCTAATTATCTGTTACCCTCCCTGATGTTTACAAGAGTTGCTGGGGAAGGAAAAAAGAGAGGTACCTTTACAAGCAGGGCGTGATCCATTGCATCACTTAATAACAAGCTTTACATAGCTTTACTTGGCTGTTATTTGGCCTCCCTTGACAAGAAAGAGACAAGGTGCTAAAGACTAGCTCTGAGAATATCCCTGTCCATAGCCGCCTTGTAATAAGTAACTTCCATGGCGTAGCAGTTAGACTACTCAGCAGAGAGAAAAAAAGAAGAAAAAAAAAAAACCAAACTATTTTCAAGTCTCTCTTTGCACTTGCATTCACATCCCCCATTGCTAAGAAAGTGGACTGGATATTCTGGGATGTAATTCAGCATCTTTCCTGCCTGAAGCTAGATTGCTTTGCATGGCGTTATTTAATCATTGTATTAGAATCCAAATTGCCAACAGGGTGGATTAGTTTTACAGTCATCAGGTAAAAATTGAATTACAGAGGATGGGTTACCTTTTTCTGATATAATGCTTGTAATTGAGCTCCAGGGGGAAAGTCTGACATGTTTGTAGAAATCCACCACAGTTCTCAGGCTGGCTTACGTATGTTTAGCGTGCTGGCTTCTACGCAGGCCAACATTGATTGCAGAGTTGACCTTGCAATGAAGCACCTCAGGTTCTTCTGTAAATTTAATAACTAGCTTCTGTGTTGTGTGACCACCAATACAATACCTGACTACTACGTGCGTATGTTAACTCCTGTCCTGCAATTCAGTTCACTAGCTTCCTGTATGTAGAGAGTACGCTTGATGCTTCTACTTAACATCTACCCTTAAGTGTTTCGAATAGGAAAAAAAATGATAAAGTTAGTCGCTGGTAGGTGAACAGGCAGCATGATGACAGATGAAATTTACAGCTCTACGATAATGCACACTGGAGGGAATAATTTCGCTCGTGAGTATTCAAGAGTGGGTGCTAGCTAGTTTTTCAGGGCCCTGCTTAGTTGTGTGCAAACCTGTGGGGAGAAAAAAAAAGTTCCTGCTACTTGTGCAGGTGTTAGCAAGATGATAGTTTTGCTATGACAATAGGAAGTTACAGAGGTGCTTTAACTCACTATTATGCTGAAGAAAGTATACCTAACAAGTGAAAGAGGACAGACATAGGAACAAAGGGTATTTACGTGTGTAGTAATAAACCCATACTTAGTTGCTGTCACAAGAGTCATGCAACAGTTTGATAAGCTTTTTTTTGCCCCTCCTAGTCGCTTAAGAACTGAGGGCTTTGGGCCCATGAGAATAGCTGTAGCAGCAGATGTCAAACTCACCTTTGTAACTTCTGCCTTGTTAGAATCCAAGAGAAAAATAAGATGACAAAGTGAGATCTTAGCGAAGCAGAGGGGTGTGGTGGAATTTTTTTTTCCCTCACTGATTAAGCTCTCACTCCTTCAAACCTTTGTAAATCCCCACTAAGTACTGAGGGAACAACTCAGTGAAAGTAATTGCCTCCAAAACAGAATTACAGTAATTGTGTATTTTGAGAAATACTTTCAGCAAGGCCTAAACACCAATTTCTCCATCATACTTTTTCTAGTTCAGTAAAACCTTTTACAAGCCTTTGTTGAATCTATAGTGTGCATTTATTTGAGTAGCAATAAATGCTACTCAAATAGCATTGAAATTGCTATTTGAAAACATAGGAAACAAGGAAAGCAACACAAAGCACTGGAACAGATGAACTGTGTGATTTTTTTTTTATTTTTTTTTTATGTCTTGTGCCTTTCAACGTCATGCTTACTCATTGTGGTAAATTGTTTCATGAAGCATTAACTAGAAGAGTCTATAAATTCACCCGGACATAATGTAACAACTGAAAACTTCATTTCCAGCATTGCTGCTATAAAGTTTTGTAATTTCATGGATGTTACCTTATATTTAATATTTATTTGCATGTATTTCCTTGTTTTAAAGAACACCCAAAGAATCTAACTGTACAAGATGTCACATTATCAACTCCCCATAAACGTTACAGTTATGTTTATTTTTATCCTTGTGAATAAAGTTTCACTCACAAAGTTCTGCCACTTACTGGTGTATTTACTTTAAGTATGACCTGACTACTTCTTATTCTGTAATTAGAAGAAAACTTTCTAAGAATGGAAAGACTCGCAGTTCATAGTTCTCCCAAGAAACAAAGCTTTATATTTGCAACTCTATGCCTACTACAAAAAGGCCTTTGAACCTGCAGAGGCTATGTTAAGCAAAACCAATGCAGCGTTTGTGTGAGTGAGTCAGAAGAAATCAGTAAGAATAGTGAGAACTCTGACAGGTTTTTACCAGAGGACAGTGGAATATGTGCAAATCCAAAAACTCTTTAAATAGCATTTGGAATTTATACAAGAGACCAATATTAGAAGCTAAGAAAGCACTGTGGAGAGCTACTGGGAGATGCTTAGCAGTATTAAACATATTATTTGTGCTTTAATCTACTATTCTCTTTCCAGTCCAAAGGACACTTCCTTTTGTTTCCCCAACCAACAATGGAACATGCGGTAAGTCAAGTCTGAACAGCGTGGAACTTAAATTAGAAAAGGCATAATGAAACAGGATTTGAAAGACCAATGTGTGACTTTTCGTCTCAGCTCAGTCTTCATAGGCATAAGCTCTGCCAGCTGTTCTTCACTATGACTTACTAATTTGTTTTAATGCAATGATATATATATTAAAAATACCAGTGGATCACACAAGAAGTACACCTGACAGTCTGTGGGATGATGGCGAGTAGTGTCATCAGCTGTGCTGTGCTAAAAGGACTGAATCCAATGACAGGGCAAATCCCCTTCTGCCTGAAGGCCTCTTGTATTTCCACGTCTGCTGCACACTCACCCTAATTTTTTTCAAAATTATGATTAAAGAAAACCATCTATTACCTGCCAGGAATAATAATAAATATCTTCTGCTCACACTGCAAACTATAAAAGATGGAATAAGAAGTGAATGGGGAACTTCCACCGAAATCAGAGGTCTGTGTTAGATGAAACACACAAGTGCAAACAGCAGCAGCAGCCTCTTTCGAGACCAGGCTGGATGGGGCTTTGAGCAACCTGATCTAGTGGGAGGTGTCCCTGCCCATGGCAGGGGGTTGGAACTAGGTGATCTTTAAGGTCCCTTCCAACCCAAACCATTCTATGATTCTATTTCAGGAAGGCAGATAGCTCTTTATGTCTTTTCTTCAGAAAAAGGATGCTAGCTAGTGATGAGAGGAAAAGCAGCTGGCTATTCTACTAAAGGTGTTGTCAAACACCGGCCTTCCTCTTACCAGTGACAAAGGCCAGCAGGGGCTGAAATTCAACAGCTGACAAGTCGACAGCTACATCTGTGGAAAGGCTGTGTGCCTTTCGGTGCTGCTGCAAGAGCAGTGAAAACAGCTGCCCGTGGGTTTACTGCCCAGCTGCCGTGGCTTTGCTGCCCGGCCCCCCAGGAAAGGATACCACAGCACTCGCTTTGCTACAGCTTTATTCGGGACTGGACCGTGCCCGGGGAAACCGGGCCAGGAGTAAGGCGCAAGTGGCGTTTTGCATAGAAATAACCCCCTTCTCTTCCTCCTCCTCCCTCAGTCCCTCCTCGGGTCCGTGGGGCGGAGGAGCGGAGGAGGTGGCGGGGGCCGCCCCCGCCGGGCCGGTCGCTACCTCCCCGCGGCGGGCCGGTAATACAGCTCCCGCTCCAGCTGCTCGGCCGTCAGCGTCCCGGCGATGGCGGCGCAGCCGGGGTTGAAGACAGAGTAGGCGCTCAGCTCGCCCCGCCGCCGCTCGGCGGGGCCGCGGGTGCCGGCGTACATCCAGTACAGCAGGGAGAGGACGAAGTAGGGCAGCCCCAGCTCCAGCTCCGCGAACAGGGCCAGCAGCACGGCCCACAACAGCACCTTCAGCAGCAGCGGGCGCGCCCACACCGGAGCCGCCGCCGCCCCGCCGGGACGGGCCTGTGGAAGCAGCAGCGAGACGTGGCGCTCAGGCACCGACCGGCCGCCACACACCCCCCGACCCGCCTCCCCCACCTCGGCGCTCACCTCGGCGCTGCCGCCCGGACCCGCGGCCCGCTCTCCCTCGGCGGCCTCCGGAGCCGCGGCCTTTCCTGGAGGCTCGGCGGGGCGCGGCGAGACGGCGGGGATGCGGCGGGCGGCGCGGAAGAGCGCCAGCCGCCGCTCTACGGCGGCCGACATTTCCGCGCCTGCGCAAGGGCGGCGGGGCGGGGGCCGCGCCGCGCCTCTGAGGGCAGGGCCGGGGCAGCCGTTGCCGGGCGGCGCGCGCGCCGCCCTGCGGGCCGGACGCGCGGTGGGGGCGCGGCGGGGGCGCGGCGGGGCTGAGGTGGCAACCGGAGCGGCGCGGGTGGCGAGCCGCCTCTGCCCCAACCGAGAGGGGCTCCCAGGGGCTTGGGTCACCCCGCAGGGAGCCACAGGCAACCTGCTGGCCCTGCCTTTTCTCCTCTGAACTGGTAGCTGTGCCTGCCGTTTAGCTGTGGAGAAAAGCTCTAAATCACCAGAGGCCTCTCTCTTTTGTTTTCTTTTGTTGTTTTGTTGTTTTTTTTCCCTGTTTAAACCTTAATGACTAATGTCGACACCAAAAAGAAAAGTAGAGGGAGAGAATAAAGCATGGGGTGACCAAAACCTGGAGAAGGTGAATGAGACGTTAGCAGCTGGGGTGACTAGCACAATTTCCGGGTGTTGGGTTGGAAGGGACCTTTAAAGGTCATGTAGTCCAACCCCCCTGCAGTAAGCAGGGACATCTTCAACTAGATCAGGTTGCTCAGAGCCTCATCAGCCTGGCCTTGAATGTCTCCAGGGATGGGGCCTCCACCACCTCTCTGGGCAACCTGTTCCAGTGTCTCACCACCCTCATTGTAAAGAACTTCTTCCTAATATCTCATCTAAATCTACCCTCTTTCAGTTTAAAACCATTGCCCCTCATCCTGTTGCTACATTCCCTAAGAAAGAGTCCCTCCCCATCTTCCCCATAGGTACTGGAAGGCTACTTTTAGGTCTTTTCAGAGTCTTCTCCAGGTTGAACAACCCCAACTCTCGCAGCCTGTCTTCATAGCGTAGGTGCTCCAGCCCTCTGATCATCCTCATGGCCCTCCTCTGAACCCGCTCCAACAGGTCTATGTCATTCTTATGTTGGGGGCCACAGAGCTGGACGCAGTATTTCAGGTGGGGTCTCACCACAGTGGAGTAGAGGGTGAGAATCACCTCCCTCAACCTGCTGGCCATGCTTCTTTTGATGCGGCTCAGGACGCAGTTGGCTTTCTGGGCTGCAAGCACAAGTTGCTGGCTCATGTTGAGCTTCTCATTCTCCAAGACCCCCAAGTCCTTCTCCTCAGAGCTGCTCTCTCTTGCAGCTTGCACTTGGCCTTGTTGAACTTCATGAGGTTTGCAAGGGTCCACCTCTTAACCCTGTCCAGGTCCCTCTGGATGACATCCCTTCCCTCCAGTGTGTTGACTGCGCCACACAGCTTGGTGTCATCGGCAAACTTGGTAAGGGTGCACTCAATGCCACTGTCCATATTGCCAACAAGGATGTCAAACAGCACTGTTCCCAGTACTGACCCCTGAGGAACGCCACTCATCACTGGTCGCCGATTGGACATCAAGCTGTTGACTGCCATTCTTTGAGTGTGGCCATGCAGCCAATTCCTTATCAGCTGAGTGGTCCATCCATCAAATCCATGTATCTCCAATTTAGAGACCAGGATGCTGTGTGGGACAGTGTCAAACACTTTACACAATCCATGTGAATGACATCCGTTGCTCTTCCCTTATCCACCAACGCTGTAACGCTTTAGAGAAGCACTGAGCAACCTGGTCAGGGTGGCATGGAGGAGAAGGGCACCCATGCTGGGCATGGCCAACAGCCCCACTCTCAATGGGGTGAGAGGAGCTGGGGCTCTCCCTGCACCACCTGCTCCTGGCTGTGGAGAAGCATGTGGTGGGGTCCCTCCAATGCAGGCCTGCAGGCCTCGCTGGCCTCCCTTGGCACAGATGCCTGCTAAAACCGGGTCAGGCCAACCCACCCTCTCTTTAAACAAAAAATTAAAATTGGGAAAACCAGCTCTGTCACATCATGTTTCAGCAATCAGCACAGCCGAGAAATAGAAATTTATTTACAGGAGCCAGCTCTTAGCCTCAGGAGTGAAATATTTATCACTCTCCAGCAGTAATAGTTAGCAATGAGACATCATTTCATCCTGCAGTGCTGTTTCCAGTTACTTATAGCTTTCTCAGAAGTGACCTTTAGGGCTGAATATCTCATGCATGTGTCAGCTCAGAAGTGAATATGAGAATTCTAATAAAAATCTATTTGGGTGTTCTTAAGTTATCTTAATGTGGAAAAAATTGTGTTTTTTCCAGCTAAATCATTTTTCAAATGCCTATTTTATGCTCAGTTACAAAATAACTTTCTTTTAACCTTCCAACTTTGCAAAAAGTGCCACAGTGAATGACATTTTTCTCTTTATTTGTGGAAATTTGATTTTGAAATAACAGTCCAAAATGGTTTAAGATAGCTTGCACAGGACATTATATTATTTGGATATTTTTTTCTTTCTCTTGTACTACTGTTCATCAAAACAGCTCCTCCAAGAAGGAGGAACGTGTTCTGTTCTGTGTGCATCATCAGGCGAACTAATGGTTGTACCTGAGCGTAATACCACCTTTGCAAGCTGCACCCAGTAATTCACATGCGATGAGATTTTTTTTTTCAAAATTTGCTGGGTTTGGTATGTACTTGCTATTGTGCATCCAAATGCTATTTTATGGCTGTTTTGGGCTACCTATATTGCCATGTGTTTTTAAGAAACACATAAAAGAGTGCCGTGAACCATACTTTTGAAGCCTAAATGCACTACAGTAACCTCATCTCTAGATGAGCGTTACACTGCAGACAAATACCTAAACAAATTTGTATCCATAAAGTCCTAAATGACTTCAATATAACCTGTTTTTAAACAAACAGCTCCATTGAATAGACACTTAGTTTTGTTTGTTTAACAAACCATCTGGACACTTTGTTCCCTACTCCAGTGCTTACAAAGGTCCTGGGCAGTTCACCAAGCCCAGTCTCTGGATCCTCAGCCAGTGGTTGGGAGGGCAAGGAGGGCATGGAGCAGTTGAAGAACACTTCTCTGGGACTCTTGAGTCCTTTCATGACTTTCTCACTATGCACGAGAAAAACAAATCGAATATAGACTTTTTGTAGGTGTGAGACTATGAGCCAAGTCCTTCTCTCCTTCGCTGCAGCTAAGTAAATGAATAATCAAAAATGTTGGGTGCTATTGATAGATCTCTAATGCTTCATTCTTGATAACTGAAATTTTGGAACTGTCCATCGACTTTTAGGAGGCAGCATTAAAATCACTTTAAAACTTGTGATTTTTTTTAACTTGATTTCATGCTAAATCGTAGCTGTCATGCCTATAATACAAAGAATCCCTCATGCATGTTTCTCTGTGCCAAGAAGAAAACCTCTTGTTCTTTATATATTTCCACTTCAGCAATTTTGAAACCTTTTCTTTTATCCCAGCTGTCAACTTTTCATTATATTTTAATATTTATGCTACAGAAGAATCTTTGCATTTTGCTCTCATTCAATTATCACCGGCTTAAAGGACTACTTTTTTCAGTACTCGGGAACTTCCAAACCCTTAGCAACCTTGGATGTGGCACTCCATCAGCAAGAGAACTGAGGGAGAGGAAGTGGCTGCTGAAAGAATTGACAAAACAAGAAAACTATCAAAGCCATGTCCAAAGCGCGTCAGACTTTTTATTTTTGGGGAGTGACTGCAGAGTTTTTCCTAATGAATTTTTCAAGTGTCTCTGGTCTTTCATACTCATTAAGGAAGCAAGAGAACTGTAAACTAATTTGGGGAAAGATTTTTATGTGACAGAGGACGTTAGAACTAGTTGTGGCAAAATACCACCCCAACTGAGTTAAGTTAAGCTAAGTGTTGATAGCAACATTCAGATCCTGTGGCAGCCTTTGCGTTTATCACATCGGAAGCCCATCACCGCGTCTGGGCGTCAGCAGCCTCTTCATTCAAGAGTACAGGCTCAGGGCCTTGCTCAGTGTTTTGGAGTGTTGTCACTCACTCCCTGCAGCTGCAGGTATCTGTTCCTGCATGCCAGCTTTTTCAGATATCAACAGTAATCAAGGCACATTAATTCTCTGGATGGATTAATTTAATTCATTGACAGGAGCTTTCTCCTTCATGAGGTAAGCATACACACACACACACTGACTTGCTAAGTGCCATAAATGCACACAGAAGGGCAACCCATTATTAATATAACGACCTAGCTTAATTAGTTCAATGGAGCTGAGGGAACATTAGCTTTAGTTGTTGAGGTCTTGGAGAACATGTATAAAATAGATTGAAGTGCACAGACTCATACTTGTCTAATTCCATACACAGCCTTCTGCATATCCATTTACTAATCAGTTCTAAACTGCAGACAAGAGCTGCTGCTTCCGTTGTAAAAAATGGTCATTAATTTTCCTTCCTAAAATAGCAGCATCAGGGTACTTTGCCTTTAGACATAAAGGAAATCTTTTTGTCTGTCTTTTTATTGAAGCAGTTTAGGTTATGAATTGCAAATTTTCACATCTGTGTGGTTTCAAAATGTGTACATTTGTATATTCAGCAGTGCATGCTAAAAGGTGCTGAGATCCTAGCACTTACGTTACTGCTTTATATGCTGAAATGCTCTGTATTTAAACACATTAAACCACAGGCAAAGCAGAATTACTAATATTTCTGTCACAACCCTGAAACGTTCCTTAGCATTTCATGTGAAACTTTCATTTGAGGACAAGAACATAGTAAATATCCCTCACTAGTACAATGTCAGCTGTAAATGTCAGATAGTTAGTGAAATCATTGTAACAGACAAAAAGATAAGCTATTTTATTACATTTAGAATATAACACTGATGAGCATTCTAGCTGGGATTGTTTTGCCATATTCATAACTTCGATCTGATTCGAAAGTCAAAGTTTTCAAAACCTCTAAAACTACAAAAGATCATAATACTGCCTTTTGTTTTTTATCATGTAGGTAGGGTGGGAAAAAATGCAGCTGCCACCTAAAATTCCCTATAACTTAAGTGAAAGTAAGCCTGATTTGTCGCTCCTGTGTGTCAACTCTCCAGTCAACTCTTCTCAGAGCTTTTTTTCAAAAAAAATACTTTATAAATTAACTATCAAAGCACTTTTGTGGGGTTGGAAATAGGTAAGGCTCTTTGGGCTTGGAGTGAATATTTTTTCATTCTAGGTTTGCACGGCACCTAACCACAACAGTCTGTAACTAGGTGTTGTAACAGCATTTCCCCTGTGTTGCATAAAAGGAAAATGAAGTAAAGAGAATGTCAGAGAACATCTTAAAACCATTTCTATATCTGAATTCTGGTTCCACATCTATTTCCTTCAAATCCAATGGCGTTTAAAATATAGAAAATATATGCTAGAAGGTGAATAAAGAGTGAGAAAGACAAAAGTGGAATACATTAGCCCCTTACACGCATACGCAGTCTTCAGAAGCCTTTCATTAACAGTACACCATAAACTTTAATGTTCCCATTGATTGAGAGTTTTATACAGCCACTTACATAAAAATGCAAAGAGCAGCAGAGCACTGACCGATTTAATTTTTGGAGGAGCAGAATGCCCAGAAACAACCTTTTCTTATGCCTTCACACCTCTGTCCTATATGATAGAGCAAATCATCATCCAGAAGAACTGACCTGTCATCACAGTTGGCAATGTGCATTCCAGCCAGCTGCCTGGAGCCTCAGGCTTTTGCTGATAAATATAATTTGCCTATAAACAATCCAAAAGGGGTAAGACTGCACCTGCACTCCTGAGATAGGTGTACCAGGTGTTAAGGGCTTAGTGCTATTTCTTAATTCCCACAAATTATTCAGCAGAACACAAGATGAAGGAGGCAGTCCTATGCCTCCTTGGCTCTACATGAAAGAAATGAGCTTACCTAAAATAAAATAGGTACGTATGTATATGTCCACGTAATCCACAGGGCAAAAGTCTAAACTATTACTTCTAAAAAATTGTCAGATTGTATGGAAATACTACCAGTTTACTCTTTTTGCCAAGTTCTTATCATCATCATGTCCTCTTAGCCCCGACACCTACACTGGATTCTGGAATATTTATGACGATTGCCACCAGAAGTAAAACCGCTCAGTCAGATCACAGCTAACGGATGACAAAGGTTAGGTGTAAGGCCTTCACTTGTCTTCTCAAAGACAGGGATAAACTATCCAATCCACCAAGAGAACTTTGGCCTTTCAGCATGAGCTAGGAAAATACTTTTCCAAATCGCTATTTAAACATATGATACACCAACTTCTTTCCAAACTCTGCTACAGGGTCATACAAATGACTGATTTCATTCCAACAGAAGCTTTGAGCTCTAAGCTCCAAGCTGCCCTCAGTAACGCACAAGGTTGCAGTCCACCAGTGAAAGTTAGTGGATGGCACACACAAATGAAAACCAGGCACACGAGTAATGAATTTCATCCCTAAATTCATCTGCCAGTTACAGAAGGAATATTTATGGGCTTGTGAACCCTGGGAGGAAGGCAGGAGCAGAAAGCTTTATATCCCACCAATGCAACGAGTCAAGGCCAGGGCATGATCGGAATCAGCTGTGAAAAACCTAGTGTTCAGTGGGTAAATACTCCAGCTGTTGTACCGTCGTACAAAATGTGGGCATCACCACCAGTACAAAGTTCCCTGAGTACTCATTCATTTTCTAATGGAAGTCGTGATTACTTTTCAATGTTCTGTGCTGAACCCAGAGCCGTCAGATATCTCAGCCATGTACCAGAATGACATACCACCCCTAGGGATGAATAGTTTGAGAATCCCAAATTAATTTTATAGAAAATAGGACATGAGGATGCTCTGCTCAGTTAAGATGACAGCACTTCTCTAGACGCACAGGTGCAACCAAGAAAGATTTTTGGACAAAGCCTGGCTAATCACCAGGGTGAAGATTTTGTACGTGGCTGTCTTGGATTGCAGCCAAGCAATCTAAATTCTGTCCAAGTCCCTCATCCATGTTTAGGTGACTGCACTTGCTCTATTCATCTAGCATCTCGTAACTGGCGATTTGGATTGAGTTAGGGTCCAGAGTGCAATTGATCTGTGTGTAAGGATATAATTGAAGTTTTCGTCCCACTCTTGGTAATTACATGCTATTTTGGATCTTACGCCCCCGCCACCAAATGTTGACTTTTAATTCATTAAGAATATACCAATGAATTTATCTTCATGATTGTAAAAAAACCACCGGAACCCAAATGGATACCACCAGAGTAAAAGGTGCAATAGTGGTACAGAGCTCTGAGGAATCTGAGTTCCTTGCTTTGTAGGTTAAATTTAATAGGGTGTAATTCACAGAGAGAGTATTTTTTATGCCAACAAGTGTTCTCATAAATGGAATAAAGATCTGGCAGCAAAGCCTAACTGAGGCAAAATGGGAAAAGAGAAGGAAAATCTAAGAAAATCTTAAATCCACAAAAGACTCACAGAAAGACAGTCTTTACTAACTGCTGAAAGCTTGTAAAAGGCAACTTTGCCTATTGAAACAGATTAGTAACTGTTTGAATTAAACGTATTGCCAACCCTGACTTGCAAAAATATCCATTCACAACTCCAAAATCCAATACATAATGCAGAAGCCTACCTCTGACATCCTCAGAAGTGGAAAATCCTCAGTCTTCCAGCAGTTACCACTTTCTCTTCAAGTTATTTCAGTGGCTTGGGGATGACCGTGAGCCCAGAAAAACACAGTTCTTTGCAGAACCATAGCAAGCACCACATCGAGCAGAGACTCAGCAGCAGTCTCCTCTGGTTAGCGGAGGACAAGACACAATATTTCAGGTGTAAAGCCCAGTAAGGTGAGATTAGGTGAATACACAGGTAGGAGGGAAGAACAAGGCAATTCATGTGAGGTGAAAATGGAGACACTCCTGTGGGTCTGAGAGAAATGGAGACGCCAAGCCAGACCCTCAGCTTTCCTGAACTGATGAGACTGTGCGAAGTGAAATCCTGACCCCACTGAAGTCAGTGGGAACTTTGCCAGGGCTACACTGGGGTTGGGATTACATCTCCTGATGGACCGAACTGAGATCATACCTCTCTATCTGCTTGATGAGACCTGTGGGCCCCACACAAAATTGCTTCGCTTTATTTCCCTTAAAAACAAACCAACACAACGACAAAAACTGTAACTTTTATTTTTACTGTGACAAATCCAGTCAATTTATTCTATTTATTATATTGTAAGTATTCCCCACAAATCTTGTACCTTATGCATACAAGGTTTTAAAATAAGATAAATAACATGAAGAGGACAATTAGGACCTAAACAAAGTTAGCTTCTTACATATCACATTGTAAAGACAACCTGGAATGGGGCTGAGTCTCTAAATTTAGGACAAGTAAAGTTCAAAACTGGGTCTGGCTGGTTCTAGTGCAGTAAGATAATGTGGAGTACTCAGCCGGCCTCTGGTGGGTTTAGAAACCTTGGCATTTTGGGGCTGATCCTGAAGGCCAGTCAGCATTGCAGCAGGTTCAGCATGTAACCTCACGCCTGGGCTATCTCTTCAGTCCAACTCGACCAGAGTTTAAGTACTTCACTTGACTGGGGCCTCGCAGGCCATGCTTTGAGCAATCAAGCTTCAAAAGGAAGGGGGGGAAAGCCCAAATCAAAGGAAACCATGCTTCATGTGTAATGCTTAAGTAGAGATTTCAGATGGCAGAAAAGACTGAGGACTGTTTCTAGGTCATTTGTTTATCTCAGAAGGCAGCAAAGGATGCAATATGTTCTTTTGTCAGGTCTTCCAAAGGATGACTAAGTGGCCTTCATAGGCAGGACATTGCGAACATTTAGCCCTATTTTCTATCATTTCTGTTTGAGCAGTTCAGTAAGGACAATGGTCTGTAGCAGATAAGGTATAAATCCATGAGGGAGAAATATTTACAGATTAAAAGGTCTGACATTTCTGTTTCTAGAGAAAAGAGAAACAGACAACAGCAAAAATCTCTACAATTTATTTTTGTAAAATCAAAGCGCGTGTTGCAGAGCCTTCACATTTAGAAGTTGAGTTCTGGCCTTAAATACCTACCAGTGTATATTTTCTTCCTCCATCCATGGTCTCTAATTCCCTTCTGGATAACTTCCACTGAATTTCAGAATTAGTTTTTTCAAGATTCTTGAGAGTACCAACACAAAGGGTAAGACAGACACGGATACAGTTGTGACACCATGAACTGAAGGAGAAGTGATAGCACCCTCTGCTGTCATTTTAGATGATTATCTTAAAGATTTCTGTATTAATCTCAGTAGTTTTATCTTGCCTGGAAAAAAGCTGGCAGAATATTGGGTTCATAATTTTTAATTCATGGTAGAAGGACTGTGGCTGCCTTGTGATTTATTTCTATTTTATTGTTTTGTAAATTACTGTAATATTCCACAATTCAGATTAGTTTATCTTCTGGGATCTAAATAAAACTGAAATCTTAAATCTATGCCATCTGCTTATGTGACATCATAGAATCATAGAATTGTTAGGGTTGGAAGGGACCTTAAAGATCATCTAGTTCCAACCCCCCTGCCATGGGCAGGGACATCTCCCACTAGATCAGGTTGCTCAGAGCCCCATCCAGCCTGGCCTTAAAAACTTCCAGGGATGGGGCTTCCACCACCTCTCTGGGAAACCTGTTCCAGTGTCTCACCACCCTCACAGTAAAGAACTTCTTCCTAACGTCCAGTCTGAATCGTCCCAGCTCTAGTTTTAATCCATTCCCTCTAGTCCTACCATTACCCAACATCCTAAAAAGTCCCTCACCAGCTTTCTTGTAGGCCCCCTTAAGATACTGGTAGGCCGCTATAAGGTCTCCTCGGAGCCTTCTTTCTCCAGACTGAACAACCCCAACTCTCTCAGTCTGTCCTCATACGAGAGGCGCTCCAGCCCTCTGATCATCCTCATGGCCCTTCTCTGGACACGTTCCAGCACGTCCATATCTTTCTTGCAGTAGGGGCTCCAGAATTGGATGCAGTACTCCAGGTGGGGTCTCACGAGAGTGGAGTAGAGGGGGAGAGAATCACCTCCCTCGACCTGTTGGCCACGCTTCTCCTGATGCAGCCCAGGATACGATTGGCTTTCTGGGCTGCTAGTGCACACTGACGGCTCATGTTGAGCCTCTCGTCTACCAGCACCCCCAAGTCCTTTTCTTCAGGGCTGCTCTCAAGCCAGTCACTGCCCAGCCTATATCGGTGCTTGGGATTGCCCCGACCCAGATGGAGGACCTTGCACTTGGTGTTGTTGAACTTCATGAGGTTGGCATGGGCCCACCTCTCCAGCCTGTCAAGGTCCCTCTGGATGGCATCCCTTCCCTCCAGCGTGTCAGCAGCCCCACACAGCTTGGTGTCATTGGCAAACTTGCTGAGGGTGCAATCTATGCCACTGTCCATGTTGCTGACGAAGATGTTTAACAAGACCGGTCCCAGCACTGATCCTGGAGGGACTCTACTTGTCACTGGCCTCCACTTGGACATGGACCCATTGACAGCCACTCTTTGGGTGTGGCCGTCAAGGCAGTTCTTTATCCACTGAATTGTCAGTCCATCAAAGCCATATTTTATCAGCTTGGAGACCAGGATGTCATGCAGGACAGTGTCAAAGGCTTTGCTCAGGTCCAGGTAAATGACATCAGTTGCTCTCCCCTTGTCTGTTGATGTTGTGACCTTCTCATAGAAGGCCACCAGGTTTGTCAGGCATGATTTGCCCTTGGTGAAGCCGTGTTGTACCCAATCACCTCTTCGTTATTCTTCTGCCTCAGCAGTGCCTCCAGGAGGATCTGCTCCATAATCTTACCAGGCACGGAGGTGAGACTGACTGGCCTATAGTTCCCTGGTTCCTCCTTCTTTCCCTTTTTGGAAATGGGGATTATGTTTCCCCTTTTTCAGTCAGTGGGGACTTCACCAGACTGCCATGACTTTTGGAATATAATAGAGAGCAGTTTAGCAACCTCATCTGCCAGTTCCTTCAGTACTCATGGGTGTATCCCATCAGGTCCCATGGACTTGTTCACTTTCAGGTTCATCAGATAGTCACAAACCTGATCTTCACGTACGATGGGCAGTTCTGTCCAACCTTTCAAAACATACCTTTGCTTTCAATAAGTGTGGTTTTTATCACATGCACACTGAATTTCAACATATGTTTTTTATACCACTTTCTGACTGTCAAGCCCAAAAGCTAGACAGCTTTAATCTTCACTTCTGTAATTCTTCATACAGCTAACATTGGAAAACTGCACAATACAAGCTGAGAATGCAGCTCCCTTTTCCCTGCTGCGGGCACAGCCAATTCTGACACTGATCTCCCAAAGACATATTTGTGAATCAACCACAGAGGCCTGAAAGGATTTAATTCCAGGATGAGGGACCAAAGTACAATTTACATTACATTAGATGAATATACACTCCCTCTCTTTCTAATTCCGTTTTCCCTTCTGTGATGGACATATGTTTGTGATTCTGGGGTAAATAAGTTATAAAATAAAAGTAAAATCACATATACAAAGACTCTTTCATTATGTATTTATGGAGGTGGACCTATTCACTGTAGAACTGGTCTCATAGAACTCAAGTTGTTTTTAGTTCACTCAGATGCACAAAATATGTTTGATTTATATAATTATGATCTACACAAAAGCATCCGTGTCTCCAGACTGTGGGATACTGAAAAGGGAGCTCTGGACCAATACCAAAAAAATCCTTTTCTTTAGAAACTTTATGAGGTGTATTGAGCCAAAAATGGATCAAGTCTTCCTGTATATATAACGTCTGTTTCATTAAATGGATTTCAGAGTTCAATTTCAGGTTTTCCAACTATTGCTTTTTCTTTCCAGAGGAAATTTGGTATTCTGTCCTCTTTCTTTTTTTCTTTTTTTTTTTTAAATGTTCTCTATTTTAAATTGAAGTGCTAGGAAATATTTTCCTGTATTCATTAAAAGAAGCTGTTCCGCTGGTAGTGGTTTTAAAACATTGGGTATCAGCACACATTCACATTCTTGAACAAAAGTGTTTTTGAGAAGTTCAAAGTAAATACTGATCATCTACATGAAATAACAGACTTTTTACTAAGAGAGCACAAACAAATAATTATTCCAGCATTGCTTTGCTTCATATCATTGCCCATATTTGTTAGCAAGCGGTAAAACAACAAAACCAGTGGGCAATCAACAGGACAGTACTGACTAGGTTCTCAGCAGGCATCAGCTATATAAAAAGAAATGAATAAAAATCACTAGTGCTACATGCACATACATTAGCAAGTATCTGGCCCAGTGTTCCTCATGGAAGGTACAGGCCTAATGCTAAGACTCATACGGTTGGCTAAATTTAGTGTCTATGTTTATTTCTGGAAAAAATCCTAGGAGATTGAACAAAATGGCACCTGCTCTACAGTTGTATTTACTATGCATCTTTACCTGCAGGTTATGCGGCCAAAAGAATTTATGCCATATCTCCAGACCTATCACAATTTGAGTCTGTCTTTAGTTGTTATATTACCACCTCAGTCTCACTTCACAAGAAAGTTGACTCTTTCTCTCCTGTTTTTCTATTTTTTTCATGTTCTTCAGTCTTGGCTGATTGCAGAAAAATGAAATCCACAGCCTCGGTTCTCCTATCCCCTCCTCAACAGTTAGCAGGGCCGTAAGGCTTCCAAGGACACTTCCATCTAACAATACTTAGATGCTTCATTATAACTGTTTCTGTTAATGCTTTATTGCACTTACAGTTTTGGTGTATACATCCAGTCTACAACAAAAATACTCTCTCCATTTGATAGGTGGTAATCTCTTTAGGCCAAGGCCTTCTTTCACAGCATATAAATCAAGGTTCTTGACTTGACATACACTTCTATGGCCTTCAGACAAGTTGCTCTGGTGTTTTGCTGTTGCTGACTGACATCTCCTGTGATGCACCATTCATATCACGGTCCAGGACATTCAGCAAATTTCATCTGATCTCTTGATGAAATCCAGGGCAGTGTCAGAGAACAGCTGTGGTCTTTCCTTCAATATAAACAGCGTTGGGGTCCTTCTCAGTCGGTTTTACAGCATACATCACAAAAAGTAACCAAGCACAGGCAAGCACCAGGCACCCAGGCGCACCACATGAAGGAGCTGTAGCATCATGGCAGGCAGATCTCAGATGAGAGCATGCCACAGCTCTGCCTTGGCCTGACTGCACTGCACCCTGAAACAGCAGCAGGGTCAGGGCCGGGGAACAACGAAGCAAAATCAGGGGAAATTTCTGTACCCAGTTCTCCACATTCTTTCTTGTCACAGACATCCACCTTTCTACAAAAGTCTGTTTTATCACACCTGCTTGTGTCCACTAGGTGGTAGCAGAAAGGCGTTATTGGGAGAGGAAGGGTTTCCAGGGCTCCTCTCCAGCCGGGTGAATGCATCCATCTCCACCAGGGCACCCGGGTATCTGCAGGGCAGACCTGGAGTCAAGCTGCTGGTGGGAGTGGGGAGGTGGGGGGAACCCTGAGGGGCTTCAATTGTATAGGTCCTGGACTAGGAATTTGCTAAAGGTTAAATGCTTCTCGAACTTCAGGGCGATGTGAGGAAGGCAAGTTGCAGCAAATGCTTTGCTTTTTCATAACTACAAAACAGGGAGAAGGGAACAGCTGGGGACTTTCTCATTGAAAGGATCCCCAAAACCTGCAGAGGAATGCTCTGGTGTGATGTTCCTCCAGCGATGCTGTCCCACATCAAATTGTCAAATGCGTGGAGGTTTCCATATTCAGCTCATTTATTCAGGGTATGCTGCATGTGGTAAGGCCATCCCTAGGAAAAGAGCTAGAGGCCAAAGAAGGGAGCAGGGTAAAGGCAGTTCATGGTGTTCTGTTGGCATTATTACTTAATTTAAAAATACCTGCAATTAATAAACTAATTGAACTATCTGTTGGGTTGAAGATTCAGGCACAAGCTCAAAGACCCAAACTTTGATCACCTCCCACTCCACATCTGTAACACCGCTAGCACTAGAGCTTAGTAAAAAAATATGAAACTTCTGATCTTGTAGAAGTTTTGCTTTTCCATATGGGGACAAACTCAATATTTTTTAAATGGAATATGTGGTTATTTTTCATGCAGAGAGAGCAAAAGAATTGCCTCAAAATAACTGAGGCCTTTACATGGGAAAAGAAAGAAAATAAACCGAGAAAGATCTCTCATTCAGATCCCATCCCTGCTTGATTCAGGGCAAGCACTTGACTTCAATGGGTAGCTTTACCAGAAACTGTGACCTCTACATTCGTGCTACCAAGTCACCTCATGGGACACAGTGATGCAGTCTGTCTCTACCCAGCCTCTGCTTATTTGCAGGCCTCTCTCAGCATGTTAATCTGAATTACCCCACTACAGGAAACATCTTCTGCTGAAACATTCTTGCAACGTATTTGGATTACAAAAAACCCATCTTTTATTTGGAAAATTGCTCCGGGAACTCCTGACCATCTCTGTTCAATGGAGCAGGAAGGCCATGATTTCAGAGTAAAAAAAAAAAAAAAAAGCAAAGATCAGCAAACTGCCTCACCTCCTCCTGTGCACGTACAACATCCCAGCTACTGCTGGAGCCTAGCAGAAAGGGTAGCAGAACGACTGTGCAGTTCTTTGGTACCAATTGAGTAGCTCTGTGAAGGATGTAATTTGTTTCACTTCTCCAGTTCCTCAGCATTTAAGCTGCTGCAGCTCAGCCTTCTTGAGAGAAGTCCTCACCAGACCGCAATTTACTTGAGTTCTTATTGTTCTACAAGAGAAAAGCAGAACAAGGATAAAAAAACCCCAAAAAACAAAAAAAAAAACCACCAAAAAATCCCCCAGAACAAAACCAGTAACTCTTTATTAAAAGTGAATTGTTTCAAGAGCAAAAATTCAGAAAATGCTGCAAATCAAACAGGATCAACTATATTAGATATTAATTCCTGCAGGTTTGATTCACAGGCAAGGTAATCAATCATCCACGTTTTTCCTGATCTTAGCAACATCCTAGGGGTAGTACTTTCACAGGGAAAAACTGTTTAGCAGTTTCTTCAGTATGTTAATCACAAGCGAGCCTTTCCTGAATGTCAGGCAGTCCTGTACTCCTGCTATTTTATTTATTGTTTTAAAGGCAACACAACAAAAAATCCTTGGCTTATTTGACCATTGCTTAATGTATCCTTTTCACAAGACAAGTTTGCCTTGGAACCCAAGCCCTGTGGCATCTCCATTTCCTCATGTAAATTGTTATTTGTCACAGTTCCTGCATTTAAGTTATAACCCAGTCTTGCTCCATTTTTAGATTTCACTGTAAGAAGAATGCTTTAAATCAAGGTGAACACATTTCTGTTACTGTGGTGGACTTCTTTAGAAAGGCTTTTCCTGATGTCAAATCTTCTCTAGCCTCTTGACAAATACCATTGCATTTGTAGATGAAAGCTTTCCCACTAACAGGATATGTAGCCTTTCACCTCTATGATGCTGTTTTGAATCCTGCCCTTCTCAGTTGCCAAACAAGCGTCAAAGAGCAGCAATTTAGATTACAAGAGCTGAAGGATCTTCATCTAATTTCCAGGGAAAAGATGTTCGCAAAGCGTAGGAGGAGTCCATTTGGACCCTTTCTTTTGAGACTGGCCTTGCTAACCAAAGAGTTAATAATCAGAAACCAAAGTTAGACCAGCTCAGTTAAGAAATAAAGTGGAAATTTTTGGTCAGTCATGCAATGAAGAAGCTTACAGATTTAGCAGACTTTAGATTTGGTCAGGAAGAGGGTATCTAGTGACCAGAAGCACGTACTGCATGGGTCATGCTAATAGAAGCTTTCATACCTTTGCTTTACCTCCTGCCAGCAAGAAGGGGCTAGCGACTGCCGCATCCCCTTCTCACTTAATAATTGTTTGCCTCTGTGCTAGTGCCTAGCAGTGCTTTCTCCAAATCAGGGTTAGCATACAAGCAGAAGAAAAGGTACTCTTTTTGCATTGCCTGAACCATATCTATCTCATGATTAAACAGAGTATTCTGTTATCATGTTCTTCATGGATGATGGTCCAGGAACATCAATGGTAATAAACCCTCTTGCCCTGTGCAATTTCATTAACCTTGTTCGATTTGTGACTATGAGTTTTGCAACCTCAAGTGTCACCTTATTTTCTCCCATCAGAGGCACAATTTAGTCATGCACAGCTTTATAAATGTAACATAACCTTGTTTATCTGAGCCCCAGAGCTTTTGGGTAAGCACAGAGCCTAGACGAATGGGGATGAGTGTGAAATCCAACATTTTGTGAGCACACAGTGCTCCCTGAGTAAGAGCAAGCAAACATCCTAAACAAAGGGGACACCATAAGGAAAGCAAGCAGGAGGACTTCAATTAAAGTTAAACACAAAGCCTTTGCACATACACAAACACATATACACATACACAGACAAAAAGGCCCCAAACCAAAAACAAACTCACCAAAACCCATGCACACCGTGCATGGAGATAGGGAAGAAAAGACCTTCTCTTTGAGTATGACCCATACTGTGCTGGGGCAATGCAGATATCGCAGTTGGCTCTTGCCAGTCCTCCTGTCACCACTTGCCATCTTTACCTTTTTGGAGGAGTAAGGGAGGATGTCAGTTGCCCTGGGACCACTCTGCTGAGCCATTATACTTTCCTGTCAGCTGCAGTGGGCAGACTTAGTTTTCAGTCATTTTCCATTTTCTGCTCTACAAAACATCTTTTTGGTTCTGGCAGGTTTTTCTCTTTTCTTCCTGGTGAATGCTGAGGTGAAGAGACTGCTCTGTTTCCCAGCACTATCTAGCGCATCCATGAATAACTTCCCCTTGGCTTAAGCTGTCTCTCACAGACCTTTTGTTCCTCACGTAATTATAAAAGTCCTACTTTGTCTTCACAGACAGTTTTCAACCCTTCTTTGTCACATCTTTTGTTGCCTCCCTGACATTTCTGATTTTGCTGACCTTTTTCCATAATTTTCCTATTTCTTTGGCTTTGTGGTTATGCGTTGATCCTGATGATTTCTATTTTTTACTGTGTCTTTATCTATTCCACACCCCAGCATTGAGATAACTGGACATTTTTTGCTCATCAAGTACTTCTGACTTGTTAATAAATATCTTGAAGTCCCTATTAGTTACTTAACTTTTCTACTCCAAGTCTATGCTGTTCTGTGCTATACTCAGTGAAGTCCATAACCCTCCCTCAAAAGGTCAATGAAAGTCATGTTTGTACATATCAGGACAGAATTTGGCAACAATGCTTAAGTTTTTCCATGTTTTACTTTGCGGAAACTTAAAAATAGAAATATAAAAAGAAGCAAATATTTTTTTCCAATCCATATTTCTCAATAAAGCAGAGATGTTTACTACCTTAATGCTGCTTGTTTTCACTTGTATCCGCTATCCCAAAAGCTCCAGATCGGTGTTTCCAAGGGGATTAGGACACGTGAAGTCAGTGAGTGTTTTCCTGGAATGCTCAGGGCCCCGACTTTGAGTACTCACCTAGCTGCAAACCTGAGTGGTTGCATTTCAAATATTTGGAAGGTAAATGGAACAATATGCATTTGGGTAGATACCTGCCTGTAAATATTCAGTAATTTTGCCATATAACAGAGTTGGATCAAGAGCTCCAGTCCCTTGTTCTGGATTCCAGCAACAGCTTACTGTGGGGTGCTGGAAACACACAAGATTGCTGCACTATCACAAAGACCTTGAATTGGAAGATTGTATAAAAAGGCAACAGAAGATTAATTAGTACCATGTTTTCCTACGTGATACTGAGTTTAATGCAGGGAATGGATTTAGTACAAAACATGAGCCTGACTGTTTTTAATGGCAACAGTTTTAAACTAGAGCAGGGTAGGTTTAGATTAGACATTAGGAAGAAGTTCTTTACAACGAGGGTGGTGAGGTTGCCCAGAGAGGTGGTGGAGGCCCCATCCCTGGAGACACTCAAGGATAGGCTTGATGAGGTTCTGAGCAACCTGATCTAGTTGAAGATGTCCCTGCTTACTGCAGGGGGGTTGGACTACATGACCTTTAAAGGTCCCTTCCAACCCAACACATTCTATGATTCTATATCCTCAGTAGACAAGAGGCCATTCACTGAAGAAGGACAAATGAGTCCTGAAATTCATCTGCAGGTGAAATCGGTTTTCATTATTTTTATTTACCACTGCATTGATTAGATAAATTTTCCATCCATAGTTTTGCTCTTTAAAACAAACAAACAAAAAAACAGGTGTCTTGCCTGAGTCGTTTAGGAAGTTAAGTTGTATGTCATAGGTATAAGTACAATACCACCTTCAATTTTTTTTAGTCCTGGGTGCCATTTTATTTAACAGAGCACCAGTTAGGGCAAGTAATCAAGGCCAAGAGGATACATTAACCTTAACAGTTTGTTAGAAAAATGTTGTAAGATCAACCAAATGGACCTCAGGCTGCTCTATTCATTGAGTCTCATTAGAGTTTCTTACTCTGTATCTGGTAATCACATACCACCTGAAGGCAAACCTTTATTTTTATGCTCTGGGCCCTGGAAAAAAAAAATTGCAATATTTTTTACATTACTTTACCTGCAGATGTACTTTACTGGGGTCATGTAAACACATCTCCATAATTTTTCATCAACATTTTGCCTGGGAATTTGTATTCCTCTTTATATGACACCAACAACTCCACAGCTGCTTGCTTACAGGCCACGTTCACAAGCTAAGCTTCTTGACTGAAATATTTCATGTTTTGTTCACTTTCTTGCTCTATTTTTACAAATTATCTATTTAAAATTGCCAGTATTGAAACATGAAACATAATTGAAACAAACAGAAATATTAACACTGGCCTAAGGATATAGTCACAGCAACGTCTGTAGGTACAGCCTACATGGGGATGGTCTAGTCCGCTGGCAAGAGAAACACATTGTTTTTCAAGAAGAGTTTACGCTTGCTGGGGCATTCATATACACTGACATTTCTTCCTATCCAGTTTTTAATAGACGTTTCTAACAGATCACCCCACTGAAGAAGAACACAGATTCATTTAAAACAACGCACAGTGCTTGTTTCTGGTTGTAAGATGCATATAGTAATTTAAGAGAATTATCATATATTATAGATTTCGCAAGGCCATGATGATATTCTCTCACATTATCTGATAGCAAATTAGTAGGCCATGCTTGCAATTGTTGGATTTCATATGGCATTTAATAACTTATGTAGAATTCATTTTACAGACTCATTAAAACACACTCAGACTTTGTTATTAAAAACCAGTTAATCTGAAAATAGAAATGTAGTGGGTTTTGATGTAGTGTTGCACGTGCTGTAGTGGTAAACAATATGGGAATATACAGAAAGCTGGATGAAGTTGCCTTATCTCCCACTACGACAATTTATATGTAGAAAAAAGAAATTATGATCGAGGCCATTGTTATAATTCTGAACCGTGCTCTGCACATTTGAACACGTGTTCAGAGCCCAAGTTTACCTAAAAGAAGTGGTCAGCCCAATATCAAACATTCCCCTTGCAAGAAACAGGAAGCACAGAGAACTTTGGACTCTATGAGTTTGAGTTTCTGCTGCATTGCTTGGTGTGCCACCTCTATGACGTCGGAGTAGGAGAGAAGGTGAGGATGGTGGAAGGGTTTCACAGGTGGCTCCTGCTGCTCTAAGCAAGTGGAAGGGGCAGAGCAGAGAGGCAAGGAAGTGGGCCTGGGTGTCTCTCGTTCCTGAGTCCTGCTTCAAGATGTCTGAGTGAGAAGTGTGGATGAGTAGGGACAAGAATCGCCCATTGGTAATCACAGTCCCTCCTGAGCCAGAGATCCCTGCAGTCTGGAGCATCCTTCTGACCTATCCTGCCTCCGACCCACACTCCAAGTCCCCGGTATTTTCCCTCTTCTGACCCAGATGTCATATCACTCACACCCCCTGCACTGCAGTGACCCATTAAGAGCTCAAATGACCTAACTGCATTCACTCTACAACTACCTCCTTTGTCCTCATCACCCCCTTTCATTCCAACGTTCCTTTGATCCCCAATCCCTCTCACCATTCCTCTTTCGAATACCCCACTTCTCCTTTTCTCAAATGTCCTGTAAGTTAACCACAGTGCCCTAAGCCTCTCCCATTCAAAAGCATCTCCTCATTAAACCCTCTCCTGCTTCAAATTCTTAGTCCTGACCCTGCAACCCCCCCTGGAGCCCCTCACCACCCTCTTCTCACTCCTCCCTTTACCCTCAGTCCTCTATCCTGCTCCCAAATTCTCTTCCAGTTACCCTTACATCCCCCTCACACTCCTCCTTATCTGCAACTCCTTTCCCACCTATGTCCCTGCCTTAGATCACCAAACCTGCTGCAGCTTTTTAGTTTTTCCTGCTCAGCTTTGGTGATGTGCCCATCTGCCATACTTTTCCCCTGTAGCTGGGTGGTCAGCTAAAGCCTACCCCTTTCCTGACTGTCCTTGCAGGATAAAAAGAAGGAATCAGAGCTCCTCCTTTATATAGGATTTCAAAAGCTCAGCCTGCACTTACCAGATGTCAACAAGAACAAAATAGTTTTCTAAAGAAAATAATGAAGTGAGGAAGCGGATGTTGGGTAGTCATATTTATCAAGAAAAGTCTCTGCAGTCCAGGTATCTGGCCCTAATTCATCATAGGAGAGGAAAGTGGAGAGGGGAATTTGCCTAGAGGAAGAAGTAGGGCAGAAAACTTTGGCCAGGTCAGCATTCCCCTAAGCAAATTCCTGGAGAGGTAGAAGGGGTCAGAACAAGGCATCTCCCATCTCCCTCAGGACTGCATTACACCTGTGTTCTCCAAAGAATCTGGAGAAGCCCAAGCTGTTCTACATATATCACACCTGAGCTCCACCTCTGGACAGAATAAAATAGGGCACTGGACCCCCAAGTCCTTGGGAACAGAATGAAGCAAGCCATCAGGGGCCGAACTGAACCAACAGGGGAATTTTCTGGTTTGGATTTTGAGAAGCTTGCAACACACACCATAAAAATTTCCCCAGAGCTATGTATGAACAACTGCACTGCAGCAGCCCGGTGTTAGTTGTAGGACGTTATGATGGCAACAGGAGAATTCCTTCATGTATATTGTTGCAAAATGGTACTGAGCAATAGCTGTGAGTATAGCCTTGAACATTTTTCCACCACTGAAAGTGACTAATCTTATGCAGGTTTAGTCAAACTTTCTCAGAATACCAGGCAATGTCGAGGACCAAAGCAGTAGGACTATTGCATGAACTACAGTGTAGCTGTTAGCAAGGACAGTTGGCATGGCAGGGAAGGGATGGGGGGGGAGAAAAAATACAGTCTCCCTTCTATTTGAGCAGAATTCCTTGACAATATAAAGTTATTTCCTTACAGAACGAAGGGGCTCTTTACAATGACTGAAGAAGAATCATTTCTGCTGACAACAGGCATCCAAATTCTGGAGAAGAAATAAAACAGCCGAACGATCAATATATTGTAAGGAGCACTACTTTAACAAACGTAGGTATTTACAGCAGAAGGCTAGGACATATTCAAACACTCCAGATTCTTTCTCATAGATGTCACGTGCATGGACACTACCCTTCTCCTTATCGTACATGTGATTTGTAAATTCTTCTGCTGGCACTACTGAAATATCGGTTTTAAAACAACAAACAATATTTCCTTCACATGCCAAAGAAAACAGGAATTTTAACATCTTAAGCCTTCCCTAGAGATGGCAGGATTCCCTTGGTTTGTGTGTTACTCCACAGAGTTGCCTGTTATGCCCATGTGAGGGAGGGACGACAACTCTGTTTTTTTCCACTTATTTCCCAGTGAGGAGCTCTTTGTCCACAGACTCCTATGAAAAGTCTCCTTGTTCCCTGGCTGTGCTCATCATCCATTTCTGAATCTGCTAGGTAGGACAGTTTTGTACAAGGCAGAGGAGGGGAAAGCTGTTGCATTTGCCCAGATTCCTGTGGCAAACAGCGGACTTGAAAGGAGGAAGCGTGACAGGTTAAGGCTAGTTGGATCTCCCTCAGCTTTGGTCCTTCTTCAAGAATCCCTTTTCTTCCTACCAGGCAAATGTTTCTGCTCCTTATCTGCTCACCTCTCTGTGTACTCTCTGGTTTCCCTCTGCCACCGAGATCTGTGTGTGGGCTGCTGCTTGTGAAGGACAAATTTTAGCTCCAGCAGCAGCCAACTGACCCTCTGCAATCAGGGCATTGCTCCTTTGCCTGACTCTGACTCAGAAGTGGCTGGGGGCCCTTCTACCCTTGGTGCTTGGCTCCTCTTGCCCCAGGTTTGTCTCCCATCACACAGTGCCATGCTGGGCTGCCAAGTATTCCACTTCGGTAACACTTGGCATTTCCAGCCCCAGGGCCTCAGCACTGACGCAATTTCCAAAATTATTTTTTAAAAAGCCACAAATATTTTGAATTCCTAGCAACTGAGAAACCCCAAAAGCAAGAAACCAGCATTCTTCTGCCAGGAAGGGAAGAGGAAAGGCTGCAATGGGGAGAAGGATGGTGGATTGAGAACAGCTTCATCTTTCTGCTCCTTCCTCCTTCTCTTTAAACTTGCTGGTAATGCAAGGGCAGGGGAGAGGGGAGAAAAAAATGGGGTGCGGGGGAAAATAAATTCTGGAATCCTCACTCCAGGACTGGAGGTGGCAAAGATCACAGAAAGCAATGGCTGCATCTTTCTCTCTCTCTCCTCCAGCTTCCCACCTCCATAAACCCCATATATCAATACAGGTGAGAGACAAGTTATTAATTTTTCCCCTTCTTCCCTCAGTAAAAATAAGTAAACAGAGGCATAGTTAATGGTTAATGCTGCTGAGTTCATGGAGCAAACAGCTCTCTTTTCCCATCTTGCCCATAGTTTAATAATGAACTTAGGCTGCCTTCAGGCTACAAAGGGCAAGAAAGCAGGGAATACATATATCCAGAAATGCAGTCAGTGTTTGATGTTTCTGAGCTAAAATTAAAAAAAAAAAAAATTGAAGTGGAGAATAAAAGCAATATGCAAACCATGGAGCTTGGAGTCAAGGGAAGAAAAAGAAAAAAAAAAACAGGTCTAAAGATAGCTGAGCAACTAGCAACACAGAGAACTTCCAAATTGAGCAGTAGTGCTAAAAAGCTGTTTCTGTGAAGGTTGTTAGTAAATGATCTTCAAAGGAGTCACAGGTTAAAAAATAAATGAATGAGCTGTGGCTGCTGTAAGTATGGCCTCTGGGTTTGCCAGCATTGAACAAGCAAGGTAGGAGGAGAAAAATCAAGACCTCAGACTCTGGAGTCAGAAGAATGACAGAGAAACCCAGGAACCCTGTGGCGGTGCAGAGGAGCCAGAGAATGTGGTGTATCCCCAAATTCCTCCAAAACACATGGGAAACTTCAGGATTGCCTTGGAGTATATGGTGTCTGGAACACTGAACGCCAAAGCTTGGTATTTCTCTGCCAGGGAGGTGAAAGCAGAGCTGAAAGACCGCATTGGATAAGGATGCTTATACAATGCCAACACTCAGCGGTGCCATCAGCAGTAACTGTACAACTTCACAGCCACAGAGAGCAGGCTGAGAGATTTCTGTCCAAGTTATTCCATGGTGGAAAACGACAGCATTTACAAAAGCCTGCCAAAAGGGGAAGAAGGATTTGGAGCTTTAGTGCAAATCAAAACTAGCCCCCAAAATATTTCCTTTAAGTGTGGTCCACATTTTTCTGTGGCCCAAAGCGAATCAGAGCTCCTAATCTCAGCATCACAAGCTAAACACAGGAGAGGAAGAAGTTGATCTAAAATTCACTAAGCATCAGGGAATTGGGCTAGCCTTTGGATACAATAAAATACAGGTAACTGTTGCATTTATCAGAAATAAGAGCACATGCAAACTAGCTGACTTCACAGAACATATAAGGTCACTGTTATTTGCAGAAGCCATAAAACATGATGAATAGCACAGATATGCTCAAAATGGTTAGGAATGCAAAATTAATAGTTATAAATACGTGATAACACATGGAAAGCCTGCTTTTCAAAAGTCAGGCAGGTAGGTAGTCGGGCCAATTTCTAAGAGAAACTCCAGGGAATGTCTGGAGTTTAACACTAAAAGAATAGAGTACCCCGACATCAGACAGCCGCTAGAAATCCTGTGCATCAAGAGAACCGTAGATACTGAAGACACAGCGCCTACAGACTGCAGACTCTGAAAACATCAAGCTGATGCAGAGTAAAAAGATACCCTAATTTTAACCAGTTTGCAGAACTTGGAGAGCTGTCTTCCTGACCTGTGCCTCTCCCTATGTCATCTAGTGAAACTGCCTTGAATGCTATAGGAAGGATACAGTTTTGGTAGCAAAACCAACCCAAAACCTAAAATTCACCCCCAAATAGCTGTTTTAGAGTCTTACCTCTTCAACACATAAAGATGATATTTATATTTAGATACTGATATCCAGATTATAGGTAATAATAGTTACATATGCATCCCCAAACCTAAATACCTTGATAAAAGAAGGGTCTTTAAGCAACACGAGGAAAAAAAGCTACTTGTGGCACAGCACCTCATGAACTCTGATACGGTGATATACATTTAAACGAAGACTGAATGAGGCAGGGGAAAGAAAAAAGATTTCAGTGATGTTGGAAGAATATCCCTTGTTGTTAAAATAACCACACACTTTCAAAGTAGAGCCAGAGCGGGTTATTCGAGCCTCACTGCACATCTGTAGTTTAGGAAAGGAGAACTATACTATTGTGAAACGGGATGGAGATAATATATACTTCTTTCTTTTATTTTGGAACCATTAACACAGGTGATCAGATTATGAGTGGGATGAATTAATTTTGAAAAAAAGGGAAAGCATAATAGTGTATTAATGGGTGGTCAAAGGACAACACGTCATTAATCTAATGATATACTTGTTATATTACTAACTGAAATGCCTTTTTAAACAAAATCAATAAATACAATCTTCTCCCTATCAGAAAGCTGACTAGTGAGATTGGCATAAAAGCTGCTACGGTTTACATATATTTTTATTAAAATGAGAGGGTTTTTTTGCTAGAATACCAGGTCTCTTCTCTATGAAGGATCTGACCACTAGTTGGCATTGTTACTTCACTCAAATAAGTAGCCTTTAAACAAGATGTTCAGCTACAAAACCCTACCTCTAGATTTGTGAGCTCTAAGTTTCTTTTAGCAACATCTGGGAAAGATGGCGAGGGAAAAATGTAGGAAGAGGTAATATGTGATTGGAAAATTATTTCCCCCTCCCCAGCCCATATATCTCTTCCAGCAAGTTTTTAGTTCTACCTAGAATTCTGAAGGAGATACTGGAGCAATCTCAAGTGTATTTCTTAAAAAAAACCAAACAAGCAAGCAAACAAACAAAAACCATAGCCATAGTCACATGTACTTAAGTGGTAAAGTCCAGGCTGTGAATTTAGACCCAGGGGTATTCCCAGGCCAGAAAGTTTAAATAACAGAAAAACAACTGTTGAATGCAAACGTGCAATAAAAGCACCTTACATCCCAGTGAGCTGCTACGACTCTAATAACGTGGCGCTACAATGGAGCCTTATGTTCTCTTCTACCAGCTCTGAGCTGTTGGCAATACAGCAAGTGACACCTTTTCTGCATGAAGTTTCTGTCATTTTTAGAATAAAAGGAAGGGGGTTTTGCCTTGTCTTGAGAGCTGGAGTGCAAAGAGGCCTTCTGGGCAAAGAGTCTGCCTGTTCTGATGCCAAGAGGCTGCTCAGTCCCGAGCCGGTTTGGTCTGAGGCTGCATTGTGACATGCAGGGTGGGATGCGGGATTCCTCCTGGCTGTGCTACCCTTGGCTCTGCCGTGCAAGGCTGGGGAGCATCTCTGGGGTTCAGCAACACAAGTTGGATACGAGGGGCCCTGCAGACAGGCAAGTGGAAAAGAGAAGAGGTTGTCTCTCTACACCCAGCCAGCGGGAGAAGGAAGAGGGGACTTTCACCTTTTGGAGTCTAACTTCTAGGGCCGATATTGAAACAGTTACTGTTTTGCTTTAGCAGTAAATAGTGCTTCCTTTCAAGTGAAGCTAACATTTCAGTTTTGAAGGAGCAAGCTTTCAAAAATATCCACTTCTCAAAGGAAAATGAACGCAACCTGGAAGAGCTGCTTTAGAACAATAAGAAAGATGTAATCTCTATAATACTGCAAATCCTGGCGCATGCACAAAACCCACAGACTGACACTACTAGCACATTAACTACAGTGAGTCACAGAAAGGTTCTCAAATTAAATCCTCATCTACACTACTGACACACTTTATGGCCTTAGGTATGTCTCATCGACACTCCTGAGCTCTAAAATACACATAACACTTACCCAGCATTAGAGACATTAATTCATTAGCGACAGCAAAGTGCTAAGTAAATGTTTACAACAATTAACAACCAAGCAGGATGTTTTCATCACCAAAACAAAAAGAAATGTAAAATGCAAGCGGCACCAATGTGAATGGTGGAGAATAAAATTAAAGCAAAAACTTCCTTCCATTCTAATGAATGTTTGAAAGCCAAAACAACAACAAAAAGCAGTCAATCAGCCAGACTGTGGTTTTTGAGTAACTAACTTGAGTAGCTTCACATCAGCTCTTTAAGAAAGCACTGTAGGCTGATATATAAGAAAATTTAAACAGACTTTGCAACTGGTTTGCATATACAACTTTATAAAGTCTCGTGATAGAAAACAGCTGATCCCACAATATCCAAGATATCCCCTGTTGCTTTAGATTTAATTTAATTAAACCACTCATAAGATTATGGTGTGCCACAAGGCAAGCCGTGGAGGATCACAGAAGCTATAGCAAACCATCCCCAAATTTTCCACTGTCAAATCTCTTAGCAATTGTTTTCTTTTGAAGAAGCTGTAACATTGGAAACACTCGATGGGTTGGAGTTAGCAGATGTAATGCTGCTTGAGACACCCGTGGATGCAGTCTAATCTCACTCCTCAGTGAGAATCAACTGAAGTATGCGTGATGGCCCCTAGTTTATTACACAGACTGGAGTCTGATATCCAATTTTACTCATTATCAAAATCTATATAAAAGCCGTCCGAATAATTTAGCATTAAAAGCTTCCATCCTTTGAAGATAAACAGGTTAACAAGCTTTAAAATCATTAATGAAGTAAGGCTTGAGGAATATCCTTCTGAGCAGCATAAACATTGGCTCAGCTAACATCTCATGCCATCAACGAAGAAAGATCACTAGCAGACCCAGGCCAAGATGCTGTGGGAAATAAGTGGAAGGCAATAACAGCTGGAAATATTTGGCACATACAATAAAGTTTTGAAACCCTTTGGATACTGGCTTTCCAAGCTCTTTTTTTTTTTTTTTTTTCTTTTAACCACAAAATATTTCATTAGCACTTGCATGAGAAACAAGGTCAGCAGCACCCAGGTGTGCTATTACATTGTTACCTGCCATGAGATGATACAAACATCCCTCTCCCCCTCCAATTATCCATTTGCAGAATGCATGTACCAGCACATCTTCAGAGCTAATGTTATACATCTCGGTAAAAATACATATCTGTCTGTATATATTACAATTGGAAATACAGTCTTCTCAGGGTGCTTTGCTGATGAAATGGGCTTTATATTGCATTTCCTAATGGCTTCTGAACATGACAGGCAGTTTTAACCACATTTGACGGATGGATTGGGGAGGTCCCAAATTCCTGCAGTGCTGTAGGGGGTCTGCATGAGGACAGAAGATACCAGCAAATGCCCCTGTTGACGGAAAGGCTGCTACAGTGGATCAGCAGGTCCCTGCTGAGTTGGGTCAGAGAGGACACGTACAGCTCAGAACAAGGCATCACACACACTGCCTTTTGCCTGTACGGTAGTTCGGAGGAAGACAAGAGTATGTATGCAGGGAGCAGAGAGGCAGGGAACACTGAAAGGGGAAGAAACCTGTTGGTGGAGGGCTCAGAAGAGACGCAACGGTTAAATCTGGAGGGTTTTTTAAAATTTCTTTCATTTATTTATTTTTCTGGCAGAAAGTTGGGATGTAGGCAACTGGCAGAAAGTTGGGATGTAGGCAACTGTAAGGCAACTAAATTTCTGCTGCTCAGAAGAAAAATAGTTTCTTTCTACCACAATGTTTCCTAACTATTTAGACATCTCAATCAGATGAAACCTGCTTATCCACTGATCAGTGTGATGAGGGCTGAGAAAAGTTAGAACACAAACACTCGTGTACTGCGGTACAGGAGTCCCAGTCACCACATGGACCTGGCTGTGCTCGCTCATCTCTTGTAAACAGAAAAGATTATTCCTGTCCTAAAAAAAAAAATTACGTAAATATTTTTCTCGTCTGCCCTAAAATAGTGAAACCCAAACTGAACATAAACCAACCACGCTCTTTAAGGGTGATTATAGCCTTGCCGGATTCAATGCACAATAACAATGGTTTGAATTTGTTAAAGGCTGCAAGGAAAAGTACAGCAGCGAGACCTTGAGGCTGCCAGTGTGTTTCTGTTCCTCAGTTTCAAGCACACGCAGTAGCTGGCTACACAGCAAGTGCTTTTAAACAGCTCTACAGAAAATAGGAATTAACTATGCACCATTGAGCGAAGTAAACTGGTAGATAAAGGTATGACCGGTACTCTCTGAAATCTCATAGCTATTTCACCTGTTCAGAAGCCATCAGAGGAGAAAAAGTAAATAACTGCCCCTTGCCTGTGCATCCTAAGGAGGAGGATCACTCCTGCTGTCGTCACGGTTACGTACAGAGCTCTGCCATAACACTGGGTCACAAAGAATATTTAAGGAATCCAGAGAGTGCTTCTCTCCCATGATATATATATTTTTTTTTATGCACCGGAAAGGAGGAATAACAGACGCAAAATAAATTTGGATTCAATCAGTACAGAGAAGCACTTAGTTGTACTCCAGGCCCCTGCTTGAGTAAACAGCGATGTGTCTCGTGAAATGTTCATAACGAAAAAATAAATAGCCTTTAAAGACACAAACTGTCTGTATAAACATAGGGTGGGGGAACACTACTGGATTGCCAGCACCTTTTGAGGGAAAAAGAAATCAGCAGCTCTCCCTCTAGCAGGAGCGGAGAACTGGGATGCAGGTCCTGCAGCGAGGCTTCCTGCAATCCCAGGAAAGCACATGACAGATATCCAGGTACCCACTTCCGCACAATTCCTGCCCAATATTCATAACCAAACAAGGACCTAAGTAACAGCTCAGACAAAACAGCCGTAGACAGCAGACAGCAGAAGAGAGACTGAAGGCACCGCTGATGTGCTGGATCCCTGCAACAAGCAAGAAAACTGTTAAACAAAATTTGTTAAATAGTTTAGGGGGACAAATCTCTGCTGATCCCTACAAGAAAGGGGCAGAAGTCTTAGCACAGGATTACCAAAAAATAAATACAGTGCAAGCAGTGATCTGGTTTCCTTTTGAACCTAGCAGATACACATGGATTCTTATCTTCAGGAATTCTCCAAATTAGTTACACAATCCCTTCCATTGGGTTTATCGTGCTCAATCTCCCAACAATTTAAACTCCTTGCTCCCTCTAGTCCTGTTTGGAGCTTCATTCTGTGAGTGTCCAGGAACCTTCCAGTCTCCAGCCTAAATTGACCAGATAATAAACACTTGATCTGGGGCTAATATTATCTTCTTATATAGGATTTTCCCCTCCTTGATACATAACCCTCCAATCAATTTACAAATAGCTGTCCTATCCCCTTATAAGCGTCTGCCCACCAGGTTAAACAAATCGAGGCATTTTTATCTCTTTGTAAGGAATAACAGGGAAATGTTTAAAATCCATTCCATTCTTCTAACCAACTGACTAATCCTCATCTGCACCTGTTTGAATTCACATTAAGCTTTGTTAAAGCCAGGTGATCTCAGCTGTGCGTGAAACCTTATCACTGCCGCATACAATGGCTTGGATTTCTCTACCAAAAACGTCTTGCTTAGAGTGCCCTAAAAGCACATTAGGCTTTGCACTGCCACTTCACGCTAGTTGCTCATAGACATCCAAAACTGTGATTAACCATCACATTCTTCTCTTTTTTTTTTTTTCCTCCTACATTCTTATTTGCTTCAAAGACCCAGCAGCAAGTACGAGCGAGGTGGTTCACTGTGGAGGGTGGCTGTTGTGCTGCTCCTGCCCCGCCACAGGGCTTGCGAGATGCACCTTGTGTTCTGCGGCACTGTCTTAAATCAAGTGGCGGGACTAGCACACTAGGTGAATGGATTATTTCGCAAGACTTTTAGGTATTGCAGAAGTACGATACTGCCCTGCAATAAGGAATTAACTTTCTCAATATTCCTACATCAACAGATACTTGTGGTTACATGTAAATAAAGAGGCGAACATTCACATAGTTTTGCATGCAAAACAACCAACAGGGAACAACTTTTGCATACAGATAAGTAATATATTCAACTACAGAAGAAGGAAATGTTCACTTGTGGCAAGATTAAAAATAATAATAATAAAAAAACCCAAACTCTGCTATCAGGATATTGCTAAATGCTTTGACAGTCAGCAGACACAACAACTTGACACTGGTAGAGAGCACACCCAAAGCTCTAAATCAGGTAGCAGAGGTAGGACTTTCGTAAGTCAGAGAAATAGATCCATGTGTTTTCTGGGTCAGCCCCAGAAGAGTTCTTTATGTTTAATACAACATGTTCAAAAGGTGACAAGCTCCGAGAAACAAGCGGATGTTTTTATTTCTATGAAGGGAACACATTTACTCCAGCTCCAAAAAGACACCCGCATTCAGAAACAAAACTCCAAAGCCAACAACAAACCAGCCAGCTTTCTGCAGTGGGTGCTGGGCTGCCATTGATGCCTCCTCCTGAGGTTTGGCAGGCGGGCTGTGGTGTGCCAGGTCGAAGGAGGAAACAGCATCACTAGAACCATGCAACTGGAAAACACCAGCAGCAACTCCCTCCCAGAAGCCCAAGAACCCCGAGAGAAAGCTCTGCAAGATATGAGAAGCGATCTGCTGTAACTTTTGCCACAGGTAGGTTTGGTTATGGCACTGACTATAACGCTATCCATCTAGGAAGCGAGAAAAGCAGAATATCTCCTTGGACACCTGGCTCACGAGAGGAACATACTACAAATGCACCCTACTACCTGTCCTGTTAATTAGCCAGAGAGAGGGATTTTATACTACCCTGCATCTACACAAACTTTATACTGCTACTAATTTCCTCTCTTTCTGACATTTGCATTTGTTTACAAAATACATAAGCAAAGCACTACTGAGCACTCAAGGAAGCACTTTCTTTTCTGATGATGCCAAGCCTCCTTCCAGCTAGTAGCTGAACCCCGAGAGCTCCTTCTCGTGGCTTCATGCTTCAAATAAATCTGTGTGATGTTTCTGTAGGCTTTCCGTGGCTGCTGCTCTCCCAGACCCACACTTCCATATGAAGATCAGCACCAGTTTTGTTTTTAATTTGACTGCTCATAAACTCTGCCTGTGGAGCTCGCAATACCATTGAGCTTTCTATGAGACGTATACTTTGGACAGGGATGCTTGTTATTTCATCTATGCCAAAAGAGAGCCAAATAACTTTCTTAGATTATCGCAAAAGTTTCACCTAACTCTCCTACCCCTGTTATTTCCAGTCTCTATTCATGCCCTCCCTCAAGTCACAGATCATTTCTGATGACTGGCTAAAAGACAAGGCAGAGGACTGTCCCTTTTTCACTTTTCCTCACTGCTATGGTTATTTTCTGCACAGGAGTCAAAAGGAGAATCCTGGTCTTGGGCTTGAAGCTAGAGTCAAGGCAAGCTCTGCATTCCCTTTCCTTTGAAAAGGGAACATCTGGACGCGGACCAGGCACTGGAACTACTGAGAGAGATGGAGTTAGGCAGAGCTGAACGACCCCCTTCCAGGCCCCCCACCCCCTCACTAAAAACCTTGGGAAAGCTCAAATCCAAGCTTGATCTCTAGGTACAATATGCGTCAAGGCCACAAAGTGCAAGCTTGCAACTAAAGGTGCTTTGAATACACAACAGATTTCCCAGATGGGAATTTCCTCCATTATTATTTTTAATTTTCCATTTCCTAACATTCAAATACCAAAGAATACATCCAAGCATACTCAGCTTTGAAGAAAGCAGTTAAGCAAGGACTAAACTAGGAAAGAACACTTGGCCTTCTGCAACATGGCCATTACATTAACTCCTCTGAGAGCTGGTCTTTTGAATCCAAACACAGTTTGTTTTTTTAAAGTCACTAGCGATTACAAGAGGAAAAAAATAATTGTTGGGAAAAGCTTGGTTTATTCACTGACCAACATAACATTTAACTCCATCCCAAGCTTTCTGCAGCGTGATACATTGCAAGTATGCTGTACTCTGAGGGTCAGCTTCAAGGGCCAGGAAAAAAGAGTCACCCAGAACTTGGGTTCAAAGGAAAAGCAGGGTTAGGTTTTGGAATGGAATGACTGGTGGGCACACAGCATTAGAATTGAACGCTGGCAATATAAAAAGACTTAGTTTTACATATAAGCTAATTCTACGTACAAGTTTAAATACGAAATATCTCTTTGCAGTGTTCTGTGCGTTCCTGGACCAACAAAACCAGTTTTTTAGAACGGCATTTAAAAAAAAAAAATCTATTCAAGAAACCCTAAAGATATGCAGATAGAACCCTACACTATCTCAGCCTCTCATTTTCTTGCCTTCATTACCACTAAATACCAGGGAGGAAAAAAGGCCAAAAAAAATACATTTTTTTAAGATCTTTCCAGATCAAGTTGTATGCATCAACTGCAGACTCCCAGATCTTCTGCTTTTAAGCCAAGGTTGCTCCAGCTGAAACTCTTTTACAGTCTGCAGTTAGATCAGAAAGGTGCAGCAAAGGGACAATGGCCAATATAGTGCAGGCCTAAATGTAACATGAGGTTTTGCCAGTGCAAGCTGGTATTTTCTGAAAGGACAAGCACATCAGTTTCACTCAAGCCTAAGCTTTCAAATTAACTTCAGCTGTAACCCTTCTTCACCCCAAGTGAGGTAGAAGTAATGAGACTAAGTGTAAGTGTTGACAGTACCGCCAGTGCCCGGGAGAAGAGGCCACAAATACAGAAAGAAGCACCACAACCTTTAACAAATGCAAAAATGCTACATGGAAATATAAACTCAGCTCTTTGTCTGAACATATCACCACAGCAAAATGTGCTTATAAGCAGAAAACTTCATCTTTAGTCAGGAGAAGTTATAATCATTTCAGCAACTGGGTGCTTCTGCAATTCTAGGGCTACACTTAATTGGACTTACTGACTGTGTTTTAAAAAATGGACACGGAGGACCAAAGCGGGTTCTCCTCCACCCTTTGTGGTTCTGCCAGCGTAACAGCAATTACTGCCTCGTTAGGTACTCCAAAATACGATGATGGGAAGAAGCCCTGTCACTCCACATGAAAGAAATAAAGGAAAGCACAGGTGAATTTGTCCTGAAATAGTACTAGAGAGGAAAAAGTATTTCCTCCTCTTTTCAGAGTGTTTCTAGTTTTTGTCTTTCTATTACAGTGCAGTTTGTTTTAAAACTCAGAAAATGTCATTCCCAGGGTGAGGTGAAACTGAAATCCTGAAAAGTTCCTCTGATCTTGGCCCATCAGTGAAAGCAGTTTGAAATGTCTGCTTCTACTAAATGTTTTGTTTGGGTAACTTCCACCAGGGATTAAGTCTTAATGCTTTATTTCCATTAGAATGTCCTTTGAGCAGGATTTTATAAAAGCTTAAATGAAATGAGAAAACACTTAGGTCAGAACTTGTTCATAGCAATGTTTCTTCAGGACTTTATTAGCCTGGGATTGAATGAACTGTATTGTATCAACTGACAATCAGTAAATAAAAGTCTGGGTAATTCTGGTTTTTTCAGTTCAGTGACCCTTTCACAGCAACGGCAGCGAGGGAGCTTGGTAAGCAAGAACACAAAGTCGTTCACTGAGAGGCAGTCGGAAAAGGGCACATTTGCTGGCTGGTACATACACGGCCGCGCATACACGGTACCTCAGAATACAGTCAGCTGAAAATAAATCCATCAGGTTTTGCCATCTGTGGGCCGAGTTTTGTTCACATTTAGACAGGCCGGTATCCAGGTCACGTCTATAATTTCACTGAATTTAAAAACACAACTAAACTTTAAGCTGGATCCACAAAAGCACTGTCTGGGCCTTTGAATCCAGCAAAGAGAATCAAAAGGCATTTTAAAGTGTTTGAAAAGAAAATCCTCCTCCTTTAGCACTTCATTGTATGGATTAACAAACAAGAAACATTTAATGAAGCTGCCAGTAGGCAAGCGTGAGAGACCTTCACCCTCCCTGTCCCACATACTTCAAGTCTTGGTCCAGTCTCTTGCTACTAGAGGCTGGGATGAACCCTGGAGTATGAAGTGTACCACCCTCTCCAAACTTCTGTTAGTATTATTTGTTATGCCTCCTCTGGTATCCGTTTTCCTTTCCGTGGCAGGCAGTAGAGAAGTGAAATACACAAATATTCCCATGGCCACAGCAGGCCTTAAAAAGCCCCTCATACAGAGCAATTTCCTGCAGGATGCTCTAGCTGGTTTTCAGCAAATGAATGAGACAGAGAACCAAAGCAGTAATCCCCAGAAGTAAGAAAATTATCAGGAGAAATATGTTGCTGGAGTACACGTGCTTTCTGACAGCAGTGAAGAGGTTAATCATGACTCCATGGTTACAGCCCTGAAAATTATCCTACTATAAAAGCGCATCTATATTTCTTCTTACATTGTAATCTTCAGAGGAAAAAAAGTTACTCCCCTGATTTGCAGTAAATTACAGCTCCAGGCGAATCTTCACCAGAAGAGAAACGTTTCTGACCATCCGCTTTTATCTATACACAAGATACAATCGGTTTCTGTTGCAGAAAGTGTCCAGCACATTCAGTTATAATTTCATCCAAGGTTAACCAACATCCCCCAACCCCCCCGCCCAAAACCTCTGGAGCTGCAGCGTTGCTCTGGAACGTGCTGGTGATTTTCCACTATCTGCACAACACGCAGTCTCTGATTTTTCTCAGGTGTCTTGGCTACACGGCTCAGGATTTTCTAACCAGACAATCCATTTCTTCATGATGCACCCCGCTTAAAACTGCCCTCTTCAGAGAAAGTTGCAGGTTCTCACCTCTGAAATTAAGCCCTACCTGTTTGTTGAATTTGTTGCAATAACATAAGTTATCAATAAGTATTAAAATAGCTCCCCCTTCCTCACTAGTATTGCTTTTTGTAAGCATTCTTTGATATTCATCTGAAGCCTTCTCAAAAATCACTGCTCTTTGCTTTTGGTTACACGCAGAGGGCAAAAGGAAAGTATTATGTAGGACATATTTAAATAAGTGAGGGCTATGGAAGTGACTCAGTCCTACAGTGCCACGACAAAGGCAAGGTTAAATACTGCATAAGAAATTTGAGACTGTCCTCTCTGATGGCAGGAGGAAATGTCATTAAGCAGAGGCCTTCACCATACAGCCTCCTCCTCCCCGTGCTTGTCTTTCTCTTCCCCCACCAGCCTTTAGCAGCTTCCAGAAATGCAACCTGCTCTTAAGAAAGCAAACCAAAACCGCCTCATTTCAGCTCTTCGTTTTCCTATCCCATCCTGACAGCACTGTCTCTTTCCAGCCCCGTTACCCTCTCTCATTCAGCACAGCTTCTCTGCTCCACCATGAAACGTTACAACCAGCCGCACCCTTTCTTGCTGTCTTTCTGACGGTAGGCAAAGGTGGAAGAAATTAACTCAAACCAAGCGTCAGCCTAAATACCGTCCTGCCAGCATGACTTTCAGGTACGCAGATGACCTTGGTTATCGTTGCCTTCTAGCTGTACTGTTTACATTCATCCCAAGTGGCTGCAAAAGAGCTGCCAGCAGCTCCTGAGGGAGGCTGGCTGTGCACTGCACTTACGCCACCGACTAAACACTGTTCAGAGACATACCAGCTTGGATTTCCTAAGAATCCCTCTACCCTCCAAAAATCAACATGCGGTATCTCCTCTGGACAAGGGCAAGAGGTGTACCTAAAGCTCATTTACAATCTCAGATCAACGCCGTTTCCTGCTTTAATTTATTTGTCTTCATCAGGCACAATCTGGTTCGGAGGAAGACTTAGCTGCAGCTCCCATGCAGGGGAAGTGTTTGCCAAAAGCAGAACTCAGAAGTCCTGTTGGAGTTAGTCTGGTGAGGTTTTTTCCTCGCCCTTGCCCCCAACATCCCCAAATCTGCCTTAAACTTCAGTAGTGTGTTTGAACAACCAGATGTGGCTTCTCTAACCCTTTAGTAAGGCCCCCAAGAGCTAGTGGGGAAGACACCTGAGCAGCATCCTCATGTTTTTCCAGATTTGACTGAGGGGCTCGCAGAACCTGAGCTTACCAGGAGACGTACACGGTCAAAAACATTTTAACTGTTCTGAGTTCAGAGCCACAATCTTAAGACATAGTTTATTTGTTTACTAAACAGCATTATGATGTCCTGGGAAACTTTTAAAGTTGCTTATATCCTATGAAGTGACATCACTGAAATGAAACAGCAGGTCACAGTGTCACAGCTGGAAACCTTGAATCCATCATAACAAGATCTCCGAATTTCCAATTCAAAAGCTCTGGAGTGCTGAAGTATATTTTGTCCTAAGGGTATTTAGCTCAGGATACTGCTTTCCATGGTTCATGGTGAATAGGATTTGGTACTAAGCTATTGATTGCGTATCTTCTGGAAACCCTAGCTGTGAGAGACCTGTGTATGGAAAAGCGCAGTGTCAGAAACTATGGTACAGTCCTGTCCAGCCCCAAAGGCAGGGTTACATTGTCGTGTTGCCATGCCATGGGTCTTTAGAAGCTTCAGAAGTGTATGAAATACATGTAAACTGTCCAAGTTTGATGACAGACAAGCAGAGGTTTAGGTGAGGAAGTAGATGTACGAAGCAGACATTAATTGTGCACGGCAGAGCCAGAGTTACAGACTTAGAATCAAACAAGAGATAACAAGGGATAACTGAGAAGAGGATCTATGCTAGAAAGACGTTCAGCCATGCAGACACTGGAAGAGGCTGCCCAGGGAAGTGGTTGAGGCACCATCCCTGGAGGTGTTTCCAGGGTAGACATAGTGCTTAGAGATATGGTTTAGTGATGGTTTTGTCAGTTAGGTTGATGGTTGGACTTGATGATCTGAAAGGTCCCTTCCAACCTAGGCAATTCCATGATTCTATCTTATGTTCAGCTTTTCCCTGTTTGACCAATGGAATTCAACATTCTTGCATCTCTATTAGGTTACAGATGACAAGAGTGGTAGAAAAATGATGCTGAAGTAATTTGGATAGACCTAAGGACTCAAGCCTTCAGATTTATCAGGAAGTGGGTAAACTTGAACAACAATGCACACAGTTTCTGCAAATGCTTCTGGATGAAGTCATCGGCAGGGAAGGAAGTTTAGCCTGAATAGCATCAGTTGCCTAAATATTCTCCTGTCTACTGAGACTGCTAACGGGGGCAATATTTCTGTTAATAGACTTACTACAAAACTAGCATCTAGTTAACGTGGAAACCAAAATCCAGCAGGAATTTTATGCCCAGTCCTTGAAGGTGCAAATTCCATGTTTTCTCACCAACCACAGAATGGTTCAGTTTTTCCCCCCAAACCCTTTTACTGACTACAGTTCACTTCTGAGATGAACATTTTCTTGAAACTCACATAAGATACAGCTGAAGAGGAGAAAAAAAATAAGTCAAGAGCTTTAGCAAAAAAACCAAAAAGCATTTAGAAAAACCTTCCAAAGATAAACAGTATTCTCTGCATGGCTTAATGGCCCAGCTAGGATTAATCAGGCCAACCAGAAAGACTATTAAACACTTTTAAACCACAAAAACTACCTGAGAAATTCCAGCATGATCTGGAGGAAGAAAATTTAAGTAATGAGTATTCTTGCCCTCACATATAAAATGCAAAGGGTTATTTCTTAAAGATAAAAGCCACAAGAATAATTATTTTAGCACCAACTCTAGCTGTTTGGAGAACAAGGAGTAACCTGATACAATCTCAAGGAAATCTGATAGAGTCAGCTATCCATTCGCTGAAGACACTTGTTATTTTTTTAGCCCCACGGGTTATGTCCCAGTGAAACAAAAAGAAGGGGGAGATGGTGGGAATTGAAAGTGTCCTACAAAGAAGGAAAAGAAGCATCAAGCAGCTAGGTGACTCACATGAAGTCACCCAAGAAATTTTGGACTGAAGGAAGGAATGAAATCTGCTCTGATTTCAACATTAGTGACTGAAAGAGAAAATAGCGATCTCTCCTCTCAGCTCTCATATCTAAAATACTGGCACCAAGACTCACTATGGACCAGCAGAGTACTTTTCCTATAGAAAACTCCAGAAGGAAAACCAGTTAAACATGCAATTTCTCAATGCAGCAGGATAAAATTAATACAAAAATATAACTTTACTTCATAAAAAATGGGGAAGATCTTTCTACCCTTCAATATAGTACAGCACTGGGGAGGGAGGAGGGGAGGGAAAGAAAAAAAAAGTTTAAAAAAAAAGGAGAAAAAAAAAAAAGACAAATCCTCCCCTGCATACTCCTGAAAGAAAATTTCTTCAAGAATTGCACAGCTTTCTGCCCCTCTAAAAGCTAGCAAGAGAGTATGAAATGAAATCTCTTCCCACCGTTTCATGCTCCTTCACGTAACACATTTCAAGAGAAACAAACAAGTTGTATAGGACAGTGATTATCCTCTGAACAATCCCTCTTTTCATCAGGATCCAAACTGGGTTTCAAAAGCTGCTTGGGACATGCCTGGTTATTTCTGTTCCACAGCAATACAGTCATGGAAAGTTTTCCATGTACCACAGCAAGGCCACAGGGCAAACAGTTTATCACTGGAGTGTCTGAGCTTGCATGATAAAAAACAAACAGGGAGTAATATATGACAAAACCTTGAAAGCAGAATTTTGGATTCCAGTTACCTGGTCAGAGGCCCTTTTGAATGTGTTGTGTGGGCTAATAAATTTCTTGTTTAGAGAACAAGAATAAGCCTACTTTGTCTGGACTCTAATCTTGGGTTTATAGTGGATTGCTATCAGTGCTTTTTCCCTGGAATTTAGTTTCTCTGCACAGGTTTAAAAGAATAAGTCTTTTTCTATTCCTTGGAGGCAATGGCGTGTTATGTAGCTGCTCCTGTATGTTTTTTGCCCTTATTTGGGGGGAACAGTAACTGGCTTGATTCTTACTTACCCTTTGGTTTCCTTTGCCTTTCTGGCAAGAAGAGCCCACAAAATACCTAGAGAATGCCTCCCTCAATAGCACTGCATTGGCATTGAGGTTCTACTGTGTTTTTTCCCTTTCCTGTTCTCCTGCGCAAAGATTTTAGTGGGGAGCCAGGAGACATATGCCCCGTATCTTCAGGAGCTGGCAGGGGGGAGCTCAGAGTGGTTCACAGACAGAAGGTGATGGGGCTTCTTGTGGTTCAGAGATGTTTGTGGGACTGGCAGGCAGCTGTGTTCAAGAGCAAATGAGCAAGTTCAAGCTCAGTGGTTCTTCCTGTGTGGCATCTCACAGCTGAGGACCTACAAAGCTCACAATTGCCTGCTGGTAAACCTTTGCTGGTAAGACGCCACAGCACCAATGTGGGAACGACAACATCACCTAAGAGCTATGGCTGCTCTTAAGACATAATGACTTAAAAGCATGAAGAATGGTGAGAATCAGGACACGGGATTTCTCAAATTTTTATACAAATCCAGGGGAAATCAGAGCAAGCAAGGATGACTTGTCCCACTTTCTTATCCGCCTTAAGAACACGTGGAGGGAAGAGAACTGACGGCCTCAAGTTTTCATGTATTTCATTAAAGTCTTTCCATGTCTTCCCTTTGTTTTTTTTCTACACCAGTCTCACTGAAGTACTTAGGGAAAGTCCACTTGACCATTCTGTGATCATGTTTTCACAAATGTAAGGGTTCTCCGAAAGAACAGATGTGCCAAACCATCCCGAGGATGCTGAGCTGAATGGAAAGTACGCGCTGATCAAATATTTACTATTGCTGCTGGGGAGGGAGCTGAGAGGTGGCGTTTCCATGACATTTTGTTCCTGTAAAGCCAAGAACTGTTCTATAACCTTTGAATGTCCCTTGAAATTGTTAATCTCACACCAGAAGCAAATTGAGAGATTTAGAAAGGATGAGATTACTTATTCTCAGTCGATGGTATCACAGATAAATAATGCTTATTAGAGAATGCCATTAACAAATTAATCCTCATGATAACTATGAGAAAGAACTGATCATAATGAAAGAATTTACAGCTTAAGAGCAGGGTGACATAGAGACTCTGTGCAAGGTTATCTTGCTCTGTCCTGTTGTAATAGGCACATGGGCTTAGCTGAAAGTTTATTTTTAAAAGTGTACTCATATTCCAAAAATCAGTTAAGAATAGTAGTCTACAAACACTAGGTGTTTCCATATCATCCATTAGCCAGAGCTCCCAGAACTCTATGTAACAACCAGTGAATTAAGAAGTTTTTACCACCTCTATGCTGCTCGGGTCATTTCTCATCACCTGTTTTGAAAGTTGCTATTTGAGACATGGCCTGAGGTACAAGCTGGCTGGACTTGCATAGCTAGCAAGCAAGCAGGAACAAGAAATGTAAAATATATGCCATGTTCAAGGAGGTAACAGTGGAAAGACTCAAAATATGGATGAAATGTTCAGCACAAGAGATTAAAATAGTTCCAGCACCTGATTTTTCTGGCAGAACAGAAGTCCAATTCGTCTCTTTTAAAAATGCACCGATAGCCTTCGGATGCAGCTGCCTTCACTCTCTTTTTTGCTCCTTTGCACCCCTGTTGGGAGGCAGTAGACATACACATACACCTTCTTTACCATGCATCACTTCAGTTCTCTCTAGTTCTTCTCCCTGGGAAAAGTGAAAGACTACTACCTATACTACATTTATTTATATTTTGTCTTATATAGTTTGAGAATGTGCCAATTGGTTTAAAACAATAACAAGAGCTGTCATGGAGAACCACAAACCAAAACAGCAAGAAAACCCAACCCCTCCAAAACCTCTCCCAAAAGAAGAAAAACCCCATGAGACCAGAAAAATAAAAATAAAATAATCTGTTCACCACTGAGCCTAAGATGTTGCACCTGCAGCCTGTGGGAACTACAGGTTTGTTTAAAGTATGCTTAGTTTTGCGACAGATGCAGGTTTCACTTATGACAGAATGATAGAATTGCCTCGGTTGGAAGGGACTTTTCAGATCATCTAGTCCAACCTCAATAGTCATTGAGGGAATAATATTAACTGTTACTTCTAAAAGAATAAAAACCTCACAAGCCTCATGCTTGGTGCTGACAGATGTAGCTTTGTTACCTAACCAAAAGCATACATGAACATTACCCGAAAAGCTAGAGAGATCAATATGGGTATACAGGATTCCTTTCCCCTTATCTATGAGCTGAACTAGAACAAAAATAAAAAGCAAACCTATAGCTTATTTTATTCTCAACGTGCATTTAATTATCACAAGCATCACATAATCGTTACAACGCAGAAAAGAAAGTCAGGATGGGGTGACTTTATACAACTGTTCCTACTCTACACCCCTGTGGCTCTGTGCCTCTGGAGAGATGCGTAATATATCACAGTGGGCAAAGTACTTTTAAAATTGCTGGTAATGAAAAGCGAGTCCTACGCTGTGACTTCCCTGAATCTAAGTCCCCCATAAAATGGGGAATTACATAAAATTGCTTTTATTCTGCAGAATGGGAGAAAGCAACACAACAAATACAAGAGTAAAATTTTAGACCACAACTTAATTGCAGAGGCTGCCTACTTCTCTCAGCAGCCTGGCCCGCCTCCGGCTAGCAAACATCACAGGTTTTTAGAAGAGTTTGGAGGAGTCAATGCACCCCTCACTAGAGCATCATCAAATTCCAGTTAAAGTTAAAAAAAAAGAAAAAAAAATACATTGAAGTATTTTTCTTGAACATTTTCCAAACAAGTTTATATATTCATCCAAGCTCATGCATATAATAGTTAGTTGTTTTCACTAACATCTGATATAAATGTTACCATAAACTTCTGGAGACTACTTTAAAACGCAGGCTAGAAAATCCCTTCTTTCTGTCATTTTGTTGTTGTTGTGTTTAAAGACTCTCCCCTCTGGGAATTCACTGTGGTCAGAAGTCTTCATCACAAACTCACTGTACTACATTTGCTGTGAAAACAAGAAGTCAGAGCCTACTCCATTTCCTTTTCAAGAACCATGGTTTATGGTGTTTTAATTAATTTCCTCTTAGCTTAACAATGTAAGAAGTAATTTGAACCCGCTTTCAGTGCTTTATTACTACAACTTCAGAGCCGCTGGTCATTGGTAGAGGAGCCTGCTTGCTCAGTACATATCCCTAGGTGGGTTCATTTCTGGATGTACCATGCAGCAGCCTCTTTTTCTTCCGTTAAGATGGTCCCGTAACATACAGATATGTAAAATTTAACAAAAAGACCAGAGACTGCACTAGCCTCATCATAAGATCCTGGGAGTTCCAAGTAAAACAAAGGCAACTCGAGCTGTACCGTGAAATAAAAGCCGATTGTTTCAAAACCAATGCTGAGACAGCTTTGATGTTTTCCAGGGATGATTTATAGCCAAACTTACAGTGGTAACAAGGATGTAAGAATGCCCAGCATAGGCAAATCTCATGAACAGAGGAGAGAGAGAATCCAGTGTTTCAGATAAGAGTGAGAAACACAAAAAACCCCAATTAATCCAACTGTACAATCTGGTAGCAGAATTACCAAAGGGCTAGAGGAAGCCTATCACTTTCTTAGTCTCCTAAGAATCAGAAGTATTTGGCAGACACTTGGGACAGGAAACAAATAAGTTTTATTTGAGGCCTCAAACATTATTTATAAAAATGTCAACTCATAGTAATCTTCCTTGGAAACCTTATACTATCACAGCTGTAAAATGTATATTTTAGGACACGACTTTAGAGTATCAGAGTTACCTGAGCTATCTACATCTCTGCCTCTCGTGTATATGTGTGTGTGTGTGTGTATGCAGTTATACATGTATCTATAAAGCAATTTGTTTGCTTTTAAAATATATTTCTTGTAAGTCCTCCTGATTGCACTAAATTGTTTGGTTTAAACATTGATCTCTAGGGCACTGATAAACAGTCTTTTTGTGGGTTTGGGAAAGCTGCAAGTATTTGCACTTTAAAAATCCCATGTTGCAAAAAAGCAATGTTTCAGCAATCAAGAACATGGCCCGTTCTCTGAGCGTGATTCACTGTAGCTAAGCCCCCGAAGAAGCAGAGCTAGTGGATGATCGCCAGTAGTGGAGGATTCTAGAAAGGTTAAAAAACAAGCCCTGAAAACATAAATAGGTGCTGTTTAAAACAAGTTGTGCACAAGTACCATCCACAGACCAGCAGCCAGCGCTACGCCATAGTCAAGACATAGAAAATAAGTTCCCTGCTGGCAAACAGGAGCGGTCCTGTTAGATGTTCTCAGCCAGAGCAACAAAAACCAAAGCGGGGCCTGATATAAAAAGCGGTCTGTCCTTGGTTAAGTTTAATCTCTTCGGGGGACCACATCCTGAGAGCGCTCTGCCCTGTTTGCTCCCACTAGCTTCGGAGGGGACGGCAGACCCCCCTGCCTGCGAGGGGGCGTGCAACCAGCTGCAGGACGAGGCCTCCCCGTTAACATTTGCCACCGTTGTCAGTCACTGACGAGGGAGGGATTTTTGTCAGCAGTTTTGCAGACCATATGAGGGCTGGCTAGTCAAACGCCTCAGCATTTGAATGACTCCCATTACCCCCTTCTGGCCCAGACTCAGCGCAGCTCAGTGCAACCCCAGCAATAGCATTTGATATACAGCAGTGCAAGAACACAGCACCTGAAGCTGCTTACCGTAAGCCATAGACCAAGAAACACACTACAGAAGACATTTAGTAGCCTTATAAGGAACATCCCTGGCACCGATCTGCTGTTCTCATTTAAGTCTCCCTCACCTCACGCTGCTGCAGCACAGCTTCTGCCCGTACAGACTCCCACAGACTTTTGGGTTGCACAACCCAGTGTGCAGGAGTAGGTGAACCCAGTAACTCAATGACCAATTCCACAATCTGCAACAAAACAAAACAACAAAATAGAACAAGCCCCCACATCTGTGCTCGGTTCTCAGCCCTGGTGCTTTTTCGCCAGACACCACTAAAGCCAGAGGGCTCATGACAAGGGCTACCTCCTCTGCAGCCCTCAAGTGGAGTAACTCCATTGCTCCCCAATCTTCACCAGGGCATCCCCCAGAAGTACCTGTGGTATGAGCACTCCTGCACATCCAGGGCCCCCCATTGAAGCAGAACAGCTCCAAATTGAGATCAGCTTGGGCCGAAGCTGCCTTTGTGCAACTCCTCCTGTTCCAACCTGCCCAGACAAACAGGTCCTGAAGAGCTCGTTCCTCTGCTCGGTTTTTATACAAGAGATGAGCTAGTTCTGCAAAACAAACTCAACCAGGATGAATTCTAGCAGCACAACATCTGTAGGAAAGCGTGGGTTATAGATGTGATTGGTACATCCAAGGAAATACTGCTATTTTTCATTCCTAAAGGTCTGGACAAGGAGAGGACTACCATGGCAAAGGCAGCAGAAGTTCCTGTCATGTTTGTAGGGATTCTTACACCTGGCTTTTCTAAAAGGGGAAAAGTCCCTGTGTGCTGTGGTGTCTCGTGTTCAGTTCCTTCTGGAAATTGCCAACCCGACAATGACAGCACGTCTATAAGGGGGAACCCAGGAGTGTTGCTCAGTAGAGGAGAATAACAATAATTATATCTGCTGGAAATAGCAGCTATTCAGGCTATTTCTGTTGGCACTGACACTGTGTAACACCCAGGGAAAATGAAGTTGTCCTCCTCAGGAGCACTTCACAATTAAATGAACCCCTGTGCTATTCTCAGGGGGAATATTGCTGAGAACGACACAAGTGAATGAATCTGGTCCGCAAACTAAAGAATATAAAAGAATGTTTCTGTCTGTATCAGAGGAAAGGCATACTTGCAACTCTACTGACATTTTTAAACAAGCAGCCAAGGGGTCTTTATCTCCCATATGAGAGGCAGACAAGGAAGAACTTGTTTATTTAAACTACAAAATTTTATAGACGGTCTGAAGTTGGGGGAAGCATTTTAACCAGCTGAGGCTTGAGCTGCTTTAGAGCTGGGAAAATACTTTATCTTCCATGTTTGATCTGGGTGGCTGTATAAAAGGACAGGAAGGTCTGATTTTGCAATGCGTCCAGGCATTCTTGTTTGTGAGTGTCCCAGCACCACAAAACCATTTTAATCCCCCAAGTTATCCTTCCCATTGACCAGTTTCCGTAGTCATCTATTTATAAACCTAGTTGTCCATTTTCTCTCCAAAGTCAGATTTTGTCAGACTATAGTAAAACTATTCTACATGTTTGTGTGCCCCTCTCTGCTTCCAGACTATCTCACCTGGCCGTATGCATGGCTTGTCCTGTTCTAGCTCTGGCAAAGTCACAGGGTGCATGTGAGCTAACCTATGTCTTATCTTAAGAAGCGTCTGCTCCGATGACCTGAGGTCCTTCGTATGTTTGCATTGTCTTAATGAACTATTGCCAGCAATATCTCTGAGATAATTTTTATTATTTATACCCTCCGTTGTATTTGCATGCTTTTCTTTCCAGCCTCCTTGTCTTCTCAAACTTGACAGCCTTGCACACAGTTCCAGAGCGTAACATCATTAATAAAGCATATCATCAAATAAAAGGAAACCTCACTTATATTATCCATTTCCAGCAGAAAACAAAGTAGCACATGGCTTTCTTTTACACTAACTAGAGTCAATGCCTAGTAATGCTAGATATTTTCAGCAGCTCTAGAGAAATGTACCATGTCTTTCTTTGCGTTTATCAGTAAACATTAAAAAACAAATGCAGCTCACCTGTACAAAGGTGAAGTGATTTTTTTTAATCTCCATTCATGTTTTCATCTTTGGCTCCTCTTATTCTCTGTGTCCTGCGATCCAAAACAAACATGGAGGGCTTCTCTGCCTCTGCCGAGATTTGACATACAAATGATTAAGGCATGTATTTAAAATAATTCAGATGTCTCTATCAAGACCTTAAATTTTATCTACTGGAAACAAATGTGACTATGAGCTAGCAGTCTTCTCTCCTGTGTGTTAGCTGTGGCAGAGATTTGATAAACCACATGCCACTTGGGACGATACAGCTTTAGCAGGTGAAAAGAAAAGCTGAAAGGGGAAAGCTCCTCACGACCTTTTATTGCAGATTCCTTTGTGCATTCAGATTCCCTTCAAAAAGGGCAAAGTCACGGCAGTGCAGCAGGGAGAGGAGGCTCTTGGCAAAGCCTTCACTGTCCCACCTTCAGGGCCCGTCCCTTTCAAAATAGATAATCCTGAGGTTACATAGAGAGCTTTCACCTGCACCACATTTGGAGATAGGGAGGTGTTAAACTACTGGGAAGGGCCTCCTTCTGAAGGAAACAGATGATAGCTGAGCATGGATTTGGTGAAACTTAAAGACGACTTCCATTTCCTGGAGCTACCGGGAAAGTTTGGGCCATAAGATGATGCTCTGAATTCATATAAAAGAATACAAAACCACCAAAAATATTTAGGAAGCTGGTATACCTACTGATACCCTTTTCTGGGTCCATTATTCTTTTCGTTGTCTTTACTTCTGAGAGCACCTCCAGTCCCTGCCCCCTGATACGAAACCTGTGTGTGGCGGGGGTGTTTAAACTCTCCCCATGAGTGACGCTTACGGCCCTTAGACTAGCCACTTCCTCTACCCAGCCCACACAACTGACAAAACAGATTGCGACTTACCCTAAAACCTTCCCCAAAATCCCACGCCCACTCATCCAGGAAAAACCTGACACCCACAGGTTTTTAAATTAGTGCTCTTCCTCTGTCCACACCATGAAGGTGGAACTTATGATTCAATCTGTATTTGAGTGGGAGTTTATTCATTAAGCATCTTCACAACAACTTTTAAGAAAATGTAGTATTTAGCAGAGACACCAGATTGATTTACCTTGGACACAGAATCAGAGGCACCACAGGCCTCTCTGCTATTGTAGAGTATCCTCAGGAGGTAAAAGTATGGAGCACTGAAACATGTTACTGGAAGTTTTGTAGGCTTGCTAGTACAGAAAGTAACACACAAACTTTTTCCCATCTTATCACCATGTCTTTAAGGTTTTGTAAGAATGGTCTGCTTCCTATTGTGTGTTAAATGCCGTTAAAAAATTGGTAATATTTTTCCCAGCTTGTTTTTTTTGTGTGTCTGGTTTTGTTTTGAAAATTCAGCTAGGTTCTTTTTCTAACTCAATATAGCAAAATGCACAAAATCCTTTGGTAACAGTTACCTGTGCCCCAGTATACAAAAGAAATGGTCCACAGGGACTGAAGAAGAGGCTTTGTCCTTGCTTCTCCATCCTCTTACTTCCACCATACCCACACATTTACAAAAAGCATAGTTTTGACATTTTTAATTATTGTTTACTGTCCTGTGGTTGGATGGTGCCATTTCCAAAGCTGTGAGCTGACCTAGTGTATTACCAACATTCCTAATACTACTGCTGCATTGGGAAAAAATATTCCCCATAAACCACCTACATGCACAAAAATTCCCTTTGGAGAAGAGGCAAAGCACCGGTTGTGAAAGGATAAAGGTCAAATCCATAGCACATAATTGCATGGCAAAATTATTTCGAGGTTTTGTGGTGTAAAAGTGACACGACTTTTTTATCGTACAATGGTGCACTGATGCTGTCATGGTTTTAGATATTATTCCACTTCTTGACTCGGCACTGACAAATGACCCAAAAAGCAACGTCTAAAGAAATAAACAAGTTCAGTGACAACTTAGTCAGTAGTGGATGAAAACTGTTTGAGCAATCTGAGACACACAGTGTCCCAACCACAAGACTGCCACCAAATGTCATTTCTTGTCAACCTGTGACTCACTTAAGAGGCAGCTATGAAAATCACGAAGGTCTCTTATTCCTCTTCTTCCCCATGAAGCTTGGATCCATTTACTGGGTACTTGGCATGACAGAGGAGCTAATGTTGAGTGGTTTATAGCATCAGCCTACTTAGGAAATATAAACCAATGCTAACTTCCTCTGTTCAAAGTGTTTATGATAAAAGTTTTAACTTGAGCCTCATTAAAGCCAGAGTTGCTCCATGAGTGAAAAGACTGAAGACATCAGCCATTTCAAGCTTGCTGTACGTGGGACTTGCAATGTTAGTGTCCAGTTTCCAAAATGTGCTGTGTTTCACGCCTTGTTCTTCTGCAAAGCAAAGAGGAAGAGGTTTGTTTTTCTTTTTTTCTGAAATGAAGCTGTCGGTATTTCAACAGAGAAGACCCCCCACCCCCTTGCAGAAATGTGGGGACATACACAATACCAGGAAAAAAAACTCAGGCAATTGAATCCTCAGGGATGGACCTACTGCTAGATGCTAACCCATCTCGTCCTGAGGGACACTGCTCTTACCAAAAGCTTGTACATGAAGAAGTAACTTGCGTCACTGTAAGAGAACTTGTTCTGGGAGGCAATGAAATCAGATAAAACTTTCTGCAAACAAGAACAGCTGCAAACGCTGTCTATGATGAGACAAAAAGGAAACTCACTGGACTGGGGGCTTTACATGCTCTTTTTCAAGTCCTGCAAATTGCACTAAAACATGCATAAGAAGGGCAGGTAAACACCAAGTGGAAGAAACGTTCTTTGTCTCTGGCCCAGTCAAGACTTGAGGCCAAAGTCAACACAAGGAGCTAAGTTTAGTCATAAAACCCCTCAGTCTGTCTCAATGGCTTGGGTTCTTTTTTCCTCCTTCCTTAGTACTGTCGTTATTTTGTGCAACAAAGAAAGATTTCATGCAGCTTGCTTAAATATTAACTACTTAGCATTTGAGGAGAAAACACCAACCACAAGCTTCGCATAAATATTCTACTGTTACATGCCAATGAATGACACATACCGCTCTTCTGAAAAGACATCATGGTTACCCCTTCTCAGTAGTATGCAGAAAGTCGCAGCTGCTTGGCTGGTAGGAAGAATTGATTTACACTCCTATTAAAGGGGTGGAATCAGAAGATTACGGTAACGTGATATGCTAAAATATAATATAATGGACAAAATGAATGAAAAAGAAAACACAATACCTGGACCAAGCGCATTAAAGTCTCTGTGGGAAAAAAATGGTTGCAGACTGTGTGCAGTGTACATTGAAAACTATGAAGCCTTCACAGAAAGGAGATGGATCTCATCTAAACCTCCTTGGGAAAGAAAAACTAATACATTTTAAGTCTTTACTGAAAGTCAGGAGGAGACTTTTGAAACAACGAGAAACATTTGTGCTACACTATTACCTTTACCATTTTCAAACTGCAGTAAGGACATCTGCTTTGGGGAGCTTGTCCATTGCAGTGCTTGCCAAACATGCACATGCATAATTGAAATGGCCTCTTTTTTTTATTTATATTACCTCGTTTGGAATTGTTTGAGTGGTCATTTAAGGCAACAATTTTTCTCTCCTTCCAAATCCAGCTCCAGTGATGCTGACTGCGAAGGCTGCAATGGACATGGAGAATTCGCTCTGCCCAGGACCAGGGCAGCTGCCGCCCACCCCCCTCAGCGTTTGCTCTCTGACTCCAGGTATGGAGGCAGGACTAGAGCACGTGCAGCATTTGTGTTACCAACATCTAATGCGGACAACCGGTATGGAAATTGAAACAACCCACCCAGAGTTCCCATAATTTACACAAGAATGAGCGGGCGAGTGGGACCACAGGGAGCCAAGGGTATAGGTAGCACAAGACAATTTTGTCACTCTTTCTTTGGGCTGCATCTTTTGTGGAGCACAAAGCTGCCTGAACCTGAAGCAAAACAGCTTAAAGACTACCACATTATGGTGGCTAATCATAGCTATAAAAATGCAATTAATGAATGTTATTTAACTGCTGCATTCATGATGAATGTATTATATAACCACATTATTGCATGCTTGGGTTTTCACTTACGTCCTTGTTGTTTCAATACAGTGACTCAGTGGAGAATAATTCTTAGCTTATTTTCCAAATTCTTTGTGGTCTCTCTCATTGATGCATTCAGTGTAAGGCAGAGAAAAGGCATCAGTGAAACAACTCAGGCCCTGCCACTGTACGTAGACATGAAAGCCAAATCTTTGGTCGTTTTTGCATCCAGCATCACTCACTGATGGGAACCATTGTGCTGACTGGCCCTGGTCTCATACATTGGAGCTGTGCTACCAGATCCGTGAGCTATCAGGACTGAAGTGACCTAAATTTTTCTCTCCTAGCCTTTGTACAGATGCTGGCAGTAGCATTTCCAAAAGCAAGAACAATATGAGTGCAGGATATGATGCACCCTTCCTCGCACAGGATTTGACTCAGACTCCCTTACCCCACTAATCCCCTCAACAAGTATTACTCCTCCTGAGTCAAGTCCCTAAAATTTAATCCCCTTCCTGGACAGTGATGCTCATCAGCTAGTGTTGCTCCTCCCTCCATTCCCACCAGCTTTATGGCGAATGTTCGTAGGGCTGGGTGGGGAGGATGAGGGGCAGGGTGGATGCAGCTCAGCACGGACACGGGCTTTACCATCTACCGAAGATAGTTGCTTGGATGCCCCAGATGTTGAGAATAGCAGATGTCAAGCAATCACGGGTCTCTGATTTTTATTTAAAGATTTAATCATGCCCTTTGAGATTTTTTTATTACAAGATTTCCCCAGCGGTGAGCTTCTTGAATCAGGTCATTGCACCATATAATCCCATGTCTTCAGAGATATCAGCTGGATCACTGAGGTTCCTCCACAAACATGTATTTTTTAGAAGAAGTTGTGTGTGTTCGTGAGTCGACTATGAAGCTGTACAGTCTTGGGATTCACTGTTGGCCAGGGGAAACAGACCTCAGCTTCCCAGGTGTGTTGAGAAGAACTGCCTGTTCTTTTTGATGTGATTTTAACTAATTTAACAAACACAGAGATTAAAGACAGAATGGCCACCACTCCCCTCCATCAGATTTCTTTAGCCTTTTCACAGTGCTAGACAGGTTCCCCAGTAAATTTAACACTCTTATCACACGCACTCCCAATCCTTCAGGTTTTAAAGTCACTTAGAGACTCCGCCTCAGTTTTGGGGACTGAGAAAGAATTTCTCGCAACAATGTTGTTTGTGGCTTTTAAAACCTGCTTGGTTTTAGGTCATTTATTTGGAGCATATTTCCAATACGTTGTTTCTCCCGACTGTGATGACTAGACTAAATATTAGCTGCATACTAAGTAACAGGAGCTACAAGCGGAGTCCAGGAAAAAGCAGCAGCAGTAGCGGCTGGTGTTGAGCAGACATCCAGCTGCACTCCTTGGAGACCTCTGTGGCCTTCAGCTTTGGGGCAGCAACCACGAGTGACCTAAACTGACTCCCTGATTGTGGACAAACCCCACAGCAATATTGTCTGTGCTTCTCTCAGGCCAAGACAACACGAAGACAGTGAGAGATCATTTTAAATAGCCTTCATTAATTATTTGGATTCGGATTGTTTGGGAAAAAAAAGTTAGAAAATGCCAAATGTTGAAACCTGAAACTTCAGGAGAGTATCTTGGAATCACAGAAGTTAAAATCTATAAGTACCTCAAGTTATCACCTACAGCTTGTTTGATCCAGATAAGAATAACTGGACCTAGATGTTCCCTGGTATATATCTTATCTGTTTTAAAAAAACCTTAGATATCAGAGTCTCCAAAATGTGCTATATAGCTTATCCCTGATCTTAGAAAGTTCTTTCCGTTTCTGCAGATGAGGGCTGACCTCTTCACTTTTATGGCCTGCCTGTACAGAACATGGAGAGCAATTGATCGCTATCACCTTTGCAACATCTTTTTTATATGTTTGAAATATGTTATCAGACAACCTGATGTCTTTCATCCAGACTAAATACATTTCTTCAAACTTCCTTCACCTTCCACATTGCTCTTGTCATCCTTCTCGATCACTGCAATTTGTGATATCTGTCATGAAGTGCAGTGCCTTTGTCAAAAGACTTTTGAAGGCCTATGCCACTGGGGATGTACTTTTGTGTTGTCTTCTTTTTGTATAAATTTGAGACTTTGACATTTTGGGAGGCCCTGTTTATAGACCAGGAAAACTCTTTCCCCTCTAACTGCAGATTTGTGCTTCTTAATAACAATATAGTTACTTGGATTACTTCAGGTTTAAATTACTTTTCTTCCTAACAAGATAGATAGCTATTTGCGCTGATAGCCTCATATAATATTTCTATCCAGCAACACGTTAATTCATTGAACTTCCATTCCGTTTACTCAGAATGGAATGTGCTCCATTTGACAACAAAAGTCACTGGAGATATATCACAGATTAAAGTTTCCATCATATAAGGTATCTAAGTTGTACATCAGTGGACTGGGTGGTTAAGTGATGTTTATTTGTGGTTGTGTTATTGAACTGCTGTCCACAGCAGGGACGATTCCTTGCTTTTGCATTACCTCTATGTGACAAGCAGTAAAATGGGATTAATAATACAGGCATGTTTACAAAGATTAACTAATGATTTGAGCATTTTTTCATTCCTGTCCTTAGACAGCATTTGGGCATCTATCAGTTGAAAATGTTGTGCAAGTGTTTGGCAACACTGTGTTAAGCGTCCTCTCATGCAGTAAGAGCTATTGGCATTCTCCATTGTAGACTTTGTTTGTTTAACGTAGTGATCAAAAGGCACATTGCATTGCCACCAAAACCTGAGTCACCCTCCCCAAGGAACAATCATGCTTTCTTTCCATTTGGGTGGAGATAGTATATTTCTTACTGAGGGAGTGGTGATCTCAGTCCGAAATTTCTTTATAATATTTAGTAAGCTGAAGTGGGCTATTTTATATTGAGGAGACGGAGAACAGGAGGCTTAATGCATACATGCCGGTAAGCTTTTGTCATTGCACTACTAGGATCACAGCAGCAGTTTAGTGTCTTTTTTCTTCCTAGTGCAGAGCTACAGGGGGAGAGGGAAGGAGCCTCTGTATAGGCGGTGCCGTGAACTTTGAAAAAACATCTGGCAGATTCTGGCTGTAGCAAAGGAATAGAAACATCCCTCCGTCTTTTCCAGACATGCTGCCTGTGCACTGCCTCACTTTCTAACGGGGAACATTCTTCTGTGGAACCACCGGGTTTGACTTCTTCACAGTCAGGAAGATGCAGCAACATCAGCATACAGCAAGAGTCACCCTGACAGTGGCCATTTGCCTACTGTGGGCAGCAGCACATCGTAGCAGAGGGAAACGGTGGGAAGTAGAGGGTGATGAAGCTGCCTGTCATGTGCTCGGGGACGGGATTTGAGCACGAGGAGGACTGGTTTATCCTGCCCTAGACAGGGTCAAGCAGAAGACTTTTGAGCTGGATGCCACTTCCTTATGCCCCAAGACGAGAAGCAGGAGGGAAGAAGGAAGGGGAAGAAGGGCAGGGTTCAGAGGCAGGGTTGTGGCAAAACCCACCCCTAGCGACATCCCTGTTTCTCTCCTGTTAGCTACTATAAAACCCTCCCAAGAGTCTGGTCAGGGGGAGGAGGGAAGAGAAGAGCAACCAAAGGGAGGTGCAAGGGACATAGGGTGGCATATTAGAAATTTGCTGGAATTGGTCAGTTGGGCTGGAACGTGACAGGGCTCTGGAGAGTTACTCATAATACAAAGTTTCGAAATATGTACAACTCACGCTCAAAAAATGGCTTGTGTCTGAGGGTGGGGAATGTTTTCCCCAGCCCCTGCTTGCAAGACAAATAGGAAAATGGGGGGAAAAAATTACTGCCACTACAGTAAACTGTTTGTTTAACTAAAGATAATTGCACTGAAGTTTGCTTAGGTAACTTTTATTCTTGCTGCCTGATTCCTAGAGACAATCTAGGGCTGGTACCTGATAGCACAGCTGGGTCCCAGCGGGGCACAGAAGTGGAAAAGGAGTGTACCTGGAAGCCTGAGTCTGGGCTCAGTAAGGCCTTTGGGGATTTTAAGTAGGTTTTCTTATGAATCAGGAAAAGTGATACTGAGTGCCTAGGTTTTTTTAAAAGACTGTCTGCAATCAGAAAGATTATTAATTTATTTTAGCTGCACAGAGGCACTAGCTGGTAGGTGACTGTTGCCTTCAGCATATTATTTTTCTCATGTGAATTTTTGCTCTTGTTTCCCAAATGTATAAGAGTATGAATCTCCTTATAATGCAGCTACACTTCTGTACTCTCTACATCAAAAAACCCATTACTTAGATCAACATCAGCAAATTCTTCTGACGTGCAGTATCAAATTTCTTTTAAAAATTATTGTATGAATGGTCCAAATTTCTGCCTATGCTCAACTAAAACTGGGTACCGGTGCCAGTGCTTTACCATCACTAACCTGGAGCGATCTTCTCAAAGGCCTTTCTGAGTAGACACCTCTTGAGTGCTGCAATCCATCCAACTGTGACAATGCTTGCATGATCGTGGTGTGACTGACAACGACCAGGTACCTGGGTTTCTCATAGTTGCAGGAGACAAGTGACAGAACCACGATTGAGCCTGATGGGAGGAAAGCTTCTTCCCAGCCTGTCTGACTTTAAAAAGATCTTTGCTTGCCTCAGCCATGTATCAAGTCACTCTGACCTGCTACAGTTAGATTTCCATAAATACAATCTACAAAAGGAAATACTTGCTCTAGCTAATGCTGTGGGGAAATTACAGGTCAATTCATTTATCATACTCATCAGTATAATATAATGCTGGGTGCACAAACTAGTCCTTTGATTATGCAGAGCATTGTTCTAAATCACTTAGCACTCAGGATGTGTTCTTGCAGATGGCAAGAGCCAGCAAGTTTAGGCTAAATCAGGGAGTCATAATTTACTGTCTCTGACAGTTACACTGACAACAAGGTGGGGGCCTCAGCCGCGGTACAACAGGCTGCGGTGCTCTCATCAGTGTAAAATTAACCTCCGGATAATGGCCAGGTTAGATGTATGCCAGGAGCCAGTGAAGACTCATCTCATCTGAAGTGGGGATGCAAACTGATGGGTGGCTTTGCCCCCTTTGCCTCTGGCTCTCCCCCTTCCATTTCCTTCTGTCTTCAGCTGAAACCGCTGATAAGATGTGTGGTACCTGCCTTGCGTTTTCTGTAGCTGCCACTCTGGGGAGGTGGGGACAAGAAGCAATCAGAAATTAGCAATACCTACAAGGAGTTTGCTTACATAGTAGAATGATAATACCGCTCTTTGCTTTGAAGCTCTTTGGATCTTGCATGTTTCGAAGCACTTCAGGACAAGGTGAAATTGGAGTGCTTTACTCCTTTTTCAGCTGGGTCAGTTGGGGCACAGAGGTGTACCAGAACATGTTCTAAGTTACCCAGTGAGACACACGGGACTTCTGAGCCAGGACTTGGTGCACCCAACGCTCCAAAGAGCACTTGTTTTTTCTATTAATTAAAATAACTTAGGGTGGGTAACTCAGGCCTGGAGATACATTCAAGGAAGCAAAAGTAGTCTTTGCAAGTGTCAGTATGCAGTAGGAAGGAGTAGGAAGGAGTATGAGCTGGCATCTCCTTTCAAGCTCCGTTAGAGTCTCTCCCAATATTTCTGACTGTTGCATTCTCATCCTGTAGATGTTTTGAAACATATATTCAAAAATGCCTGATAAGTATCTTCATGATGGATGCTCAGGAGTTCTTTAATGAGACTCAAAGCCAAATCCTTGCTTCTGAAAGTCTGTTTCAGACTTGAAATTCTATGTAGGAATAAGGACCTGTTGCAATCAAAGACATCCGTCCCCAGGAGAGAAGAAAGATGAGAGGTCGAGGCAGTGTGGGATAACATCAACACTCAGATTACCTTCGTGCTAGGTATTTCTATGAATCTGCTCTTCCAGAGCAGAGGAAGCCTCTAGGTGTCACTTGAATGTATTGGGATTTATTGGAAAAACAGCAGGTTCCCTTAAGTGTCTCATTCCGTGATGCTGGTGTTCCCTTCTCCCCAAAACACTTCCAAGTATTTTCATTTGCTTTGTGGTTTAGGGGCAAAGAAACTGTTGAATAATAGCATAGCCAGACACATCTTTAAATACTTTTTTGTGTTTACAGAGTGAACGTTTTGGTGGCGAAAAGAAGTTTCTGGCGTTTTTAAATTTTTTCACTGTAGAGCCTTACAGGTTTCCTTACAGTACGTGCACTGGGTAAGGGGTGGGGGGGAACCAACAACAAAACAGTAGGTTTTACCTATTTGCCAGTGAAATTCAGTTTTTGTTTCTCACGCTGAGGCCTCAGAGACTTGTAGTCCTTGTCACGTGCAGCTCTTTACGACAGGAAAATGATGTTCCATAACCAAAAGCCATCATCACAAAGATCCTGGAAGCACAATCAATCACACTGGATGCTTACATAGATCAACTATTCTTTAGCAAATTAGACCCACTTTTGACAGCATGGTGTTTAAATTTGAAGGCAGAGAAAATTTAGCCTCTGGTTGATTAGAAGTGTGTTTATTTACTGAACTAAGCATATATTGGAGAAAGCTGGTAAAACAACATTTCTATGCATAAATGCAATTTGGTTTATAGGTTCTCCACACTTTTTTGAAAGTGTACTGCAAAACTAGGTTGAAAACATGTGAAAGTGTTGCAGAATTATCAAAAGGAGATAGAGCTGGAATGAGGACAGCTGCTTACTTAATCAGCTGTGAAGGAATGAGAGGCAGCGTGGGATGGGGACGATAAACAAGTTAGTTCGTTCTTCCTAAAAATCCACCAATATTCCATTTTCATCACAAGGCACTACCACTCACATCCTGCTAAGGTGAGCAGAATAGCTTACAGTGCCGTTTTTTCATGTAGTAAATACTGATGCATCAGCTTGTGTTCGTTTCCTTGCAATCACAGTGGCTGGAAACTAACTTTTTAATAAATGAAGGCTAATTTCCGAACAGACTTCACACCAAGGGTAATACCATATTTCAGGGTCACAGAAGTCATGCAGCACGCACAGGTCTGACATGAGAAACATGGATGATTCCTCTCCGGGCTTTTTTGGGATTACAGCCTTACCCTCTGGGAAAGGTGAGCTCAGCACCTGGGAGGAGAGACAGGTCACCAGAGCAGCAGGCCGCGGCAGAGCGTCCGGCCATCGATGGTGCTTCAGCCTTGATGCATTTTCAGGGTACCTTGAAAGGGAAGAAGGAAAAACTAAATGCATGAGCTGATTATAGTATGAACAGGTGATACAGTATCATTTATTGCTATTGATAAAATAGCAATAGTATCAATCGCAATAGTACTAGGAGTTTATTGCTACAGTACAGTTTTCCTTGTTGAGTTTCTTGGAGTGAAAAAAGAGTCTTTATTTGATGAGCTTTAATCTGTAAAAATACCTGACTAGTCCTGTGCACACTGGAGTGGAACAGAGAAAAGCAAATACGCTGGTTAAGGAGAAGATAAAGGACTTCAGCTTGTTTAGTCTAGCAAAATAAGGACAAAACAGCGGAATGGGGATACAATTACTGTAAGTAAATACACCGGAATATAACACTAGGAAAGGAAGAGAATACTTAAGCTAAAGGACAATGTCAGCTTACTAAAAATAGGTAAGACCTGGTCAGGAATAAATCTGCGCTGGAAATCAGGTTTCCAAACCCCAAAGGAAGGAGAATCTGCAACACCTTTCCTCTAGGGCCAGAATCCCTCACTAGTTTTTAAAGGAAGTATTTGCAAAAATGATACCTGTGATACCCATGGAATATGCCTGATTGCACAGGGGATACTCTCTGCTCTGACATTTTTATTTTCAGCCCTTCCTTTTGGATGCAGCATGAAAGAAAAAAAAAAAAAAATCTCAGAAAGTACGCAGGTCAGATATACACCTTGGGATGTCTTTGCCATACAATGACAGGGCAGCACGTGTGCACCTCTTGCACGTCTCTCAGTAGGAGCTGAAACATGGCCTTACTCAAGCTCAGAGTTGTTATCAGTCAAATCTTCAACAAGCGAAAAAAAGTTACTTGTTTCTCCCCACGCTGTATTTTGTCCCTAGAGGAAAGAAGCCAGGAATGTACTCCCTTGGTAGGAAGGATAAAAGGGAGAAACTTTATTGCTTTGGAAATGACCTTGCTGAGTTCCTCCAAGACAGTCTTGTTTTACATCTATCAATTGCAAAGTTATTATTACTTGTTTAGAGGAGCATAAGCAATCCTCCCTGGTATGCCTAGGCAGCAACAAGAGAGAGGAAACAAAATACCTAATTTAGTTGGAGTTGGTGAACCTGAGGGGCAGAAGAGTCAATGGGGAATCAGGCCTGCCAAAACTTTGCTACATCAGACTGTTGAGGTAAACTGCCTCTTGTGTCTTCCTGCTGCCAACACGATTCCTCAGGCATCAGCTCTGGTGACGTCATTAGCCTGCACAAGGTATCCCTCTCAGCAGAATTAAGTCACAGTCTCCAAACATTCAGACATCATGACTCAGGCCTCTTAGAGGCACGAGATTTATCTTTAAAGGGCCTTAGATTTGTCAAGTGTGTGTGTCTAATCTGATAAAACTTTAAATGCTCTTTTACCAGTCTTTTGCATAAAAGATCAGGACAGATTAGGATATGCCTAATCCTTAGTGTGAAATTCTGACAATGCTGCAGGCAGTGGGAGTTCTGCTGGTGACTTCAAGAGACTAGATGCTTCTTTTGCTTTCATCTCAGGAACCCTTGCTACTGGAGAATGGAAGTCTCATTTGTGAATTACAGAGGAAAAATAGTTTTCATCCTTTGTAATTGAAGAAATTGGTGACCAATGGGTCAATTTGTTACCCTATACAAAAAACGGGGGGGGGGGGGGGGGGGGGGGCGTGGCGGAATTGAAGTTTCTCAACCGTTATTAAAATTAAATTAAATTACCTAAGATGCCACTTCTTAGATCCTATGAAAGCAGGGTACATTTGGAGTTTATTACAGACAAGCAAACAAGCAATCCAGGAGATTTTTCTTTGATAAATAAGATGATGTTGTGACTCATTTTTCATATGTCTATTGGACTACGTCGCTATGTAATTTGTTGGCCAGTGGGCTGCCTCTCCCATGAAAGCTCTGGTAGTTAATGCAAGCTCACCAAAAGCCTTAGATCTCTTCTGTGGTGAAGTTTGATGCTAATATGAACTTTGACATCCAAAAAGAAAGCTTCTCCACTGCTTCTTCAATGCTGCAGAGAAGACAGTAGCAAAGAAATATCTCATCGCAGCAGGGTCTTGCGAGAAAGATCTCTAGGTTGAAAAGAGGGGGAAACCAGAAGCTGGAGATAAGGATCAAGGTGACGTAAATAGCTGAGCGTCTACATCCATCAACTAGTGGTAGTATGGGAAATTTCTGAAGGTCTGCGTAATTAAGAGGAAGACATGGCCTTTGGTGTAACTGGATGGAATATCTCAGATACTTGCCTTTTTAGTTCAGAGGAGCAATCGCTTCTACAGGGCCCAAGGGCTGTAATGGTTTGATTTTAGTAGTAAATCAGTTCCACAAATTCCTTATGATCTGGAGATGGAAAACCAGAGAAGAAACAGCTTTTGAAGCTTATGCCAAAGTCTCAAAAGCTTTTTGAAGTATATGGTCTTCCTGTGAGCCACCAGAGCATTAGAGCATCCAAGGGCAAAGCCACATAGGAGTGATGTCTGGGATGCAAAGTTAAACATGCTGGCTCTGCCAAAACCTGTTCCAAAGACCAGTATGCTTCAAGGCTATACTATATTCAAGCACTGTGTGGTCCTTTGGGATTAAAAGTGCCATCTAAGATTAGCAGCCTGCTCACACATCCATGGTAGCCATTCAGTAGGTTTCTTCGACCACTCTTGCTCCCATTCCCTGAGCTGGGGTACATTATAGCAAAAAATGATGGAAAGAAACACTATAAACAGCAATTGGCAGAGCCACTTCTCATTTTCTAGGCTGTCTTGTTCATAAATAACCTGAAATCAGACACCAATTTTAAAAGATTTTCCCTTGCAAACATCTGGACAGAGTGAGAGGAAAGCGAAGCCATGCTCTGTCTCACCAGGACGTTACTGCGAGAGGAGCTGAAGGAAACTGCTCACTGAGCTTTCGCATAGGTTTGCTCCCCACCCCAAGAGCATGGTCCCACCACTGACCACACGTAGTCTCTGTGTACCGTCTCCTTTTGTCCGATGATTTTGAATAGCTGAAGTGATAGAACTATTGCTCGATGTGCTTCTGTGTTTCTACAGGATGCCAGTAGAGGGCAAAGATGACTTTAGGCCTGATGTGAGAAATCACACGGGATGCCCTGCAGAGCAGAAAAATTGCATGACTTAGGGGGAAACGCAAAAATGAATGGGAGTTTGGGAGAAAGAGGTGTCCCCAGACCTCTTTCTTAGCTCTTTTTCCTGTCTTGTGAGTACAAGTTCCCACGCACACAGCAAAGCACCATGAATCATGGTGGTGAGCTCAATGCTGCCATGAGACCATTGCAGGATCCAAGAGGCTGTCGGACTCAGATCCAGAGGAGCCCGTCTGTCCTCAGCAGGACAGATGTGTCCCTGCCTGGTTGAAGTGCTGTTGGTCCCCACCATGCCTAGGAAAGGGACAGGCCTGGCTACTGCATCTGTTGTGAACAGACTGCTCTGTTACACTGGGCCAACCCTCCCTTCTTCATCACCTTTCCCTCTGTCTTTCCTGAACGACCTGCTTAAAATGGGCTACAAGGAAGGGTCTTCCATTGGTATCACATGGGACCTCGTGGTAGCTGACTATTTCCCACATCTTTACCAGGAAAGCTTAAATACAAGAGTAAATAAGGTTTTTTTTGGCTCTAGTCTAGGGGAATGTAATTAGCTGTAATAAAAACAATCTTTAAAGGCCTTGTAATCCAAATAACCCAAGAAATTAAGACTCAGAAACACAGATCTTATTTAGATCCTTTCCCTGAGCTGAATAAAACATGATTTACATCAGGAAGTATTTCAGATGATCTCTAACACACCTTAGTAAAGGGATATTTCGTCTCTTTTCACTGCAATTTCAAATCGTATGTCCAGCTGATTTATCAGTTCATTATAACATGCTTTTCTTCTACACAAGCAAATCCTAGGTATCTGAAAAGATTGTTTATTCCTCTGCTCCAGAAACAGAAATAGCTCAACATTTTGTAAAATTGTAGGAGTCTCTCTCAGGAGCTGATGTAAAACCTTTCTCATAGATATACACACACACACAAAATCAGGGATAAAATTGGAAATGAACTGTAAATAAGCTTCTTGTTCTTTTTCCTGAGGCAGCTGTTTTTATAAAACTTCCCAACAGTCAGAGGTTTTGCCAGTTCTCTCACCCATGGAGGGAATGATTTTCCTCAGAGATACCAGTTGCTACTTTTTAGCTGTGGCTGTGCAAAGCATCTGTGCTACTCCGGAAGGCAAAGCCTATCACAGAATTTCTTACCTCTTTTTTCCATCCCTCCTATTAAACGGTGGGGAACATGAGCAGGGACCTGCTACACAGCAGTGAAAGACCACCAAATTCAGAATCCAGAGGGCTATAATCAAGAGACAACTGTCGTAACTTTACATGCATGACAACTGATGTACAGTACCACCACTTCATCCAAGTCACAAAAATCCATACGTGTGATTGAAAAGCAATGGAAGGCAAATAAGGAGTGGGAGGAAAAGCTAGGCAAGGAGGACACACTGCTTGAAAAGAAGAAATCCTAGCTCCTCTTCAAGAAGAAAATCAGATGGAATACATTGGCCTAGGCATAGCAAACGTTGCCTTAACACTATTGCATCCAAACACTCAGCATTGAAAAGAGGAGCCAGACAATGAACTAGAAGATCCCATACAACATCATTTTCCAATGGCCTTGACAGCTAAGGAAGCTCAGGAAACAGAAATGATATGAAGTCTCCTTGTCTTTTTGTTCTTTACACAGTTTCATTCTTTTCTTATGTTAGTAGAATCATAAAATCATGGAATGTGTTGGATCGGAAGGGACCCTCAAAGGTCATGTAGTCCAACCCCCCTGCAGTAAGCAGGGACATCTTCAACTAGATCAGGTTGCTCAGAGCCTCATCCAGCCTGGCCTTGAATGTCTCCAGGGATGGGGCCTCCACCTCTGAGCAACCTGTTCCAGTGCTTCACCACCCTCATTGTAAAGAACTTCTTCCTAATGTCTAACCTAAACCTACCCTGCTCTAGTGTAAAACCATTGCCCCTCGTCCTATCGCTACGTGCCCTTGCAAACAGCCCCTCCCCAGCTTTCCTCTAGGCATTTCCTGTAGCACATTTGAAGCGCGTTAGGGCAGCCAGTTAATCTTGGTAAGTGGAAGAGAATATTTTATTTCTCAGATGTGTATGAAACATTGCATCTGATTTCTAGCAGACAATCAGTACGCTGATTACACAATATAAGAATACCCTAATTATACAATATAAGAATAACGTTAGGGAGCTATTAAAATATATCAGGCCTCTCAGAAATGGACACAAACCACAGAAATGTAAAGCTGAAGAGGACCTCAAGATATTACTGAATTTGCCCTTTTGTACTGGGGGCCAGTAAATGTAGCAAGACCATCCCTGACAGCTGTTTGCTTTAATTGTTCTCAAATCCTCCAATAGTTTGAAGTCTATGCCCACGTAGGAGAGTTTATTGCTCTTACAGTTGGAAAGCGATTTGTAGCATAAGGGTCTGCCTTGTTTATTGCAATGTGGACAGATTTCTTTTCTACTTTCTCCAAGGTCTACAAGAAACTGCTAAACCCCTGCTTAGCACTCTTCAGCAGTATTTTACCCATCAGAAAACTTATGCATCCTAGCTGGTTTGTTTTCTTTTCTAGTCTGCATAAACCCATTTTTTCCAACCTTTTCCAATCGTTTTCTCAAGTGTCACACACTTTCTTAAAACATTTTCTTGTTGCTGTGGTGCACACTACTCTCAGCTTATCTACAGCTTCCTTAAAATCTGAGGATCTGAGCCCATACTAGCCTCATCGTCCTAAAAAGCAGAATAATACCTCCCATCTCTCACACATGCTACTTTTGCTCATACATCCCAGGATAACACTTATCCTTTTGGAAGTCATTGGGCTTGTTTGGTAGCAGAACTTTTACACTTTCCAGATCCTTTTATGCAGTAGTAATTCTGACACTATTCCAGACGTTTTATTTGATTTTAATTATCTTTAAATTGTTTGGGATGACTTTCTTGAGTTGAGAGGATGGGATTTTAAGACTTCCTGACACGGGCTCTATACTGACGCATGCTGCTTTTTTTCTCATGAATTCTGTTTTTAGTTTCTTCCTATTTTGCTGCCCAGAGGCCTCTGCACCCAGGGCAGCCAAAAATTAAAATTAAGATGAGAACAGGAACTAATTATTTCTACTTGCTAATAAGACCAGAAAATTATCATTAAATTAAACTTCAGAAAGTTGCATGTTACACATAAGAAAAATTAGGCTATGTGGAAAAAGAAATCTGCTAAGAGGTGGTGGAAACACCACCAGTAGATCTCACCAAAGCTACGACTAGCTGGCTACTCGTTGTCAGCACACAGTTGTACAGATTTGCTTACTGCAAGGAGTCATAAGTCAGAGAGGAAAGAGGTCTGCTCACACTCTTTGACCTTCCAAGGCTATACATAGCATAAAACAGCTAAGGGAAAACTAAGCTTGCATTAGGAATCCTGTGAAGGAGGCTTACCTAGGTTCTGGTCGCATCCTGACGGGAAACGGTACCACTACCTCCCCCTGCGAGAAGATGGGTGAATGAAGAAGCAGCAACAAGGCATGAGAAACCTGACAGTTTGGAACAAGAGGGAACAAGGTTAACCTCCTCAGTAATTGTCAGCCACCCTCCTGAAGAATCTCTGCCACAAGAGAAGGTTGTACACTTCTCACGAAGCATGTGCACATCAGTTTTTGTTTAAATTTTGTATAATGGACACCTTCAGTGTGAAGATGTAGGCTTAGCTCCTTTTAACCCTTGAAGATTCCTGTGCTGATTCAGAGGAAGAGAGGAAACACCTCTCTCTACTGTTTTCTCCTTGTGAGTAGATGCTAATTTTTGCTTCCCCAAACTCCTTTTCTAGCAGGTGGCATATGGCAGAATATGCTCTGCCTTCCTCTCCTGTGGACTCCTGTTAAGGGAACATGCCACATCCCAGCGTCCCAATGCACAGGGATACTTGAAGAAAGGGCCTTCAGCTCCAACAAGAGAAACAACAGAAAGTGTCCTAAAGCTGTTGCATTCACCCAAACTCATGTTCTTACCCTTCACACTTCAAACATCAGCCAGGCCTAAACATAAGCCAAAGCAAACATCTGTTTAGCAGGACATGGGCGTACAGAAGACTCTTCTTCATCCGTAGTTAACAGGGCTTCTTATTCCCCTTCATGTGGAGTACCTACTGTGTGCAGATGCTCTGGAGTGAGGGTCACTCCTTTGTCGTCCTCCTTCCTAAAGCTCTAGAGGATTACTGTCCTCATCTAGCCCTGTTTCTTGTTCCCAGGGTTACATTTTAGTGTACAAATACAATTCCTTTGATGGTGCCAGCTATCCCTGGTACTTGAAGAAGACTCCTCTACCTCAGTTCCTGACTAGGCAGCCAAGAGGTATGCAAACTATGTGAATGCCACTGATAACTCTACCTGGGGCCAGTGGCACCTGCTATCCATGGTCTGTTCTTCTGTGTCTGTAATCAGCCGATTGACCCCACCTAAAATGTTCCCCTTACACCTCCTAGCACCATAATACACTAGAATTCAACTGTGGCACATGGTACCAGCTACATCCACGTTATGAGCTTGTGCTCTCATGCATTACTAGCTTTCTATAGACTCCTTGGTGACACAGATGGCAAATCTCTCACTGGGGCTTCTGCATGGATGCAGTGTGAGAGCCCATTCCCACTCCTGCCCTCTCACTGGTGTTCTGGGGTCACTTACTTTCAAGTGTTACAAAATACCCAATTGGTTCCTGACGTTGATCTGTGATATTTTTAAAGTCACAGTTTTGTCATTTATTGGGAATACCTGTAACTGGAAAAGTAACACATACGGATTCCTCTAGTGCTTAAAAAAATTCCATCGTGGGAGTTTTCTGTACCCTAAAGACTTGACATGTAGGCTGTCTAGCTTATATTGGTTGCCATCTGGCTCTCAGTCCAACTCTTTGTTTTCAGTCTCTAGGCCATTATGTCTTTGGTAAATAATCAAACATATTTTGTTCTATTCAATTTCTTTTCTTCTGTTGAATTGTTGATTAGGAGCCAAGGGTTTATTTAAACAGGTGATAACTTTGCTGCTTACTTGGTGCAACTGGAACATAGTTTTAGGTCACATCTACATGACAAATGTAGTCATGTCAAGCAATCTGAACACACAGCAACAAGCTAATGCGTTTCTAAGGCTTTAGAAGCCTTCTGGAGAGTTCCAGACAAAAAGAGCTAAGCTTTATCCTCTAAGTTCAGGGGCTGGGAGGGAGGGAGCCAGCCCCCAACTTCAGGAGCAGTAGGGACAACCGTGGTCATAAAGTGGGATTGGGGAATGCAAGAATAGTGGTAAAAGGGAACTGGAGCAGGAAGAAGGGGAGGAGGAATATGGAGCTGGAAAGGGCGCAACTACAACTCACAATAGTCACGGTCTCTTTCAAAAAATATTTTGGACCCCAGCCTCACTAACAAGGCTCTGTGAGTATTTAGATAGATAGGCATGCCTAGTCCACTTCATGGCCCTGTAGCGAAGCTCTACCCTTGCTCTCACCGAACTACATCCCTGCAAATCTAAATCCATGGCAGATATAAAGAGCATGGCTGAAAACGTGCAAAAGGTTGAACTTTTTCACTGAAGGAAGCCATGACCACTCAGCTGGGTGCTTTGGTTGTTCAACCTCTGTCCCCTTTAGCTGAAGCAGTTCAGGCTGGCACTCACCAAGCAGGAGAAGCCAAATCTATCTTCTGGCTGTCAGCCTGAAACGCCAAGCGGCCGCCGTGTCCTGCCTGCAGGCAGCCGTGACGTTCCATGGGGGCCACAGGAATTGTAACAGAACAGATGCAATGCAGCAGAGGAAAGGGAAAATTAAGACATAAAAGCAAGGAGAAAAGTGGTGGGAGCCAGCAGAGACAGACAAAAGAGATGGAAGCGGTATCCTTCCGTGAAAAATCAGCTGGGTCATTACTGTGTAGGTCTGAGTAGAACAGTGTTTGCAACCAGTTACTGCTCTTCCCCATCCTGAATCTTCTTGTTGTTGTTTTAAAGAATGGCCATTTAACAGTAAACAAACTGTGATAACCCCAAAGCCTTTTCCTCCCTCTCTGAGCCAGAGGAAGCTAAGTTTATCCCAAGCATTTCCAAAACCACATAGCATTTGAAGGCACAATAATATATGGGGCCAGAAACTTTTAAATAAAAGCCAGTTAGAGCTTCAATCCATTTCCACCTTATTTTTAATTTTTATTATGTTCTCTGAAAGAAAAATTCTATCTCAAGCCTACACATTTTAACAAGCTGCCAGTTCTTTCCTGCAGATTTTGCAGCTTTCAGTGTTTTGCCCCCGTAAGATTACGCTTTTCGGCTACTGAAAAACATCATAGAATTAAACTCCATCAGAGAAATCAATATCACTTGGCCAGGCAACGTCTTCAGAAAACTGCTTGAAATTATTTGCCAGAAAACTTATTTCCTAGTATTTTGGAGCAAATCTCCTCCCAGATAACATTCCTCAGTTACTATAGTTTCAGGTCTCAGATTTCTTGTCTACTTGATACAAATCGTGTCTCTTGCCCTAAAAAAAAAAATAAAAAAAAAATTGTTCTCAGTTCAACACATCCCTTTTTAACTCTGCTTGAGTTGTGAGTTGTCCCTGGTTGTGCTGGGGTTATCAGCGTGGGGGCTAAATGTCAGGCTCTCCCCTCAATTTAAGCAGCTGTAAAGGATGGAGAACTGCACCAAAGAGCTACAGAGGTTGAAGCTTAAAAATAGGTATTCACTTTACATTCTTGCCTTCACCTAATCGTTATCGTCCATCTCGGAGTCTAGTCTGATATTTTAGATTAAAAAGCTTCACTTCCTGAAGAAACGCAGCACAGAAGAAAATCTTAAAACCTGGGCCTCCTTCCTTATATGAAAGCAAGCCCCCCCTTGCAAGCCTTTCTCACTTTGAGCTAAGCCACCAATTTTCTATTATTTATTAAAAACTGACAACCACAAAAACAGCCAAAGAGGGCAGCGTCCCCCTCAGATGTCCAAGGCACATGGGTTACTCTTGTTCTTGTATTCATTTCCCATTCTAATCAGCAATTAAAAAGCAGACCAATTAGCTTACTATTTTTCCTTCCTTTCCAGCCGTGCCAGAGATGGAGTTGGCATAAGTCCCAGGCCGAGAGGAACAGAAAACATCAAAAAAGAGGTTGTCTGTGTCTCAAGTCTTGATTTGTTCCTTTACTTTTCGCCAACTGCCAACGTACAACCAATAAGCCGCAAATAGGAAGATTGCCAGAGACGGACAACACAGCCTTATGAATAGACACTTATCCTCTACCTTCAGAAGCTTGTGACTTCTATTTCAACAAGAACATGGATTTATTTCGCATTTGCACGCACATATTTGGCGGTTCTGCCCAGCAGCCACGAGTACGTAGGAACGAGCGCTCCTCTGCATCCAGTTTATTGTGATCAGTACGGGTAGGGCCCAACCCACAAATAAGCACACAAGAGGATTTTTGTCTCTGATCTTAGCAGCATTAGGAATTACAATACTTCCTTGTACACCCAGAAACTTAACTAGATAAACAAAATTGCGATCAACAAGTGCCCAAAGCCATAAGAGTCCAGAGAACAGTGCAGAGGTGTTGACAGGCCTTGAACGGGATTTTTGCTCTTGGTGTGGGACTATGGTCATTCATAGGATCACAGAATAGTAGGGGTTGGAAGGGACCTCTGGAGATCACCTAGTCCAACCCCCCTGCCAGAGCACGGTCACCTAGAGCAGGTTGCACAGGAACGCGTCCAGGCGGGTTTTGAATGTCTCCAGAGATGGAGACTCCACCACCTCTCTGGGCAGCCTGTTCCAGTGCTCTGCCACCCTCAAAGAAAAGAAGTTCCTCCTCATGTTTAGGTGAAACTTCCTGTGCTCACAATTAAAAGGCATACCATGGTGCCACACGCTACTTTTATATTCAAATAAGATTAAAAGCGCGTCAAAGTACTTGCCTTTTTTCCTGAATAAATAATGCATAGATCTGATCTGAAAACACAAGTACTTTTGTTTGGCATAGTTAGGAAAGTACCCAAAAGAATTTTATTAAAGGTTAGCATAGGAAATTTCAAAGTATCTATGGGGAAAACGTTAACTTTTACTTCAGCTATTTTGTGTTTTAACCTCCTCACCCCAATTTCAGAATTCCTATTTTCAGTTTTTTTTTCGTTTTGATTTCTCTGTCACCCACAGCACCACCCTAGTAAGGAGAAGGATTGGGGGCGGGGGGGGAGCAGAGTGTATTTTCCACAAATTCCTCCATAGAGAAAACAACATAACCATCAAAATATGGAGAGGGAGTTGTCACCATCTCTTTTCTACGCTTTCCCATGAGCAGCAAGGAGCAACGATAGAGAAGCAACTTCTGGCATCCCATAAAAAATATTCTAAAAATATAAAAATAAGCCTCTTTTGTTACAGTTGTTTCAGTTCAACTTGTAAAACCCCGAAGTTATTATTATTAAAATATTTCCATCAGAATATTTCTCATATGTCAATTTATTTCTCTCATGTATATTTTCTAACCAGAAGAAGTTCTGGCTACAGGCTGTATTTGGAAACTTGGCCGTCAGATGAAGCCCTCCTAATTAGAGCATGTTACCTCTTTCAGGGAGCCTCTGTGCGGGATAATGCCTCCGGCAGCCCAGTCCACCTCAACTCTCCCTTTCCAGATAAGCCCTTTTGATGTGAAATAGCAAATCTCCTTGGTCAGCAAGCTGACTCATTGTGGGCATTGCGTTTTGGACCTCTGTCCTCCTATCAGTTGGGGTACCACCCCCTGTACTAGGGTGGCTGTGTAGTCCAAGATAACCACTGCTTGCATTTGTTTTCATCCCAAGACACAGAACACCTGCTTGGACACCCATCTGAGTTTCCACAAAACATCCCCAAAAAGGGCTGGGTTACACTTTTATGGGTCTGGTTTTCTTGGGAGCTGGGATGGAACCCAAGGCAGTAAAGGTGAGAAATCCACCCCTTTTCCCTGAGACTTTGCCCACGTGCGGGGGGGAGGCTGCACCAACACAGTGGGTCAGCAGGAGTTGCATTATCTGCACGTCAGAAGAAGGCATCTGCCAATAAGAAAGTGAAAAGCGATCCTTTAAGCAAACCCTTTAAGCATCCCTGGCTGTGAAAGACCTGTAGGTGATGAACAGGTTTGAGAGGAGAGCTAAGGGCCTGCCAGGGAAAGGTAATGCCATGGGATCACTCTCAGGGAGAAGTGTGGCCCCTGGCAGGGCTAGGTTTGCTCCAACCCAGCCATCTATCCCCCTTGTTCCTCAGGCATGGAGTCAAAATAAAGCCACAGCCTGCTACTGCACTGTGAAGCCAGGCAGGGTACATGGAGGAGACCCAGCCTCCAAGGGCTTTCTGGAACAAAAAGAAGTCAAAATCTAATGGGCACTGTGCTCAGCCCAACCTTTACTCCTAGATATTACAGTATTAGCTATCTTACCATGGGGAGGTTGGGGCTAAAAACAAGTTTAAAAAAAACCCTCACAAACCCCACCCAATCCTTGCTGAAAGGCACAAGGTACAAGTCATGAATTTAAAAAGAAAACTCTTCCTGCTCAAACTATAGGGCAACAGAACCTCCCCCACCTCACCACAGGTTCTTGCATAAGAGTTGAAAGCAGTGCGTTTTGGGTTCTTCAGGACTTAAGTCCAGCTACAGGAAACGGCCCTGAACGGAGTGAAGTAGTATTTTCCTGTGTAAAAAGGTCCTGACCAGCAGCTCTTGACCTGCTATGTCACTGTCTCAACCTGCTACGTCACTGTCTTCAGACAGAATTAAAGGTTTGAGTTCTCCGTTTCCATGAAGTGCAGGTTGCTGGTATCATATTGCACCGTGCATTGTAAAGACCTGTGATAAAGCGTTTGGTGAAAAGATTTCAGTTTTTCCAAGTGTCAGCTGATCTGCGATTTTTATCTGTTAAGCTATTGTGTTCGGAGGAACTCGAAGCCAGGCACGGACCATAAGAACAAGCGCTTAACAGATACAGGTTTATCCTGTTTTCCTACTTCTTGCTACCCTACCCCCCATAAATTACTAACACTCTACTAAAATAGCGAGGGCAGAAGGCGAACAATAGTCTGTGGCTCCAACCTGCTGGGAGTGATAGAAATGTTATCAGGTGCTTACCAGACTTGAAGTTATGTCCTGCCCTCAGCAGGCACCTCCACCTCCTCCTCCTCCACCACTCCTCTGTTGTGGGGCTGGAGGAAAACGTAGAGACCGGCTACCCTTACTCAAGTCATGACAGCATCCCCCCTTCCCTCCCGTGCTTTTGCATCTCCCCACTTTCCTAGCTCACACCTCAGCAATTCCACTCTCTTCACCCTCAGGCTGAGGTTGTCCCAGTTTCTGCAGGTGGCTCCATCTCTGTCATGGGTATCACCAAGTTGCATTTTGCTACCCGTTAAGGTAGGTAGATATGTTTTCCAAGTTGCTTTAAGGAAACTGTTGGAGTTGAAGGACTGCAAATACTTCTAGGCTGCAAAATGGCGAACACTGCTGCTAGAAATCTTGTGAAAATTCATAAACAGTTACTCAGATATTTTAATAGCTCTGGCATAAGATTCAGATAGCAGTCTAAGACCCATTTTATTTTATCGATCAATTCTAACGATTCCTGTCTCAGTGCATCTTCTTTAAAAGCAGCCCCATGAAAAAACAAACAAACAAACAAAAAACGGCCCCTAGAATAAACTTTTGTTTATCTTGCCACAGCTGTCCAAAATCCTCGTTGAATAATACTTTGCTGCGCTGCACCTAACTGAAGACTAGATGCCCTTGAACTGAAGCCATCAACACCCCATACAAGTACAGGCACCTGCTTACATAAAACAACTTGCTTTATCAGCTCCTTACCTTCCAGCTCTTTGGGCCAGGACCAGTCTCATCTGTGAGGTGCATTACAAGTGTAGGGAGCTGTAAAAAGAAATCTCAATTTCTTGATTGCCATTGTCATCATGACAGAGAGGATAAATTGTAAAATTTTTATTGCAAAATATTAAAATAAATTACATTTTACAAAGACTTAGCAAATATTTACATACAGTGTGATTCCAGTGACAATCAGCAACAGAGAACAGACAGACAGGCATATTATGGAGTGATAAGAGTCAGAACTGTACAAACTTCAAAAGCCATATGAAAGACCAGGTAATTTTTAAAAAGGTAAATCCATCACAAACGGAATGAATCCCACGAGGCACAAAACTTACAAGTCTACAACAGAGTTCTTGAGTTTTTTTGTTTAGGTCAGCAGACTTGTATATTGCTTTTTGCTCTCCTCATCAGTGATGCTTGTCTGTCTCTACACGTACTCTCCCAGATCAACTGGAGGAAAAAAAAGAATAATCTCAACATATACAACTGTGTTACCATGGATCTGTTATCAGTCTGCATGTTTTGTGACATCCATTGCCAGCAACAGATTCACAAATCATTCGTTCAGAAAAATTTAAACACACCGCTTTTTGTATTTCCTTAGTGATTTCGTACCAGTGTATCAGATGTGTTAGACTGCCCACTATGAGATACGTATCTGAAATGATGCCCTTCTGGTAAAAATAGGCTTCAATAGCACAAGACAAAGCAAGCAGTGCCACAATGCTGTCATGAAGGATGGGGTCACATAGTCTATAGCACTTAAAAGGGCTTTTGTAGGAACAGACTTTCGTTGTCACATTTCAGGATTTCTTTAATTTTTTTTTATTTTTCTTTTTTTTAAAAAGTACTGGCTCATCTTCGCAAAATGAGTAAGTTTATATTGTGAAAGTGGACCCATACTTCACATGATGTGACTGGAAATACAATCTACTTGTAGGCAATAGCTAGAAAGAAGTTTCCACTCCTATTCCATCCCTTCCTTAGATGTGCTTAAAAGCCACTCCCCCCGCACTTAAAAAAAAAAAAAAAAATCTCCTTTCCTCTCTTTCCAGGAAGAGATCTGTCTCACCTATAAAACCAATTCTTTAGCATTAAGAGAGCTGTTAACGTAATTGATTAGCCAAATGAAATCTTATGTGGCATCCAAAGAAAATGTTTCCAGATTGACCAGATAACTGAAATAACTACAAGACCTTACCAAGTAGCACTGGGGAATTCACTCAGAGGCACTTCTGGGGCTGAACAGCTCCAGCCTGGACACCCCTCTTATTCACTACATGTAAATTTGAAGGAAGAAAGACTGTAGGTCCCCCAGGCAGCTGCTTTACTCAAGATGTGGAAGACAGGCAGGAAAAAGCTGTCTTGCTCAGCACTTCGGCAGTTCTGAGATGGCACCATATTTTTAAAAACCCTGGGAAATGGTTCAACTTTTTGGAGAGAGACAGTATGAAACCTCTCCAAAACACTGAAAACAAGTAGGGCTTAACGAGACCAATTGTGTTGGACCCTGTGTAAAGTGGAATTTTTTCCCAGTGTTAGGATTACATTAAGGCACATGGTGGGATGTCTTGAGAACAGTTTTGTGAGGTGCGATCATGTTTCCCCAAAAAGCAGGAATATTGTACTTTGTTTTAATAAATTTAAACTATTACTTGAAATCCCATGATACTTATTAGGCAGACTTATAGTCTATGCTGACTACACTGGGAAAGGCCAGAAAGCCACATCTAACTTGATAATATGAAACAGATCCCATCCATTCTCAGCTCTGGCGTACAAGTGCACTTTGCTACGGAGAACGGAGAGTCTGGGTTCCAGTGTGCAACATCCTCTTCCCAATCAAAGCAGCCCAGCCAAGCGTCTGGGTTGTATTATTTCTGTATTAGAGAGATATTTTTTCTTGTTTTTAAATGATGATTGGACTACACTTTTCCATTTCATGCACTTTCAGCAAGCCTTTTCTCTCCTCACTGTCCTGTAGCTTTCTAACTGTCACTAAAACCTTGATCTTTGCATCTATAATGGAAGACAAGTTGGAGGACAACAAAAGCTATATGGAGTGCTTTCTCATTTTTCTTTAAGTTAATGTGCACTTTTTTAATTTAAAAAAAAAAAAGAAGGCTACACTTGCTACACAAGCGTCCTGTGTATCGTGCATGTAGTCTTACCTACCATTTCTTACAGTTACAAGATATAGTTGTCAACAACAATGCTTCAGATATATAGAAATGCTTGAAGGGCTTGGAGTCATTTTTAAACAATGGGGGTATCTGTTAGAAGTAAATCAGAATCTTCGTGATAGGACCTCTCCCTCGTTTCCTGTCAGATATAAGCCAAACTCACCCAGCCACCCCTGCTCCAAATAGCAGTAATAGAATAAAATTTTATTTCAAATTAGAATCTCTCTTCCGCGATATAATCATAAAACACGGATTAACTACCAAGTCCAATTGAAAAAGTGTCATATATGTCGAAGATTCTGAAAAAAAGACTAGTAAAGACAGTCCCTTGTTTCACAGTAGGTGACTTCAAAACTTCCCATCAACAGGCTCTCCAACCAGAGTGCCAGTTTCCCATATGTCCTCCTCCTTCTGCGGAAGAGGCCAGCAACTGAAGCTACAGCCAATATTTGCAGTTATTAGAAATAGCTAGTAATTCAAGATTAGCGTTGCAAGATTCCATAAGCTCTTCTTACAGAGCTAGTGAGTCTGCCAGCATTACATCGAAAACAAGCATGAGACAATTTTTAACTGTTCACTGAACTTTGGAAACTTTCAGACATACTGGAATGACTTAAATACTGTAAAACTAACCAGAACAACAGAACTTGATATGTTAAGGTTCAAAGGTCTTGGCTATTTTCTGTTCCAAGTATGTTGGATACAACTGTAGTCAGTACCTTTTGCCAACACATAATCAAGAGCCTCATTTGAAAGAGTTGTCAGGGTTAACCCATAGATATCGAAAAAGAAAGAAAAATAAAACCACGGTATAGTTTTCTTTGTAGCCAAAACAATTCGGGCATAAATGTTATGAAGAGACATACTTCCTTCTCAACGAGAAGCTCATCTCCAAGCCAAAAGTTAATACTTTCATGAGCTTAGAGACAAAGTTCCTTTTTGAAAGTGCCTTATGGCCTTAAGTCACCTGATCTCATCTCAGTTTGCCCAAGATTTGACATTGCCCAGCCCAGCCTTCTTGAAAATGGGGTAGAATAACCATTGTATGTATATACATAGGTCAAGCTTTAAAACAAAACAAATAAGCAAAGTGTAATCAACTGTTTGAAAAAAAATCATCTCTCATTCAAGTCTATTCTGAAGTACCAAGGCAGGGAGGAACATCAAACAATACTGACTAACACACTGCGCAGATCAGCAGCAGTGCTACGGGTCCCTTCTGACAGGCATTAGGGCATTTGGAGAATATCTGTGCCTCCCAGGGTGATTTTTTCCCCCCCCCTCAGAAGAACAGTGTCAATAAAACTTCACCTGTACATTAGATACTGTATAAGGTTCATTCAAGTATTTCCGCTAGGAACTGGACAGTGGAAGGACACTTTCAACATTAAAAAAGTTCATTGCATCCTGCTTGTGCTCAAACATGCTTTGATCAACAGGTCTTCCAGTCACTTAACTCTTTTAACAGTTCTGGGGCTGATGTGCTGTTTAGCAGCCCAATCGGTGAGCGTCATCCCAGATGATTCTTCCTTTTTAGAGGGCTCCTTCTCAATCCATTCCTTCGGAATTTTTAATTTTAATATTTTATTTATGAAATTACAATTCGCTACAATTTGACAAGCACTGACATATTCTAGACAGATGTTTCAGAAGCCTCCTCCTCAGTCTGCCAGCACACCTCAGCTCAGACCTGTGTGTCCTGGTATTCCATCTAAAGTTTCTAATTAAGTACAACTAGCGGTTGCACCATATTTTTTTTTGTGGTAACAACTTAGCAATGGGCAACAAAAAAAAAAGCAAACCCCTTGCTTTCATTTGTGATCAAAGCAGGATTCAAATCCAGGTTTTCAGAGGTGAAAGGTTAATGGACTAACCGAACACATTTGATGCCCAAAACAGTCTCTTTGCAACAGTATAGATACGCTCCCAAACTAATTCCTCAATGAAATGCATAAACGTAGAGCAGGTCCAGTGTATTAACTAGTCTTTTCTTTTCTACTTTGTTCAAGAACCATAAAATCCCAAGGAGGAGCAGGACTCCAAATTCAACTGTTATTTCACAAGTTTTTCGGAGAAGCAAAGCTGATGGGCTCAGAAACGAACTTAGGATGGGAAAAAGACACTGGAGTTTATTAGTTTGGGACTTGCTTTTGTTTTCAAAGAGACAGGAGAAACTGCAAAAACATGCTTTTCTCCTTGCTCTGTTAGTTTGTTCAATATGCACTGACCACTTTCAGAAAACCATTGCCAAACGTGTTTCACGTTGCAGCCTTCACATTGCTTACTGTATTATATTCATTCATCAGTTGTTCATAAGGCACAGAAAGTTCTAGCTCATTGTTGGTAAAGGTAGATTCATCAGAGGATGGGAATTTTACCAGTTTTTTTGCAGTTTCAGATTCCTCTGCAAGATTATCATCCATGGAGGATTTTGACGTTTCCTCATCATCTGAGATATCTTCTTCTTCATCTTCTTCTTCATTTACAAATGTTATATTGGCATTCTCAAATATTAAGGGTCGATAGTCTCTGGAATCCCACACTTCGCCTTCTTCTTCACTAATCCTGTCTAGCTGGTTTACGAACATGGTTCCTTCTAAAGGGCTGTCTCCAATACGTTTATCATGCAGGGGTCTCAGTACATGACCATTTTGAATGTCCAGAGAAGCCTCTTCATACTCAAATGACTCTGTCTTTGTGTAAGTCACCTGGGCATCCATACTGGCATTCTGCATATTTTGTTTGGCATTTTCTACTTTAATCATTTTGTCGTTGTTTGTCTTCAGGGCCTTCTTCCCAATTTGCTTAATAAGATCATTGTAGGTCTCTTCCTTCTTTGAAAGGAAGCTGAAAATGTTGACATCCTTTGAGGTACCCATTTGAAGGGGTTTTTTAGACCGAGGATGGTTGTCAAACGACTCTTTTCTTTTTTTCCTCCGTTTCTTGATTGCTTTGTGGACTTCGACAAACATACTGACCTTCCAGTTAACAAAGAGTGAAAGCCAAGCTAGTCCCAGATAGATCCATAGCTCCACAAAATATCTGTAAAGGGCATGATAGTTTGCATCTGGATTTACACCTACAAAGAATTGAAAACAAGCACATTACTGAAAGAGGACTCACAGTTGATAAACCTTTGAAGTTAACAAGCCTGAGAAGTACTCCCTTTCACACTAACAGAGCCTAGTTGGTTGAACATTGCTCAGAGGTGCTAAGTGGGAATCTGAAACCCTTCTGGAAGAAAAAGCTGATTCCCAGGCTTTCCACTTCTTGGCTGCGTGTATTCTGACCACTAGACTACAACACAAAATGGCAGCATATTTGTCCTCTCCTTGTAAGCTACAAAAGTGAACTTTTATCCTGTTTGAAAATTATAAGCCTTCTCCCTGACATTGAGGTATGAATATACCATATGGATATATTTCTTATATGATATACACCATAGGGATATATTTTACATATATGGATATATTTCTTCTTTGAGAAAATGATTCAGAATTCCACTTACAAGGACCATTTCCAAAGCCCTGAACAAGGCAGTGGATTTTAGAGAAAGACAAGATTTAGGAAGCTGACACCAGTATGTTCAGCATCTCCTGTTGACTAGTTCTAGAGAGCTGCACAGAGAGTATTGTGCAGTACTTGGGCGCCCTGCTTAGTACACTGTATCCCATCAAGAGGTGTGTTTAACTATCAGTGTGGACAGTATAGCTCATTGCCTGAAATAGGGACCTGGGGGACCTGAAAGAGTTACGAACTCCAGGCTCTAGACTTAACTCAATAAAGGCCTTAGCTATCTAAACCAAGATTGAAGAGCCAGATCTAGTCTATGGGATCAGTACCCAGCTTTAACTGAATCTTCTATTCAGCAAAATGTTTTGTAAAAGCTTAGAAAGCACCTTTTCGAATTAGAGTTTGGAAACAGAATTGCCATACTATGGATGTAGTGAAATAATACATAAAATACAATTACTGACCAGCAACAAAATCTCCAAATCCTATGGTGGTGATAGTGATGAATGAGAAATAGAGGCCTTCAATGTAATCCCATCCTTCAGTCACCATAAAGACAAAGGGAGGAATAACCAAGTGGACCAAGACACCCCAAACGATGAAAATAGCTGTGCATGTAATTTGTGCTTTCCTCTGTAAAGAAAGAAGAAAAGAAGTCAGGGAAAGACCTCCAAATTTTCTTTTACCATTCGTGCATCACTTGACAGTATCAGACATTTCAGAGTTTTGTGCTAACAGTTTATCAGCCATTACTAGAAGTCACTGACTGAAGTAAACACACAACTATTTTTTTTCCCCTTTATGCCGAACTCACTATTCTTTCAACTACTTGCTCAAACAGGACTATTTCCTCATAGTTTTTTCACACTCTTGAAAAGTTTAAGGACTTCCTGATGTTTTATAAATAAGCATGGGATACAGACATAGCATTCTAGTCTAAAAAGCAGTCAGTACCTGTGATTTTCATTTTATTCATTTGAGTATAGAGGATCACAAGTGTTTCAGATGCTTCTCTCGTATCTATGCCTCCTACCCCTGGCCACTCATGCAACCTCTGCACAAAGCTGCACACACACATCCACCATCATTTTCTGTACTTCCTTCTCAGGTGCTGAACCAAGAAAGTAAGAACAGAGCAAGAGCTCCGTTTCTGAAACCAGGACCTAAAACAGTCCCCGCTGTCCTCCCGGCACTATGTCCCTGCATGGCCTCCCATCTCTGTGCAGAGTTAGAACTGAGATAGAACTCACTTTGGGGGGGGGTAGGGGGTGGGCAGGCGGAACAGCAACCAACAAACCAAACCAAAACCTACCAAAATAAACCCCACACCAAACCACTACGAAAAAAAAAACCCAACGAAAAGAAACAAACAAAAAACCCACAAGCCAGTAACTCAGAACAAAACATTATTTTCCAGTTGATCCACTGCACAGCAGGAAGTACTCACACTAGCAGAGAAGCAAATGAGCACCAAGCAGGACAGCTTATTTCCGTGCCAGAGGAGCTCACACAGAATGTCTGTGAAATGGAGCCTCACCTACATTTGTCCTACAGGTTTCTAATGTAAGGAGATACACATCTCCATAGAAGCTGCAAGATCTATATTTAGTATCAAAGGTTTCTAGAAGATCTCATTTTGCTAAAACTTCTTGCAGAACTCACATATCAGACCCCAATTTCCCTTTCAGTTATTTCTATGCAACACCATTTGGGAAAATTCATATTTGTGCAAGTGTTCATTTACTACCAAGATTAGCAGGTAAGTTAAGAAGTGCAAGTTTAATTCATGCATCAAAAATACAGAGCACAAGGGTAAACAAGCGAGGGCCTTACCAGGCTTACTCCTCTTTTCGTCAGAAACTGGCCCAGCCTCTTGGCACGTCCTCCAAAGAACTTCCCCAGAGCGCTGATCCACGTCAAGCAGAGAGGAACTCCAAAGAGCCCATAAAATATGCAGAAGAGACGCCCAGAGGGTGTCTTTGGAGAAACATTTCCGTAACCTAAAAGAGATAAGTATGTGCATGGTCTGTTCTTGTCGCGGAGAATTCAAGGAAATTCTGCCTATGCACAAAACAACATTGCGTGGGCTTCTGCTGTATCAGGTGCTCCTTACTTCACCATCTGTAACAGCTTTACTCTACTCCAGCTGCTGCTCTTCTGAATCTGGATGCCTTCCAATTCTACTCTAGCAAACGTGTATTCAATTAATGCACGCTGAGAGGATTACTGCATTTGAAGTGTTTCCTAGATTTTGTGCATCTTTTTCTTGACAAGGTGAGATAAATATGAAATAAAGCGCATCTCAAAACTTCTAATACGATTCCCCAACCTTAAGCAACCCTGTTAAAAACTTTAGTGAATCAATTTTACAGAATAAAAGCTCAAAATTCATCCTGAAGCTAGATTCCACGTGAAAGATTCCCTATACACATTTAACATCTGGCCTGGTGCCTTTCCAGGGTAAGAGTTTGTGAGTTAAGTGCCAAGTAAGCTGTGACATAGCAAGGTATTTCAACTGCATTTAGGTTTTTCGCTGGTCACAGAAACTAACATGGCATTGCAAACTCGGGCTCTAAAATAAGCAACCTATATTCTGAACTTCTGCCAGGGTGTTCTTACTTAGGTGTGTTCCTGACTTCAACTTTTTGTCACAAGTTGTATTATAAGTTGGGCATTGTGAGTTTCAAGTGATAAAGAACACCACAGTACTGCATATGGTTCAACAGTAAGACTTCCATTTCAGTCTCCCTCCAGCCTTCTCTGGTTGTTTTGCATTCTTATTTTTGCAGTGTAGGTGTAGCAATGCCATGTAGCAAAGATTTTTCTGTAAAAGCAGAAGGCAGATATGTAGAGCTCTGAAAATCTGTATATCAAAGTAGGAAGAAGCCTTTCAATGCAGAGGGTTTTACAAGTACAAATCAGTAGTGAGGTTTAGAAGACAACACTTGTTCTACTTTGCCTTCTTTAAGAGACAAATAAAAAAAAAATCTAGATTGTTCTGCACGCCAAGAACATTGATAATTCAGTAGTTTAAGGGAATGCACATGAGTTACAGGACAGCTATACAACAACCTCATATACACATGCTTTAAGTATTAATTTAATGGAATGCTTTGTAACACTTTTGGGATTTTATGATTTGAAGATTCAAGTACGTAAATTAATGGAACCGGAATGACACCAGTCAGCCCCAGCAGCACCTCGAATCTGTTATTTATTGGAAAAGCACTAATTTCTCTTCTGTATACCCATGAAGAGAGTGCCAAAACACTGTTTTTTTTTCCCCTCTATGAACCTGCAGGTGAACACATACTCTAGACAACTCCAGCCATGGGGACTTCATTCAGTGGCTTAGCTTGACACATAAGTGGAAGAGTATAAACACACTAAGGCATACAGAAAACTGCAGTTACAAAATTTGACATAATAAATACTTACCGATTGTGGTGATCACAGTAGCAGCAAAGATCACAGCGTTAGGCCAGTTCCAGTTGTTGAAAGTATTGTTCCCAGTGATGGCAACACCCTGTCCAGCAGCATTCGACACAACCTGTAAGAAAACAGTTTACACTCATTCTTGGAAAATCCTGGCAGCCTGAAAAAGAAGTGTGTCTGTCCCTCTCAGGTTTTCCCCCTTTGTTCATACTTTCAGAATAGTCACTCCACAGTTTTTTTGTGAAGACTAGCCTAGTATATTTGCTAAAAATAATTTTATGAAATATTAAAAACTTGATTCACGTAAGTAGTAGTAGTGCAGGTGCTCTGACATTTAAATAGCGGGGTTTAATTAGATAAACTTTTACTTGATTTACCAGTTTAATCCAAATGGATCTCTTCCAGACACCAAACACACTCCTCCAGACTGAACTAGCGTTTAACCTCCAATGGCAGTTCTCGAATTTGGTTTAATATTAGGGACATCTTCAGAACTATCATCCATTTCAAAACACTGTTACATGCCTCAGCTTGACTTGGGTATGAGCAGGATGTCATAGAATCCTTGGCAAAGCTAGTGTGATTAATATTAATCCACCTGCTGTCCCTGGCAAAGTCAAACCATCTACAAGCCAACGTAAAACTGTACTTTTCAAAGACAGACAAATTAACACTTTTCCAAAGTATTTCATGCAACAGGACTCGGATCATTGTCCTTGAATCAGGCCACTTTCTTATCCCGTCTTTGAATCTGGTATGCCTTGATGAATGCAAAACATACAATGTTTTAGGGAAGCAAGTGTACTTATTGGCATTTCCAGATTCAGCAAGTCAGGTCTTCAGGTGCTCAAAAATTATTAGCCATCTTCGCCTCTTGCAGAAAGGGACTTGGAAGACCCAGCCTCCCCTGCCTTTCCAAAACTAGACTGTAGAAAACACATTGATAAAAACCCTAATGACTATTTAGTGCAGAAAGTCAAAGTTTCAGATCAAAACCACACATCTTGCCAATTCTGACATGTATTTCTACCTCCCTGAAGTAAAAGAGAAAAATGATTTATCATATTCTCTCCTAGAAATCCTTTGTTATTTAAATCTTTGCTCTGTCACTTCATGCTGCAGCTAAAACCTTCTCAGGTTACTCTGCTTTTTTCCCCTTCCGTGTAAACCAAGGTTGTCTGAACAAAACTCTTGAGGCTACATCCCTATACAGGAAAGGTGAAAGTATCTCCAAAAGTTGATTCATAACATTATCCCACTTCCTGTGTTTCTCCCTCAATAAGCATTGAGCACAAAAGCTACCTTGAGCTAAATATGTAAAATTGGAAGCATGACAGGTGAGATTTATCTTAAACCAGTAAGAACTTAGAGGTACATACAATCAACTCTTCCTTCCCTCGTCACCCCTTCCTTCCTACTTGATTAAGATCTGATCTTGGACCCAGAAGAGACTCAACACAAAGTTCAATTGCTACTGAAAACATACACAAGTTAACACAGGTTTTAATTATTCTTGACTTATTACATATCACCACCCTCCTACTGTAATAAAAATGCCCTCAAAGTGAATGTATTGTGCATATACAAGATGCAAACAATTTAATTAAAAATGCACTTTCAACACACAAGCTATTAGAGAAGATAAAAGGAGAAGCATTGAAAGTGAATGAAGGTACCAAACTAGATTTTTCTCTTGGTAAACTCTGTGTGGGTGCAAAACTGCATGCAGTGTCTTTCCATAGCCTACAGGCTCTGGATAGAAAAGGAGAGAGAGTTCTCACCAAGGCAGTATTTGTCATAAGAAAGTAGCGTTCAAATGAGAAGTAGCCCTAAAACGGGCAGGTTGAGAGCAGGCAAGTACACACACAATGCCACCCCCTTCCAAAAAAAAAAAAAAAAAAAAATATTTGGGGCAACGGATCCCAAGAGTTCATCTGAATAGAGATCAATAAAGGACCTTCATTCATTTCTGCTATTGGTCTACAGATGAACGTCCCAAAAGTCCCAGAGGACATCCAAAGTATCTGATAGACACAATCTGTGATCTATTATCTCTGAAAAGATGCATTGACTTCTTCCACTGCCCAGCAACGCTGCACTAAATGTTCTATCAAACACCAGTTCTCCAGTCATTTTCCATGCTATAACCACACTTGGATTTGTTATTTTTTTTGTTGTTATTTCCTCACAGAACAACTGATCTCATAAGAGACACACTGAAGTATCCGTTTCCATTGTCACTGGGACATTATCTCATTGCATTACCCCACCTTCAGCCTGAGCTAATGAGCTCAGTTTCCCAGTATGTACAGCTACATTAAGATCCGACACGACAGTGTTTGAGGTTTGGAGGTGTGAAGGGGGCCCAGATCCAAGGGGAAGAAGCTGCTGGACCAAGTAGCACACAGCTGCCCTTCACACCCAGGCAGTTAACATTTTGGGGGAGAGATGGCCAGCTCTGAGTTATATGAACACTTTAAATAGAGAATCACAGATACTCTCCAGCCAAAGCTGACACCCTCTTCGTGTCCCTATTTTCACACAACTATCTGCTATTAGCACACAGTTACCTATAATCTACAGTCTACTCTTTTAAGCTACTTTTATACCTGCAATAAGCCTGAAGGCAGTATATGGAGCCCAGCTGCAGGAACAAGATGGTGACAAAACATACTTAAGATAGCTTTGGTGCAGCGGGAAACACGTAACTGCTTTCCAAGCAGCATAACTTTTGCCCATACTGAAATAATTAAATATTCTGGCTTCAACAAAAAATGTGAGTGGACACTGTACAACTGAACAGCAAATATGGGGTTTTTTTTGCTTGGTAAATCTGTTCCTTTATTTTCATATGCTAGGATACAGAATGCACCGGGCTGCCTGTGCTGAATTTCTTAAACTATAGAAAATTTGCTCTTAAAAGCCTTTGGATGGGGAAAAGACAGAGGGCAAGGAGGAAGAGGCAGAAGAGGTTACATGGTGCAAGTGTTCTTAATATCTGGAAAGATGTCATTTAGAAAAATACCTTTTCAAGTATGCCCAAATTCAAAAGCTGAAAATAGTTAACTAACTCGGAATTTACACATCACCTTAGACCCCACCTCATGACAATTTGTACTGATAAAGGCGGGACTTTTATTTACTCTCACAGGAAAAGACCTACACTCTTCTCCCTCGCTCTCCACCGTTCCAATTCTGCATTTTGGCAAAGGAAAAAGTAAAAGAAGATCTAGAGTCCCTGCGGCTATTGCTGGAAATAGACTTGCAGAGGGACATTTAAGGCACACATAAAACTAATACATCTTCTGATGACATTAACACAAGTAGAAACCGGGATGCCATTTGAACATAATCAAGTGGACAATTTGCTCCATTTGCAGGTACTTCCCCACAGCCAGCCCCCAGCACTGTTCCAATACAGTCTTGTGTTTGCTGGGCTTTGTGGCATTTTTATTAACCATCTGATGACCAGGGTCACTCAAGATTTACCAGATATCACAAGCAGTGGTTGTTAAATCTCTATCTTGGGCAAAGACAAGGAGTTTCTCTCAGATGCTTTGGGCACATTCCACTTGCATCCCTCCTATTTGAGTAACAGCAGGGCTGAAAAGTTCTCAAAACAGATTTGAAAATAGCGAGGAGAAGCCTTGACCCACATAGGTATTATGGATGTGTTCCTACTTCTATTTATTCTACTTTCCAATTTTCTGCTAGGGGCAAGCCCAGAACAGCAGCAAGGTTTTCCCAACCTACATACTACCGCATTTATTCAAATTGGGTTTTTCTACTGGCCTCTACAGGTTTGCTAGGGCAAGTCTGGCTTAAAAGCTTGTGATAGTTAGCAGACCCATCTTAGCTGTCCTGGTCTTTGTATTAGCAGGACGGATGGTTAAGTTTGAAATTTGATCAATACCACTGCAAGGTGAAATGGTTCACAACAGAATGACATTTAATCCCTGTAGAAGTAACACGAGGGTATAAAGCTAAGAGAATAAGCACATTGGAGACTGCCTCCAAAGGAGATTTATCATAACTAGGTATGTGAAATATGCCATTTTACTTTGGCTGCTTGGCCTTCAGCAGACGGAAAAATGGGACAAAACTCTCACCATCTGTCTCTGTAAGCATGAACAAGTGCACGAGGCTTTGCTTCCTCTCTAGGAAAAGAGGAAAGTACTCTTTTACATCCTGCCTTCAGGTATTTATATACTTTGATGAGGTCTCCCGAGCCTTTTCTTCAGCCTGGACAGTCCCAGTTCTCTCAGCCTTTCCTCATAGGACAACCGCAGTACCCTCCCCTCCGGTCCCTTGATCACCTTAGTAACTCTTTGCCGGACTCTCTCCGGCATGTCCCATGTCCCTCTTGTATTGGGGACCCCAGAACTGGACACAGTACTCCAGGCGTGGTCTGACCAGTACAGAGTAGAGGAGAAGGATCACCTCCCTCAACCTGCTGGCCATGCCTTGCCTAATGCAGCCCAGGATACCTTTTAGCCACCTTTGCTGCAAGGGCAGGTTGTTGGCTCATGTCCCATTTGATGTCCACCAGGACACCCGGTCATTTTCTGCAAAGCTGCTTTCCAGCTGGGTGCGCCCCAGCAGGTACTGGTGCATGGATCCACGCAGCGGTTAGTGATTCTATTCTAAGAGCTAAAGGACTGCAAGAAAGCTGTGATACAGGTTTTGCATATCAAGCAGGAATAATTTCATATTTGGCATGAAATCCTAGTCACTTTAACAAGGATTAGCTAGGTCTGATAACAACGAGCAGTAGGAAAGAAAAAGGACTTCTGGGGTACTTATGGCCAGAGAGACAGATAGGCCAGACTAAAGACACAGGACAATAAACAGGCTATATAAATTAGAACAACAGATCGTGCCCTACAGGTACCCTATTACATACAACAGCAGCCAGATATTGCTCAGTGCCAGGTTTCTTTTGAAGGAGCTGAAGCCTCCTAAAGTTATTCAAAGCATTCCCTGGAGATCTGACACACAAGTCTAACGGTAGTTTTAAGCCTCTCCCAGTGGCATGAACAATTCTCTTTTCCTAAGTGTTTCTCCATAAGAAAGGAGATGTAATTGAACTATTAAGCCTGAAACCAGTGGCTTTCATTCTATTCTCAAGAGTATTACCACGTACATAAAGGACAATCACAGCTGGCTGCTGCATCCAAAAGTAGAGTCCATTAAAGCAATAACTGATGCATCTTTTCAAGACTCCTAGGCTTTGTCCCCTTTTCTGACTCTGAAGGAATATGGAGTAATTTTGCTTCTTTTGCAAGTCTTTTTATCAAAGATTTAAAGGTTTAGTGCACAGAAAAACACTGAGAATTACAAGGAATAAAGCTTCAACAGCAATCTCTTTTCACATTGACATCCAAAATTTTTATACAATTTGAAGAAATCGTGAAACTGTGCAGTAGTTATCTAATCATAGGTACATACATTACTGACAATTTAGCCAATCATAATAAAATTTTCCAGAGTAATAAGGTTTACATTTATAGTATCAGGTGAAACTCTAGACTGCTGCAGATTTTAACTATAACCAAATCCAGCAGCAGCAGAGCAAAGCAAACAGGTGAAGCAAATAAGAAGCTGTATGGACATTTTGCATTGTTTTTCAAAACAAGAAAAGGCTTAAAGTAACTCCTAAATTACTTTAAAAATAAAAAAAAAAGAAAATCCATGCCATGAAAATTGCACATCCTTCTACTTGTCCCCCATAGTTTTTGCAGTTACCTAGGCTTTCTGGCTCCAGCTATAACCTTACAGTAGCAGTCAGCTGTAAATAATAATCAGATTTTTAAATGCAATCAAAACATATTTAATTGTTAATGTTTATCTTTCCAATAATAACAAATTGAGTCACATGTTAAAGACTCCCAGGTCAGGTATACATTACAAAGTTCTGCTGACCTAGATAATATTGTCTCAGGACTACATGTAAATAAAAAGAAATGAAACCCTCTCAGTCACTATGCCTTTTGAAGGAAAAAAAATCTGTGGGTGGTCACACCTAGATTGACAGAACAACTTCCTCAAGACTCATCATGCAGACAGGCAACACAGTGGCCATGGCCAGAAGTTTCCTGCCCTGTTGGCATATTGCACTTTGACAACTGCTTGCGTATTAAAAGCAGAATCAGCTATCTCACAGGCACAGTATGAATTTGTAAGTACTTTATAGCTAGATCAAAAATAGTAGATTCACGGTCAGACTAGGAATATATTAATCCTGGCTGATAGCTGTCATAGAGTAAGTTTGCATGTCTAGTTGTTAAGCAAAATATATATATATTTTTAATATAATAAATGCCATAATCTATTGTTTTGATTTATAGTAGTTGAAGAAAGAGGAAAAAAAAAAAAGAAAACCCAAGAGCTTTAAAGCCAACTGCCTTCCCCCCACCCTCCTCAATGTGTCCTGACTGAATGGAGGATACTGCCCATCAGAGAAAATATTTTCCTCACTAGAGTATCTTGGCAGCTTGGGGTTTGGGTAAGGAAAGGGAAAGAAAAGCCAACTATGCAACTAATGGTTTTACCAACGAGTAAGAAACCTTTTTTCCCCAATTACTTTTCATGTCTAGATATATGAGGTATATCTATGATTTATTGAAGTTTTCTATTTGAGTTCTCCAAAACCTTCATATTAACCTATATATTCTTGAGACTAAAATATTCCGCCTCTCTTCCCAGCCTTCACTTCTGAAGACAGCTGCACTACTGCTAAGAAAACCTTGCTGTGCCACGATGCTCACTTTGGTAGCCAGAGACACAACGTGGCAGAGCTGCAGGAAGATGAATGAATACATATAAGGTTAAATGATTTCATCAAGGCAGCAGAAAGAGCAGCTACTCCCAATGTCATCTTTAGGAGGGCTGCTATACACGTATTTGCGCACAGAGAAATCAAAGCTCATCGCTTCTTGGAGAGAAAAAAAAAAAAAATCCTTTCAGGATTAGAATACCAGAAAAACACAGCCTAAAATATAAAATAGCGGCATCTTATTTGGACACGCATATTTCTGCCAGCCACTTGGCACCTGGCACATTTAGCATGTAATCTGCTCAAGGCAGAGTTCTCAGGGGAAGATGGTAGTAACTACCCACCCTTCCAGAGTAGCCCAAAGTCACTAGAAAAGCATAAACTCACGGTTCCTGCTATCCCTTTTTTTTTTTTTTTTTAACCCCTATTCCTAATGTAATGACAGACTTATCCTGATTGCTCACTTGGACTCCGAGTTCCCAGCTGACTGAAACGTGCTGGCATATGACCAGGGCCAGTGCACAGGGCCAAGCGAACAAGCCTTTCAGGCTGCCTTAGCCACTTGACAGTCTCCGCAGGACTACGCTAACCAGCAGGACTTAGGATAGCTGACCTCTCATTTCCCTCTCAGCATTATCTGTGCTTGCAATATGAATTTCATGTTTGTCCGGACAAGAACCACGCCAGATGTAAAAAGAAGTCTTTTAGCTGAGTCCTGGATTTCCTACTTCACTTCGGCGGGGAATAGTTTGCGACCTTTTTTGTAGAAAGAAAAATAAGACGAGTGAACCACATTGTCTGAGTCTAACAGGCAACACCCTTGTGCCTTGCTAACCTGTGAACGTTTTACTGGCCTTTACTGACCTACGCTGAGAGTGGAGCTGGAAGGTGGTTGGGGCACAAGGTGCAGGATATGAGTCAGCAGCACCTGCATTAGAGAAGGATGGTGGGATTTAATAAATTCCACATTTGTTAAAGAGGACATCAGTTGACTACACAAGTCTGATTCCGGATCAACTGAGCATATAGGAGTTAATCCAACCACTGCGCACAGCACCTCTTCCCAGCTGGCCTATACCAAGAGTTGCTAGGTTCTCCAAGACTCTCACTAACCCTAGAACTTGTACAGTCTATTTTAACAACTGTAAAATCTGAGGCAGAAACAGCTTGTTTCTAATAGCACAAGGGGGTTATGGCCAGTAGCCACCTACCACGAGGCCGAGGTTGAAACTCAGGCAAAAAATAGGAAGTAGTCGTAGAATCATAGAATTGCCTCAGTTGGAAGGGACTTTTCAGATCATCTAGTCCAACATCAATAGTCATTGAGGGAATAATTTTAACTTCGACTTCTAAAAGAATAAAAATCTTGCAAGCCTCACGCTTGGTGCTGACAGATGTAGCTTTGTTACCTAACCAAAAGCATACATGAACATTACCTGAAAAGCTAGAAAGATCAATACGGGTATACAGGATTCCTTTCCCCTTATCTATGAACTGAACTAGAACAAAAATAAAAATCAAACCCTGGAAAGCAAGTGTTAGTCCCAGTGTTTACATTCCTACATAGATCAACTACAAGTAACAGGGGACAATTTTTCCCCTTGCTGTCATACGCTGCATTTATAAAATTGTTGAATTAAGTGTTATTGCAAGTAAAAACATATTTTGCGTTTTTCAATCAACAGTTTAGTCTTAAAATACAGTTCCTATCAAAGGGCAAACTTTTGAAAATTACCACTTGGGAAAAAAAAAACCCTGGCAAAATATGGGTTTACATACTTCAGGGGATGGTTTTCTTTCCAGCAACAGCAAGATTTAATCCAGAATGAAATGGTATTTTCACACTCCTACTGATACAGCAGATAGAATGTTATCTTGTCAGTTTTCCAGTCTTCAGAGAAAGGAGAGCTTTAAGTAATCCTCAACTCTTCTTTTTAACTGCTTCGACATATCAGTGTTTCTTTTTAAGAAGCCAATTATAAAACTTATTTAAATTTGCTAAAAGTGACTTTAAATGATCCACCAATATCTTAGCATACAAAATAGAAAGGTACATATATAGGTCAAATGTACTGTAAATACCACATTTTATCCTAAAGATTATAAAACAAGATTGAACTTGCTCTGCAGAAAAAGTTTACCTACTTTGTTGATTCTTCATTTACCCAGGCAACTTCTCAGTGTTTCATTCTATTCGTGCAACAGTGCTTCTCAATGCAGAAATGAATTACAGAACCAAGACATTCTATTGCTTTCCCTTCATTACACTTAACTTTAGTCTGTCAGCAACTTGGACTTCCATCTAAGCATACCTTTTCTTACCTAATAGAGCCTCCAGCACATGCCACTTCATACAGAGCTGTCCCTGCATCTAAGCCTGATATATAAAGAATGCACGTAAATACATGCCTGGTTTTCACTTTGCATAGTTTTGTTATGCAACAGGACAGTAAACCAGACATCGTTTCTGTCTGTTAATTTAGAATACAGCACACCCAGATAGCTTTTTATATGTGTCTTAGTCTTAATTTCTTAATTAGGCCATTCTATCACAATGCTTTATTAATTTTTTTTTTGTAAAGTATTGTGGAAACTCCTGTTCCTAGACTTCAATATGCCTAGCACTTAAAAAAAAAAAAAAAAAAAAAACCACAGCCGTGCTAGTTTTATTAGGTGGAAAAAGCACAGAGTGGGATACATTGCCTTGTACTGGACTTTGAAACCAGATTTCAATGAAAGTAATTAAGTACATGCTCTGAAGAAAGCCATGGATTAGAGCTGCTTTTTTACTGATAATTTTACTGATTAGCCAGGAGAGCAGAACAGACTATCTAGTAAGAACACCTGAAGATGAGAGCACTAAACACAGTTCAGCGTACAACATTCTACAGAACACAGAAGTGGTCTTCAAGAGAGGGAAAATACTCTTGACTAAATAACTGCATCACTCTGCTGCAAAGAAAGCATCCACACCTTAGCCCTACACACATACTTTTAAACTGGAAAATATTTGCTATTTAGTGTAGTTCTGAGGAAACTTCATCTGAGGTTTATTTAGGTGCTCAGAACTGAGGAAGAACACAGAAATATCCCAAAGCAAACTGGAACTGCTCAACAGTGAGCTCTAGGATATCTCTGCAAAAGAGACAGTTTGTTGAATAAGCCAATGAATTCTTATGTGTGCCTCAAATTATATCAGGTTAGCTGTTCTTTTTAAAATTCACACTACCCAATCCCAGAATAACCTGTATGTACAGAGAGGATTTAACAAGAGCATCCTCACTATGGGTTATCATACTACTGCAGACAGACTTCAGGACTTTCCAAAAATGTTGTGGGTGAAGTTTTTCAAAAGCACCTGTGTTTGGATGCAATGCCATCATAAATGAAACTGAAAAGATAGTAGTGTCGCAGGTCTCTACCTTTATTTGGCTAGTGGCCTAAAACTCCATCCTGACCTTGCAGAAGAGACCTTCTTTCTGTTGTTCTGCTAAGTGGAAGAGAGTTTTCTCCCACCTTCTCCCAAGCATTGATGACAGCACTTTTTTCTCCCCCTCTGGCATCATTATTTTAACACACCACCAATTATGCATGTTAAACAACCAGGAAGTTCTTCAATGGACTGAGTCTCAAAAGGAACAGAGTGGAGACTTAAATAAATCTGGGCACTTCAGTTGGTTTGTTTTTTGCTCCTGGCTTTCGTTTTACCTTTTTGCAAGTGCAATGTGTGTGTGGGAACAGTATTGAAAAGATAAATTTGTAACAGGGACCGAGCATCGAGATTTCTTAATCCATAACTGCTGACACTGACAACCCAGTGAAGAGAGAAAATAATTTGTTTAACCTGCTGATAACGACAGTACTACAGGCATCTCATCTCTTCTTGCCGCTGTGTTCTCTTACTCTCTTTGCTTCCTAGCTGGCTAAAAGAGACAGGGTAGAGAAGGTACATTTGTCAGAGATCAAATTGTCCCAGATCAAACTTGTTATTTCATTCTTTGAAATGCTCATTTGTTTTCTTGTTTTTCAATTACAATTTAACCAGATTAAGTGATCCTTTGGAAAGGCAAACTATTAATTAACCCATAATGGTCAGAAGAAGTCATGCTTTTCAAGCCCAATCTCAATTTATTAACCAGAAATAGCTCTAACCAGAGCTATTTCTGTCTCTAACCAGAGACAAGAAGGGGGGGAAAGGTTTTTACATGCAAAATTAGAAGATACATCCTCCACCCTGGGTTTTAGCTTGTTATCTGAAGGCCATGCAATAAATCATGAGTTTAGAGATGTAAAGAGCCATCTTCATACATGCTTGAACCTGAAAGTCTCATAAAAAATTTAATTGTGGCTAATATTTATGAGTCTGGAGGCCTCAGGACACGGTCCAGTGGAAACAATTTGTGAGTCTACAGCCAAATTAATTCCATATTATTGCTTGGGAACAGAGAAGGTAAATAATTGTGCCAGCTACTCCCTGCTCTGAAAGATGATCAAAATTAGACAAAGCATGAACAGGATACAGAAGAAGTGAGGATAAATATCTTGGGCACTTCTATAGTGCCAGCATTAGATATATTGAATATTATTCTCTCCTCCCTCCCCCTGCCTCCATCCACTCCCCCCTCAAATAAAACCAGATATACATGTGCTGACCATTTTAGTAGTTCATATAGATGTAAATGCTGATGACAGCAATGAATTCTACTCTAGGTACAATAAGTCCTTAAGGTTGCTTCTACTTGGAGAAACAGTGTCTTAGAATTGCTGTAATGTACTGCAAGATTACCTGCTCAATCAGCACTGGTAACTAGCACCATCTTCTCTTCATTCCCACCAAGATGAGCACAAGCTTCACAAAATGTATTGGTATTTTTGAGTTTTGCATGGAAAGTTACAGCTGAGTAATAAACCTAACTGAGAGAGCTTGCCTGAGGACATGACACTTCCCAAGATGCAAGTGCACTCTTTTTCAGTTTGTTTTGTTTTTGTTGGGTTTGGTTGTTTTGGGTTTTTTTTTTTGTCCCTTGGCATGGAGAACAAGGGCTGAGAGTTTTGAAGTTAATGGAAAATATCCTGGGAAATAATCACCATTGACACGACAAGAGAATTATCTCCTGTGGGACAAACAAGTGGGCGAGGAACAAATGTACCACTTAACCCTCTTAGCTTCCCAACTTCTGCAGTATCTGAAAATTAATAGAAAAACAGTAGTTCCAGGAAAGGGTGTTGTTTTAAAAAAAAAAAAAAAAAACCAGAAAATGCCTGCCTGTACAAGGGAACCACTGGAAAACCATCTGACTTAGTTGAATTATATCCTTCCAAAAGAGAGAACAGAGTAGCAAAATACAGAGTAAAATGTATCTAGTTTCTGCAATTGCCTGCTTCAGTCTATGCTATGAACTGAATCTCTCCCTTTGATTAGCCTGAAGTAAAAGCAGAGGTCCAGAATTCTGTATCCTGAAATTGGACCTTACTGCCCTTGAAAGCAATATAGGTTTTGTCATCAATTTTATTTTGAGAAGATAAGGTTTTATACAGGTAGCACATGGGTTGTGATAAGCCCCAGCAGTGCTGTAAGCTTAAAATAAAACGTAACGACAGAGCCACCAGCTGGCACACTGGCTGTATCTTTTAGAGCCCTTTACCGGCATCATTTCAGTCATTAGCAAGGATGGCACCAGACCTTTCATTCATATTACCCATGTACTTGGGTAATGTACTTGGTACTGGTGACATTATAGACTTTGACATGCCTTCAACATATAAACACTTTTTCAAACATTTATTGCTCAGCTGATTTGAGAGGCCTACAAACAGTCGTGGCCAATTGTACACTAAATCATTACTACTTCAGTTTCATGAATAACATATCTTAATGAACCATGTTTCAAAAATTGGTTATTTTGAAAGACAGCTTTTAAAATGCCCTAGTCACCCACTGCAATTCATTCTGCCTCTCCTTTCCCATTCTCTGCCATAAAAGTGCTATTATAACCTACAGCAGAAAGTGCAAGGGGGAATATTATATCTCATCAGTCCAGTCATACAATTTAGGCGTCTCAACCACAGAAGCACATCAATAAAAACAAAAGGGGAAGAACTTCAAGGAACTGCAAGATGCTTGAAATTCCTTCCCTGATGTCTTGCTGTCATTCTGCAAAGCACTGTCGTGATTTCTACAATTCTGGTCATACTCCATCAAGAAATGGGAAGTGGCAGACAAAGGCTAGAAGAATGAGGAGACTATTATGGGTCAGCCAAAGCAATTTATACTGCAAAAATAAAGGCTAAGAGGGGATAGCACTGATTTCTTTTGTACTAAATCAGAAATTATAATGTAAGACCACAAAATCCATTTAAATCAAACCCCAGTCTTGGTGTAAGAACAAAACAAAAAACCTCAGTGTGAATGAAATTAAGCTGTAAATTAAAACAGGTTCTCAACCTATGCAAATCAAAGTCAAATCAAAATCAAAACATTCAGCATGGTAGTGTAGATGAACACACCCCCCACCCCCCCCATCTAAAGCAAGATCCAGCCTAACAGTGGTTTAGTTTAACAACTATTTCTACAGTGTGGTGTTACAGGTAAGATTTTGGATCTGAAATCCTTACTACAATTATAATGCATTGGGGAGCATATTATTGTCCTACAGTAAAATCCTCTTAGTAAGAGAGTTCTTCAGACAGAAGTTGTGAGAAAGAGTAAACAAATTCACCGTTTTCTGTGGCACCATTCAAAAGCACACAGGAGTTCTTCCTCAAGGACTGACATGATGCAGAGTAGGGGAGAGATAAATGCTAGAGCAAAACAAATTACTTGGAAAGAAACAACTGTACTGATAAATAGAACAACAAAACTTTTGCAGCACCAGCTTGATTTATATTTTTTCCTGGCAGACTTCTAGCAAGACTTTAAAAAGGTCTTTCAATAAGGTTTGAGCATCATAAAATATATGTCATTTCCTTTACTGAGTACACTAGTGGTTCTACAAAATGGACACATTGCCCTACTGATTTTGTGAAGCCTCATCTTAAGGCCCCATTTAAGAGAAGTACAACTCAAGATTAGTGATTTTGTAGTGATCATTTGCACTTGTACAAAGCCCTACTGAAGGTTTACAGATGGCTATTACGTCTACAGCTACAGACATAACACATGAGCTATCTTGTTCAGATTAAGCAAATTTTGCATGAAAATATTCCAGCTGATAATGGAAACACAACAGTAATCAAGGATTGCAGCAGAAACGCTACACAACTTGGGAGAGGTGGACATGTGGGGAGGAGGGGAGTGAAGAAGGGTAGCTCTTTGATCTTTTGTTTTGTAAAAAGCAAAGCAAGAGTTACATTTATCCTTGCAGCTTGCCATCATCAACCTCTGTTTTACAAAACAGTATTTTAAAAATAGGCAGTTTGAGAAATTTTCAGTCAAAAGACACATAAGCGTTTTCTAAAGAGTCCTCACACTCTGTACATGTGTTTGTGGAAACCTGTTGTGCTCTGCCCAGCTGGGATTTGGATAATGCTTATTGATTTCATGGTCTGCAACAAGTTCTGTGTTTTGCCTTTTTCACCCATCCTCATGGAAACTCCCCATTGCTTTCCCAAACTACCTCTACCGAAAGGAATGCCCCAAGTCTGAGGCTTCAGTTTTCACGCAGTAAATTCAAGAATAAGGTCACAAAAGCATGTTCAGCCCAAACAAGGTTGGACCTAAGCACATACTCCTTCCTCCTTACCAAGGCAAGTTGAGGCCAAGCCAGCATTACTCACATTGCATTGACAGAAAAACTGTGAGTAGCCAAGTCTTCACAAATATTTGTTGCTGTACCTTAAGTGTGTAATAATGATCTCTCTCATGGCTATATTGGCAGTTTTCATTCTTAGAAATGAAATCAAGCCCCTAAGAGAAAGCACAGAAGAACTTAAAGCCACTGTTTGATTAGAAATCAAGCAGTCATAAGCTGCTACATGGTGAATTTTGAGGGGTTGTGGGAAATTGAACCATTACAGTTGAATTATTAAGCTTCCCTTCACTACCAGCCCTTGCTGTCCTGCTGCTAACCTTCTCTTTGCCATAACAACTAGCTAGCGACACGCTTTATTAGTGACCTCTCAGCCCAGATATGTGAAAAAGATGACTATTGTAATAAGAGAATGAATTAATTCTGCAATAAACCCCCAAGTTTTGGAATATGTTCTATTTTAGAATGAAACGTGAAGTCAAGTCATAATTGATACTTAGGTGGTAAGAGCCCGTAAGAAAAAAAAACTCATTTGAACAAATGGAGCTCTACTTCCATTCTGCAGTACAAATAGGTGTTACTGTTTCCTCTGGAAAAAAGTTCTAATTTGTAGGGATATTAACCTCTTGGAGGCACATCAATATTTTTACAGCATGCACTGTTTAAGACTTGCTTGTGTATGACGTATAGCATGGACAGTTAATTTTCCTATAAGTCATAATTCATAGGACAAACAATGTGAGGGATATTAATGGAAAGAGATCAACAAGGTTATTTCCTTTTTGTGGATTTCTGCAGAGTTAAATAATAAGTGAAACTCATAAATCAGCAAATTAGTTAACTGGAACTATTTTGTCATTGCAGAATTGAATGCTGAAGTTTACCTATATGTGATACTTGCAGATCCTATGCTTGAATGAACTAATGCTGCTTAACTGTATTTCTCCTTTCCACTTATGTGCAATGGATGTAAACACCAACAGTTCTGAAGAGGCATCTGGCTTCTTTGGCAGATCATGACTACAGAATTTAATAGTTGATACGGATTTTTTCCCCTATTAATTTCAGGACTGGATTCCAGTTAAATGAACTAGTTAATAAACTATTTTGATGAAAAGCATATTCAGTGCTTTACCAGCATTCCCTTGCTCTTGTGATTAATGCAATTATAGAACTGTTTCCTTTTCACTTTCCCAAGTTCCACATAGACATGTTTTGAAGACAAATTAACTAAAGGTTACTGCTGCATGAGAACTGCAGCTGTTCTGCAGATGCTGAGTGCCCCAACTTTTCTTTGGCCTCAAATTACTCTCATTCAGAAATAAAACCTATCAGACGATTTCATAGCTTTCACTAATACAGCTTAATTTTGAGGGCTTCTGTGCCAATATGCTTATAACACACTTTCCCTTGGTTGGAAAAAAAAAAAAAAAAAAGAAAAAAGAGTATTTCAACAACTTTTATGTTGCATCAGTTGAAATTAAGAAGTTGGAATAATCTATAATAGCAGATTAGGCTTCCTTCCTATCTGAATACATACACGGTGACTAATGTAGCCAACTGGTCTTCAAAAAGGCTTTGGAAAATGCTGTTGTCCCCATTTTAGAGATAAGAAAGTGGAAGCAGAAGAGTCAAGAGTTTAATCAAGCCCGCACACCAGTTGGTGACCTACGTTAGGCAGGGTTAGAACCAGACCATGTTTACAGGAGACTATTGCAACAGAGTTGGTACCTATTGCATAAGCAGATGCTAACCCATGCAGCAGTCTCAGTTTCCAAAATAATATATTTCAGTTTAGCTGCAATTGATTTAAGTAGATTTAAATTAAACCAAAACAATCCTAGTGTCAATAAAAACAGTTTACCAAGATTAATTTACTAGATGGGGAGGGGTTTGACCATATCTTTGAGGTGTTGCAATTCCCCCCCACCCCCCCCTCATATTCAAACAAGATCTCAAGACCTGGAGCAGCAACCCAGCAATCTAGTTAATCTTTGCAGATTTTCACCCACCCATAAAATGGTATAAATTGGAGTATTTGGACAGAAAAGCCTTGATACTACACAGGAGAAGTAAAAGGGGAAGCTGAGTTTAAGATGAAGCTTCCCCCCTGCCCCCCATGCTTTCAGTATATAAGAATAGTTCATTAGGACAAGTCAAACCACAGGTGATCCAAGCTTGACAACTTTGGTTACAGAGGCCTAAATAAGCTTTTCAACTCAGTGAATGAATGGCAGCATAAAGTAACATTGCGTTGAGAAGCATATTATGCTCTCTCTCATTTATAGCCATGCATAAAAACATGCTTCAGATTAAGAAACTTACAGAAAGTCACTTTGTTAGAACACCCTAAAAATTGTTTGGAGTTTGTTTCTCAGTAGCTAGGACCGAAATGTTGAAGGCTTTTTGTTTCACAAGCATTTTTGTATTTCATCCCCGAATTTCAATACAACATTAAAGGTCTTAATTCTCTGAAGACAAACTAGAAGCTGCTGCCAAAGCGTACTAGTAGCATCATGCATCTTTAACAACCTATCTTAAGGAGAAACAATTAAAAAAAAAAGAGGCAGGTCCCAGTAAAACAACTGTTACTTGTCTGACAGTTCTGTAAGCTTACACATGCTAGAATGAAAAAATCTTGTTTTTCACAACAGCATCAAATCAATGAAACAAAACTAAAAATGACTAGGCTTGGGTGGAGCAGAGTACTAAGTATAATGACATTTTTAATCAAGTAGACTTTTGAACTGCAGAGCAGGAGCAAGAGTCACACTGTTGGCTTAGTAACTCTTTGAGGGTAGAACCTTTGCTAACTCATCTTGTTAGGGCAAACAAACAACAAGGTTTCCAGGGCCAAACAAAAACTTCACATCACCTCAACCATGCTGGTCTCTCTCCATTAGTCCATCAGACAGCAAGAGGAGGAGGCAAGGCAGGCTTCCAACACCAACACGGACAGGATGCTTTGTATGAATAGCAAGGTGATGGGTTTATGTTAAGGGGAGTAAGGAGGGGGGAAAACCTGACACAGAAACACCATTTGCTTTGAGATTTCTGTTACTATGTATTCAGCTTTATCCAGGGCTCAAGCTAAAACAGAATTTTGTTATGGTACTTACTACAAATCCCTTCAGCACTAGATTAGCTCAAGACTGATCTTTGAGGAGGACTGGGGAGGGAGCGGAAGCTGCTCTGGACAAATGTTTTCAAACATAGATAGAGATCTGCCAGCACAGTTACAGCATGACATGAAGAAGCGTGATCAGTAACTAGGATAAGCGTGCTGGGAAACAGTCAGATCTAGACACTCTCAGACCTGTAATGGCATAACTTGCCCAGTCTATCTTGTTTCTTCTGCTGGGTAAGTGAATTACTGGTAAAAGCATTAGTTTGCTGGTAAGAGCAACCTATGCATTAGAATATTTCTTAAACACAGTTATGTCAGCATACACACAAACCCCATTTAACATTAAAAAAACCACACATGCAAAACATGCACACTGGAACACAATCTTCTGCTATTTTATTATGTTCACCACTATATTACTAAGTAAACAGAAAGGGCTTTCTTCCCATGAGAGCTTCCAAGCAGTAACTTTAACAAAAAGCAGAGCAGATACTGCTTCAATAATTCTTCAATAATCTTTTCAATCCCATATGACATTCAGTTCCTGGGCAAAAACTGATGATAGTAAACAAGTCGTTGCATATATCCTGTAGAAAGTGTTTTGAGTAAGCAAAAAAGCAAGTTATGCTTGCCTTTCTTTATAGTTATAAAGCAATAACTATATCTTAAAGTTATTCCAACTTTAAGACAACCAAACTGTGCACACTTCCAGATCCATAAAGTTTCCCATATATTTGCAGGTCACTACTAAACATCTAACATGAGGCAAGCTGAAGGCAAAGAATAATGTACAGCATTGACATGTGGCAGGTAGTTAACAGACTCTGTGCCCTGCCACTTCTCAACTGTCCCATCCCTGAGGATGTCTGAAAGCCAAACCACTCTCCTATCTTGCTGCTGTATTAAAGGGAAGAAGGATCAGTGGCAGAAGTGCTATAGTTGCTGTCTTCTCTTTGCCACGCTCTTCCTTCCTAGCCTGGATTTCCTGCGGCTGACATCTCTAACCCTTCAGCAGGCATCTATTACCTTCTTAGAAGCTGAGGCAGGGGAAGCATTTGCACATTGCTAAGTAGAGAACCCTCAAGCTGAAAAGCTGCTCAGCATACAAGATGCTCAAAAAGTCATCAAAATCACAGAAAAGCTGCAGTTACCTCAAGCAGGTGAGATTATTTTCTTAAGAAAGATGCACAGAATTCAGCTGAAAGCACCTAGCCAATGCCTAGTGTGAAACTACTTCATTGCAGTGTTTCTCTGCTAGGAAACACTAGCAGCCACAGTTGTGGGAACATCTGTCCAAATAACCAACTGTCTAATTGTAGCAGAACTGAGCAAGCACTCTTAACACATAAAGCCAAGGCACTCTCAGAGTGTGAACTATATTTTACTTCTCTTAAATGTAAGATAAAGACATCTATGCTCATTTCATTAATCAAGTCGACAGCTTTAGGACCTCACAGAGACTGTAGCAGCTTCATGAAAACGTGCAATTACCCTACAGTCACAATCCAGCTAAGATACTACCTTGAAAATCTAGTATTACTGTAACAAATCACATAGAGACACAAAAAAGTTAGCGACTGCTTTTGTTGCTACAATAGAACCAACTTCAAAGTTTTTCATTCTTTCTCTCTTCTACTACAAAAGACATAAAAAAAAAATTAAGTCAGAAACATGGAAGTATTATTTTAAAGGGGCAAATTGGTAGCAACACAGCTGAAAAGCTTTCAGAGTGCACCGATGCCAGTAAGATATAAAATGATTTTCTAAACATAAACCCCAATGCCCTTCAAAACCCCTTGTGCCAACAAGGCAAGCGTTGATTACAGAACTGCCCTCTGCAGTCACGTACACACCACTTAACACAGGCCTGAAGGTTGAAATTCTAACTTAACTGGCAAGTTATCATAGTTCAACTATTGAACCTGATTTTAACATATTTGCATTACAGTCTGTGAAGCTGGTTAGCAGCAACTGTAACAGCCAAGCACGTGGTAGGGTGAGGGTTCCAGCCAGACGGATGCAAGAGAAGCTGTGGGAGAAGTCAGTATCACCAGTGAGTTTGATTAGACCCCTTCTCTTCATACAGCTGCTTGGCTCCAAACACCTCCCCTGTTTCTCTGGTGCCTGGAGGAGACTCATCAGCCTCACATCCTTCATAGGCCAGAACAAACGTACTTACAGCACAGGACCACACCTGATTCTTGAGTAACTTTTCTCCAAAGTTTTTTTACTCCCTTGGAGTCAGTTGAAAGTAGGAAAGAGGAGCAGCAATATGAGCACTTGGAGGTCACAGACAGAAGTCATCACTGATGGATTTGGTATTTTAACTAAGCCACCAAAAAAAACTGTATCATATCTGACTATGCTTTCCACCTCAGGACCTTCAAAACCCTTTGCAGAATTATTTTCAAGTTCCATTAGCTATCACTCATTAGCTTGCCATTATCTGACAATCTTATGACTTACTTTAGAATTCAAATTTATGTTACATAACTGATATCTTTGCTGTTAAGAAGGATCAGAGTTCAGAGACCTGGGATAGGTCCAACTGGCACTTTTTTTTTTTGCACCTGTTGCAACCTCAAAAGAGACACACAGGTCTGGGTTTTGTTTCTCAGCAGTTGGAACCTGCTTACACAATATTTGTAAGATGTCGGCACAAAACAAAGTCAATTTAGTATTTGCCAGTTTGCTCAATCACAATCCGCATCTGCCTTTTCATTAAGGCAGAAATATATTCCTACAGATAGGCTGATCTGTAGCAATCGATCCCAGATCAGGGGTTAGAAAAACAGGTCCATCACAAGAAACACTGCAAATATACATATTGTTAGAAAAGGAACTTGATTTCAGATTCAACAGAGGCTATGACATACAGCCTATTATTAGTTTCCTCCTCCCTTTTCATCACTCATGTTTCTTTCTCTTAAGAAAACAGGGTACAAGCTTTGAGTTTAAAACATTTCAGAAGCTACTTTGCACCTAACAGTGCCTTTGATCCTCTAGAGTTCACACAACACTGTTGTGCTGTGGTAAGGAGAGGGATCTCTCCTGCCAACAATTGAAGTGTTGGTAAGTACGTAATTAACACAGTAATATCTAAGATCACGAATAAAAAAAAGACACGATAAAATAAGATGGGTGGACCCAGAAAACAGACTGCCAGCATGAAGCTACCAGCTAAAGAACTTGGTGTCTTAAAGAAAAGAGCTAGTAACACTAGAATTGGCAGTGCTGTTGAAGAACCTGAATCAGAACAAAGCGAGGAAATAAATGAAGATGAATTTATGCCTTCAAGCCTAAGCCATCCCTTCAATAAATAGAGCTAGTAAAAATGTAGAGTGTGTATTGCATGCCATATTTTAGGCTTTCAATCTGCCTCTAAGTGTGGGTCTCCTGAGGATGTCTGTAGCACCATGAAGAGCTTCAGGTGTGACCACAGTGGTGTTTTAAGTGCAACTCTTCCAGTTGTACCCTGCTACCATGGTTTGGGTTTTTTTTTTTGTTTTGGGGTTTTTGTTTGGGTTTTTTTCTTCATACTAAAAAGCAGACTCAGAGCTTATGAGTTGAACTCATTTTGAACTAAACAAAACCTAAAGACGTACTCCATGAAGAAATTCAACTACTTGCTCATAGGCATTCAATTCATAGGATCATACAAGCATCAGCACAAAACAAAATCCTTGCAACTACAGGCACTGTGATCAGCAGGTCTATAGCACCAATATGCAAAAGCATTCTCACTTGCTCCCCTGCTAATCAGACTATTGACTGCCACTTGCAATCCAGCTGGTTTCTGGTTGTATGTTATGATGTTGACATCTACTTGCAATACCAGCATGAAATGCAATTGCTCTGAAGGTCAACAGCATTCAAAGAAAAGCAAAACAATACTTTCTTTTTTTTTTTTAATTAGTATTTGTAGCAAAATCAACAATTCAATTTAAATAAGGAAATCCGTACAAAGTCATCATTCACTGTCTCTTCACTGGCTACAGAAGGTATCTTGCAATAACCATACATACAGCATGAACCAAAGCAGGGGTTCCTAGATCTTATAGGACAACGAGCTGTTGATAACCTGCAAATCTTCTTGCGTGACATGGTTTCCAGAGGAGAGCTTGCCAGAAAACACACCTAATAGCAGAAGGTTACACGTCAGGTAATACGAACATTCTGTCCTAAAGTAACAGAAAGACAACATACCACAAGTACTCAAGGATTAAGTCCATAGCAGGAAAAAAGAAACCAGGAAAATTCTAACTTCTCATCGATTGCTGTTGCTCCATCAGCAGAGAGTTGCAGCGTATGCACTATCAGTTTTGTTTAACCATGTTCCAAGAAAGTTTAAATAATTTAATGGTTAAACAGGGAAAAAGAAAAAAACCAACCAAACAAAAAACCCAAACCACAACAGAAAAGCATGCCTGCTTACAGATGATTTTGCATGTAGAAACAGACATAGAAAAGCTGCGGGGCAACGTAGTACTGCCTATACTCAGTTTTCCCCTCCTGACGCAGCGGTGGCAATATCCATAACTTATAGTCTGAGATGCCAGAGTACTGTGGACAAGTGGTCATCTCAGTTCATCCCTTCTGAATGCACAGGGTGCATAACTAAAGATATACATTTGAAAAAACTAGCAATACCTATTTCTCAGGCATAAGCCTTAATTTACACTGTCAAGTTTTTATAGGACAGGTATTAGATGTAGTTGTTAATTTTGCAGTTAACATTTTCCATTGGCAAAGATTTTCCATTGGCAGTCACTTGTTCTTGTCTGATAGCTCATCAGCTTTACTTTGTTCAGCCCATGCAGAAGTGTTACTCTTGAAAGGGACAGCTCATCTGGTATTCCAACTAAGGAATCCAGTCTTCTATTTGTTTCCCCCACCACCTTCAATACCTTAGATGGAAGGGATCGGGATGTTAGAGATCAACCAAACAAGCCTTAGTAGTCTAGAACCTCATTTACGCATCTCCTAAAGAACACAGAGTACTAACTTTACATTGGAAAACACATCACCCCACGAAGCAGCCATAATCTCTTTCTTGAATGTTGAAGTAATGAAAAGGATTTAAATCCTAGCTTGAGTTTTTAAGAAAACTATAGTTTGCAAACCCTCTCAATAGTATTGCACAGATTTGAACCTTGAGGTACCAGCTTGGATGTAAAGCATTGTGGGACACAGTGCTCAGAATAAGCAAATATTTTTAAAGTTTCATAATAAGATTGACAAACTCCAAGAATAAACAAAACTAGAAGCAAACTTCAGCATCCTCAAACACAAACCAAACTCCTGTAAATGCACCTGTCAGTATTTGTGAGTGGAGAACACATCCTGGCTTTAAAAAACAGAGGGGAGAAACAACTACTAAGCCACTTAACTGTTATTTCCTTTAGCACAACCCCCCTGTGTGCCATGTATATCTTAGCAGAAGCTCTCCTTAAACGTCTTCTAAATGTTTGTTCACAGCACTGGGCTTTAAGTCTAAACATTTAGGTTTCTAAAGTTATCTCTCCAGCCTGTTTAGAGTCTTGTATGCTTTTCAAATAAAGACCTCCTTTATTTGTTCTCATACTCAGTATGTTTGTCTGCTTCTCCTAAATGGAGCCAGCAGTTTCTTTCTTCATTTTATTGCTGTTTTGAAAGTAACCATTTTCACTCATCTTCAAATTCTTCCCTTTCTTTTCACCAGCCTTGACATTTATCAATGGGAAGCATTTAATTTATTTTGATGACTGCGGTGGGCCAATAAAAGAGACATCCCAGTAAATAAGATGTGGCCCAGCATTGAAAACTTTTGCTCATGTGGGTAGTGACATGATGGTCAAGAGGGCTTGTCCTTGCATGAATAGCTCCTTTATCATTAAACTGATATTTCACAATCAGGATGGAGCAATAAAGAGTAAAAGTAAGGAACTGGAGAAGAGGGAAATGACTGAATTGCTTACATTTGCTTCTGTCTCCAAAACTCATTCCTACTGCAGGGGAGGCAAAGGATCACTGTGGATCTCAGCCTCCTCCTTCTTCCTAAAAAGTCCCAGGACTTCAGGCCACAGCAGCAAGTTGCAAGGACAAGCCACAGACTTTTATCAACAGGCAGAGGCGTTACACTACTTTTAAGATTCTACAGTGCTGATAAATATGGCAGTTACATCACTATTAAAAATGTTTATTTTTGCAGATATTCCACAGTGTTATGAGACATTTCTATTCCAAGGTAACTGTACATAGCAAAGAGAAATTACACGGTTCCTTGTGTCAATACATGGTTGTGGCTGAGTGTTTTCAGAGGCCTACAGAAATTGTCATGTGAAGCATCTCAGCCACATTTTCATTTGAGCAATCAGCTTTACCCAGAAGAGCATGGGCAGGCAGCAACCAGCCTATACACTGTCCAGAGTGAGTCACCTTTAACATCAGGGTCTAAGTAGCATTACTCCAAGAAGAGTTTAAGTAGTTCTTTACACGTTATAGTTATGATGAGTAATATGGTACTTAGAATAATCAAAAGCAAATGGATTCTTCATATAAGAGACTTCTAAAAGCTGTTTCTAAACAACTTTATTTTTAGGCATTTCTCTATTAGGATTGGGGAAAAAGGCTTTCCTTTTAGCATATTCTACAGTAACTCAGCTTGTGAGTTTTCTGGAAGCGTGTTAAATACATTTCAAAAGACATTTATTGCGGTTTGTTTATACTGTAATGTGTGGTGAAATCTCTATTACAGACTATAAGTTTTAGACAGTATTTGACCTAATACAGCCCACTTAATAATCACTTAAACCGGTACTACAGAGATACCAGTCTGTATGTGAATTGAGAATCGGTGCTGATAATGTACTTGTCTTTTTAAGTGGTTAAGACTGCACAACAGATCTAACGTTGTAGCCATTGCATTTACAGCTAACATTAGACTCAGAGGAACACATGAGCTAACCTGGGTGGGGAACAAGGGCAGCAGAGAGATCGGTCTCTGAATAAGTCAGTCCTTGTCACCTTTCAGGCTGCTTCTGGAAATAAAATTGGTATTGTTAGTTCAACTTGAATGTTTCTTGGCATCCTTACCTTTTACTAACTATTTAAAATTCTATAGTTGGTGATATTTGTTGAAGATCTTTATCCAGTGTGTTTTAAATGGGGATATTAAGGGGATATTAAAAAGAGTATCAGTGAAGTTAGAGCAAAGCTCAATGTGGCTCTGTAGAGTCAGACGAGCGTCAGAGGGGATTGCAAACAGAGTGAGAGAAAAGGCTCTAAGATGAAGACTGAAGGCCATTTAAAAGAAAAAAAAAAGACACAAGAACAGAGAAATGCAGAGAAATGAGTCAAATCATGCAAAATCCCAAGAAAAAGTTCAGGAAGTCTATGGAAGAGACTCAGAGGAACAAAACAGAGGTGGGGAAATGCACATTTTCAAACCAACAACATTCTGGATGTATTATAAGAGAATAAATTTGGAGGCTTAACGTGAAAGCAGGACAATCAGAATTTGACAAAAGAGAACAGATGTTAGTAATGTTTTAAAGATTCGGTAGAACCCAACAGAAGCGGCATGGATAGTGTTTGAGAAAGGACAACTATGAAGACTATTTCTGATATACTTTACAGCTTACTTGGGATGAAACCCTGATGTCCTTACATGATTCCCCCCACCTCAGTTAACTTCAGCTAGGCTAAGTTTCACCCTGCCATGCTCCTCTGCAGGAAATGCCACTCCTTCCCATCACTACTCACATAGAAGTTGAATAAGAACAGGAACAAAACTACAAGTCTGGAAGAAAGCAGGCAGTGAAATTTCCAGTTACCAGTAAGAGTGAAATAAGAGCTAGGCAAGAACAGAGAAATGCGGAGAAATGAGTCAAATCATGCAAAATCCCAAGAAAAAGTTCAGGAAGTCTATGGAAGAGACTCAGAGGAACAAAACAGAGGTGGGGAAATGCATTTTAGCTAACTTAATAAGACAACAGAATATCTATGAGGGATCACCAGACCAGCAAGACTGGACATGGAAGGTAAGGTATGATTAGAAGTAGTACAGAGGCAAAACTGAAATCACATGAATATGAAAATATCACCAGCAGCTAACAGGCACTGAAGAGGGAAGGCCCTCCACATTGTGCTGTGGAGGGATACTCAAACGAAGTATTTTGATCTGGTCATAGTTTGCCTTATACTACTCTTTTTCTCCTCACTGCTTCTGCACCCATCGCCGTTCTACAGTGTGCTCTATCTATCGTACAGTCTATTCTAATGAACTGTTCAAATAAAACACAAAATGTCAACAAAAAAGTTAAGATCAATCTTTCTGCTGCTTCAGGATTAATTGTGATAAGGGCCATGGTAAAAAAACCTAAAACAAACAAAACCTAGTAATTCCCTCACACCAACATGAATTTCATCCTGAATTGAGACAGAATCTAAATTCTGCATTATGGCTGCAGTAAGTAAAGCATGTCAGGCTTAATATGCATCCCAATCCAAATCAGGGTTTTCTCTTGAGGATGTTAAAACAGGTTTGGGATGTAGCCTTGAGTAAGATTTCAGTAAGATTCCAGAACAGCAAAAGCATACTCAAAAAACATAACATATCTTTCACTTTCTAACGTCCCTTTATCCATCCAGCCTCCACCCACCCGTTCCACTGTATACCACAAAAACACATTTAACAGGGTACTAAGATGGTAACAATATGGACACTACCACCAGAAAGCTCTGCTATCTGAAGCAGACAGAAAGCAGCCACCAACTGAAGAAAGAGAATTTAAGCCACAAACTTCTAGGATCAAGAACCATATCTCCTCTTCTAAGCTTGCACAGTATTGATTACACCAATTGAACTAATGAGTCATTTTCCCAGTGTTCTGTATTTTAGCATTTTAGTAGACTTTTAGTGAACTTAAAAATAAAATATAAAAAAACACCCAAAACACAATGACCAGAAGATCTAGTCAACATAAACATTTCTGAAATAAAGTCCCAAATGACTTATTCTCACCACTGGAGCCCCACATATCTGGGCAGCCTATTTTTCATGGCTCATCACCGCTTGCCACCACGTTTCATTGGATACTACATCTATAAAAAGGCACTAAACCAAGCTGATACTGCTTCATGATTTAATACACGCTATTGATTAATAATCACTTTTGAAGAGGCGTTCTGCCAAGATGAGCGAAGACAGGACGATTATGAACTCCTTATGGCTTGGAAAGGAGTCATTCTCCTCAAGTAAAAGTAACAGGGCAAGAGTTACCAGCATCCCTCCCTGCCAGGCATTCAGCCTTTCCCTTGGGTACCCCGACTGACCTCCGGGACCCGCACCCGGACCCTCAGACGCGGGGTTTTTTGTTTTTACACAACGAGTATTCAGCACGAAAAAAAAGAGTAAAAGAGATGGGGAAGGAAATCAGCCCAAACAGAGGAGGATCAAGACTCTTGGCTTCACCTTCCCTACCTCGTCACACAACATCCACTGAGGCAGAAGAAGCCTGCCTGGGTGGCTGAACAGGAGCCGCATTCAGGGCTGCTGGCGCCAGGGGCTGGGGGGCTGGCAGGACCGCACTCCCCGCCCGAGCTCCTCCGGGCCCCGGGGCCGGCCAGCTGGAGCCCAAATCAACCCCCAGCTCCTTTGCCACTTCGGGGGAGGGGGAAAGAAGGAAACGCGGACCCATTTAATCGCTCTGTCATTAAGTAGTTAGGAATGATTAAGAGCTTTCCCCCGCACTCCCGCTGGAGGGACGGTTTTAGGCACCGGGCTTTGTGAGGAGGCGGCTACGGTCGGGTTTTCCCGGGGAGCGGCTGCATCTCTAGCCCGACAGCTCCTACCGCCCTCCCACCCGGGATTCTCCGCTCCGGGCCGCCCGGCAGCACCTGCCGCCCCCCGGCACCCCCCGGCCCCGCTCTCGGCGCAGCCCCCGCTGTCGTACCTGCAGGATCTTGTCCAGCCCCTCTTGGCCCAGGCAAGGGAACTGCTTGAGTAGCTCCGTCTTCTGCCGCTTGTAGTCGTCGGTAGCCGAGCGCCAGTGAGGCTCCTCCAGCACCTCGAAGATCGCCGCCCCGATGGACAGGTAGAAGATGATGGCCGAGGTCAGCAAGGGGCCCCTGTCCACCATGGTGCCGGAGGGAGGGAAGGAGGGAGGGCGGAGCGCGGCGGGCGGGCCGGGGCGGCTGCCCCGCGCTGCGGCTGTGGGTGCCCGAAACCGCCCTTGTCCTTCCCCGACACCTCTGCCTTCGCCGCCGTCCGCCGTGACTCCTCGCCTGGCCTCCGCCGCCTTCCCTTAGAGTCTTCCACACTCCCCTCCCACTCCCTTCTCCTCCTCCTTTCCTCCCTCCTCCGCTCCGCTCCCCTCAGCTGCCTCCTTCCCCCGGTTTTCTCCCCTCCCTCCTCAGCAGCGATTTGAATTTGGTGCCCTCCCGCTTCCTCCCCCCTTCCCACACACACCCGCCCGCCCGCGCATGCGGGGCCGCCGCCGGGGGAGAGGGCCGGCAGCACCCCGGGACACCCTGCCGGCCCCCCTGAGGGGCGGGAGAGCGGTGGCCGGATCTGGAGCTGGCCATCGCCCGCCCGTGAGGGGCCGCCTGGGGGAAGGGGAGCGGGGTCGCGGCCTCCCCGTTTCCCGCCCCGCCGTTGGGAGCGGGCGTGGGGGCCGCTGAGGTGAGCCCGGCACCCGGGCGCCATCCCCCCAAGCAGGGGCTGGTTCCTGCGCCCGAGGGCGTGTTTGTTTTCCCCACCGTGTTTTTCCTCGAGTCGAGGGAAGAGGGGGTCGCGTCCCTCGATTTTGTTTTACTTTTCCCCTACAGCCGCCGGGTTTAGTGGAGTCTCTCGTCGTCGAGGCGGGAAGGCGAGAGCTGCCGCCCCCGGCTCGGGCGAAGCACGGGGGGAAGGCGGGCAGCGGCCCTGAGGAGAAGGGAAAGGAGGGCTGCCGGCGGGGTTCGCCCCTTCCCTGAGGTGGTGTCCACGCATGTGGAGTAGAGATCCTCCACAGCGAGAACTGCCTCTCCCTCCCTTCATGCATTTTGTACCTATGTGTGCCTGCGAGTTTGGGAGCAAGATGGAGACCCCAGCTAGTGATTTTTCCACAAGATGCTCAAAATCTCATCTGGGCTGAATCACAGAATGATAGGGGTTGGAAGGGACCTGTGGAGATCATCTAGTTCAAGAAGCTCTTTTGAAGCTTGCTGTGTTCATGAAGCTCTTCCCAGGAGCAGCTTACAGCCGCGCACAAGTCCATGCTCCTCCGCGTTCACACTCCCCCGTGTCCACACTGCAAGGCAGAAGGCAGGCAGCCCAACTGACTTGAATGAATGGGGCTGAAAATGGAGTTAAATGGGTCAGGGAAAGAAAATGTAGTGACAGGTTAGGGTGACGTGTTATGCACCATGGCAAAGGACTCATGGCACGGCCGTGATTCATCTTAGAAATACCATTTTTTGGGAGGGTAGCTTACTTTCTGCCTGCTCCAGCCCCTCTCCCCCCAGGAGATCACTCAAAAATACAGTTGTCCATATCAACTGCATCAACACTATGGATTTGGGGATGTATAGGTTTGTCAGCTGGAGCCCACACACCAAGGGGCTGAGATGAGCCAGCTGAAATTTCTCATGCAGACATAGTTGAAATGGGAGGAGGGAGAATGGGAAAGAGGAAGGAAACAAGTAGAAAATAGGCAACAAAGTATGAGAAAATAAAAAGGAGAACATGTGGATGGCAAAGGAACTGCCTTGGTTAGGAGGTGTCCAGACACCTATCTGTAAAACTTTGAATCATGTCCAGTGGATGGTCTTGGGAGATTGCTCTCAGAAAGTTACATGGCCCTCAAGCAGTCCTTCCTACTAACGTGTATAGTGCTCAGTGAAAATACATCTGCAAGAGGTTCCTGGCAGCCCAAAAGCAGGACTGGAGAAACCACAAAATCCACAAGCATGTTACGTGATCAGCATCGCTGTCTTCGCATGGGATTCCCCAGTTATGTAAAGGAAACATTAAGAAAAGGATTGCCAAACTGTAGTAGTAAATAAAAAAAAATATGTGCTAGAGGAGAGATCAAGTAGAAGGCATCATAATAAACATTTTAAAAATTATGAGTGTCAGAGAGAAACTACAGTCACTTTTTTTTGTTAAGGCAAAAATTAGGATCTTTTATGAAGTTGTAAGGCAGAACTTTTAATTAAAATGAAAAGAACTTCACGCAACGTAATTACCACATGAAAATTGTTCCCAGGTGTTATCACTTGGCCCAAGACCTTTGCAAAACTTGAAAAGCCATTGGCCACATAAATGAGTAACATGAGCATCCATCATTGCCTCACCTACTGATTTAAAATTAAAGTTTAAAACTGTGAGGTATGTAAATACTTACGGCAAGAGACTGAAAGTATTGAGGAAGAACTCTTGCCATAGGCAAACTATGATACAATTTTCCTTTTGGTGCCCTCGTACCTTCTGAGGCACCTGCAAATGGTTAGGTTATTCTGACAGCAGCATCAGTAGCCTGACACGTTATAGCAATATTACACTTGTGTGTTCCTGACCCTGAACATCTGTGCTTCGTAACTAGAAGGTATTTGATTAAATTTTGAAACTGTACTCTTCTCCATCTGTCTCTAAAGGCCCATTTATACCACTGAAACGCTATCTTAAAGGTACAAGGAAAGACACAAATGACCCTGAACCTACTGCAATTATAAAGCGCAGATGAGAGCAAAACCACTTTCAGGCATTTTATAGAAAGTTTGTTTGCAATTTTGATTCAACATCTCGACTTTCCACTCTAAACTCCCAATCACTGGTTGTATAATGAGTGCTCTCAGTAACTGAGTCAGTCAGTGTTTAAAAAACAAACAAACCTGTAAATCACATACCGTTTTTCCCCGTGTTGAAATGCTATTGCTCGTTAGACTGTCTCCTTGTGTTTCTCCAAGTTTAAGAGGTGAGCCTGGCAAGGCACACCATCCAGAAGAATAGTTTAGTCCCCAGGGAACCATCACCAGCTATTCCTACAAGTAGAGGTGATCCTCTGAGCACCAACAAACTTCTTGCATTTAGATATTTCACTCTGATTCCTTTCTCTTTTGCAGAACAAATTACAAGGCATAATTTCATCCTGCTGTCTAAGTGAGTGTGGCAAGAAGCAATGTTCTCTGCAGTTGGCCTCTCTTTGCACCTCCTGATCTAAAATGCCTCTCCCGACCTCATAAAAGACATATCCTTTTATTCATGGCCCTTTTCTCCTCTCTGTTTCCCTTGGATTAAACAGTACCCCTATTGTTAACCCACAGCACCTGCCACATAGGCCCCACAGCTTTTCATGCTAGCTCAGTTAATGAAAAGGCTGGGGTTATACACTCAAAGGCTTTAAAATCTCGTTAAAAAATCAGGGGAGAAACAGCAGATAGCACTGTGGTGAGCAATACCACAAGTATCAATCATTTGTATTATTCGCATAGGTCATTATTTCAGGCTGTCCAGTCCGAAAGGAAATCTCTTTCATCCAAGCTGTATGTCTAAGACACATTTGCTGTACAGATGTTTTCTAGAACAGCCTGAAATGAATGAATAAACGTCAGAAAATGTTTTAGATGGAGCAAATAAAAGACATTATTTGGGCAAAGGAAACCTGTCATGTAGTGGCAAAGACTGCATGTTGTACCGAGTATGAACTATAAGCCTCTCTTCAAGCCTGCGCCATTTTTCACTTGGAAGTCTATTTTTGGCTGGTTGATGGCTCTGTTCTCAATGATGCCTGCCATCTTTCACTTTTCTTTATCCATTGAAATGTGGGCACTCCCAACATTGCTTTCAAGTGTAATACATCTAGCCATGTGTGGTTCTAAGTAAGTTGAGGGGTGTACTATTGTGACAAGCAGTTTTGCTTCTTTGGTACAGTCTGGTGCATACAGAAAGGGTAAGGCTGGTCTGCAGATGATGTAGAATTTTGTATGAGACATTTGTAGGAAGTTCAAAAATTCTCTGTGGGATTATTCTCACCTCTTGGCCTAAGTATTCACACATAGCATGTTTTGTGCCCTGAATGTACAGCGACACATGCTGAATAGTAATAAAAAGAGAATAAAAACCTTTACCAAAACAACCTGCATACCACTGCAACAGACTTCTTCACCCATGGACAGATAATGAGTGAACAAACACCACATGACAGATGTTAGTCATGCTGCTTAATGAATAACTGGTGATGAGTATGATACCTGTATGGAATGGCTGTAATGTGTTCAAGGAAAAATATGCATTATGATCATCTGTTTTTCACTGAGATACCTGCAGTGTTCTAGAGAAATGTCTTCATCAGGAAGTCCAGGTATTTCAACATTTTTTCTGCATGTATTTCCTTGACTGCGGTGTTCCTCAGCCATCCGCAGCAGTCACTGGATCTTCAGAACTGGATGATGAAAGCCGTTTTCCTTCAAAATATTTTACAAAGAAAGACTCTGGCCTTCTCTTTCTGCTTCACCATGGCCTCAGTCTTGCAGACAAACATGGCTAGTACCAAACACTTATGACAGTCCTTCGCACTGACGTTTCTTCACACTGACGTTCATGTCCGTGATCTAGACAGTTCAGCGTACAGCTGTACAAAAAACACCAACTCCGACAATGTTGGTCGGTCCTGGACTGGGTTTTACCATCATGATACCTGGAGCACATGACTATTCTAGCTAGTACGCTCAAGGCTAGCTGAACACCATGGTAACAGACTCAGTGAATAATGCAACAATCTGTTATTTTGTTATGTAAAACATCACTGTCGAGTCTTATTTTTGTGTCATTAAGAAGGAGTTAAATTTATTTGCGCATAGTAATGTGGATGAAAGTCTGCACATTGCTCTGAGACTCGTTTTCCAAACCAGTTTAAATTAACTTTTATCAATCCCATGTCATGCAGTGCAAAAGCCTTCTCCAGCGTTACGGCATCTGCCTGAATGTGATGGGGGCAGATTACAGGGGAGAATTCAAGGAGCTGTCGGCCTCCCCCGTCTCTCAGTTAGGTTGTGCAGCTGCACGTCTGCGTGCCAGGTTGTGCAACGGAGGAGGGCCTTGTTTCTGACCCAGCAGTTCCCACATCCACATCAGGCTCCCTTCCATGCCCGGCATGTTGTGCTCACGTTTTGTTAGTCAACATGCCTGAAGAGCTGTTCCCACCTCCCTCTTCCCTTTATAGAAACAAAGTCACCACATTCATTTTGGCAGAGGAAAAGCAGAAGGAAGTTTTTTGTTTTTTTGGTTTTTTTCCTTCTTGGGTGAATAGAGTCGTGTATAACAGATGAGGACAGCCGTACACCCTAAAAGCACTGAAAAGGATCATATTCTTATCATCTATTCTCCTGTTTCAAATCCTGCAGCAATAGTTTGTGAGGTTAGATTGGGGGAAAAAAGATCAGGTAAGCAAATGATAGAGTTGGCTACATACAGTTAGAGTATGAATTTTTAAGAATTTTTTTCTATGGACACTAGTTGCTTTTGTGCTTGGTGTCCTGGAATGAAAGAAGGGTCATGGCCCACACTGTCTCCAAGCATGTGCCTCTTCCTTCTATTCTTAAAGGAGTTTTGTAAGAAGACAAGAGTTCCCGGCGTAGTCTACCTCCACAGCCCCTTCGCCTCTCACATGGTCCATTGTGGTCCCTCCTCCATCATGTGTGGTATTGGGAAAAAGACAGCAAAGACTGAGCTATAACACCCACAGCTGTCCTGCAAGTGAAGTGCTTGCAAGCTGTTTGTAGCTTTTAACTTATGGTTTGAACCCTCCTAGACCATTATCAGGATACTGGAGATACTAAGAGGGTTTGGAGGGAGGGTTGCCTTCCAATGGTGCCTTCCACATGCCAAAACTCAGTGTAGATGTAGCGAGCAAATCCAGGTCACTACCAGATAGGACTCTAAGGAAGCAACTTGGCACAAAAATGACTGAATTAGAACACCAGGAAAAAATCCACCTGGTCTAGTGCTTCGGTCAACAGCTAGGCTGTTGTCACTGCTGTAAGCATAAAAGCTGCCTGCAAGTTATGACTTATGCCGGTCCTGGTCTCATGGTGAGCACCATGCTCTTGACTCTCAATGGCTTTTTGGGGTTGTGTCTGGAGAGTCACAGTCAATTGCAAGATAATCCATGACTGTGGTGGTAAAGCAAGTCAGATGCTAGAGATTTTCCTCGTATTGAGTAGCACCTCAGCAGTGCTCTGCTCTTCACTCTGTCTACTGGCCTGTTGGTCTCAGAAGTGGAACAAAATCCAGGGAAACTGAGGAAGCAGGGAGTGAATGGGAGCAGATTCAAATTGTCCACACTGCTGCTCTCCTTCAGGAGCTCATGGAGAAGTCCTGGTAACTCAGATAGGACTCACAACGGTGCCAGTAATAAGGTGTGGGAAAGGCCTGACAGGAATCAGAGTTCAGGGAAGGCAGAGAGCATAAGAACAGACAACACCTAACTATACCCAGGGATATGGTACACCTGCAAAAATCTCTGGAGCATTTGGTGGGGAGAGGGAGAGAAGAGGAATGGGGAAGGGAACACCATCAAGACCCCATCAAGAGGAAGTGATGTGGTGCTCTCTAAGGGCGTGCAAACAGAGATGAACGTCTCTAGCTGCTTCTTTCACTCAAGAGACCATCTGAGCCAGCCAGAGATCCCTAGTGAATATTGCATTGCCAACATGAATTATAGAAACTAATGGTTAGCAGGCTGTTAGAGGTTTCACAACTCATTTCCTTTGAATATTAGTTATTTCTTTTGCCAAAGAGAGAAGGAGAAAAAGGGAGGAGGAGGAAATAAAAACTACATGGGGCAGCTGATTTATTTTAGAAGATTGAGTCAGTAAGGAGATGGGTGAACTCCGCAGATTGCATTGCTTCAGTCAGGACAGAAAATTCAGCACTTTCCTTGCATGTGCTTCAGATCTCTTTGGAACAAGGAAGCGTATGCAAATAATGGGACCAATCTGCAAACACTCAGGTCAGCAGCCTTTGCTCAAGAACTCTCACTGACTGGGGATACTTATAACAATAAAGATTAACCAGGCTGGGCAGCCTGGCTCTTAAGTCTGCCTCCTCTCCTACCCTTGCCTCACTTCCTACTCTCACCCCCCCGATCTTTTGCAATTCAGTGACAATCAGAGTTAATAAAAGGTGTGCCTGTGATCCTATAAAGTAATTTGCATCATCATCTTTTGTGATGAAATTTCACAGGGGAAGGAGGAGCAGCAACATTTTGCCCAAGTTAAGGTTGCCCTGGCAATATACCAAGAAGCCTGAAGCCCTTAATTTTCATACGGGAGTTCTGATTGCTGCAGCCCATATTTGAGTGCAGAAGTGTGTCCTGCAGAAACTACACCTCCCCACCACACCCCCCTCCCCCACTTCCAAAATAAGTCTAAAAGTGGTCTGGAGTGTACAGTCTTGCATTACTCCCACTGTGTCACAAGCATGTGGACAGGCTTGGACTGCCTTGCTGAAATTACTGTTCTATGTGTACAACAGACCACGCGACAGCTGCCTCTGCCCTACTGAAAACATAATTTTCCTTAGCTGGGTTGAAGAAACCGTGCTGCTTTCACTAAACAGAAGTGGCCAGAACCTGCCAGTTGACGTTAACTGTGTCATATGTTATTTCAATGTGTGTCTATTCTAAACAGATGACAATGCAACTTCCATTTCGACTAAAGGAACTGATAATTGACACAGAGCTATTAAAACGTGACAAATAAGCAATGTTTAAGCCAGCTGAATAAAAGAACTGTCAGAAATGTCTTTCTTCTGCTGTGCTGTCTAGTGCAAATACAGCAGCCTTGCTTAATAAACAAGGCCTCATTTAGTTCTGGGCTTGTCTCAACACTAGTCTTTTACAACCACTTGGGACAAGACCATTAAACCTGCATGTATCAGCTGAAGACCTGCCTCTCAAATTTCCTCCTAATGCCGGGAAAGGCCCTAGTTACACAACTATACGTTAACTAACAAATAATTATTCTCATCAGCGGGAAGCAAGTTATTTTGCAGCTCTCTATTGGAATGTTCAGATGCCTTGTATGAAATCTTGAGAGATTAAATTCCTTTGCCCTTCTTTATAGTTGGCCTGCTTGTAGGACATGCTGCAATGCTGGCATCTAAATCTGCTTGGAGAGCAATGTGGAAAGATTACAGTTGGAATATCCATTATCATGATAACGTGTGGAAATCTGGCGCCCGTTAACAGAGCAGTGTGGGAAGGACATTACTGGGGCTCACAGGTAAAGCAGAGAGGAGATTTTGATACCTAACATCACTAGTAGAGAAGAGCAGGAGAAGCTGGTGTGGTCCTTCACTGGCAAGACACAGTGGGGAGGCTGCTACTGCAGGAAGTTGGGTAGTGTAGGAAAAGTTGTCAGTAAGAAACGTAGCTTACTGCAGTAAGTTGGCACTGGAGCCTTCAGGAAGGGTTGTTGGGGGGTTGGACTGTATGATCTCTGAAGTTCCCTTCCAACCCCTACAATTCTGTGATTCTGTGCAGGCTGGCTGCCATTGCAGGCCTTCGCTGAAGGCGTTGTAGGCAACAGGGCCACACAATGAAGAGATACTACAGCTATCATTTTTATTTTCCAGAAAAAAAAGTTGGCTTTCATATATGGAGTCACTAAACTCAAAATGTTTTTTCTCCATTTAATCTTGATGCAAACTCATATCTGTTTCAGAACACAGATGCCACATTTTAGGATCCTATTAAAATCTGAACCATTTCTTTCCTTCTGGTCTCCACTTGGTGGAGAATGCCTCTGAGACCAGCAGTCTTCCGTATCAGAAATCTACTATTGTTACATTGATCATGGTTTAGACAGAAAGCCTGAATTCAGTCCTGTGGGGGTAGCAGGTTTTAATACCTTCAAACAGTGGCAGAGAGAAGGAAAAAAAAGAATAAAAATGCCCTGAGTAATATACAAGGTGCAACCTGGCACTGCTAAGGAGACAGATCAAATAACCTCTCGGTCTTTTCCATGTGTGACTCTTGCAGTTCCACACAGGCATTTCACAACAGTGGAGTACCCCGCATGAGGGCCAGGGTGCAGGGGCAAGGAAGAGCTCACACAAGCAGCTTGACAGTTTGCCAATGCATACAGAAGCAACGTGCACCTTTCAGTTAGTCACTGCAGTGAATTATGTTTTCGGTTGTACCTTGCAGAGTGAATAGCAAATAACTTCAGACTATAACACTGTCCAATCTGTTCCCCCATATGCACTCCTCTTCTTTTCCAAAGAATACACCGTACCATGCAGTAATGAGAGCGTTCAAATAACAATGGAAAGAATGACTCTGATATTCTCCTGAACTAACTTCAAAGCTGCATATCCAGTTCGCTGCCTTTTTTGGTCAGTCTCTTTACACCATTTATGCCTGTTTTTAAACTGACTGGGTAAGAGAAGAGACTCCAGCACACCTGATCCAACTTTTAAACTCAGCTCCACAGAAAGGCAGACATTATGTAGTCATAGAGGAAAAAGTCAGTAGAGCTTTCCCTGCTCCCAGCACATTTATATTTCCTAAAACTATCCAAATGATATGTTGGTAAAGTAGGTAAAACGAGAGTGGGAGGTTACACGTGAACTGGAATGCAGGGCACAAAAAGTCCTATCTTTCCGTAACACTAAGTATTATCTCACATATGGGAGGCCACTTCAGGCAATATATCAGAACTCACAAATCGTCTTTTAGGCACCTGTGAAAAACCACTGAAACTGACAGACGCCACCTGCGACAGGCAAAGCCCTCAGCTGAACCAGTCACATTCACAAAGCTGAGCTATAAAGTCTTCTATACTAAAAAAGTTCTCCAAACTAGACAGCTTTATTGTTCTTCTGGGGGGAGTTTTAGGCACGCAACTTATTCCCATTGAGCTCTGTCAGTTCCTCATATTCTGTTTCTTCTCCCAGTATCTTCTCTATGGCCAGTCCTGCAGCCAGCTTGTCTTCTAGCTGGGTGAGCTGCCTCTGCTGTAATATTAACACTTGTTGGGCCAACAGGGAAGACAGTGGAACGAGATACATGCATAGGATAAGAATGGTAATACTGGTATATTTTTTATTCTTTGTGTTGACTGCCTCACTGAAGGACTGTGCACAGCACAATACGGAGTGAATTTCAGCCCTCCCTGTGTGCAGGGCCAGGGTACGGTTTATACAGCACCTCAGTTCTCCTTAATACTCAGGTTGGCTGTAAGCGGGATATAACTCTTGTGTTACACTTCTGCACCTGGAAGAATTTTGATTATTTGGGAGCAGTGGGGATCTTTATTTTTCTTCTTCTCAGTCTGCAAAGGAACACCGAAGCCCTTGTGCCTACTGAACTATGAAGACAATAAATGAAGGTTGCAACTACTGCAGCAGGGGAAAGCTTTTACAATGCTGCTCTCTCCTGTTTGAGTGGTCCACCTCCATACGTTGTTCGTGCTTGGACAGTGCAGTTTCTGTTCAGAAACGTTCCCACTTGAGTGTCTGCTATTTGCAGCGCTAGTTAGCAGAACATTGTGTCATACTCGGTGCCTGGCACGGAGCATTGGTCTGCCTTTCCAACCTGCTGCAAAAGGGCTCAGCTGAGTATGGTGGCTGTGGTGACATGGGTCAAGGCTCCCAAGTGCACTTGCCGAAGCAAATAAACCAACAAGCACCTCCTTAAAAAACAAACAGCTTGTTAATTCTTTCAGATTTTTCCTCTCCTGTTGGTCCAGACAGAAATCTGTTATATCTATCGAAAGAAATTCTGTTTATGCAGGGGATGGATACAAGTCTCCCATACCTCTAAAATCCTCCAGGTCTTATAGACAGACAGGTCCTATTCTAACCGTCTTCCCAGACGCATTTCATCCTTAATACAAAACGAGTCTGGCTCAACCCTTTGCAGACCTCCGAACTGTCAAAAGCCTGGAACGGCGAGGCTCCTGGGGAATTGCATCACGTGAGAGAGGAGGAGGTTGGAGGGAATCATCGCTTGAGAATGCATGCCCACATCTCGGCTCCTAGACGGGAGCTGACACCGGGCCTGTCAGATCATGCATGGAGGAGATGCGCAGGGCATGCCGCTGCCGGCAAGACGCGTGGCTGCTTCACAAGGTTGCTTTGAATGCGGGGCCCTGCGGGGTCTCCTCCACCTGCTCCAGCTCCGGGCTCGAGAGCTTCCTCTCTGCGGCCGCAGGGCTGGCAACAGCCCTTACCTTGTGGGGTGAGAGCTGCCGGGAGGGATGGAGCAGCAGCAGAATGAATCTCACTCCAAATGCCACAGGCTCAGCAGGGCTCCTCTTGGCACCTACCAGTGGATCGTGTCACCGCCATCACAACCACAGAAATAATGACCGGGGTTGACTTTTCTTCTTAAATATGGAGAAATTTCACACAGTGAACCATGTATTTCTTGGATGCTATTTGGCTTGCCAAATGGCGGTAACCTGTCAGCCTTTAGTCTCTTTTTACCAGATCAGCCCAAGGCCTTCTCTACTTTCCTAAGAATGCTGCGCCTTGTACCTTGTTGCTGAAAGATTACTTTGTTCATGCTAGGCTAGAGAGACTCTTTTCATAAGAATCTGTTACCATACGGGTTACTAAGCTCCTTGTAGCTTCCTCACAAAGCAAATATTGTTCCCTTTTCCCTAGAAAAACATTAAATTGTCAAGGGATTAGTGTACGTTAAAGAATTTAAAAAAAAAAAATTATAGCAAGGATGTCAGAGAATACACGAGTTCTTTGGGTTCCTGTGTTTCAGAGCCAAAGTACTGAAAAGCCTTCTATTCAAACACAGAAACTGTGGCTGTCTGTGCTCTCAGAAGGGTGTCAGCAGTGGCAGAAGTGTGAAAGAGGAGAGGAAATCTCATGGCACCAGCTGAAGGAAGGAGAGGCAGTGAGATAAACAGTGCCTCTTCAACCAGCAAGAAAAAAGAGGAACCAGCAGCTCTGTTTCTGAACCACCAGCTCTCTTTTCTGTGCTAGCAGGATGCTCCTCCCAGCACCAGCTTCAATTTAAACTTGTGTTTCAGAGGAATAAATGCAAATGCCCCAGGTGAGGACTAATTTGTATCACAGAAAATGAAAGGAGCCCATGAAGTCAGGAAAAGAAGGACTTGAGAAAGGGCTGAGTTTCATTGCCCTGCACTTTGCTTTGAGCTTTCTGAAGTTCACCTACGTTTAGGACTGGAGTTTTGGAGCAGACCCATCTCTGTTGTCACCTCACTTTAACCACTGTTGTCACGGATTGTTTATTATAGAATAGTGTGCGCGAGATATCACTCAAGGTAAAAATGTAGAAAAATGAGTTGTGAGTGCAGTAGCCATACTAATTTCATTGTTTAAAATGCTTTAAATAATATGCTTAAGAAAGCTGGGGACAAGTACATGTGAAGATATATTGTGTAAAACAGTGAACTTTAACGACGTAGGCCTGCACATTTGCACAGATAACTGTGTCATAAACTGAAGCACGCTTAAGTTAAAACAGGCTGGATTCATCAGGAACTCTTCAACGGTGGACAGAACATATTTCAGCAAGTTGGAAGTAGTACAAAATGATCATTGGCTGAAAAAGCTTTTACCCTGCTCTGAGTTGCAAACAGGTCAGGATTTGGCCCAAAAATATACCATTAGAAGCTCTTTGAATTGCTGTAATAATAGAAATACAGTGGTTTTATACCTTTTATCTAATTATTAATTTATAAGCATTATTTAGCACTAACTACAGCTTTGAGTTGTGGGAATGTGTTTTCGCAGGCAGCTCTGATAGGGTTGTTTGAATTACCCTGGGTCACAAAATCAAAAAAAAAAACCAACAGTACAACAAAAGCAGGGAGGGAAAGGGAAGCAAGAAAAGGACTGCAAGAACAAGGCCAGGGAATCAGTTGGGCCTGGAACATGAGAGTTTTGCCTCCTATTCCTGCTGGACAAAATTCTCTGTCACCATCATTCTCACTAATTCACCTGACCAACATGTCATGGCTCTACATAATGTTATTTTTGAAATTTTTTATTTGCCTTCTTTTTGGATGCTTCTCAGGTTCACTCAGGGAGGGATACTAAGAGACGCCCAAACTGTATTATCATACTCCAGAAATAGTTTCTGAACGCAGTTGCTGCTTAGCTATTAGAATAGGCTGTATTTGTCAAGCCATCCCTTTTAACTTTCCCAAGCATTGGATGTTTGTGCAGTGCTTTACATGCATGTAATTACAATGACACAATTGAAATACGGTTTAAAAGGTAGTTTTATAATAAGCCTCTGGGTTGTTACTCAAGAGAAGTTACTTCAGTTTCTGGCTTGTCACTAAGAGCCAGCCTCACATGAAATGTATGGGTCTTTTCATACGGGAGAAAAATTAATACCGGCAACTTGGTAACTAAGAAGATGTTGAGAGATGTGCAACCATGAAAGACACTAACAAATCAGGGAAATGATAGCAGACCACTGGTTACTGTGAGAAAGATGCTCTTATGGTTTCCCCATCCAGTAAAGGCTGGGTCCAAATGTTTGTTGTCAGTTGCTAGACAGCCTGTCACTTGACATAATCGGGTGCTGATGTCAGGGCTTCAGGGCTAATACTGAGCTAAAATCTTGCCAACGTTTATAGTTTACCTGCTTGTACTACAGGTTGATAGTATGAAGCAAACTTAAGTCAATGCTTACCTCTCAATGCTTATCTCTCTTAAAAGCAAGGAGAAGGAGAGAGGACAGTGGTGGCTTCAAGAGGGCTTGATAGCCAAAGACTAGTGTCCTTGTAAATCTGATAAATAACAGACAGTCCAAATTTTTGTAAGAGCTCCAAGGTTTCCTGTGGGATTCCTTTAGATAAGAATTTGAAGGGCGCTGGTCACTTCTGAAGGTACATTCCCCTCTCAAGGTCCAGCATATGAGGAGAAACAACGCTTTTTTAAAAGAAAAACAAAAGTATTTGTCCCTTCTTTGCATAGAGATGGACTGTCTACACTGTCGTAGAAGCAGCATGCAGTCAGTGGATGTGTAAAGTAAGAGGAAGGTTTAAACATAGTGATGAGCAGAAACATAAAAAGCAACAGAACTGAAAAACAAACAAACCCTGCTATATGTAGCCTCCTGAGTCAGGGTCATGCCCTAAATACACAATACTGTCTGAAAATAGTGCCCTGTAGTATTTAAGTATCTAAACACACACATACTACATGCTTGTAAAATATTTTCTAGATCCAGCATAATATCCTTTAACTTGTACAATATGTTCCTTTAATAAGGAAGAGACGCCAATCCTGAACCTGCAGTCAGAGGCGCTTGTCTTAGAGAAGGTTCCTGGAACCACCTCGGCTCAGGTTCAAAAGCTGCTCAAATGTTTAGGCTCAAACTAATCAAGTTAAGTATGTTCTTGACAGATTATTTTCTCCCTTTCATAGCTCTCCCCTGAGGGATATTAGTCATAAACTCAGCAGAACGCCTACACTGCATCCACACAATTTGAAGTAGATGTTAAAATAATCCCCCACCTGAGCACACAAGTCTGGTAACTGTTCAATCAGTTATGCAATTTGCATGTGTAAATGAATATTACATTCACAGATGGATTCATATGTGTATTATGGGTAGTTAAGAGGGGAATCTAAAAATTGTTCTATTGCATTCATTTCCTATAATGGGATTTTATCACATTACATTATAACCCTATATGTTTTTAAACAGATAGATAGACAAAGATGCACAGAACATATCTGGCTGTGTCCACTTTACTTCTGGAGCCTTAACAGTGCATAGCCAATTGAGAATGGGACGGTGGAGCTCTGCCCAAGATAGTCTTTGGTTGTCACGTTTTGGGAATGTGAGTGGGACAGCAGGACTGGCAATTTTTTCAAACCGTAGTGGCCTATGAGAATAGCTGATTTCATACTCTGGGTGTTTGGATTTCGGTTTGCTCATCATTGCAACTCTTGCTCTGTTTTTTTGGAATGCAAATCTTGAGGTTATGCAATGCACTATTCAAATTCTGTATTGTCAGTGCTCAGAAAGGAAGTGTGTCACCAGTCCCGCTGGCCACTCGTTGGCACCAAGTTGGTAGCAAAGGGTTCCGTGAGCACTGGGTTTCTGGCACCAATCTTTCTAAATATTTTTTTTCTTTAGAGAACAGACAAACACATAGTTATGAGCTTCGCAAATGAATGTAGGAAAATAAAATGGCTTAAGGTTTGTGTCTGCCAACTCTCTGTCTGTATTATCAGTTTCTGTAGTATAAAAAAAAATGAAAGTATTTTTGCATGATCAGTCCAGGATAAAATTGGGTGGTTACAATGACTGATAATTCACCTAACCTTGGAGAATTCAACTCTCATCAATTTCTCATGGAAACAGAAATATCTTCCAGATATTCATATTTTATAATGTAACACCTCGCACTTGCATGTTTACAAAACAGTTTCCCAATATGATTTTCAGTTTCTACACGGCTGAGAATTCCAAGAAAGGTCTTATTAGAAGTCATCCTACATTTCACGTTTAGTGATCAAATTAAAGTTTGGGTTGTGGTAATGGCACACCTAGGCTTTTCAAATTCATTTTAGGAACCCTAGAGCAAGTACTAGGAGTCATGAATGTGGCTTTGCCTATATGCCTACAGGCATAGGTTTATATTATAGGCTTATAGGTTTGTATACTTGCATATTCCCTGTCAGAGAAAAGAGCATTAATCAATTTAAGATGTTAGGAATTGATCAAACCACTTGACGACTTCTCCAGGGGCATCTCATACTGATCTGGTTTTGGATTAAATCAAAAGTGTTTACCTCAAATTCTATTACAACATGGCCTTTAAAATCTTAATATCAAAGATTCACAGCAAATTTTGGGAAACCAAAATATTACCTGCAAATTACTCTTCTTCAGTCATAACACAAAAAAGATTTCAGTACTTTCTCCTTTTAGAATAAAGAGCAAAAGAATACCTCTGAATTAATAGATTCTCTACCTTGGTTTATTTTTTAGGAAAAAAATATCAGTAGAAATTTAAGAATGATAAAATTTTAGAAAAAGTATTATACCAAGAGCAGACACTGGTATAGGACATCGGCCAACTAGAAAAATGAACGCTGATTAACTGAGGTGATGGGGACTTTTCTGCCTACTTAAAATTCAGTTTCTAGTTTGCAAATTTCCAATTCTAATGCCCTATGAAGTGTTAGGTGACAAAGAAGTCTTTGCTAAGGACTTTATGTTTCCTTCCTTCCTGTTCTCAGACATTATTTAATCAGAAGCTGATGCCAGTAATTCAAATAAACAAAAATAAAAAGCTCACTATAAAACATCCAAGATCCCTAGAGAGTCCTGTAGGTAAACCAGTCTTTAAAAAATAGCATTGACAATTCCTTTCAGTTCCAGAACCTCAAGAGAACTAGAAAAGCTATTATTTTTCCCTTTGTAATTCACTTTAAGGTCAGGATGTGTTACTTTACTTGAAAATTTCAACCGTAAAAATGAAAGCATCAAAAAGAATATTAATCCTGTCCACTGATTATTGCAGAAGACGTGCTGTTATGGGTATTCTTTGTCCTTTGCTGATTTTTGGCTGCTGCTAGCTGCCCTTATTTTTACCTACTACTGAAATATAGCTTCATTATACGAGGTTGCTCCGTTATAGTGCTGCTTCCTAATGGTGTGCTCCAGTTTCATTTCTTCAGTTACTGTCTAACGTTTATGCCACTTGCAATATGTGAATGGAAACAGAAACCAGGGCATGAAAGACATTGACAATATAGATAAAGCTATACTTCTTTTAGTCTCCCACTCAGTCTTTACTATCCTCATATTTATTTTATTTTGTTACAGTGATATACTGCATTTGTGTTTACCCAAAAAGCCTAATCATTTGGGAACCCTTTGGTTAACTAAGAAGTAGGAACATTTTTACAGGCACAGCAAGTATTTTTCCATCCAGCTCTATCTTCATAACCTCATGATGTCTTTGACAGATGAGGTTATTCATTTCTCTGTCATTTCCAATGTGGACTATTTCATATTACTATAATATTTTGACCAGCACAACTACGTAGCTGAAACCTATAGGAAAAAAGCAGTGGAAAACCACAGATATTCATATGGTAGTGAGTTACTTTGATATAAACACTTCACCGTCAATATATCTTCATCTGCACTTTAGAAGATAGTTGGAGCAGTACAATTTCTGAGTGGAAACATGGCCCAAATGACTTTTTTGTGATTCCTTTTAAACCCATCTGGCTATCCTAGTCAATGTGGAATTGTAATGCAGTTTGATTACGGATATATTTAGCTTAAGTATTTTCTTGAAAAGAAATGTATTTAAAACCTTGAGTTAATCCAAGCTTAAGTGCTTTGCTGCACAGGAATTTAGGTAAGCGCTTAAGAGTTCTGCTGAATCAGAATCCAGTGAATAAATGAATACCTACATGCTTTTATAAGTTTTCCTTTTAGACTACATATTCTTAAGCTCAAGAACTACTGATGATTCAGCACAGTGATTATTATACTTATTTTTTACCAGGAAAGACATTAAATGATACCATACATATAAAATAGTAACTGCTTTAAAACATTTATTATATTAATGATATATTATGCTATTATTATAGTATCCCCCACTATATACTAGGTGGACAGAATTCAGAAAAGGAGTATGCTTGTTCAGGGAAGGCAATGGTCTAAAGACATGTAGAAAACTTAATAAGAATTGGGGGTGTGTGAAATAATATATATGGATTAACCATAAAATCACTGGCAGGTGACATGATGCTGAAGTAGAGTGTCATTAACATATACACGATAATTTTATGTACTCAGACCTCAAAGGCAGAGAAAGACAAGAATCTTTGTGAAGGTCACCTTTAATTTTTTATTGTCCTTCTTCCTTGAAAATTAATTGTAGGTGATCTCCAAGCACTAGCAGAGCCAAATGAATCGAATATGTTGGGACAGACTGTGTGAATATGCCAAAAGGCAACTGGGAAAATTTAACTGTTGAGAGTAGTGAGAAATTTGCAATGTAAAAGTATTTTACTAGAAAATACATACTCACAAACCCCAAAAAGTTTCACCAAAATGGATAAGGAATTGGCTGCATGGCCGCACTCAAAAGAGTTGCTGTCAACGGCTCAATGTCCAAGTGGCGTCCTGTGCCAAGTGGTGTACCTCAGGGGTCGGTACTGGGACTGGTGCTGTTTAACATCTCTGTTGGAAACATGAGAAGTGGGATTGAGCGTTCAGCTCTGGGGCCCCCAACATAAGGACATGGACCTGTTGCAGCGATTGCAGAGGAGGGCCACAAAGATGATCAGATGGCTGGAGTACCTCTCCTATGAAAACAGGCTGAGAGAGTTGGGGTTGTTCAATCTGGAGAAGAGAAGGCTTCGGGGAGACCTTATAGCAGCCTTCCAGTAGCTAAAGGGGGCCTACAGCAAGGGTGGGGAGGGACTCTTTATCAGGCAGTGGAGTGATATGACGAGGGGAAATAGTTTTAAACTGAAAGACGGTAGATTTAGATGAGGTATTAGGAAGAAATTCTTTACTGTGAGGGTAGTGAGGCACTGGAACAGTTTGCCCAGAGAAGCTGTCAATGCCCCATCCCTGGAGGTGTCCAAGGCCAGGCTGGATGGGGCTTTGAGCAGCCTGGTCTAGTGGGAGGCGTTCCTACCCATGGCAGGGGGGTTGGAACTAGGTGATCTTTAAGGTCCCTTCCAACTCTAACCATTCTATGATTCTATGAAAGTATTTTCAGTGCACTTCTGATGAAATGCAGGTTGGATCCACTGGCAACATGCAGCTTGCTCAGAGTCTAGCCAATAGGTCCAGAAAGTAACCAGGAACTTGAGCTTCCAGGTCCATAGCTCAGTGTCAGTGCCCCAGTGCTGACTTGGTGGCTCAGATTTAGCCTTCAAGGCTCCCAGGTCCCCTGCTATCAGCCCTGCCTTGCCATATGGGTTGTTTCAAAACCGGTGGTCTAAAAGTTTCCTTGCTTCCTATCTTCCAGGTCAAGCACTGTAAGCTCTGACAGCCAGCTCTGGTCAAGGACTGTCTCTGAGTGCCACTGCTGGGAATGTGGGAGTCTGCGTAAAATGAGACCTCTCTGCCGGGAAGACCTTCAGGACTCCCAGAAGTGGTGGGCGATCATATTGTACCATATCAGTATTCTCATTCTAAATGTATGTGATAACAAATAGTTATACTCATTTAATTTAGGGTGCAGTGTGACATTATAGCAATGATGACCTAGGGGCTGGTGTCACTGAAAGAGGTGTTCACATTTCTCAGAGCAGTTCCTTGTGTAAAGTTACACTCATGCAGCTATAAAGGTGTTAGGCAAGTAAGTCTTACATTTGTATAGAAACTAGTGTTAAACCAATGTAATCTGAGTGGACATAACATTCTCTGTGTTGATTTAGCTTCAGTTAATTGCCTACTGACTTAAGCTAAATCCTTACAGCCACTCATAACTTACTATGTATCCGGGTGTTTTCTGTCTAATCATTATAGTTTTCTTTTCTGTAAAGGGGTTAACCTTCAAACACACTTCAGTGATTTAGAAGCCTAAGACTCCTTCTAGAAATTACGTGCATGTATTATGTGCACGTCTAGGAGCCTCAGTCTTTTTGCAAGACACTAAAACTTAAGCTTTTCTTGAAAATAATATCAGTGGTTTTGAAATGGTAAGAGTCTGCACCTGTGTTGTGCGACATAAAGCCCTAGATTAGAAAACAAGTCCAAAGTAAATATTTAATTGAGGATAAACAATTAACAGTTCAGAGAGATCAAAGAGAACTCACATTTCTGACTAGGATTGTTTAAATTCGACCAGCTGCAGGTTAGGAGCAGTGACCGCTTCGAGTTTGCCTTCACAGTCAGAAGCAACAGGAACCTTAACATCTAAGCAATCTCAGATCTCCAGGCATAAGATCTGTGGAGAGCCCTGAACTCCAAGCTAGCTACACATTTTCCATGCCTGGGGATTTCTAATGTCTCATTTAATAACAATCTCCAACCAATGAAAGCCAGTGGTGATCACAAGTTCTTAAACTATCAGTTATCTGGTATTTGCATCTCTTGTTGAGGGGAAAGAGTAGGGCGTGGAAGAGGGAAAGATGGCATGCAAAGTGAAACTGAAGTCAAAGAGAGATCTGCAAACACGCAGGCTAAAAAGCCAGCTGCTAAGCTGTCCTATAATGCGGAGACTCAGGAATAGCTAGGAATGGGGAGATCTTCTGGTGGTGTCAATACACTGAGAAAGCAAAATGTTAGCATGGCTTAAAACAGCTTAATGAACTTAATTTTCCTTCCTGGCCTTATACTTTAATTTGATTAATTTAATATAACCAAAGAGTTTTAATACTTTCGTCTTCTACCTCCGTTGGACACGATGGTATCAATTCAAAATCTGAGACACATCATCGTCATATATCCTTGGTTAAATTTAAAGACCTCGCCTTGTAATGTGAGTAACAAAAAACGTATCACTAATCCTAGTTTTCTGAGAGGCAAGTATTTCCCATGAAGAGGAAAGGTGATTTGAACAGAAAAATATCTAAATATCTATATAAAAGACTCATAGGATATCTTCTTTCTGTGTCTTGCTAGCAGAACACGGCCAAATGTGTCAGGGCTTGCTGATGGACCTTGTGGCCTGACCACACCAGCCCTTTATATTTGCACTGTGAAGTTTTGGGATTCTGTCTGTGGCCCTGGGACAGCTGGGCAATGCAGTTCCAGTCAATGTTCCTCCCAGTGCACTGCCTTGAAAAAATTAATAGCAACAAGCTACTTCTCTGTCAATAGAAAGGGCTATCATACAATAAAATGATGAAGATGAAGGTACAGAAAGGCCGTAATGTAGTTGAAAACAAAGACTACCCTGTGTGTGACACAATACGAAGAGTACAGAACTGACGTCTTTTTACAGTTCAAAATGAAAAAGTCAGGACGACAAAATCATGATTTAAAAAATTTGTGTGTTTCTTGTGCACATTGTACAGCCTCTACCCCAAGTCTCATTCACCCAGCACATGCGCCAGCATGAACGAGATGACATGGTAGGCAGCTCCCAAGTGTCCCAAAGTTTACAAAGTCCTACTGTACTAAGGCTTTACCCCACAGCCAGCATCTCTCCCCTGTCCCACTGCAACTGTTCTTGTGGCTGCAGGTACTCTTTACCTTTCCTTTTATCTTTGGATAGTTGATACACATCAGCTACCCCGAGGTTAAAAAAAAAGAAAAAAAAAAAAGGGTAGAAAAAGCAGCGTTTAGCACTGAAGACAAGCCCTAAGGAGATACTGACAAGCAATCTGTCTTGGGGGGGTAATTTCCAGATGGATCCAGTGCAGCAACCACATTCCTGAAACTAGCAGATGAAAGCATGGCAGCTGATACAGCTTTAATTTGTGACTTGGGCAAATCTGTGTTTACCCAGGTAGGACTAGTGCAGATACCAGCCAGAACTGCGGTCACTTAGTGCCAGCAGTAAGGGTTCTGGGGCTGTCCATCTAAAATGACTACTTGCTCTACTGGCTGCTCTGAATACACCATTGATTTCTTCATTTATTTAAAAAATGACAAAACAAACACTCCCAATACAATCTGGGCTTTCATTTGCAGGAGGGCTGAGCTGGTTCAGGCAGGTTACGGTAATTTGTCTGTTGACATTCTTTTGATGGACAAAATGCCTATTATAAATAGGTCTGTTGCTTCTCCCGCTCTAGTGGCCTCTCGCCAAAAGTATGGTCTGATTCTGGCTTTAAGAGTTTGCTCTGAAGATACAGTGCTCCTGTATGCAGTGCAGCTCTGAACACTAAGAGAAAATTAATTAGACACTACCACTAAGCAGAAAAGGGAATTTTAGAAGGTTAGAAATTCCCACAGCTGAGTGGAAGAGATGGGAGACACATGTCCTTCTGTGGCTGGTGAATTCAAAGCCTATGAAGCTTTTACATCCCATTTACCATGGAAAAAAAAGATGTAAATTGTCCATAGGCCTGCAAGTGACCTTGGCGGCTGCCAAAAAAACTGACTTAATTCTTTTTAAACTGGATCATCTCACAAATGAGATTATATTGTAGACACACAAATATTAGTTCTAGCACAAGGAAGAAGGAAGAAATATGAAGCTGGGAAGGGGAGATGAGAAGTTAAGACTAAAGCTGCCCAAACTTACATCAGCTCAAGGTGCCTGGAATCTTACTGAGAGTTTCAGCATATACCTTTCAAGGTCTCACACGCATTTGCTTTGAGACCTATGCAAAATGAACTGAAATTGTCCATGCTTGTTGAGCTGATCTATCTGCAATTTTATTAATTGTATCAGAGAAGCCAAACCTCCTTCATTTCCCAGGGTCCCAGCACCCTTCAAATTACGTCTATCTCTAATGCACACTTACTCAAAAACCCTTTACATGTTTAACTGCAAATGGTTTTCAGGATCAAAGCTTACAGCAATAAGATGACACATGGAGACAAAAAGGGGCTGGGAAATTCCATCCCTCTCTCTGACCCCTCTGCTTACCAGCGGGAATCAGAAGTGGAGAGGCACCCTGCTGTGCCAGGCACCAAACAGGATGCCCCGGGACCGCCACAGGACCATGGCAAGCCACTTTGCAAAGGCTGCTGCAAATCCAGAATGGAGAACAGAAAAGCATGATAAAGGACCAAAGCCTCTCACAGGAAGAGTGATTGGAAAGACTGATATTTTCATAGATCGGAGGCAAGTACGAACTACAGGAGAAAAGTATGAGATATGGCAAGTGGTCTGGAAAAGGGAGACTAGGAAATAAACTAAAAGAACAGGAGAGTATCATCTTTGATCTTAGAGCCCAGTACTTAAACAACTCAGGAGCAGATGGATTTCCATCTGCCTGCCACAGGCTTCTTCTGCCTGCCCTGTAAACCTGTGGTCTGACCACAGTCTCAGGTGGGCTTGGACTAGCTGGATGTTCAATCTGATTTCTCATGGAAATTCCTGTGTTCTTCTAATTGAACAAGGCTCTTCATTCAAGGTTCAAGTCTGATTGCTGCAGTGATATTTAAACACATGTTTAAATGCCTTGCTAAACCAGAGTTTATGTTGGTACCTGTTTTGGGCACTGCAGAAGTTGCACCACTCAGAGGAACAGAACTCTGGCCACTCTGGATGGGAGAAGATGCAGGAACATGACTGTTGGCTCTGCTGGATTAATTAGCACATGCTAACCACTTGGGTGGATGTTTATTTAAAACCATCTGTTCAGTTAATCTGTGTAACTATCTGAAACAACTCCTGAGGTCAGTCTTTTAAACAAAGGGGTTGGACAGATGGTCAGCTTTGCAATGCAGGTAGAGCACTACAGGTTTGAGGAAGCAGATCTAATTCCAACGTAGCCCTGAATTACCCGCTTTTCTTGCAGTTGTTGGATTGTTAGAGCTGTTGCATCAGTTCCCAGGCAGTGCTTCTGGTAACATAACCTTATTAATTCATGCTGCTAGTAGGGTCTAACATCTGAGACCAAACGTTAGGGTGTATGCATTTGTACGATAGTTTCACTGCTCAGCTTCCAACTACCACTCCGCAACTAGCAGCTGCTGCCCATTCATCTGAAAAAGCAGAACTATTTGAGTGTGGACAGCTTTAGACTCCTTCTGGAAGACATTTAGACTTGTCTGCTTAGTTTGCACTGCTATGACTTTTACTATGGCTGTGATCAGTTACTGTATCTCAGCTGAAGTGGGATGAAACTAGCCTCTAAGGGCTGCTAACTCCCTAAATTTACTGAAGATAAAAGAACATCTGACTCTACACACTTATTACTTCTTCAGGCTTTGCCTGGGTAGAGTCAAGTCAACAATCTACCTACCTATGTCTCCCTTGCTGTATTTACAAAGGAAAGTGACAGCACATATCTGGCTCCTCAGTGACACGTGCAACATAATGAGAAAATACACACATTTTCTAAAAACATCCATAGAAACACAGATTATTCTCCAGGTCTTGGAGGGTACCACATGTTGAACATGGAAATCCTACCAGAAAAGGACAAGCTATGTTTGCATATTTTGGTTGTTCTTGAAACCTTACAGAAATGTGGGAGCCAAAGGGTAGGTAAATAGTTAAAAATATTTGTTTGGCAATGAGGTTATCAGAAACACAGAAAAACAGTGCGATTTTTCGGTAAAATTTCTGTGCAATTTCATCAGATACATCTACTAGATGGCTGTCCAAATAACTGATTTTGTGGCTTGGCAGCCAAATAAAAATTTGAAGGAAAATTCAGCTGGGATCAAACAGAATTTGAATTTTCTTGCCAAACAAAAATTAGAAATTGATTTAATTTGACATGTCATGTTCTTGCTAACACGAAATATTTCATTTGAAGAATTTTCACAGAAGCAGAAATATAAATATGTAGAGAGGGAGTAGTTCTCAGAGCTGCTGCTGGGGAGACAGTTGCCCCTTTATTCAGTATCTCAAGGGCTGTAGCGCTTCCACAGGACACGAGCTATCCAGATGCAACTCTGTCCTCTGTCTCCATTGCACATCTCCTGGAAAAGTGACACAATCACCACATGTGGTTAAAGAGCCGTTATCTGCTGATGCACTTTCGCTTTGGATAAACATTTGCAGGTGCAAAGATTGGAGCTCCAGCCTTACAGGGAGTTGGTCACACATCAGGCGGAGGCTCATTCCTGGACACTTTTCTGTGGTCTTTCTTTTGTAACATTTAAATGTTTTATGCAAAGCGGGGCTGTGGTGCTAACCCAGGGTTACTCACAGCCCAGATAAACACTCTACTCCCAGGCTGTCAGATAAATCCAGTATCTGTCACATCCTCCTTTATCTTTGTGGTAAAAGCAGGACCAGGTTCTAGACAAAGGTACCTAATTAATTGAAACTGAATTTGTAAATAACAATTGGATAAAGAATCCAAATACACTTTGCTGAAAATTTGTCTAGTTCCAGTAATTTCTTTGCAAACTCTTGAGGAAGGAATGCATGTTCTATGTATTGTCTGACATTGGAAAGCTTAGAGGATGCAAGGAGATGGACTGTGGTCAAGAAGTTTTAATTTTTACTGCATTGAATGTTTAAATATATAATAGTCTGCATGAATATATGAGAGTTCCACCAATTAGATATTAAATACATTCCTGGGCTGGCCAAGACAAGTTGAATGTAAAATCTCTATGAAAGGGACTGACATTAAGCATTTTTACATTTCAGGTGTAGAGAGTCATATCTCCTGAAAAAAACTCATGCAAATTCCTTGGGAATATAGTGATCCTAGCCTCTAAAATATGACATCTATGTACTCCTTATCAAAACGGTCGTCAGTTAGTTACATTTAAATTCAAGAAACTGTGTAGAGAAGACAAATAGAGGCAATTTTTAAGGGGTCATTTGAAAAAGATCTAAGAAGGCATGCTGTCTCATGTATTGCTGCTGATGCACAAAAAAAACTGCCTGGAAGAAGCCAAGACAGCGTCAAGAATGCTGGCCTAAGTAGATGAATGGCCAGTGCCTTTGGGGCACTGATGTTTCATTACATAGACAATAATAGACAAGACCATCACATGCATTCACATGTAGTGGGGATGAGGAAAAATTCTAATACTTTCTCAATGTCACGAATCTCAGCCAGGAGACTTTTTGAAATATATTGATAGATCACAAGTTGAGGAGGAAAAAGGAGGGCACACAGTGGCTTTCATCTTGTTTTTTTACTCTTGCAAAAATAAATCAATTAATAAAAATAAGTCGTATTTTAGACCACATCACAAATGACTGCAGTCTACTGCCACCATCCTTAGACATAGGTTGAAATGCAAACTCTGCTCAAAAGTGATATCGAGACCTTTCCACGTGGATGCAACAGCTTTATAACTGGGGAACAACTTAGTGTTGTACATTCCTGGTGACCAGTGGTGGCAGGAAAACAAAAACCCAACCAAACCAGCTTCTGCTTTTTGTAAAATTCCAGGCTGCTAACATTGTACTTAGGACAAAACACCAGCAGCCAAGTTTCCAGCAAATGGAAACAACCCAGTCCACTGGCCAGCCAAAATACCCGCTCAGCTACAAGAAGGGATGCCAAGGAAGTTGGCCGGTTCCCTAAGATGCTAGCCAGATTGTGAGCCCATCAGGCAGTCACACCTTTAGCCAGGCAGCCAACTTGCCTGATTCTGCCAAAAACTTTCAAAGTGCCATTGTGTCTCCAGGGGAAAAAAAAAAGAAGAAAAATAAAGTTAAAAAGTTACCAGTGAAAAAGAGTTATTTTCTGGAAAATATGTTTTGGTGGAAAAATTGTGACCAGGTCAAGAGGCAATTCTGTCTGTGGTGCTCAAACAGTCTCTCTTGCCTGAGGCCTGGAATCATTACAAAATATTGCTGATGCCAAAAGGGAGGTACACACTGGAAATATGGTACGTGATGTTGAAGGACTAACTGGTGAGGTAGACGGTAGTAGGACTCGAAAGGCTGGCCACAGACAATGCACAGAAGCCTTCCATGCTAACGGCACTACACTGAATAAGGAATTACTGTTCTTCATATTCTTATTACTAGCTGGTTTTACCCATGGGACTAGAGCACTTGAGAAACTTTGCCTCTAAATTTGCATTCTTGCAAATAGTGGGAAAGAAAAGCATTTGCTAATATTTACAAACTTTATCCAGGGTATGTTTAATATGTAACAGGAGTACACCAAGAATCACATATGTCTGAGGTATAGCTGACTCCAGCCACAGTCCAAAAGTCAGACATTTTTGTAAAACAACCCCTTTATTATAACTTACATTTGGCTTGCGCACTTAGGTGTCCTAGGTTGACCCTCACTTGGGGTGAGTATTGAATAGAAATCTTCTCTTCTCATTTGCTCCACTCAGTCTCTTCCTAAATGTTCCTTTTATGATGCTTCCATAACGTGTCATAAAGACCTAATGGCTGTCACTAGAACTTTATGGGGACTCGATAGTCAGAAATAAAAGGGGCCATTGAACTGTGATGGACCACTTACAGGCCCTTGAGTACCCTCCACTTTCCACTTGTACTTTCCACTGACAGAAGCGAGCAGGAATATGTAGCAGAGATGCGGCACATTCTTTGCAGCGCAAATCACACAACCGTGACAAGTTAGACAGTGAAGTGCTTTATGTTACCGAGAAACAGCAACTTTACCTCTAAAGAAAATTTTCACTAGTGCTAAATATTATTCCTGCCCTGATCAGAATTAACAAATCCTGCCACATGTCCAAAGACCAGCCAGTTTTCAGCTCTCAGAGGGACTGCAGTTGGTATTGGAACTTTTGATGTAGCCAAGGCAGACCTTGACAGTATCCGCATTTTCGTATTTATATAATAGAAATAGTTTGCATTCCTCTAGCACCTTTTATCAGAGGATTGATCTCCTTTACAGACAGTAATGAATTAATGCTCTCGCAATGCCAATGTAAATTGAGATTTGTTTTCCTTGCTCTGCAGATGGGAAAGAATGAAGCACAGAGACGATGCAACTCATCTGAAGAAGGCCTGGCAGAGCCAGGCACAGAATGCAGATCTCCTGATACCTGAGCCAGTGCCTTCACCTCGCTATCGTTGCTCTTTCGTCCACACTCTGTGCAACAGGCATTCAAGCTGGACACAAATACAAAGAAAAGCTTCACCTGCTTTTAAAAATGGATGCCTAAACTCATGGGCTCATAGCTAGACACCAAGTGCGCTAAATGGCCAGGACACTTTCAGGCAGGAGATTTTACTAGTTCAAAAAAGCAGAAATTAGTGACTAAATAAGGATTAAGAACCCTAGTTGTATGCATGCATTTAAAAAAAAAATAATCTTTCCCTTTTTCTAATAAGCACTTCTAAGGGGCTCTACTGAGAATGTAAAAGTATCACAGAAAAGAAACAGATATTGTGAAAAGAAAAAGAAACTGCTTTTACTTCACTGGTGTCTATATGTCTATCTGAAATGCCATTATAACCACGGCTGATTTTATTTGCAAACATTTGGCAAAGTTTCCAGGAAATACATGCATGGACTATACCTGACACTATGTGGTTTTGAACTTAGGAGCCCACGTTTTTTCATGGGTTGACTATCAATAGACAATCCTGCACCGTGTGGTCCTTTTTTTCCCTGCCCAATGACACTATCTCATTTCCCGCTTACACCAACTCATATTCACACGTCACGTCTATGCCAGCCAGGCAAATTACAAATATTTGAAAAGAGACAGGAAACCATAGTTGATATCGTGTGACACTCAAAGTGACATCTATGTGCACCAAAGACTTTGTTGGTTACCGTGACTTGGGTATATTCCTTGATCCATGGAAGGCGTGCAATGCACTATGCCAGTGGAAATAAGCAAAAGCAGGTATAACCTCGAACACATCCCAATGCCTGCCCCTCCAGTAATTCTGTGGTCCTGAGCACTTTTTCTTTCATGTTTGAGGGTGTTTCTGTTGACATCTGCCTCTTCTTGTTCCTTCTTACACACAGGGACACATTGTCCACATGAATCCACTGATTTGAGGGATATAGCTTCAGTTACAACCTGTAATCCAGCACTTTCGGGCTGAAAGTTGCTTTTCAGCTCCTGTTGTTTCCTAAAATCATGTTTAGAGAAGAGTTCTCGAAACTCCTACAGCTTCATCCAGAGCCACAAATGTCTACAGTTTAAAAAAAAAAAAAAAAAAAAAAGAAAAAAATGCAAGGATTTAAAACTTTCTAGCTTAAAAACAAGATATGTGGGAATAATAGACCATCTTACAACACAGGGAGCTTGCTTTTTCTTTTGCAGACATCATTTGAGAAGTCAGCATGGGTTCCCCCGTGACAACACTAAAGAAAAAGTCTGAATGCCACTATTTAGCAAGGTTTTTTTGTTTTTGGTTTTTTTTAAACTGTTTGCTTCATCTTTGCCATAGCTACTGCTCTGTTCTGACGTAATTTCAAGCCATGTGGAGACTACCTACAAAATGAGTCCGCTCCTGTCAGCTATGGCTGTTTACTGAGATCTGAGGGAGAAAAAAAAACCACAACCTACTGGTATTAAAATACACTAAGAATGCAATTCGCTCTAGTTTGAAGGTCTTGTCCTTATGCTTTTTACATTAACAATTCCTTTACTTTCCTGTCTGAATGGGCTTTTTGACATTAATATTACATTGTATTTCTAGTAAAAATCCAGTCTCTCCAAAAGTCAGTTTTTCTGATGTTATCTCTGACAAAAATTGTTGTCAGTAAACATACCGATAGATTACCTTCCCTAACGAAACTTTTCTGTCAGGTTGAGGTGCTGGGGGCGGTGGGTGCACTGCTGTGCTATGCACACACATGCCCAAAGTCCAGTCTGAGAGCTGGTCAGGCATCCAGGCCAAACTCACAAATTCAGGGCTTCCAGGACCAAGAAAGCAAGTTGTCTGCAGTTAGGTGTTTGACTTTGATGCACGAATACTTGATTTGTATCTGTACTAGTGTTTATTAGTTGCCATAGTATATGGCCACTCATTCCTTGTCTTTTTTTGGAAATCACTCTAATCCCAACATGTGCTCTGATCCTGTCTCTTCCTGCCTTATTCTTTATGTTTTCATTAATAAGAATGGTATTGCACCATATATTTGTACAGCAAGTGACCACCACAGTCACTGTGTTTTTTACAGTCTATTTCCAAGTCAGATTTCCGCTTTAGCCCACCCTGGACCCCTCAGTTCATTCTGCACAAAGGATCTGAGATTTTTCAAGCTATAACCATTGCTCAGGCCGCAGACATCCACTACTACCCTCAGTTTTGTACTTGGTCCTTTTCCACAGATATTCTCGCCGCCACTTGTTTCCCCGTTCCTCTCCTCTTGCTCATAAAAGCAGTCAATTAACCTTTGGAACAACCAGCCCCCAAACCACCCCTGGGGACCGGCCAGAAGCAAAATCCTCCCAGCACACCTCTCTGGAGGGAGGCAATAACCAGCAATCACGATAGAATTTTTCCATGGAGCCAGACTCAGACTGGCTACCACGTTACACTGCATGAAGAACCTCTCTCAGGCATTTAGATGGGTGGCTCAAAGCCCTTCCTTCAAGCAGAGATGTTTTTTCCAGTCTTTTGATTTTCCTAACCTGCCACTGATCCCTCTTTTCCTCCCAGTCACGCTGTCACCAGCTCTCAAGCAAACTTAAAATGAGACAAAACCTGGACTAAAACCAAGTCAAATCCAGTGGCTTTACACAAAGCCAAGGATGCCTCAGCTACTCTTTGCCCTGGGGAGCTTTCTGAAAGGCACGCCTCCTGCAGAAATATCTCTGTATAGAGAGCACCTGTGTAGTTAGCAGAGCTCAGGCAGCAAAAATAGCCCGTCTTTGGGACAGTGAGGTCAGGAAGGCAGGTGAGCTTTAACGTTTTTAACCTACGGCAGTGACAAAGGTTCTCCTTTTGGCTTGCAGAGCACCACGCACACTAACAATGCTGTTCCTGGGCAGAAGAAAGCAACAGGGAAAATAAGCACGTATTTTTCTTCGGGTGCTTGACTTTATGGACTACTTTAGGTCAGAATTTGGTTTTTCGTCTTTCATCATCTCTGTTCTTTCTTACAGGTCTCACTGTTTAGCTTTGAGGAAAGTATTTCCTAAATAGTTGCTATTCAGCTCATTCTTATCACTCAGTACGTTCAGGTGCTTTTGATTTTAAATCCTGAAATATCTCCTGCAATAGTATGTTTAAGGTTCATAGTCATAACACAGAAATATTTCCAGACACTGATGAAGACAATATATATGCCTGATTTGAACCCTGTTACAGTGCAGCAGTTTTCCTTCCGTACTAACAGTCTGAAATGCAGTTGCCTTTAAAAATCCAGAAAAATACATTCACATTTTGGAAGATGAACTCCAGGACAGGCCACTCAGTGCAGCTGGGCAATGAGGGTGCATGATTAGTTAATGCAATTCCAGCCTCGCCGTTCCTAATGTCCAAAGGGGCAAGTAGCAATTTATCATCCCGTTAGTTAACTGTGCCAGTTAATCATACTCCTGGGTTATGTATATAGCAAAGGTATTTTCTTACCTCATGCAGAGGGTTTGTGGCTCGTTGTTTGAGTTCTTTTTGTGGAAGATCACTCACGCATTAATTCAATGTGCTGGCTAAAGATCCCTAGCTGTTGAAAATCGAGTGGAGGGTGGTAGTGACAAAATATATTGTTTCTATCTTGCAAGGCGAGGTTGTGGGGCTTCTCAGGGACTTAAGCAGTATAGATAGTGCTGATCGGGAATATGCCATTTCTGACATGCAATTAGGAGCTACAACTGTAATCAGTTTTGATACAGATTTGGAACTGTGCAGAATACCTCCAGATTTTCCACTCCCCATTTTTGCATTTCTCAGTGAAATGCACTTCATAAAGATTGGATTTCTTCTAGCCAAAGTGTACGGTAATACTGAGCAAAGACATTCTCAGATAGATACCTGTAATTATGCGTGTCTCATCAGAATGACTATGCCTGGGCTTTTGGTTCTGCAAGACGTATTTTAATTTCACTTATCCTAGGACACCTGTACACTAAATGATGGAAAGGAGTGCAGAGATTCCTAATTTAGCATCTCCAGATGGCTCTGTGTGGAGGATAAATGCTCAAGACACTTGCTCAGGACCAGAGGCAATATAGGTGCATGACATACAGGCTGATAAGCCCTGCCACTCCACATGGCTTATCATGACATCTTGGGGCAGTCTGGATTTTAATAGCCCTGTCTAGAGTGCATCAGAGATTCCTTGTGAACAATGATACGTTTGTAAATAACATCCCGGGGAGCTGGGCCGTGATGTGGGATGAAGCAAGATGCCACAAGATCAGCTGCAGGGCCAGGCTGTGAGGCTGGGGGGGACTGGGCTGGGGGCTGAAGGTGGGAAGGTGGAGGAGCTGGAGCCTGGCTGTGGAAGCTGAGGAACCTTGGGCATATCAGAGACGTGCAGTGACATGGTGGAAGGGGTGGCTGAGGACTCAGACCGAGGTCTGAGGAAAGCAGAGCGTAAGGAGGGATAATTCCCCGTGTGTCTGTGTGTGTCCAGACTTTCAGCAGCTGCAAGTGCCTGTCTTGGCTCAATGCCCTCCAGCAACAGCCTGGAGCAACAGCAGCTCTGGTTCCTTTCACAGCTCTCTGCCGTGTGCCACAGACACCATGCCAGGATAACTGCACTGAAACCAGCGGTCTTATCCGCAGACACCTGAGGCAAAACTTAATCCCGTGTGTTTAATTCACAGCATATGTTTTTCATTTGTCCGCAGCCCTTCTGCACTCAGATGGGTATGTCTCGGGTACACGCTGTTTACCTACAAGGAATCCGAAGCATTTAGTGGCATGCCAGCATCAGGGAAATTACTGCTCTGCTGGAGCTGCCCTTGGCTCTGATGTGATATCCTCTCTGAATTGTTGCCAGTGCTCTGGTCTTCCCATCCTCTTGATCCATCTGAATTCATAATATTCATTTGAGGGTGAGCTGAGGCCACATTATTTTGTGTGTGTTTGAAAAGATCTGTGTGCATCCTATGCACTATGAGATTCTCCTAGCTTCGTTCACCAAATAGTAATGGGGTTTATGTGACAGCATAAGGATGGCCTGAAAAAGTCATTCCGATTTAACCTGAGAAGCAAATTGATATCAGTATGGGGAAACTGATATGGTCACTGCCATCACAGCTTTGACAGATGAGCACCAACAAAACTCACTGCTCTAGTTCAAGACTGCTACTCCAGCTACTCCCTTGGCTCTTGATTGCCTTGTTCAGTTTATTTTATCCCCCCCTCCTCCCCTGCAGAGGGACATAATCCCCATTCAAACAGTTACTTTGATGTATAATTTTTTCTCTCCAGTTTAGCTTTGGGTGCTTTGAATAATTCAACCCTGTAAACTGAAGAGTCACTTTTCTTCTATAAAATAAGGTGCATGGGCAGTATATATGCTAGTTTGGGGAGGGCTCCCTTTTTTTTTTAATGGAAGTTGTTTTTTTCCATTGTTTTCTTCTGTGTCTTCTTCTTGTCAGACAGTCCAGGCAGAGCTGAACTACTGTAGCAACTGGGCTACTGGGCATCTGGACACAAGCTCTGGGCAGAAAGGGAGGACACACCTGGGAAGACATGGAAGCATGGAACTCCTAAAATGTAAGATATCTAAGTTAGGTGCATACACCGTGTTGTTAGGAAGCCTCCAGAGCATAACTGAGTGTGCCGATTTTACTTGCCTGCATCAATTGCGTAATTGCCTACCTGTGTACTCTCTCTGGGCGCCTACGTGAGAAAACTGTACCAAGTTTTTCATTAGCTAATTATATGAAGATAATGAGAAAAATATATACCATGTAGGCAAGCACTTAGGCAAATCTCTATCTACACTTAAATTAGCCACTAATATTCTGAAATAGAAGTATCTACATAACCTTTTACATTGTTTAAAATCTCTTCAAGTTACATGAGAGGAGTCTTCCCTTGCAGAGAAACTATGAGTTTCATGTTGCAGTGTAGATGAATTGCTTTGCACAATCTTTTATTGTCACTGATTTGACATTTTTTCCTTTTCCAGGCCTGAAAACTTTTATTTCCTGATCTAGATTTTAAGCTCTTTGGGGCAGAAATCCTGTTTGTGTGTGTTTGTACAGCAGAAGCAGGTCTTGCTGTATGACTGTGGTTTGTGAACATTACCACAATATAAATAGTACATTAATCATTAATTATATTGTTGATACATTGCTATGTCTTAAGCGGTGGCACTGTCTATGAGTGTTTGGCTCCTCACAGAGATGAGGTCAAGACATTTCCCTAATCAAAACATTTGTCTGGAGTCATGGTTGCCCCAGATCTTCCCGGAACAGATTCAGAAAGAGAGATTGACATTGTACTGTCAACTTCTGTTGCCTAAGGTAGCAGCCATATCACAGATTGGCATGTTTTGTGAAACTTCAGAAGATTAAAAATTATTAACTGAGGTATGTGCATTAAGTCATGTGCATCTATACAAAATTTGATGCATATGAGAATCTCAGATTGCTTTGCAAACATTGGTTGGCTTCCTATAATGGCACAAAATGTTATAATCTCAATTTAACTGCAGGATAAACTAGCATCTTTGGTCAGGACGTTCACAAAATGTAACAAAGTGGGTAAACTTGTCCACTTGATGCATATAAGAAATGGGTAAATGGTGGACTCCACAAATCAGGTGCAGATAAATTCCAATTTCTTGTGATAGCCAATGCCTAAAACATTGCGTTCACTGTTATTTAACCTGAATTGATTTGATTGCCAAGGTCATGCAGGAAATCTGTGGCAAAGCAAAAAACCGAAACCAGATCTCTTAACTCTCACTAAATCACTAGTTTCTGAATTACAGCAACCGATGGTGCGATCCATAACAGCATTCAACCACATAAAGAGCGATTTAAGACAATTTCCCAACTCCTTGAGGCAAATAACTCAAATCTCATTTGAACTGCCTAGTGACACATAGCTTGGACCGAGAATCCGAGTTAGACTCTTCTATTTGCAGAATAGATCAGCAACACAAAATACCTAACCAGCCATGGCCTAGGAGACACAGGTCCTCTCCTCCTTCCTGAGTCCTGAGTGGTGGCATACTGTGAGTCCCTCTTGCCCTGTTGCTCCTTGCCACGTGAGTTTTGTAGTCCTCTCCCCTCATCCTCAAAAAGAGAGTAGGAGGTGTCCACCAGGAATGGCCAATGCCTGGCGAGTGGCTGTCCTGCAGAAAGGGAGCCTTGGGTTCAATACCCCTGAGGCTGGGGAGGGACAGAAAGTGACTGTGCAAGAAGGAGACACTGGAATGGGCTGTTCTTCCACCTCATGTGCCTGCGTTCAAGTGCATGACTGAGACGTCAAAGCTCAAGAGCTGGTTTCAGGTTCTGCCTCACAAAAGCACTCAAGTCCATAACTGAGTTTAACCACTAAATGGTGGCAAGAGAGAAAACTTCAGACACATGCCATTCTTCAGCATTTCCTGCTGACTGGCTCAGTGCTCTGAATACTGGGATGACTGTTGTCAACCTCAGCTTTAAACATCTGCCCCTGCTTGCTTGTGGTGTGGGACATCTCACGCAGCACCAGGGGCTCCCTTCCCAGAGGGCACACACAATTTAGGTACTGAGTATCACAGCTCTCTAAACCTTTTTAGAGAGGGTCTTCTGAGATTCCTCAGTAACTAGGCACTGTATTTCAGGTGCCCACGATCCTGCTTTGATATGGGCCCTCTAGGAAGGACTTCAATACATAGAGAAGGTGCAGCACTTAATCAGGGGAAGCAGGAATCGACGAAATGGCTGGACTAGCGATCAGGGACTTAGAAAACCTTGATTCATGTTATTACTTCTTGCACAGTAAAGCTATGTGCAAATGATGTCTCAATGCCTCAGTTCCACCTCTGCAAAAGGAAGAAGGGTACTGGTGTGTCCTACATGAGTGCTGTGAGGATAAACTGAAGTGTGGGGACAAGATGGGAGCAAAGGTCAGAGGCGGAAGTGATAGTCTGAGCGATTATAAGTCAAGTTACAAGAACTACTCACGTGCATAGGGAAAAATTCTTGTGAACAAGCCCCACCTTGGATGAGGCTTTTTAATTTGTCCAGGCGTTGTCACGTTGCAGCAATTTATCTGCTTCTGGGGACACACTTAGCAAAATCACAAGTAAATTCTTTGAGCTTTACAGGAAATAAGAATCCCGACTCTTGAGCTGTGCCTGCCTTAGCCTTTCCCTTCTGACTGTCATGATCATCTGCTACTATTTGAGTCCCAGTAATCCTACATGTCTTCATATGTAAACTACAGCTCTGACCCACATCACCCTCAAGTCACCTCCATGTCAGGTGTCTCTAGAGCAGAGAGGTCCAGGCTTTGTCAGGTATAGCCATTTCACAGGCGATGTCAAAATGTTGACCAGCAGAACATTAGGATCTGTATGAGCGCTTATTTTCTTTTCCACCCTTATCAGGCACATGTTTCCAAGTCTCTTGAAATCAAGGCGTAAGAGCAATTTCATTGTTTGTTAATTATTAGAAATAACATTCATCATTCAGTAGATGTGTTGATGTTTCTCAGCAGACATCAAGTGCAGCCGTGTGGCTGCAAGGGCTACGCTTAAAGGTTAGATGTCAGACAACCTGTGAAAGCAACAAAGTAAATGGAGGGAGGGGAAAGGTAGGACAAAGGCGACATTTTTCATCTGGACAGCAGGAGAAAGTGAATACCCAAGTACTTCTCTACCACTTTAAAAGCTTGTATTTGGTAGATAATGTTACAGAAACAAGGTCCTGGGAGAGGTCTGGAAGGAGAGACAACAGTTTTAGTAAGCAGAGAGAAGGGGAGGTGTTTCATGGAGGAAAAAAACCCAGACAGGTGAGATCAGCAGGGACTTTTCACCGGAGAGAGACTTCACTAACAGCATGCAGACTATCAGCCTGCCCTTGCTGTTCATTTAGAGGAAACCACCAAACTTTTCTTCAACAGCAGTCATCCATTTTATAGGGGTTTCTTAAATTCACATGCTTATCATATTCTACAAACGTACTAGAAGATAATTAACCAACTCTAATGAAACTTGGCACAGTCAAGTATTCTCTGTCAAGATTCAGCTGGGTAAAGGTCACCAATTCTGAAAAATTAGCTGCTCGATTTAATAAGGCCCTGCATCACCTCTTGTTTTGAAGTTGAATTTAAGTAATCCTCAGATGTTATTTACCTATCATTTACATAAGGGCAGTTCTATCCTGTTGTTTCTAGTGCCCTACTTCAGTTAAGCTCTTTTGCAGCATCATTTTGTACATGGTATACACCTTATGCCTCTGGATAAGTCTTAAAAATATCCTCTTTGTGCCACCATAAAATTGGAACATTTAGCATCGAAGTCCTGGAAGACTAAGGTGCTCATTGTTGTTATTATTGGAAATTACAGTGACGTTACAGTAGTAGTGGAACAGCATCAGCATGCTGGGTGCCCTAGGGAAAATTCCTACTGTTGTGGAGGCTGGAAAACACACAAAAGCAGTGTGCTATGCCGTGCGATCCCATTTCACATGCAGTCTAACTCTCCAGCCACTACAGAGATAGGATCAAATGGAAAAAGTCTCTGGGTTTAGGGCATTGAAAAAAAGAGAGGATTTAAGTATAGCTGTAATGAAGGGGATGAAGCATGTGATTAGTACATTAATGGGAAGAAATTGGAAGACCAGAAGAGCACAGGCACAAAAGAAGTGCACAAAGAGAGAGAAGACTAGGATTAGGCGTATGGGAATATCATGGTTTAGCCTGTTTTAAAGATGTACAGACTTGAATTCTTCATCTGAGCTACTGGTGGTTTGATACATAATCCAGATGGAAACCCTGATGAGTTCTGCCTGTCCCTGACAGGAGCCCTGAAACCTAGACAGACATACACAGCAGATCTGGGAGGCCCATGGTCACTGGTGTCATCTTGTTTGAACTGTTGCAGGGTGTAGCTCAAACTTTTCAAGTCATACGATAGTTATCCCAGCTAGTGCGTATCACTGTCTCTTTAACGCAATCGATATCAGCAGCCCCAAATATTTGGAGTACTGTGTCCAGCTTTGGAGTCCCCAACATAAGATGGACATTGACCTGTTGGAACGGGTCCAGAGGAGGGTCAACAAAGATGATCAGAGGGCTGGAGCATCTCTCCTCTGAAGACAGGCTGAGAGGCGAGACCTTATAGCAGCCTTCCAGTACCTAAAGGGGGCCTACAGGAAGGATGGGGAAGGACTCTTTATCAGGGAGTGTAATGATGGGACAAGGGTGAATGGTAGATTTAGATTGGATATTAGGAAGAAATTCTTTACTGCGAGGCTGGTGAGGCACTGGAACAGGCTGCCCAGGGAAGCTGTGGGTGCCCCATCCCTGGAAGTGTCCAAGGCCAGGCTGGATGGGGCTTTGAGCAGCCTGGTCTAGAGGGAGGTGTCCCTGCCCATGGCAGGGGGTTGGAACTAGGTGATCTTTAAGGTCCCTTCCAACCCAAACCATTCTATGATTCTATGATTCAGCCCCCACTCCTATAAATAACAGAAGAATCACTTGGAGATCACATAGCTTCTTTTATATTTAACTAGTTGCCATAGCGTCTCTACTGTAAAACTGTGATAGCTGTGGCTACCTAAACGATGTCAATCACGTTTCTCTCTCTGCTTGGAGAAAAGAAATAAGGATAGGAAATTAAGCTTCAAATAATTTTCTTGAAGCGTAGCTAAGACTATCTGATGAGGTCCCGTGCCTCTTTAGAAAGTATCAAGTCAGGAAAAAAATCAAGTTTATGAACACTAGGAATGAAGAATTAAAGTACGTGTTCAGGCAGCCTTCACCCTGCCTGGCTTGTGCAGCCTCTGCCCCGGGAAGAGCTCCAGTACCAGAGGGTGTCTTTGAACTGTGCAGGGGGGGAGGTGGCTACACTTGCCCTGCAGCCAAATTCCTGGCGCACCTCACCCCCGGAACACCAGATCTCTCACATTTGATAAGCCCGTTGCATCTTTTGTATAGTCTCTTTGCCTTTATGCACTTGACGCAATCTAACCCTACACTCACCTGCCATTAAACGTGTCCGGCACAGACAGCTACAGTTGTCTGTTGACATCCTTATTTATGGGACCGATTCAATGCAGTGCTTAAGCGAGGTGTGTAGGAGCTCTTGAAGATACAGGAAACCCTCCTTTGATCAAAGGAGGGTCCTGTCAAGGAATTTTCTCCCCCATTCACAGATGGGAACGGTCCATCCAGATCACCTTTTAACACGAATCGCAGCTGTGTTGAACTGCTGTGACTAATCTTTCTGTCTAATCACACCTCCACAGGCAAAGCAGATGGATGATTTGCACATGATTCCAGTCTATTGACAGAGAGGGGCGAGTGTCAAGGTTTCGCAGATATGTCCTTTAATCCTTTATTTCCCATTTTTTCGGATGTAGGAGTTAGACCCGAAGCATGCCTGAAAGGCATGAAATACCAGTGGACAGCTTTAACTCTGCATTAATGATGCTTTCTCCCAGTGAATATAAGATCTGTCACTGAATTCATGAACCTCCCCAATGCGGGAGCTTGCCAAGGATCATGTCACCCACTCTGGAAGTACTAAAATGAAGCAGAAAGCTGAGCAGGGAGACGCCAAATAATCAAAGCTGCATCCTTGTGATGCAAGGATTAGAAGACCAAGGGAACTCAGAACACCCTTTGAACTAGATGTACACAGGAATTCGAATTAACATGGTCTGAGGTCAGACAGACTCTTTTCCTGCCTTTTTTTTTTTTAATTAAAATACCTAATCTCTGATAAGTCTATGGCAAACCATTTCTCAGCACTATTGTCTGGAAAGGAGTGTTTAACCATTTTTCTCTTAAAAGTGTGCACCAGTTTTTATATAAAAATGCATCTTTGGATGGGTTTCATGATTTAAGCGAGGATGAAATACAAAAGAGGATGAAATGTACGTCTACTTATGACAGTCCTTCACTATTTTAGAGTTCACCCTGCTTTAGAAGAAATTGCTTTTAAACCATATGAGTGGTAGTTTGGATTTCCTCTGCAGTACGTCAGTGAGCACTTTGGAAGCTCTGTGGGCTAAAGAAATAAGCGAAACCAACTGTTCGGAACAATAAAAATAGCCTCTTGCTCTGCTGTGTTTCCATCACCTGGCTGCTTGCTGTAGGTCTCTTTCTTCTGAGTCACTGTGAGCAGGACAGTTTGCTCAGCTGAATTATCTACCGGAGCTCAGGCTGTGTTGTGAGCAACCTGTGTTATAAATGAAGTTATAGGCAACGTGATGCAACCGAGTATTTGCATACCACTGAGGTATGTACTCTATAAATACATAAAAGCAAACAGACACGATGTTTTCCCTGTGGTCACATTGGTTATTTACTGTAGCAGGTGTCAGCCTCTTGAACAATTAAGATACCAACTAAGTTTAGAAATGGCTTGCATTTATTTATGTCTGTCAGGTATGAGGGTAATATTGAGAAGTATCTACCATTACAGGCCATTAACCAGCATCTCTCTTCCAAGCCAAGTCTGCTATATGACAGCAATACCCCTCCTGAGCTGTTCTCCTGGAAATTCAGTTTTTTCATTAGCACATAAGAGAACATTCAGGTGCTGTGATTTGTTTTCCAGATTTTGTAGGCATGTAACAAAAAGCAGGAGGGAAACTAAGATTATCACGTGGAAATTGCTAATGAAGTACTACAGCCACCTTTTCAGTAAATATACAAGTTCAAGGTCAGAGCAAAAGACCAAGAGCTAGGCCTCCTGGGCTTTGATCTCCAAGCTGCTGGTAACGCTGAGCATCCTTGGACAAACCCCTTGCCAAGCTCCTAGGGCGAGCTCCTGAAAGCACAGTCCTGCATTTACATCCTCCTGCCACCGAGGACGCATCTCAGAGACATAGAATAGGTTAGTCCTGGTATAGTACTACGAGATCATGTGAAGAAAAGGACTGGACAAATGCAGTGTATTGTTAGAAAAGAAATATACATGTATGCTCATGACTTTGCTTCTTTGCCCACTCCCCCTCCAACACAATAAAGAAGCAAGAAACACAATAGAACACTACAGACGCTAAAATCATCTGAGGGAACCCTGAACACACTACAGGGTTATCAGCACTCACTATTTCTTTCCTATTTATCACATTTCAAAGTAGAATCACATTTTAAAAGATTTCATGGAGTTGGTCAGCAGCTGAAGTACTTCAAATGACTAAATTCTAATTGCACACTAGTTATCTAAAACACATTTTAATATCATAAAGGCTGATTATGGACTTCATTTTCAGGACCCTCCGGCCACTATCAGAACAGAAAGCAGAGCTGTTTTCCCAGCTCTCTTCATGACAAGTGGATGACAGTAAGAACCTGTTTGACTGCTGTAAACATTTCATCTGAGATTTTGGGGTGTATCTGGATGACAGGCAATTCAAAACTTTTTTTGAAACCTGGATTGGTTCAATGTTTGGTCAGTCAGACTGAAAAAAAAAAAAAGGGAGAAAGTGAAAAAAAAAAAAATCAGTCTGTTTGGCTGTTTTGAATTATAATACCTGTTTTCCTCTTTGCTCCCCAGCTAAGCTGCAGAGCTAATGTCCTGCAGAAATAATTCACTACCAGGCTGGATCTACCCTGGGAAAGATTTAAACTTCTCTTTTCTGAAGGTTGTGTGCCAGCATCTTCTATTATTACTGTATAGAAAGAGCTATGGAGGCTTAAGCAGGAGATGAATTGGCTGCACTAAAATTAAATACTTCAGCTGGACTTTACAGAAGTTGAACAAGGGAATTGTTACAATCTCTTCTGCCATCATTATCTACTAATTTATAAACATTGATTCCTGAAAACATTTTGTCTAACACTTTCCTGCAGCAAACATTTAAATCCAAGGGAAGATGAGGCTTTTGTGAACAATGTGGACAGAGAGATTCAAGCAGCAAAAGGTTCACAGAGATAACTTTCCAACCCATTAGCTGGAGCACAAAACCTTCATGAATGAGTCAAAAGGGAATAAACGTGGGCTTCCTAACATCTCATGGTGGCATCCCTTCACAAGCTCTGTTGTGGCTGACATCTGTCCCTCTTCCATCAGGTGTCCTCCTGTACTACTTCATTAGGCCGTACACTGATTTCCAAGCTATGATCCACCACTCATGGCACTTTGATCAACACTTGCATTATCAGACGTAACTTCAATGATATATAAATCAATTATATCTATTTTGTGATCAATTATATCTATTTTGTGTGTTCAGTAAAGGGGCATACCTAAAACAAGAAAGACCATTGGTGTCCTTTCCATTAATAGTACATGTTTGATCAAAGATGACAAAGCCTACATGATAGAGTAAATTTGGTCTCTATTCATTCCCCGTGAGTTGAAGTTCAAAGCAGACCACCAAGACCAATAAAGTTTGCAGAGTTGCTTTGCGTTCTGCAGTCAGTGGCTTCATTTCTGCAGCTTCACTTGCAAACAGGTTTTAACTTATCTCACAAAGCACAGTGATTTCCTAACTGCAGTGTAAATTTCATGTGATGAAATTTCATGGCCCAGAAGGCCAGTCACATCCTGGGCTGCATCAAAAGAACCGTGGCCAGTAGATCCAGAGAAGTGATTCTCCCCCTCTACTCTGCTCTCATGAGGCCCCACCTGGAGTACTGTGTCCAGCTCGGGAGCCCTCAGCACAAGAAGGACATGGACCTGTTGGAGCGGGTCCAGAGGAGGGCCACGAAGATGATCAGAGGGCTGGAGCACCTCTCCTCTGAAGACAGGCTGAGAGAGCCAGGGTTGTTCAGCCTGGAGAAGAGGAGGCTCTGGGAGACCTTATAGCGGCCTTCCAGTACCTAAAGGGGGCCTACAAGAAAGCTGGGGAGGGGCTGTTTGCAAGGGCATGTAGCGATAGGACGAGGGGCAATGGTTTTACACTAGAGCAGGGTAGGTTTAGGTTAGACATTAGGAAGAAGTTCTTTACAATGAGGGTGGTGAGGCACTGGAACAGATTGCCCAGAGAGGTGGTGGAGGCCCCATCCCTGGAGACATTCAAGGCCAGGCTGGATGAGGCTCTGAGCAACCTGATCTAATTGAAGATGTCCCTGCTTACTGCAGGGGGGTTGGACTACATGACCTCTGAAGGTCCCTTCCAACACAACACATTCTGTGATTCTATGTGGCAGTTTTAGAAAGCTCTATAGAGTAGCTTTCACTTTTAGATATCTTTCAGATCCTCCTTCTCTTCCAAAACAGAGAAAATGGGGCAATTATCTTCCTTCACTAGAAGCACGACAGAGCCTGTCATTAAACTAGGCACGCTCTGGTAGACGAAAACTGTTAACAAAGCAGGTCCTCATTTCCTACCAGGGCTAACTTGATACCTGAAGTGATGGTGGTACGTGGGGAAGGGGACTGCTAAGAACTCCGCAGTGACAGAGGCAGCAGTGGTCATGCAGGAGTCTGGGAACACAGGAGAAACTTGACTTTTTACTGCAGATGTGCAGTTTCCAGATGTGAATGCCATCCATCTCTGAATAAGGTATATATTGCCTGCATTTCTGTTTCAAAATACTTTAAAAGCTTTTTTCCTTCTGTTCAAAATACCTATAAAGCCTCCCTCAGCTCCTCTCTGTCTATGCTGGGCTGGAGCAATATCCTCCTCTCCCCACAGCCCAGAGCTGTGGCTCTGACCGAGATAGGGCTGGAGCTGCCAGACCTACTTCAGAGCTCCAGGATCAGGAGCCAGCAGAGAAGTGTCTGGCAGTGACAGCGCAGCAGTCAGCTGTGCAACACTCCTACCCTCCTAATGCATTTCACACTCAGCAGATTGAATTGCTTCGGTCTTCTCATTTATTTTTCTTCCAGCAAACAAAACAACTTTTTCCCTCCTTTTCCTTGACAAAGAGTTTTGCCATATGCTCCAAATCAATTGCAACCTTTTTGATGCTTTGTTACCGCCCACATCTTGGGCTGCATTCAAAAAAAAAAAAAAAGAAAAAAAAAAAGGCAGCTTAAGCGTTTCTGTTTCTGCTCCAACCAAACTAAAATTGAAACATTCTGCTCATCAATTCAAGGGTTAATGTCTTATCACTCCTCTCTTACTCTGTATATAAGCAACTTCTTAACTAGAACTGAACCAATTCCTTGCTGTAACTAACATATCTATCTGACACATTTTTGTGTTTCTGCATGGATAGTTATCATGAATAGAAAGGAATTTGCTCATATTCATTCACTGATCAACATTATTTATTGACTTAAGATATACTTCCCCAATTACCTTAATTTGATTTAAGGCTGCACTTCATGCTGTTCCGTCCCTTCCTATGTGCTGCCGCTAGACCTTGTGTACCCACCCAGTCATCTGGGCCAGGGGGCTGATCTAGGAAGAACTAGGAAGAAACATAACCTTCTTAAGGTCCAGAGAATGAGCAGAGGTAGGGGTGCCCTCTGCTTTCAGCAACAGTGGGGTCTTAGATGAACTTCAGCTTCTGCCCGATTCTGGCAAATAGCTGTTGGACTATGTTATCCTAGGGGTTAAGGCATCCATGTACCATACTAACTCCTAGTGAGGACGTGTTATAGCAGTAGAATGGTCCTACGTTCAGATATAGAGAACTACTTATTAACTAACTGCACAGACAAAAGCATTTAGTTTGGGGAATAATTGGGTCAGCCCTAGGATATCTACTGGCACAGCACATCCTGGTGAAGAATCATGCCTCCTTCCTCCCCCCAGCTGATAAAAGTAAATCTGTTGGGTGCTTCAGGATGCGATTTATTTAGAGGAATAAGGAGGAAAAGAATAAGAAGGCAAATAATCAGAGCATGAAAACTTCATCACTTAGGTTTGACACAAGGTTTCTATCTCCACTACCCCACTTCATTCCTTCCCCCTTGTCCTCCAAGGGTACAGGCCACCAGGGAGGTCACTCTGTGCCCAGGGATGGGAAGAAGTGATGCCAGTGCAGTCAGTCCCTCATGCTGTGTGTCCAGCTTTGGTGTAACAGGAGTATTGCCTTTTATTCCCAGGCTGAAATGGGTTTTACAGGTACCTGGATACAACTTTTCAAACTGGTTTCACTGAAATCTTTCAGCTATTTGAGATATTCGGGTGTTTTCAGTCCCTGTGTGCAGTCATTCCAGGAACTGAGAGCTGCATTTTCAAGTTCTATATTAAATTTTTATTTATCTGATATTTGCTGCAAATTGACTTTGTTTCTATTAAACTACTTGAATTTTCTGGTGAGAATTTTCATGGGAAGCAAAAGAGAAGGGATGCAAGCCCAGGAGAAAGAATGAAAGGTAAAATCACGCATCTGCTGGTATAGGTGCAGTTAAAACAGAATTAAATAAAATAAAAAAAAAAACAGGAGAAAAAAAAGAAAAGTAATCCTTTGGGTCATCTAGTTTATTTAATTCAGCTAATTAATTTACACCGATAAGGTATGCCTCCATTAGGAAGACTGTCAGTATAGCTATCTCTGTATAATTATATTCTTGGACAAAATCAATTTAAATGTTGAAATGAAAAGCCAAAGAACATTTTTTGTCTACTACTCCAGGTCTGCTTTTGCATTATGAGCATAAGCAGCCAAAGTAACCTAACTTAGTTCAATTTACATCATGTGATAGAAAAGTGTTTCTGTCACCTTTTAAATCATAGAAGTTTTTTAATAGCCTCAGTACTTGCCTTAGGTAAAATGCATCAAATACTTTCCTTATGTTAGTCCTCGAAGACAGCATAGGAATGTTATATGACTGCAAATAGAAGAAAGCAGTTCTTCTGAAAGGAAGGAAAAAGCGAGCCATTCACTGGAAAGTTTGAGAACAGCTGAATATGCTAGATAACATTTCAGGAGGAGATGTGAATTCTCCCCATCTCTTCTCTTTGGCTCAACATCCGTCTTAGCCCAGTTGATCCCATGGAACTAAAGCCTACAAAATAGGGTGATTATCTTTCCCTTGCTATCTGGAGTGCTAGGAGTTAACTTATTGATGTTTGTATAGTATAATTGTATAGTTTGTATAATATAGTTGGCTTCTGGAGACACAGGCCCCATAGAAGCATTACCACTTCAAAGAGGTCAGCTGCTCAAAAAAAGGATGAGCTGAAATGACCCGAGGCAGTGAGGTGAATCTGCACCCACCTGAGTGAGCAAAGGCAGACATTATTCGGATTCACTTCAGATTATTACATTTATAAGGCACAAAGCCCTGAGTAGCTGTACTCATTCATGTCATTCAGTATTTGATTCCAATGGCCGTTTCCATAAATCTGCAATTTATGGAAGGTAAAGACTAAATAATCTATATTACATGGCTTGAGGTTTAATAGTCCTGGAGCTCAGTCTCCTAAGGGTTTAGTTCCACAAATGTCTTGCGAATTCACTATGTCCTTAAGGCAATTTACACATTGTAATTACAGAGGCACCGCACAAGCGTAAAGAGGAGCTACGCCAGTGCCTATCATGCTTGCAATTTTCCAGATTCAAATTTAAAAATTTTGGTTGACCCTAGATAGGTTATAAATATGTTGATCAGAGGTGCAATATCTTGTTTTTTACCAGACAAATGCTTATGCCATTAGAAGCCCTAGATAAAGTTGCCTGACGCTAATATGAACGATATTGCTTCTCAAGCCAAAATTAACTATGCAGCACTTTCAATTGATATCTTTATATTTACGATAAAGTGTGGGGAAAGGTTACTTGTTTTGACTATACAAATACAGTAAAAGCTGCAAAACTTCCTAGCACTGAGAAGCCTTTGCTCACTGAACCTCCTTTTCCCCAAAGCAACGCTTGTTATTCTGGTGAGGTTTTTTTTTTCCTTCATTGTAGATAAGGTTTTATCATCCTTCTCTTGAGTGCCAAATGGAGGGGCAATTGCAATTAACCCTTTGCTGGCTGAAGGCAGCTGCAGGGTGTGTCCGTACAACTTCCAATTTTTCATAAGCACCAAAGCTGGAGAAGGAAATGGGTCTTTTTGCCGGCTCTGTAAGCAATAACAAACATGGAAGAGGAATGCTGTTTATTTGGTGCAGCTGGAAAGAATGAAGATGATCTTCTTCCTTTATCCCTTTCAGGAATTCAGGCCACTGTTAGGTAACAAGAAAACTATGCTAATAATTTTCCACCTAAGTAAGCAAGCAGTTCACCACTGATGCTGCATCTGGCTTCTCTGCTGCTGCCAAGTTGCACAGGTAATGGATGAAGCTCCTATGGTGATCCCAGATCCACAGGGAAACTTTTCTGCCTAACTGCACTATAGAGATTAAAGTATTTGAAGAGGCTGAGCAGAGGAACAGTCAATTATCTTTTTTTTTTTTTTAGACAGGGCTAACATAATCTAAGTGTTTAGCTTTAGGACAAGATTGCTAGACTGTATTCCTTCTCTTGCTTAGACTACATTCCTTTTTACACCATTAGATGTAAAATTTGAGTTTCTCCTCTTGAGGATGTGATTCTCAGAAGTAATGTTTTTACGTTCTTTACTCATTTCTCCAGTTGCACTGGACTTGGGGAGTTGGGGCTGGGTGTTGCTCTCAGGGTCAGGACAGTCACCTGTAGGTGACCCTGCTCTGGCAGGGGGGTTGGGCTAGATGATCTCCAGAGGTCCCTTCCAACTCTACGATTCTGTGATTCTGTGACAGCTTGACATTAGAGTCTGCAGTATGAAGTAGCATTCTGCATTGTAGATTTAGCCCTTGCCTGCTAGCGAAGATGAGGGATGTCTCTAGACAGATGGGCGCAATGATCCCAGGGCTGGTCTGCTTGCTCCCCAAGCTGCCTGGATGTAAGAGCCAGTTCTGATACAGAAGTAAAGGTCTTAGTGTGGCTCTTCCATCTGAGCTCACATCCTCTGCCTCTCAGCAAGGCTTATGTGCTCAGGAGCAGGACCACGGTAACAACTGCATGGTATCTGGTTTGGATCTGGCAGCCAGGAGAGACCATGGGGATAGCAGATGTATGGATGTTTGCACTGGACTGAAGCTGTGCTTCAGTTTCATCACTAATACTAAAGGATTCAGTTTCAGAGACACCTGGGAAGACTGACAGAGATATTTTGGTTCTGGGCAGATAGAGAGTGTTTTACTCCAAACCATAATGTGAAGACCATGACCATGGAAAAGTGGTGGTGTGGGGTAATGCACTCAGCAGACCAACCCACGAGCTACTCATGTGGGCGCCACTATCAGAAGACTAAGGCGTGGAAGGGAAAGTCTAATAGTGAGTTATGTGAGTACCAGTGGAATTTAATGGAGAATCATTGTAGGCAGGAAACAGTGCTAATCATGAAAGGTTCTTTGTCACTGCAGAAGATAAAACAGCAATAAAGTTTCAGGAACCTGAGATATTCCTTATAGCTGTGTTGTGAAGGGATAAAAACAGAAGAGAGAAGCTGCAAGGGAAAATGTTGAAGGGCTCTGTCATTCCCTTTAACATGCAAAAAAAAAGCCTGGTTTGTGGCTAACGACCTTGGTTCAGTACTTTTGCAGTTGCAGACAACCCTGTAAGATACCTGTCCTCCAAAAGACTCCACACACCATCTGCTCCACGCCCTACCACAGACCACAAATCTCTCTACCATACCCTACAGCAACATTCAGTAGGGAAGGCTACAACACAAACCGTGCCATAAGGAGACATCAGGGTGTCAAAGGGCGTTACTACTGCCCTGCATTATTGGCCTATAAAAGATATATTAGATGAACAAGATGCAGAAGATTTAGGAGTGTGGCCCTACATTACAGGAGAAGACAAAATTAGATAGATAGATAGACAGACAGACAGACAGACAGATAAAACAGTTCTTGGCAGGTTGAACTGCGGTGAAGTTCCTTTCAGACCCCATGTTTTGTAATTGTTAGACCTCACTCACACACTGGTGGCATATGGATTTTCCAGTGCCAGCATCACTGGGAGTGCATGCCAGCAGCCATCTGGCCAAACTGGGGTCGCCAGTAGACACAGAGACCTCCCCCAGCCAAGTGATAGAAAAGGGGAAAATTCTGAAGTGCGAAAACTGAACTATTATATTTTATCATTCAGGAGATGGCTTACTTCTCTGACATATGGGGAGAATTAATGGCAAACACGGTATTTTCCATCGTCTCCCTGCATTTGAAACAGGGCCCATCTTACTCTCCGTGTATAGCTGTTTGGAAAAATGGCATTCTGATGTTAGTGCTACTGTTATCAGCTCTGTATCACAGTACAGCCCTTAAAACACAAGTCATATTTTCCCCTCAGGACCTTTGCCTGATAGACGGTCTCACTATCACAGGAATAGCCCACATCTTTTCCTTATCTCTCCTGAGTCAGCATGGCCAGCCAGTAATTCAGCACTGACCCGCCAAACCTCGCCTTTGGCTGGGACTGGGTGTTGGTTCCCTGGCACTATCTGCCCAGGCTGCACGGCCGCGAGGTGGGGGTTTCAGCAATAGAACCCATCTGGGGAGCTCCCGCCCCCATCCCATCCATCTCCAGCTGCTCATTCATACCAGCTCCTCCAATGTGCCAATGCAACCATTCGTGGGGCCATGCTGGGAACCGCAGCACTGAAATGAACCTCAGTAAAAATAGCTCTTGGAGGGAAGGGAGAGATGCACCTATTTGCAGCTCACCTCCGTTCAGTGGTCTAGCTCATGGCATGGCCCCACGAACGGTCATGTCAGCATGAGTGAGGGACCAGCCTGCGGAGCTGTGGGGATGGTCCTCCCCAAACCACGGCAGGGCCACCTTCACCTGGTGCTGTTGTCAGAGTGAGAAACTCTCGTTTCTTCCAAATACAAGAGGAAGAGGAGGAAGGAAACTGCTAATGGTCACCTCGTCGGCATGTGCAAATTTTTAAGAGAGGCAAAGACTCTCAAGGAACTCTTACGTACTGTTAATTACTTCTTTTTTGACTGACTATAAATAGCCTAAACTCCCATTACCAGTTTGGGAATAATCTTGCATTTTGTTATGAGAGGAATGGCTTTGCTCATACTTCTATGTGGAGGGTTTCGTTAAACACGGGCTGAAGCAGAACACAAGAAAAATGGATTAAGCATATCTGGGTTTGAGAGTGGGAAGGGAATAGCAAGCTCTAAACAGGAAGGTGTATCAGTTTAACAAATAGTACGACTCTGCACAGATTTAGTTATAGAGTGTGATTCTGCATAAGGACATTCTGACACTGGCTTATGTCTTGTTTTCGCTGGATGTATGCCACAGAAGACAGATATAAACTAAAACTACATGTGCCAACACTGGGAGTTGGAATGATCTAAGACACAACAACATCATAACTTCAATTTAAATACAGCAAAGCCTTTGAAAGATACGTGCTTTAATTCTCATGTATATCATGAAACTGTATCTTCTTGTAGGATCCGGTTAGTTCTTGATATGGCTAGGACATAGCTTGATCTTGTATCAAATACTTTTAAGTAGTGCATTTTAAACAGATACTTGTATCTTAGTGCAGCCGTTGTATAATCTACATCTATTGAAGTTCAGGAACTTAACTAAAATAAATCTGCAATCTGATTTGTGCTATAACCATGTTTGGTGCAGTGTGTGTGAAGTGAACTGCACGCCTGTCAGCTGAAAAATGCCAAAAAATAAACCTACAGTATGGTAGATTTCTGGGTCTGTAATTCACAGGAGAATGGGCAAAGCAAACTAAGACAGAAAGTCACAGCATGCTATTCAGTGGTCAATTAACAAGGAAAATCATTTTCCTTGGCTGGTGGCTGCTGACAACTGTGTGGTCACAGTAGCTGGGTGGTCCTTTTTCAGCTTATCTAAATAAACACTGCAAATTCTGATATGGCTGGGCCAGAGTGTCTGTGAGTATAAAATCCCATCCCATTTTCTCACAAGAGAAAATACAGGATGCTTGCTTTGCTGGCAGACGTTTCTCAGGCTGGGCTTCCCTGAGATGGTAGATAGTCATGGATAAAAATCACGGCAGTCTCAGGATGCAAGGTGCTGAACTAATACTTACTCTCTTTGCTGGCTCAAAGATGTTCACGGTTTTTTGAAGGAGTAGCTCAGCAGGTAGGATCTGCTCTCCTGCAACTAATCTGGCCAAAATAGCATCTTGACCTCATGACTCGTCCGTATCAAATGTGCACTGCCACGTGATCCCGCAGAGCACAGAAGCTGGTATTGAGGGACAGGGAACTGCAGCCTCCTTGTTCCAGCTCAGCTGGAAGATGGTACAGTGCAGAGTTCCCCCTCCTTTTTAGCCCAGACTCCATTTAAATTGATGAAGGAGCATTTTGCAGCACAACTCAGGGCAGAGTGGGAGCTGAGCAAGCAACCTGTTGCTTGTCGGAAATAAATGCGGCTCACAGACTAGATAAAGCTTACGGAAAGGAAGAAAAAAAAAGGTCAAGGCAGATTTTAAAAGATTGTCTGCAGCAGGTAGGTATGGGGATAGTCCCCTATCTTAAACATTGTATGATTTCTGTAAATAAAAAACACCTGGAGATGCGGACTGTCAGGGCTGGTAGTTGTAGTCAGGATTCAGATTCCAGTTTGTTGGCTGATCAGAATTACAAAATAGTTTTACACTCAGGAGCGTGGTTCTGCTATTTTGGCAGGCTCTTGGCACAAGAATGAAAGTTATTTCCTTAATATGAAGACAGCATGAGGACAAATGCCTGAGATGGTGGAGGTTTGGCTTCACTGCTTGCTTTGGGGGTATTTGTATCATGTAACATTAAACCCTTCACTGTCTGGGGTCCCTCTATAATCAATGAAGAGAGATAAGGACTCCTGCGCTCCATCAATCTGAAAGAGCTTATCTCTCCCTAGTGACCACAGAGAAAGCCCAAGAAGATGAGCTAACTGGCTTCGGCTGTAGTTTTACATTACAAAGAGTTTCACAGCTATTCTGGTTTAAAGTATCATCTCCTTCCTCTCCTTACAGACCCCTCCCCAGAGATGCCTTCTCTCGTTTACACCCCAGCCCGCGGCACGCTATCCCGCAGTAAACAGCCTTGCGCAACCACTCCAGTGAGAAAATAACAAAAAGGAAATTATTTTTCGGATGGAGTCTTCCGATCCGGTTCATGCAGTGGCCACACAAGCAGCTCTATCAGCACAGCCGGTGCACCCTTGTCAGGGGCAGGATAAAGCAGCGGCGGGAAGAAGCAACAGCACTGGCTTAGGGTGGTCATAATGTGCCAGAGAGCCTTAATCTGCCTCTGCGCTTCTGGAGAACACATTCATATTCCTGGGGCTGGGACATGTCCCAGCTATGTCCAAGGCCCTTAACAGGGTAAAGCTTGAGCATGCACTAGTCCGTCTCCTCTGTCTTTTTCTTCCCGTTGTCCCTGTGTTCATGGGAAAAAATCCCAGAAGCACGGGTAAGACCGGAGCAGGGGTCTGGCAAGATCCTCTGGCACCTGTTGTTGAGTCTACAGATATCTACTGTGAGCCAAGTCAAGTGCCGAAAAATTAAGTTGAGCAATTTCAATGCCTATGCTGGTGTGTCGCTGGGGGTAGGCAATTGCCTGAGAACCTCCTTTTCCCATGTCAAATTGGAACAATAGCACTTTTCCAACTTTCCGACTCGTAGCAAGAGCCGCTATGAAGATAGAGGCCACCAGATCAGTGAGGTTCAGGCAAGCTCAGAAAATCTAGAAGAGGACTGTAGTTCCTTTGATGCCAAATTTGTTGATAAGAGAATTCAGTGTAAGTGGGAGCCAAATTCTTCTGGCTGCCTATTAAAGGCAGCCTCATGACAGAGCTTTCTTGTGATGTGGCTTTACTCTGTTAACTGCTGGTTGTCAGCCTCCATTGTAACACCATTCTGCAGTAAGGCGTCAGTTCCTTAGGGGCAAAAGAAAACGGGCGCTTTGTACCACTAGTGAAAGTGCCATTGATTTTGCTGAGAGATGTTTATTGTGATTATAAAAAGGCCCCTTCAGCCTTGCACACTGACACATGAGGCAGCGAAAATCAAAATCACCCTCTTAACTGCAAACAAGCAGCGCGCTGGAAAAGGGAGCAGAGTGGTGTGAGTCAACTAAAACAACTATGCAGTCATATTCTGAGATACTGCCAGAGGCAAAGTTTGCAGGGGCTTTCAGAAAAAGAGGGGGAGTGGTGGACTGAGTTTGATGGTAGGCCCAAACCCTAACAGAACAAAAGCACCAATTTATACCAGAATTTTTAAATCCCTCAATGGAAAGAAGCGCAAACAGCATTCAGAGGGAAGGTTTTAAACAACAACAAAGCCCCTTGCCTACAGTCTGCAATTCAACAGCCAGCAAATATGGGTTCTGTGATGGGAAGAAAACTGTGGCAACAGGTCGTCAAAAAGGATGCTGTGATGTGCGCCTTCTCTGCTGCTTAAAACAGTCACAGGATAAATGGTCAGGTAGCAGCTGCCAATTCTCACCTCACAACGGCTTTATGGAGATGTAGCAAAACACCCGGGGAGAGTAGGGGAAAAGGGCAAGTGAGCTGCAGGTGGGTCTGTGTCACTTGACAAGGAACGTGAGCACCAGACAGAACTACGCTTATGGAGAGGGTATGCACCTGCACCCTGCTACAGCTGAACAACTCCTCTCCACCAGCAGACATAAAAGACAAGCAAACCACTTAAAGTGGCCTCTCTTCAATAGCTGGATTTCTATTTTTTCAGTCTGAAGGGTGAGCTAGCACAGATCGTAGAATCATAGAATGGTTCGGGTTAGAAGGGACCTTAAAGATCCTCTAGTTCCAACCCCCTTGCCATGGGCAGGGACACCTCCCACTAGACCAGGCTGCTCAAAGCCCCATCCAGCCTGGTTCTGAACATTTCCCTGGAAGGGGCATCCACAGCATCTCTGGGTATTCTCAAATGCATCAAGCACCACTGGTATTGCAACCAAACTGGCAAGGAGGATCTCCTCTGCGAACATTGGTTTAGACTGAGAAGGCGGCATTCACAATTTGTAAGAGTCCTGTAAGAGTCCATTGATGTAGCAATGCAGAATTGTCCCCCAGCATTGTTTGGCCTTTTTTTTTTTTTTTTTTTTTTTGAAATGTATGAGTGGGAAGCAAAAGGCAGATCTAGTTAAACAACCCCCACTGATCGCTTCTTTTTATTTAGTTCTGAAACACACTCAGATCTACCCCGAGTAGAAAGTCATGTGCAGAGAAAGCTGTGCAGAGCTGCTGCAGACATGCTTTGCCTGCCTGGAAGTGACCACCTGAGTGTAGAGGACTGGAAAAGCTATTGCATCCCTGCTAATTTATCTTTTTTTCCAAATGCACTTCTGCTTGTGAAGCCTAGCTGCCACTTTAACCTTAGTTAATCTTAATTAATATATTGTATCTTTTGCCTTAATTTCTTACAATACCATTTTCTCATATAGACTTGTAATGTGGACATTGTATTCAATGTGATTGTTCATCTCCTTTGGCCGGTTGAGTCTACATCTTGCAGCTTCTCACAAATATCTCCACTTATACAGCTGAAGTTCATTGTCATCTCACATGTTGACGACTACCGTTTCCTCTTTTCCTTGCTCCTTTACTCTAGAAGAAATTTTTATTGAGCACTGCTTAATTCTACACACCTGGCTTCATCCCTATTTAACGCTATAGGGGTTTTGTGGCTTCCTACAGCGTGGTGCCTCATAAGGAATATATCTTAGGGTGGAAGTGCTCGAAGGAGCCATCTCTTACTAGCACTGTAATCCTGAGAGCTGAGTTTTGCATATTATGTTTGCACCCATCCGAGCCTGTGGACTCTGCCTGATAATAAGGGGCTTGCTGCCAGGGTCAGAGTGCAGGATCAGAGCTCGAGAAGAGACTGTTACAAAGAGCATCCACAGCAGTATCAAGGACTGAAAATAATGATAAGAAAACAGGGGAGAGTTTGGAAGGCGGATGCATTGAGATCTGATGCTTTTGCTTCTTTCAAGATACAAAAGCTCACTGTGAGTTCGAGTGCTCACAGGTTTATGCAAGGAACACAGGCAGATAGTGTCCAGCACAGCTCCTTTTCCTCATGGCCTTGTTACAGCACAAGAACATCCACACAGAGCACTAGCAGTGTTACTGCAGTTGTGTAAGTACGCTGATAAGCAAATAGCAGTATATTTTTGCATAGACAACTCCTACAGTAATCAAATAACAAATGTTCAATCTGGAAAGAACCCCAGAGTGTGAATGCCATTGAACACAAGAAATTGCTGCACATACTGTTGCTTCAGCTTCTTGAAACATATAATGTTTGGCTTTAATATTGCTTTCTACATCTGTGTCCTCGACTATACATAGGCTGATGTCTTACCTTTTTTTATTAAACTCTGTACAGTAGTGTAGAAGAGAGAACCAGTCAGTCCTTTGGTTGAGAAAGAAGCGCAAGGCTGGAGAGGCTGCCCACGTGCAATGCACAGCAGGCTGTCAGCTGGAACACTAACAGGGGCGGGACTTGCACTCACACTCATAATTAAGCTGTTACCAAGTTATACACGGTCTGATGAGGGTTTGATATTGATAAATGCCAAGAAGTAACGTGAAGCATTAAAGGTATGTGGGGGCGGAGGAAGAAGAAGAGGACAGACATGATATTTTCTATAAATCAGAGGCCAAAAAAAGCCAACCAAAAATCCCTTGCAAAGAATGGGAACTTTTAAACTACAGAGTATGTAGTATCAAGGCGACCATCAGAGATGCTGAGGACATTGCAAGTGAACTGATAGCTCTTGTTTGTAGCATAAAGTTAATGACAGAAGGGAGCCTCTGCCCTAAAACTAATGAAACTGTCCTGTTGGCAAACCTACCCATATGCAAGTATCCCCCTTGAACGGCTTTCTTTTCAGGGCTGCAGGTCATCCCCAGATTAGGTGCACGGCAAGGATGTCACTAAAACTTTGATGACCCAATCAGAGCCAAAGCAGAGATCTCGCTGCCGTGTGGGAACTTGCAGGTTCAAGGATCTGTGTAATCAAAGCTGTGCTGCAGCCAGGAGGGGAGGGAACTGGGCTCTGCTCTAGCATTGCGCTGCCAGCCAGCTAAGGACAAAGTCCTAAGCAGATGCTCTTGTGTAAGACGTCTGGGTTTTGGCAGCTTTATATGCAAAAAATGTTTGTAGCTTGTTTCTGGGCCAAGAGATAAGATGAACAAGAAAAAGCGGAATTAACCTTTTGCTAGAGAGGTGAATCATTACTAGCCCACGAGGCTGCTAAAGGGGCTTTTCTGGCCTCAAAAGTCTGGGTATTAATATAAGGTGGAGTACACAGCATCGTATCGTCAGGCGTGCTAGCTAAGCAGGATAAATGGAAGCACAAGTTAGGGTGTGTGTAAGGCTCTCAAGGGAGGTGCACGGGAGTGGCTCTTTACATGGCAGAAAAGAATGACAACGTTTTGGGAGCAGATTTTTTCAAGGGAAGGCGTGGAAGCTGAGGCTGCTCAGTGAGGACTGAATTCAGATTTGGCCGACAGGAGGGAATGTGGAGCTGGGAAAAATCAGCCTTGCAAGCAGGACGGTGTTCAGACACCACCAAGGAACTGAGGTGAGCTGGCTGCTGCAAGGACGCTGTGTACGGCACTGCTCCGCAGAAGGTGCAGAAGACAGACCTGGCCTGAGACATCACACAGATCTACCCCACCGTAAGAGGATGTCCTAAGATGTGCTTTGCGGAGTGCTAACTGAGGGACACGGAGCATTCAAAACCCTTGGCAATATGCCTGTTGCGCCTTCAGTTGACCACTTCCTCCAAGTCTGGAAGATGACCCAAAACACAGGCAAAACTCACCGAGACACACGAAGGAGTTTGGTCCCATTTCACATTCAGAAGAAGATAGTTAGCTTTAATTTCAGACACTCGGGATGTTTCTAGAGAGGTAACTTCTCTCTTTTGCACTAGCACTGGTGCAAATGTCAGCGTGGCTGAGGGAATACCTGTGTGGCAACACTTGTGCTGCCACTGTTAACTGGGCTGGTCATCTCAGCTGGAAAACCTGCGGCTGTAAATATGAGACCAAACAGCATATGAATAACAACCATTAATGGACTATTTTACACTGTGCATGTGTATGCATGTGTTTGTGTGGGTGGTGAATGCATACAAGATGTTCCTACAGATTCCTGTAAAACGGAAATTTGAAAGTGGAATTGAAAGTGGTGAAATTACTGTGTGCTGCATGAAAGTTAATAGAAATGTCGTGCAACCAGATGGTTTCTCCACAAGTTATTGCTGTAGACTGGTATTGGCCTCACTATACTAGTGAGATTATGCTTGCTGGTAAATGTCCATACCAAACTGATGATGCATTAAGGAGGAGTGTTTTTAATCAATAAGTGTTTGTCTATCATGTTGATTTTACTCTCCTCAGCATATTCACTTTCATAGTGGTAAGATCTTAAGATGAATGAGCTCCAGCATCAAAAGAAGATGTCAGAAGAATCTTTAGAGGTTAGGATCTTTTATGTGGATTTGGAGGTTTTAGACACTTGTTAAATTTAGGAGTTAAAAGGGAACAGCTTTGACTGATGATGCAATGCAATGTTGGGATTGCAGGAAAAGAAGATCCCAGCAGAAGGCCAGCACACAGATGTGTCGGATCATGCTGCATTCCACACACTAGAAGTCACGATCTCCTCACTGAGCCATCAGATCTCCTCACTGAGCCATCAAGCAGCGTGACTTCGGCCTTCCTTACATTTGAAAGCACTCAGACATACTAGAAGAAATTCCAGTCATTGCAAATAAATTTAGCCTACTGCTAAAAAGCCAGAAGGTGCCTTGCAAAACACTCTCACTTTTATAGTAAGTGATAGCACCAATGTTCTTTACCTGGAGTCATAATCCTCCAAACAACAGTAAACTAAGAACAGAATAGAGTCTGGAAAGTTTAAGTAAGTATTTTTCTTTGCTTGTTTGTTCTAATGGGGTAAGGGAATTATTTTATGACTTAACAGTTACATATATTTTCCTGACTGTCTTGCTCTCTTTTACCTACAGGTAAGAGAGCCCATGAAAGACTCTCCAGCCCCAACACTTAAGAGTCACAGAATCACAGACTAATTCAGGCTGGAAGGCATCCCTGAGGCCATCTGACCAGACAACCTGCTTATAGCAGGGCTAACTTCAAAACTAGGTCAGGTTGCTCAAGGCCTCGACCAGCTGAGTTTTGAAAACTTCCCAGGACCAGGACTCCACAGCCTCTCTGGGCACCTGTTCCATAATCACCTTCAGGATGAAATTTTCTTTCCTCATATCCAGTCAGAGTTTGCCTTTCTGCAAAATGTGTCCATTGCCTCTTGTACCTTTCCTGGTGCATCTCTGAGAAGCATCTGTCTCTGTCTTCTCTATAGCCCCCTCTCTAAGCAGTGGAAGATGGCAATTAGCTTTCCCCTTCCCGTTCTCTTTTTGAGGCTAAACAAACCTTATTGTCTCAGTGTCTCCTCCCATGTCATGTGCCCCAGATCATCCTTGTGATCCTCTGCTGGATCCCCTCATGTAAGGTGGACACAATTCTCCAAATGCCGCCTCATGAATACCAAATTGAGGGAATTGTCCTGCTGGCAAGCTTCTTGTTAAGAAAGATCCTCCTTCTTGCCTTTCTTGGAGGTGGGTGTGACATTTGCCTCTCTTCTTGGCATTGAGGACCTCATGCAATTAGCATAATCTTTCAAATATGATAGGCGTGGCCTTGCAATGACACCAGCCAGCTGCCTCATAACTCTTGGATCCACGCCATCCCATCCCAAGGACTTGTACATGTCCCCGTGCTTATGCTGATGCATTTCTTTACGCAGTCTCTGACTTCATCTTCCCCTACCATTGGCAATATTTGTTTCCTACAAACTCTGCCACAAGGCGTGCAGCTCTGGGAGGCTGAAGGCAGACTTTGACAGCAAAGAGTAACGAAAAGAAGAAAACGAGATCTTCAGTCTTATCTGGGTCTCCTATTACCAGGTCTCCTGCCCTATTAGACATTGTTCCTAGCTGGCAATACTTTATCCAGGGGAGGTTTGGGTGTCCAAATTCTGCAATAAATTTTCACTTATGAAAATCAGGACTGCTCCTGGCATAATTTAAATAAAAAAGTTTTGCGAGAGAAAAGAAAGCAAGAGGCTATGAACATGAATGTTTGCAGAAAAAGAAAGAGGGTTATGGACCCAAACAGACAGTCTCTTGCTGGGCTGTTACCAGTCAGATTATTCCTCACATAATGGCAAATATTTCCCATTTTTTAAATTCAGTTCATAAAAAAAATCATTACACAGGGGAAAAAACCCACAAACCCAACAACTCTTAATTCATTTCCCAGACTGTAGCTCAACACAAAAAGAAAACACAGATGTTTCATAACACAGCTGTAGAGTGAGCTTTTCCAGGTTTGTGAATTTGGCACCCTCCTGCCTCTTTGGGACCCAAATTAATGGCTCAGGGCAGATGGCCCCACTCTGGTTGCAGCCCTGACTGTGCTGCTGCAAATAGGGATCAGAAGCACAAGCTCCACCAGCACAAGCTCTTAGGATTTGATGGAGACTGAACCTGAGATAATTTGTCCCATGGGTTTCAGTGTTCAGGTTATCCCACAAAATTGTAAGTCATTTGCAAGTACATAAGCGAGAGACACTAACTTCACAGCCCTACGCAGGCTACCCAGATTCAAAATATGACACAGGGGAATTTGTAGGTTTTGTCACCAGTTTAAGCCATTTGTAGAATATGTATGGTAGGGAATGGGTGTAGCTTTTGCTCAATCCTTTGTGCATTACCTGGAGTTGTAATCCGATTGCCTGAGGCATGCAGTGACTGTTGTTGGTACAGCTGTAAATTATGACTTGCTTCAGGGTGTTCCTGAGGCAAACTGCCTTGATCATTGCTGTTAACAGCGATTATAACATATATTCCTTGTTGGAGGCAGGTATACCTAGTCACAGTGTGGCTGCCCAGCATAGGGTTTCTTCCTACACACATTCAGTGACTAGCCTGAGAATCTCACTGCTTTACAAAGCATTGTTTTCCAAATCTCTGCCATTCCACAACTCCATCATGCAACCTCCTTCATTTCCCTGTTCCTGCAGCCAATTCCTTCTGGTTGCAAAGCTTGCAGTCCCCCTTCCTACTTCTCCCAAACCACAGACAGAATCAATCACCTCACTTAAAATTCATCTGCATTTAAACACATTTTTTCATAGCTAAAAAGACTAGAATTATGTCTAATAATTAAAAAAGAAAAAAAAGACTTGTGGAGGGGACAAATTATAATTGTTGGAATTAATTCTCTGCAATCTGATCCTGCAAAGTAATCAGGACTATCAGTTCCCATTGCCCCCAGTGAGAATGAAGGATCATCAGTGTTTCATGGGTTGAGCTCTACTTGATTACAGAACCAAAATACTAACAGCATTACTTGTTGGACTACCAAAAAAAGATTTCCTCTGTGAAGAGTTAAGATGGATAGAGAAATTCTAGGTACCAGGCAGATCCCCTGTTCCATAGTCACTGCAGTTTATGCGAGGAAGCACCACAATGCACTAAGCTTTCTCCCTTTGGGACCGCGGAATGGGTCAGTCTTATCTTTTTGATGTGCTTTATCCAGATTTGTTTGGCACACCAGCAAGCAGACACTTACTGATTTCTGAGCCCACAGTTTTGTCATAATAGGGTCAGATTTTTCACAAGGGATTACTTAGCCTCAGGGGACAGAAGGGGACAGGAAAACAACATGACATTTTAAAGAATTAGATATTGCTTTTCTGCTAATAGAGTGCGCAATGAAAGCATGTTTGATTTGCTTCTAGAAATAGATGAAGAAGAAAAAAAGATTTGGATCAAGCAGAAAAGAATGGGATTTGCTGGTAGCAAATAGCATTTTTCACCCCCTGAAATACCTAGCATGCTATTTGAAGTAGATATGATAATAATGAGCACTATGTCAGTGCCCATAGAGACAGAAGAAAGGAGTCATACTGTCTCTCACTGGATAATTAACCTTCCATTACCATCCAAGAGGGTGGGATGAGATAAGCTGTGTATGTGGCAGGTGGGAGCAGCAGAGCAGAGCACAGATGATCAGAGATGTGTGAAGGCAAGAAGCTAACCAGTATGCAAAAATGAGAAATAAGGGACCAGTAAAAAGAAATCCTTCAACTCACAGCTTCTTCTTTGCCCTATGTCAAGAGACACAATATCAGAAACTAGGATGTTCTCACCTCCCTCAGCTCTACTTAACCTCCTTTAGCACTCCTGATTCTCCAGACCTCTTTATTTCCTAGCAAAATCTTGCCATCGTCCCCAAGGAAATGGGCAGTTATAATAGCTGTCATTTCACTTATGGAGTAGCAGAGGCCAAAGATGTCAATGTATTCAGCTATGGAAATCTTCCTCTAGAATTTTTCAAGGCATTAAGTCATCTGACAGTTGTTTGATTCAGTAGAAGTTAGATATGAAAGGACTTCTGAAATATCCATTAACCACTTATCTGACTAATTTCTAAAAGTGATGTAGAAACTTAAGGCTATGCCTTAAACTAGGTCTCCAAGGAGAAAGGTCATAGGAGTTAGGCTTTAAGCATCCTTAGGTATTCCGGTCTTTGCAAACCCTTCGTGGGTCCTGACTTTCAACTTGCCTGGTAGGCCAAGCTAGAAACCTGAACTCGACTGTTCAGAGATGGAAAGGAAAAATGTCTGTCTGGTATAAAGATAAATGCATAACATCCTCAACTCAGGGCCCCTGCTTTGTCTAGAGAACAGCTGTGCCACCTCTGACATGAAGTGCGCTACCTTCTCAAACTGCTGAAAGGTTTAAGTGGAGGACCAAATGTCGTTACAAGGCCCAGTTTATAAACAGGAGATGCTACACACAGGAGGGCTTGATTCATTTTGTCTGGCTAACTCTGTGGACCAAGAAGGGAGGACTTTCACAAAGACTCACTTGGCTTGGCCTCCTGTCTTCAGTTTCCTGGGTCTGCTTCATAACACTAAATTCAGGGTCAATAAAATAACTCTTGCGCGTTCAATATATTAATCTTGTTGAAAGCACAGATGTCCATTTCTTCAATGGAATAACAATAATAGCTTGTCTTCCTCAGAGACTGGAGTGGTGCGAATAAAAGAGCTCTGCTAGACAGCAAAGTATGCCAAATGGGCATATTTTACTAGATGAGAAAAACAGCTTGTCACTTCTAATTGTTCAAATTATGTGTGATTCAGTTCTTCCTGCAGTTATTTTTAAAATGTTGTTAAGAGGGTATAATGTGCAGCTAAGAATAAAAAGGGTGTGAAATTGTTAGCTCCCCTGGTAGGTAGGTGGTGATAATGAACATTTCATAAAGTTCTTGTTAACAGACAAATCTCTGTAGTGCTCAGGAAGTCTCTCATAGCATTAACAGTCTCTTGCTAAAGTAATGGTACTTAAGGAATACACATGGGTTTTGATCTGCTGCTTTTCACTTTCTTTTTTTCTTAATTATAACTTACAGAAGTGAGGGGTCAGAACTCCAGGATAGCAAGCGTTATGTTGGTGTTCCAAAATGGCATCCAGATTTGCTGATTGGGACCTCAGTGCGTGGTCCGCAGCTGGCTCACAAGTCGCGTTGTGTGCTCGGCACCGTGCCCATCTCTCTCCACAAGAACAGCCGCAGCAGACACTTCTCTGCTTGCATGGCAAACCTTGTAACAGGTCTCATTTTCACAGCATGGCCCAGAAGTCCGGCATTTGGGAACTATTGGCTTAGACCTTTTCTGGCCTGTTAACTACTCTTGTCCTTATGTGGGTATATAAAAGGCCTGCTAAAGTAGCTAGATTTCTCTGGAATATTAGAGGAACTCAGCTCACACTGGTAATGAAGACACTGGGCAAGATTATTTAGGTTACTGAATGACTACAGTTGACAGCCAGGCCTCAGCCCTAGACTTCTGCCTAGTGTGGCAGGGCTTGGAGACCAGTGCTCCCTGAAACAGATGGCCATGCCAGCAGAAGACTCTTGTGCTGATGCAGTTTTAGCAGCAGAGCTGTGCTTCACCAGGAGAGCTTGGCTTGTCCCTGCGACTTCGCCTGCTGCTGTTTCTCCAGGCTGTACAATATCTGCAAACCCACAGGCAGCAACCTCCGCACGAGCCTGAGCTGTAGTCACCGAAACTCCTGTAGCGGTGCTTGAACTAACTTCAGGCTTGTTAACATGGGTGCAGGCAGATATTAGCTTGGATGCCGGCAGCGCAGTTGTGGCATGAAAGAGCTCAGCAAGAGCCCGCTGCACTAGCACCGATCCAGCCCCACAAGTGTTAGAGCCATTGCCGGCTGCAGGGCTACGGTGACTACAAATGGGGGCTTTCTGTTCTCCAGGTAGAAAGTCCAGGAGCTTCCTTTTAGATGAAATATTTGCTGCTCATCTGTTCCTTCTGGGTCACAGAAATCACTGCATGGAGTAGAGATTGAAACCTGGGATACAGAGGGAATGGAGAGATGGAAATGGCAGTCTGGAGCCCAAGAATAAATGGGAACCTCAAATCCCATTCAGGTTGTCCCAGTGTCCTTGGAATAAGACTAAATCATAGTGTGGACAGGGAGCAAAAACCGTCACCGCCACAGGGAACACCACATCCTCACACATGCAAGTGCTCACAGGGCTTTCCTGCCTGCATGTCTGCCATGGAGGCATTTACAGGCTGGGTGTATCAGTCTCATAAACATGCTCTCGTCTGCCCAAAGGGCTTTTTTTTTTTTTTGCTAGGCTCCCGCATGGCCTTATCCTGCTGACCTTTGTTCTTGTTCAATTAACCAGCGTGGCGGATAACCGGAGTCCCTTCAGCCTCTGCCCTACATTGCTTTTCTGGCAAGTATCTTACAAATCTTATTGGCATTTTAAGTACAAGCATCCTGCAGGCACTAGAGCTTCTGACTGTGGGTCTTCCAAGTGGTGACTTCTCCAGCATCCTGCAAACATAATTTCTTTTCTGACTGAGGGCTCTGGCACTACAGAGTTCACTTCACAGGGTGACCTCCACATTTGTACTCACCTTTTGTGTGGGACCTCATCCTCTGGGGGAGCTTATCTCATCAACTTTAGATGTTCATGATGTGAATCTCTTATCTGAGGTAGTCATGCTAAGCTCACTTTGTAGCTAATGGAAATGGATACTTTTATAATAAGATTTATCTGCTGTCTTTTCACCAGCAACTTAGGAATTAGATGAATCATGCCCTGGCCATCTTTTTTCTCTCCATTAATTATCAGGGGCACTTAGTACCTCGTTTAGATGTGAGTATCTACATCCAGTGAATCTCACCCCATGTGACTCCCTCTGCCAGGTGTTTGTAACATCACCCGATTGTAATTTAGTTTTCGTTGACATAATCGTAACTAAAAATCTCATCAGTTAAGTCTAGTTTGAGGTTAATGAGTGATTTTCTTCCCATGGTCAACCTGTCTGGGTATTGGAATTGATCTGACCTACAAAGCAGAATGAAAAAGGTTCTCAAGGCATGGGAATAGGCTAATGCTTTTTGAAAAAATGTCATGACATGTCTCTTTAAAGAAGTCTGGATCACATGTGTTTGAAAAACATTGCTGAGTAAGCAATATTTTAAGATTGGAAGAACTGTAACAGAGACAGGACTTCTGAGTCTTACTCCTACCCGTAGCATTGACTTTGTGGCCTTCGGGTCACTTAGAGCCAGTCACTGTCCCAGGAAATAATGGGGACTTGCAGCAGAGACAATAAAGAAATAAAATTAAATCTCAGTATCTCAAAAATTAAGTTGACAATAGTCTCAGACTCAGTGCATAACTGTGATGAAAAACAATACAGAGAATTGATCTGAGGCTTAATTATCACCGCCATAGAAGGCTCCGTGAGCTAGAAAAAGATAAGAAATAGCAACTTCAGTCCTAATCCCATGCTGTCAACAGAATTACAGCTAGCATGATCTGAGTTTCCAGACTTTGTTTTTAACCATTAGTTATTCCAAGCACCCACAAAATACAAGGCACCTGACAGACAGTTCAATAGAAATGTTTCTTTCTTGGAAGAACTTAGCAGCCCAATCCACGTGCAATTTGCCGTGCTCTGCTAATGCACCATTCAGCAGCCTGTTACCTCCAAGGTAAAGGATTTTCGGCTCTCCACCCTTTTCTGTAGAAGCAGTCCTCCTTGGATGCTGTAATTTTTAATGGTGTTAGTGGTACCATACAAACTATGGTTGGGAGCAGGAAAGGGAGAGGGGTTCACAAGTACACAAGCCAAACGAAAGCCACAATATCATTTTTCTGCACAACTACTTGGGACGAATGAGGAAGCAACACAATTTCTTTAACCATCCGGTCATTGTCCAGGTTCCTAGTTCACGTTCCAGATAAGGGTTAAATTATAATCCAATGGGCAAATTACTTTGAAAAGAGTGATTCATTTACTATGGTGAGTAACAGATGTTCGTTTCATGGACAGAACACTTCACTGGTCAGATTTGTATCTTGAATTATTGAGGCCCCTACTTAATGGTGTCAGGAAACAGCAATGTTTGTAGGCAGATAAAGGGATTCAGGTGGGTCTTCCTATCTCAACTCATCAGCGAAATTGTCATCAACAGTCACAGCTTTGTAGGAAGCAAAGTGAATAACCTCATACACAAGCTGATAAATTAGGGGCAGTAAAAATGTTAATTTTCAGACATGAAATACTTGATATTTGCCAGCAATAATTATTGACAAAAATACACAGTAGTGAGAGTGATGAATCTTAATATCTTAAGTATTATTGGAGTGTTAAGAAATTTATGGAAGAACTGCAACTCCTGTCCTGCCTTGCCTAGAAATAAGACTCAAACCAGCACCAGTCATAGATTAGACAGGGTGGGAAAGAATTAACTTTTGCAACACTCAGCTATTCCAAAGTTTGGGAGATGAAAGGCCTTTATATTGAATCAGTAGGTTTCTCTGCTAATGGTTGAAGCCATTCAGATAACACACACGCACTACAAATTAGGAAAAGACTCCCTGTGGGTTGGGTTCCAGTCTGATGGGAGGGTTTTGGAAGGACTCTGCAGGCTTCCCGCCCCAGCACAGCAGCTTCACCATTCCGGGGAGTGGGAGGGCAGAAGAAAGGGAGACAGCTTGGAAATCCCCGGAGCCAGCCACACCCCGACGCTTCACTTTGGAGTGAGGTAGCGTGGCCAATGACTGGATCCTGATGGTTGCATGGCTTGCAAGGAAATCGGAGACTGCCATGTATCTTACAAATAATTTTGGTGCCTGCTGTGCTTACCTGCCTCCTGCTTGGATGCGGCAGGGGTGGTGGTGGTGTGGGGGAGCTCTGGGACACAAATTATTTCAGTCCACAGTTCTCGTCAACCCAAGAATACATAACAAAAGGCATCCTCAGGAATCCACTGATTAGCAGCTGGGAATAGTTTGGGCTTTATCACTTAATCCAAGCCAAGCAAACAAGATTTTTGTGCAGACACAGTAGGGGGTTTAGGCAAATGCACAGGGAGGAGCACAGTTTAAGACTGCAATGCAGGCATACCCTGAAACCCTGATTCCCCTGACTTGAGTACTTACATCCAGTACAGACTGTCAGTGAAACCCATCAATCTGAATAGACAAGATGAACAAAGAGAGGTCCCAGGGTCAAGCAGCAGGTCAAAATGAAAACAGAGAACAGAATCCAGATCTCTAAACTACCAGCTAACCATCCAGTTCACTGGTTTGCCCTCTTCCTATAACTCACCTCTAAGGTTAACAGGAGACACGTTCTGCCTCAAGTAATGCAGGCAAAGAAAAAGCTGAGATTTAGTGTATGAACGCAGATCTTTTTGGTGTAGGTTTGCACGCTTTTATAACAGAAAGTATGATCCAAATTGCTACCTGGCTTGTCTGTCTGAGTGTGCATGAGTGACCCAGGAATAATAAACTAACCCTTGCATAATTCAGTGTTCACAAACAACAGTACAAGACAAAATGTCATACAAGGGCAGTCTTGTGGGCAGCTCTGCCATAATGAAAGGGCAGGCAGAGCCCAGCATTCACAAATCACGTTATGGTAATAAACCTGAATACCTAGTACATACAATTTCCCTAACAACAGCAAGACAGCTTGTACAGCTCCTGACTCTCGTAAGCACCCCTCTCATCCCAGAGTATCAAGAAATTCCCACCGGAGATGGGGAAAAGCCTGGATCAGGTAACCTTTCTGCTGCAAGGCTGTGAAAGATTATATACAAAGAGAGGGAAAAGAGGTAATGAAAATCCTTTCCCAGATGCCTGCTCCAATGAACAGGGTGTTTTGTCCTTGTTTTGGAGCCACTGAGGCCAGTAACAATAAGCAGCGGGATAACAGCAGGCCTGAGCCTGGCAGCAATAAACGGAGCATGGGGAAAGAGAACCATGTTTATGGCTGTTGAATGGAAGCCATTCAAAGGAAAATGAAGGATTTTACAGCCTGGATAACCTACATCATTTAAAGCTGGATAATGCTGCCACACACCCTCACTTCATGCCTCTTGTAAACTCTGCAAGAAGACAGGGTCAATTAGATTTCACCACTGCCTCAACAACTTCAATGCACTTTGCCACAATTACTTTGCCTCGCCTCTGACGAGCTGCTCTGCCATCCCCAGACTCTTATTACATACAGCATCCTCAGCAAGGCCTTCAGGATGTCAGCTGCCACAGGGCTCTGTAATGCCTGGGCTGCCCCAAGGGAGAGGTCTTCCCCCACAAAGCAGAGCACGTGTCAAGTGAGGGAGCTCTCAGCACTTCCCATAGCTGACATCTCAGGAGTGAGACAGGGACCTACCTCAGGCCCCCTCTTACCTTTTGGTGGGCTCATCAAGAGAAGAGGGATGGATCTAAAACCACCGCTGCCCATTGTGGTTTAACTGGCATTCTTGCATCCAGCAGCTCGCTTCTTTTGTGCTCTCGTGGTCATTGTAACCATGACTTCTGCTCTATGCTGACGTCTCACCTGCTCATTCATCTGTCTGTCTGCTTTCCAATCTAACCACCTTAAAAATCACTTAGGAACTGACACAAGAGCATCCACTCAGACACTGATGTTAATTTAAACGAATCAATCTGGATCATCCCCTAGGGTCTGACTCTCATTTATATTTAAAATCACATTTCATAGATCCAGGAAATGGAAAATTGGATCTTTCCAATTAAATTGGCACTTTCCATTAATGCCTGAGGTCTGCTGTTTAGTGCAGCAGCAATCAAACCAGCCCAACATTTTGATTTCTACATTCTCCAATACTGTGAAGAAAATGATCTTTAAAGAAAAAGATTGAAAACATTTTAGCTGAAAAAATAGAAGAGGCTAAACCATTTAATGCATCTATTACAAAGAAAAAATTAGTCCCCACAGATGACGTTATTTGCTTGTGGTGTCTGATGGTGTTATCTTTGAGCTGATTCTTTTTCACCTGCTGTCTTCATCTCTGGTGCCCCTGGAATTTCTGTGTCTTTCTTATCCGTAGAGAGACATCCAGCAGGCCTTATTCTCCTCAGTCTTGATTATCCTATGCAGGAGAAGTCCATGCTCAAAAAATATTGGTAGTAAAACCTTTCAACAGTGTTTATATGGAACATAGAAAACTAAGAAAGAATCAGAACAGATATATTCCTGTAACTCGTACTTCTGCCCTCAGAGGGACTGGAGAAACCAACATTACAAGTCAGGTTTGTCCAGCTTCTTAACAGCTTGGGTACTGCATTATATGGTCAGACAGATACATAATTTAAAACTATTTGATTAAAAAAGGGAAAATGCTTAGAGTACAGATGGACTCATCAATGGGTAGGAACTGGCTCTTGGGCTACCTAGGAGCACCCCTATACTTAGGTTATACTGTGCAAATGAGAATGTGCACATCCCACATGAAACATTCCTCGAACAACAGCAGCATAGACCGACCAAACTATTTCAAACAGGTAAGTGATCTTGTCCAGATCCAGCGCCTGCTTTGGGTCACACGGAGCCTCTTTTGCTTCAAGGGATGTAGCAGCTGCTGCGTCCACAAAGGAGAAGGAAAAGTGGGAGTGGGAATCAGAGGTGTCCCTCCTGCACCAGGAATGTATAAGACACCACCATTCCTGACTTGGGGCTTAAGTGGAAGGAGCCCAGAGCTCCCACCTTGCCTCCAGTAAGAGAAAGACTGGACAACCCTGACTGACCTGCTATCTAAATCTCTCACAATTATGAGCTAACTTTCAATTCAGCTGAAAATGTGACTGTAGGCCCACATTCTTGGCTGAGATAAATTTGTACAAATTTACGTTGTTTGAAGATACAATCCACTGCTTTTAATCACAATATGCTCATTTATCCCATCAAGAATCTGGCGTATATTTAGGGTTCTTCCATTATCTTGATCTCTCGACTTTTATGAGGGGGAGGAAGCACGTAGATCGGATCTGCAGTTTAACTGAGAACGTCTCAATGGGAAAATGGCCGAAGTGAGACTTGGCTTTTATGAACAACCTACAATCAGTGCTGGCTTTAAACACTCCCTACAATTCCTCTTTGAAGGCTCCCAAGAACATATTAAGGCTCCTAAGAACAGCACTCTCCATTGCACTGTAATGAAGCGGGGGTGCCAGCAGTGTCAAGTGATGGCTGCTGGCATGTATACGTCACACAGCCAAGCACGGGCGCAGAGACACCTCATCCAGCAGCACTGCAGCTGGCAGCACAAGTACGGTAGCCGCAGTGTAGCACAGCACCTGGGAGGAAGGGTCTTTCCAAGGAAGCCTGATGCTTTTAAACCACAGCTAGTTTCTCCAAAGACAGCTGCCATGCACCATTGAGATGCAGCAGCTTAGGTAGGAGTAGGTCAGCGTTTGTCCATGTGCCTGTGTTGCACGGAGTAGGCACTGCCCATGCTTTTTCCAGCTCCCAAAATGACTGGGCTGTTAACGAAGAGTTTTAAAAAAACCTTCCACCTCCATCAAAACCAAGCACCGAACCACACAAAAATCCTGGGTGAAGTGTGGAAAGAGGAGATCTTTAAACATATGAAGGGTATAGGAATAAGTAGCTTGAGCCTGGAGCTTACATTTTGGGGTAGAAAACCAGAAAACTGTTTTACAAAATGCAAGAGTAAAGAAAAAATGGTTCCACTTTTATCTCTTTGTAAAGAAAATAATTGGCTTGGATTGAGCCCTTCCCTGGGAGCGTCTGCAAACCAAACATTACACAGCTGCCAAGTGCCTGAAAACCAAAATGTGAAACTGACCTAAAATAAAAGCAAAAGTGATTGCTTTATTTCCATCAACACAGAAGACGACTAATCAGAGGCCTAGACGAAGGGTGAGTAAAGAGTTATAGGATGTGATTCATCCAACATCTTAATAAGCACAACGCCAAGGCCTCCTATACAAGCAACTGGAAGACATACACGCTGTTTGGGTGATATTCATCTTGTCCTAGAAATGGGTCAGAGAAATAATACCCTCGAAGCGCCTTTGATTACATTATGTGTAGATGCCTAATATCAGGTGAGATGAGTTCTTTGCCTAATCTTTAACATAAATCAATCTGCAACATTACGGTGCCCTTTTCAGTCAAAATAAGCATTTTAGAGAATGGCAGACGCAGAAACAAGCATAAGATTTTTAGAGATGGAGGAGATAAGGGAAGGCTGGAGCTGCCCTGTGGTATCTGTGCAGTGACAGCGATTCCCCGGGTTTGTTGTACACCAAAAGACTTTACCAAAGCTACCTTTCACTTGCCATTCAGGGCGGCACGCCCGCAGCCACACACACTAGCTAGAGCTCAGCGTGACGTGCCTGATGAAGCTTCGGGTGCGCTCAGACATTTTTTACCCACAGAAATGGGAACTAGGTTACCGCTGAGGAACCGGCAGCCAGGTAAACCACGTCTCACTTTCCTCGACAGCTGCGTGGATGCTGCCACCAGCTAGAGACAACACCTAGTTTAAGGGATTGTGTGGGTGCTCAGCATGCTGACAGTACTCTGGAGTGCACTAGAGACCTTATTTCTGAAAAAAACTGTACAAATCTCAAGTAGTGACTTCTCTCAGTATTTCTGGGAGCTACAGAATAAGGAACATTAATTCTATTTTATGATTGGCAAAGTTGAATTACAGAAAAGTGAAAGGCTAAAGAGAGGTCTTACTTCTTGCAAGATTTGCCAGCCTAATTGTTTTGGTCCAGAGAGTGAATACAGCAGTTATTCCAATAAGATAAGCCTTTATTTCCTTGGGGAAAGTGATATGAGCTTTATAGTTAGGAGGGTTTCCTGGTATAGCAATACCAATTGAAGTTAACTGACAAATACTTCCTTGTGCAGATAAGGTTTGAATTACTCCAGAAACACACGTTCCTACAACATGATCCTATATTTCCCCCTACTGCACTTCACTGATTCTCATATACATAACTTATTGCACTCAAAATCCTGCCCCTATACCTTAGTGCGTACCGCTGTGCGTGTCTGTGCACATGTTTCAGCATCCCTCGTGTCTCGGGTTAGAAGTGCCCTGACCCACAGCAACTTGCCGTACTGTAGAGCGAGTTAACAGACATCTAAATCAAGACCTAAAGCAACTCTCCTGTGCCCATCTGAGTGAAGGCATCTAGGGCTGCAACCGTGAAAGTCAGTACCTGTGTTTGTTAGCAAGAGCAAATCAATAGATTGCTGTGCAGGTCTCAAACCAGATGTAGAGGTCAGTCACACCAGACCCTGCTTAATCAGCTGGCTTTGCTCAGAAATATGATAAGGGAGGGCAAGGCTGGGAGATGCAGCTCCTATTGGCAGTCTCTGACAGCTCCCTTTTATGGCAAATCAAACGGTGTGGAAGATTATAGGTGAGAAACTTGCTCACCCACCCACAGCTGGACTTTCTTTCTGCACGTCATTTATTTGTGTAATGGCATTGCACAGTTGTTCCAGCTGTACGTACAGCTACATCCTTTAAAACAGATCATTCAGGTCTGATGTAACTTAACCGAGCTCAGCAGAGGTAAACCGTGCTCTGCAGTTCTGCATCGTAGCTGGCACCCTCAGAACTCTCCAGTGGCAATTGCTCTGCAGGTGCCTCAGCCCCCCTATTTAGGGGCTAGTGATCTTCTCAAAATTGCTACTAGCTACTCAGCAGGTGCTCACTTGGGATTTGGGGCCAGGATTTGAAGCCTCTGCCCCTCCTGAACTGGGGCTGCTAGGTACCTTGAGTTGAGTCTTTTTCAATCTCTGCAGGTACATTCCGCCCACTTGGTGTAACTGTTTAACATTAATGGGAACAGATCCTAAATGTCACGTTTTCATAGCCCCCATACCTTCACACATGAGCAATAGAGTCAACAACTGGTGCTCTCCTTTTTATTCCTGCAACAAATACTTAGCTCAGGAGGCTGCGAAAGACTAACTTCTGTTGAGCCTGGGGCCTTTGCTGTGATACAGATTTAAATCCCTTGATTTTAATCACACAGAAATATGAGCCTGCGTTGCTTTGACCTAAGTGACTTCCCTAAGCATTTGGCTGCTAGCTGTTCTGAGATGTCTCTGTTGGGTCATGTGTAGGTGTCTGTCTGACAAAGGAATCGTGGCCGAGTGCTGTGGGAAAACAGACGCCTGTCTGGGTCAGTCAGGCATTTCTGCGCCTATCCTTGCTAAAGAACAAGGGAGGTCTCCCAATTATGTATCTAAGCATTCCCATACATTAGAAGGGGAACATGCTTACCTTTCTTAGGGCTAAGGGCTCCACTGTGGGACAAGTCCATCTAATACTAAGATGTTACAGTGCCTGAGAACCAACAAGTATCTAGATGCATGAAAGCTAACTCGACAACATCTGTGACAGCAATTCTTCACCACTGGTTACTGCTATCCAAGCACTGGACTATTCTTTCTCTTCCTATTGCAGTCATTCCTTAAGGGCTAAATCCACATAAAGATTTACACATGCAGTGATTCATCAAGAGGGTAGGTAATAGTTCCACCCTCATGGCCAAGTTAATAATTTATGAGCAGTGAAACAGCTTCAAGGATACCTGAGATGGCCTACCCATGAACCCTAGGTAGATGCCATTCATGTCATACTGCTGGCCTGCCCTCCCTGAGACAGAGTGGAGACTTGAAAACGGGTCCCTCCTTCCTGGATATGAGCCCCAAGCACTTTAAGAGCACTGGCTTTACATCTAACATCTGGACGTAGGCCAGACAAAGGCACTTCACTATGCTTGAGTAAGACTGGGGTCCTGTCCACCTGTTTGGCTTATTTTTTTCACTGGCTTGGTTAGCTCCTTTCGTTATTTTCTGGATTCAGTGAATCCCACCGTTAGCTACTGCATGCACAGCAGGGAATATTGCACTGTTACCCTGAGGTTATATAAGGGGCGATGCAGATACAGCGGTAAATATCCTTATTTGTGAAACCGTGCAGAAATTCTGTGACAGGTCCCAAACTTTCCAAAGTTTTAGTCCAGTGTCATAATAAGAATGCTATACAGTACACTCTTTTGTGGCTACTAGTTGTCATTGTTATAGTTTATGTCACATGAAAAGATATCCTCATATTCAATCCTTACGCCTTCAACTCATTGCTCAGCTGAAACGTTCTGTTCTGAGCTCAAAAGGTGACGGTATCATGGAACATAGCAATAACATACAGGGTTGCTGGGCTGCTCAAGAGAGATCCCCAGGGAAGACTATTCCCTGCTCAGTTCCCTAGATTACTCATTGCTGCATGGTACTTCCTGGGTTAGTGCAGCTAATGCTGTCTCAAAAGGAAGACAAACTTGTGTGACACCATCTCTACCTTCCTTCAGGCTTTTCCTGAAGATCTTAAGTGTTGTTGCTAATTCCTTCAAATTCTCCACAAGCCAAATGAGTTTGGAGCGTGGCTACAGCTGACACCAAAAGCTTCAGCTTTCCAGTAAATTAGAAACAACCTGAAAGGAAGCCATCTGAGCCTGTCTGGACCCCTCTGCTCCACTCATGGAGAAGACCAGCAGATCAGAAAACTGGTGCAGATACTTGGGCGATCTCAACCCTCTCCAGAGTCAGGAGCCTAAAGTTATCATCATTAAAAAAGAAGAGTGTGAGCAGGAAAAGTAGTTCCTGCAAATCCTCTGCTCATCCCCCTTCTCTTTGCTTTTTATACAATGCTGGCCTCAGCATAGAAGACCCTGCTGTATATACTTCTTGGCACAGAAGAAGGGTTTGAGCACACAGAGGAAAAGCAAGAGGAAGAGAGTTGATTTTGGCCTGGGAGTGGTGAGGGAACTCACGCAGGAGCAAGACTGATTAGGAAGAAACAAGAAGACAAGAAAGGATGAGAAAGAAATGCTGTATGAAGAAGAAATCATTAAAGATTGTTTTATTTGCTGGGAAAGGGGTTGGAGCCATACAGGGAACGTTCTGTAGGAATGAATGTGACCTTAATATACCTGGGAACACTAGCAGTACCATTTCTTTTTCTCTTTCTTTCACACAGACAGACAGAGACATAATGCCGTGCATTGCAATAACAGTTCCAAATTAAAAGGGTAGACATTGAAAAGTATGACTCAGGATTTTTGAATTTCTGGGCTTCAAAGTGCTGTGAAACTTCAAAAGTCCTCTCATCCAGATGGTGATGATGCTTGACTCTCCTTATTAAGAAAGATCTGAGATAGGGCATTATTTTGGGTGCACCCAAACTAGTTATGGTCCATTAAAGTCTTGACTTATATTAATTGCTTATTAAGGAACAATTCTCCCTTATTTCGAAGCCCGTAACTAATTAAACTCCCCACTGTGCTTCGTTGACAGCAAAACCATGTAACACTAAGATGCTGGGCACTGCCTGTGATAGTTCTAGTACATCAAGCAGTCATCCACCCCATTTGCCTTCTAGGATTATATTTTTCTGTGCTATACCTCATAAAATTAGCATTTTTACATTTTAACCCAAAGCTTACTGATTTATTCTCGTATTTGGAAGGCACCTTTTTATCTATTTGAGGTGCAGGGCATCTTCAATACCAGGATAATGTTCTAACTGGGAGGATCCAAAAGAGTACTGGGAAAAGGGATTAACCACAGCATTAATCTGGAAGAGAACTGAAATGCTTTAAAACACTGTCTCGCAACTCCAACCTGTAACAGAATTACGTACAGAGTAATAGCAGTTATGGTACAATCATGCTGTATTGATCAGTAGTTATTCAAATTAGGTTAATCCTAATTCTTTATAATATTGAGAACTCCCTCAGTTACCGACTCTTCGTTTATCATAGCCAGCTGGGCAAATGCTGCTTCACTGGATTTCTGCTTCCTTCAACTCGTCCTTTCTTTTTGACCCTATCCTTAACTGTGTGCCTCCTTGTTCCGTTTCCCTATCTGTGTCTTCTTCAGTTTTGCCTCTGGTGGCAGATCTGTGCAACCCTGACTTTATGCATTAGTCCTTTATATTCACTGAGATACATGGCTGTCTGAAGCCTTTCCATAATCACTGACTAAACGCAGACTGATTCATTTATTTAAGTGATAGTTTTTAAACGCATTACCAAAAAAAAATGTATGAACCTAATCACGTTTGATAAGCAGGTTCCTAAGGAATGAGTAAGAAACTCCACAGGCTTCTCTCTCTCTCCACATTTTCTTTCTTATTATTTTCCCTCTCTTTCTGTTTTCACGTGTTATAGCTTGCTTTGGTAAGCATGCTCTTGTTTTAATTTAGAGATTTTTGGAAACTTGTGTTACTCAAGAACTAAATCTTATGCTCCAGTCAGTAGCAGGGAACACGGAAGCAGCAGGTTACATATTACAATAAACAATAGAATCATAGAATCGCCTAGGTTGGAAGGGGCCTTTCAGATCATCGAGTCCAACCATCAGCCTAACTCTGACAAAAACCATCCCTAAACCATATCTCTAAGCACTACGTCTACCCGTCTTTTAAATACCTCCACGGATGGTGCCTCAGCCACTTCCCTGGGCAGCCTGTTCCAATGCTTAATACCACTTTCTGTGTAAAAATTTTTCCTAATATCCAGTCTAAACCTCCCCTGGAACAACTTAAGGCCATTTCCTCTTGTCCTATCAGCTGTTACTTGGGAGAAGAGACCAACACCCACCTCTCTACACCCTCCTTTCAGGTAGTTGTAAAGAGTGATAAGGTCTCCCCTCAGCCTCCTTTTCTCTAGGATAAACAACCCCAGCTCCCTCAGTTGCTCCTCATAAGACTTTTTCTCCAGACCCCTCACCAGCTTCGTTGCCCTTCTCTGTCCCCACTCCAGCACCTCAATGACTTTTTTGTGGTGAGGGGCCCAAAACTGAACACAGTACTCGAGGTGGGGCCTCCCCAGCGCTGAGTACAGGGGGATGATCAGTTTCAATACAACAGTTTCAAAGCCTCTCTCACTTACACTGCATTGCTTCTGCTCTAGCACCTAGACTCAAGCACTATGGCTCTATCCGTTTTTTACTGGGAGTATCATCTTGTACAACTTCCCTTAAAAATAAAGGTACGTTAGCTCAAAACTCGAAAAGGAATAAAAAGTTTTGGAGACCACATCTGCACATACGTTAACATCAACAGCTTTAGAATACAATAATCCTGTGAAACCTTGTTCAGCATTGAAGATCTTAACATAGTTTTCATGTGTTTTCTTGAAGTTGATTTTGTCCTACCCCAGTAGGCAGTTGCCGAATGCCGTGTTGCTGCTGTCTCCTCCAACAACAGTGACAGCTTTTCAATGGCTCTTATTGCAACAGGCACTGAACTTGAAGGTACGAGATCCTCTCTATCTGCTTAGTGCTATCTGAAAACATGTATATCACTTCATCTCTGAGATAACCACACCCCAAACTAGCTGTTTGAACCTCAGTCCTGAGAGATGAGAATTTTTAAGGGCTCAAATAATGTTCCATTGTAATCACTCATCTTTCTAAGAAACCTTTGAATCTTTGCCCAGAACTGCGCAGCATGACAGATGGCTGCCTAGATGTTCATATTCAACTCCATTTCAGCTCTAAGTTTCCACATACTTATATAAGAAAAAAAAAAAAAAGGTAAAAGAAAAAAGAAACCACCTAAAACCAAAAAGGTGCTGCTCAATCGCAAAAATGATCTGCCCTGATGCTACCTCACACACAGCCAGGACTACTGTGAGACAGTACCAAACACACGGTTCCCTAATTCATAGCACAACAATACTTTTTTTAATTGCATCCCCCCTCTTCCATTAGCCAGAATATTTAATTTACAGAAATGGCAGGTACCAAGCTCATTCTGTAAGACCTAATTACGTTAAAATTTTGCCCTGATCAACTGGTAAGTATCCAATTAGTACCTTAGTAAGCCTCTAATTTAGAAAGTGTAAACTAAACTAAAAGTGAGGTACAATTTGCCTTACCTGAAGCATGTCAGAGATGAAGTGTTGAATCCTTTTGCTGAAACATGTAGGCATATCTATAACTTACGTATATATATAAAAAACAAATATATATATAACATATATAACAATGACAGGAGGCTACACCAGGCTGAACATTATTGCACAGTTTTGGAACAATGTACTCCAAACATCTGGAGAAGACACCTCCCCCCCCAACTGTTATCTCTCTGTACCATCCTAGGTATAAAACTGTTGGCGAGATCTCTGAAAAAGAATTAGTGTCTACAAATTGCCAGTGCAATGGAGCCTAAGTCTTGGTTGATATCTGCATAGATAAAGGAAAAATGTGTAACTTTTTTATTAAAAATGTACATAAACGGACCACTCCATTGAGCTCACTCAGATTGGAAAGATGCATTTCTTCTCGGAACAATCAGGTCTACCAGACCCGCTGTGAGTACAACCTGAGCGTTCATGGAGATAGTCTGATGACAGTGTCAGACCATAGGCTATAAGGAAGAAGACAGCTTGACCTTGAAATGCAGAATCGCAGAACTGTTGAGGTTGGAGGGACACCTGGACATCATCTGGTCAAACTCCCCTGGCTCAAAGCAGGGTTACCTACCTCAGCAGGACCTAGAGAGGTCCTGGTTGCCCAGGACCATGTCCAAATGGCTTTTGATTATCTCCAAGGATGGAGACTCCACAGCATCTCTGGACAACCTGTGCCAGTGCTCAGTCATCCTCATAGTGCAAAAGTTTCATGGTGTTTAGGAGGAACCTCTTGTCTTTCAGTTTGTGCCCATTACCTCTGGTCCTGTCACAGGGCACCGCTGAAAAGAGCCTAGCTCTGTCCTCTTCACACTGCATATATTTATATCTGTAGGCGTTTATACACATTGATGAGATCCTCCTGAGCCTTCTCTTCTCCAGGCTGAACAGTCCCAGCTCTCAGCTGAGCTGGGCTATCAGTTGTAAGACAAGATCTCATCAGCCCACCACTGTGAGAAAAATTATATCCTGGATGTTTTTTGACTTGGAGACATTATGGAAAAAGGACTTTTTTTTGTTTTAGTCTAGTGATTTTAAAATACTGTAGTCAACTAGACTACTAAAAACTGTGCAGTCTGTACTATGTTGCTGTAACATTTTATTACGTATTTCTGGACGTTTCTCTCCCCAGGGGGTAAACATCTCTCTTGGACTAGCTGAAAGAGCCAGCATGAGAAATACTGAGGCTGAAGCCAGGCCTTGTCCTTGGAGTAGTGGAGCTAGAGCGAGGCCTGTTTTCTTGCTTTAAGGGATTGATTTCCTGGGAAACTATAAAGGTCAGAAACACATTATGCTCTATGCGATTGTGAAAAAGCCTCTGGACACTGATGTTACATAAATATTTACAACTACCATTACTAACCAAACCTGTTTCCAGCCCTGCTCCTTCCCAAGGAAGAAAACAGGATAATAGGGAAGAATCGACTAGTGAAGAATATTAGTGAAAGTCTAACCCAAAATCACTACTGGAAACTGCACACTTATCTGAACAGGAAGAGACATTATAAAAAAAAAAACAAACAACAAAACCACCATCAAGGAGCATCTGTAATTTTCCAATGCAGATTACAGAAGACTGCGAGTCAGCAGTGACAAGACTGATAACAGCATGATGCTTTTGTTTTCTTTGTTTTACCCTTGAGCAGATAACCTTTCATATTTTGGTAGAGCAGACACATTGGTGATGATATCTGTGTGATGTTGCAAAACTCCACTTTCTTCTCATCCCTCTGGGAGCAAATTTCCAGCTTTATAAAGAACAGAAAAACTAGAGGCACAGCAGTTTGTGGGCACTCAGAGACAATAATATCTATTGTCTCTATCAAAAGCTAGCTGAGGAACTGTCAATAAAAAGATAGTAACAAGTGACAACATGCTAATTTGGGGTCAGAGAAGCCAGACAGAGATGACATTTGACTCACTTATTTCATATTTTTTTTTTAGGTGATCCAGGACGCAAGCAGGCACCTTGCAGCTCTGAAGTTACATGTGGCTTGCAATACGTTCAGATGTGCCTCCTGTAAGTTTGCTGTATCGGACGTTTAGTGGCAGGACTATGCTGGTGCTGAGCTGCTGGAGGAAGTGAATCAGCAAGGACTGATGGGGCAGATATTGAGTCACCTTGAGACACATCCATGTGCTTAGCTTTGTGGCTGAACCCCAACACACAGTAGAAGCACTGAGATCTATGAAAAATTACTGTTTTTTCCTTTTTTCAGGACTACTCCTAGAGTTCCTCTTCCTTTTAGCTCTCAGAAGTGTATATTAGCCGTCCTAAGGCATGCGACTCTGTCTGCACTTAAGTGACACCAGGGTGCCCAAACCTCTTAGGCACTTTTGAAAGCTTCATCCACAAACTATAAATACATGGGGATATGAATTAGATGTGATTAATAAAATAGACATTGAAATTAAGAAGAGGAAACTCTTCTCAACCAAGCCTTCTCATCCAAGAGCAGAGCTGGTAGAAAACCCCAGAGCCTGTGACATTTCAAGTTGAAGTTGAAATAGATTTAGCATAGTCATTCCCATGCTCTGACAGTAGAAATTCCCTACTACCTTCTAGGCATCAAGATTTTATGATACAATTATATTTACTAAGTTTTGCACCTGAAAGAAGGTGAAAAGGTTATGCATAAAGGGGTATCACATTTTATACTGTGGCATCATGATTCACTTAGGTTTAAAGAAATACACTTTGGTCTTATTGTAGGACAGCCCATTATGAACATTAGTAAAGCCTACATTGTGTATAAACTAGACAAAACATAGAAGAAACAGACAAGTTTATGCTAAAGGCTGTTAAAGAAATTACCCAATGTTCAAAAAAATTGAAATGTATTTATTTGGCATCAGTTTCCCAACTATGAACTGAGATTTCCACTACCTCAATTTCTTATCTCTGCTGCCCATTGAAACAGTATTTGAGAGAACATTTATTACCACAGAGTCAGCAAAAGTTCCAGAACTTGTGTTCATGAAGACTGTAAACTTTTCACTCACTGCATTTCTGTGAATCCAGCTATGGATATTTCTAACTCCTGAATCCCGTACTCCAACAGATTGCGTTTTCAGTCTTTTCTCCACTGTCCATGTGGAATCTTGGTCCAATGCAGAAGCTGAAGGCTCACCCAAATGCTTCGTTCTGGTTTACTGCTACGGTCAAGTTTCTAAAATTAATGCTCTAGGATGCAAGTAGTACATCAGGAATAAGAAAATAAGATGATCAGACACGGGTACATAAATGGCAGCAGGAGTCAGACTCTGTTGGGCCTTTATAAATGGCATAACTTATCAAAAGATTTCTGAGAATTTAATGGAATTAACAAAAAAACCCAAACAGCTCTCTTTCGTGACTGACACAGAGGCCAAATAAGGAAGTCAGGCATTCCACAGATCAAAAGATAGTAGTGCTTATATAAAAGATGTTAGCTAGAACAGATACACCATTTATGACATGAGAAACTCATCAGAATAGCACCCCTCGATCATAGTTGAAGATACTTCAGTCTGTTTCTAGGTTAAAGTAGCCCTTGTTAACATTGGCCACGGGATAACGTTGGAACTACAAGCACTTAAAACTGCCTCTAGTTCTCCTTTCCTTGCTTCCAAGACGTGGCAAAATAAAAACCTATCTAAATGAACCATCACATTCAGCTGATGACAGTTGGTCTACATAATACTTTACAAAGGATGATCCGTACATAAATTCTGGAGTAAGGAATAGCCTAGCTACCTAGTTTCTTTTTAATATTAGTGGACATCTGACATAGAAATTTCTATTTAAAAAAAAAAAAATGAATGAACTGTTTCTATTAGGCACCTCTGCAGGCTCTGCCTCGTCGCCATCCATGTACTAACGATCAAGAGAGAAAAACCATGTTACACTTTTGGCGACCACAAGCATATAGGTGGTGGAGCACATTTGCAGTGACTGCCAGGTGGCTTTAAATAGTGCATTTCATTAAGTCTTTTAGCAACATGCAATGTATTTCCTGCAGTAAATGGCACTTGTTTTTCTAATTGTGGTATTTGCAAAATGCCACACGTACAATTAGAGGCTACAAGAACTTTACATGCAAAGAAAAGGACAACAGCTAGTGTTGTGTACGGATGCCAAAGTTTACCTCATATATTGAGGTGAGATGGTAGGTAATACCTCTGTAAATCTAATTTTGTCTAAAAATCCCATTGGGAATTCTTGGTGCTGCTGCAAATGAAACATTTTGTTGTCATTGCTCAATTCAGAATAGAAACATTTCAAGCTCAAGAAGCAAGCTTTCACCCCATATGAATGTCAGGGCAGCTCCGTTGCCGTGTTTCTGAGTGGTGTGTCTCCGGTGCACTTAAACCTAAGGGGCACCAAGGGTATGTTTCTTCCCTAGAGTGCTTCTGCAGGAGCTGTGTAGGTGTGAGATTCATTTGGTTCTTTTGTTTTTGTGTCTTTGTCATTGCAGATCTCCACATCATGAAGTCCCGTTGTACTATTTTTGTTGCCATCCATTAAGTCTTCTGCCACCTCTGTGCTCTTCTTGTTGCACTGACAGAAGTCGCTGGAGCTCTCTAGGAAGTTGATGCAAAACTTGATAATGAGTGCTAGCCAGGCCATCCCAAAGAGGATCCACAGAGAGATTACATTCTTGTACCAGCCTGGATAGGTGCGGTCTGGGTTCATCCCTACAAGAGAATCACCCGAAACATTTCTACATTGGATCAAGAGTGCCTCAAAGGAGACATTACATGTAAAGCAAAGACAGCAGAAATATAGAACATGACTATGCCATCTACGTAGCATGAATCGATGTTGTAAGCAAGTATGTTGCATGACATGTCAGCAACAGCCTAGAAGTCCCTAGGAATTGTAAAGTTTACCCGTAAGAAAGAAATATAAATCCCAAATTACATCTATGTCAAAGCAAAATTATTCACATTTAAGTGCACAGTTCCACTTCTCCTCTTATCACTCAGCATCACAGTATTGTATTAGTACATAACAGGGGCCCCCAGCAGGCAGAAAGGTAAGCAGGTTTTATGTACCGGTGCATGTATCTTGTTAAGCCAGATATAAGCGAGCAAGCCTCTATGAGGAGGAGGGAAGGGGCCAGAGCAGTCCTAAAAGCTCTAAGAAAAACCAAGCCTTGGAAGACAGCTTGAAATTATGCTGCCTCTGTCTGGTTACTCAGCTAGGTACTTTGTGATCCCTTTGGGGCAAAGCCATATTTTTGGTTCGAAATAAATGAAAACAAGACGTAAGGGCTATTTGAGCCTTCCAAAGAGAATGCTTTCTCCACAGAGACCATCTGATAGGTGCAGTCTTGGGGATGAGAAGATCAGCAGCAGTTTAGGACCTACATAGCACGCTGTGTCCAATAGAAGGGCTTACTGAGTGCGTAAATTAACAGGTTGCAGGGCCAGTAAGAGAAGCTACATCGATATTACTAAATAAAACAGGCTAGAGACCACTCTATGACTTCAAATCCAAGTTCCATAGTCTAGCTTCTATTTTCCCCCAAAACAAAGCATCTGTGTCCAAAGTGAACATCGGGCATCACTCTTAGCATATGATATCCCCTAGATTTACCTGATCCAGAACAGTGCCACAGATCACCCTAGCAGGGAAACAGTGTGACAGTCATGAAATAGTGACTGTCACTTGAACCCATGCCCTGGTCCTGCGCATTTTTAAGTTGAGACATAAACCACAAACACGGGACTGTAAGGCCAAAATGGTTTGGCCACTACACACCACAGGTCACTGATGTATTCAGTTATTCCCATACTGAACCTAGCATACCTATGGTGGTATGCCAGTCACAAAGGTACCATACAGGTGAAGGTATGCCTGGAAGTGGGAGGTATACTAGAGAAGAGCTTCAAAATTAGTTATCAGGAACTGAGAGAAGCAAAGCTGCTGCGGCGCAGAGTTCAGCGTCACCTACAAAATCATCATTGGAAAATGCTGAACTGGCTAGCTTTTGTTAAGCTCCATGCAGCTACCCTTGCCCAAGATAACTTGATTCCAGCTCATTTAAGTGTGCCTACACAAGCTTTAGTCATAACTTTGACACATTATAGACAAGTCCTAAGGTAACCGCCACAAAGTCGTCCAAGCATCACACAAGCACTATGAAGAAAAAAAAAAAAAAGAGAATCCATAATAAGGTGTTTTAGTCTTTCTGTCTCCCAGGGATTCAAGGGTGCATGTGTTTCTATAATCAATTTGTTTTTAATGAGAAAGTCTTTATCAAAAAGGTGTGTCCTGTGTTTCAGCAAATGCATCGGGCGTGGGTCCAAACCCATTTCCTCTGGCAAAGGGTTTTGGCAACCAAAACTAGGCTGTGCCTGGTGCCTGACAGTCTACACCTAAGTGACTTAAGATGCCTTTTAGAAAGCAGTTCTCTGGGTTTTGACAGAGGAAATGGTTACTGTCTGTTAATGGCGATGCAGAGTAGCATCTGCTTAAGACTAATTGCTCCCAATGCACTGGAGCACACCAAGTGTGCCACCAGCGACTGCTGTGATTAGAAACGTAGCACTCCAGTCTGGTGTTGCAGTCATTCATGGGACAGATCACTTGAATGCTGGAAGATTACTCATTGACCAGGAAATGATTTCTGTATTCTTCCACATGTGGCATTGCTATCTCAGAAATCATGTCTTCTCAAACCTGTTAAATGTCTGCCACAACATATTTATCATCAAGTCCGTGGATTGCTAGTGGTGTAAAACTGCTAAGTTGGGAGCTTCATGTGCCACACGTTTGGCTTTGATGTTTAGAAGGTGAAAGCAATGAAATGTGAAGTACTCACCAATCACATAATCTCCAAACCCTATTGTGCTGAGGGTGATGAAGGAATAGTAGAAGCCTTCTTCGTAAGACCAGCCTTCTTTGTCAGAGAACAACAAGGGAGGTAGCAGGAGGAACAACAACAAACCAGTTACCAGTGCACAGGTCTTAATCAGGAGGGAAGCTTTTTTCTAGTAAAATGGAAAAAAAGAAAAAAAAAGAGACCGTCTCAAGAAGGGTGTCAGAAAAAATCCAGCTCGGTTTCTGGCTGAAGATGATGCTGGACTCCCACAAAAACACGCAAATATTCATGACATCACGACATTCCACCAGAATAAAGTGTGGCTCCCCCAGTCAACACAAACTGGGCATCACCTTCATAGGTCCTAAATTCACGACAGTTTAAAGCCCATTCCACTAATGTTCCCATGTAACTTCCACATGCAATTCTAACTATGACTGATGATAAACAGACCAGATATTCTAGGACTGTGCATGTCTCTAAGGTTCCGGCACTTGTGTTGCTGTAGGGGAAGCCATTCATCACAGAAGTTCCCTCAATTAATAAACAACCTTATCTGACACCTCATAGGGCTGTCATAAACTAAATTTATTTGCTTCCAGTTATTCCTGAGTATTATTGCCTTTTTGGCCAAATAGGCAGGCAGGCTCTCCTTGTGAGTCAGAGGATCCCCTTTCTGTCTTTTCTTTCCTGAACTTGAGGGTGAGGCATACCTGTCCACGTTGCTTACCTGCCAGTGAAACACCTCCTCTAGGTGACGGGCACAACGCTGAACCCCCAGCAGCATCAGCTGCCCGATTTCATTCAGGAGTACAAGGTTCAAGGGGATCCCAAAGAGCGCAAACAAGATGCAGAAGATTCGGCCAGCCACAGTGCTGGGGCTCAGGTTCCCATAGCCTAGGCAGAGAGGAACGAGGTGTTAAATCTAAAATATTCCCTGCTTGCCCTCCCTCCCCGGAGGGGTGAAGCTCCATCTTCTACAAAAGTTAGACGAGAAGGTCACTGCCCCAAAAGGACCTTTTTTATAAATAACTGTAAGTTACATCCATTGTTTGTCATATCCTATTGTAGGCTGGAAAATAACATTTCTTTCCCTGCCAATTTTGTTCAGTTCCTTTTCCATTTGCCAGTGAATTTCCTCTCCCCTACCCACTGTCCTGGCTGGGATTTGACGTGAATGCAAAACTTCCGTTTAGTTCAGTTTTTGTAAGCATTGTTGGCATAGGGTTTGCTGGTAAATGATCCTGCAGAGCTATCAGATGGTCTCTGAATCATAACAATAGTGTTTTAATTATACCAACCTTTTTCTACCTCTGTCCCACAGGACTAGCGAACTTAATGCTGCCTCCTTGCTTACGCTCCTCTTTTGTGCCACAAGGACTGAATGCACCTTAAACTGAAATTGTCAAAATGTTTGCCTAGAGTCAACGAACTAGGAGAAATCATATTTAACATGAGTAAAATAGTTCCATTTCAGACCTAAAGAGGAAAAAAAAGAAAGTGTTTGAAATTTTGCCTTTTTCTTCCAATCGTATGAATTGGTGTAATAAAAGGTACTGCCCTGCAAGCATAGCCTTGCTTGTACCATTAGACCATCACGGCTTCAACATCACTGCTGTGATATTTGTCTTTATTTCCTACATTTTCTTTTAAAAATGTCCTGCAAATTTGAAGACATGCATTTCGGTAATTTCAAGTGGTTTATGTCACAGGAAAGTCAGATTTAACTTTGGTTTGGTTTTTTGTTTGGGTTTTTTTTGTTTTGTTTTTTCCACAGGATGCTTTTTAAGACAGGGAAGGACTAGCACATGACGAGCATTTCTACAGGGACTTAGCCGGTCAGAGACCTACGGCCTCGACTACATTTCAAAATCACCTCCACTCATTAGAGATTTGTGTATGTCCACATACAAGATGGACATAACCTGGCAAAGCTTATCTTTTCAACACAAGTAACGCGATCCCCTCCCAGCAACACCCAACTGTTGGCTCAATGCAAGCACAGAGGTGCTTCCACCACCGATGCCTTGCTACCATGCTTGTAGGTGGTGTAGCCCCAGGGCAAGTGAGCTGCCCCCAGGAGGGAGAGGTCCAAGGGCTGGGCTCTGTACGCGAGACAAGTGAGAGCACAAAAATACGCAGCTGAGTGGATGGAGTCCCATTCCTTCACTAACCCCTGCTCCACACCAGCTGCAGTAAGCCACTGACCAACAACGTAGAAAGCTGCACAACTCTGAGCTTGGGGTATCTACACATTCTGTGCCAAGATTTGTGCTGACGAAATGTCTTGCCGCGGACAACTCCACAAACAGTTGATTATGCACGTGCACTGGCAAACTAACCCCAGAAAAAAGTCTGACAGCAAACTATTTCACCGTATGTATATATGTTGTCTTTTCATTTCATTCCTACCCCACAAATTCAAAAGTCTTACTATCTGGACGACTTACCATTAAATAATTTTAGGCTTGAATGATTTGTGAGCCCCTGGGTTTAATACACGAGGTAAAACTTAATGTACTTCCAAAGTGATGGTCCCAGCAGCCCATTCCTGGGAGGGGGCAAGAGCATCCCCCGGGAAGAATAGGGTGCCCTTACATAACTAGAGTTCGTTCTGAAATACAGTCAAAGGGGCTAAATTAAGACTACACAACAGCTTTGATTCCAGTGCCATGTTCTTCATGATGTTCATGCACCTTCCCCACCCCCTCCATGTAATTGCTGACTTCTGCCAGCATCCACCATTTCTGGAGTAACAGGTGTGATAACTGAGAGACACACAAGCAAGTACCTCTGGTAGATGATCCCATCTAAGTGAATTTAAGGGATATGTGCCTGGTGTGATCTGTTTCACACCAGCTGTGTCACATGTCATTGGATCAGTTCCAGTTTTTCCCTTTTATGGAATTCGGGTGTTTTGCAGGCTAGTCTGGGCCCAGGAGGGGAGCATTTACTGTAAGGCTGGAGTCTGAACATGAGTCACATGCATTTATGGCTAGCCACTCCCAAGGTTTTTTGGTTTGGTTTTGCATTTTTTTTTTTTGTGTGTGTGTTGTTATTTTTTGTTTCCTTCTTTCCCTTCTGTATCAAGTTTAAAAAGACTATATAATGGCTTGGACACTTCTTTTTCCCACAGCTTTCCAGGTTATCCTGTCTCTGGAGAAAAACATCAGATAAGAGAGGAAGAAAGGTGCACGATCTCAAGTCACTGGGTGAAGCACAGCAGCCTTCAGCATTTCAGGGACCCCACATAGTGCTAACTGGAGAGTATCCAAGGTTAAGCCGTACGTTACATTTAATTTAGAGCAGCAAATTCGATGATGTAAGAAGGCCCAATGTGTACAGTAAGCCCAGCACACCAAACACCAGATCTGCTTTGCATATGATTTATCTGGCTCCCTTTTCCCCTGAGGTCAGCAACTCAAGATAATTTCCTGAAGACTTGGTGAAGAGTTGCTGTAAATATGCCAGAAAGCCATGTCCCATTAGCTTTTTATACAGGATACAAAGTTTGATCAAACAGCACAGGATACTTTAGATAATGCAAAATGGCTAGCAATTTAATTCTGGCTGATGACACGCACTTGCCTTTGGCCTAGACAAATAGATGCCAACATAGTCATATATAAACCCCAACTGTTATAAAACTCAAGCAGAGTTTATGAGTAAATGGGACTTACTGTCTTCTGTAAATAGAATGAGAGTAACTAGTGTCTTATACCATGGTGGGCTATACATTAGAAGATCTGAACCAAATTCAAAGACTACAACAAACTACACTGGCACATCCCTCATGAGCCTGCTACTGGGATGGCACCTGGAACAGGCTCGCACCAATAGACACCAAGGGATGCTCACCAAAAACTAGAGGTGAAAGCATAAGCATTTTCACTGAAGCAGCTGGATTAAATGCCTGCATAGCTTCTCTCATTTTGAAATAAAGTGCGGCGTAACTTAAACTTCCTTAGAAGAGTCAAAATGAGTGGCTTTTTTACTAAACATTCATATCCACATGCTTTAACCCACGTGCTTCTGTTACACATATTAAGTAAATTCAGTTTTGTTTTTCTGCTTGCCTATTACATTCCTGTACATAAGAGATTCAGTGGCTCTGCAGACTTGCTAATAGGAGGAGACCGATATGCGATTAAACAGATTATTAGTAAAAGATCCCTTCATTCGCATGACAGCATCGTACTTGCCGTGCCCCCGGTTCAGCTGAGGCAACTGCAACTTCCTGCTACCCACAATGGGAGATTTGTTTTGCTCCTGTTCTCACTGCCCAGACATAAGAGTATTTTAAGCAAAACGTGTTTAGAATGAAAAAAGAAAATATGCGTCTTTCACAGGTTGAAAAACATCTGCAAGTCCACCAAATTTCAGCTGTGAAGAAGAAACAGATTAAAAAAAAAAAAGCTGGAGGAAGAGTGACTTCTCTAACCAGTAACTTTATCAGTGGTTTCAGCATTCAAACTTGTTATTTTGGAAGTTTGGTTTAATTCTTTCCTCCTACCTGAGTGGACACAAGCCATCACTTCCCACAGGAATGACCTAATCCCAAATTTACAGAATGTTCTTGTTGACAGTATTTTGCTTTGAACACCCAGGCACTCAGGGAAGCCTCAGAGCCAGATGTCGTGACTAACACAAGTGTCTGATCCCCAGGGCCACTGGGCAGCTCAATGCGGGGTGCCGGTGCTAGAACTAGTTTATTTTGCGTTACACATTGGAATACTCAGAGAAAGATGCTCCAACTTGGCAGCTGGGGTGATCTCCAGTGAGCCACAATTGTGTTCTCCCAGGCACAGGATGAAATCGCACGCTGCTCTCTCACACCTTCATGGAGCGATAGAGCCATTGTGCCGCTCCCACCCCCTGCTCCTTCTCTAACACTTTTCAGACACTCCAAACTTTTCTTTCCCTTGTGCTCCTTACAAGTAACCTGAACATTTTAATCTGGGCTAAATGAAAGGTTTTGTTCATGATGAATTCGAATGTTGCATTCAGGAAAAAATAAAAATATTCCAGTTCAGTTTAAATGGACGAGATGTCATCTTATAATGCAGTAGACAAAATGGAAAAAAAAACCCCAATCCCAAACAAACCTCTTGATTATGCACACAACCTTAAGATATGTTTGTCTAGTTCCTGAAAACATGAGCATGGGCCCAGCTTAGCCAGAAGGTGTCCCTGATAAAGCCCTTGGTAACCCAGTCTGATCTCATAGCCGACTGCTTTAAGCAGAAGGTTGCACTAGAGACCTCCTGAGGTCCCAGGAAACCTGAATTAGCCTATGATCCTTATAAGTGTTGGGATTTCAAAGGTCATTTGGTATCACCTACATTCAACTGAACACTAGCAAGTCTGAAGTTCCTATCCTCCCTCATACTTTTGAACACCTCTGCGAGCCCTAGCTACACAAAACAAGTGAAGGTGCTTGGCTTCTTGAGAGATTTCACATTATACCCACCAAGTCTGCTCTAAGTGCAGGAACACTTGTCAGCTGGACACAGTCACTGAGCTCAGAAGTCAGTTATTTCCAATTCATCCATCCACAGACAATAACTTTGCTAAGGCCTCCCAGTTGTGACTCAGCAGGCCCAGTACTCACACTGGCATCTCAGCTTTATAAAAAAAGCAAGCCAAAAAGTTAAATAATTTTATTTTAAAAGCTAGCGGTGGCAGAATCTCAGGAACTGTGCTTTATTTGCTCATTGGGACTCTGGTAGGTTGAACCTGGGCTTGTGTGGGAGGTGTCCATCACTACTCATTTTAGCTGGTGCTGTGATGAAGTAGAGACCAATAACTAAGCCTGGCACGCTGCAAAACACATTTGAACAGAGTTCAATTTTAGCCCTATGTTCCAGGCAACAGCAAAATCTGGTTGCACGCTTCTTCAGTGAAAGGCCAGAAAAACGCTTGGGATGAGTACTCCAGCCTTCTTCTATTCATTGTATTTGTATTGTGTATACACTGGAAGCTGTGTAGTGGGCTTAGTCTCAACAGGGCGAGATGGCAGGCAGTCAGGAAAGCTGACAAAATTTGCCAGTGCTCAGGAGACAGCTCAGAGGATGTTACTGTGAGTGCTATCCCCACATCTACCTACCAGTGACCTCCCACAGACTATTGTGCCTTGTCCACTTGGCCAAGCCTCTAGATCAGCTCTGCCAGCTGCCACAGGGCATCAAAAAGATCAACACAAAAGGTGTGGGGTTCTTCAGCAGAGAAATCCCCTACATAAACCTGAGGTTCACAGAGGATTCAAATGTGAATGTGGCCCCAGGCTCTTATTCCATGTTTTAACCACTTTGAAACGTCAAGTTGCTTTAACTGGATTTCCCAATAGATTGTCAGCCGGCAATGGGGAGAAGCCTGGCCATTTCTCAGGAGCTCCACCACATGCCGGGCAGCACTACAGAGGGTTAAAGTCTTAGAGGAACTCTTGCTGGTCCAAAGCCCTACACTGCCAGGACTTCACAGCCTTGAACTGGCTGTTGTTTTTTCCCCCCATGGGAACCATCTGTAGCAACATACTAAATGTCTGTGACAATGTACTAAACACCACCCCTCACTCAGTAGCCTGCTCTTTGGCCCTCAGTCCTTTGGGAGACTGCTGTTAAGAGCTATTAAACTGTGTTAACTAGAGAAGGAGAGCAGGAAGGTCTTCACCTTCCTTTCTTCACTGTGAGATACTTTACTTGCTTTTACTACTCTATCTTACACTTAAACAAGGACCCTTGAAATTCATACAAATGAGTACTTAAGCTTTGCCACCAGAAAATGGGAAGGCAGCATGCACCCAAGACAGAGGAGGCTGTTTGGGCTGGAGAGGACAATACTCTTTCTTCTACTCTTGGGCTAGTATAGACAACCTCAGTCTCATCACAAATCCTTTCCCTAGCAGCTTCTCTGAAATTACACCACCCTGTGGTGCTTTGACTTCAGGAACTTTCATCTTGTGCCCAGCTCTGAACTTGCTTTGACCTCTGCCCTGTTAGTCTAAATTAACTAGGAGGAGAGTAAACACAGAAAGGAGAGACTGTGTCAACAAGGGATAAAGATGTCTGAGGAATAAAACCAGCAGCAAATTATTTTCTCTTTATTGAATCATGTTAAGTACTACAGCTCTAAAGGAACTCCGAGATGATTCTCCAAGGCATTGAAGAGAGGGTGTTCTATGGAAACACCTTGAGAAAGTGAGATGACACACAATATCTGGGATGACATGACATGTAAAAGACAGCAATGAAGAAAGCACAGAAGCACAACACCAGGGAGAAGCAATTGGGAGAAGGCCAGGGCTGCCCATCCCACATAATCAAAAGTTATAAGTGTAGTTCTATTAATATTATGAGATTGGCCAAAAACTGCATAGTCTTTGGGGCACTCCTTTAAACAACAGATTTTGGTTGATACACATCTGTTCTTTAAACCTTTGGGATTAGGGTACCAAGTGTGTCCAGCCCGCAAGTTAGAACTTAGCTTTGCTTTTTAAGTAAAATTTGCATACTGCTTTTTATCACTACTGGAAACACATGAAGCTGTCATTCAAATGAAAGAAGGGTACAGCACAGAAGATACTGCAACAGGAGACACTGGGATTCAAATTGTGTCAGTGGGGAAAGAAGCAAGTGTCCCTTAATTGGTGTTAATCAGGAAAGAAGCTAACACCCCTTGCTGTATCCCAGTGAGACTGCACTCTGGTGAGGATTTGAGTAACACACAAGCCTACTGAAGGGGGTTAAAGCACCTAAAGCAGAAAACAGAAGCTGGAGTGGAGACAGCATCTCGTAAAGGAGTGATGAAGGTAAAAGTGATAATGGCTTTAGCAGTGCTGTTTGAGAAGATTAAGGAAGAAACGGCTGATGCAAAAACCACAAAGACATTACATCTAGCATTAGTTGCTGAGAAAGAATATGGAAGAGACAAACAGAACAAAGAAGGACTTGCATCAGCCCGAGCACATGGAGTAGAGTCCACCCAGACTCTTCATCAAAATCTTTATGTAGTACCCCTTGAATTGCTGAGAATCTTTCTTCCCCATTACCATTTAAACTCTATTCTTTCTGAACTCATTTGCCAGAATACCTTGGCTTAACTCCTGTACGTTAATCTTGTGAAGCTGGACCTGCTTTCAACGGTCCTATATTCACAGCCTGAGATAAGCTCTTCCTTGCCATCTAAGACATGAAAACCTCAACGAACCCTTCTCAGAAAACGTTCTTAACTGTGTCATTTACTCCATAGCCATGGCTTGCACATGAAGCTTCCTTCTGTGAGTCACTCCTCTGAACTTCATTGAGTTCTTTGGAAAGGACCGTGTCTCTTTGCTTGACATCACCAACTCCCCTTCTCAACCACACAGTGATGTCTGGGTCAATGAGGCTGCACCAGCCACTATCTGAAGAATTTGCATGAAGAAAGAGGACGGGAAACAGCCTCAAGGTGAGGCTCTGTGAGGCCATCTGTATTTTCCTCTCCTACAACATACTGTTATCAACAGTGTTAAGACACTAACCTGTACACAATTTACAATTTAACTTGGAGGAAAAAAAACCAAACAAAACCACAAAAATCAGGGGCCCAGTTGCCTGAAGTTCTCTGCTAGAGGTGACTTGTACAGCATTCTCAGCTCCACAATTGAAAAATCATTAACGACCCCCTAGAATCACAGCATCAGCTTTAAAATGATGAGATAGAGACAGCTGTAATATTTGGTTCTTTTTATTTGCTCCCTACCATAAAGTCATTCTGCCTGCCCCCCGCCCCCCAAGCCATCAGGGCAAGGAGTTTACTTAAAGAAAAAAAGAGTAGCTTAGGCTTTCATGGAGTAGCAGCAAGAAATGTTTAGTCTAAATCTCTGCCGGCATCACAAAACCCCTCATATTTTAACATGACAAATTTGATTCTTCCTGAGTGTGGTTAACTTAAATTGGTTGTGGTAAAACAGAGTCACTCTGACAGTTTAGAAACTAATCAGGATTAACTACAGAGGCAAGCAAGCAAAGCGGCTCTGAGCGGATGCTGCTTTGTACCAGAGGCTGGAAGGAACTGCCCAGGCTCTACGCTGGAAGCCCACAGCCTACGCAGCCCTGTCTAACGAGCCTCCACTGCCATCATCTGGTACAACCCGGAGCTGGTCGTACAACACACCCAACATAGCTCCCAACCAAGACAAAATATGGGAAAAAGAGCAGGGCAGGAAAATGTACTGAGTCACAGAAAGGCTTGGGGATTTCCCCCTCCTCCCCTACCCCATGCAAAAAAAAACCCCAAACCCTTCTCACAGAGGTCTTGCTTTGGGGCTTAATGTTCTGAAGTCAACATATCTTCAGTAATGATCAGAGAAATCAAAAGAATGCCCCACCTGCGTGCACAAAGAAAATCCTCAGTCTAAAAGCTATTTGAAATTGAAGAGAGCTGACAGATTCAACACAAATCAGGAAACCTGTAAGGGTTTTTTGATATTCAACAAGCCTCTCTCCACATACTCTTACCCCATGGTTTTTGTAATACTGGGTCACACAGTAAGAAAGAGACAGGGCAGGTTACTAATAGTTTTGGGGACTGGGGACATGCACTGACATTAATTAATAGAATCTGTAAGTAACACTGCAACTAAATACATTTAATTGTTTCCATTCTTCGCCCCCGACCCCTTCCCTCCCTGACCTTATTTCAATCATTCCTTTATGGCTTTGCATTACTCTGTTGCTGAAACTTGACTCATCTGAATTGTTTCGTTTATCCAGCTACTTTACTTTCACCTAAGCAAGCAGGTCCTTATCCACTACAGGTAGCAATAACAAAGAATAATTATAAATACAGCCTCCAAAGAGTCAACAGCCAATATGAAAATTTTTTCAAAGTTCTTCCCTCTCCTTGTGACCGTGAAAGCTTATTTCAATGCACAATTCAACTCAGACCTCTCAGAGGGCACTAAAGCTTGGGAAAGTATAGGCAGTGCAGCAGCACGAAGTAACACTAGTTCCACGTCTGATCGTGTAGGTCCTCATTCCCACTCTTTTCCCACCTATGAGGCAGTCCTGAGAGCAGGGAACTCTTACCAATAGTTGTTATTGCAGAGATGGAGAAGAAGAAAGACCCACTGAAGTCCCACCTGCCCAGGCTTGTGGTGTTTCCCTGGAGGGTTATGCCACTCTTGTAGGCTTGGACGATACCCTGCAAAGAGACAATAATGTGAGATCCCACGAACCCCCTTATGGCAAGTTCATGTCACTGGCATTTTCAGTGCTAGCTGGTAAAGTCACAAACTAGAAGTACTTCCGAGACTGTTGTTTCCCTTTTAATAGAGGATATCCTGTGCCTTAGAGACCAAAGAGCTGAGAGGTCAAGAAAGTCAGAAGCCAGCAAGTCGGTTCTAAGGAAAGAGCAACTACCGAATAAAAGAGAGTTGCACATGCACATGGTAGATCATACAGGTAGATGTGGAAGAGATTGGAGAAAAAGCCTAGCCAGTTAAGTTATTGAGACTGCCTTATGACATATTCATCAGGAAAAGAAAGTGTTTCCAGATGGGATATTCTGATGGCAGTAGTCCCAAAGCAGCAAATACAAATGCATATGAAAATGATACAGATCCCTTGCCTGTACTGGGCAAGAACCATAGAATCATAGAATTGTTAGGGTTGGAAGGGACCTTAAAGATCATCTATAGTTCCAACCCCCCTGCCATGGGCAGGGACATCTCCCACTAGATCAGGTTGCCCAGAGCCCCATCCAGCCTGGCCTTAAAAACTTCCAGGGATGGGGCTTCCACCACCTCTCTGGCAAACCTGTTCCAGTGTCTCACCACCCTCATGGTGAAGAGCTTCTTCCTAACGTCCAGTCTGAATCATCCCAGCTCTAGTTTTAATCCATTCCCTCTAGTCCTACCATTACCTGACATCCTAAAAAGTCCCTCACCAGCTTTCTTGTAGGCCCCCTTAAGATACTGGAAGGCCACTATAAGGTCTCCTTGGAGCCTTCTTTTCTCCAGACTGAACAACCCCAACTCTCTCAGTCTGTCCTCATAGGAGGGGTGCTCCAGCCCTCTGATCATCCTCATGCCCTTCTCTGGACACGTTCCAGCACATCCATCTCTCTCTCATAGTAGGGGCTCCAAAACTGGACACAGTACTCCAGGTGGGGTCTCATGAGAGTGGAGTAGAGGGGGAGAATCACCTCCCTCGACCTGCTGGCCACACTTCTCCTGATGCGGCCCAGGATACGATTGGCTTTCTGGGCTGCTAGTGCACACTGACGGCTCATGTTGAGCCTCTCGTCTACCAGCACCCCCAGAACATATAATGGTGTGATGTAGGTGAGAGAGACTACACAGGATGGCCAGTATACTAGTATTGGGGCAGTATGTCCCCACATCAGGACTACAAATATGAATAAACACATTAATTAGCGTGATGCCTGATTCTGTTCAAACCACCTGGGAAAGACTCAGATGTCACTACACTGAAGTGTGCAAAGTTATGCCAAAATAAAATATCAGATGTCTTAACAGTGCCTACATCTGACTATACCTTCTCATGCCAATAAAGTTAGTGACACTGAACTGAGTTGTGTCCAAACCAACATTAATCACAGCACATACACTAAACATTTCACACCCACTGTCCAAGAATCCCCGAATGAAAAGCGTAGCCAAGAATAAAATTTCCCCCCGCCTCTTCTTCCAGGGCTGGTATCTGCATTGGAGTTTCTCAGGTTGTATGGGATGCAGGCTCTGACTTTTCTCCGTTCTCCTTGATCTCTGACAATACTTGACCCTAGGTTTAAGCGTAAGAAGTTTTGCAGACAATGCCCTAAGTCAGGAATCACAGTCCCCATGAACATAAAATAACCCCCAAACTAAACCATATGGCAAGGGAGATCCTGTAAATTTATACAGACGACCTGTATTTTTTCCCCTCCAGAAACTAGTGGCTACATTTGAAAAATAAAAAGCTTGTTATTCTCTCAAGCTTTCCTTCTGGAGCCCATCATCTCCACAGTTTTAAGTAGTCTTGAACACATATACACCTGCTGAAACAGCAATAGTTCAGCTCGCAGATAAATTTATTATCAGTTTGATCAGATAGACTCAAAAAACCTACACATGCAGCACGTTTGTTGTCTGTTCTCCTGCCTGATGATGCAAGCTCAGCAGCTGACAACATTACACACAACATTGAGTTTTTAAAGCCAGAAGCACTTAAGGACCAGAGAGGACTGTAAGAAACTGGCTGAATCAGCCCAAAGAAAAGGAAATTTCTTCATGCAGAAAGGGGAACTAAGCAGCCTGCACAAGACATCACGTGATTAGCAAGCAGCAGTAACCAAGTCATTAAACATTTAATTTCACATCAACACACCACTTCGGCTCTGCATGGTTTAGGACCAAGAGACTGAGCAGTTGTGAGCACCCATGCCAGCTTTGCAGTGACTTAGAGCAGTGCAGCCTCTCCGAGTCCTTGCCTTAACTTTCCCGGAGGTGATGCCTGCCAGGAAATACGGCTTTTGTCTTACGAGTCTGCAGATAGGCTGAAGTATTTCCACTAAAAGGCATGATGATCCTGCACTCAATGGGAAGGAAGGTGCCATGTAACTATTACTCATTGGCAAAGAGCAAGGACTGAGCTTGCAGGTGTTCTCTGAGATTGAGGCACTAAATATATTTCCCGTAGGTCTTCAAGAGTCTTCAGCAGTTAGCCTCTGGCCAAGCACTTCCTTGTTAAATCTTGTTATCAAACATCAGATATCATTAACCATTAGGCCCATTGTACCTCTCACAGCCCCATACGGGACTGCTGAACACTCATGCAAATCAAAGCCACTTGAATAAACAGACACTCCCAGCAGAAATGGCAAGTTCATTACTGTTAGGAAGAAAGAGCTACTGATGCCACCCTTAAAGGGGAGGATTTGTAGAGGGTAGAGATAAGGATACCGACTTATGGTGTTTTGGGGTTTTTTTTGTGTGTGTTTAAGTAAACAAGGGTTTTACTACAATATCTAGATTCAACCTTTGACACACAGCAGCAGTGATAATAGAAAATTAAAGACTGATTCTCCTGAGAACAGTAGACCAATGGAGCTTGTCTTCCTACAGATGCAACCAGAGAGGCAGATTCACGAAAGAAATCCATAGATAGCTAATAACACAGAGAAATTACTTCTGGAAGTCATTGGACTGCAAACTCCTGGAGGCTGAGAAGGTATCAGTGTATACTTGCCCTAATTTAATATATTCCTCTAGATTTCTCTTTTTGGTTAGTGCTCTTTTTTCCACAGAAAGATTTTAAATGGTTTATCATTTTTCTCACAACACAGGAAAACCCCAGCTAACACTCTAATAGACCAGCTGAATTCTCCCCACTTTTCCCATTGAAGAGGCACCAATACGTCTCTACTGACGATTTTCAAAAAAAACCCTGAAGCATATTTTGGCACGTGGGTTCAAGATTTATTAAAGAGGAACAGAATCATACATATTGGGTCACGTCTGCTCCGTTCCCTTAGACCGCCTTTCTGAGAACTAGAGACATTTTTTGGTTTTACTTTACACTGATTTTGAGGTGAAATCCTAGGGATCTCCCTTTTTCTCTTAATTAGGCTAGCAATTTACACAGTATCTGACACAACACCTGATGCATTAAAAAGCAGAAGCGGCATCACAAATCAGTGTTCGAAAGCAGGTATCTGCCTGATCTAAGACCCCAGTCAATACCACCAACTGCTCAGACACAGCAAATCTTGAGATTGCGGAGCTTGGTCTAGATATTTTGTGAACTTGAAAGGTCATGTGTGCCACTCAAAGAAGAACAGGAAGGAAACAAGTGGGTGGTTAAAATAACGAGCAAGAAGCAGAACTCAGTTCCGCTTTGGTTTCTACTGACAGACAAGCTACCCAACATGAAAAAGTAATTTCACTTCTCTGCACTTATTTTCCCCCCTTCTAAAATGATAATAATTTACAGCTCACAGCAATTACATTTTTAGCTGACAATGTGTATATCATTTGAAACTGAAAAGTTTCATGGAAACTATTGTAACTGATATAAGATTTATAAATTAGGATATTTCATATTCTTATGCCTTCATAAGTCAGTGAAACTTCATTTGCAGGCTGCCACATTTTCTCATCAAGTAGCCTGGTTTGTGTCCTGATAGCACCATGCAAAGCCTACTTGCATGGTCAAATATTGTCATAGCTGGTGATTAAAAAAAAACAGTAGGACTTCCATTCAAAGTAGGCTATGTAAATATAGATGTCTGTCCTGTTACCTTTGTGATAAAACATGCCTCAGAATACCCAAATTGGACCTCCAGCTCCATTTTGGTCAACTGTAAAATCTGAAGTTTCACTTCAGAACATCATAAACTAATGCTTGCAAAATGCACACTATGTTAGATCATTATATGCCCGTACAAATCAAAGCCTAGCTTTGCGCATCTTTCTGCGGGGAATTCCCTCCTTTAATTCAAGCTCACTGGTAATTCCACAAGGAAGCTGCGGATTTCTGCTGATTCCCTTATCTAACATATCTCTGACTTATCAAACTTATTTCAGGACAGCAATACCCCTTCTTTCCTTCTCCTCTACTATCAGTTAGAATAATTGCTGGTTCTTCCTGCAGAAGCATCCGAACACAACATCGTTCCCATTTCCTTATTATAGCCCTTCATAGCTCCGGGGCTGTACTGACACAAGTGATTGACAATGAATGCCTCATCTATCCTGGAAAAGTCTCACCAATCTGTACAGCTTTGCACCAACAAACCCAATGTAGTTACAGTCATACTAGCAAAAATTAAACCACCCAATTGAATTACACTCTCAAGAGAGCTCTTTTGTTCATGTTGTCTAGTTTAAAAAAAAAAAAAAAAAGAAGAACAAACAAAAACACACACAGAAAAAAGTGAGGTTGCTGGTTCTACCAGGACACCCACTTCAGTATCCAGAAGCTTAATGCAGACAGCCTATGGAGTTCAGTTCCCTCTTGTCATTTGAGAATTAGACCTTTTTCTTCCCTGCAAAATGTAGGTTTATTCTCCTCTATTTGCTGTGGAAGCGCTCTGTCCTTCAGTCATACCCCGAAGTCTCTCATTTACCGTGTGTGCTGTGTTATCAGCCCTAGGCAACTCCCAGCTTTCTCAGCTTACACACTTCCTCTCTTCTAAAACCCTCTTATCACCTGTGGGCCCCTCCGCCACCAGCTCGTGGCTGCAGCGCAGCTTCCGATCACCGAGTCCTGCAAAAGGTGACTATTTACTCTGACCTCCTTAACCCCAACTAAAAATTTCATCTGTCACCTCTGCACTGAGTCACAGCTGCACATGACTAGGGTACAGCTTTTGAAAAGAAGCATTCACAATCAGCAATAAGGACTGGATGCATGTGTATATGTAAACTGAGACACTGCTTTCCTTGCAATCTCTATCTTCAGAACACAACGCTTCCCTTGCCTTCTATAATCTTTATGTCAAAAAATAAAGCTTTATATAGATGATTAGTCAGACCAATTCTAATCTATCCGCCCCGCCATAACAACAAGAGAGATATAAAGCGAAAAGGGGAAAAATGAAGCCTTGGAAGATTATGACCCTACCAAGGATCTCTGTAAGAATTCCTGACTCAAGCTAAAAATCTCTTGTTTTGGGGGAGAGGGGAGACAAACCACTTTTTTCTGGAGGAAAGTATTATGGAAGGAGTCATACAAATGACCCTTTTATAAAGCACAGCTCCAGCCACTGCCCTTGTCCTGTGCTTCTGAACTATGGCATTTTAGCCAGAGTTCACAGTAACCTTGAAATACCTTTGCAGGCAAAAGCAGTATTTATTAATGGTATTTGAAAGCAGCTCTCAAGGAAGGCAGAAAGCATGAAAATGGACTGGGATAAGAAACTTCACTGCCAAGTTTAGTTGAAGCTTACATATTCATATATTAAAAAAAGAAATAAAAATCAACAAACCCTTCCAGGGAGTAGATGCCCTCCTGAAAACTGTTTGCCTCATTTCAGACACTTCCTCTCACCTTCACAATCTATCAATGAGGGAAAGGAGGTGTTCCCAAGGCACTAAACTACCATTTAGTTTAATGAGAAAATATAAACTCACATAAGCTTTCTTTGCGCCCTGGAAATTCTGTGCAATGTTGGTATATAAACATTAGTTTACGTGTCACAGAGTATCAGCTGTAAATTAGGAAACAGTTAACATTAACCTTGGTATCAGATTGCAAGGACAAAAGTCAATTAACTGCAAGGTAATTAAAAACTGGAATCACACCTTTCCTAGCCGTAAGCACTGACGCCCTGTCCTTGCTTGGAGCGGAAGGTTAGCTGAATTCTGACCAAAAGAAGAGCAGACAAAAAGTGCATTATGAATTCAATGGAATCCAGCTGTTTTTTTTTTTTTTTTAACTTCATGTCACTTGAATAACCTGAGACCTGATCAAATAACTGCACTGCTCCCCCCCATTTGCTAATATAATTGGTAATAGTTCCTCTAAACTAAGTGAACCCTACCAACAAAAGCACTTGTAGTCTGCAGCTGGGTCTGCACTACAGTCTAGAATTCATCTAGACTTACTCTTCAGCAGAAAATGATGAAGAGATGCAGTAAAGTACAGTAATGCTGCAACCAATGCTACCCTAAGCCACTAGTAGTTTTTCCTGAAAATTAAGCTGTTATATTAAGGAAGAATCTGTGGCATGATTCATGGGACAAAGCAGTGCTGGATTCCAATCGCTTCTCAAACTCCCCGTGATACAAGCAATTTAAGAGCTGGGCTGCAACAGAGCTAAGTAGGGTCTATTGAAAGGAGCTGCCTGTATAATCTACAGAACAGAGCACAGCAAGTTGCATCGCATCATCCTTGTGAAATTGAGAAGTTCTTTCTCTAGTGGTTAATTTTTCTTTTAGTTGCATTTAAGAAGGATAGAGTATGATGAACAAGTACCTTTAAGAGCAACCCACATCTTCAAACAACTGAGAAGAATTACTATTTCTTTTTTCAGAAGGCCCCCCCCTAGAGTCTTCAGACATCCAGTCCTAATAGCGTGTCTCAAACCTTCCCGGATGGACAGGTCATCGAGACGGTTATCGGTTAATTCCAGCTTGCTACACTTCCTTGTTACTTCCCACCAAGCCTGATCAGCTGTAACCAAGAATTTGATAATATCAAAGAACATATCTCTTTAGGCAGAAGCATATAAATGTAATAGGTTCCTGTGCTCCACACTTCCCCCCCCCGCCCCCCAAGAATGCACACACTTGGTAAGGTAACCACAGTTCTTCTCAATTAAAGAGTCTGGAGAAGAATGAACTGGCTATAACTTCAAAGTAGCAGTACATTTTCCTAAGAAGGAAATCGGCAAGAACAGTTACAGGGGATCAGTCCTCTTACATCTGTGACAAGCCAACAGATATTTGACTAAAACAGGTTCTATACAGATGTCACTGCTCCACAATACCAAGAGCCAATACTGTGCCTTAAAGTTCCTTATCACCAACAGGTGATCTCTGATGCCTAAATAGTTACTCACTGCTGCATCATCTGGAGACAGGATGATTTTAGTAAACTGCATTTGCAGGGCTGTATTTCCTGACAGCTGGTGCAAATCTCTGCTCCTTCAATGTCAGTGCAAGACAAGGTATTGATGAGGATCTTTCAGTCACATGGAATCTCGTTGCTCTTGTAAACATGAACTAAGGCTCTCTGTGCAGCTCTAGCTGTTGACTCTGGAGATAACAGTATCTAGATCCACCTGCAGCGTTTAGTTTATGGCCTGCCCTTTAGAATTAGGTCGTTTTCACTACACCTTAAATGTTGCTAGACAAAAAAAGTTATTTCATTTAGCTCATCTTTCATTTTCTCCTTCTCAATTTATGTAAACAACTGGGTTTAATTAGCATTACATATCTACAACAATAGAAAGTGGATATAACAATATAATAAATACAGAAAGCAGCTGTATTAAGGAAAAATGTATATGATAACCAAAGAGTTTATAGCAAAAAAAAGAAGGGTAGTATGAAAAGGATGCCAGCTACTGTTTTTCACTGTACTAAGGGCACATCACCTGAAACCTGCCTTATCATTGCATCTGTTTCCATCTTCTGCATATCTTAGCATCAAAGGCTTCCTTTGATGTGACCTCACAGCAAGTAATTCTAGCATGTGAAGACCACCACCATATTTATAATAAAAAGCCAGGTATTGCCCTCTGTTTGTTGTCTAATGGTTCTTGAGGAACTGTTTGCTCTTGATCTTGTTCCTCATTAACATGTGTTCATGTCACAGACGGCATGCAATGTCAGAAAAGTAGCATGGGGTTAGATGGGTCAACAAAACCAAACTTAGGTCTTTCTTGAGCAGGTGTTACTGGATACACAGTAGAAGGACGTATGGCCAGAGTTCCTCTCTTGTCCCCTACACTGTCCTTGTTCTAAGCATAAGTAACAAAAGCCAATAAAATGCAAATCAGTCTTCCCCATATATACACACATGTATGTATAAACAAACAAGAATGCATTTTTTGTTTGCTTATGCATAAAGCATTTGCACATGCTGCCCTCAACTATGTAGGAAATGTAGAACTGTTCAGCATCCCATAGGGGAAGAGCCAGCCACTCTCTTCAGGCAAAAAAACCAACCCAAAACACAGCTGTGGAAGCAGGGACCCACCCCTACAGATGTCACACACTTTGTTCAGTTTTTGTTGGTGGTCTGCTATTTCCACCTCCTTCTGTCTTTTCTTTTGTTGACTAGAAGAGTATTTCTTCCCTGGAAAGGACCTGAGCCATAGAAATTACTGAATGAGAATTCACTGGTCTAGCTACACAGCATGGTCTGCTTGCCTTTGCCTTTCCTCCTGCCCATCTTCACACTGTGCTCTCCTGCTAGCTCCTCAAAGCAGGAGCTCTCTATTGCTCTCCATCTGTGCAGGGGCTAGAACGGTGGATTTCCACTCCCAGTTGGTAACTAGGAACTAAGCGATAAACAGATTGTAAAATTATGTTTGTACATTGCTTAGCAAACTGAGATTTTATTCCACATTGGCCCCTATACACTTAAAATAAACAGAGTTTAGAATTATCTAGGATGAAAGAGCCATAAGAAAACAGTGAATTGCCAGTAACATCAAAGCAATTGAAATTCACACATTGTTTTATGTTTTCACAAACACTCTTTATAGGTCTTTCTTAATTAGCAAATAATCAGCTGTGTATCTAGAATACAAGTTTGTTATCTGAAGAGAGCCCGTGATGACACTGCCTGATAAACTGCATGTAATTTACTGCAATAACAATTTACTGCACAGAAAAACATCCCATTTTTTAAGCACACTTAGAGTATCCAAGCAATTGCCCCACAGGAAATTAGAAAAGAGGGTAGGAAAGCAGCAGTCCTGCGAGTTACCTGTTTAAGATTAATTTCTCACTGTGAAAGTTATTAAAAATAACACACACAGCCATTCAAACTCAGACTATGGTTTCTCAAAGCATGAAGGCATGCACAAACACTCTATAAAATGAAACTTCTTTGTAACTTCCTCACTTAGGGCTCACTCAGGTCACAATTAATTACCCACACGGCATATTCTAATTCTAACAGTGTCTGGTCTGAAGGGATTTAGGTGGCTATCCTCTTCTCTTGACCACCAGACAGCATGAAAATTAGTAGAGGACACCCTACAGTAAAACAAACCATCAGAAGGATATTAGAAAGACCTTTCTACCTACTCAGTTGCCATCATCATCTCTCTGCTACTATCACCTCGTTACTCTCATTCAAGTGAGCCATGAGCCATGCCTAGTGCTCAACTCTTCAATGGACCAGTGCTCTATGAAACTCGGCTTAGAGCTGCCTTTATAAAGTGTCAGACTCATCTCCTCTGATGGATTTCTCACTTCTGACTATTTGTATTCCACAGCTAGCACAGTACACAATATAAATAATGAGTAGATACCATGGTAGCTTTCAAGGGCCCAGATTTATGTATCTTCAATGTACTACCAACTGAGAATTTACCACCTAGAAAATCAAGGGATGAGAGCCTGACATAGGTTATCAGCATAACTTTGTCTGCCAGAGCCTTGCTGAACCTCCTGACAAGATTATCTATTTCATGGTTTGTGTTTTTCTCTCCACTGGAAAAAAAAACCTGAAAACACTTATCCAGCTCCCTTTTAGGTCCTTTGAACTCAGGTGGCCAGCTGCTATGGTTTCAGACACCACCAAACACTGGTTTTACAAAAGAAACAGTTTTGTTCGTTCGGCAACATCTTTTTGAGGCAGACAGACCAAAGCAAGCAGTATGTATTCAACCACCAGCACCTACTGAACTAGAATGGTTCGGTTAAATATTCAAGTCACTTCAATATTGTAGGTTTTTCTTTTTCAGACAAAAATTGAGCACAGAAAGAACCCATTTACCCCACTTTGCTCTTACCTAGAATAAGATGCACGTGCTTGTAATTTAAGAAGGTTTGGTCCTGCTTTACATCTTGCAGCCACCCTGCAAATATTCTTGGAAACATTTTTAAAGATCTAAGTTGTGTTACCAGGATTTTTCCATATCCCTTTAAATAACAAGTAGAAAACTGAAAGAGTTAGACACTCATACAAAACCCAATTAAACTTACCACGACAAAGCCTTTCCATTAGAACTTACCACTCGTAAGACACCACAGGCTATAATTCATTCTTAAACTCAACAGCAAGGGAGAACCACCTGCAACTAATCCCTGGTAATTATCACATAATGGGCAACTCTGCCACTACCTTCCTTCTGTCAGGACACATTACTTAAAAACTCATGACCACCACCACCACTTGTGGGCAGACAGTGAAGAACAAGAAAGACTCTTTTATCAGCAGAAACAAACCATGGCCCAAAATACCCGACAATAAGCTCAGCATCAGGAGGCAGCACTACCCACTTCTGCCATGAGGATGCTGCCCATGGAGCAGAGAAACTTTTTCTATGCCATGGGGCAACTTCTGCAGGGCAGGACAAGGCAAGCACATAGACAGGAAGAGAGTTGAGTTTGGGGTTTGTTATTTTTTCTTTAGAAAAGAAGTATTACTGGCAAACAGGAGGCCAGGTTTCTGCTGTTACTGTCCCCCCCCACCCCTCCCGGTATGAGTCATAGAATGGTTTGGGATGGAAGGGACCTTAAAGATCATCTAGTTCCAACCCCCCTGCCATGGGCAGGGACACCTCCCTCTAGACCAGGCTGCTCAAAGCCCCATCCAGCCTGGCCTTGAACACCTCCAGGGATGGGGCAGCCACAGCTTCCCTGGGCAACCTGTTCCAGTGCCTCACCACCCTCGGTGCCTGCCCCGCAGCTGCTCGGCTCCGCCGCTGCCGTGCCGGCGGAGGGGCCGGCGGAGCCCGGTCTCACCTGGACGAGGCGCTGCAGGGCGGGCCCCCGCAGGCAGGTGTGGTTGGCGAGCAGCTCCCAGTGCTCTTGGAGGAGGTGCTGGGCCGCCCGCACCTCGGCTGGCCGCTCCAGCGCCTGCAGTACGCCAGCCCCCAGCCCCACGTAGCCCACATAGGCCACCAGCAGCGCCGGCAGCCCCCAGCGCCGCTGGCGCCGCGCCGCCGCCGCCACCATCGGCCCCGCCGCTGCCACCGCCCCCGGGGCCCGAGAAGCTGCCGCGACAGGGGCGGGAGCGGGGCCGCCCGCGGGCGGAGAGGAGCGATGAGCCGGGCAGGGCAGGGCACCCGGCCGGCCCCCAGCGCCTCCCCCGGGCCGGCCCCTTCCCACCCTCCGCAGCGCGGAGGGAAGCTCAGAGACGGGCTGTGCACGCAGTTCTGCCTCTTACCCCTGCGGCAGCCCGGCCGTCCCGCCGTGCCCTTCTTCCTCTTGCGCCGCGCCGCTCGCTGCCTGGCTCCTCCGGAGCCCTAAACTGCCCCAGGGCTCCCTTCTCCGCACCGAGCGGTGTTCGTCCCTGGAAGGGATGCTACCCGACTTCTTTCCCGGCAAGCCGAACTGCTTATCTAACCAGCTGGTACTAGTTACACATCACCGTACCAGCAACCTGCACAAATCCAACTTCCTCCTTTACTCGGCTGCTAAGCTAATGTCAAAGCCAGTAAACAGGTGTTTCTGATAACGACTCTTCGATATAAACAATTGTAAAGGGAGCGAGCTTGTGAGAGGGTCTTCATCGTTTGTGGTTTTTCCTATGAAAGATGGGAGTACTTTTTTTGTGTAGGCAGTTCCTGACACCTGTTTGATTCATTTTTTTCTTGTATAAGACCACATCACATGTTCCCCTCTGTTCTCTCACCAGTAGAAAAAAACAACCAAATCACCTTGGGTATATAAAAAGTTTGTAATTTACCTATTTTCTTGCAGACCACGAGAAAAGAAGGAATAAACCTGTTAATTTTGGAGCAGGATGCCTTTATATGCTGTCAGATAGTAATGCCTTCTCATACTGCCCTGTGATTTTTATTTTTTTTTTTGTCAGGGAAGTGTTTGTGCTGTTACAAATAAGGAAATACCTTCAAACAGGTATTGTACCACTGGAACAGTCCTGGTAATGTGTTAAATTATGTTTTTCTGAGAGGTATTTCAAACTGGTTAGCATAAATTCGTGGTTTTACTGGCAAGATGTAAAACTTAATATGCAAAGGACAGACCACTTCCAGTTTAAAGATATCATCTTGAACACAATCTTAAAAAATAAAAGATTTATGCTGCTTATTGCTCAGTCTTAACTCTGCCTTTTCAATATGTTCTTACTGAATGATGTTTAGAATGGAAAAGAAAAAAGAGTTTTATAAAAATATATATGAGAAAGAAAAGTTGCAAAGATACTAGTAAGTATATAAAGTTTCCTCTTTCATTTCAGATCAGAAAACAGACACATCTGAGCTACATTTCAACATTTTAACTGCATTAAAATCAGATGTTTAATACGAAGCACACTACTAAGTATAACTGTGCTGAAACATTATGGACTAAACATATAGCATTTAATGTTTATACTAAAGATCTACTATATAAAACAAATTACAGATGAGACTTAGGGTTTGTAACTACAAGCAAGACTGTGGAAACCCAGGACATCAACCATGTGCTTGCTAGAAGGAATTTGGGGAGGAAGAGGAGAGATCAAGATTCACAACAAATCTTCACAGAATGATAGAATATTTTAATGGCTGATTTTCTTGAGTATTCTCAGAAACGTCACGTGTGTCAGCCTTCTATTTACATCTCCAGAGAGAACGGCTCAAATATTTGCAGGTGATATTTTGGTGTTTGTCTGGAAGGTGCCAATATATCTGAGGATGAGGAAGGGCTTGCTGAGTAGGCTTAAAGGGTAAGTGTAAGCCTGGAAAGACGTCTGCTTCTTGTCCCACGCTGGACTGCAAGTGGCTGCCTCTCAGGACAACGTGCTACTTTTCCACATCGCAGACGAACCCTCCTGGGCTATCGCTCCTGCCACAGGCTGCAGAGCAACATTCAGAGGCTTCAGCAGTGCTGTTTTCCATGTGCCTGAGCTGAGCATGTTGTAGCAGGTTGTGTGATCGCCATCCTGTGCAGGATTGCACCACTGGTAAAATGGGTTATTAAAAGAGCAGAAGAGTCCCTTTTGTGCCACTCCTCTGACTCCTAGTAAGCACTTGTGATTGCACAGTTCTTTCACGTTATTTTTCTTAGCTGGTCAGTTGACACTTGTTGACTACTTCTTTGTTAGAGGAAGGGTATTAGAAAGCACTTGATCCATCCATGCTCAAGAACTGGACCAGCGTTCCCAACGTGTTTCTCAAAGTAACTTTGATTACAGATGTGTATGATCTTAAGGATCTTTTCAGGATCTTGAAAAATTGACAAACTGAGCACGAAATTTCTACCACTTGTGTGACAGAGGAGAGGTCATCAGTATCTTTCTCTTTTCTGTTCCAACATGGCCGTATGCTTGATTTAAGGTATCTTTTTGAGTCTTCTGGCAGGCAGCTTGAGAACTGCTGCAGCTACTCTCAACCTTACTAAAAGCAGCAGTAGCAAAAAAATCAGAAGATAGTCTGACCATGCTGCCACTTTGCAAAATCAGTATCAGGTACAGGAGCAATTTTCTGGACTGCAGTAAAAGCAATCCAAACTCCCTGCTGTCAGATGCCAGGTAAGAGTGATTTTAACAAACACGTTGCCAGTAAGTGGTGCGTGCATACTTTCCATCCCTGATAAACCTCGTTATCATTTTTTATGGCCTGCAGCACGGTGTAAAACACTGTATAGGATCACCTTTAGACTGCTGCATGTTTTGTGGCTGGCTGCAGCTAGATAAAGTAAGGAAGGCATGGAAAAAGGCAAGGTGAGGGGAAGAGGTCACATATAAAAGTTAGTAGAACTTCAGTTTTGTCTTTCACACAAACAGGCCTAAAATGTCTTGTAGTGTTGATACAAGGCAGGTACAGAGTACAGTGATGGTAGTGATGTTAACAAGTGCAGATGCAAACATTATGTCCGAAGAATAGAGAATGCAGAGAAAGAAAGCTTCCTGTGAGATTTGCAAAGATACAAAAAAGCCAGACAGGAGAGAGCTGGCTGCTGCCAGCGAAAGAGGCTACAGAGAAAGCCGTTGCACAAATTTATGGGAATAGCTGAGGGCAGAGAGGAAGATCAGTGCAAAAACTGAGGAGATAAAATCTGTGAGGTAGGTAGTGGTAAGACATAAGGGAAATCTTAGCAGGGATAAGCATTTGGAAACTCAGTGTTGAAATGAGCTGAATAAACCATAGCCAGCGTTCTTACATGCCAGCGTTTCAGATCGGAGCAGCCACGCTGCGCTATGCATCAGTCAGCAGCTAGCGAAGAAAACAAGCAGCAAGTCAGATGTAAGAACAAGAGTCTGTTGTGACCCTCCCCAGAAGTAAGAATCTAGCGCAGAAAGCATGCAGGAAGAAATTTGCGACCTACACACGTCTCTACATGTTTTAAGGACACTTCCCCAAAGCGAAATATCAAAGCAGCTGCCGAAAGGCTGACATTCGATGTTACTGCAGCCTGCCGGCCATAAGCTAGCTTGGGGCTGGGATACATGCCCAGTCATATTTCACTCACACTTTACACTACCGTTCTACTTATAAATGAGTCTAAAAACATTAATTGATGGTTAGTATGAGTTATAAACATACTGAATAAATAGCAGTGTGTACATAATTACAAGCATACCCATGGAACATGTTAGTGACGGTTATAAACAAACTAGTATGGTACTTAATGAATGGATAATTGTTTTATCAAGTTTCTATAGTTTTCTTTAATACAGAATGGGACTACAGTTTTATATCTCAGTGGTAGCCTCTTATCAGGGGCTAATATGTCCTCCTTTGGCTTTTCTGCTTCTCTGGAGACGACTGCTGACTTGCAATAACTGTGATAAAATCAAACCACTTGTTTCCCACAGGTGACACTATGCGCGTGACTGAGGATCAGATTGAACACAAGAGCCTGTCATCAGCCTTGTTTACAGGTAAACGGACAGCATCAGCTCTGTATGGTGCATGATGGTTCTTCAACAAACTGGCCCAAAGCAAATGCCACATTCTAGTAATATTAGTGATCTGGCTGGAAATAAGGAAGTCTGCTTGCATTCAGATTTAGTTTAAAGTGCTGTTTTCAAGTGGCTGCGAAATGAACTGTGATAAGGATAAGGACCTGCTTTGAGCTGTCGGTTTGCTCTGAAATGAATTGTAACAGTCCAAGCAGCGCTGGATAGACACATAATTTGCGCACAATTTGAGAGAGAAGCATTTTAGTGCAGGAACTAAAGAAATGTTATCATTTTATATGAAAGTTGCTAATTTCATACAATATCAAACTAATCTTAGTTGGATGGATGTCATTAAGCACGTGGTCATTAATGTCGATATTCCTCTGTGGTTTTGTTTGTCTTCTGATTGGAAATGAAGAAAGATTTCTGTACCTGACTTTTTCTTCTTGAGATTCTTGGTGACCTGACTTCTCATTGGAGCTGGGAGGCAGTCACTCTGGATTTTTTGAAAATGAGTGACCATAAGAACTGAATTCCACTGGAGAAAGAGAAAGGATAATAATTGATTACTTCACGGGAAGTTGCCTTTGTTGAATGAGAAGTGGAAAATGAATCCTGGGACAGTAGTTTTGCCACATGTGCTATTTCTTTGGAGGTTCTAATTGGCTGATGCCTACACAGTGAGTGGAAACTGCAGTGCATCTGAAACATTTCCCCCTTAGGAAACAGTCCACAACCTGGGGTTTAGTCCTTTATCCACAGGGCTTGCTTAGTGTGAGATATACATGAATGATATGCTTTCAAGACTGCTTTCTGTGTACCTTGCTCAGCTGGGGATGTGGATTCTAGGCTGCTCCGGTTCATCTTCCAGTTTGATTGTGGCTCCTTCTGCCAAGCTTAAGTCAGGCTTGTGCCACTTTAGCTGAAGGAATTTTTCCATCAAGTCAGCTCCCACATTGAAGACCAGAGCCAGCCAGGCCAAGCCAAAAACAATCCAAATCGCAGTTAGGCTCCTGTACGCTGGGATATAGTGCTTGTTGGGGTTTGTGCCTGAAAAATCCAGGAAACCTTGCCTATTAATCTTGACAGCTTCAGTCTGCCAGACGATATACATACTCATACACCGTCCCCACCCCCTGAAAAAGTGTATGATGTTTAACAAGTTTGTCTGATCTGATCTGTGAGCATTCTTTTTTTTTTTTTTTTCCTGTGTTCCAACTCTCGGGTTAAGCTTAGGACAGTTGGCATCAAATCTCTGAAGCTGAGGCTTGTCTAATGTTAAACAGGGATGCACAAAATCAAGTATTCCACTGACAAAGAAAAAGTTCATCTTGGAAACTCAATGTTAAATCATATTAGCCATATTTTACTCAAGAGACATACAGGGGATTGTAGATGATTTTGAAAGATATGGTTTACTACCTCAGTGATATGGTGATTGATTTTTGTAGGGTGATATACCTCAGTAACCAGGATTCAGAATCACCTGGAGAATATTATATGGGAAATGAAGCCATTTTAAGTAAGTGGTTATGGGAATCTTAATCCCTGGTTTGATATTTCCACAGCATGGACAATCGGCGCAGCTGACGCACAGGACTGCACTGCAGCCATCCATTTAGTTTCTGTCATCCAGGTCACGATGAAACTCCACGGTGCCCAGATTCAGCATGATATGGGTTTTTATCTCCTTTTGGGACATACTTATGACCTCTCGGAGAGGAGAGAGACTACTTGTGAAGTACCAGCCCCTAGTGTTTTTAACAAATAAACACACTATGCATAATCTGTTAAGAGCATTTTTTCAAATAAGTGGGTGGAAAAATAGCCCCTCACGTGCCTCTACTACTATGTCTCAGCCTGTATCTCTGAAGACTATGTAATCTCATAGGGTTTGTTTTCTTTCACAGGTGTCCTGGGGTTGTCAGTAACATTCTCCCTGTTGTAAGTACTGATCATTTCATATTTGACATGATTTCGTATTAGTAATGGTAGGCACTTGCTGAAATAGATCACTGTTAGGAGAGGGTGGTTCAAAGGCTTAATAGTGACAAAGAGATTTCATTTATATTCCACCTGTCACTCATGGAACACATTTGTACCAGCTTGGACATAGCTGCTGTTGAATGGGTGTTCAGTGGCGTATGTGAAATGAGTTTGGTGACTCTCAGCTTAGCTGCCAAGAGAAGAATGCCTGTGTCGTATAATACAGTAGCTCATTATTACCAATCTGGCTCAGCTCACTCATGTACCAGATTTATAGTGGAATGGATATCTATGCTCTCTGTATTTAGCTTTATACTAGTGTAACTAATTTCAATCAAGCTCAATCCAGTTCACCTTCTTTATTACCTACTACATAGTCCCCAAATCCAATGGTGCTCAGGGTGATGAAGGTGAAGTAAAAGCCTTCTCCGTAGCTCCAGCCTTCTACGTAACTGAAGACCAATGGTGGGAACACTAGAAAAAGCAAGGTCCCAGTGGTCAGGAAGATGGTCACTGCCAGTGTTTGAACCACCTGAAAGATAAAAGGAAGATGGCAGCTAAACAGCACTGAGCAGTTGCCTAGTGGAAATAGCTGGACCTGTTTTGCTCTTGAATCACAAGCCCACTCCAGCTGGGAGAAAATGTCCAAAAAAGGAAGGATAAACCAATGCTTCCATGCAATGCAGGCTGATCTCGCTGTTTACCCCGCACATAGATACTGTACCTAATCATGAATACAAAACCACTCAAAATTAGGAAAAAAGGAGGATTTTTTAAAAGCATTTTGTAATGAGTTTCTAAGTATGCTCAAGTCATATTTTCAAACTTATTATGGCAACCACAATTCAATTCAAGTGGAGATGCTCTCGTAATCAATTGGCTCCTGTCTTTGAGGAAAACCACCAACTATTGCATAACTCACGATACAAAGATTGGCAAGAACAAATTAAAGTTTTCTTCACCATGACTGCTTCCAAAGATTTATAAAGTGGCTTGCGAGAGCTCAGCCAAAAATATGTTTGGATGAAATCTAAATTAAGTCAGTTTGCCTGCTTTTATTTTTAACTTTGAAGCATTCAGAGCAGAACTGTTTTCTGTCAGCACAGGGCAGATCTGTGTCTCTCAGTACAACCGTCTGCCTTCTGGAACATAAGTTACCGCATATGTGGCTGCAACAGATAGGTACACAGAATGGGTCAGTGGATGGGTCATGACAGGGGATTTTAGCACTGAGGATCAGGAACTCATGGATTTCCAGGGAACACAATCTGGTGAACTTTTGACTAGTGATGCAAACTCATTGCAATTGTTTAAAAATGCCCTCAAGGGCATTCAAACCAGAGTATGCTTTTCTATGCATGTACCTATTGTGATTGGATGAAAAGCCAAACCACTGTTTATAAAGTGGAAGGTTCAGGTATCAGGGTTTTTATTCTCTCTCTGTATTATCTCACATATAAAATAGTCCGCTGAGCTTGAGAAACTTGGCATGAGCCTCCCGGGTGACTTTGACAAATCACTTCTATATTATGTACCATGTTTCTCCAGCTGTATAATACTTACCTCATTTGCAAAGCACTTTGAGAACTACTGATCGACATGGTTATAGTTGGTATCTGTTCTCATTTAGTTCATTCCAGAAGTGTGATAGCTTTTAATTAGATAATACAGTTTGCATAAATTTTTATACTGAGACGCACAATACTACTTTTTGCCCTGTTTTTTAAGAACTTTCTGGTACAAACTTATAACATCGGGGACAGTAAGTCAGTAATGAAGAAGAACTGATTGTAAATAATTTCCCAAAGCATGATTAAATTGTATATAAAAGGAGATGAACAAACTTTCTGGAAGAGGCTTCTCAGAGTGAACAAGCAGATACACGTCCAAAGCTTTGCTGATCACAGGAGTTCTGCCAGAAATGAGGTGTTAATTCAGGGGTGAAAAGAAAAAAAAAAAAAAGATGCAGCTATACTAGCATGAAAATCCTTCAGGTGGTAGAGCTGCACATATTTGGGGAACAGACAGGTAATGCAGCTAAAAAACTTTTTGCTCATATAAACCAAGTCTGCATTTGACAGTACCTTTATAGCTTTGCCAGCAAATATTTCCCAGTGTAGGCAAAGAATGCAGTGACTCAGAGATTTTACAAATGAAAAAGAGAAAAAAAACTTGTGCCAGAACTCTGAAATATTTTAACATATCTAACATATCTTATCTCCTTTTTCCCTAACTTAAGGGATCAACTCATTGAATCTTTACTCAGAAACATGCACTATTTTTGTTGTAAATGACCTTCATGTATTTTCTGTTATCAGTGCTTCCCTTATTCCAATACATCTGGACTAGTTCAATGACTCACCAATAAACTATAACTAAGGAGAAGGAGTATTTATTTACATTTCAAGAAAAGAAAAGGAAGGAAGTGCTAAATTGCTGGCACAATCAGGGAAGGCAATTCAAGACAGATTAGACGGCCAATAAAAATAAATTGTCTTTGCACAGTGTAGAGCTAGATTTTGGATAGGTACTAGCATAGGCTAGATAATAAGAGTTTGATCCAGCAATGTGTGTATGTGCATGTGTTCTGCTAAGGTCACCAGAGTTTAGGGACCCTGCTCAAAATTGAGGCCATGCTTGCTTAACAGTTTTGCTGAATCAGGTTTTAAAAAGGCAAATCTAAAGTCCTTCAAGCAAAAGCAAATTGCTTTAAAGCTATTGTAGATAGAGTATATCAATTTTCCGATATAAAAGGCCGTGTAATTGCTGTGGTTCAGAAAAATGTAGGCACACACAAGGAAACCCAATCTAGCAGTGGCAGTACCTATCTGAGAAGAGAACTTTAATTAGTTTTAAAATAGTGGAAATAAATTATAGAGGGACACTGTACCTGGGCACGGCCTGGCTTTTGCACCCATCTTTCCAAGGTAATCAGATGAGCATTAAGACCTTTCCCCAACTGATTAAGGAAGGCCAGGTTGAGCGGCACTCCGAATAAGGCATAGAACACACAGAAGATCTGCCCTGCCACCGTGCTTGGGGACAGGTTACCATAACCTGGAAAAAAAGAAGAAAACAGTTACATGAAAAGGCTTTACAGTCAGGCTGCAGGCCATGATGAAAAGTTCTAGGCTTGGAAGCTCAATGACATTAAGCTTCAGGAACGTGAGGACCTACGATTTTCTGTTCAGCTAAATCTGCCTACAAATTGCCAGAGCTTATGATAGAGCCCTGTGCATTTGCTACTACTAACAGAAAATTTAACATGAAAGATATTGCTTTTAAAGACTATTGTAATTTTCTATAGGTCTCTGATTTTGTGGTGAGTAGAACCGAGTGCTTCAAAGCAACCTCAAGATGTGCTATGCATGTACAAAATCATATTGCATGTACCAAGTAGGCATTCAGCTTTTTTTTTTTACAGGTGAAATATGCTCGACACACAATAATAACAGGTATAATTGGAAACCAATAGAAAACTGTAAGTCACAGTAGTAAAGATTGTCTTGCAGGTGTATTCTGTCCACCAGATGTACATTTCTGGGGGCCTTACAGACAGCTGGAGGAATCCCCAATTTATAAGGAAAGAGAGTACCTCACCTATAGTGGTGACAACAGTTCCTGCAAAAAAGAAGGAGTTGCTGAAGTCCCAGTTACTTGGATTCGTGGAGTTTCCTTCTGGGTTGACCCCCTTTTCCCATGCTTCCATGAGGACCTGAGGCAGAAGAGGTCAAAGGAGCAAAGATGAGCAACCCATTGGACTAAATCAGGAAGAATGTCAGAAAAAAAGAGAGAAGTAAATATTGCTTTCCATCTTGAGCAAGCAGAGCAATAAACAGTGTAGATAACAGGGTAGAGTTTGACTAAAATGGCTTTGTGCTGACATGGCAAATCTTGGAAATAGAGCTGGCCAGGAACTTGAACTCTTGTCACTGGAGAACTGGCCATTGAAGTAGGATAGATTCCATAACGAGTTGAAGGCTAAGGGAAAGGGAGTGGAGGGAGTCCCCAGAGCAATCAAACAGGGAAAAGAAAGTGAAGTTATGCCATAAAAAATAAAGGCAGTTCCTCTTCTCTCCTTCCCTAGTCTAGTCATCTCATTCCAGTTTTTAATTTGTGCATGTATAAGTGGTTGTGTCTGTGGGGAAGGGCATGGGGAACATGCTTATTTCTGTTTCTGTCATGTAAGTACTGGTGAGGATGAATTACTATTTTTGGCTATGACTTCCCAATAATTTTCAATGAATATCAGGCTTCTCCTAGTCTGAAAGATTAGCTAATGAAATATTCTCTGCTATTCCACATAGCTCTTACCAGATGACCAAAAGTATTATGTACAAAAGAAATGCTACTCCTATTTATGCATCAAATGTCTTATTAGCTGCCTTATCCTTTGCTCTCTCTGAAGACTTCTCTGAAGGAGACTGGTTACCTTCTCCTCAGTGGCTGGGGTTTCAACAATCTCCTTCTTTGTTACATACCAATTTTGATGTCCAGATCACAGCCTTAATCATTTTTCCAAATGACTGAAGGAATTACTTGTTCATCTTTTCTAGAGACTTTTGTGTGATGCAAAATACAAACAGGATTCAACAGCAACCTCAGCTTTATTTGGTTCCAGGAGTATGAGACCAAAGAAGACATTCTTTCTTGATTCAAATGCTAGAGGGATTGCTTATTTGATTAAAATACCCACTACAAGGTATCTGATTTTGCATAGGTTCTGCAATATTAGCTGATCCGTGCTGATGGATTGAGTGTCCTAAGTTTAATAGCTAATGTTATTCCTTCAGTACAAAATCCTACAGCATTGGTCAAGTCCATCAGGTAGGGCTGCTAGGCATCGTTACATGTGATCTCATCATTCAAGTGCCAGCAGAGTTTCTTTTCAGTATGACAAAGAACTTTACATTATCTATTAAAAGCCTGTTCTTAGAATGTGAAGAATTTGACATGCCTAATTATCTAGAGTTTACAATTTTATTTGCTGGTTAGAAGGAACACACAGAAGCTACTGAAGCGCGAGTCTTTTGAAATGTCTAAAACAGTCACAGGTTTAATTCATCCCTGTAAGGAACACTTGTCAGTTCTATCCATTTCAATGCGCAGGAGTTCAGAGGAGCTACATTCACATCATGAAAGCCAACAAGGTAAGGTAAATGTTGAACACGTCGGACAGTCTGACAAGGCCAGATTTCTCTGTATGATGGTTGCTTTTAAGCACAGCACCATGAAAGAAATGGCATCCTGGTGTCCAGGAGAATCATCCCTAAACAAACAGGTTCATATGGGTCAGTTATAATGGCTCCTAGCTCCTTTCCGCCTATACCTCAGGTAATGGTTATGGCCGGAGTGAGGACAGGGCAGCTGTTGAATGGTTGGTGAACATTAGCTGTTGTCTTTGAGAGCGGAAGTAGCCTGTAAGTAAAAGCAACGTGCTATAATTTACAGTAAGAGTATGGAGCCTACATCACACTATAGTAGGATGTGGACAGAATAAAAGCTGCCTGCCATTTGTGCTCTTGTCCCCCTCCCAATGCACACTGCAGCTACTTGTGGTCACAGACAAGGATTTGATCCTCCCCGTCAATATTTATATCAGTTCCTTTGGGGCTGAAAAAGTATGGACGTAATGAAAATAGGGACTTAAAAAAGATACCTCCTTATTCAATGAATCTGCTTCTCAGTTATCCTGTCAGAATGGCATAATTTGCTGACCAAAGTATGTTTACCAGAGACACGTTAGATTGCAGAGTTTAGATTTGCACTTTCCCAAAGCTCCAGGCTGTTCCACTTAGGAGCTGCAGCTCAGGGCCACCTCTCAGCTAGGCATTTTTAGTTTCATGCAGTTTATGGCCATGGAATGGCAAGAATTTGCTTCATGCACAATCAAGTCAACAACTCTATTATTAATGATAATGGATACACAAAAGGAAACCCTACGTTGACTCTCACATTCCAGGATTTAGGTTTAAAGAACTGGCAATAAGACAAGACACTTTATACTTGTCAGCTGAGCAGACCAAGTCTAGTGGCTGTGCCTCACCACAGCATGAATACTGTCAGTTTTCAGACTGGAACTTCTGACGTGATGAATAGGCCTCCTTAACCATATCGTTAAAAAGTACAGATAGATGATTGCTTCCTTGCATTATTTTTGGAGATTTAATATGGAAAGATTTCAATTCCCCACTATTAGTAAGTGCTGGACAAATTTCTTAAGAGGTCTTATAAATGACAGGTGAGTCAGAGGATACCTGTGCTTACATTTACCTTGAGGACCATTAAGTCTAAGTACTTTGAAGCTTGGTTCATTGTAGATGATAATCTAGTGCCCTCAGACGGTTTTGTACGGAACAGCCTACAAGTGAAATGTAATTCAGCAGAGAGGCAGCAAAATGTGATTCTGTGAGTAGCCCAGCAGTGCTAAGGAAGCTCTGCTGAAGCCAGAGAGAGGAGAATCTGGACATCTGTGAGCCCTCGCTAAATTTTCTAGGGTACTGGAGATTTAACTAAACTTTTCAATCTGATGATGTATCCTAATTTGGTTTAGAAGGAGAATCAGGGTTTTCTTCTCTACCATCATTGCCACAAAGCTAAGGGAAAGACAGGTAACATCACCAACGGGTAAAGCTGAAAAAAATAGACATGTTTTTAGGCATGTAAGTTCTTGAAAACACTAGTCATTTTCTGGCCCATGCCAAATGCTCCACAAGAAACATATCACGGTATTAGTAACTGGAACATTGTCTTTCTGATCTGAATTTCACTGTTTGCTTAAATCCATTTACAGAATCTGGGCTTTTTGTTGATCAAAAGCGTATACCTTCATGGTAGTCCTCTGACTTGGACAGTGCAAACTTGCAGCATGTTTAGAGTTTTTATCAGGTTTAATGACCTGGTAGAAAGAGTTCAAACCATTTAGGCACTCAGCTCTGCAACTCGATAAGTTTGGAGCATGACAAAAGTGATAGTTCAGTGATTTCTGTCGAGTTCTTGCAATACGAGAATGAGAGGATTTCTCTATAATAATACCAAGAACGGTCTTGTAATTTATCCCTACCTTGTTTTCAGGAATAGCTTAAAATGTAATTGAAGATGTCACTAATTGACACCCATATTGAACAAGAAACATTTATCTCTTATTATAAGTGACAGACAACACAGCTCGTTAGGGTTGACTATATCTTTTCTTTAGAAGCCTGAAGTGCAAGACCACCTTCAAAGGCAGTAGACAATTTCGGGTAGAAAACAAGGGCAGAATTTGCACGGATTTGGGTGAAGCACCATGGTAGGGCAACTTCCTTCTTGTAGGTTTGGTTCTTGGTTTTTGCCCCCACGTATAATTCCCATGTAATAATTAATGAAGGAGCTGAAAACCATGAAGTTTAAATTATTGCAAGGTAGCATGAAGATGCATCAGTAGATTTGTATATTTTGGCAGTTCATGACTGGGAAAAGAAAGAAGTGCAATAGACCAAGATAAAGAGGTATGTGAATGGGCTTGAGAAATCTGCCTTTCTCTTGTTCAGTTAGTCCTTTAATGTCATGGACAGCAGATCAATTTATGACACGCTTGGCAAAAACAGTATAATTTCTTCTAACTGAAATAATGCTTGAGCCAAAATAATATGACCTCGTTCCTCTTACCTGTACAAACCGCTCCAGGGCTTGCCTGTCCAAGCATGTGTAGTTCTGCAGGAACTTGAGCTTCTCCATCTGGAACTGGTCCCGAAAATGGGTCTCTGCCTGCTTCTCCAGCAGCTGGAACACCATAGCACCCAGAAGGAGGTAAAAGAGATACCCCAGTACCAGCAGCGGAGTCCAGCTGATCTGCTGGTTGTGTACGCTGAGGAGGGGCATGCTGCTGCTCTGGTGCTGCCAGTCCCTGCCCAATACTTAATAGGGTACTGTCCCAAGACGTGTGCTACCGGGAACACCTGGGAATCACGCACCCATGTTGCCAGCCACTGCCCTGGAGAATTTTTTAACAGAACATATGTGTATCAGGGTGGGTATCAGGGCTATACAAAATGAGACTAACAGGCAAATTTTATCCCTTCACATCTTTTCTCTATCCAAAATAAAGGGAGAGCATTTACGGCTCAATAAGAATGTGAATCACAGTGTTTTTCTCCTATTAAAACAACTTGTATCCAGAAACCTCAATCAAATGAATGAAGCTTGACACAAGCCCTCTGAGATTCGTATGGTTTTCCAGGCTGGAAGGCTGAAGTAAAACTGTGGCTGAATGACTTACCCAGGGTCATACGAATATAGAGTCACGAACAGACTCTTAAAGTCTTGACAAGTAAAGCCTTACTCTAAACACTAGACTTCTGTACAAGAAAAGATTATAAACTCTCTAATTACAGCAGACTCCCCAGAACAAAGAAGAGTATGGAGCTGAATAAATGGAAAAGTCAATAGCTGCCGTCTGTACCATACAAACATTGCTGGCACCAGTGAAAGCAGCATGATGAAGCTCATAAACATCCTGAATTCAGCCTGGTCACAAGACTGAGCTTCTCTTTCTTTTCTAACCCTAATAAGATCAGTCCCCTCACTGTCTGGCCTGCCGCTTCCAAATTCTTTGTCAGTTGACTCCACTCTTTAGTCCATAGAGTTAGAGAATGAACCACTCATGGCTACTGCTTTCAAACTCCGTATTGCCCTTTTAATCCAAATGCACAAGGAGGAAGGAGGGCTTGAGGTTAATCGTTAGCTAAAAAAGTATCAGAGGTTCACTCATGGGAGCCTTAATGATTATCATGCACTGGAAATGAGCTGGGCTTGCATATTTTTCTGTAGGAAGAGCTTTATAGCTAGTGTCATCTATGCCACACTGCTTCTGAAAGAAAACACACACACACAGAGAGCAAGAGGGCCACGTGGCTAGGGCTGCAATTTTGTTATTAAACTCCCTTCCCATTAAAGTGTTCTGGATACAAATATCCGTCCTTTGCTTAGTATTCAGATTTTTTTTTCACCTACCTTCAAACAAGAGGTAGTGCTCAGAGAAAAAGACTGAAAAAAATGGTTTCATTCGTATCTGTACCTGGGAAATCCCAGTACTTGCCACTTGAACTGTGGTCCTAGCCTAGGGCCAGCCATGTCCACCCGGAAGAGGATGACTGACTGGCAGCAGAAGGCCACTCATCATTCTGAAAAGTGAAAAGTATTGTGGAGAACTCCCAGAAGAACATCTTGGACTTTGGACCACTCTGTTGCTGTGACTGGGGGACAGAAAGAATTGAGTAGAGAAGTGCAACACGCAAGGACTCACAGCCTTGGTGCTTTGACATTTCTTTTCAGTTGAAGTGAAACATTTGGGAGATAGAAGCTATAGTGTCATTGATACTACCAAGCACTACAATAACATTATGAAGCAAACTCATCTCAAGCAATTGAGATGTCCAGTTTACTTATCACTGATGGAAGGCCTTCTCTTGGTCTGTTCTAAGGATAACACTTTCAGTGTATCTAACAAGAACTTCTCTCTTGCGTCTGATTTCCATAATTAAAAGGTATAGCTTGTTGTTCCATACCTTGTGAAATGTTACGGGTAGACAAGCCTGGGATATTGCACTACTGCCTGTTACACTAGCAGGGCTGTCTCTGGTGAGAGATCCAGATGTTTGTCGTGTTGTAGTTTATAGGACCTATGTCTACTAGTCCAAGAGAATGCTACCCTACTGGTTTTCTGGGTACATAGCGGGGCTGAGACAAATTCCCACAGTAGGGAAGTAGGTTTCACAATTAAGAGGATGAAACTATTAATTAAGTTATAAATGAACAAATACAGCACTGATTCTCTCTTATGTCCCCTTCTGTTCTGTTCAGTTCAGTTCAACAAAGAGTTCCAGTTGCCGAACTTGTCAGTATAATTACACATTAAGAAAAAATGTCTGCTTAGGCTTACTTTTAGGATCTTAATTTTCTGGGGGTTTTGTGAATTGAGTCACTAAAACTGTCAAGGTATGTTTACTTTTATACTTTTGATAGTCCTGTTAAAAGTACTTGAACATTAAAGGTTTATCTTATTTAGTTGGCCAAGTGAAATTATTTCTAATCAACTTTAAGAGGAGGTGTGATCATCTTTACTACGAGTATTATTTGAAAAGCATTTTACAAAAAGCACAAAAAATTAATCAATTAATGGATAATAAAACAAACAGCTGGAGAGAGCTTCAAGAGACACATGGAATAAGTGATGTGTCCTGGGGCTGACGTAGAAAGCAGGGTTTCTGCAGAAAGAGGCAAAAAATAAAAAAATCAATTGTATGTGCACCACAAACTGCAGAGTAAATATGCAGTTAGAGATGAACCACTTCATGGCTGAGTGACCTTACAGATAAATGCAAGGACAAAATCATGAAGTACACACTTAAGAAAGTATTTTCACAAACATGCACAGTTCCATACAGGTGTGGTGAGCAGAGTAGTGTGCTCTGAGAATGTGAAAGAAAACAGTCTGTAAGTTGTAAGATGCTGCTGTATTTACTCCCATGGAAAAGCTACAGAAATATGTGCCTATTTCAAGTTACAGAAATCATAAATATTCTGTTTGCAAAGTTTTTTTTTTTTCCCTAGTGTCAGGTTGCAACATAGGAATAAAACAAAACAAGATTCCGTGCAGTAGCCCAGAAGTTATGTCTTGCCACAGGAAAAAAGAAACTTAAATATATACATTTGGAAGTAAACTGAAGACTTATGATTTCTGCTTGAGTTCTGAATCTGGAGGAGGGAACTCAGCATGGTTTACCACATCAGAAATGAAATTTGGCTTCCAGGTAAAATGGCATAATATACACTATGCCAAAAAAACAATACCAGCAGATCCCTTTTGATGATGGGATGACAAAGCACACTGTCTAATCTAACTTCTCTTGTTGCTCTTTTAATGTTTTTCTGATTAAGAAATAAACAAAACCTGAGTTCACAAACATTAGAAATAAGAAATGCTGAAAGCAAAAACTTTTTGAGAGTAGCCGAACTTAAAAGTTGACTGTTACTCCGAGGTCCTGCTGTTCCAGTGCTCCTTGCCAATATTAAACACAAGACTGTATTTGGTCTCAAAGCTAAGGAATGAATTCCCACAAAACATATTTCAAATCCAGAGCTGAACATGACCTCCTTGATTATTCCTTCACTTATCATATCTTCCTCAGTGCTGTTGTAATATGTGACTGACCCAATAGGATCCAGTTTTCACAGAGAAAATCTGAGACTTTCTGGAAAGAAGAAATACTAAAATGACATCCTGGTCTACAATCAAGATAATGAATCACTTTACATGTATTACCTGGAGCAAATCAAAGGATTCAGAGTTCTCCAATTGCTGTTGTTACAGTCCCTAACAATTCTTAAACATGGACAGATGCTAAGTAAAAGACAGGCCAAAAATAACTGACATGGTTTCCTCATTCTGTATTTCAAAAGCCAGAAAAAATACCATAGTGATCAGTAAGAGTATAATTTACACAGACACAAATAAGCTGTTTCTAAAATAAGTAATTAAATGGTTGGAAGATACCTTGGCTGATCCTGTCATCCTCAAACTTCTGATGAAGAGTGAATTTTTGGACTAGATTTTCTGGAAGAAATGTTTCTGTACAGAACTAGATGACAAACTGGATGCAAAGATCCAGGGACCCATTCTTCCATGCATTATTTCAGCCTGAACACTTTGTACATGGAAATAGTGAATTGGTTTGAATTTGTTTTGCTCCTTGAATGACTTTTAAATCCTGTGCTTCAAAGAAGAGTTAAGGAATTTATTTTAGAACCTTGTTAAATATAAATAACAGTAACATTGCATTTCTTCAGGCATGACACTGCCATCTGGCAATTTTCTAGGTCTAATTTTGTTCTCACTCCAAATTTAAACCAATCATTTTGACTTTCTGATTTACACTCACATAGGTGAAAACATGAAGCATTTTCAGATAAAAGTTACAGAGTTCTCCAAGATTTCAGTAGTATTTTTCTCACACAGATTCCATGAAAAGAAAAAGTTTCCTTGAATTCTGTAGTTATTGTATTGGAGGTAGACCTTGTTGTTTCTGTTTTTGACCTGTATAAATGCATTTGGGTAAACCCACTGTTGGCCCACAAATATAAGTATTTGTTTAGTTCACTCTTTGTGTCAAATGAACACCTCAGCTGCCCACAAAAATTAACAGACAACAATCGTTAGAAAATCTCAGGTGTGACCCCTGAGATTTCCCTCAAGGAAAGGGAAAACAAAGTTTTAGTCAAAAGTCTTCAATTTTATTCTGGTGGTGTCAAATCAAGGCATGGACAGTAACTATTATAAATATCTAGTTTACATTGCTTGCTTTATTGGTGAGGTTTCAAAGCAAACATCGCAGGAAGCGAAACAGAAAAAAATATTAGAAAAAGATCATTTAACATTGATTTAAACAATAATAAAAGTGATTCATATGAAATCATTGAAAAACAGAAGTTCGATTGTTGTTGTTATAAAAAATGGACTTTGAAAAGACAAACAAATTCTATATAGAGCTACCAAAAATCTTATATGTAACTAGGCATTCCCAGATTTTCATCTTGTTGGCATCCGTATTCACTAGCTGGATATTTGGTACAGACAACATTTACAAGGTCTTAACATTTTATTATGTTGAAGGGCTCTCAGTTTATACTATTGACATAAAACACTTGCATTCTATGATTGATTAAACCAGGAAAGAACAATAAAATCTTTTATTGGGAAGCTATTACAATATATATTTAACTGTTACATGTGTGAACCTCATTATTCCACTTCAAAGCTTCTTGCATAAAAAACGCAGGAGTGAAAAAGGGAGATTGAATTAGGCATGTCCATCTTCCAAGAAAGAGAAACTCAACATAAGGTTACGTCATTTTCTCCTTGGAGCTCTCTGGAAATCTGCAGTATCCAGGAAGTGATGAAAATGGAGACATGCCCAAGCCAAAAGCCGGTGAGCTCAAGGGTTTCACTAGTGTGGTTCCAGACTGTGTACAGATCCTTGGCAGATTCAGCATAAATGAGAACAGACCCTTTGGCCTTATAAGTCTGGATCATATCCTGACCCTCCCAGAAGCTATGTTGCTCTAGGAGACCAGCAGATGTCTATCTTCTACTGAAATAAACTATACAGAAGGATTGGAAATGCCTTGAAAGAGGAGATGAGATGATCCATAATGTCTGGCATAAATTAATCCTGGAAATATATGTATGATATCTAGCACTGTAGAGCTACTTGCCCCAGAAAACTCCATAAAAAAGATATTTGGATTTATTCTGGTTGGACATAATAAATAAATTGTATTTACTATACAAACATTTAACCAACCAGCAGCTAGATATCATTGTGAATGGACAGGATTGAGATATCCATGAGAATATCTATGCTTAGAAATACTGTTTTACAGGTGGTTTAGGCAGTAGTCAAGACTATTATAAATGTGGGCCTCTCGATTGTTTCTTCAATGTGGTAAATGCTTGGGTTGTTTCAAATTAATCTAGAAATTGTATGAAGATAGTTCATTGAAACAAGTAACTTTGTTCACCTGCGGCCAACTAAACTTTCTTGAAGTAATGAATGTTTTTAAGAAGACAAGAAGACTTGGAGCAGAAACCCAGTAGCCTTCCAACACCTGTGAGAAGGCCATCAAGAATATGGAGCCAGGCTTTTGACAGTGTGGCTAGTGAGAGGAAGAGAGACAATGGACAAAAAAGGTAAGTTCAGGCTGGACATAAGGAAAAACTTTTCGTGATGGGGACAGGCAAGCATTGGAACAGATTGCTTAGAAAGATTACGCAGTCTCCATCCCTGGGGGTTTTCAAGACCAGACTGAACAAGGCCCTCAGCAGCTTGGTTTGATCTCAAAGCTGATGCTGTTCTGAGTAAGAGGTGGGACCTAATGAGGTCCTTTACAACCTGAATTTTCCTATGAACCCAAGAGCCAACCTTTGAAAAGTGGAGGCAATTTTTTTAAAAAATGTACATTTTACTTCTTAAGACTACTATGTACTGAATGAGCAATTTTTTATGTCCACATGATATTATGAAAATTTCCAAAAGAAGCAAGAAAGACTATATATTTAATTATATGGTTTTATATATTTATATAGTTTTCTATTATTGGATGTATTTTTGTCTGAGCTCTTCTTAAGTGTTTGATATACTCTTAATCTCAGAACATTCTGCCAATCAGATATTACTTTGCTGATAGTGACTGAATTTCACACCAATTTGACAACATTGCAAAAAAAGGCTAGAAAATTTTGAAAAAGGAGAGCAAGTAACCTTTTCTCTCTGTGAATTAGATAGGTGACAAACTGAGAACAAAACACTGAATATGTAATCATCAAGTAGTAGCAGAAGCTATTGGAAATGCTTCAGTGTCAAAAGAGATGAGCTGTTGTACCAGTATTTCTCTTTTGGCCACCTTCAAATATATTCCTCATAATGGGGATTTTACTGAAAACCAGAAAAGACAGGGGCTTCACCCAGAAATGGTTTGGAACCTTTGCTTCTTCTCCAGCTAGCTGGGTTGGATGGAAGCAAGATGGTGGCCCTGCTCTCCTCAATGAAGTTGTATAAACATTAATTCAGTGTATATTTAATACAGTGTTTATATATAACGAAGTAAGAAGAAGAAAAATAAAGACAGGCAGATAGATTCTAGTAGAAGAAGGACATTTAAAAAAGAAGAAGGACATTTAAAAAGGAAATTTAAAAAAGCAGACATACAAAAGGGGGAAGACCTGTGGATTTTTCCACCTCTGACCAAATCCTTGAACTCTCATTTCCCAAAGCAACAGTAGAACTGACTTTTATCTCACCTTGTAAATCCTAAATTCTGCATAAAGCTTACCAATTTATGTGGTAGCTGTGCTGACTTTTACAGAAAATTCAAATGCAGGAAAAGGTATTAACTAATATTTCTTAATTGATTGCATCTTACTTGTTAATTTGTTAAACATATATCTTCTGTAGATTTGAACATACCAGTTCTCCAGGTACTTCTGAATAATTATGAATTTGCCACAGAATTAAGTATCAGCAACTTAAGGAAATACACATCCTTGAGAATGATATGTGACTTCTGCCAATATATTGCTTTATTTTTATGTGAACAACCCAAACCCTTCCAAATGCATGACTATAAACTTATCACTAGCATGAAAAATGATGGCTTTAATGTGGAAGTACGTATATCTCGGAGAAATAGGCTGTATTTTGCATTGCATTTTTTGATACGTTTTATTCTGATATGTAAAACAGTTGTTGCATAACAGGATATTATGCAATAAAGTAGTACCAAATCAATAGTGAACTAACATTGTATATAATATATAACTGCATTTAAATTTTCACATCTGATTTGTGTTTTACGACTATTTGTCCTGTTTTACTTTAAGCCTATCAAGCGTCATTGTTTCTTCTGAAACTTGCATATTCAGGGAGGATGTATATTTTGCACAACATTTAATGTATTCAAATGAAAAAACAAATGGGAAATTTTGAACTCTAGAATTACTTTTTAATAAAAATTTATTTTCACATTACAATGCAATCTCAGTATTCTCATAATCTGATGTGAAAGCTAATATTTATTGGGAGGAAAAAAAATCAGCAAAAGGTCTAAAATGAAATTTTATAGATTTTTGTAACCCAGATAACTACTGGTTTTGCACAGACATCTCTGGATCCTGATTGGTTGTTTTAGTTTTGCTTAATCTTAATGCAAGCTGAAGATACTTACTGCAAATATTCAAATATCATTCCCTGGAAAAATGGATTTTGCTGTCAAAGACAAATCACTTCTATATCTTTAATAATTAAATCTGTACATCTAAAGTACCCATACCTGATTCTAAACAGAAGAGGAAGGCAAAGAATAAAGGTCTTTATTTCTAAAAGGAAATAGTGGACTTCCAGAGGAATGTCATTTGTTCCCCAAGCCTGAAAGGACATAAAGAATATATTAGACTATATTTCAGGTTGTGTTGTTAGTTTTAAAATTAATTTCAGAAACATAAAACAAACGAAAGGAGAAAAAAAAAATCTTTTAATTTAAAACTTTTAAGACCAAAAAATCATTCACCTGCTCTTCTGTATTTTCATTTCTCCACCTCACGACTGAACAAGGCAACAAAAGCCTATGTTTGCAGAGTAGCCTTTTGTAAAAAGCTTTCCAATGTAGTTATTACAATGCTTTAACAACCCTAGCAAGCCCCTGTGAATATACCTGCTCTAATTCCTCTCTGTTTAGAAAGCAAATGGTAACGACCTACAAACCCTGAGGTAATCTTCTCTGAGACCTCTCATTCCCTCCCCTGCATTACCATCACTAAGGATATTGAGCATTCCCATGCTTTCTGTTTATGAAACGTATTTTCCACTCTGTTGGCTTCTGCATACATTTATACTTTTTTTTTTTTTTTTAATTTCCCAGCTAATGTAACGTGGGGCCCTCAGTTTGCTTCTAAGATACTGATATAACAGTTTGAAAGGGTCAGGATCAATAAAGGAAAGAGCAGTAAGTACGCTAACATTTTTTAGGCCTAGCAGACTTTGGCTATGCTTTCTCACGGTGTTTCCTGCAGGGTGCTCTGAGTGTAATAATCATGGCAGGGAGTGAATACAGTTGCGTGCAAATGCAGAAATGTTCATTGAACATCTCAGTTGAAGAGAGTTTGGGAAGAAGACAACAGAGCACTGGACCGGGACTCAGCATACTTAGCTTCTATATGGAGCTGTCTAACTCAGATTAGTAGCTCCGGGCAAATAATTTCTCTCTAGTTTATTTTGTACGTGTTTCAAAAAGTTCTGTGTGAGGCTGGTAACACATAGCTTTTTTCCTCAGAGGATTCAGTCCCCTTCTACAGAGGATTCAGTCCCCTTCTACTCTTCCTCTCTGCTCAATTCTACTCTGATAGTTTTTTCTTTATAAAGGAAAACAAGTCCCCATCTCCACCCTCAAAAGGAGAACCCTCCAGCTGTCCTTTGCTTTGGATGAAAAACTCTGATTGGAAACTATATAGCCAATAATGAACAGCTGTTCACACAGTAACTACAGCAGTTGATGTGCCTCTCATCTCCTTTTAGTCTAGAAACAAGTCAGGTAAGAGTGAAGTGATGCACTCACACGAAAAGGGAACACATGATGCCGTTGCAGATATGGGAATAGTGGAGTCTCTCAGCCTATTTTCTTCTCCCTGTTAGAAGGGCTACCACTGCACCTCATAAATGTTCTCAAGTTTCACTATGGTGCTGAAGCACAAAGTTCTTCCTTAGTAGTACTAATCCATAGATTTTACTCTCCTTCATCTTGCTAAACTAGGATTTACAAACTTCTTTGTTCAACAGTTCCTGCTATTAGCGGCTCCATCCTTCAAATCTGGGAGTTTTTCCCTTTCCTCACAAGCAGTCAAGAAGAAAAGCCTTCTTTTACCTGTCAGGTTGACTCCAAATCCTTCTGACAACTTGCTGCTGAGCTGTCTCTTATCTATGAGATGTCAGGTCCCTACAGGTTTGTAATATGCTGGTCATACTTATGAAGCCTCTTTACTTTTTATTCCCCTGCCTATGCTTAGTTATTGGTTGCATTCTCCAGCCCTGCACTGCCAGGATGACCAAATATTACTTCATTCCTTTTCAGCTACTTGGGGCAGCTGGTAGCTCATCTTGTCTAACTGAATTTCAGAACAATTGTAAAAGTGTTGACTGTCCTTTGTTCTGTAAGAATACCTTTTATAACTTGGGGTCTAATAGTTGTCAATGTTGATAATGCCTAGTCCCTTCTGAAACTGACGGATGATGCTAGGTAACAGCCTGTGGCTGAAAAACAGTCAGGATGGAAAAGGCATTTGAGAGAGACATTCCTGATATGGTACGATTTAGGAGATGATCACAGGCTCTTGTTAGTTAGGTTACTGTACTTCACAGAATGGGTCAGATTTGGACCTTCTAAAGGCCCGAAATGTTTGTTGTAAGACACATCTCTAACCTTCTTCTGGTGAGCTGCCTATAAATTCAACTTGATTTCATTTGCAGAAGAAACCTGCCAACAGCCTTTCTAAATAAAGACAAAAGGGATCCCAAAGCCTAAGTGTATTAAGTGTTTGCTTTGGATGAGTGTAGGGAGGCTGTTTTTTTAGCCACTGTGTGTTTACCTGACGGTTTTCTGATAAGCACTGTGATACTGAAACCCCACTTTGTGACAGTGCTAACACCATCTGCCAGGTGCTGATAGCTTGCTGAATAATGCTGTCATCAGCACTCAAGTGCTGATGGAAAGTTATTGCTTCAGTAACCGCTACTGCTTTCATCTTCTGTCTAATTGGTTGCTGCCACTAAAAACTATTATTCAAAAAAAAGAAAAGAGAAAATCGCAGGTCATTTGTCTTTATCATGATGAATTACTTTTAGGCTACCTTGCAGTGCCACCATTGTGTATTTATTGCTTTCTGCTTCCTGCCAATTTTACTTATCTACACTGTAGAGTGAACTTTATTGCCTACCTTTGATTGCTCTCAGTACCTGATTTGGTGACAAATACCCATAGAAAGTTTCACTAGTCCTTGATAGAGTGAAATACCTGTTAAGGGCATACTCTGCTAGACACAGCGGGCCAGTCTGCCTCATGAGGTAGGGTACGGTGCAGTCATTTGTGTAATATTTATTTGATGCCAATTGTTACAGCTAAATTTGTACCAGCTGAAAACTAGGCCAGTTTAAAGAAAATGCATGCAGAAAACTTTGGAGGTATTTTCATCATCAAGAAATCACATTCAAAATGCATTTAGTTAAGTGTAAAGAAATACACTGTGCAGGCTGCATGCCTGCCCCGGAAAGTTCACTAAGAAAAACAGACAGCCTTCGGAGTTTCACACTGCAGCATTGAGCTACTAAAATAAATACATGTGAAGAACCTCAAGTGTTTAGGACGGCTGAGAACATAATGTAATATAACTTAAGCCAGAAGCAGTTCTCACTTGCGTCAGTATAAATGTGGAATAAAGCTATTTTGGCTTTAAAATGCTGTGCTGAAGATTTTGGTTTGGCTTCCTATTTTTTGGCAGGATTTACCTTTCTTTTGCAGGATGTTCTGTCTTGCTTTAATGAAAGCTAGGATGTCAGCATCAGCCTGGCTGTCTCCAGTCAGAGGAATAGATGTACTTGAACTTGGTGGGGTCCTGAAATAAGAAAGTATACTTGTGGACCCAACTGAGTAAGAAGGTTATTTTTCTATTCCATTATCTCCTCTCTTTTTTCAGCACGGTGGACTTTGTTCTCCAGATACGTTGTTAGAGATGGCACAGTTCAGAGGAGAATCAAGCTCAGGTCTTCTTAATGCTCTTATGTAGATTATTAAGATTAGCTAATATGTTTTTAGTTTGGTAGGGCTACATGCTTATCAGCTATAAAACCTCTCATAAGGGGTTTAAAATATTTTACTGCTGAGTCAAAGACTTAGTGCAGAGCGGAAAAGCTTAATATAGTGAGTTTGCCAAAGAAATGATGGATGTGGCTATGCCACATGTTTGTTTGCTCCAGGAAAAAATGCTGCTATTTATGTGAACAGATCAAAAGTATTTTTGCCTACTGTAAGGGAATTCAGGTTTCATACATACCCAGAAGTAAACAATCATGTGACATTTGGTGACAGGGGCAGCTCCTTTGTGCTGCTGAGTCTCCAGTCCCAGCTGAGATCTCGTATCTGTGCAGTTAAATCATTGATTTACCTCTGCTTTTGACAGCCCCTCCAGTGGTATAAGATGATGTAGTACAATGAAGCTATTCTAATCAGCTAAGAATTTGGCCCTGTGTCTTTAGCCTTGTTTAAAAGATCAAGCACTAATGATGAAATGAGAAATATAGTGATAAAAATTACAGTATGGAAGGACAAGTAGAACTAAAGGGAGAAACTGTTTTTTTACATATCCTGCCTTTGTAATTATAGTTATTTCCATTATTGCAGAATATAATTGTGCCCGGCATAAAACGGAAGTCTGATATCCTTGGTTTGTGCTACTAAATAAGTCCTCAGTTGCTGAACTAGTGAAACAAAATTCTGGAAAAAATATCAGAAACTTAATAAAACTTAAGAAAAAAAACCACAAAAAACTTAATAAAATTTCTCTTTTCATGTAATTTACAAGATCATCTCAGAATACTCGTAAAGGACTATTCTCTTCGTTGATGTTCATTTGATTAGCAACAATATAAAAACCAAAAAAATACACAATATATTTAAGAAGGTACTGTCTAAATTCCATTTCAGCTTCTTTTTCTTTTTCTTTCTCTTTTTCTTAAACACAAATACAATTTAAAACATTAGGGTTTGGGGAATGAAATTTTCCATTATTTTTTTCTGTTCTAGAAATGGGGCATTTTGGAAAATGCAAGAAAAAACCCCTTGTGATTTGTTCTTCTGAATGAAGTAGGAAAAATAGTAACTTAACCATATTTTCCTAAAGGCCTTAATAGCCAGAACTGTTGAGCACAATAAGAATGTAACTTCTGGAAGTATACTGACTTGGCATGAAGTTTTGGTGGGAGAAAAGAACATGGAAATGAGCACATTAGAAAAAACAGAGAAGCTGTCAGAAAAAAAAAAAAAAGAAGCAATTTCTATTAACCTGCTGAGCTAATTTTCACAAAGCAGTACCTCTTCTGAGAAAACATGATGTGTAACCTTTGCCAAGGCTGACACACCCGAGCTGCTAGTATCATTTTATATTACTAAAGTAGTTTGTAGGAGGGAGACTCAAAATATTTTAAGGACACAATCACGAGACTGAAAAAAACTCTGAGTAGTTCCTGCATTCTGCAATACTTACATACCCTGATCTCTCTTCCTTTTAAAAGCTTTTATTTACTCTTTCAGAGTCCCTTTCTCTTGCTGAGAAGACACAGTCATGAGGATTCATAAGCTTATGGGGGAAAAAAGCCTCAGGCCAAACAAGAAACCACCTCTTTAATCCTGATAATGCAGCTACTTGGTGTAAAGCTATGGGACAGCCTTCATGTTGTTTTGGAAGCTGGAGGAAAATCTGCGTTTTCAGTTTTATTTTTGTTTTTCAAGGAAACTTTTGTTGAAGAAACTGATAGAGCATTATCTAGGCATTACATTACTTACCGGTTTGCTTTTTCTTCTGAATAGCGCCGGTACGCTCCTTCCCTCGTTTTTAAAGTAGGGTTGCTAGAAGTGATTGAATTGTTTTTCCCAGCTGGATCTTCATTAGGGCTGACTCTTGTGGTGTCTGAAAAACTGGAACAGGAGCAGAAATGAAGGAAAGAATATAGCCCTTGTCGAGGGAATATTAATACATGCTAAGTAACTACAAAGAAGCTGTTTTTCAAGATGTTTTTTATCTATATAAAGCACTTGTTTACTGGAAGAGGATTTTCAGTTGAAGCCAAGTGATGATTAGGTTTATGTAGAGAATGTGGCTACGAAACAATGACAAATAAGGTCATAAAGATTATACTTTTAGTATTTGTCTTCTAAGCAGGGCTTGTAAAGCACTTTGATGTATCTGATGTACAGTTTGTCATGGTATACTTACTTCCCAAACTGACTATTAGCCAAGTGAGGCCTTAGCTCATTTTCCATTCTTTCTTCAGTCAGGCAAAATTATTACCAAAATCAGTGGGAGACTAGATAAAAACTCAGTGAGGATTTTGGGATGTGGCTTGTTGATGATGGCCAAATATATTGCAAGCAGCTGTTGTGCATTCCTGTCTCTGCAGATACCGTTATCAAGGAACCTCTCCGCTAGGAAGGCAGATTTCTGCCATGGGATGTCTAGGGACCCTCTCCTTTCCCCAGGCGGTGTGGATGCTGCCAGACTGGGTGCCAATCTTAGAGAGAGTGGAAACACTGAATTAGTCAGTTTTAGGATTTTTCCAGTAGATGGCAGGATTGGCAAGTTCTTGCTTTTCTAACTCTGCAGTAGTTTGTTCATTGTTGGCTGATGAATTGATATTTCTGGCAGAGAACTCGAAAAAGGAAAGAAATTTATTACTAAAATTTTACTGTATTACACTGTGCCAGGTTCAGTTTTGCAGAAGGTATTGTGCCCAAGAGTATAAGTCATTTTCAAATGAACAGCTCCAGGTTTACTGAATGTTTCTCTTTAACTCCTCAAGTCCCATACCATTTGCACCTGCCTAAATGGATTAAAATGACCTCAAGACTCAGCCTAATTCAACTAAAGCAATATCATATTTAATTTTAATAATATTTCATACTTTATTACACCTACACATTACAAGAGCTAGAAAAGACGTGTGATGTTATTACCTACTATGTGGTTTAACAATATCTGGGAACTTCACATCGTAGTTCTGCTTTAGGATTTCCTGAACATTTTTCCATTGATTTGGCAGTTCTTAAAAACTAAGTGATTTGGGGTCTTAAATTCAATTTTCTAAAAGGACTCTGTGTCTGTGCTCTGAGATACATAGGCATCCAAGTCATATAAATCACTACACATCAACTGAACCATAGCAACTGTCCATGACTCTTCTTAGTCTGCAGCAAATGTAAGGTAAAGTGACTTCATGTGATCCTTCTCCATTGCTTTCTTTTCACTGAAATAAGCTGCTTTGCTTTTTATTTGCCATGAACAGAATGTGTAATTTTATAAATACTGTGAGTCAGCTGAAGTAATTTATTTTTAAGCTGCAGTAGTGTATATGTTTGAACTCATTTTTTCCACTGAATTTAAACAAAAGTTATTCTCCAAAATTGTTAAACCCCCATTTAAAGGGGACTTAGATTCAGATCTGTTAAAAACCCTCGCCACTACAGGTGAGGCAGGATTTGACCTCTAGGGATCTTGCTTTCAAGTGGATTCCTGGACCCAGGACAATATACCAAAATTAACATTACTGTGCTCAGAGTTGGGCCTTAAACTCCTACCCTCTGCCTGTGGGGTTATACAGCTGGACATTTTTGTCTGTGGGATGCAAACTCTTCTCCTGCAAGTAAAGGAAATTTCTAAGGAAGCTTATAACTATTTTCTGTAATGGCTCAAAATGCTGCTTCCATATAAGTGGTTAATAATTAGAGTACTAATCTAACAAATGAGTCCCTCAGCTCGGCAGAGCTCAAATCCATGTTTTACGTATGCCAGAGATTTCTCTAATCCCTAGGCCAGAGGGATGGCCTGTATGGGGATAATTTGCATCCTTCATACTGTAGCTCTGATAATGTTTCTATGGCATTGCAAGATATGTTGAATCATAATGGGACGAAAGAGTGTAATTTTGGTGTGCGGTGGTTTGTACGCTCAGACGCAACTTGCTCCTAGCCTGTTCTCAGAAGCCAGGACTCTCCTCCTTCATCTGAGTGTTAGATGCTGTTCCAGTGATGAGAAAAGATGAAAAATTTTGCTAGTACTACTCTAATTTAATGGAAAGTCATTATAATGATCCCCCTCTCTGCGTGTTAAGCCTGAAGGACTGGACATCTCAGGATGCTCAACAAAGCCAGACAAAACCATAGCTGACCTGATTTAGTGATGACAGTCCTTCAAGAAAGAGGCTGCCTTAGAGATCTCTAGAGGTGCCTTCCAATCATCATTTCTATAATGTGTAAATAGGCACTCCTAGATCACAGTTATGGATTTGGATGGACATACAAGGTGCAAAAGTCCTGTCTCTTTGCCTGTCTCCTAAGCTCTAACATTATTCAGGTTCCTTTGACAATGTATAATTCCCATTTTTTATTCTGAATCTATCTGATTTTTCCTGGAGTTGAATTTAAGAAGTCTCTAAGCACTGTTTCCTGACAGCTTCAGCAAAATTCCTGATTTTTCTGGAGATTAAAGATAGTCTGTCAACGTCACACGTGTCAGTTCTTTTTAAACCTAGTACCTAAAGTTCCACCCAGTGGGAAACTTGCTTTTTTTGAGGGATCATCTGTTGGGGCTATATGCCTCAGTCAGACATGGGGCAGCAGCTACAGAGGTGTACACAGTGTTGCGGCAGTGTCTCCCTTGCTGCAGGAACCCAAGGGCCAGCGACAACTGTCCCATGGACTGACCAGCCCCATCAAGCACATAGGGTAGAGGAGCTGGACGGATGAGGGTGTCATGGTATGAATGCTTGATTCACCAGCTGAAAAAAAGTGGAAAATCAGGTATATTAAAACAGAAAGTGTAAAATTTGAAGGTGTGCAACCTCTGCAATGTTAGAGAACCCTCAGCTGTAGTTCTCCAGTCATCTGAGCCTTGGACATGTGGGGAACAGATGTTCTGTGTAAAGGCGGGCAGGATTCAAGCTGCTTAAAATTTGAGCATTTTAGTGTTTTTGTTACAAAATCAAATTTGGCCTAACTTGCAAATTCATAGATAAATTGTTCAAGTTAAATTCTTACCAACAGAATGTGAAAACCTTTGAAATGTCATTAATCAATGATGTTATTCCCAGATTATATTTTATCATCACGTAACGCTGAGTAAAAATTGGCAGGAATGAAAAATTATTATGACAGAAAATGCTGCAAAACATGTAAACATTTCCCTTGTTTCATAAAGCATTAATATAGGGAGTAAATTTTGCAATCTAAGACAACAAATGTTAAAAAATCTGATGCTTAAAGTCATTGGAGATCATGAAGAGTTATCTGAAAATATCTCCAAGGGAATCTAAAGTGACAGGAAGATTTTGAAGAAGAAGCTGGAGAGCCAAGGAGTCTGAGATTGCAGATATTGTGGGGCTTGGTGGAACAGGACAAATGAGGTTCAGTAAAAGGGAATGAATGAGGTTAAGAAAGATCTGATGGCATTAAAATGGAATGCATTACTTCTGAGAGAAGAAAAAAAATACAATTTGTTTCAGAAGATTTGAGTAACTATCCAACATTTGCTTCATTCAAGGAGAATACAAGAACAGTTCAACGCTATTGAAATTAAATATTCAGTGAGAAAAGTAACTTGAACAGATAAGGATCTGATAAATTTCTTAAATTAAAGCCAATGTGGGAGAAGACTATATGAGGATGAACAAAACTGTGCTTGAATTCTGAAGTGGAGCAGACATGGAGTGCTGAGCCCGACATGCATTTTAACAATTTTTGCAGACTTGACAGGAACCCATTAAGAGTCATAAATGTACGAGTTGCAGTTAGCACTGCAGCTTTACGGTAGAGACAGTATGGACAAGTAGGGTATTCTCTTTCAAGTTTGAGGGATTTTATTAAGTATTCCTTTTGAATAAAATAACTTCTTGATGATTATTTTAAATTCCTCTTCCTTTCTCTTTGTAATGTGACTCTGGGATTGCTGATTAGACCCTTTTCTGTCTGAAATATACAGATGGGTCATTCTTTCTCCACTTTGCACAGTTGTTCTTCATTTTAGGTAATATGTTCAGATCAGATGAGATTTAATATTTCTGCAAATTCATATGAAAGACATAAGCAAAGATAAATACAGTCTGGAAACCTGCGGAATCTACTCAACGGGTTAATGAGCACGAGTCTGTAAGCCTCTACAATATACAAACTATTGGTTTCATCTGTTTTAAGTATATCAGATTTGGTAATGTTTTTAACCTGTTCAACAAATAACCTTTCTTATGCAGACATGTTTTTTTCTCATGCCAAACCCACTGATAACCATGATGTCACCCTTTTCCCCAATTCAGCTCTGTGGTCACTGAAATCAATGTTTTACTTCTTACTCTAGTGGGAGTAGGATCAAGCCAATGGCTTTCAAACCATACTGACTAAGGCAGAAGTGTTCACTGTTCAACTCTTTTATTAACACAGACTCATTTCAACACTTAACAATTCAGCCATTTTTTTTTTCAATTGAAAGAGGGACATGTTTGGCCATGAATCAAGTGCCTTTTATATGTGTGTAACCTTCTTAAGCCTCAAAAGGATTACCAGCTTCCCTTCTCTGTTATTTTAGTTATAAATTGATTTAATATAAAATAAAATTTGAGGCTATCACATTCCCTTCCCAAGGTTTAATTTTCTCTGGTAACATGACTAAGGTGTGTCAAACAATAACAATCCACATGAATCATGCACTACAAGGAGATCGAAAGATTTTGTTCAAACTCACAAATAAAACTCAAGAAAGATTATGGAACATACCTGTATCCTTTATATGCAGAGATAGATAATTTATTACTTCTAATCCTGAAAATTGTATTTATATCCATTCACAGTCAGGAGTTTGTCTGAATGGTTTTACTGCATACTTTGTCAACAGCAGTCTTAGATTTCTGACATGCAGCCACTAAGTTTTAGATCTTATATCTATTGAACACACCTGTGAAACTGAATTGCATCTTGGAAATAGGTTTTATTTACACCACATTATATCAAATATAATTTATGTCAGTTTCTGGTTTTGTGACTGGTTATTCTGCTGAGTGAAGATAGCCATATCATTTCAGAGAAAGAGACTGCTGATTTCTAGGTGAGTTAGACACAAAGAACGACTTATGTCTCAGGACTATGTAACTGAGAGGAGCAATTGTATCTTGGACTTATCCTACACAATCATGGGAACTGGTAAGTAAAGTTCCTGTGTCAACTGGGGTCAAAGAAATCCCTGGGAAATAAATATTCTACTGTTTTATACTCTTAAAGCCTGTGAAATTGGAAACTTTTACTCTAAAATGTTATTGCCTCAAGTAGGGGGAAAAGTAAATTTTCACGCACAGTAAGATGTTAAGCCTGCAGCTCCCGCCTCACAAAAAGCAGAAATAGTGTTTCTACTTCCATATATATCACACTGGAAATGTACCTGTGTAAAATATGCTTAAACAGCCTAACACAAAATAAGGTCAACTTTCTGGAACTATGAGGAGGAAAGAGTAGTTAACTTCAAAAGATCATTGCAAGAAAATTGACAGAGATGGGAAAACAAAACTATATTCATCTTGACTCCCTCTACAATTTAGGTTTAAGAAGATGAATGTTCTGTGTCTGTGATATGTATGCAAGGATCATCCAGTCAATCTCAGTCAACATGTCCACAGAGAAACTGTTCATTAGACTCTTAGAACCGTTCATCATTCTCTTAGACACAGAGAAACTGTTCATTATAAAGAACGTGATATTTTGCAAGAGACCGTGTGGAGCAGCACGGGACTCTGAAGTAAGCATGGCAGCTGAAAGCAACGAGGCACCTTCCCCTGTTCTATTCAAAATCCTAGAACACTTTTCTGAGACCTGTCCTCCAGCAATAAACACAAACGGTAAAGGCATTTGAAAGAAAAGTTTAAAAGAAAATTATAAAGAAAACAGTTATGCAATTTTGCTTCTGAGCTAGGGTGGGGAAAGGAGAAATTACCACTCCTGGATGCCAGTCTCCCGTTGCACTGGAAAGTGCCTGGGCATTATCATATGTTCTTTTTAATTCTAGCTTAGACTGCAAAAGATATCACTCTCCTGAGCAATGCATGAGCACACCAACTGAAAGTTGTTTTTCCCAAGACCAATAGGGCAGAGAGGTTGTGCAAGAAGTCCTTAGTTCAAAGTTTAAGAGTGACAGTCATGGATTGCTTGAGCTAATTTGGCTGACTTTGTGCTAAGCTAGCCCAAAAATGCTCTCACATTCTGTTCCATCGGCTTTTCTGTGGGACAAGTAACCTTCAGCCTAAAACCAGAAATGAAACAACTCAAATTAGGCCTTAAACCTGCCAGCCATTTGCAAAGCAAATAGTGCCTAAGTCTTGAGAGAACACAGAATAAGAATTGAAGCAGAGAAGACTAGAGTCAGTTTTCATCAGTTTGGGACATCTGAAAATGCCTTCTTAGACAACTTTAGAGGACTATGAAATTCATTCTCTGTACTGACTATTGAGCATTTACTATAGATACACCAAAGTTTACAATAAAAATCAGAATCTATTTGATGGTTTTAAGAAAATCCAGTATTCCTTATTTAATGGTATGTAGGATATATATGTTTGCTGCAAAGCAAGAAACATCATTTATGCAGAGTATTGTTATAAAATTGTAGGTAAAGCCACTCATCAGAGAAATAGTAACTGTATAATGAGAAGGAGGGGGAGAGAGAGAGAGAAAAAGAGAGCAAGAGAGAGGTGGAGAGGAAGAGGGAAGGAGAGAGAACACCTCCATTTATTGTCAACGAATATGGAAATCTGCACGTTCAGGTATGTTTTCCTGCATTCTACTTTGCTTGAAGGCTATGAAAGATCTATTACTACAAATCTAAATTAGGGGTTTTGAAATCAGAAGTGACTGATGATGAAACAACCAAGATGACTACATTTTTCTGCTGTAGAGGATGCACCAGTGTTTTACAATATCAAATGCAATATCATTGTGGAATAATATGCTGCATAAACGTAGCACCAGGATATTCTTCAACAGCAAGTCTATCTAGGCTGTATATTAAATCATCTTTTAATCTTTTTTTTTGGTTTGCAGCCCCCTGAATACACTCCAAAGGAGATATAGTCTCCTCATATAGGAAAACTGACTGATAATAGGCTTGCTTTTCTTAGATATCTTTCATGAGATCCCTAGTTGAGAGGTTTCCAGGGTCCCAAGACCACCAAGTCGAAAGAAATGAGTTACAATAAGCTACCTTCAATATGATTGCAAAATAATCGAATGATAAAAATTCCTTTTCTACACAGTCATTTCTCTTGCAACTACAAATGCAATGTTTGAGTGGGATATTCGCAAAAGCATTCTCGTGAACTGCACTTCTACTAGAACTGCATTTTCTTAGAAGGAAGGAAGGAAGAAAAAAAATACCAATTTACCTGTTAGTTGATAGATGTTGCGAGGATTTGATAAACTGGGGATAAACAGTTGCGGTATTTGGTGAGCTAATCATCTCTGGCTTTTCCTGCTGGGTTTAGATTGAAAAACAAAATTATGTAGGATTATGTTGACCTACAGGTCTCAGCAATACCAAGGTAGGCAATGACTCATTCAGAAAACACCGAGTCTGAATCACACAGTATTTTTTTCACTTGGACAAACACTTCTGAACAAAGGGAAAAGTGTTTAGGATTGGTTCAAGTATTTTTAAGCTCAAGTTACAGGTTTTTAATATGTAACAGCATGTGCTTGCCGATTTGAGTTTCTTAGGGAGCTCAGATGTATAGATAGGTCAAGATCCAAGAAATCAATCCCGATTTCCAGTTTTCTAATCTTCTACTGATGAATCATGAGAGACTGAATCCTGGACCTCTCCTGTTAAGTGATAGAGGAAAATGTGCTCCAGTGGATTCAAGAATATTACTTGCAGTGCTTTGAAAAGCCTAAATATTTATACAGGAGAGTGATTAAAACATTATCCTCTTTGCCACTAATATGGTTAGGGATTTTAACCTGAAAAGTATTTTGCAATGATAACTTGAAGTTAAGCTAGTTAGTTAGGTGGCACATTATGGATAACTAAGTTCCTCGTGTTAAGTTCCGTATTTACTTTAGGCTGTTTTCTTAAAAATGTAGTTTAAATTTTTACTCATGAGAATTAAACAAAATACTGGCTAAACACTTCTTTGTTTATAACAACATTTCCCCAAGGAGTAAATCTTCTGTTCCAGTTAATAATAAATGATATGGGATGGACTGCACTCAGCACTCTTTTTCATTCGGCTGATGTGCATTTCATGGCAGTGCTTTGCTGTGGGATGCCATGTCACTACTTGGAAGACATTTAAAAAATGTCAGCAGGGGAGCATAAGAAAGCTATGTTGCTGTTTCAGTTGATTCCCCTCCACGTTCTCTTGTACTGCCTCCTGTGTTAGTGAAACTGTATAGCTTTCAGACTGACTGTGTTACAAACTTCTAATACACTATTTAAAATGACATTTCTTTAGTTTGTTTTTACACAAGTCGTTAAATTACAGCACTCTGTTTCTGCTGGGTTCTTAAACAGGCAATGATGGCAGTGGTGGGCCTCAGCTGGAGAGTGAGGGGACACAGGTTCTGTGCTGAGAGCTGCTGACCCGCTGGGAGCTCAGGAAAGCTGAGAGGTTACTGGAGTCTTCGCAAACAAAGGAAGCTAAAAAACAATTATGTTTCCTGGGATTTGTCCATATTACAGCTATGACTGCCATCCTGTAATACTCACGTCATAAACCTGATGAAATCATAGTTTTGCTAGCAGTAAAAAAGATTATTTTTTCCAGTCTCCTCTATTTGTTTTATTTTTCATCAGAGTTTTCAGCATTTTGGGACCATTATTGGCTTTCAGTCAAGTTGTTTAGGGGAATGTCAAAACAGAAAATAGAGCAAAAAGCAAGGGTTTTGCTTCATTTGTGCTTCATATCAGCATAATTCACATTAGCTTTGTCTGATCTACATTGGCATAAACACAGGTGAATCAGGCTCAAAATCCCACCCTTCACAGTCCTTTCTATCTAGTCAGTTAACTACTTCTTTAAGAAATGATTGAAGATGTTACTTTTACACAAAGATGGAAGAAACACAAAGTTATTTCATACCTGTAGATTTTTTGCCTCTTCAGACCACCAGACTTCGAAGTCTTTTTGGAGCTTCATCTTGACTTTTTCCATAAGAAGCTGCAGGTGCTCAATCTCTACCTTCAGCCCTTTCAGGTGATTGAACATTGTTTTATAACTAATATGAGAAGAAGAAGGTGTATTACAGATCTTCCGACACGTATCTGAACAAAGCTTTATCCTACCTAGAACAGTTAACAGATTTAAACTAGAAAAGACTATGTAATAATCAGAGATGCAGGGGACACAGACAGCGTGGTGGTAGGAAGAGACATCTCATATTTTATAAGAGCTTCACTCAAGCAGGATCACTATTGATTAACAATTAAAATACAGGTTCAATCAAATATTCAATAATCAATTATTTCTTTTGATTTCTCAGGATGTTACCATTAATAAACAATTGGTTGACAGAGCCTGGATTCAGATAAGAGCTGAGACTGATTCCCCTTTCAGATGGAAGCTTCATTAATGAGGCCTCCTGGCTAACATATAGTTGGAGATTTACCATCACAGATTGCACATAACATAAAGGCTAGTAAATTACTTAGAATTGATATCCTTGCATCTATTTTCTTCTATCCTCCTGGCTACGGCAACATTAGAGCAAGGATTGGTTAACCAACGCGTATTCTGCGTATTATTTACACTTAGTCAATGCTGCATAGCCCAAAGGTTTTCCTTATGTCAAGGAAGCCAGGATATTTCTGAATCAACCAAAAAGGTTCACAATACATTTGGATTCAAACAACAAGTTTCTAACACTAATCCTTAGGGAGGACATTAAGATATTTTTATTTATTTATAGCCATCGGCCCAAGCATAAATTTTCCCCGCTTGTGTACTGTGGCGTCTTACAGACAAACCAAGAGCATACACACAAATTTAAAAACTATTAGGGAACGACAAAGCTGACATTTTGAAAATGTCAGAGAAAACCCTGAGGGTAGCTGTGCGTGCAGAATTGTAACTAACTGGAATATACTGTCAGTATAATTTATCTTCTGAGGGATGGCAGAAGTTTGAGGTACAATTAATACCTTTTTTTTTCTTCTTCCATTTGCTTTCGAAGTTTCTCTTCTACTGGATCAAGCGTATTTAGCTCTTCAGAAGGACTGGAAACAGCTATAGGAGAAATGATCAGATGTAAGCAATGACCATATGATATCAAAAGAAGCAACTTCTAATTAGAATAAAACCTATTTTTTAAGAGGTAGGTAACGAAATGGGGACCATTAACCATTTCTCTCTTCTGGAAATGTTTCTTTAAATTCCTTATTTAGGCCTTACTTAGTGTAAGAGACACTCGATAACTAGTGATTTGAATTAAGTTGCTTTTCATTTTTTTTTTCCCAGTAAAGACTGGAATATTCATTTTAGATATGAATAAAAGGGACTTTACCAGTCCATTTTAAAAGTTTGTCTTTGTCATAAAACCCTACCAAATGCATTCAGCCTGACAGTTTTGGCTACAAAGACAAGACTAGAACAGCAATGTTGTGCCTGGAAATAGAGCACCAGAAAGGACAGTAAAAGACACATCCTGAAGGAGAAATTAACTTTGATAAGCAATAAATTCAGACAATTAGTATAAATAAGGAAAATGTCCTGAAACTATGTGAGAAATTTTTCAAGGTAAAGGAGAACTGAGGAAATACCTTAAAAGTAGCCTAAGTTAACCTAAGAAAGCAGCTTAGGAATTCCCTACCCTATAACAGAGCTAGTTAGCATGCAATACACAATATGCTTATTCTGACAAATGGCAAAACAGTCTTTCTATCATGGGTTATATGTTCAGCAGTGAAAGGAAATGTAAAGTTACCTGCTAGTGTTACAACAGTTTCTGTTTCTAGGATGAATGAGAACAGCTTAAGGTTCCCAAGAAAACATGTTTAACCTTTTTAACTGAAGAAAAATGAAAGAAACAAAAGATTTGCTGTACAATACATGCAAGTTTCCATTCCAACTATTATTTCTGCCAAGAAAATAAATTCTATGTCAACCTGTCATGAGGCCTGAGGAGTGCACCCTCTCTTCAAGGAGAGGAATTCTGTCTGGAACAAGAGGGCAGTAATGACCCCTCTCCGCTTGTCAACGGGCCAGCTGAAACCATTAATCTTTTGTTGTAGCACCCTGTAGCTTAATACAGATGCAACTGAAAAGCTTTTGGCGTACTTAATACAGTTAATGTTAATACAGACAGCCAAGGTGGATAAAGCCAATGCACAATTCTCATATCATACATCGAAAGGCTTTGCTGGATGAGCAGATCACAAAAGAAGGATAGGGTGAAGACATTTGTTGTGGAGAGGGTACCCTCAATAGATTAAAAAATAAACTGCTAGGAATGTTAAAGTGAATGCGCAAGCCAGGAGGTGCAAACATCATGGCAGAGGAGACGCTACAACAGTGGCATTATACAAGAAGTTATACACAATGGATAATAAGAGGGCCATCATAATCATGACAGAACCATTAAGGAAAGCAGTAAACCTTGCAATGATTACAGGGGATCAGGATTTTCTGATTTGTCAGATTTCATCCTCAGGAGAAGGCATAATGTGGGAAAGCGCAGGGAGCTTGTGGGGAGACACTTACTGCAGAGCTCCTGAGGCTTCACACTTGTGGCCTTCATGAATACACAGCATCAAGGCTTGAGAGAAATGTGCTCTTGTGGAACAAACTGAAGCAATTTAGGGAGTTACTGCCTCCCAAGTGAGCCGTGCTCACAGACCACGTGAGCATCCTTAGTATGTTTCCATGGAAAGCCAGCCAGACTTAGCTTGAGCTGTTTTCAGCAGTGGTTAAAGGGGATTCTCCTGAGCACACTGAAGTACATTTGGCCTATTTACACAACCTGTTACGGTGTCTGCGTTCAGGAGGTAGTGGCTCTAGCCCCTTACAATGAAGGGAAATAATACAGAGTGGAAGACAGTAACATCTTAAAATGCTAATGCTGTTTCTGAAGTGAAGAACATGAAAACATCACCGAATCCTGCTAGTCATTACAGAGCAATGCAAGGCCATAATATTGCAGCTTTCCTTCCCTGATTTATTTGGACATCTAGTACTTGGAAAAATATTTTTGCACTAGCTCTGAAAGGGCAGCCAAACTTAGGCAGAATTTTGTCACATATACAAAACCACCAAGAAAAATGCTTTTCTGCTGCTTATTACATGCTGTAGAAGGGATCATTTGGTTGCAAGTTATCTTCAGAAATAATAATAAAGCCTTTTATATGAGATGAGAACCTCTTATCTCACAAAGGCCCCAGCATCCTCGACACTGAATAGAGCTATGCCCTTTATCTCTTGCAATATGCTAGTGATGAAAGCAAGAAACACAGCTGTGGGCAAGGTGAGCAGCACAAAGTTTTGTGTATGTACAGAATGGAAAGAGATGAGTACACTGCAAGATGATGGGGCCCCAGCAGCAAAAATAGCATTGGATATTTCATCAAGTAAATGGCTAAAACTTAAGACATCCATCACTGTGTTCCAGTCGCAAAAGCAGAAGAGATCTGATCACAGTGTCAGGTGAAGTCCAGTGGTTAGTCAAGTCCAGGATGTGCGTACTTGGGCACTGCTTTGTGATTCTCTGATGTCTTTTCCCATGCTGTTGCAGTCTCCATTTCAGCTTTTTGTCATGCCTGCTCATTGCAACAATGTGCTTGTGAACTGAATAGCATTCTGCTCTGAAGACTAGACCTTTATGAATCTGCCTACTGTAATATATACAGACAAACACATGGCTCTCTCCTGATGTTCCAAGCAAAAGAGATCTATGGTCTGGTGGGGTGTATTTCAACCCTTTTGTTTGCTGCTGCTTCTGCCTTCTCCTCACTCCCTGCTACTTCTTTTCTCCCCTTCCCCCTTTACCTCTCCTAAATCCCTGCAGTGGCTTCTTTCTGCCCCTGGGCCCCTGCTGCTGCTGCCTCACAGCCCTCTCCTCCCACCAGCTCAGGCAATTTCAGCTACAGCTGAAGCTAGGAAGCTAAGGCAGAGCCTACTGGCTCATTGGATCTCGTGTGTAATGTTAGCATTCTTCAGTACGCAGGTTCAGTTATTTTAAAATAACATGAGAGGGCCAACTGAGTGGATAGACAGTAAAACAAAGAAAGCATAATATTTAATCACAAATTTAAGATAGACACCCAAGAAGAAATACTATCTTTATGCTACAGGTTTTTATTCCCCTAAAGAGTTTCTTTTTATTATGGTATGTCAGGTATATCTGCCTGCCCATGCAGAAACAGAAAATGTTTATTAAAACATCAAATCATTTTATCTGTGTATTAACTGCATATATACGAAGTATATGTAAATGATGAAAAACTGAAAATTCACAAGACCCAACTTTTGCCCATATACATTAAAAAATTTGCAATATGTTAAAAACTGCAGATGTGCTACTGCTGAAATGTTAACTATCAGATATAATTTCTGCAACTGCCCAGAAGAACACAAACTGGTATCTGCTTTGTTCACTCAGGGTTGACTTTTAATTCATTGATTGACAGTTTGTCATATGAAACTTGATTGTACAGTTCAGCTCTATGCTTTTAGTGCATCAACTGAGATGAGCCATTCAGCTGACTGCAATATCACGTGCACTTTTAGTGCCCCAGTGACCTCTCCTAGGAAACAAATGCAGTTGCTGCAATTTGATCCTGGACAATGCAGACCCAGGTTTCAGGGATGCAGGGGAGGTACGACGTGCATGTTTAGGAAAACATTGCCTCTGTGTATGTTAGGGGTTTCTGTTGGCATAACTCCATCCAATTCTGTACAGCAGAGCTATTTTAGCAGAAGTCAGCAATGTGCTCATAAAGAGTATTACTTCCTTTACATTAGCGTAACTGCACATACAGCTGAGTGGCAAAACTTATGAATTCCATGTTGTGAAGTCTTTTGTTAAGAGTACTGAGTCACACGAAGTAAAGAAGAAATTTTGACAGTGCCACATTGAGTAGTGGAATAGCTAACAACTTTTATATTTATCTTCAGGCTAACTGTTTTCATTTCATCTTCAGATACAACTCAATTGGTGGAGGGAGGCACAGGATACAATTGATACCAGCTGCCTGCTTAGAGAGGAAGGTGAGCTCTGCATAAGTTAACACTCGGTTCATATCATGAAGGTTTGTGGGTTATGGTTTGGTTTTTTTTTCGTAAAGAAGACCGTAAGAGGCATTTTAAGATATAATGATTTTATTCTAATGAAAGGGCAAATTTTGGAGCACAGGACGTAGTAAATTTTACAAGACATTCCACATCACCAAATCACACAGTACCAGCAAGAAAAGATAGCACCTGCTAAGCGGATCACTATTTCAAAGCAATATGGCAAGCATGGATGAAAAACAGTATTTCTAGCATGAGATACCAAGTGTTATCACGATAGTTTACTGCAAGCTGGCAACAACTTGAAATACCATGGCAGATTCTTGTCTACAGTCAGAAAATTTTGCAAGAAACTCTCAGTGACCCTGAACTTTATACTCTCTGGGGTGCTCATATATTTCTCGACCTGAGTGTATCCTAGAAGTCAAACTCCTAGGGATTTATTGTCTTGTGCCTCAAATAACATTGTGCCCTGCCCTCCAGCTGTACTTTTGCAGTCAAAGATTTTCATTTTTTCACTGGATAGTCTTGTGTTTATCTGCTTAAATTTATAGTTACTTGAAGTAACCATATTTAGAATTGACTTCAGTATCCAGTTCATATTTTTACTGCTTTATTTATCAGCTTTGCAGCTTTTGGCAAACTCGGGCTTCAGTGCTTTCAAACTGGAGCGTATGCTGTCATTTGGGTTTTTTAAAAAGAACTACCCATCCATTGTTATTCAGGATCAGCTTACAAGTAATATTCCCCTTCTTTCTTATTCCTCCCCTGGGCCATGTCACCCTGTTTGTCACCAGGCACCATGTGTGTACCTTATACAATAGCAAAGATGGGTATGCACAATGAAACTCAGGAGAAGATGAAAATACCCTAATGTCTGGAAGAGTATATTATGGGTTTTAGCGCAATTTACTCCTTACCCTAATGCAATAGGTTTTTGAAAATTTCGCCCATTGAAACAAACTGTCCTATTTTCATCACTTTACAAATTTGTGCATGTGTGGGGTATTAAGGGCATGTGTAGTTTGTTGATTTTTAGTAAAAGGGTCCATTGGTATGCTGCTTTTCTTTGTGTCATTGTATTGTTTATTGTTTTACTGGCTTAATATTGGCTCAAACTAACTGACTTCCAATGCACACCTGGAAAGTGGAGCTATTTTTTCCAGTCTCTGTGAGATGTTTTGGCTAACTACAGACTCACACTTCAATTCCTTCAAGTTTCTTCTTTGAAACTAGTCATCTGTATATTTGCTCCTGAAAATACATGGCATATGAAACAGAAGGCGTTGCCTTCATGTCAGCTGCACAAAAGCCATAAAAGTTTCTGAAACCATTGTGGCTAGAAGTTCTCTGTTGGTTTCCAAATATACAAGTACAATAGACTGGAAAAAAAAAAAGGCAGCTTCAAGTTTAATATATTCTGTACACGCTGGTTGATCTAGTGGACTAGTAATATAGCTGGGTCTTAGTCAGGAAACCCCTACCAACTCAGATTCTTGCCTATGTTTAATAAATGCATTTTACCATTTGATTACATGAGATTATTGTTGCATTGTTTATCTTGTTCATAATATTAGATAAAACCACACCTGATATTTGAATGATCTTTCTCTGCCTCCCAAGAAGGGGCGTGGTTTGTCATCCATACATTTTGAGGCTTTGTTAGCATTCATTTCTACAACATCCAAGAGCTTTCATGGAAAAAAAAGTCTCTTTGATAAGTTTTTTCATGCTCTTCTTGAATGAAAAGGATGAAAAACACTTCTGAAGTTGGTTGCTTATCATGAAACTCAGACATTAGGAATACGCTGCCACCAGTGTGCAGACTGCAGTTGCAATAAGACCATAACATTTGTAAAGCAATGCCTGGTCAAGATTAAGAACTTGCCTGAGAACAATATAGCGTAACTTTACTGGCAATAAGAAATATCTAAGGGTGCTAAAGGTGCAGTCACACTGAGTGTCACACAGCATAGGAGAGATGCTGAAGCTTAGTGCAACGACATTTCTTACTGGGGATTGTCAGATAAGCAGATGTACAGTTCGCAGTTCTAAGTACCAGCCTTACTGTGCCTGAGCAATATACACAGGCATGCACAGTAAATCCTGTGCTTGCAGGTCACATTTAGGAATGCAGTGCACACAGCAACTGTGGGATGAATTCAATAAGTCTAATGTTTTCTAAAACTAAGGGGTGTTTTACCTGCATTCTGTGTGGAGCTCTGGCTGTGGTTGTCAGTACAAACACTCTCAACAATGCACAAAAACATTTATTTTGGACTGTACACTGAATTTATATCAATGCCATTTGAAAGAATACTAAGGAAAAATAAGTATACATGTTTTATACTTAACTGCTGCTGTTTCAGCTGTGTATAGGTCATGCAACTGGTGTGTCACTTCAAGTTAGACAATAAATCAGGTTTTGACCTTGATTCAAGAAGTGAATACTAACCAAAAAAATGTATATGGGCGTATCAGCCTGAACAATTTTGTTCTTTCTGCTGCAAGGTATTAGTAAAAGACCTTTCATCTGCAAAAGAGAAGTAGAGGAGATGGAAAACAGAAAGGAAAATTACACCGTTGTTGGTGAAATCAATATATTATGAGCATAGGGTTGCACCATACAGTGTTTAGCTTAATCCTTGCCCCAGATAAGACAAAAAGGTGTTGGGCCTGAAGCACCTCTATCACAGATCTGATTTTTTTTTCTGTGCAAATAGCAGGGAATATGTGCTAAGACCTCACATCAGTAAAGTGTACAATAAAGACCAAAGCACCACAGAAGTTTTGTTTCCACTCTCCTACCTGGCTACTCCATTAACCCTCTAAAATTGTTTCCTGAAAGCTATTCTAAATGTTGGTATGATGTACGAGTTTTCCAGGAAATTTCTGAAGCCACAACCATGGGATTTCATGTCAGCAGGGAAGTTATTCTTTAAGAAGATTCATTTTGATGTTGTTCAGTGTTCTGGCACATGTGCTAGATCAGGGCCATCCATATACAACCTGGGCAGCTATGGGGACCAGATTATGGTTTTGGGACCCTCTGTCCCTGCTGGCCACACTCATAGCCCACATTGAGTGCCACACTTTTGCTGGTCCTCCCATGTACGTACCTGTTGGCTGCAGCTGCAGAACAGCTAGGCTGCCCGTGGTGGGCTACCAGCTCAAGAAGGTGCAAGAAGAATACAGGTATTTAGGCATTTCTCATAACTCAGCTCTTTCTTATGACCTATGAAGGAAAGGACATCGAGCTCGATGTTCTGGTAGCTGCTGGCTGAATTACACTCTACTGTATACTGATAAGAGACAATCACGACATACCCAGAAACAATTACAACTTATCCACAAGATTCTTATCTAGAGAAGTATATCCATCCTCTGTACATTTGTGGGATATTATTACTAACTACTTGTTCCAAGTCATTATTTTCTTTGATCTTAAACATGCCAACATTTCTGAGCAAAGGAGTTGTGAATTAATTCTTTTAGCCATTAGCTCCATTTTTTGTTTACAGTTCCTTAGATTACAGAACTTTTGTTTGTTACAAAGAACCCTCACACAGGAAACCTTGATTGATAGAGAACTAGTCAAGCTGCCCAACACGCTCACTGGACATAGCCAAGAAGAAAGAAGTTTTGAGCATCTTAAACTGTAAGTTACTTTTGGTTATCCTACCAGCTTTTTAGAGCCAATAAAGAGAGGCTAGTCTGAGATACACTGAAGCTAAAGCAAACAAGCTTAGGCCTAGAATCAGTGGACTGTGTGCATAAAACCAAATTTATGTTCTGCTCACTCCACCTCAACTCCTGTCTTAGAATTACAGGATCATTCTGGTTGGAAGGGACCTTGGAAGGCTGCATGGTCCAACCTACAGCTCAAAGTTGAGTGAAAACTGAATCAGATTAGGTTCTCCAGACATGTCGCAAAAATCTCCAAGGACAGAGATCCTTCAGACTTCTCTGAGGACCTCTTTTAATGTGTTACTATTCTCATAGCAACTTTTTCCTAATATCTTAATCTTAGTAGACCAAATCAGAGAATTGAAAGCTTCATCTCCAGATTCTGTCTTGCTTACTTAATAGTCGGCAGGAGTCTCTAAATAATAATGCAATTCCCACTGAAATTTTCAGTATTTCAGAACAAATACTTATTGCAAGGGAGCTTACAGAGACTGCAAGCTGTTCCTACAACAGTGAAATGCTGAAGTCAATGTCAATAAAACTGAGAACTGGATAGCTGTGCTACAAGTTCATGACTTCTAATAAAAATATCACTTGATCCAAAGATGTGTCTGCTCTTTTTTGAGATCTGATAAGCTGAAGTTGAGTGGATCGCAGGGGAAATTGAATAGGAACCTATCAGTAATCTCAGAATTTTCTCTGACAGTTCAGGAGAGCATTTTTGCAAAGATCTCCAATGAAGATGCAATATTCTCTTTCTTCAAGACACAATGTAAGGGAAAACTCATGGCTGCCTCTAGAATTGCACCTATTAAAACCTGCCAAAAAGAGTAACAGAAAGAACACAGCAACAAATAAAACTACAAAACACCCTGGAATGACTGAAGAGAAGCTTATAGAAAGAAAAGTCTGCGTGGGCTTGAGGCCTGAATGGCCAGGTTTAAGAAATGTCTTCTTATTAGAATATACTCCTACAGTTTTAAGCTTCATTCCTACTTAATACTGGGAAAACCCCAAAATATATTACCTAAGAAACATCAAGTACTGCCACCAGGGAATCACTGCTGCTTGTCTAGCTGCTGCTTCAAATCCGTGGTTCTTTTCCCTGATAGTAATCATCTTTACAGAAGAACTTGGTACACACAGAAATACAAAAGCTCTTCAAGAGCTCAGAGTTTTAGCCTTATATTCTGCTGACTTAAAGCACAAAATAGCATGTGAAACCAAGTCTGTTAGGGTGTGTAACTTCACAGTTACCACAGGCTAAAGCCTACGCTTTTTTCCTCCAAGACAAATTTGGAGTAACTACAATGACTTAAATACAGTGCAGTAACAAGAAGCTACACAGATCCTCTAATCTACATACAATATCCTATATAACTACTTATATATGTCTTCAAAATTAATTGTCCATCACTATTTCAAGCATTTGCTTAAAAACTGATTTGGTAAATATTTCTAAAAGCACTTCATAGGTTACAGTAAATGCACAAAGCAAATTAAAAAGTAACTTTATCTTTGTCAGAGTATAACTCTTGTCTTAAAAAAAGGCAGAGGTACTTGTTTCTGAATTTTCAGCCAGTTTTGCTATTGATATCTTTGTCTTAGCAATAGTGAAAATCGTCATCCTTTTTAACAAGAACAATCTTACCAGATCTCTGTCAAGCTCAGAATTCCAAAAATAAACCTTAAACCTTAACCATTTCTGATTTTTTTCCTTTGAAATAGAAAGACTGAAGAAATGAAACCCATCACTAAAAAGAGTGGCCTTGATGCCACTAGAGGTCACCCTAGGAATAAAATCAGTGCCCTGCATGCACAAGAACAGCGAGCGAACTTTTACAAAAACACCGCTGTTGCTTGAGATTTCAAGCATAAATATATAGAACGTAACACACAGAAACATTGTGCATATAAAAATTGTGAATTTCTAAGAGAAATCTTTCCCTTACTCTGAGGGCATTGCAAACTGACTACACTGCTCTTTTCATTTTTTTTTTTTTTTTTTAAGCTAAAAGTACACATTTGACAGACTGGAAATACATGAACCCACACACATGGTATTAGAGGAAGCATCTTTGGATGGCTAGCATCACTAGGGACATGTTGCTTTATCTCTTGTAAAAAAAATAAATCTTAAAATTCTGGACTTCAAACAGATTATTTCTCTGAAGTGCTTTATTTAGCCCATACATAAGATATCTATCATATTTCAGCACCCGGAATGATGGTCTTAAAACAGGCCATCTATTATTCTCCATGGACTGCGTTGGATTTGTGTGGGAAAACACAGGCTGCCACTTTCCTCAGCTTCTGTCATTTTGTGATTGAAAACACTTGTGTCTCTTCATTTCATGGCATTAGTACAGATCAAGACTCTCCTGCTTCATATGAACAAAGTTAAAAGGCATCTCAGTTACAAGATGTAAGGCAGTGAAAGAAACTGAGCTCATTTTATTTAAATATGGATTTATTTAAATAAGAGATCAACTCTGATGCAAACCAGCAGTTTGGAAGTGCTATGTGCTTTCCATTCACACAGTTCACAGCAGATGAGTTCAAGACAGTTATTAATTATTAGCCTAATCAATGTTATATATGTTATATATATGTAGGATGCTGCGATGGTTGCAGAGAAAACTATCATATGCTGCCTAAACATACCTTGTATCCTCAACAGATAAAAAACATAGTGGCCCAGCCTTTCTAGTGGCATGGGCTATACTGGAAGTGTTCAAGGTCAGGTTGGACGGGGCTTTCAGCAACATGATCTAGTGAAAGATGTCCCTGCCCATGGCAGGGGGGTTGGACTAAATGATCTGTAAATGTCCCTTCCAACCCAAACCATTCTCTGATTGTATGATAGCTCACTCTGGACAAGTGAGAGCAGCAGTGCCCAATTCTATCTCTCCAGATACGCAGAAATGTATCAGACAACATATTTGCATTCCATCAGGTATAGGATATACAGTAGGGGCAGCTTCTCAGAGCACCACAAGATAGTGCATTGGAGGAATAGTTTCTTTGAAATTCTTTCCTAACACTGGCTGGATTATTCCTGCAGTAGTACCCCGATGCATTATACAGCGCTGTCTGTCCCTGCTTTATTCTGGTACTGATCATGCTGTTCTTTCACTTCTAATCAAGGAAAGGTGAGGAAGCAGAATGAAACACACTATAGAGGTACACATAGCATGGTAGGAACAAGGGCATAAACTGATACTAATATCTTTAGACCAGGTATGTAACTTTAAAAATGTAGGAAAAGATGTAGGCAAAGCTATAGAGAGAACACAGATAAAGAGAAAGCTCCCTATTTTTGCTTAAAACAAATGTGTATTACAAATCCAAATATAAAAATAACAGATGCTAAAATCCTTGCTCTCAGACATTTGCCACTCCAAATCAAATGCTGGTATGCATTTTCGGGGATTCAAATATATCCGTTATTTTTGACTCACCTAGTCATTTCATTTTTCATGAGGAATGGGCTTTTTCAAAGGAAGTTTGCTCAAAAAATAACTTGGGAACAGTTCTTTGAATAACAGCAGAAATACAAAATCTTATTTCTAAAAGCCAAGTTACGAAACCTGAGAAAACAAGTTATTTTTTTAATAAAATGTTGATAAAACTAGGCCTTAATGGTGAAATCCTTACAAAGGATGCAGATTCATTAAAAAGACCCATATTTTCCGTCTTTACCCATGTTAGATTGTACAAATTTTTTTTGTTTTCAAATAGCTCTACAGATACAATGGAGTTGGACAGAAAGAAAGAGATTAATTTGGTCCCAACAAATCTCCCCAGAAGCAGAAATGTTTTGCCATCTCTTTATGTTTTCAGGAGAATCCCAAAAGAACTGATAGGTTGCTACTAGCCCAGATTTCGAAAATTACATAAAAAGAGAAGGGAGGCTCATGGAGAACAAGAATAAGAAAAAAATTTGAAATGGAAAGCTTCAAAACTGCATTTCAACTGAACTGATAAAGTAACTGCAATTATCGATAATGATGGGCATGCTGTGCTGAAGATGCTGCATCACTGTCCGCAGACTCTACCATTCATGTGAATTTAGAAGACACATTTCATACTGCACATAATGAATGACCCTTCTGTGTATGAAGCTTTGTGAGGATCTGCTTGAAGCTGACTGAACAGCGTGGGGGACATGAAGATTTACTAAACTTTTCTGCTGATAGGGGCAGTTCAGCCCGGAGTATGTTCAAGAGCTAACCCAACAGAGGCCTCTACTTGAGATGCAGTTGAATAGACAAACTGTGCTAGTCTCAGTTCAGTTTCTTCTGTTATGGAAAGTTATTGTACAAAATATGCTTTTGCTAGCATGGCTGCCTGTGCGTAGAAGTATATTCCCATTACAATATGTCATAGGATTTCCTGTGTCATCAGGCAAGTCCAACTTAGGATTCAGTCTTCAGCCAGTGCTGGTGAATATTATTACATTAGCCTAATTGTCTCTTTGTAATCACGTTCTATCAATGCAAAACTGGAATAAGATAATGAAGAATCAGGTCCTGCATTTTACTGAATGCTAGATTAAAGCATCTTAAGATAATGCTTCATTGGAATCACATAAAATATGTTTTTCTTCTACAACATTGTAAGCCCCAGGGAGGGCTTTTGTTACCACCCTTTTCTTCCATCTTTTCCACCCAGAAGCATGCTGGTGACCCAATGTTTTTGCTCTGTCAGTACTTCAATAGTGTGCACACTATTTCATTTTAAATACTGCCTAAAAATGCAGTTAAGCATGTCTTTCTGAAAGCTCTTACTGAATAAATGAAGTTATTTGCATAATAATGTAATCTTACAATTAATAAAGATGGAAGTCACACTGAGAGTGAATCCTTGCAATTTTACACAAAGTATTCAGTGTTTCTGGTTGCGTACTGAAACACTGAAAAACATGGAGCACTCCCCTGCCTCCAATGAAACCTCCCATCTATTTGTGTCCTTTGTTAACTTCCAGCATATGGCGTTTTAAAAGAGATAGCTAAGAACAATGGGCTAAGTAGTGGAGTTTTCCTTCAATAAGAAATCCACATCTTAAGCATAGCCAGGAGGGAAACAGATCTACACTGTTTAAAATCCAACTAGAATAGTTTCTTAAAGAGTTTTAACCATAAAATGCTTTAAGTTAGGGGAAAAAAAAAAAAGGCAGCTGGAAGATGTTAACTTGGTTTCTAATTGAAACAATGGTGTGTTTTATTTCATGTTGGGATTTCAAGAGACTCTTAATTAGACTTTTTACCATGTAGTTTTCATTTAAAAATATCTTGATGACATTCTGGTCATCAAGAAGATCCTGAGAGACTTGACACCTGTTACTCCTTGGAAGAACATTCATCCAAAAAGGCAGGCAGGCAAATAATACTCCCCAACTCATAGAATAAATATTAAGTCAAAATATCCAGAGTATTTAAAGGAATAATGAAGAGGGGGAAAAAAAGTCTGGAAAATACTTTGTGCGGTCCAGACTTAGTGATGATAAGCAGATAGCAATGATCAACACAAAAGCCAAAAACACATGGCTTGCCTGCTATGTTGTGGAATACTAATAGGATATTTACAATGTGAATGTATAGCTGGTAAAGTCACTACTATGTCATTTCCTAAGGACATGAAAAAATCATGCTTACCTGTTTTATGAAAAGCAGCTTAGATAGTTATTGAAAACAGCATTTGCAACACAATTTGCTATATAGTAAAAAATCAGTATACAAGACCAGATGTTATCATGCAGATTGAAACACATAGTCAGAATACATCGATTCATTTTTTGAAACACTGAATAAGGAATTCTCATAAACAACATTGATGTGAGTCATCTTGATGTAACTTCTTAAAGTGGCATAAAATCAGTAAATAGACAGTATTAAAACATGGAGTGAATTAAAGAAAGAATTCATGTGATACTGAAGATATCACCTTTAGATTTAACTTCAGATATACTAGAATGGAATGAATAGAATAGAATAGGACAGAACAGAACAGAACAATTCAGTTGGATGGGAGCTACAAAGATCATCCAGTCCAACTGCCTGACCACTTCTGGGCTGACCAAGTTAAAGCATGTTATTAAGGGCATTGCCCAAATGCTTCTTAAATGGCATCGACCACCTCTCTAGGAAGCCTGTTCCAATGTTTGACAACCTTCTTGGTAAAGAAATGTTTCCTAATATTAAGTCTCAGCCTCCCCTGATTTTGGCAGCTTTGAATCATTCCTGTGCATTCTGTCCCTGGACACCAGGGAGAAGAGATCAGCATCTCCTTCACTTCCCCGTCTCATACTGATCAAAATAAACCGAGTTTAACTCCTGGGCTTTACTGACGTGGACAGCATTAATTTTCAGTACTGATTTTTAGACAAAAATAAAAAAGGATAAAGGTATCAAATGATAACATCTTCAACAGAGCTTGAGATGCATAGCTAAATTAGAAAGAGAAAGTAGAATCTCTTTTGCTAGTCTGCAGTAACTTATTTTCCCAACTTTTGGGAGAAAAAGAAAGCCCCCAAATTTTTCTGTCTCTTATTAAGAGACAAATATTGTTCACTGTGTTATGTATACATAGAAATAAAACCATCAACTGCAATCTGGTCTGAGTTAGCTCCATCTTTTATATGAAGAAGGTCCATCCCAAAAACATTTTGGGATTCTTTTGTGGATCTGAGGGGGGATTAAAGTGTTACTGCCCCAGCAGTTTTCTGTCACATTTTAGCTGAAGTTTAATGTCCCCAAAGTGGAATTCTCATATGAATACTCCTGGGCTGTTTCAGTACAAAGTCAGTGGAGTCAGCTTAAAGCATCTTAAAGCAAATTTGGATGACTTTACACTTATTTGAAAAACTTACATAGACACTTTTAGCTTCACAGCTGTGTCAACAGAAACTGCAAGAAATAACTTCTCAACTTCTATAACTAGATGCGAAAGAAATGACCTGTCTATGCCTTCAGTCCCTCTTGGAACGAGGAAAACTAAAAAGGTTGTTAGACAGATAGTGGCAACATGACTAGAAGCTCAGTCTCAGGACAAATCAATGTTTGTTAATGGGAATTCAAATTAGAGTCATCGGAGAGAAAAAAAAAAACCAACCTAAAAATGAGGAGAGCTTAGATGTCTCTGTTCTTGTTTTGGTCACCCTGAAAAGAAAGCAAGCCAATACCAAACCCCCTAACCTATAAGACCTTTGCATTATTTTTCTCACCACCCATTAAATCCGATGCCTTTGGAGCTAAATCGCTGGCAAAGTTCACAGAGACCATGTTCTTTATGGTATGCATCAATATTGTGGCAAAAGCTGTCATAGAAAATACAACCTGCCCCACAAGCAGATCCAGCCCTGGGAGAGAGCTTGTTGCCCCTGTTGTATCCTATTATATCTGAAATGTTTTACTCTTACCTAAAGCTGCCCTCTGAATGTGCCTCTGGGTTATTTCTCCTTTCAGATGGTCTGTAAAAGACACAAAATGCAAATAGTTAGAATTCAAAATGTCAAAAATCAATGAAGTCATTGCTTATTTCCCACCATTTGAAAACCCCTGTGCTGGTGGCCAGTTTAAGGGGATTTTTTGTGATCCACAGGACAAGTAGCTTTCTGAGCGCTCTCCTTCTTGCTACTGCAAGTAAACAAGTAGGCACAATTTGGGTCTACATGCCCTCAGGTTTAACTGAAAATGAACTTATTTACTGTCAAGAACTTTCACAGGATAATGATCTCCTGCTGCTAGATACAAAAGAAGTCCACGTGAGGCTAGAAGACATACAGAATTCCAAGTATTTGTTCAAACAGACTAAAAGGCACTAGCAGTGGAAATGAGATACTAGGTCATCCAGTCCACCCCTCTACCAGTGAAGAATCGGTTCCCTATAGTCCATTTTTTCCTGTTCGTCCAGTTTAGTTTTAAATATTCCATGTGCTAGAGCTTCTGCAAGTTCTGCTACTCAATAGAACTTGCTGTGTAGATGTCACTGGTCTTCAATCAAAATTTTTCTTTAATTTCATTATCTCATTATTCCTAGTTAGGCTCTCATGCTCCATATAATTCACCTTTACCCTTCTTCTATTAATTTTCTCCTTGATCTATGACACTGTTCCAGTTCACCCGTTATTTCAAACAATAATTAGATTACCACATGGGAAGCCATTATTCATAGATATTAATGGAACCAATAAGGGAAAAACATAACCCTAAATGTGCAATTTCAGCAGTATATGTGTTCTGAGGGAGGATGGGGTTATGTCTTTCAAGTCTTCAAATTAAAACAATTTCTAAGCATAAACTTGTCCATAGTCTTTACTAAGCTATACATCTGGACGCCAGGGAAAGAAAAAAAAAAATCTATGCTGGGATTCACTTTTTTTTCCCAGACCTATGATTATGTTAGCTTGCATTCTGAATTAAAAATATCCTTTTGCTTACAAGCAAAAACTTCTACAGTAAGCTAATCAGAGCAAATTAAGTCATTAAAAGCTGACAAATGCTTAACTGGAAAATGTGAAAAACCATTTAAATTCACAGATCATGAGAATTACGCTATTCTGTAAGCACGAAAGAACCATGAAAAATTAAACTTCTTTGGGAATTATGTGAATAATTTTAAACTATTTAGTAGCCTAAACCAGCCAAAACCCAGCCCAAACCATGGTACATTGTAGAATAGTTATTGTATGCAATACGTTGCAGTATAACAGCCAAGTTATGTTGTTTTCAATGTTTTTAGAAAACAAACTGAAACAAAAACCCCTACCCACTCCTTGTCCATAAAAGAAACATTGCAGATTCCTATTTTTCTGCAGAGGAAGGTTTATTCTTTTCAATTATTTCTACTTAAACTAATGAATTCTTCTGTTCTTAAAGTTATCTCTAAAATTAAGAAAAGCCTTCAGCTACTAAGGAGCAGCCTAACTGAAAGAACTAACATCGCTTACCTCAGCTATACCAAATAAATCCTCCACATCAGCTATCCTAACACTTAACCAAAAAACCCATTCAAATAAGTAAAGCTCCTGATTTCTGTAACTGCAAACAAAAATCCCTTGATTAATAATTTTTACCAATAAAGGCCCAGTTAAATAATAAACACTCATGCTATTTGTGCTTTGAAAGCTTTATATAGCAACTCAAGTTGATGTCAATACTCAGTGAAATGTGATTAAATGTACCAGTTTTTTCCTTAAATTGCTTTTTGCTATTCTGGATATTTATATCCTTTATTCTATTGTACTGTATGGCACAGGGTGGTGTTACTCATTCAATATTGAGCCATGAAACAGTTATGAAACAATTTGTTGTCATCTTGAGATTCAGCTCAGTGGATTACCATTAATTTAGGTGCCTCAGAAAGCCATCTATTCATGTATCTTCATGTGGGGGCTCAGAAACTCACTTAAGCACTGTGTTTTGCAGAAGGCAATGCCACTGTCATTTGAAAAAATGGTTCTAGTAGTGAGAATATGCTGTTCATCAAAAACCAACTGAAAATAAAGGTGACATACGAGTTCTCTATCCTGTCAATACATGTTTCTAGTAGCATGCATTTGGTTTGCGAGGCAAGGTTTTGGTAGCAGGGGGGCTACAGGAGTGGCTTCTGTGAGAAGCTGCTAGAAGCTTCCCCTACGTCAGACAGAGCCAATGCCAGCTGGTTCCAAGATGGGCCTGCCACTGGCCAAGGCCGAGCCCATCGTTAACGGTGGTAGCACCTCCATTAAATAACATATTTAAGAAGGTGAACAACAGCAGTGTGGGGAGAGCAGTGAGAATATGTGAGAGAAACAACTCTGCAGACACCAAGGTCAGTGAGGAAGGAGGGGGAAGAGGTGCTCCAGGCACCGGAGCAGAGATACCCTGGCAGCCCCTGGTGAAGACTATGGTGAGGCAGGCTGTCCCCCTGCAGCCCATGGAGGTTAACGGCGGAGCAGATACCCATCTGCAGTCCATGGAGGACCCCACACCAGAGCAGGTGGATGCCCAAAGGAGTCTGTGACCCTGTGGGAAGCCCATGCTGAAGCAGGCTCCTGGCAGGACCTGTGGACCCATGGAGAGAGGAGCCCATGCTGGAGCAGGTTTGCTGGCAGGACTTGTGACCCTGTGGGGACCCACGTTGAACAGCATTTTCTTCCTGAAGGACTGCACCCCGTGGAAGGGACCCACACTGGAGCAGCTTGTGAAGAACTGCAGTCCATGGGAAGGATTCAAGTTGGAGAAGTTCATGGAGAACTGTCTCCTGTTGATGGGACTCCATGCTGGAGCTGCAGAAGCGTGTGAAGAGACCTCCCCCTGAGGACGGAGGAGCGGCAGAGACAACGTGTGATGAACTGATTGCAACCCCCATTCCCTGTCCCCCTGAGCAGCTTCTGGAGAGGAGGTAGAGAAAGTTGAGCCCAGGAAGAAGGGAGAGTTAGGAGGAAGGTGTTTTAAGATTTGGATTATATTTCTCATTACCCTACTCTGACTTCCAATTGGCAATAAATTAAATCAATTTCCCCGAGTTGAGTCTGTTTTGCCCATGATGGTAATTGCTGAGTGTTCTGTCTGTCCTTGTCTCGACCCATAAGCCTTTTGTATATATTTTCTCATCACTGTCCAGCTGAGGAGGGAATGATAGAGTGGCTTTGGTGGGCACCTGGCATCCAGCCAGGGTCAACCCACCACATAGCGTTATTTCTCTTTCTTTAACCTTGCTAGAAACAGATCAGCAGCAATCAAAATGTTTTGCATAAATTTCTATCAAGTAGCAACAAGGTCAACAGAAAAACAGAAGCCAAACAAGTCAATGAAAGTAAGATCGAATAGATAGATAACAGCTTGCAGTCAATACAAATATGTGGAAACGGAAGAATATGGGAACTAGTTTTTACATGATTATAGCCAAGAGGCTTGACTTCCAATTACCTAGAATTTACTCTCAGTACAGCTGGGACAGGGAGCACAGTGGCTGCAGAAGCCCTACTTTTATTGCAAGCTTTGTTAGGCCAGCCAGCAGTGTGGAACTGTCCCAAATGCTCCTCCTTCCCTTCACTCTAGCCTTTGTACACTTCTGCTCCATCCATGACATGGACCATGATAGTGTAAGAAATCTCATCTTTCTTCTACTTGGCAGATTTATGAAAGAATTAAAAGTTTGAACCATACCACTTGTAATCAGAGGGGAAGCAAAGAAAACTCCTTCTGCTAGAAAAAAAATAATCCAGTCTTACCATTCTTATAGCAAAAGACTTTTTCTTTTATGCATAGAAATAGAAAGGTGAAATTTACCCAATTCATATAGTCCAACCTGCCTTTTCAGGGCACCAAAAACTGAACTTAATTTCGCAGAACACTTTCTGAGGATAAATTGTAATCATATTACGGGAAAAGTAGCCCAAACAGGAATTCTGGTTCAGAGGACATGATGGTATCATGAGGCACCTGACTACAATTCCATACCAAGACTTAGCCAGATGTGATTGAATCTTTCAATTTGTTTTAATCCAATTTAAAATTTGACCGTTTATTTAGATTTCCTCTGGAAAAAAGCCTGTTTTTCATGTAGAAACTCTTAATTTTGACAAAACCTTAACATTTTCTGTACATGTTTTTGATTAAACTAATCTTGCTCTGTTTTCACTACAAATACTTGTGGGGGAGAATGAATGTTTCTGACCTGATCTACTCTTTTTGCCTCTGAGAGCACCATCAACCCAATGCAAGGCTTGAAGTTGATAAGTGACAGAAGTAGGGGATGATTCTCGTACTGTTGCCTGCACAAACCTTCCCATATAAACAAATGGAAGATTTCAGTCTTTAGTACTGCCAGTTCTACAACCTTCATAAACACAAATATTTACTCGAAGAAATATGAAGAATCACATTGCTGTAAAAAACCCCCATGCCTTCTGATTCCAACAGTGTAAAGTCGTAGACAAGGTAGTGCTTAAATGTGGTTTGCAAAAATCGAATTTAAGACTTGGCAAACATCTCTCAACATATGGCTAATTATGTTTTCTGAAGTTTCACCAAACAAGAAGCTAAAAATAGGTCTGCAGCTGATACCAAATATTTTTTTTCCAGTGGAGTCATTCTTCATTTGGAGATAACAGTCCCAATAAAATGTTGAATGCTGCAACTCCACATGTTTTGGCAAAAAACGTATTTTTGGGGAATTTAGGAATTCACTCAGCATGCAGCCAGCTGTCATTAAGGCTGTGATAAATCTGTTGGTTTTGGCCTGAGTTTCTGGACACATGTACCATCCTGAGGTATGGAAAAGAGATGAACTGGTAACACAGAACTTAAGCTCTGTGACAGGAGACAAAAGCAAGGAGGGAAATGGAGAAGACAAAATGGAACAGAGAAGTCTAATTAAGACTGATGTAAAGCAGAGGAAAGTATCGTATATGCTGACTAAATATGACAGAACCCATAACTTGAATAGTATGGCTGTCCTTTAACTTCTGGTCTTTGTGTTCTTCCAGACTGTTTCAAGGAGCTGAAATTATTTTCCAATTTATTACAGACAATGAATGCTTTGACAATACTGCACATGCTTCAGGGCAATACAAAAATGAGTATGTTACAGTTAAAGAAATATTGATTTAAAAAAGTTTTTTGGTTTTGTTTGAGTCCACATTACAGGTTTTAAAGCTTCTCTTATGTTTTATCAGACCTTCCATATAATACTATTATAAGGTTTCAAAGACTGCTAACTTAAAGGATAAAAATACCAGAGAAGCTAAGAGTACACATACAAACTTAACTCCCTCCCTTTGAGAATATTTGTTGTTATTGATGTGGATTAGACCTTTAACTTGATGCGGGGTCTCTTCTGACTTAATAATTGATGGGCTGGAGCCTTTGTTAATAACCTCTCATCTGTTACTGTTTTTTACACATTGCTATTATTTTACATTTTCCAAGCCTGTGTTTAGCTTAAGAAGTCACTTCATCCAGAAGATTCTGAAACCTTCACACCTCAACTAGGATGCAGTATCTCTTTCTTTCTCCATCTTTAAATAATTTTTGGTGCTACACAAAATATGGAATCATAGAATCACAGAACGGTTTGGGTTGGAAGGGACCTTAAAGATCATCTAGTTCCAACCCCCCTGCCATGGGCAGGGACACCTCCCACTAGACCAGGCTGCTCAAGGCCCCATCCAGCCTGGCCTTAGACACTTCCAGGGATGGGGCATTGACAGCTTCCCTGGGCAACCTGTTCCAGTGCCTCACTACCTTCACAGTAAAGAATTTCTTCCTAATATCTCACCTAAATCTACCCTCTTTCAGTTTAAAACCATTACCCCTCATCCTATCGCTACACTCCCTGATAAAGAGTCCCTCCCCATCTTTCCTGTAGGCCTCCTTTAGGTACTGGAAGGCTGCTGTAAGGTCTCCCTGGAGCCTTCTCTTCTCTGGGCTGAACAACCCCAACTCTCTCAGCCTGTCCTCACAGCATAGGTGCTCCAGCCCTCTCATCATCTTCGTGGCCCTTCTACATCCTCTTATGCATCCTGGGAACCTCCAGTTCCTGGAACTCACCCTCCAGGGCATTTTGGGTCCCTGGTAATGCCATATGGTTTAAGTGTTAGGTCTTTTTTTTCTGCTTCTCACACCACCCCACCAGCGAGTAGGCTGGGGGTGCACAAGAAGTTGGGAGGAGACACAGCCGGGATAGCTGACCCCAACTGACCAAAGGGATATTCCATACTACATAACATCATGCTTAGCAAAAAAAAAAAACAGCTAGGGAGAAGAAGAAGGAAAAAGGGACATTTGGCATGATGGTATTTGTCTTCCCAAGTCACCGATGGAGCCCTGCTTTCCTGGGGATGGCTGAACACCTGGCTGCCAATGGGAAGGAATGAAAGAATTACTTATTTTGCTTTGCTTGTGCATGCAGCTTTTGCTTTACCTATTAAACTGTCTTTATTCCAACCCACAAGTTTTCTCTCTCCCTTCCAATTCTTTCCTCCATCCCACTGCGGAGGGAGGTAAGCGAGTGGTGGTGTGGTGCTTAGTTGCCAGCCAGCCAGGGTTAAATGATGACAGGAAACATATGGGGTTGTTTGTAATGCAGTGCCCCTACGTATGCAGTTGGACCCAGCTATCACCCAACTATGAAGACCTACTCAAGACTCTGGATCTATTAAATTTGATTCATAAAGTTGCGTGCATCTACTTGAGTCAGATAAGGAGTCCTGAACAAGCACAAATTAAAGTTGTATGCTCAGCAAATAATCACTGAGATAGATAGGCTTTTAGAGACAGAGAGGAGGGTAATCACATAACTTCCGTGAGCCTTCTAGAGATATATTTTTAACTGAGCTTGAGGTCAGAGTTGTAACAGCTTACAAAGAATTTCTGAAAGTTGGAGACATTGAACCCAAATGGAGATATCTGAATGGAGCAATTTTTCAAATGGAGAATATTCAGAGATAGTTATTGGAAATCTTACCAGATATGTTAGAATCATAGAATCATAGGGTTGGAAGGGACCTCTGGAGATCATCTAGTCCAACCCCCCTGCCAGAGCAGGGTCACCTAGAGCAGGTTGCACAGGAACGCATCCAGATGGGTTTTGAATGTCTCCAGAGACGGAGACTCCCCCACCTCTCTGGGCAGCCTGTTCCAGTGCTCTGACACCCTCAAAGTAAAGAAGTTCCTCCTCATGTTTAGGTGGAACTTCCTATGCTCAAGTTTGTGCCCATTACCTCTTGTCCTGTTGCTGGGCACCACTGAAAAGAGCCTGGCCCCATCCTCGTGACACCCACCCTTTAAGTATTTATAACTGTTGATAAGATCCCCGCTCAGTTGTCTTTTTCCAGACTGAAGAGACCCAAATCCCTCAGTCTTTCTTCATAAGAGAGGTGTTCCAGTCCCCTAATCATCTTGGTAGCCCTTTGCTGCACCCTCTCCAGCAGTTCCCTGTCCCTCTTAAACTGGGGAGCCCAGAACTGGACACGGTACTCCAGGTGTGGCCTCACCAGGGCAGAGTAGAGGGGGAGGATGACCTCCCTCGACCTGCTGGCCACACTCTTCTTGATGCACCCCAGGAAGCCATTGGCCTTCTTCGCCACGAGGGCACGTTGCTGGCTCATGGTCATCCTGTTGTCCACCAGGACTTCCAGGTCTCTTTCCACTGAGCTGCTCTCCAGCCAGTTAGCCCCCAACCTGTACTGGTGCATGGGGTTATTCCTCCCCAGGTGCAGCACCCTAAACTTGCCCTTATTGAATTTCATAAGGTTCCTCTTTGCCCAGATCTCCAACCTGTCCAGTATCTCTGTATGGCGGCACAGCCTTCTGGTGTGTCAGCCACCCCCCCCATCAGTGAACTTGCTGAGGGTGCGCTCTATCCCCTCATCCAGGTCATTGATGAATATACTGAAGAGGACTGGGCCCAGTACTGACCCCTGGGGAACACCACTTGTCACTGACCTCCACTCACTGTCCTTCTCTTATGGCAAAAAAATGTCAATCGGTTCTATTAAGACAACACACGGGGACAAAGTAGTCTTCACTAGTAACCTGGCTCAACACTATTTCTGACGCCAATGCTCTATTTTGGGATATATGGTCGGCCAAATCCCCATCTAAGTCCTAACTTTCAGGAAGCCCTCGGAGGCATCAGGAAAGAAAACCCACTACTATTGCAGCACTCAGAGCCTCCTGACTATAGTATACACATTTTTCAAGGTATGAAACACAGCCCTCATCAGCATTAAAAATATATTAATGAAAATACTTGAGGTAACATACTGTAAAGTAGAACCTGCTGCAGCAGATTTCTGCCTTTTGTTCACTGAAGAAACATCTGCGGCAGTTTAAGATTTTACTGGCTCTCCTTTCTCCTTTTCCTTCTCCCTCCCCTCCTTCCCAAGGCTTGCTGTCAGAAGGATACTGCCCCCACAGCAGAGCAGGTAGAAGCAAATGTCTGCCTGCATTCTGTCTAATCCAGCACAGTTTGGCATCTCAGCAAAAATATACTGGCAATTTAAGCTGTGACACTACCATCGAGTCAACTGGAATATCTAAATACTAGTAAACACTTTCTGCCAGCTGCTGGGAAGAAAGGGTCGGAGACAGTAACTACCACCGAAGAGATGTGGCAGACCACTGGGAGTGAGGTAGCTGATAGTATTTAATAGAAGTCATCAGAGACCCCAGCAAAAACGACAGGTTCAGAATTGGAAGCACAATCTAACTTCCACACAAAATCCATAGCTGCAAACCACAGCCTAAACTCAGCACATGAACAAACACACTTGGAAATACACAATTTTCCCAACATACTCTCATTCTTTGAAGTTTAAATATCACAGATTCAAATGCATACATTTTACTATGATGTAGGATATTGCACATTTTAAGATTACTATTTAAAATAGATGACTGGGGCATGTTCCCTTCCTTGCCATACTCACCTGAGACAATCACAGTTTTTATCGACACATTTACAGGCAGAAAGCTTACGAGACAGCAGTCTCTCTCACTCATTGCTAAAGGATGTCACTGTATTTGACTTCACTGATTATTCCTTGAGCCACTCAATATATAGTCCTCTGAACTCTGTCCCCATTTCTACACATTTATTTCTAACCTCTATATTAAGTCTCCTCCACATTTCCTACACATTCTCATTAGAATTCCATTCATCTAAGTGGGGGAAATGCTAGCATGTACCACACCTCCCATTCACCCAAACGCACAGGACTCCTTTCCGTAGAAAGCAGAGTACGGGAAGTGGCTAGTGCATACAAATTCCTAACAGTCCACATACACAATACTGGGATATCTAGGATAACCAACAGAAAGCACTAAGGGCTCTGGACTGCAGTTCAACATCTCCTTGAAACCGGAACTCAGAACCTGGATGGTTTCTGACTTTAGAAACAAATGCTCAGACGTTTATTCTGTCATCCCAAGGTTGGCTGTCACTACCCAGCTGGGTATTTTTTAAGTTGAACTCAGTGCTGCCCAGGCAGTTTTAGCCAAGCACGATGTTTAGCAGCAAACATAGTCCAAGAGTGTTCAGCAGAAGGACACCTCATTTCTGGATCCTCAATGGGCAGGAGATAGGCAGCTCAGTCAATAAAGCAGTGCTTCTGTATGCTCTAGCAAAGGCAGTTTGCTGTATTTCAAGAATTAAAGTGTACAGTTGTTATTTTTTTTTTCTTTAGATAGCTCTCCTGACTTTAGGTGCCTAAATTTCATTTAAGATATACCTTAGATGCCAGAGTGTTATTCTTGGTGCTGTCCAAAGTTAACAAATATTCTGTGTATCTATCATCTTTTTATATGCCATAAAAGAGACACAAATGATGCACATCTGGAAACTGTTAATCTTTTGTTTATCACATCTATTTTTTCATAAATTAAATATTACGTGGTCCCAAAAAGCATGGCTAAAAAGCAATGCCATATGGATAAGGAATGATAATCTGTGAATTTAGTACTCTGGATGCTCACATGACTAAATGCAGCTTATCTCTTGATTATTTCTGAGAAATTAATGTAAAGAGAAAGAATAAGGAAAATGAAGTCAGAGAAACAGCTTTGTATATAGCTCCTCTTTTTTTTTTCTTAATGTCCAAATTTAAGAAGCTTAAAAAATAAATAAAGGGTCTTAAAGCACAAATAGGCAAAGTCAAAGACAAAGAATTTTACCCCCAACAAGTTTTCTGCTAATAATATATTGGTCTCAGTTAATATTTTGAACAGAGAGTGAACATATCCAAGTATAAGATGGACACGGTTATTTTCTGTTACAATACTGCCTTCGCGGCTTTGTAATTTATATGCAACAATTTGATGTCTAGTTTCATTTTGTGATATTTTTTCTGGCCAGGGCTGCCCAACAGAAAATTAAGTATACAGTTCCAGGCCTTACTATATACATCAGTTTCACAACCTTTTAAAATTTTGCTATTTTACCCAAGAAACTGACCTGGAATTGAGCTGATATTGCCATGTGACTTCTGGTCAGATGAGACAGACTGATGTTAGGAATCTGACAGATATGACACAAAATTAAAAATCTAATAAATTTAAAAAAATCTACAGTGCTGGAGATGATTAAATATGCTACCATGTTTTGAGGGCATGTCAAGGTGATGGAAACAAGGTCAGTGTGAGAATGGGTGTATGACTTATTTTTTCGCTGCTCGTTTACTTGTAATATATATACCAAGTCTTTGAGAAATGGCTTTTTGAGTGTTAGTAAAATCTGAAGTAGCTTCCTCTGAAAAGAAAGTATATATTTGCTGTTGTGGATAAGCCTAAGTCTGCTTCTTGAATTGCTCATCAGTTTAAAACGCAACCTGATTCAATATAACTGGCATAATGACATCATCAGCTCTGAACAGACATCCTCCCTCAGCCTTAACTAAAGTGCATGAGAACATCTTCATAATACAGCTATTCTCTGCTGATTGCACTCCTTCTGCAACGTTCACAATCAGCTGTAGTGACATCACTAGTGCTACATGATTTAGGAACTAGATTTGATTAGAAAAAAACAGCTGTTGTATTTTAGTACACGTAGGTATGTATGCCTATACTGCAAGTCTGCATGAATGCTGTCCAGATGTGTAAATGAACCACATGATCCTACAAAAAACAATTTTCTATATCTGTGCTCATGAAGGGGTATCATTCTTTGCCAGCGCTACTCTGAATAAGCTAAGGTCTACTTTTCTAGAGTCTGAAGGTTTGATTCTTCAGTCATAAAATCTCAGGCCATCCAGTACTAGGCAGACATGATAAAGGAAAACTTTTTGTACAAAAGACTGTAAGATTTAAAAAAAACCCCTATAATATAGCATTAACTATCATCTAGCCTCTTCTCTTTAAAAGAGCAAATTTAATAGACTGACTTAAGAGCTTACTAGGCTAATAAAAGAGCAAAAGGCAGTGTTGCAATTGAGCAATGAATACAAGTTTTCAGCCTGTAGACAGCGTACAATCAGAAAATCTGTTACTGAGAGGTACTTTTCCAAGTTTATAGTCATGCCAGTTCATAGCTTGGTTAAATCCAATGAGCTTGGCCCATTTGCTTTTAGTTATTCTAGTGAAAACCTTAAGTACAAAGTGTTTACTTGGTTTCTTCCTGAGCATAGCTTTTTCCCCTGAAAATACTTCTGTTTCTAAAGAACAGAACATCACTTGTAATAATTAGAAAATGAAAATGTTGCCTGCATATGTAGATTCCAACAGAGATCCAAAGAAAACATTAACATCTTAGGCCTGGAGTGACTGTTACACTAATAAGGTTCCTCTGTGTAAAGAATAGCACATCAGGGGAGCATAATAGAGCTGTTCAAATGAATTCATTCAGTTTGGTATTTTCTGAATAAGTCATTTGACAAATCGTGCTTTCTCATTCTAAGACCCATTCAGCCTATGCACTGTCACCCAGGGACATTGCCTATTGTTTGAAAGTAAAACCAAACATATGTAAGCTACTCCAAGACAATGGACAATATTTAGCATTGGCATAAACATATGCATTGCCCCTTGAAGCCAAAAGACTTGTACCTTCCAAAATAAGTTTCCTGAGTCTGCTGCAAAGACGATTTTATATTACCGAAGATGGTATCCTCTTCTTACAGGGAGGAGCAGAAAAAGGAGAAAGGCTGCCAGAAAGCTCCAAGGGCTCCAGCTCCCTGGTTCTTTTGACAATCTCGGCTCAACAGGGCAGGGAAGACAAATTCTATGCCAACTAAGGACTGACAAAGACATAGCAGTGACATCTTTCCTTCTGTCTTTTCTGACAATTGCCCAAGCATGAGCACGCGCTGGAGCAGTAGCAGAACAGACAGCTCTGTCACAGCTGCCATCAATCTAGATGTACCTCTGAAGTGAGACAAGAGTTAGGCCTATAATGTTTACATTGCTTACCCTAAATATAGCAAAGATGGAATGCCTCTCCTGGTTTCAGGAAGGCACAGTAATGCTTTACAGGCTACTATAATAGAGTTTATGTTCTTGCCTGTTTTTACTCCTTGTTGCACGTGTTACTATAAGTTTCCTGGGGACTCTCATTCAGCTGAAAATACTTTATTATTCATTGCTTAATCATAGGGTGTTAAGAATCACACAAAGCACTACTCCAACACAATGGGAGCCCTGCTTACATTGCAGTGACTTCTGAGATTCTAGGCAAAAATTCTCATGTAAATCAAAAATATGATTTGTTGATTACAAACAAGGCAGTTAATAGATTACTCTGACTCACCATGAACACTGTGAAGAAACAAAAATATCATTAACGTGAACCTTTCACTGAACTGCTAGCAAGAAAGAAAAATATATTCCTGTCACTCTGTGCTTTATATTACAAGCCAACTGGCTGCTCCTAGAACAAGAAAATAGGTTGTGAAAACTTTCATCCCAGTGCTGAGTCTGCCCCAAGATGGTAGCAACCAGTTACCATTTTATAGCTATCTATCTGCCAGGCCTGTGCGAAATGCATGACATCTATTCTGCATTACAGCACCTTGACATAGATCTTATGAAAGACACTGTAGGAGATCACAGCATTTTTATATTGTGCTCTACAGATACCTGGCTAAACTGAGCAGTGAAATCATGCTTGAAGTGACTTGGGCACCAGTAGAAAAAGAACCTTAACAGAATCAGGGTGAAAGTAAGTTATATTTCATCATGGAAAGAAGGAAATAAGTTAAAATGGAAGGAGTTGTAACCAAAGAGAAAAATAAGATGAAGCATCCTGCAAAGCAAAGTAAATCACATTTCTAACAAAGGACAAACTGCAGATGGTGAAAAGGTGGTTAAGAAAATAAAATATGCAGAAACTTAGCTGTTTTTCTGTGTTTTCAATTCCATGCTTCCAAAAATCAAAACGTAACATTTAAAAAATATATTCCAAAACTGCAGTCATAATGGCACGATGATTAGATACTTATCCAAAACAAACACACATAGGAACTATGTTTTTTCAGCATTAGGTTGCAAAACAATTGGGCCAAGAAATTAAGGAGAAAGAATCTGAAGACTGTGTCAGCCATGCTGAATGGCTTCAGCTTTAACAGCTACTGCTATTTTTGGTGGACACATAAACATGCCTCGTTTATTACAAAACTGCTTTTGAAACTGACCTGGTGATCAGAAACAGACTGGGGCTTCTAGGCACTGGGCCACATTGAATAACATCCCAGCTGGGAAATTACATCTGGGGGACTGTTTGTCCCCATGGCCTATTTTCTCTTCTGTTTTTCTCACAGATGGCGGCAGGTTTTGCAGAGCTAATGTGCTTTGCCATGTTAGTCATAAGTGACATCCTTCAAGAGTAAACAGCATAGTTACACACCCGAGATTAAATACGGCAGAAATACTACTTGTGTTCTTTTTTCTGACACAACTGTTGTGTCATGAGACCAAGATTGACTCTGTTAAGTGGCAGAGGACATCTGCAACATGCAGGCAGCTTCCCAGGAGAGAAGAAATCAGTGGAGACTAAGTGTATCGAGGCTTTATTTTTATATATATCCCAGTGGTAGAACAGAAGTGGTGATGCAGCAGGCAAGCAATCTCTTATTTTTCAGAGCGCTTCCAGTCTACACTGAAGTGTACTTGCCAAATCTTCTACTTCTCATGGTAAAGTACTGTTTCAGTTTGTTCTAGATCACTGATTTGGCTGTTCATCTGGAATTTCTCAGGTACTGAGGAGTCCAGCTGGGGTAGCAGCTGCCAGGCAGACAAAAATCCTGGACACATAAATCATTGTACATGCAGAATGCGTGCAGAGTGACACTAAGCAGGCTTTGTAGAAGTCATCTGGGCACACACAGTACGTTTGACACCTACAGAGTGTTGGACGGGTTGCACAGGCGAGTGCCCGCTTGCACATACTCAGCATATCCTGAGCATGTTAGATTCACCGCACTGCTCAGATCTCTGTCAGTGACGAAAATCTGGGACTCTTGTTTTTTTAATGTCAAGCACTGATGGATACGTTAATGCTTGGTTCTCAGGGAGCTCTCCACATCAAGAACGGGCTCTGATCAAGGAACAAGGTAAATAGCAAATAGCAAATTCTCTTGCTGTTCTTGCAAGTTACATCTCTTGTGATGCAGAACTCAGTGTCATGTTTAAGGGCAGTATACAACACTTCCACAGGGTGAAACACTTGCTTGTAAAATAACAAAAGGCATTGAAAGACCACATGTCATACCTGTTGTATCATTCCTGAAGACTAGGAATAAGAAAGCATTTAAAGGTAACCAGCTTTTAAATAGAGGACAGTCCTAAATTGACTGGCTGAGCGCACAACAATGGATTGCTCTCAACATCAGAAGACTGAGCAGCCTCAGTGGTATCAAGTTTGATGAAATTGTGAGTGTAGTTCAAGGAGGCAACTTTAGAGACTGATGGACTATATTGCAATATATTTCACAGTGTAAGTGATATTATTTGTCTATTTAAAACAATTACTACTATATCTAATGCTTGTTGCCCTTTATCAACTAAAACAATAAAGCCAAATGTGAAAATATTTTCAGAATTTTCTTTTCAATCCTTACACAAGTAGAACTCAAACTGACCTCAGCTAGAGTTTTTCTTGAGTGAGGATTTCAAGAATTCAAGTTCTGTGGACTTTAAAGGTCTCTGCTGAGAACAGCAATTCATACTAAGCTACCTGAAGAATGAAACACTGTGGAATGATATTATTGAGTTATCTGTTCATTAAATCTGCATACTGAATTCATTTATTTATGAGTTGTTTGCATCTCATTTGAACCAGATTTGCCTGTGGAATGTAACCTTTCTTGAAGTTTCTCAATCCCCTTTTCAACACAATCTTGCCATTTTTCTTCTGGACTAGTCATTTCCAGTAAAATTCACTGAGGACATATATCAGATATAAGTCTGCGTAAGTACTTGATATTTTCTGGAATTAAACTAGAACAGTGAATTATACTAATCAGCAGCTATGAAGTCTCAATGTTTATTTCCATAAAAGAACAAGTATCTCAGAATATTACACTGAAGAATGGAATGCATTTCAAAGCACAGTAATTTCTCCCTTATTATAGCCTCACTTCATTCATGGCTGAAACTATGTCCGGTTGGCTAATGTCTCTAACTCAGAACATTTATATTAATATAAAATCAATAGATAATACCACCAATAGTACTGAGCTTTAAGAAAGCAACACATTGATTTTGATGAATTTTCTTTCATATAGCAAATCATCACAGCATTTTCATTTCATTTAGGTGCCATGTAAAGCATGGCATTGTTCTTCAACAGAAGAATTCTGTCCTTCCTGAGTACATATACTTCTTCAGCAAATGTTTGAAAAATGCTTTTTGCTCGTGCGTGACTTCCCTCAATTCTTTCAGTCCATATAATCATGACCTAATATATGGATAACATTCCTAATATCATCCTTGGGATTCTAGTTCTTAACTAACTGATTCTCCTTTTTCAAAGTAATTTATTGCCTGCATGTGAAGCGAAAACAACGTAGCCAACAGAATGCTCTCAGACTGCTTCTGCCTGAAAACCATCGCTTCATCTTATTTCATTTCTTATCTATGCAAAAAGTTTGGTATCAGTTCCCTTCATAAAGTTGCGCAGGTATAAAGAAAAACCTTGCACAAAATATTCTTACTTTGGGGTTTAAAAGTAGGTCTGCTTGGCTTATCTCCAGGGGAGGTAGAGTGACCATAACAAAATAATTTTTTCTGTATACGTACATAGAATCTTGGACATTGAGAATAAGGTGATTATAGATTCAGGTTTTACATTATTTAGGTTCTGGTTAGTTTTTACATTTAACTTTGCATTCACAGAAATAACAGTGTGAGGTACAAGACAGTGAATCAGAATCAATATTATCCTTGAGCACTGCTATGTCTTGTCCTCACTCTCCTCCAGTCCTCACCATTTCAGTGTAACACTCCATTAACTGTGATACATAAGGTTAATTATTTGAATAATTTGCAAGCAAATTAAATGAAGACTCTTCAGTAATCTTGCTTTACAATACTAGGACATGCTCTCCCTAAAGATTATGATTGGCTTTGGTATCCTATGATCTTGTGCACTAAAATCAAAGCTTGAAATGAGGCAGAGCAGTGCAACATCTCAGCATTCCTGTGGGTATAGCTGCATCATCAACATCATGTGCACATAATCCACCCACCTACCCTTTTTCATTCTGAGAGTGCTTGTTTCCTCACATAGTTATTACTCCCACATGAGTCTGCCCTTCCTCTCCCAGCTTCAATCATAATGTTAGCTGATTTCTGGACGGACTAAAAACAACAGCTGCTCCCCTCTGGGCATTAAATACCATTTAGTATGCTTTTTTTCCTTTAGGAAAACCTAAACCTAATAGTAGTATAAATACCCCAGAATAGACAGACATTTATATGGATGAACTGGAAATCTTTACTAATCTTAAACGCATCTAACACGTAGCACATTCTTGTATATAGGCAACTTTTTTAGTCACTAAATTCGAATTAATATAGCAGTTTAATTTACACTGAAAACAGTATTTTTAATCCCCCAACTCTAATTTGCTGTGTGATCAATGTGGTAGCTGTTGGGCCTTTTTTTTTGTTCTTTAATGCTTTGCATTAAACTTTTGCATTAAAGTCTACATCTGTAGATGTAGACTTCTTACTGTCAGAATCCTTTAATGCAGAATGTTCTTGGTAATGGTGTAAAACTACTTTGTTGATAACAGTGTCCTAGAAATAAAACTCCCATTAACCCTGATAAGGAGAGAAGTCTTGACTTCAGAGGTTTTATCTTCGTTTCTCACCATCCAGCTGTATTTTAACATGCAATAAATTAAATTAATTTTCTCCAACCTGAATTTGTTTTGCCTGTGATGGTAATTGGTAAGTGATCTCCCGATTTTTTATCTTGACTCATGAGCTTTTTCTTCTTACTTTCTCAACCTGTTCTGCTGAGGAAGAGGAGTGAGAGAGCAGCTGGATAGGCACCTTGCAGCCAGCCAAGGTTGACCCATCACAATGTGCTAGGCACAATCACTCAATTTTTTGCATGAAGAAATTCTATACCTTCACTTTTCTGAAACAAAATACTTGGCTTCAGCATCAAATTTTCTTCACCGAGTCTTTTTCAGTAACGACAAAAGGATCTATAGTTCTTGTTAGAGACCCTACGCCTTTGGAAATGATGCAACAGGAAAACACTTGCAGTGGCACAGCATGTTTTTTCCACAAGAAAGTAAGTGGTTTTTTTTTTAAGCCAGAGAAATACACAGTTTTAAAGTTCTTAATGTTGGACTAGAAAGGCGAAAATTTACTTTATGTCAGTGCTGGCCCACTTTCAACTTCTCCTACGCTGGTTACAGCGTTCTCATTAGTTCCCTGACCTTTCAGTTATTTCTTTCCAGTTTTACTCATGTTGGTTTTCTGTATTTGTCTTTCAAAGTCTAGTCCTTGGGTACATTCTCCAGTCATAGGTAAACAATTCTGAATAGTTCACTCAAACCAATCCAAACAAATCTATATGTTCAAAATTCTCTACTTTTTGTGGTGTATTTATGCAGTATATTGACTTTCAAAAAGAAGTGCCCTTCAATGCTTGCACCAAAGCCCTCTGCTCCTTTATTTTTGCCTCCACAGAGTTTGTGTGATGATGCAGTAAACAGGATCACTAAAATGACCTGGCTTAGAAACATTTCCCTCTTCTTCTTTTTTTTTTTTTTTTAAGTATCAGAAAAAGACAATTTTCATCCTACAATAAAAGTCACCTTCTTATTTCTAGGAGGTCAGTGTGAAAAGTAAGCATTATGGAAAATCTAAGACATACATATTATTTTCCATAAAAATAATTTAAAAATCTCTGCATTCTCTGCAGTGCTGTTAAACATAAAAGAGGACAGAATCCAAGAATATGTGATATAGTAGCAAAGAGGCATACTAGCCACAATGCCTCGTTTCTGATATTATAGTCACTCCATACAAGCTCCAGCTCCCATCTAGACACTGTTTTCCTTAATCTTTTTATGCAAGCAATAACACCAGCAAAAGCCTACCAAGAAAATCTTACTGCTAATTTCTTTTTCCAGTCCTAACTTCCTGATGTTTTTGAAATGCTAGTGTAATTGAAGAAGTGGTTGGAGTATTCTGTGTACTTTTTACAGCAAAACACTAATATTTCCAAAGTCAGAACGAAAGAGTATTTATGACTTAAAAGTTATAGCCAACTGCTGTCACTATCTCAAAATATAATCAGAGTGCATGAAGTGGGCTCTACGGCCTCTGTGGTGCATAGTTTTATACTATTAAGTGTAGCTTGGAAATAACAGAAACTGATATTGATGGGATCTGTTCTTCATTGTGCACAACAAGGCAGCCAGGAATGCTTAAGGAAACCGAAACAACAATAAAAGTAAATTAAAGATCTAGTTGCAGGCCGCAGATGACTTTTATTTCTCCTACCACATTTTCAGTAAAAATTTGGCAGGTTAGTAACTTTACTGAGCATCTTTAATGGTCTTCTGGGTATGTATGCTATGATGAGACAGACTTAACTGAAAAATTGCTTCAGGCTGCTAAACTATATAAACTCGTGTAATTGCATCGGCTAAGCTGAATAAGCTAGAAAGTGTCATACTGGATCCAAAGATTTAATAATTGTTAGAGAGGTGCTAATAGGCAGATTTATTAACAACTATGATCAAAAGAAGGCTGGATAGGAGAAAAGGATAGATGAATATAATATAGTATAAGCGCTAATGTTCACATGCTGCATAAAGTTACACAGAAAGCGTTAACGGAAGGACTGTAAAATATGATCACTCTCAAGCCTCAGACATCAGTGTTTAAAAACCATCCACAAAGTAGCGTACATCTGCATAATCTGCATAGATCAGCATATGGAAACCTATAAAAGGATACAACATGGATGGAATCTCTTGCTTATACAGTAGCATTCCAGTATGAACTAAATGAAAAGACCATTTTTTCATTTTACTACCAAAATAAAAAAAATGGAGAGTAACAAAATTAATTTTCAATTTGAAAATACTTTACTTGTAACTGCACTTTATATACCAAAACAAAACTAAAATGAGTAATTTTGTGCATTTTTGCTTAGAACTATGGAGACATTTCTAGTTTGATTCTTAAAGGAGCTTTTCAATATTCATGTGGACTACAAGCTATTACAATTTCCTAAAAGAGGCATATAAGCGTTGTCAAGTTCAGCACAAGACTACTGACTTGTTACACAGCTGCTTGTTTTGTTCAAGGCATCACTTTGGTTTTTTAGGTTACATATACATATGAATATGCACTCAGATTTTTTGCATCATTCCTGTTCCCCGAATATACTTCACTGTTTCACTTCTAACACTGAAGAACTTAATGAAAAACAAATTTTAAACCAGATGCTTTTAATTGCAGCAAAATCCATACTCTGCTGCATTATAGCTATTAGAAGTTTTGCCTAACTTACTGGGGAAAAACCCACAGCGATTCAGTCCAAACCAAGGATTTCTTTTAGATTTTGCTGGGATCCATGGAAACAGTCTTGAGAGGCTACATCTACATTGTTTTGTTACATTATTTCTGAGAGCTGCCACAGCAGACTCCTGCAAGTCTCAAAGGACTTACAGACCACACAAGTCTTGTCCCAGCATGACACTACAACTGGTACCTTCAGGACTGGCATGTGTCCCACCACCTCTTGTACTGTGCCCCACACCCTCCAAACAGTTGTTCTCCCCCTATGACATTGGCAACATATATACAGTGTATATAAGGCTTCTGTCTTCAAGCATCAGTCGCAGCCCCAGGCACTGAGAAAGATCTGCTTGTGGGTGGCTGCTTGTTGCTGGTGTTCACTATGCCTGCTCCAAAATGGATTTCAACTTCAGCAAGGAAAGAAGTTTGACACTCAGTGCTGACTTTCGCTCATTGAGGCCGAGAAATCTCTTGGGCTTATCACAGAGGAGTACATCTAGGAGATCAAAGTAAATCAGGACAATGTGGACTTCAGCAGAGAAAAAAAGGTCGTATCCTCATGTGATAGCTCATGTTCACACCTGTGCACACCACTGCCCAAAAGCTGCAGGCATTATTTACCTTGGAGATGCTTCCTGTTACTTGGAAAATAACACGCATCATCCTCCACAGTATGTTTAACCTGCTTTTCCAAGTTTACCAGGGGGAAAAGCTGACTTGGCAGGATTTAAGTGAGCTTGTATGGATGCTGGAGAGACCCATAGTTGCAAGGTAGATATTGAAATTCTACTTGCACGGGCCAATCTGTGGATATCCATGCACAAGTTCTGTACTGACATTTATGTTCTGGCCAGCCTGAAGGAGACAAATGAGCCTACTGAGAGAAGGCAGGTTGATTCAAGTGTCGTGTCATCTAGAAATAGCCCAGTGTTCAGAATACTGCTGCAGCAGGGCTCAGCACCTGATGTCTCTGGTTCTGGATACCTTCCAAACATCCTTTGTGCTGTGGTTTGAAAACACAGTGCCAACCAACATGACTGAGGCTTTCCTCATAGCTGACATAACTTTAAATATACTGCATAATATCTCTGAGGGACTTGTGGTGTACCCAAAGGTGATTGGGAGGGGAATATGGCAGTAGCTACCATTTATGACCACAGAGAATATAATCATGGCTAGGGTGAAAGTACAGAGCACTTGTCAGGAGTGCCATGAGATTTTTGTCCTTTCCCAGAAGTCAGCTGCTGTTATAAGACAAGAAGTGATGACATTGACTTCATTGTCCACAGCTGTGCTCGTGCCATCCAAAGAGGAAGGAGACAGAAACTAGACCTGGATGCCACGTTGTCTTTAAATATAGACCCTCACAGACCGTATCTGGAAGATGGAAGAGACTCGGTCCACCTGAATGTGTGCATATAGGAAGACACGGACCTGACCTCCAAGGACTCTAGGGATGGAGGACAAAACTGTGTTTCACATCTGACAGAAAGCCTGGATAGCCAATTTTTAGGAAAGAAGCCACAGGCTTGGAATCAATAAAACTCAGAAATCAAAGGCTGCTAGGAGGATCGAATAAGACCTAGCTTGGGGCTCACTGTATCTGTAGGTGATTTTTGGCTTTGAACAATCTGAAACTGGAGCCATGCAAATTCTGTTGTGGCCCTAAGGCAAAAAATGACAAAACCCCCCACCAAGCTGAGGCACTCCTCAAAATTGCTCTAATTAATCTGTACAAAGGAAGTGCAGAGGGGCAATTCAACAATGAAAACTTCTTTTATCAGAAGCTACATAAATTTATAGATAAATACACTCCTTAATCCATAGATATCACAATTTTAAATTATGGGTTTGGATCCTTTTATCCCAAAATAAAAATCAGAAAATCCAATGTTAATACCTTAAATTCTCCTTTTGATAAATTTCAGATATCCTGTCAAGTAAAGAAGGGAGTTGTTTATCACATTACGGTATTTGAAATAATCAAAGCTGGTACACAAAATGATTACTGCTGTCATCAGGTAACAATTTACCTTATTGTAAATCTTACTAATGCATTGACTCTTTTCTTTTAGAAACTAGAACACCTTCCTACATCCTCTGAGTACGGTGATTTCATCAGCTAAAAATGAAGCTAAAATGTACTCACTTATTTTATTTCTCACTTCATTTAATTGTTCTCCAAGGCATTTTGCTTCAGCAAACCTGTCAATGCAAGCATAATGATACAGAGTTATTCTAAAGAACAGCTAGTTAAACCAGTTGTTCACAATAGAATACAGAATTACTGAAGATTAATTTTTGATTTCTAAGTAGATCTAGTTGGAAACAATTTATCATCAGAAAAGATCATCTGGTCTAAAAGAAACCATTTCTGAAAGAAACCCATGCAACAAATAGGTTTGCTAGACATACAAAACAAATTTATTTGACTAAGTTTTAAAAATTACGTTATTTCAATTCTAACAATTGTATTCTATTAAATATTCATATTACACTACAATATTAATTTTAATATGCTACCTTACTTGCAATGTTTTAACATACAGTTATAAAAAAGTAAAAGAAAAAAATCCAAGCAAAGTCAAAACAAAATGTTTAAAAGCCTTAGAACTTCTGCTCACCAGGAATTTTCAATTTGCAGTCAGTAATTTGCATATTGCTGAGAATTAGTGTTTATGTTGTGTGAAAACGTACATCCCAGTCACTAAGAAACCTCTCAAACAGAAATATAAGTGAGTGTGACAAAACGATACTATTCTGTTCTTCTACAGATAGTCCTTATATGAAGACTTTCAGATGATATTCAGCTACTGCTCAAATACTGATACAAGCCAAAGCTAGCCACATGAAGATATGCAAATAGCAAGCAAGAGGCAGGCTGAGACGGATGGAAACAAATCAATGAATCAGACTTTGGAAACTCTCTTTTTGTAGTATGCAAATAGCCTGACTTCATATCAAAAATGGAAATGAGGTTTTTTTAAAATGTGAAATTCCCACCACGTATGTTTCTAAATTAATTCACTGACCACTTCCTCATTATATTCAAATAATCAAATCTTCACATGATATGTAAAATAGTCTAATGATCAGAAAATTCTTTTTTAGCTTGCAACACGGTGTTGCAGTGATGCCCGCTTCAGTGCTATTAAACACCCTGCTCACTGTATGTCTTGCTCCTTAGGAAATGTGTCATATCTAAGCACATCCTTAAAAACCAGCTGCCTACAGAACCTTAAAAATTCAGTTATATTTTCTACATTCCCTACAGTCTGCTAGAACTTGGTGCCTTCTCCTTTTGCGCTTTTTTTCTGTCAGTTTTCTGATCTTTACAGCAGTTGCTGTCATAATTATTCTCTTACACTTATTTAACTCAGTACTATATAAAACTGTTTAGGAAAAAATGGCATATATATCAGGCTTTCAAAAGCCATCTGTATTCTGCTGTAAAAATATTAACAGTCAATTCAATGTATAATGGCAAAGTCTGAAGAGTCACTGAGACAACTGAGGCTTGTTCAAGGAAATATCCATTGCAATAGTCCAAATAGTAATAGTTTAAAACGTAGAAGGATGATTTGTTGCATTGTGACATTTGTTGTAGGACATTAGGCTTGACATGAAATTCTGAATTGTTACTTGGATGTGTACAAGTTGAATGTTGCTGAATGTGGAGGCAGAACTATAATACTTAATTGTTAAGCAAGCATTCAGCTGGTCTGGAAGAGTCTTGGTCTAGCCAAAGTAACAGAGAAAATCCAAATTGTATTTCTGTCTAACTCAAAAAATGGAGTCAAGAAACACAACTTTCCCCTGGGAAGGTGGGGTTTGGAAAACTGCCCCTTCTCAATTAGTCCATTTCCCTGTACAACAGGAACAAATTAGAATTTCAGGTGCCCGCATTCTTATCTGCTTACAAACATTTACTTTCAAGGCTGAATTCAACATGGCTAAATGGCTGAAGCTGGTGGGTTCCTCAGCACCTACTGTTTCTTACATAAAGAAGGCAGAAGCCTTTGAAGCATCCGTGAGGCATTTATATAAGCTTTTTTCCACGCGTGCTGACCCAAGCAGGCCTTGAAGATTATGTAAAGATCCAAGGGAAACACCCCAAAGTACCTCTCTCTTTCTTTCCCTCACCTACCATGAGCCAAGTATTAAGTTCATCAATTACTTAGTAATTCCTGGGGCAAATCTCCAGTTGACTATTGACCGATTCATGTTCACAGAGACATTTAGCTGGACAAGTTGAAGCCAGCCATCTATTCAGCCCTTATTCATAGGTTACTGCCAACAGTTGAACAGGCCATGCATCTGTTTCTCAAAGACCACAGTTTATAAACTGGCACAATAACATAAACTGAAATTTGGCATTAGTTTATGATAGCCCAACAAATTCCATCTGTGACTATGAATCATAGTCAAACAAAATAAAGCAGATAAAGACATAAGATTTGACTCTAATATTGCAAGGGAAAAGGCTATTTCTGAGAGTCCTCTAATAAAAATGTGGTATTATCTAGCATAAAGCTGATATTGCTACAAAGAGTGATGATGATTGAACAATTACATTGTTAGCTGAAAAGAGTTCATGTGTATCTTACATGGAGACCACTCCATAGAAAGGCTGAATACTCCAAATCATGGCTTCTATTAACTACAAGATAAATATTCCATGATGAAACCCCAAAGTGAATTTAGCCACTAATTTTAGTGGAACAAGCATTTTTCACTCTTTGAAAGCAAATGCCAGTAATTAAAAAGTAAACATTTTGAAAAACAAATCTCTAACTCATAATGTAAATAAAGACAACCCGAAGGCTGTCTAATGAGAGAATGGAGACATTTAGTGAATTACATGAACATTCACTCATTTTTAATCATTAGAAATTACAACAAGTGACCTAAGTAAAATTCATCCTTTCCATGAAACTCATCCATAGGTACTGAAAAAACAAATTAGCTGCTAGCCAGCTGAAACACAGAAAGCAAGGAAAGAAGAAAGTGGAAAAAATAGTGGAGAACAACAAAATGGAAAAAATTAACGGAGAACAACAAAATGGAAACTAGATTTACATCACATCTGTAAGCTCAGTAGAATTTTACTACTGGAAACATTGACTGGAATGGGATTTAAAAGCTTTGTGCAGTATGGAATATTACATTGGAGTGTCTCAGCTAGGAAGATTTCTTGGTAGTATATTTCATGAAAAAACGAGATACATTTTTCTCCTTCTCAGAGAAACAATGCTAAGAGAACATGGCTGCATTGAGAAACAGGATATTATTAAGTTCTCTGGAAGTCAAGTAAAGGAAGTCCAAATTGCAGAAATCTGATTCCGTCTGGGCATAAACACAGATTTTTTTAAGGAGGGTAGCAGTTACTAACGTAAGATGAAAAATGAAAAAGAATTGCTTTGTATTAACTGCAAACTAAGCTGTAGAAAATCACCTTTTCTATCTTACAAAGCCACTTCCCATAGGCAACTCTCCTTATCTGATAGCTTGAATCTATTGTCTTTCACTTGAACAGTAAGCCAGTAAATGAACTTCAGAAAGAAATTATCCTTAACTATATTTTTTCCCACCTTTTAAATCCAGAGAGGGTACTGAGTTATAGTACCGGGCTACTGCCCCTGTAAAGAGCTCTGTAGTAGTAGGTGAAAAGTTTTATGTTAAAAACAGTATTTCTTTTATATATGTATAAAAATTTATATTATTATATATATTTATATTTATATATTTAAACAAGAGAAGTGTTTTTCAGTTTTTGAATTAATCAACTGATTATATTTGAGTATTTATACACAGGTAGTTACAGGGGAAAAAAGTGTATTGTATATTTATGACTATGTATATTAATTTCTATATAAGTAAGTTCACAACCCAAGCAACAGTTGCAACCTTCACAGTCAAACTTCCAACTAGGCTCACTGACAGTTCACCATTCAATTAATATCAAAATGATATAATTAGCAAACCAAGAAAATCTATCCAAAATACCCAAAGGAAAAAATAAGACAGCTAAAAATAAGTAATTTGTGAACCAAACACTGTTTGTGGTATGACAGAAGTGGTTATGCAACTATAAACAAAATTATTAACATGAGAGGCCTACATACAAAGGGAAGTTATGGTGACCTTTAAACATGTGGTGTCCACACACTTCTTCCTGTGCAATTTGAACACTGGCTGGGTAACAGAGCTTTTTTGTAACTGGTAGTTCAGAGGCTGCATTCCAAATTACAGACTGGACTTGATGTCAGTCCATTTTAATGAACTCAGTAAACTTGAAGCTCTGGACATTTTTGCTAAAAATGACTGCAAATGGCAGAGGAAAACTGTTTTGCTTCAGGGTATCAACATTCACATTAGCCCTGACTTCAGCAATCAGCTGATGCATATTAGAGAGGGGTTATCCACGGCATTAGTCTGATTCTCTTTGTTCTTTAGGGAAAGCAAATCTGGTGTCAAACTTTGTGGGTTCTGCCCATCTCTATTACATGTTCTGAAACCAGAAGGAAATACTGGTTTGCTTCACAGTAACAACAAACAGAAAAAACATGGAAGCACTGTGATGAACTAGAGGAAATTCAGGGCATGTCTTGGAATTGTATTGCTCCCATTATCATGCTGTGACTGTAAAGTGTTCTGCTCAATAGACAGCAATGCCAGAAATGATTGCACTGTAATCATTTATGCAGTGACGTGGCATGATCTGATATATTGAACAAAAGAAAGGCATTACTAAACATAAAATTTACATGGATAAATTCTTACATACATCTAATACCTTGGCAATTTGTGTCCCTGTGCCTAAATTACAGACCCAAGTAGAGAGTTAACCAGTTCAGAAAAGTGATAAACAGGAAGATCTTGAATAATTCATAGATGTGTGAAGATCATTTCTTGCCTCAATTTCACTGAAGTAAATAAGACAGTGACCTGGAAAACAATGTCTTTCTTGCCTATTAAGTGGGAAAATTGTGTTATTAAGAAAAAAGAAGAAAGTAGGAGAAACCTGGAGAAGGAGGTTTCTCCTGGACAAAAGCCTAGGACAAAAAAAAAGGAAAAAGAAAACAGTCAAACAACGCAACCTCTTAGGGTAAATGTTAGTTACAAGGGTAGATTGAGAGACCTGCTTTTGGCATCTTCAGTCTCAAAACCTTGTATTTCTCTTGCAGTACAAAGGAGGGTTAACACTTGAAAAACTGACACTGAAACAGTACTATTATCCAATCAACATGGACAAGTGTTGATGGTGTAATTTCTGAGATGTTTAAAATCGACTTTATGAAAATTCATGTTTTCAATGTTTTGCCATTCTCACCATCTTCACCGGAAGATTTTAAAGTGCTTTGCCAGCATTAACAATAAATGTGGAGGAGGAAAATATTATTTCTGGTTTTGAGGGCAAAACTGGCAGAGAAGCTAAAATCCCTTGGCAAACAAGTTAGGAACAACAGACAAAAGCATATGTTAAACATCTCCTAGCTTAGTGTCCAACTCAGTGCCGAAGCCAGTAAAGTATTTTTGACAATGGAAATTGCAGTAACTGATACAGTCACATGAATCTTACTTCCTCCAGATAATTCATGATCATGAATGCCATTTACCACATTGCTTCAACATGGCTATGAAGATACGGTGAATAAAACCAGAGGGAAGATGCACTAAGATTCCTCATGATACTTTCATATTCTATGCAGACTTTTATTCTGTCACCCACTCAGTGCCTTCTGAATACAAAATGTCCACAGTAAGAAATGGCAAAGTTTCTGTACCAAGTTGTCGACAGAAGCCTGGGTTGTCTGGTGTAAAATTACACATTCCTACCCAGACTCAAAATCAACTCTTAGATGTCTGCCTCCAGCTGTATCTTGCTGTGACACTCACCTCTGTTTTAGCAGCTGTTTGTTGTCCTCAATAGTTATACTGTCAGCATGCTCCTGCTTGAAAACTTCAAAAGCTTCCTGACATCCAAGTGACATCTTTCCTCCTGCCCCAAGAAAAAAAAAAAAGGTAACTACTTCAGAGTCATCAAAAGACAGATGTTTTGCATCTATTTAACTCCTATTTAGACAAATACAGCAAATCAGTCTAGGGGTCTTAAAGCACTCAGAAGACCAAGACCAGTGTTCCACCAATGGGAGAGCATTTTTGCGAAAGATTTCTCTTATCTACAAATTAATTTCGTTTCATTTCATTTTTCTGAAGTCTGAATGTTTGGTCTGTATAATTCCCCAAGACAACTTAAAATGTTCGAAAGTTAAATGCTGAAAATTTAAAATATGTGAAATATTCTTAAGTGTGAGACAGAGGTATTTTCACAACAGCAAACTGACATTTGCTTCTGTATTTCTTTCATCCCTGTTTCATATTGGCCCCTAAACATACCTTGAATATTTTCAGTATTCTTGGAAGAAAAAAATTCAGGTGTCTTTTAATTATGTATGTTTCACCCCCCTTAGTGAATGTTTTTCATCCCCTTTTAAGTGAAACAGGTATTATACCCACAAAAATGGTCTGCTCCTGCCTTTTACATTTTCAACATGGTATTTGTTTCCTTTTGTTTGCCAGAAGGTCAAGGCCTATTTGGCCTTCCAATCTGTTAAAAAGGTCACGACAGAAAAGTATTACAGTTTGTATTATTCATCCGTTCTCATTGTTAGATGATCTACAGATCCAAGTAAGAAATCATGCATCTGTATTATCATTAACAAAAAATTCAAAGGCTTAAGGAGAATGAAAGATTTCACCAGCATCTGTGTTATCACAAGCACATATATCACAGAATCACAGAATGGTAGGGTTGGAAGGGACCTCTGGAGATCATCTAGTCCAACCCCCCTGCCAGAGCAGGGTCACCTACAGCAGGTTGCACAGGAACGCGTCCAGGTGGGTTTTGAATGTCTCCAGAGACGGAGACTCCCCCACCTCTCTGGGCAGCCTGTTCCAGTGCTCTGACACCCTCAAAGTAAAGAAGTTCCTTCTCATGTTTAGGTGGAACTTCCTATGCTCAAGTTTGTGCCCATTACCTCTTGTCCTGTTGCTGGGCACCACTGAAAAGAGCCTGGCCCCATCCTTGTGACACCCACCCTTTAAGTATTTATAAGTGTTGATAAGGTCCCCCCTCAGTTGTCTTTTTCCAGACTGAAGAGACCCAAATCCTTCAGCCTTTCTTCATAAGAGAGGTGTTCCAGTCCCCTAATCATCTTCGTAGACCTTGTCAATAAAATAGCAAGGAGAAGGGATGAGACTGTATTTCTTCTGTCCTACTTACAGGCCTTCCTTCCTGCTTCAGAGACACCCAGACCCCCATATATATTGTGCACAAGAGCTATAAAGTTTCCTGGGAGTTCTACTGCGCAATAGTTTTCTATACGCTTTGTGCCAATGGACCAGCATTACCAATAACATATGTATGCAGGTATGCCAATTGTTTTCCAGGCTACCTGCTTTGCAATTTTGGTATAAGTGGGGATGATACATTAACAAAACATACCTAAACAGGCTGGGATAGGCAATACTGGGATGCTACACCTTACTGGGGTCTAGGTCCATAAGCTGTATTTTATAGTTACTCCAAATATGTTCCGCTGCCCCTCATCATACTTGTAATAACAGGAATAATTCCCACTGACTTGAGTGAGATTTCTGTGGTGTACGCTACTGTTTACAGTGAAGGCTGGTAAGAAAAACTAGCACTCAGGGTTCAATAATCAGTAAAAGTTTAAAAAACTTTCTTCAAAATATAGTAGAAAAATCTGTTTCAGTCAAAAGAATCAGCACATCTGTTACTAGTTTAAAAATTTTGAGTTGAAAATAGAACCACCAGGAATGTTTGAATGGCAAAGCATGCAGAAATGCTCCACCCTTTTTGAATAAGAAAATCAAAGAAAGATACAGTGAAGTCTTTACTGCTGGGTGATCCAAAGGAGCAAGAGGATTTAGGAAAATATATTTTTCTGTGATGATGACCTGAGAATATAACGTTCATGTTTCATGCTTGCCTTGAAGAAAAACAGGCAGCTTTGCAAGCAGAATTTTATAGCACATTCATCCCATCACTAGCACTAATTTTAATATGCAGCCTGAATTGACCCTCTAGAATTGCTTTTGTTGCAGAAAAAGTTTCTGTTAAGTGCAGACAGCCTGAACAAAATTAATGCTGAGCCTAAAATAAACAATGAAACACCCTTACTCATATGTAACACTGCAATGTAAATTATTTAACCCTTCTGGCAATGTGCTGCCTTTAAGAATAGAAGTAAAAACAGTAGAAGTAAGTTTGGAAAACAAAACTATTATAGTGATTATTGCTTCTGTCTGGCAGAAATGCATCAACCAAAACTAAATGTAATCTGATAATCATTTTCCAGCACTACATTAGGAGGCAGCAGATTTGTACAGCCAAACAAAGCACAGAAAAATAGATCCCCAGAACTCTTAGGAAGGGGAAATTTTTTGCTTTATACAGTCCATTTTAAGAAAATACAGAAATACATGAAGGGCTAAGCAATAACATTCTGAAAATGGTATCTAAGGAAAGGTGCTTAAAACGGACCATTAAGATTGTACCTCAGCAGAGTATGAGTGTAAAATAGCTACAGAAGAATGTTGCAGCCTGTGGGTAGTGACAGAGACATTTAGGATGATAATAAGGGAATACAGTAACGTTAATACTAGTAAAAGACTGCAAGAAACATTGCAAGCTCGAGGGAGTGGTTGTGTCTTGGTTCTGCTCAGTAATGAAGATTCTTCTCAATGGTTGATGTTGTATCTTCAGTCATGCTATCTACGTTTCCTTAAATAATCTCTAATTTCATAAAGTAGCTTCACCTCCTTTCAAATGGCCTCCAAGTGCAAAGGTGCACTAACATTATTGGCATGCGGTTTCTCCTGGGAATAATTCAAACAAATAAACTATATTCTTTTAAAACAAGATGCTATTGAATTTCTGTTTTTCTCTAGCTATAAACTGAAACTTATGCATGGCAATACTACATGATATGAATCAAAGGAGAATTGAGAGAAGAACCGATTGATGATAACACTTTTTTTGGCAAGGTAGCCGAACAGTTCAGCTAAAACTGTTAGACTTGTAGAAAACAATTTCTTTTACCCTTACAGGCCAAAAAACTTCTCCTCTCCTTTAATACTGTGGCATAGTATCACAAAATAAATATTTGAAAATTCTTATCTAAGGAAGAATCATCATATCCTACAGGATGAGAACCAGGAAACACATGTCATCAAGTCATTACAATGTGAACTGGAATAATCATTACCATAAAAATAATTCAGATCATCGGAAAAAGCATAAAATTTTCTTGCAATCACATTCATGAAACCCCAGTTGACAGAGTTGCATTAAAAAGTGATAAATTTTGTATCAACTTAATTTTAATTATACCTTTCCTGTTAGTTTTTGTAAGTTGGTTTTAATACTGAAACACTCACAAATATGCCGATCTCACAATGTGAAATTTACAGCAACCCCATCATTATTTACAGCCAATTCAAACAGCCAAAACTTTGGAAAAATTCAGGTTTGATCCACATCCTGAATTTTAATGTTTAAGAATGTTCTCATTGAAAGTTTGATTTCAGCCAGTACTCTTACCCAGTACACTCCACCAACTTTCACATTAAACAAAAAGTTTTGGTTCAATAGGCTCCTCTCATAAAATGTGCATATTACAGCTGTCCCACTGAACTTGGGCATGTCAGAAAGCAGAAAGACAATGATGGCTCACAAGCTCTGAACTAGAGCAACAAGATCTGAAATGACCAAGAAACAGAAGACTTCCTGTAGTACTGATACGGGGCTAAACTCTTGAAAACAGTAATAATTCAAAATACACTGAGCAAAAATGTAATAAGACTTTTGGATGTGGCTGATTACTTTTTGAGGCGATGTGAAAACATCAAAACGATTTCAAGACTGAGTTGTACGCCTACAGCAGGTAGAAGCCTGCATATCAGCAAAGTCCCTGGCACATATTATGCACCCTATTCTATCACTAACTAATTTAGAGATCATTTATTCTATGCTGTTACAGGTACAAATGCTATTTACAGCCATCCTGTACAACAACTGTTTAGTGCCTCACAAACTTTAATTAGGAAAATAAGTTTAAGAAACATGTAGGGTATAGTGTGGCACTGGATGCTCAATGGCCAGCAGAGAAATTATAGGGTTGAATGCTATTTTTAAGTTAAATAGTATCCACTGGGATTACTCAAGGACTATATCTGAGTAGGTAAGAGCATGCAAGTGTATAAACTTAGACCTTATTTTGTTACCACAAGTGATCAACTGTGGTTGTATATATTTAAATGAGGATGCTGATTTTTAAATGTATCCAACAACCACAAATCCTATTGCAGTTTGCTTTAGGGATCCCAGTTTATAAATACTGGACAATTTTTAAGGACTTAACTTTAGTGTTTTTTCATAAAGATTTCAAGCATGCTCAAACTGGAAATGGCACTTCTGGAGTGCTGAGTCTGTCCACTTTCTTCTTTTTTTAGTTTGTTTGTTGAAAAAGGGGTTATTGCTTGGAGGGAGAAGACCTTCATTAAGTTTAATGCGTGAAACCCACAGAAAACATTTACATTGCTCTTCAGTTAAGTCTGGAAAAATCTGTCAAATAATAGCATGAAATGGGTATCTTCTCTGTCAGAAAGCAGAATCTCAGTGTCTCCTCAAAACCCCACCTTCTAACCAGACTTTGGTCCTGGTATGAGAGCTCCGAGGGGGTTCCCAGCAGCCCTCATGCTTGAGGCTTCCAGTTTAACCTGCAAAAAGAACTGGAAACAACTCTCCAGGAGAGAAGAATTAAGGTTGCAAGTTGAGCTGGTCTGAGGGAGGAACACGAAGACTGTTAAAAACAAACTTGGGAACTGCTGTTCAGATCATGTATTCTGATGAGAAAGGCATCTGTCCACATATCTGCCCACACATCTGTTTTGCAGAACCCACATTTTCACAGTAGAAGACTTTGTCTTTGCATTCCTACTAAGTACGTGCTCTATCAGACAAGAACTGACAACTTTTCCATTGAAATCAATAGGAGCAAAAAGTCCCCTTGGCTCAAGAAAAGCTCTCATTCAAGTGAGGGCTGTCTGTAGAATTTCAGGGTGGCAGCTAGTATGAACTGTGAGTCTTCATGCTTATGAAGACTATCAACCTGTTCATGCTATTATGTATTTCCACTTATTATCAAATAAAAAGGGAACTGTGGACACTTCCAAATGAAACTAAAGACAAATTGTTTGGTAAGTCTTTGTAATAGAACTAAGGTGTTAGAAGTGCTTGCATGTAGGCATAATGTAGACTATTATGTAGGCATAATGTAGGCATCTTTACCACGATCCCTCAAGATATCATAGCCATTTGTTCAGAATGGGAAAAAAGTAGATGTAACAGAGCTGGGGAATAATGAATCAACAAAGAATAAATACTTAAAAATAGGAAAACAAATCCCAAACCAATATACAACAAATATTTCTCCACTGCTCAGCTAAATTTTTCAAGAAAAGCATGTGCATTACATATGGTTACTTCCATCAGACTGCAATTCAAAAATGGGAAAGACAAAAAACAAGGTTGCTCACGGTACCCTTGCGTTGTTGAACTGCAAAACACAGGCTTTTGGGAAAGTTAAAAGCCTCAAAGGAAAAAAAGAATATTCAGACTAAATGAACTAACTGAAACATTGGCATAATTGAATTTCTCTGGCTCTGGCGTTTCTTTGTTTATTTACAGGGGAGGAAGAGAGTAAAATGAACAGTTTCTTGAGATTATGAGCATGTTTATTGTGGTACTGAACATTGGTCTAGGCAGGTCAGATTGCACTCCACAAGTGAAAATTTTTACTGTGCCTTTAACCTTCAGCTAATTGGTGCACGAGTCATTTACCTAGGCATCATTTTATCCACATAAAATTAATTGATTGACAAGAAAAAATACTCCATATATGTTGAAATAATTTCTAAACAGAAGAGAAATCACCACTAAATGAAACAATGCAAATGCCTAAGAGTAAAGAACAAACTTGTACATGGGTATGTCGGACAGAAATCAAAGACAAGTACCATTTCTACTGCAATGAATACTGTTAGAGGATACGTGATCACTAGAACTGGGATTGCTTTAAGATTACTAAAATAAAAGAACAAAAATGAAATGTTACATACAATACCAACTTTGTAAAAGTCAATTTTTATAAAGTTCAACTGGAATGCTTCAAAAAAACCAACCGTGAACCCAACCATTTATCAGAATCCCATTAGGAGTAGGTTTTTATGTTAATTAATATTCCTCTGCAGGAGTAGTAAGGCAAATATTGAACTGTATTTCAAAAACAAAAGTTAAGTGAACTATAAACTTAATTTAAAACAAGACTAAGATGTTTTAATATTTTAATATTGTCCAAGACCACAGAACAACAAAAAAACTCCAAATTGGATGTGATAGCTGAATTTAATCATGTTGACTTTCTTCAGTTTCATTATTTTAAGAAATCTCAGGTAACAGTACAGGTAAGAGAAATATTTTTCATATTAACGCAGCTGTATGTTTTTAATAGCTCTACTTTTGCAACAAAAGCCCCTTGAACTTTAATGCCTAGTGACAGTCAAAAATGCAATTTCCAGCTCCTTATTGACATGTGGTAAATCTGATACCAGATTGAACCTTAGAGTGGTCTCAATGTGAGAAGATTGAAACTATTGAACTCTCTTTCCCTCATTTTCCTCTTCTGGAAATTAGTTTGTCTACCTGTCAAATGTTGCAAAGCACAATGCTAGTAAGAATTACAGGATAAAAGAAAACTGCTAATAGCAACTTAATATACCGTTATCACCTTCACCTGATAGTGCACATATTTTCTCAGGATGTGTTAGACTCAGTTAACAGGACCATTTTGGTCTGATTCTGTCTCTTTTAGTTACGGATTTTAGTAATTCCTCAAATTACCTGTCATAGCTTCAAGATGCTGTAGAATATCTGTACTAGCATTAATGGTTTACAGTGGGCCTACTTTTATGTTACCTAGTTATGCTTTTATATTTTCTTTGAAAAGCCAATGGGCAGCAGAGTGACCAAATTCAAAGTGGGAGCAGAGGGTGCAGTTAGAGGTTACTCAACATGAACAAAATGTTTGTAGATATTAGCAGTGAGGAATGAAGTAGTGTATCTATTGATACAAGCAAGTTTTTCCTCATATTCTGATACCAATATTGTTGCAGAAATACACATTTTATGTATGACAGCTTGTATGTCTCAAAAGAGAAAAAAAAATAATTTTCAGCTACTATTTGCAACCATTTACTTCTTTAAAGCTGCCTGTGAGGTCATATTTAATTGTATAATACACACACACATTGAAAGTCCTTAATTAGTAGGTACAAAGAGGGAGCCTGAAATGAAGCATGGTAGGCTTGGCAGAAGCTCAGGGGCTGGATACAAAGGAAAATATGAAGTCAAACCCACAAGAACTTTAGGAGACCCACCCAACGGTGCTGCCACTCCTAAATAAATAACATTCACTTTTGCCTATGTTGGAATCACACATTTCAGACAACTTCTCATAAAAGAGGACATATGTTATACTGCATTGTGCAGTTTACATTAAACACTGGATATTAAAAATAGACTCTGCATTTCCCTCTCTCTGTAGGAGTCTAACTCTGTTTACTTCAACAGTTGATGCAGCTGTAAAAATTTTACTAAATACAAGAAAGCGCCAATACATTAGGTGCTTGAGTCACTTATCAACTTTAGACTACTGTGCTTAAGATGAAGATTTCAGTTAAGATTGAGTAATAGCAAATTAAAAGTGTATGTTTTGACATCCTTCATGTATTTGCCATGTTGCAGTAGCAGCATTTGCCACCTCTGTTTTAGACCCAAAAAATGGCTTATATGTTCAAAAACTTGTTAGCCTTTTTCAACTAGACCAAAACATTTGAAAAAAGGTAGAATAATCTCCATGAAATTTGCCTCATTTATATGCTCTATGCCTTTTTGAGTGAGTGATATGGTATTTAGATTCCCCTTTTCCATATATCTTTCTCAATTTTAGGAAAATGACTCCGAACGGTGGGATAAGAATATTTTAAGAGCTCTACCAAATGACAGCCTATGTCAATGGAGCCATGACAGCTTGGATCAAATGCAAGTGAAGTTTTTTGTTAGGGACATCTGTAGAGATCTGCATGTATTTTTGGTGCCTGGAGAATCGCCTCTACCACCAATCTTGCCAGTAACACCATAAACCACAAAAGAGGCATATTTCATTTTCAGAGCAGTTTAGCAGAAGAAAAATTACTTGTTATGAACATCGATCTGATTTTGGAAACTTACTGTACTTTTAATTTCATATTACATTTTAGCTTTATTCTTTATTAAGATACTGAGGTTTTCTGAAGTAGAAGTCTGTACGCACTACATTTTAGGTAGACAAGAAAAAAATGTCTGTAGCCGGCACACCATCAATTCGTACCAGCCTAGGGCTATCTTAATATTTCAGACTGTAAACTACAGGAGTGCAGGAGCTGCTTTGCGAGAAATTGGTCTTTTTTTTTTATTATTTTTTCAGGAGGAATTCCAGCACCAGAAGAATGGGCTATGTTGAGGTAGAGAACTGAGAGAAGAAATCATGAGATATACTCCATTGTAAGGTATCTCTTCTCACCAGTCAACAACCTAGATTAACTAATTTTAAAATTTGCTATCTGTTTACATTCAAAATGAATGAGCTTTACCAATCCCATTGCTTATTCCTTTTGGCAGCTGAAAATTAGCAATTAAGAAATGAATGAAACTTCTTTGTAAAAGAATGAACTTTGATTCTTGCTCTATTGAAGCTTTATTGGATTTTCCCTCTGAGAATGAACATGGTAGCCGGTTGTGTACTGATGTTTAGACTTTAAAATGTAATTAGGCATGTTATTCCTCAGCAATGACCACACTAAATTGCAAGCACTCAGCTACTGAAGAAGCATCTTCTCCCTCCCTGAACAAGTCCTGTAACTGCTACGTTACAGACAGCATCCCCTCTTTCTCATGTCATTGCTGATGTTTTAAATAACAGTGGTCAAAGCAGTCAATGTATATTAAATGTACTCTAAACATAAACACAAAATTGAGCCTTCAGGAGTTTTAACTAATCTTCTCAGAACTGAGGACTTCTAGGCATGTGATAATCTCCAGAAGTTTAGCATAATCGAAATGGAAATCCTGTGCACATACAACAGCAGAAGTTTAGAGAACACTTGTGTAACTTTGTTCGAGTGCCTGCATGCTCTTAAACACTTACCCTGACCGTAAGTTGTTGAATTCTCTAAGGAATTAAGCACATTGTGCCTCTTGCAATACACAAAGGGTGCACTTTAGTAAGCATAAGTAGTTGGTAGTGCATGCAGAAAGAGCGTGGTTATTACCGGTACCTGTAATATATTTTTTTTCATTTTTATCTGTAATGATTTTGAAATAGGAGACAAAGTAGAAAAGAAGGAGATAATAATGGGACCTGGACTTATACATAAAAACAAATTGTCCAACTTCTTTCCTAAATTTTCACTTCAGCATTTCAAAACTTTATGAAATTGTTCTTCCAAAACTTTTAGCTACCTTTAGCTAAAACTTCAGCTCATTATTTCGGACATTATTTTGGACTCAGCTGTTAAAGGCTTTCTCCCTCTTTTTCAACCTCTTTTGACTGTACCTATTTTATTTAGAATAAAAAAAAAAATCTATCTTGAAGGATTCAATTGTAAAGGAAACACTAAATCTTTGTACACCGTTAAAAAAAAAAAAAAAGATTCTGAATGCTATATAAATCCTTTTTTTATACTGCTTTTCCCAAACAAACGTATAAGTGTACTTGCCTTCTGAATCAGCATTAACATAGTCTAGAAGGCTAAGGAGGTTTAAATAAAGTTATAATTTGCATTTTTAATAGAGGCATCCATCAAAATGTTTTATTAAAAATGCATTTATAGCTTTAGGTTAGTTTTACCAAAATAGTACTACTCACTAAAAATAAGATAAAGAAGAACAAATAGCTTAGGATTCAAATCCATTGTGGTGATGATAACGACAAATAGCACGCACATTACATTTTTAAGAACAAAATTATGCAACACATTAATACTATTTACTTTTAATATTCTAAGAATAAAACCTTGAGAAATAGATTTCTTCAGCAGAAAGAGAAATTTTAACTTGAACATTCTTAATATACCATAGAAAGTTTACTTAAGTTCACATGGCTTTGTGTTACAGCCATTAGCAATTGTTGCTTGCAACAGGAGAAATCCTGGCTCTATGGAAACACTGATAAATTAATCAAAATGTAAAAGATTTTAACTAGTAACAGTCTACAGATTTTAAGTAGTAACAGTTTTGTGACAAAAAAATATATAAACAGCTGATCAAATTTTTAGGATACCAAAATGCACCTATATCAAGACCTTTTGCAATGCTGATGAAAACTGTTAAAAGAAAGTAATAGATCATTTCCACACACAGTAATTTCAATTTGGTAGGGAGATCTTAGGTATCTTCCTTTTGTTTTTATTAAAATTCTTTTGCCTGCCAAGACTGAAGCCATTCGTTGTTTCCAGTGGCACTGGAGATTCATGTTGATTTTATGTGAGCTGTATATGAAAAATATACGTACTGATCTTATGTTTAACTGTTGCATTCTTGTAGCGGGTTACGTGAAGTGCAACATGGAAAAAATGGCTTAAAGACAACAAGAAGGGCTTCTATAAGTACAGAGGTGACAAAACAAAGGCTAGGGAAAATGCAGGTCCCCTGCTGAATGAGGTGGGGGACCTGGTTACAGAGGACATGGAAAGGCTGCGGTACTGAATGCCTTCTTTGCCTCAGACTTTACTAGGAAGACCAGCCTTCAGTTATCCCAGGTCCCAGAAACCAGGGGGGAAGTCTGTATTAAGGAAGACTTACCCTTCATGGAAGAGGATGAGGTCAGGGAATACTTAAGTAAACGGTATTTACGTGAGTCTACGGGCCCTGATGGGAAGCACCCACGAGTGCTGAGGGAACTGGATGATGTTATTATGAAGCCATTCTTGATAATCTTTGGTCGATCAAGGTGACTTGGAGAAGCGTCCAAAGACTAAAGTAAACAGCGCTGCTATCTTTAAGAAGGGCAAGGAGGACCCAGGGAACTACAGGCCAGTGTCACCTTGATCTCTGGGAAGGTGATGGAGCAACTAAGCCTGGAAGCCATTTCCAGGCACGTGAAGGACAAGAAAATCATCAGAAGTAGTCAGCACGTCTTCACCAAGGGAAAGTGTCACTCTGCCAAGCATTCCAACAAATCAAACAGGATAAGATCAATGTAACAACGATGATCAAGAAACAGTAATCAAGTCTTCAACATCCTTTCAGAGACAACAGCAAGTTGAGCTCTAAAATTTTCATACCCACAGGCTACTTTCTAACTTCAAGATCATTTCTTTCGTACCTTACAATTCTTTTTAGAACTTTATAACACAACAAATTTTAATTTCTCACTTCCATTATCCCGCTTAGAAAGCTGCTTCTGAATTTCCCACCTGTGATAGATACAAGCCTTCTAATTTATTGTCTCATAGTATTCATTACCACTTCACATTAATTTGATATTTTGTAATCAATACTATCATTTACCACATGTAATTTCTCTCTGCTTGATATTTCCTCCAAATGGTTTCATAATTCATATTTACATTTCCCTGCAACTTTCATTAATAAAGGTAAAGGTTTAACTTCTGGTTCTAAAACAATACTTTCATTTTCTTAAAAAGGCTCTTTTCAGCAATTGACTCAGTTTGACTTGTTTATTTAATCCAAGGTGCTTAGATGTAAACACAACATTCTAAATGAGATCTTACCCATGACTTATTAATTGACCTAATAAGCAACAGCTCTTTGGATCCTAAATTCACGACTCTGCAGTTAGTGCTATTTGATTTCATCTCATTTTGCCTACTGTAATCCACAAAATCATGTATTCCTTCCTGCAGAATGATCCTTTTGGAGGTCTGTACCACCAAAAAACCTCCAAAAACAAAAACAAAAAACCCCAAACCCCTGTATTAGTCATCATAAATTTTTTAATGCATAAAAATATCCTTGCTGCATGGGAACTCCAAGCATGGACAAATAACACACTTTCATTTTGTTCTTGCTGAAGAATTTTGCTTTTGTGGTTTCACAGAAGAAAAGGTTCTGATAAAACTTTCCAGCCATTCATCTCCACTCCTCTGCCACACTGGCTAGCAGAATTATTCATGTCAGTACTCCCTATCTGCTTGCAGTCAAAATTTACCAATTTTTTTTAAGTAGCAAGTCTTTGCTAATCTAGTAAAGTCCAGATAGTTGGATAGGACAGAAGCAGGAAGTCTGGCAATTATGAACAATCAGGGACAATAACCTCAGGTGGAAGAGGAGATGCGTCTATAATAACTTCACGAAAGGCTGGTGAGAAGGAGCCATGTGTTAGATGTAAGGAGGACTGCATGGTAGAGACAAAACTCCAGCTGTAGGCTGCTTTTGCAATTCTTCCAATACAGCTCAGGCTCAAGAAATTCTAAGATAGACCTATGGCTTTCTTTACATAATAGTTTACAGACAACTTTGAAAAGTTGCATTTTAATAAAAATGCAATAAGACTCTACTATACATCAACCTATGCGGAGAAACAATCATGTATATTGAATAGAAATACTGCTTTTATCACCAAAAATATAACTGACAACAAACTCTATGACAGCTAAGCCCTTGTGAGGTGATTTTTCTTTCTGGTTATAAATTAATAAGACATTAATTATTGTTACTGAATACCTACTTACCTGCTTGTAAGTTCCTAATGTGACAACAGAGTTCCTATCATCTCATTGTATTCACTGATACCCCCCTTTAGTTACTTTAGGTATGACAGTACTTTTGCTCTGGCAATTTTACAACAGAGATTAAAAATTGTCATTGTAAAGCCACAGGACAACTGAAAAAGGTTAAGTATGTGGATCTACTCTTTTTTTGGTGTTGGTATATAATAAATTGAATACTCAAAATGCTTCAGTGCAGTTCAAAAACTGAGTCAATGAAAAGAACACCCAACACCTAAATGTTTGCACACTTTTGAGTGAAGGAGGATGGAAGGAACTTGGGCTAAAGGATTATCAGCATCAATGAAAGTCAGTATTGCACCACCCAGTCCTATGTATCAGCCAAAGGCCTCTAAAAACTTCTGTGTGATAAATTTGGGATTTCCTATGTATGTGTAAATGCAAAATGATACAAGCAAAAACCTCATTGCTTATCTCAAGACTAAAAGAAATATGTGGTAGCAATTATGTTTTTGCAGTGTCTCTAGTTTAGATTGCTTGAAGGAAATAAAAACTGCTTGAGAAATTTCATTAATATTACAGAAATATTTCTGGAATTCAAGCAAATATCCTTATTTATTGCACTTGGCACAGGCAGTCCTCACAGAAGACTGAGAAACATTTGGAAAAAAACAACCAAGGGTATTCTAACAACCCATCTGATTTAGAAGCAATACTTAAACCTCTACATTTTAAATTGAAGATGTAATTTAAACCAGGAATGTTGAGTTCCCCAACTAGTACTATTACTTCATGAGCCTCAAAACTTAGTTTCAATTCAGCATTGGTGTAATTTCTGTCTGTCATTTTCCCAAACTTCACTGCTCTGCATTTTGAAGTGCATCATTACAAAAAAAGAGTTAAAAGAATTTGCATTACACAAAACAAACAAACAAAAAACTTCACCTGAAATACAATCTTTAATTTCCAATATTATTGTGAAAATATCCACTCAAATATATAGATAGCTCTAGGTTTCAAATTAATAAGACTGAATGTGAGAGCTTCCCACTGCGAGTCATGTCATCTTCACATAGCCAAAAATGGATTATTCTTTACTACATGCCTAGCCCTTTGCAGCAAGATCTCAAAGTCTCTTCCCTTCAACTCAGGGATTCACCTGGACCTTTTCCTCCTTGCACATCAATTTTTGGGGCATAGTACATCCATTCCAGGATGATGAATGAGGAACACCTTTTATGTCTAACTACAGTATTGCTCCCAGAACGAAGAAGGAACATAAAGGGGAACAAAAGAGGAACACATTAATTAAAAACTAATTCTTCACCTCACAACCTCAGGTGTCATGACACTGGCCATGAACAGTGCTTACGCTAGTGCTGCTTCAAAAAGTTGGAGTGACGGTTTTTGTTAAATATATCTTGATACATTTTAACAAAGAACTACTACTTAATGATAAGAAACTATATTTTGAGCTTAGAGTAAAAAATCTATGAGTACTGTAAAATTACCGGACAATTAATTCCCACTCTTCCATACCGTGCAGGTGAAATCCCACCATGGATATCGGGCCACTGAAATGATTGAGATACCTTCTTTGAGGGCAGGTCTGCTGCAGAAAATGAATTTCTCTGTCTTACCAAAGGGAGAATGAATAAGCAGAGACAGCTAAGACCTCATAATTGCTGCCTGAAGTTGACCAAAAGATCTGTGCTATTCACATTATTTTCTGTACTCAGAGAAAACATTAGAAATAATCACATCAGGGTTTACAAATATCATTTTGAAACAGAAATGTACTAACAGACTATTAACTCCAAATTTAATCCCTGAAACCTCACCATGGTAAAATTAATTCAACTTTTTGATGAAGTTTCTATCTTAAATTGTCCCTAGAGGCAGGAAGTGCCTTATACCCTGTAGTTATGGGCTGGTGTAGTCTATCCCATTAACAGTAAGTCCTGCTGCCATAACAATAAATATCCGCATTCAGCAAAATAATAATTCCTTGTCTTTATGTGCAGCAAAAATTCCCCATGAAATAAAAGTCAGAGAGCAATTTGATACTGCAGTGTGGTAAAATAAAGCCTAGGATTTGGCAACATCTATTTGCTTGTAATAATTCACAGAATGTTTGTCTTCCAGAAACCTATCAGTGCATCTTTAGCAATTTCTTGACCATTTCTCTTTTTGGAGGATGACTATTTATAGAAATATATATTATCTTTTAAATTCCATGAGCCTACGAAAGATTATAGCGGTTACGGATCACGTACTATTAGATGGATATCTATGCTACATGATTATACATTTTTTTACCATCCTCAACACTAAAGATATAAAGTAAATTAATTTAGAAGCTAGATTCCTGATCCTGTAAATAAGCATGCGCTGGCATTTTTTCCCTCCAAGCATATTCATAGAAATCAGAGAGACAGATAACATATGTACATGCACACACGGATAAGCATGGAGATGCAAAATCTTTCTCCCTTCTGACAATGAATGAGTAAAGAAAACCCACCAACGCTCTAACCTTCATTATTCAAAATACAAATTATTTTTCTTTTATAAAACATGATCTACAACTGCACAATAAGATGCAACACATTTCACACCACTTAAAAATGTTCTCTACAGAGTTCACTCCTACTAATTTAGTCAGCGTTAGTTATTGTGACCCACAGTACATAAAAAGAGAAAACGAATTATTCTTACGACGCCCAATACATGTCTATTGTATTAAAATTGAGAAGGAAAAAAAAAGTCAAGTAATCTGGGTTCTTCTGCATCTTAATTATTGTCTTCTGTTTCTTTGATTTGAAAAACTCCCAGTTTAATCAAAACTGATGACATTCTTGACCCAGTGATATTAATGGCAAAACTGATTACTCACTCCCCTGTTGATTCTCTCTGACTCATAATACGACAGAGGTTTTCTGGTGAAAATTCAATGGTCTCAGTAGCTATGTTAGGGAACGTCACTTAAAAAAAAAATCACGTCATGTAAAGTATTTGAGTAAAATTCCATTTCATATTGGCAGAATTCCCACTGTGAAAAGCTACTTCTTTCAATTCCTTTTCAATCAAAATTTATAACCAACTGAACTATATAATTAATGTGCAGCAAAGGATGAAAAGATAATTTTTGCACCAATAACCTCTGTAGCTCTAAATCTGCTTATGTCAAGACATAGAATTAAGAGTGTTTTTGCCCTTTGGAAATCTGTTGAAATAAGTGACTATCACTAGAAAAATAGCATAATTCTTCCTGAATGCCAAGTACATTATTTGATAGCTTTAAACTGCTTGTTTTCCTTAAGATCAAAATGGGACAATATATTATGGAAATTCCTTGTCATACAAGCTTACTTCAATATTAAATGTGCTCTATCTTAGAGCCATAAGCTCTAAGGCTTTAGTTAATTAAATAAACCTGCTGAAAATCAAAAGGATGTCTGCCTGGAACTCTGACTTTTTTTTCTAGTATTCCCTTACGTAAAGTTGTTTTAACGCTCCTGATACAAAACTGAGACATTCTCCTTCTGCGTTCAAATACTGGCCATTATTCAAATTGATGTCACTATCTCTCTGTACAATTAAAGATAAAAGTAAATTTCTGAAATGCTTAGAATTATTTCTCCCCAGAGCTAAAGCTGGGTATAAATGGCATAAATAGAGGTGATCAAAGTGGGGAGGTACTGCAGAAGAAAGGATTCATAATAAAAAATACAATAATTTTAATGGTCTGAACTTCCCCAGCTCACTCCGAGTACTGAGTGCTTTATTCTGCTTTCTTTTACTAAGCAAGTAGAGATGGCTTTGCATGAAATATATTTGTATGCAGCTTACTCTTAGAGTTTGCAATAAATATAAAACATAATATAAAGAGAAATGTTCATCCATGCTTGCACGGAATTTTAAGTAGCCAACATAAACTAGATTTTCAACAATGCTTCACAAACAAATTAGCTATCAGTAAAGAGAAGTAATCTCAAGAACCGTGTTACAACAGTTATGCTGACTGAAAATGAAGAGTCAAGACTTCCAAGGTTTATATTGGTTTCTGCTTCTAATTCACTGTCTTACTTTCACAAATCATTTCATCTGCTCCTCAATGTTAGAAAAACAAGATTTTGCACTTACAGAGGGCCTTTGAACATGAAATCTCAAAGTGATCATGAAAGATAAGCCACTCTAATTTATTTTACAGTTGAGGAAACTGGTTCAGAGAGATGAGGTCACTTGCATAAGTTCACAAACTTAGTAAATAATAAAGACTGAAATAAAAAACAGATGCCCTGCATTTCAGTCTGGGATCTTATTAAATGCAATGTATTGCCTCTATAATGCAATGGAAAGCTGAATTGTTTTATTTATAATTTAAATCCACACAACAGTAGAATCATGCAAACAATAGTGAACATGAAGTAAAAACATGACAAACAACAAAAATAAGCCAGCTATCAACCTCAGTCAGGCAATATACTTTATCAAAAGTATTCAGTGAAAATCAGAAACATAAAGGCAAACGTTAACAGAAGCTCACACATTATTCAGGAAATATTCTTACTAAGAAGTTTCATTTCTTTAGGACTAACAAGACTGGGCACAAATAGTCAGTGGTCACAACTGTAAACAAGACAACTGCCTGAACTTTCTCTGCATAATGAAAAAGTGAACGTTACAAAACAAACAAAAACCAGATGATTATTTGAAGAATAAAATATTGAAAGAAGTACCAAAAATAAAAAGGGAAAGGCAAAGATCCCACCCCCAAGCAAATTTACAGCAGCTGCCACTTATGACATAGCAAGCACGGCCTTTGCCTTTTGGGAAAGGTATACAAAGTGTTTCCTCATCTTTACTCGTGCATTAATTACTGCACTGAACTGCTTCCAAAGCATTTTTCTTGTCTCTTGATCCACTAAAAGAACCTTTAATGACTTGACAAAAATTCTACCAAAATCAACAGTTATATTAAGTTGTTTCATGTATTGTCATTCTATTAGTACCCAACTAAATTTGTTATTAAAAGGTGTATTCTGATTTCTCCATTATCTGTGAACTTTGTAGCATTTTTTGTGACACTAAGATATCTTCTGTCCTAAGTATTTACTTTTCTCTTTAAACTTCAGGATTTTGCAAAATTATTTATAAGAAAATGGTAATTTTTTCAAGCTTCCCATCTGATGTATGGGAAAGACTCACATTATGATTCATTGCTACTGCATTTTGCAATGTATGTTTTCCGTATTGGCAATTCTGAAATAGCCCCTCATTGGCAATAACCTTTTAAAAAATATATATATTGATATAAACCAGCTTTGGAAACTGCTTTTCAAGCATCTGAAAAAGATCTATGATTTGACCCTAAGATTAGAGCATAGGAAGATGAAGGCTGTGCTTGTATTTTAGGCAGCTATCCAGCACTCTGAGGAAGGCTGCAGGCACCGTTATTGAAACATTCAGGACAGTAACCTTAAGAGAGCAGACAAAAAAGAGAAGGACAAAAATAAAGTGTGAATCAAGCCCAGCAAGTTAGACTAGAAAAAGACGACTTTGCAATAGCATATAAAATAGCACCTGACCATCCAGATTAATTTTTAGCAGAATATGTTTAATGTTACATCAAGTCACGTCTCCTTTTTAACTGAAAATCATGCCTGACAACTTCTATTCTCTCTCAATTTTTTAATATTTTTTTTTTTTAATGGCAGTAAATAGAAGCTTTACTGAACCTCAGGTTGCCGATAGGCCTCTATAACCTGTGTGGTCATACAACACATTCTCTTGTATCTCAACTACTTTATGGCTGTCTTGACAATAAACACTAAACGCTGTCTCTTTTTTTCCAGACAAAATGGACCACTGCGAAATGGACCCTAGGAAAGATAATACTTTCAGTAATTATGTATAGTTATGCTCAACAGATTTTTAATATTATTTTTATTATATAAAGAAACTATCAATTTGCAAAAATAAATTATATGACGCTGTCGTGACTATATCTAGAAAAAACTGAGCTTGATAATTTGGGCAAACTTATTTTCAGAGGCTTTTAGGGGTGATCTTTCCTCTACCCCTTAACATCCCTCTTTGCACTTTCTTTCCTAAAGTCCACATTTTGCAAAAAAGCAGATTCCAGGAAATGAAGTTACTTGTTTGGACACAACTGCCAAAGCCACTTCCTGTACGCACTTGGCAGAAACACTTGGGTAAAAAAAGCCTTATGACATTTTTCAATCTAACCAAGATGGGCATTCCATTCAGCCACACAAAAACTCAATTTAGCCCAGAACTGTATGCCAGTGTTATATATTTGACTGCTCAAAGTATTACAGTCCAGTAATAATAAATTCAATTTTACATTTGTCAGGAAAAATAGCATCAAACAGGTTCCAACCAACAAATACACCGACTACTTCATCCATGACTTGATACTATTCCATTTTTGGTATTTTACTGTTTTTCCTATCTTCTCTCCATACTGCCTAGCACGTGAGTGTATTGTAAAGAGTAAATTATCAGAAGTCTGCAAAGAGACCATTGATTGGAACACGGTGTATTATAGTCATTGTTATATTTGACATTGACACTATTTATGCCTCACTCAGTAGCACATAAAAAAGGAAAATTTTATGAGAAAGCATCTATAACAAACACTTAGGCTCCTGTAACAGAAAAGCATCAAATACATGATACTCATCAGATGAACTGAACAGGCTGTCAATGACTGAACCTTATTTTGTTGGACCTTTTGAACCGGTGTTTCACCAGGCCTTGGCCTGCATAATCGCCATTATGACAAAGTTAAGTCTTTGACTGTAACAGCATAATTTTTGTAAACAAAGTGATTAGAACTATCTATAAAGTAAAAAGTAACCTGCTATTAATCCGGTTGCTTTGACTCCAGGCCAACCTGTTTATCTTAAAGACTAAAAAATTTGCCTAAGGGACCACAATTAAATATGCATCAGTGTAAAATTGTAACTCTTCTTTCTATATCCCCCCTAATTTAATGAAGCTCTAGCTCAGGCCCCTGCCTTTTAGCCTTCAGTTCTTTTTTTGGGTAATAGCTAAATAAAGGGAGACATGCAGTCACTTCCCAACTACTGGTTTTTTTTTTTTTTTGTACATGTCATTTCAAAACACATATTGCTGTCTTTTCTGCCTAGCCATTCTCCAGTCAATAATTCTCTTGGGTTTCCATTTTGTTCCCTAGTAATTCAGATCTTGCTTCCCTCCAACCTGTGGTCTCTCTCATTCCTCATCTCATTACCAACTTCATCAGGAATATATCCTAAACTACACATAATCTCTTCCCCTTTCCACCCTATTTATCAAAAATAACTCCAATCCATCCCTGCCCTTCCCTTTTTACACCTTCCACACCAATTTTCTCCTCCCACTGTTTAGATAGTCAAGTGTGAGGCACCAAAACTATTGTAATATCAATTACTGACACTGTCTATTCCTACTACAGTTTCCTGTCAGCCACACTATTTTTACAAGACAGACAAAAAACAGTATTCAGAAACACATTTGCTATTTGTAACCAGCACATGGTCTCTTAATGTATTCCACCAAACAGATCAAACAGATTCCTGACATTTGAATAAAAGAAAGACCAGAAACAGTGTGAGAGAGAAAATAAAAGGCCTATCATCTTTTTCCCTTTTTCCTTTGAGTCCCCCTCCACTGCTTTAGATATTATCACATAAATTTAAAACCCAGCATTAAAGTTAATTTACTCAAAAGACCAAGACAAGACCAAATTTACCCAAGCTTTTTTCACCTACACATAAATTCAACCTACAGCTATCAAGTTCACTTATAGGAATACAGAAACATAGACCTCTTCTCATAGTTGGCACTCTTCAATCTATTCCTTCTATTCCTTCCTTCTAAAACCTGGACAAAGCAGACTTGGAACAGTGTGGAAAGATAGTACTAGAAAGTTCTGGGGCACCTCACGAGGAGGCCAACAGAGAAGACACTTCTGAAACAATGGGCTGACTGCAGATCTTCCCTTTTGTAATAGATGCAACTTATAGCCGTTGTTACTTAAGGAGGCAAGTCCCAAATGATGGACGTTTCTAGGCCAAGAGCTTAATTTCAGAAATATCTGCAAAGAAGGAATACTGTATGTCATGGTTTCAGCTGGGATAGAGTTGACTTTCTTACTAGCAGCTGATATTCTGCTATGATTTGGATTTGGTATGAAAATAGTGTTGGTAAAACACTGATAGTTTTGGTTGTTGCTAAGCAGTCAAGGCCTTTTCTGCTCCTCATACTGTCCCACCAGCAAGCAGACTGGAAGGGCACAATAAGTTGGGAGGAGACACAGCCAGGACAGCTGACCCCAACTGACCAAAGGGATATTCCACACCATGTGACACCATGCTCAACACATAAAGCTGGGGGAAGAAGAAGGAAGGGGGAGACGTTCGTAGTTACAGCATTTTGTCTTCTCAAATAACTGTTACGCATGATGGAGCTCTGCTTTCCTGGAGATGCCTGAACACCTGCCTGCCAATCGGAAGCAGTGAATGAATTCTTTGGTTTGCTTTTCTTTTGTGCGCAGCTTTTGCTTTACTTATTAAACTGTCTTTATCTCAACCCATGAGTTTTTCCTCACTTTTACTCTGCTGATTCTCTCCCCCACCCCGCTGGGGGAGATTGAGCAAGCAGCTGCATGGTCATAGCTACCAGCTGGGGTTAAACCACAACACTGTAGAACTGTGCCCATCACATATATGTAGAGACCACTTCTATTTAACAGACAAGCAGTGCCTTTTTGCACCCAATTCAGTTTCTAAACAGTTTAAAGCTGTAGCTCTATACAGCACTGTAGGAATCTAACCTAGGGCAACAAACACATGGAACATTGTAGCAAAATTCTTTATTTGAAAAAAGCCCTAGTCATTCATTGCTTGTCAGTCATAGATTAAAACATGCTTATTTATAGTACATACTCAAATGATCTTGGAGTCTTAAAACCTACAAAGTTGTATTACAAACTACAGGAAAACTTTCTCTTCAAGAGTGGTACTCTAAGCTCTGAGGAGTTCTTCCCATTGTTTCCATAATGCTGCATAATAATTATCTGGATTGAAGTGGTTACGTTAAGTCTCATTTAAATCCCAATCTCAAAGAAGAATATGCCAAAATTTTTAATCAAAACCAAACAGGACATATTCCAATATACAGTCCTAACTGAACTCCATTCTATATGTATTCATAAAGTTGAGAAACTGATATTAGGGCTATTTCACTCTGAAAAAGACCTTAATTTTTTTATATTCAGCTTTATTTAACCTTAAATTCACTGAAAGACATACCTAGGAACAACACATGAGAGCAAACAATGATTCATGAGGGAAATTAGGCACGGGAAAGAGATCCTTTTGACTCAGCCTGCCTCTTCAAACAGTAAGGATAGATGCGTGAAAGTTCTAATCCACAAAGTATCAAAACTTTAAATGAATGTTCAATATGTGATATCATCCAACTGACATCATAGGCAAATAACAACATCCTTATACACACTTCCTCAGAGACTAAAACAGCATTGGTGGTTTACAGAAGCCCTGACAACAAATTCTGCTTGGTCATGCAATGACACAATGAGTCTTGTGACTGCCTTGGACCTATTCACTTTCTAAGCACTTACCCTTTTCCTTAGCTTTATAGGCTATGCCCCCAAACTCAAGACTCCCCACAAGAGTGGGAGATAAGATACCTTGTGCTGTCCTCCTTAAGCCACGTGGATGTTTTGATCATCAGGCCTTGATGGGGCTGCAGTTGTTGTGCCCAGAAAACGAGCATGTAAAAATTTAGCTATAAATGTCAAAGTACTTATCATTTTAAATATGTACATGGCTCTTCAGAAACCAGAAGGGGATTGGCCACATACATAATATAGAATTATCATAACGACTAAAAACTGGAAGAAATATTAAATCTTGTGCTTTAGCACTTCAGCTAAACACTAAGTAATAGATATCAACAAGAGAGCAAACTGAACCACAAGTTATCATACACCAGTCTATGTTGGGGTTTTATACCTTCCTGTGAAGTATCTGGCCTTGGAACTGATGCAGCTCTTTCCAAGACTTCTCTGCTCAGGAGGGGGTGCTGTCTTTTTTGGCAGTGGCACAGGAACATGTCCTTACAACATCCATGACTATTTCAATGTACCGCTATGATTTCTTTTTAAAATTTATTTCAGAAATATAAGCCTCAGAAAAAATGAACTATTTCAGCAGTTTAGCAGTCAGAAGTGACAAGGACTTCATATGAAAAAACCCCAGTACAATTCCCTAGCACAGCACAGCTTTCTTTGTGCTGTGTTTACTATGAAAGAAGGTTTAGAAATTCCTAAGAAAAGGAAAAGAAAGTATAAAGAAAGTTACACAAGCTGTTAGAGCAATTTAAATATAAAGGGCTCCAATGAGATCTCCTGAAAATAGACATAAAATTTGGAGAATACATGAGAAAACTTATCAATCAGTATTAACACAAAGCCACAAATAACATCTTAGGGTATGTTCTCTTACTGCCTGTCCTCTGGAAGAAATACATTGTAAACAAGGACTGGAAAATACATTTACTTTATTCTTGGCAAAAATAGATACACGGACACTTTCAAAGTGTCTTTTCTTTTCAAGAAAAGATTTTTTTATCACTTTATCACTTGGAAACATCCTGGATAATCTCCTCTGTATTATAAAAAGTTAGTTGCACATCGACTTAATTGTTTAAAGGCAGTGATTTTGAGAGAGAATTAAAGTTACCACTTCGAACTTTAGATCTCCTTCATTGAAATTTTAGATGCGTCTAGTTTTATATGCATTTCATATGATATAGCTTGCAAGTATTTTCTGTTTTAAATGATCACTGGATTATCATAATTGCAAAAGGAAAAAAAAAAAAGCCTGAAAATGTGAGGTAAACATACTGTTAGAAAGTATAAACCAACGCAAGAGAAGATAACATTAGAGTTGAAAATACTACAGCTCTTCATTAAAAATCCTGCATGAGTCTGCCTTTACTTTAAGCAGAGCATAAATCAGATACATACATACGCTAAAGGATGCCAAGATATCAGTCTCACTTCTACAGTGAAAATTTTTAAAGCCAAAGATTTAATAATCTTGAACTACTGATGTGATAAACCAGACTCTCTCTCTTTGAGTTCTCCATATTGAGACAAAAATAGGGAGAAACTGGTTTGATTTCTGTTGAGGAAAAGGCAGAAGAGAGACAGTGTTTTCCTAAAATAGTGTGCAAATAAAAATTATTAGTATTAAAGAAGTTAATCTCTCTGTTCAGATTTTTGGGGAGGTTTATTATTAGTTCCAGCATGAAAAACCGATGTTTAAAAAAGGCTTTTACCTTTACATAATAGAAAGTGTAAAATGGCATCAGAAAGCAGTAGTTACATTGTGATAGGCATTACAAAATAAACTAAATAAGGTTTCAAACATGGTATCCAATATTAACAGCGTCAGATTTTCAGATTACTTTTCTATATTAGTTTTGCCTAGAGCTGAACTTCAGAATATATTTTGAGATGATCATTATTTGAAGGAATTACATAATTACAATAAACAGTAAAAAACCCCTAAGATAGTAACAGTAAACAAGTTCAGCAACAGGAAGAGGCAGCAGCAGTTCAAGGGCCAGGAGACAACCAGATGGAAAAGGCTTGAGATTATTACACTCAAGACACAATAAAGTAAAAGAGTGAGAATACTGATAACAGAAAATGATGGAAAATTAGACTGATGATTAGGAAACTAGAAAAGACAGTAAAAGGTGAAATTTAGTTTTATTTGAATGCGGGTCTAGTAAAAGTATGCTGAAAATCAGGGAGGGGGCTCACACTATGAGTAGGACTTTTTGTACAAGTATTTGGCATAGCACCATTAACAACAGCAAAATCTTTCAGCAAATGTTTTGCCCAACAGTCACCAAATGACTCACTTATAGAAATCATATTAGCAGGAAAAACTGAAAAACAGGAAAACAGAAGAACTACTAAATGGGAGAAGATTAATCGTAAGCACTGTAATACAACACAAAAGTAGACAGTTTAGAACTTGGTTATGACTAGCTTCCACCATTCACTGTATCAGAGTCAGATATCAGTGGCTGGAAGAAGAACTGGAATTCCGGCTAAATGCTTATCAACGTTAAATAATTTCTTTAGCCACACCATTTCTGTGACAGGAAAAGTGGCAATAATTACCATTCAAGGATCTTTGGTTGCACACAAGTTTACAAAGAACCACTTCAGCTCTTTGTATAATTCTGTGTACTCAGTCCAACTTTCAAATTTGCCTCACCTAAGAAGCCTTAGATGGGCTCCTACCTGCCTCTAGGAATAAACAGATTAAAGATGGTTTTCAAGGTAGGTCAGTAGATGGTTACAGCAGAGCATCTCAGCCACAGATTTGTAAGACCAGCCCGACAATGAAAAGCCGTAAGAGCTTTTATCTGATCTAGAAGTAAAATCTACCAAACTTACTGCATAACATCATGGAAAAGCGAGTATCACCTCAGCTCTAATTGAGGTGACCTCTAAGAGCTCATCTCCAATAATTTGTTTATTCTTTTCTTTCACACAAAAGTCAATCATGGTCCAAGTTTTCTCAAATTAACCTGGATACTACAGAATCCCCTGCTAACATTATGTTATTCTTTTAAAACTATTTTCTGAACTTACAACAGTGGCTGAAAATGAACAAAACAAAGGGAGAGTTACTAAATAGATGTTCCAGAGTTAAAACTGTAAAAGAAAAAAAGATGATGTATCAGAGATAAGTGAACTGTACAATGTTTGATTTTTTTTCAGCAAAAGCATCCAAACCTTGAGAGCTCATTCGTACTGAGGCAAAAAGTCATAGCTCCACCAGCTATGGAAAAATTGTACAATAATTGAAGCACGAAATTGGCCTGAAACATTTGTAAAAAACTTATCCTGTTAAATGTATTGCAAATATCAGGAAAAAGTAGGGGTTTGTGGTATATTTCCAATAATTTCTAGTTTAGTTTTATATTCAAATATGCTGAGACTAGTCTCTCAAGACAATATCTGTTTCTGTTAGGAACAGGATGTTAAAAGGCATTTTTTAGATTAAATAGACAAACAAAAGCGAAATAGAACTCTAGACTATTCTATTATTTAGCAGAATTTGTAGTATCTGCACTGAAATATCTAAAGATTAAACTAATAGGAAGAGCTTCTAGTCTTTTGTAATACCCATAAGCATATGTAACGTGCATGTAGCGGCTCTATTAAAAGGCACTGTAGTCTCTTGGGACCGCTGTTCATAACAATAACAATATGGAAGAAGTTTCACAGATGCATTTGCCGAACCTGACAGTCAAGATACAAAGGAATTCAACCACCCTACAAGTATGTAGAAACTTTCAGAAGCATATTTTACCTCTCAAATACCAGGAATTGAAGAGTTTCAGTCACAAAAACCAAAAACATCTTTAAGGAGTTAGTCTGAAGGATCCAATAGCATTTTTTAAATGGCCAAAATACGGCTAATGAATCGGCAAGCCAAAAAGATTTGAAACAGTAGAGAACTTCCAGGGAACACTAGGTTACATTTCAGCAGACTAATCTGGATAAGAAAACAGTAAACTAGGATAAAAATACTGGAAAGTTTCCCCATCTAAACAGACTCAAGAAGAAGGCAGTAAAAACTGCCAAAAGGATCTTTAACAAGCTTCCAAACATACGTTCCACATCACAAGAGATTCCCAGCTGAGAAGTGGAAAGAAAGACATGATGAGCATCTTAGAAAAACCAGAAATCTTTTGTAAAACTAAATAAATGTGGAGAAAGAAAAAGCTGTTGATGGTCCTATAAGCAGTAAGTGGTTTTACATAACAGCATTTGCAATATGTTAGATAATTAAGTTTCAACATCTCTGCAAAATTAATGAAAGTACTGTAATGATCCACTCCCCCCTCTCATTAAATCCTTACAACTTACAAAATCTGCCTTTGATGCTGCAAATGGAGACCTAGCTCCAAAAAGCAAAATCTGGGCTTCATCTCCTAAAAATAACTATGATCGTATTTATAAACAGTTAAGATGACAAAAATCCTAACACACAGGGCTTTATCATAGAATACCAATTGCAAGAGCTCACTTAACTTTAAATCTCACAACATGTATTTATATTTCTTTGTAACAAAGAATAGTCATCTGTTGCTGCTTACATAGATGTTTCTACAGAGCCTCAAGTTTCTTAACGCATTCGGTTTTTACTGTTCACTAATGTCAGTGAGTTCAGTTCAATGTCATGGAGTTCACTGATGCAAGACTCACAGTGGACTCACTGTGAATTCCAAAAAAATAAGGATCTTGGAAGCAGTATAGATAGAAGAATACATTTTGAAAAAAAAATAACCCAGACAAACTGAAAAACAAACCCCAGAAGTTAGTTGAGTCTCCTACAAAATTCATAGGGTTAGTCGTCTTCGTATTTTTTGCAATCAGTGTACTTTTAAAGAGAGTAATTTTGTTCCAGAAACTACTTTGAATTTTAATCTTTACTTTTTGTTCATTTCACAGGATTAAAAAGGGAAGTAAAACTGTGAGACAGTCAGAGATAGCAAAATGTATAAAAGCACATGACAAATTCAAAAATTCCCACAATTACATGCTACAAAACATGTGCCTGAAGACAGACATGCATTCATATTTATGACATAAGTTGGAGCCTTAGCAATACATGTTTTATCTGTTGACTTGAAATACCAGAAAATGACTTTGTTAAACTTATCAGAAGTAAAGCCCCATAAATTGTTCAAAAGCATATACTTGACTGTTAACTTCTGCTGAATTTATTTTGAAGGCTTTTTAAAATACCTAAATCCTAAGCAGTGAAGTCTGATACTTCCTGCTTGGTCCTTAAACTTGGCAATAATAAAAATTTATCGTAGAAAATAATCACTCTATGTTATAGAACGCTTAGGAAATTAGCAAAACAACACGTCTTACTTTAAATATTAGTTACAAAAGTTTAACAGTAGCAATGAAACATTCACTACATCTTACTAAGAGCTGGTAGAAGTTCAGCTGGAGAGCAAATGGAATATATACTTTTTCCTGGACCTGTAACAGAAAATGTAGCGCATACTTTCTTTTCTGACTAATGAGAAAGATCAACAGTAAGTCTGAACAACTCCCTAAATGCATCAGTGAGCTCTTTTGCTCACCAAATAGCAATAAAATGGGTACATCTGTTTGTTAACAAAAGATCTGTCATGAGCGCAGTGCCAAGAGTCTGTCCCCAGATACCCCAAAAGCACTACTGGACACAGAAAAGACTTCAAGAAACATACAGGTTTGCTAAGCACTTAATTTTTCTGGAGGGTTGAGACCTGCCTTTTTCTGAACTGAAGGACAGAGAAGAGATTCTGATGGAAAACCTCAGTCAATCCTTTCCATTAGGGAGCCTTCTGTGGGTTTTCCAACAATAGAAGGAACCTTTTCCCCCAAATTATTACATAAATATATAAAATAGCCAAGATAAATATTTTGAGAAGTCTTAACACAAGATGAAAATATTTAGTTTTCAGAATTGAGTTGATGTGTTATCATCACTAGTTTCCCGCTATTCATAATCACCATCTGTTTATAGAAACCATCTCTCACCTTTTGTTTTAAAGTCAGCTTGTCGGCCCTTCAGCAGGAATGTTCTTTTTGGTAAACGCTAGCACAGTGCTTGGCAAAATGTGATCTTAAACCCTAAATGGGATACATAGCAGGTAAAATGGGATACATAGCAGGTAAGTTCTTCACCAAACTCTCATAAAACCTCACAACTACTCAATGAGAGATAAAGGAAATGGCTAAAAATGGTCAAAACACGATCCTAATAAAATCTTCTGTGACAGCAAAATAATCGCTCTCAAGCCCATCAGCATATACAACTATTTGAAGCTCTTACTAAGATCTATTGTGTTCTTTGAATGTCACAATATTCACACTGTTTTCTGGTAACCAAACTGTTTATATTTCAGGAGAAAAACAAATCCAGCAGGAAGAAAAATGGTATCCTACATCTCTTACACTGACAGAATTATGCTAGAAGCAAGCAGCAGTCTGAGACCTATTTCAAAATAAGACTTATCTGTACAAAAGAAGTAATAGAATATGATAAAAGTAAAAGAAAACAAAATGTTTATCACTCCAGTAACATATATGATGAAGTCGGACGACTTCTTGTTTTGCCAGGTTTGTTCATACTTTGATTTATCCTGAAACTACTAATTTGTAATAATTGACACCATCTCCCAAGAAAGATTATATGTAGTTCTACATTTGAATTTGGACTTCACATTCAATATCTCTACCAGATATGAATTATGAATAAAAATAAAGCTGCAGTAGAGACTTTATGATGACCTAAATTATTGTATTTAAATTAAAAATGTTGAAGCATTTCTAAAGTTCAGGTTATTATGCCAATAACTTATCTTTGCATTTTCTGGAGTGCTCATCTGAAACATAAAGTAAATTCATAGCCAGAGAGTTATGCCTGTTTCACATTTATGAAAGATCTTATGATGCAATAAATAACAGCAGCTACTGAGTATGTTAGCGTGTTTTGCTCACTTTTACTCAGGTAGCTATGGATTTATAATTTAGAGTGTTCTGTGATTAAGATGGCTATTGAAAAGTAAGTTCTCCCTTTTCATGGTATAACACTTGGAATAAGATAAGAAGTTCTGGTCTGTTCGCTCTAAGCTAACTGTTTTATGCAATTCGTAAAACCTCCTCAGTGATGGGAACTGGCTTGCCAAAATGTCAGCAGCAGGCAGTCTTCCACTGCTTCCAGGCAGCCTACCTACCACTGCCTCCTAACAGAAGTCTTTTGGGATCCAAGAAAAACAAATCTATCAGCGTGTTAACTGGTATAATTTTTAGCTGAAGAATTCCATGCTATGCAACCCAATGTCATCAGTGAAACCTAGGGCATTGCTAGGACACTACACTTACGTATTCCTCTGCTCTAATCATCAAGGAGAACATCCTAATACAGGCTGTAATATACACTGAAAAAAGCACAATACAAAACATAGCAACAATCCACATGTCCAATTTCAGTTGTTCTTTGAAGATGTATTATATTCACTCAGTTTCTTCTGAGAGAGCATACAAATTCAATGCAGGATGGACTTAAAAAAAAAATAAAATCACAAGCATGCCTTTATAGACACGTACAGTTGTAGAAGTCACTCATTCACCTTCCAAGTCAGCCTGCCATGGGACAAATTTGGTCCAGGAGTTGTTTTACTGCTGTGATGAGATCAGGATCAAAATTTTCCTCTAAACACAGATTATTACCTCATGCTCAGCAGTGAAACAGTAATGGCAGCTAGTGTCTGGATAGGATAGACTAGAAACATCATTACCTGTATCTTTCAATGCAGAAATGGCCCTAGATGATATGGGAGAAAATGGTAAAAATAAGTTTCACCATACAGAGATACCAGTTCTATGAGATAATACATTTTTTCCCATACAGAGAAACAAACTTTGCCTGCACAAGGCTGCCTGTATTCTTATCATTCATCTACTTATCGTAAGTTTAGCAGCATAAATTACTTTTTCTGATGAACTGGGTAACAGGTGAGTAAGTCTGAAGGTTTTATGATGTAAAAGCAGCAGCAAATGTAGCATGAAGACAACAGAATGAAATTATTCCACTTTCTATGACAAAATGGCAAAGATCTGTTTCTGGGCAAACAAATGTTAAAGCTACATAACGTATCAACTGCAAAACAAATGAAAGGTTCTAAATTAAATAATTTGTCTTTTAAGAAAGTGTTTAATGATGAAGAATAGCTTTAATATTACAGTAAAGGTTCTACTTGGGAGTTCAACCCTGGCTCAGGCCCAAGCCCCTTCACACATCTTTACAAATTCTTAATGTCTATAGACAAGAAGACATATGTATACCATTCAGATGGATTTTGAAAGGAATGGATAACTTTATAGTTATGAATATTATTTGCAGGTCTGCAGTATGTGAAAAATGAGGCTCTGTGCTCGAGTGAGAAAGACACCTCACTTCCATTTTTCTTCTGCTTGATGAAATATTGGGACAGAATCAAAGTCAGGTCACCATCCAAACTTTTTCTGCATTATCAGCCTTTGCCAATGCAGAGTGCAGGGCATAAGGTTCAACAATCCAGGCAATTTGAGCTGACACTCTGCTTCCTACTTTATATTCAAAGAAAACTCACATGTACATACACAAAAAATTGTTTGCAAAAAGAGAGTGCATAGTATCAAAGCTGAGAACTTGCTAATGCTTCTGAGATTCGTATTTAAAGACTACAGAACAAGTTGCATTACATAAAAGATGTAATTATACTAGTCATTTGTTGATAAAACACAGCTACTTTTTGTTAACATATTTCTGAGGTTATCAAAAGCTTTGCATTGTCTATCTGGACTTTGGTAAGGCCTTTGACACCATCCCCCACAGCACTCCCCTGGAGAAGCTGGCGAATCAAGGCATAGACAAGTGTACTCTTCGCTGGGTTAAAAACTGGCTGGATGGCCGTGCCCAGAGAGTTGTGATTAATGGGGTGAAATCCTCTTGGCGGCCGGTCACCAGTGGTGTCCCTCAGGGCTCAGTTTTGGGGCCGGTTTTGTTTAATACCTTTATCAATGATCTGGATGAGGGGATTGAGTGCACCCTCAGTAAGTTTGCAGACGACACCAAACTAGGTGGGAGTGTTGATCTGCTTGAGGGTAGGAAGGCTCTACAGAGGGACCTGGACAGGCTGGATCGATGGGCCAAGGCCAACTGTATGACGTTTAATAAGGCCAAGTGCCGGGTCCTGCATTTCGGTCACAACAACCCCAAGCAGCGCTACAGCCCTGGGGACAAGCGGCTGGAAAGCTGCGCAGCAGAAAAGGACCTGGGGGTGCTGGTGGACGGCCAGCTTAACATGAGCCAGCAGTGTGCCCACGTGGCCAAGGCGGCCAACAGCATTCTGGCTTGTATCAAGAATAGCATGGCCAGCAGGAGCAGGGAAGTGATGGTGCCTCTGTACTCAGCACTGGTGAGGCCTCACCTCGAGTGCTGTGTTCAGTTCTGGGCCCCTCTGTACAAGAGGGACATTGAAGTGCTGGAGCGTGTCCAGAGGAGAGCTACCAGGCTGGTGAGGGGTCTGGAGACCAGGTCATATGGTGAAAGGCTGAAGGAGCTGGGCATGTTTAGCTTGGAGAAGAGGAGGCTGAGGGGAGACCTCATTGCCCTCTACAGCTACCTGAAAGGAGGTTGTAGAGAGGTGGGTGTTGGCCTCTTCTCCCAGGTGAGTAATGACAGGACCAGAGGAAATGGTCTGAAGTTGCAGCAGGGGAGGTTTAGGTTAGATATTAGGAAGAATTACTTTACTGAAAGAGTGGTCAGGCACTGGAACAGCCTGCCCAGGGAGGTGGTTGAGTCACCATCCCTAGAGGTATTTAAGAAACGTCTAGATGTGGCACTTCAGGGCATGCTCTAGTGACAGAGATTGTAAGGTTTTTTTTGTGTGTGTATAGTTGGACTCGATGAAGGTCCTTTCCAACCATGAAGATTCTATGATTCTATGATTATGAGGACATAATTATATTTAGTTAATACTAATACGACATCAAATCAAGTAAATTCTTCCTATAAAATGAGAAGGAGCATGATAAATAGGAAATGTAGGAGGCAAAGGGATTTCCTCAGCAGCTGAGTAACTTAGAATGGAAAGAAGAAATATGGAAGAATATTCTACACAGAAAAATTAAGAGGTATAAGAAAGAAATCACCAAACAAATTCTCAACTTCTTTTTTTTTCAAAGAAAAATTAAGAACAAACACACATAGACACTGCCATAACAGAACAGATGCAATATCAGTCCAGCCTAGAATCCTCTATGGTAAGTGGCAGCATGGCAGTGTTAGATAATTCTAAAGAATATGTGAAGCATCCACTGTAAAAATCCATGATATAAATTCTGTAGGATTCATCCTGATTTTTTATCACTGGACTAGTATAAAACATGAAGAAGGAGTTTTAATATACTCTCTTTCAAATAGTCTTTAGTATTTTTTTTAGGCCTAATTCCTGACTGCTCAGTTTCATCAATAGCTTCTTGTACTGGATCTCATTGTGCCTTTTGACAGTCTGATTATGTTAATGACTTCTTAATTCTTTTTCTAAATCACACATTTGAAAAACTGCAGAGTTTAAGAAGGATTTTTTTCTTTTGCAGAAACGAGGATAATTAGAATTCTGAACATTTCAGTTTCTAATTTTTCAGCATTCTGTTCTTAGACATCTTTACATGTATGCAACTCATGATATACAACTCTTGTATATTCATTTGTTCCTTCTAACTTCTCTCCTGCTTATTGTTTATAATTGCTTTTGGATTCCTGCATGCAATTTCACTACAATTATTGATAGAGTCACAATCCTACTAAAGTTTTAGAGTACTCAAAGAAAATAACTGTGACAATCAACTGCTAGTTCAGTTACTAAGCAATTTTAGAGGATAATTGGCACCCTTATATAGTTTAAGAAATCTGTTCACATTAGGACGCTAGGAAAATCCAAGTTTCTACTTCCCAGCTGTCCTGTCTGAATTTCAAGCTGAAGATGCTCTCTGCTTTCAGTTAAAAAAATCCTCACAAAATTCATATAAAACAGTATACATAAACATATGTATTGAATATGTAAAATTTATACATGATAATCTAGGATGAAGCATGTTCTTATTTACTAATGAAAACATAAGCACTTCCAGAACCTACTGACACTAAAAAACTTTTTATTTGAACCATTCAATTAGAAAAAAAAGAAAACATGCAACAAAATCTGTATACCGTTACTGGAAGTTTTTTTATGTGGATTTTGAAACTAATAATTTGCAAGAACATCCTTATTTATTGTCATAAATAACCAGCTCAGATGATGTGAGGAAAGAAAACCACAATGTTAAGTTAACCTTTTTCCATTAAGCACTATAAAACCTCCCTTACTTACACAATGTATGCTAACTGCTCAGCATAATTTGCATTGTTTGAGTTGCTGTTTCTATAAAGATTTAAGCACATCATTAAGTTCTGTGGTATTACTTATATAGAAAAAGTGAAATATGGCCTTAAAATCTTGTAAAATCAGGTTCTAGGGATGGTTTCAGGTAGTTTTGAAAATTTAGTATACAGAAGAATACATTTTCCAAAATATTAACAGTAAATATTGCCTATACCTCCATATCTTTTAAAACTCACTCTTCTGGAATCTAATGATTTGAATATTTAATCTCATCTTTTAAGGTGCATGATTCAGTATTTATGACTTTTGGAGTTGACAAATCTTTTTCATAGCCATATCCGTTGAAGAGTGCAAGACAACATTAAAATAATTAGTTATAAGTCCTGACGAGGTCCACGGTAATTCCTAACTCCTGAGAAAGGCATTTCATGCTTTTGCAATGGTCCCTATCAAACATCTTTCCCATTCTTTCACAAGCCATCCCACCAGTTGACAATTTCACCACTGCAGTAGTCTGTCAAAAACTTACCAGGATGAGAAAGCTCTTCAAATCCATACAGAAATTTGAAGGTTAAAAGGAAAACCTTAAGTCACAATATGTATTTGGTGGATATCAGAGTATTAAAATTACATATTTGCAAATAACTTATTTTGCTATGTAAGCTGACCACTATGCTTTTCACCAGATGGTGTTTTTTCAAGACATTATCCTTCATTCTTAGAACAAATGGGATTAATCAAGTCTGAAGCCTACAAACGTGTTCAGGCCTGAGTCCAATAGAAAAGAGAGCTCTATCCTAGCCATCAGTAGACAGAGCTAAGAGTTTTTGACTGCCAAAGAATGTACCAATGTATCTTTGCACTGTCGTAGCTTTATAGCGAAATAGAAAAATAGTAATAACCACAGCGAGACCTTTTTCAACATTTTCTGGTGAACTGTCTGCATATGTTTACAAGTGTTTTTCTCAAACATGTCTCTTAGTACCATGAAGAATCAAACTGCGAAAACCCTACTAGCTGATTTGAAAAATATATAATGTCCAGTCTATAAGAAATTTTTAATTTAAATGTTAGTTAAAATATGAAGATAAATATTGAAGCTTGTTACTTTCACAACTTTAAAAGATAGAACAAAAGAAAGAGAAATAGAAAGTTATGTATATATTAGGTACAAAATGCTGTCAATTTGCTTGGACGCTCAGTTACATTCTTGCAGAGACAATTGATCTCCTGAGGTTGGGTTTAAGGGATACTGGCAAGGCTGTATGTGTTTTATTATTAACAGTGTTTCTACTACTTTTTTACATCTGCCATTCTAAGTATTACCTGAGAACAATAACGCAAGTGTTTTAAGAAATAATATTTTAGGGCATTATCGTTATAACAGCTATACAGCATATAAGAGTCCAAATGCTGCCAACATTACTGGAGTAGACTTGTAGCAGAATGTCAGGCTACTCTAAAGGAATGCAGAGATATACAGCCACCTAAAGTAGTCCAAAATCAATTTTTTATTTATGTCTAGCCCTCAAGCAATATGACTGAAAATTTTAAAAATAAATTAACTCTAAGTGAACCTAAGGGAGGACTTTCATGTTCACACTTAAGCATCTTGGTTATTGAGGACTTGATCATTTTCATGTCCACATGGAATAACACAGAATATCAGAACCTGACCCAAAACTGATTGAAGAGGACTCTAAAGAAGGGAGTAGGTTTCCAGCTACTTTCAGAATGAGAAAACTATATATTGTGCAATCCAATCATATAAAAAAAGTCTTATCTCAAAACATACTACCTTTTCATCCCAGACAGCTGTCCATCTAAAACTCATTATCTGAACAGGGTGGGAATCAATTACATTTACTTTTACTTATTGATTAACCAAAGACAATACTTCATCATTGTGGCAGATTCCCTGTCCCAACCATCTGTCCCAAATAATTCTTTTTTCAATGAACAGTATTTTATATGCTTGTCTATTAAAATTTACAAAGCAGCAATTAGAATAAATTGTGAATAACAATAAGCTGGCTTTACTAGAAGAGATAAAAGCTTTTCTCGGTTACCTACAGACAAACAGTACTCATCTGCTGCCGAAGGCACGGCACATGGTAAAAAGGTGTTGAGTGTGTTAGCTATCCTAAATGAATACATTATTTATGAATTCACCTGTAACTTGTTTGCAAACAATGTGAATTATTTAACAACTTAAAAAAACAACTAAAATATATATATTTTTTAAATATATCAGCATAAGAATTTTTATTTTGTTCACACTTACTAAAGAATTGGTCCAGAAAGGTACGATTTCACTAAAGCTACTCGCATGCACAGGACGGAGTTATTTGTCTCAGTTCACTTAATCACATTCATTTTGTTTTAACAACAGAAATAATCACCATGGTTTATTAAAAATGCTAAATAAAGCCCAAATATATAAAGTGCATAATGTAAAAAAAAATCTTAAATAGAATCACAAAAAGTTTTGTGTTTACAATCTGACATCAGAGCTAGAAGCATAATCAATGAAATTTCATTTTAGTTGAATGTAAGATTTCTCTCCCAGGTTGGAAGATTAAAAAAAAAGAAAAAAAAATAATTGTGTTTATTGGTGTTTAAGGATGCTGTGCAATTAATAATTCCTGCACAAAAATTCCCTCAGTATCTGAAGTTCTGGTTTAGATTTCTTTTTTGTTAAAAATCAGTATTTTCAAATCTTCCAGGGGAAAAATATTATTTTCTAGTATTTTTTAATGAATTATGCTCAAAAAACCCTATTTTGAGAATTTCCTCAAAGATTCAATGGCTTGCAACTGAATTTATACTCTGGTTTTGTAGGACTGTTCAACAGAGTATCCACATCGGTTTGTAAAAGCCATCAGCACTTTGAGAGAGCTATAAATTTAATCCCTGCATTTGTGGATAAAGAATTAGCACAATACGGCTGATATTGAAAAGCTTCCTGTTCTGCTACACATTTGAATGATATGCTGTAAATCTTACTGTAATAATCCAATAACTGCTCACTTAATTAATTACACTAACCTGTTTGTCTGGAAATAAAAGGTAGTCTGTGAACTGAAGAGCTGAAATCTTTTGCCTCTTTCAGACTAAAACAGATAGATGGGCTCTGACTTTCTTCCAAGTTTATAGAAAGAGACTGCTCCAAGACTTTAGAACCAGCAGAGGCAGCATTAAGCTGTAAAAGTGCATCTTGTGCTTTCTTTTTTTCTTTTTTTAGCATATTTACCAGAATATCTGCAAGATACATTAAGGAAATCATTAATGACCTCTTTTTTATAAAGTAACAATCATCTTTGTTTATCCCTAAGTCTCTGTCTTCCAAGTGGAACAATTCACATTATGGAAGCCTATATGTGAATGTGAACACGGAGTTGGGCATATTCTTTGTAATTATATTCATCCACCTTAGTTTTTCCAGACAGCAGATTCATCTTTACTAAACAGTAACAAATTCACACATTGACCGCAATTCTTGATCCCAATTCAATCAATGCCTGATAAAAGCATTTACAGACAAACAGGAATGAAAACTCTAGTATCTTATTGCCATTGTGTGACACTCCATTTTTTAATTTTAAATTCTGTAATAAAAAAAATTTCCAAACAAAAGGAAAAAAACCCCTTAACTTACAGCTAGCCTGGCAAGTGCATCACATCTGTAAGCTTTTCACAATAAGAAGGTTTACTAAAATGCAGAATAGGTCTTTAAGAAATTTCTTTCAATAACACTGTGTATTTACTGGAAGCATATTTGGTATAAATAAATTTTGCCTAACAGCTTGTAGAAGGCTTACAATGAAAATCCTGTGTGCATTCAGCCAAAACCACAGGAGTCCCTGAGATATGTTTTTTGATATGTTATTCATTTTAATCCTCATCAATCTTCTAAATGAACAGCAGAAAATCTAAGTAGTCTTTGAGAAATATTACTCTTTTAGTATAACAGCAGTAATAATAAAAGACTTTACAATTCGGTTGTTATGATAGCTCCTAGCTACCATAGGCAAGAAGGATCTCATAGTTTATTTACTAAACAGCTCCCATACTTCCCACCACTTCATCACATTAGACATGTTATTAATTTTCTAATGATGATGTACGGTCGGTCAGTGGCTGCAGACTCTGTAAATCAGTGTTGTGTTCAAAGTCGTAATTCTTATATTCTTCCTATATAACTCTAACATGGATTTACACAAGTTTCTTCCTTGTACTTCTGCAAACAAAGCCATATATATATCTATCAAGCACTAGTGCATTTGATAGAGATGTTTTGCTCTTTATCAATCTCATACTAATGAAATAATTTACTTCAGGAAGAAATGTTTCTGGGAATCCAGATCTTAAAATTGACAGGAAAATCAAAGAATTTTTTAAAAGGAATGGTAAATCAGTGTTAGAGCTAAATTTATTTGAAAGTGCACCTTGGAAAATGAACACCTTCTCTTCTTTGAGAGCGCAGAAATAGAGAAGCTTTCCTGCCACCTCACATCAAACTGGTAGCATGCTATTCTGCACCGTAAAATGCCATTCTCATTTGATATAAAAAATTGATCTGGAGTTGTTGGCCACAAGGGATGCACCCAAGTTTGCTTTTTACTAAGAACTGTGAAAGAATCTTGGTTACCTATAAACACAAAACCAAAACAAAACCATTTTTTTTTCAGTTCTCTGCCATATTCAAATTTTACCCACCAAGTATCCACAAAGTTAGTGATGCTGTGGTCTGCCCACAGTTCTGCCAACCTGCTAAAAGTAACTCCTACCCATCGTGCGACAGTTCAGCTCCTCACGTGTTTCCTATGAGGCACTGAAATGGACAAAGCGTGTCTTAGCAGTTTAGTATTTTTATATGCAAAAAGCTTTAGCTTTAATTTAAATTTTAAAGTTGCATGTAAAGCGTACAAGTTTTACATTTATTCTGATGGCAAACAGCCCAATAGTCCCCAAAGTAGCACTTCATTTGGCTAAAAATATCACTTACAGGAAATTCTATTCTTTGTAAGGTAATAAATTGGTCTTTATATAGCATCAGAGTTTCCCATTCTAAAAAACGGTTTAATTTTCTTGAGGAGAGTATTTTAGGCGTGGCCTGATGCACGCTATTTGGATCTTGGCTGGACCATTGTAAAGCTAATGGTGCTTGGATCCAGGATTTTGGTTTGGGTCACAACTGAAATAGAAGCAGGTGTAAAGCGGGAGTCCTGTCACATAAAAGTTGGGAATTGAGTAATTGCTTTAACACAGTGGGATCAGTAGAGAGAATTTCCTTCCATATAGCTAATGCCTATCTCACACACACAAAACCCATTGTAGCCAGATCGGCTCAAACCCAAATATTATTTTTTTCCCTCACAAAGGATACTGATTTCATTGTCTCTTTGTTGCAGAAGTTCTTTCAGCTTTTTCAGTTCTTCTTCTCCTGCTTCTTTGTTAGGGTCTTTTTCTTCAGAGATGTGTTGTGATAGTTTTTTATCAGAAATATTTGAACGATTCATTAGTTGCTATTAGGAGAAACAAAAAAGCATACTCTTTTTATGCATTTATTCTACCCTGAGATTGTCTAGCTATGGTAGAAAAGGTAAGGCCTTTACAGACTCTTGATAGAACAAAATCATGCCACCAGTTGACTGTCAAGTTATATGCATTGTGTCAAGTATGGGACAAGTTTTATTTGCTGATCTTCACTACCAAGCGCACAATTTACTTTACTCTTTCTACACATGAATTCCAGTGTTCTCTAGTATTACAGAGCTTTCAGTATTAACAATATAACTAAAACCTAATTATTTAAAGACAATAAATTAAGATCAGGAATGTATACATTATTATATTGGAAAACTATATCCCAAAATACAGAAAAGTATACATTATCTTCTGTTGCTCTCCCTATTATTTTCACTTGTTCTTCCTAGTTTAAGTGTATCTTGTTTGCTCAACGATTTAGAAGGGTTTACAACACCATCAGGAGAGTTAGTATAACAGATTCAGGGATATGGTGGTTTTACTCATTATTTTTCTCTCTTTCAACATAGTTTGTCCAAAATAAAGCCTCCATAGTGCTGGGAATACAGATGGATACATCTATCCATATATAAATAATATATAAATAACTCGTCTGTGCTGATTCCAATAACTTCCAGTGCTTTCCTACAACGTACTGCATGCTGAAATCCTTGCTGGGGTTTCCACAAAATGCTGCTGAATTTTTCCAACTAAATTTCAAATTTCTATCAGTCCTCCATGCACTTCACAGTTCAATTGTTTTACCCTTTTCCAATGCCTCTCAAGTATATTGAGTTTCTTTTGACACTTTTCAACCATGAATGTTTTCAAGTTACTTTCAGTGTCAGCTGCACTTCCATCTATTTTTAAAAGAAATACCTTCACATGAATGAAGCAATACTTGATCTTGCGCATGTCAGCACCAACATCCAGAGTGCTATCAGGATCATTATCTTCGAGAAACGTTTCAATTAACTCATCCAACCTGAAAATACATAGCATTTTTAAGGAAAAAATAATCACAAACAAGCAGACAACTCTGCAATGTGTCAAATACAAGATTTATCAAGCTGACCAATATTAGTAGGCTATTTTCCTTCAAGGACCATGCAATTGCAATGTACTTTTGTTCCTGATACTAAAACCTGGATTTGATACTGGAGATTCTACAATTCCATATCAGAACATACTTGCACATGCTAAGTAATAGTTCTAGAACTCAAAGCATCTAAGAAGTAATCTTCTCATCTATTTTATAACCTTCTGTTCTTCTACCATCTCATAATTTAAAAGATCTAAAGCCTGCCCTCTCAGAAGACTAGATTTTTAGAAGCTTTGGGCATAGGATTTTTTAATATATATTGTTATTTGTGCAAGTCAGCAGATAGCATAGCTTTTATACAGAAAGTTACCTGCTCCAATCACCAAGCAAGCAACCTATCTTTTGATGAAGGTATTTACAGATTGCTCAAAGATATACTGCTCTTCTTCTGATTAATGAAATGTAGTTATTATTTTATTCTCTTGGAAATTTTTCTTATTTAACAAACATCTGACAACATCTTTTCTAGGGAAGAGCAATTCTTATTTCGGTAATTCAGTCTTCATAAGAAAATCTGGTACACATAAGCATTCTCTTGCTTTTTCAAAACCGAACTAAAATATTCAGACTGGAAATCTACAAAATACACCATGCCTCTGTGTTGGATGTCACAGCTACATGGATAGAGTCAGATTTCCTCTTGCATGCTTTCATTAGCTCTCCAGGTCTTGCAGTCCAGGACGGATGGCAGATCATCCTCAAGGAAAAGAAGAAAAGGCCCAGAGACTTCCTGATTCCTGACAAATGCTATTATCATTACCTTAGTAGGCAAATGGTGGGCAACAATGATAGCCATATGCTCCGTAAAGTGTAATTCTATGATTTTAAATGTTTATTTAGATTATCCTCAGAAGATGAACTTAGGTTCTAGAATGAATGAGCCAAGATATCCAAGGTACTTGCATCAAGTGCCCAAGTGCCAGAGAAGGGCAGGAGTTCAGAACCATCTCTGTGCCTAGTGTTTCTTTTGGACTAGTTTTGTTCAGCTCCTCACATAATATGCAAGTCTTCTGAATGTCACTTAATAGACATTTATCCTCTTCAGTTACAGGACTGGGAATCTTAGGATCATAGGATCATAGGATGGTTAGAGTTGGAAGGGACCCTAAAGATCATCTAGTTCCAATCCCCCTGCCACAGGCAGAGACATCTCCCACTAGACCAGGCTGCTCAACTCGATTATCTGAATCATTTTGCTGTAACTACGTACCAAAATTTTAGGCATTATAATATCAGAGTATCTAAAGTTTACCCTAAAGCAGGTGGTTGGGGTATTGCCCTGCTTTTGAAGACTTCTCTTACTGAGATTCCTCATTACTACATTGCAGTAACAACTCCCTGCTGGAGGGTGAAACAATGAGATGCACGAAAAACAGAAAAAAAATTATCATTATTTTCAGGAGATAAATATCTGAAAATTGGGAGCTGTAAGACTGGAATGAGAATTGTAAAAAACGTAACAGATAGGTTTGGTTATTTATCTCCTCCAGAGGTCACTGTGGCAAAGTGTCAATTCTCAAAACAGGAGAAAAAGGATAGAAAAGAGCAACCTTCAGTTAATTTCAGACGAACTGTGCTTTCCAATTTTCATTATTTCAGTTAAAGAACAAGAGACAAATGTGTTGTCTATACCATTTATCATACATGCAAAATTCACAATTTCTGAATTTACAGAACACTCCCTGAAGCCAATGTGAGCTGTACATGTGGAGGGCTTAAAGGAGAGGACATTTAAAGAGAAATATTAGTTACAGAAGTATTACTGGAATTGACTTGCTTCCCAAGTTAAGAGACTACAACAATTACCAGGTAAAAGAGACCAAAATTTTACTTATTGCTACGTGATTTTTTTCTGCATGAAGAGTCCAACAGAACAGAGGCCAGCAGTACAAGAAGTTATTCATACTCCCTGCAGACACACTAAGCACAACGAGCAGGAGAATTAATCCTTCGTATGTGGAGGTAGACATTTTTGTAAGCACTGGGAAAAGAGACGCATTTATGCTGTTAATGAGAATGTGACAGTGATTATACAGACACAGAGAAAGTCAATATTTGTCACTATCTTAAGCACCTTATTGATTTCAGGGAGTAAAAGGAAACAAGTAAAAACTATTTTTCATAACTAGACTGTCTAGACTGACTATATGAAGTCACCTATGAAAATGGGCCTCTAATCTTGAACCAGAAATTAGAAAGGAGATATTTTAACCTCACTAAGACTACCTGTTTGCTATGGATTTACCCATACTCAGATTACCACAGGTTTAGGCTATGGGAATCAATCAAAAAAAATTACACTAACTTGCACCATTACCAGAATAGCACTGCAGAAAGTTAAAATATTTAGAGAAAGAAAAAGAATATATAATTATTCTAAAATAATGCTCTGTTTTTGAAAATCATTATTTGCCATTTGAGAGTCAAGGTTAATCTGTCAAGAGTAACAAATTAGACAAGCTGTAGTTATAGATATGAGCTGCTATTTCCTCTCTCTTGCATTACCTTTAATGTGTTTGGCATTCTTGAAAAAACACAGCAGCCCAATCAATTTGTATCAATTGCAGCCCAAGAACTACACAGAAGCCAAAACAAATTTGAGCGCTAGAAGACTGACTCAAGTCTGAAATAACAGAATGTGTAAATCAGAAGTTATAAACCAACTCAGCCTTTTTGCCAATTCTAGGAAACAGCAGAATCTTCAGTGTATTTTAAGATACATTTTTAAAATTTCCTCTTTAGGAATTAGAACAAGAACCGACCAACCTAGTCTAAACACTATGAACAAAAACAAAAGAAAACGAAAAAAAAAGAATAGCAACAATGAAAATCCCCATGAATACCAGCAAACAAAAATCATTGCATCCCTCACATTTTTTTAGGTTTCCATGTAAAAATTACCAGAACTCTTTCTAAAATAAACACACAGTCTAACAGCACTCTGGATATTCCGTGAGTTCATCCAGTATACTGAAGTATTAAACAAAGGTAAAAAAGAAACTGACAATGCGATACAGATGCAACTTGAAGTTTCTCTTCTTAATGAACAGATCTTAGTTAACTGAACCTTCCCCCCACCTGCAAGTGATTTATCAGCTCAAGGATTGAGATAGATAACAGTAGAAACATTCTCCTATGAATTTTTACAATGGCAAGATTTGCAGTTTTACAAATGAAAAAAAACCAATGCTACTTCCAATTAATTTCCAGAGGTGTTCACAGAATAAATCAAGGAGACAACAAAAAATCACAAGATGAGGGCAAAAAAAGACAGAGAGTAATCTACAAGATGAATATGCTTTTCCTTCTTATATTCTTGACTAAAACAGCTTATTATATTTGTCTCTATAAATATCCACAAAAATAAAATTAAATACATGGAATATATGAAAACTAGAGCACAGAATTATATAAAATAGGGCTATAAAAGATTTAATAAATTTATATAGGGCATCTACAGTTACAACTCCAACACATTCTTTCTAGTCAAAACATCACACACAGGCTGTAGTCATCCTCTTATTAAGAGGCAGAGTGAGAAAACACTTTTTGTAAGTAAAGGAAAGCCAAAATGGCTTTCAGTTTTCATTCAGTTACCTTTAAGAGATGGATAATATCTTTCTCCTTAGCAACAATATCTTCTGAGATAGTCACCTAATCTTTGATCCTTAGTTCTCTACCAGAGGAGTGCATATTAAACAGTTTTCCTCCAACCAAAGACTGTTGCAAGAATATACGTCAGCAAGAATCAAACCAGAAAAACACATGAAATGGCCCAGCTTTGAACAAAGTTGGGCCTAGATGTTCAAGAGGAACAAGAAACACATAGAGAACAAGAAATCCAGAGAATACCTTAGCAAATTTTGCTTTAGTTGTCTACCAAGTTAAGTGGGAGTGTTGATCTGCATGAGGATAGGGAGGCTCTACAGAGAGACTTGGACAGATTGGATCAATAGGCCAACACTAACAGCATGAGCTTCAATAAGGCCAAGTGCCAGGTCCTGCACTTGGGCCACAACAACCCCATGCATCGCTACAGGCTTGGGGAAGTGTGGCTGGAGAGCTGCCTGGCAGAAAAGGACCTGGGGGTTCTAATTGACAAGCGGCTGAACGTGAGCCAGCAGTGTGCCCAGGTGGCCAAGAAAGCCAATGGCATCCTGGCTTGTATTAGAAATAGTGTGACCAGCAGAAGTAGGGAGGTGATTGTCCCCCTGTACTCAGCACTGGTGAGGCCACACCTTGAGTATTGTGTCCAGTTCTGGGCACCTCAATACGAGAGAGATATCGAGGTGCTGGAGCGAGTGCAGAGGAGGGCAACGAAGCTGGTGAAGGGCCTGGAGAAGAAATCTTACGAGGAGCGATTGAGGGAGCTGGGACTATTTAGTTTGAGGAAGAGGAGGCTGAGGGGAGACCTCATCACTCTCTACAACTACTTGAAAGGACATTGTAGAGAGGTTGGTGCTGGTCTCTTCTCACAGGTAATTAGTGATAGAACAAGAGGGAATGGTTTCAAGCTGCAGCAGGGTAGGTTTAGGCTGGACATTAGGAAAAAATTCTTCACAGAACGAGTGGTCAGACACTGGAATAGACTGCCCAGGGAGGTGGTGGGGTCACCATCCCTGTATGTGTTTAAGACTCGTTTAGATGTGGTGTTAGGGGATATGGTGTAGGGGGGAACTTTGTAGAGTGGAGTTGATGGTTGGACTCGATGATCCCAAAGGTCTTTTCCAACCTAAATGATTCTATGATTCTATGATTCTGAGAGGCATGCATATGTGACACAGCAAAGGTAATGTGAGATCATGAGGTAAAATAACATTATCCTTTTTCTTAAGGACTTTTTTTCACCTCAGTCGTAGAAGAATAACTAAAAAAGCATAGGAAACAAAGCATTTTTGATCAGTTGTGGCTCAGCCCTAAGACCATATACCTAGACCTCTCCTGGTCAGTACGTTCTATTTCCTGGAAAAGTTGCTAACTATAGTTTTTTTTTCTCAAAAAGACATGAGCAATCGGTCCTTACATTTACTGATGACCAGCTTCTGCTATTATGCTAAGGAGAACGATTAATATTTGCACACCCTCTCAAAACAGAAATTAGGAAATTTAGCTGCTCAAAGAAGAGAGTTTTGAAAACGAACTTGCAAAAGGAATGAGCATGCTTGGCACAGAATACATAACATGTTTAAAAATTTCTAAGTTTCCAAGCTTTTCTCCTCCCAGAACATCCCAGGTTGAATGTTAATTTCCCCACTATACCTATTGCCAAAAGTAAATAGGAAAATAATCTAGAAAAAACAAGGGTGTTCATGTACATAGGCTCTACGACATGGCTGATGGTATTTACGATGAAAAACAGATAGAATCAAGCAGAAAAAAATAAATCAACCCAGAAATATACAAAACCACCTTCGATAGTATTTATGAACACTGTTGCTTTCAGTATGAGATTTCTTTTTTGTTTCTTGATGTTATTTATGAAGACTAGCAAAACAGCAGTGCTGGACTTTATTGTTCTTATATGAGAGAAGGACTGCAGAAGAAATAAGTTCCTTTTTTGGCATTCTATTTATCATCAACTTACAAAATGGGCTTATTACAAGCCCTTTGTAAGACATCCATCAGTAGCAAAAAGAATAATCCCCCAATTAAAATTAAATATAATCTACACAAAGACCTAGTGATGAAATGACAACAAAAAGCCTAGTAACAGATACCTCTCACTCGCTGGAGCAGAAAGCACAATAAAGAGATGGTCTTTATACTATTGTCTGAAGATCAACACCAGGAATTCGATTTCACACTGGAGAGACCTTTACAAAAAATACTTAGCCCCCAGGTCTTCTCACTTCTCAGTTTAGAAGCTGAAGTGCACGGGCCTTGATGGGAAAAAGCAATGATGGAAACTGTTTAATTAACTGAAATTCAATGGAAACCTAATTATGGGGTTAGTGACAAACACAGAACTGAAAATTACTGAATTGCTTACAAGTCACACTTAATTGCTTCAGTGGAAATATGCAGCACATATCTTTATTTCAGAATTTGGTACGCTTTTAATGTAAGATGGTCAATTTAAGTTCTTTAAATTTGAGGGAGTTTTGTTATACTGGTGAGTTACATCAGAAAGAGTGGTCAGGCACTGGAACAGCCTGCCCAGGGAGGCGGTTGAGTCACCGTCCCTAGAGGTGTTTAAGAAATGTCTAGATGTGTCACTTCAGGGCATGCTCTAGTGGCAGAGATTGTAGGTTGTTCGGTTGGACTCGATGATCTTAAGGGTCCTTTCCAACCATGAAGATTCTGTGATTCTGTGAAAAGGCTGCATTAATCTGAAATAAAAGTACCTAGACACAAGATACTTGCACTGAAAGTACAAAACTAACATAAAAAAACCCCAACGCTAAAAGTATATTTTAGAAATGCTAAAATCTCTGTTTCTGTGTAGAAACAAATATCATCTAACAGCCTTTTGTTTGTTGTAGTTAATAACATTAGCAAGCCAGCTGCTGCATTCTTCATTAGTTTCGCTTACTAAGGCCCTCAATAATGTTTCCATGCAGAAATTCGTGCTAATCAAATCTGCAGCATGGATAATCATAGCTAATTTCACATGACAGGAAAAAAGATTTAAAATCAGTGTCAGATGAAGATGTCTATTCTGACTTCTGGAGATCCAAAATGGTTCTCTTTTTTTCCTTTTCCCTTGTATGTTGTTAGGTAAAGGAAACTATAGACCATTAAATATTTATTATTTAATGTTATTACAGCAGATGAAGCCTAAAAAGGGGATTTTTCATAAGTCTCCATTCTTTCTTTATAGGACTGGGAGCTTCTGCCCTAAGAACAGCAGGCCTAACTTATACTAATAAGAGCAAGGACGTACTGAAGCCTATTGCCAGAATCCTGCTGTAGCAGGAAGAATAGTTTTCCCAACAGAAATTCCCCGAAGGAGGAAGAATATGAAAGTACCGAACAAAGACCCATTTTCTGTGAAAAAACAGCAGTAAACAAAGAATGGGGTTTTGTTCATCAGAAAAAAAAAGAAAAACAGAAAACATGAGTAAAAAATTCCACACACACAAAAAATAATTTTCTAAGTCAATGCCAAGGGAACAGTATCACGTCATATATGAGATTAATTTAAAACTCATTTTGATAGCAGTCTTATACATATTAACATAGGACAAACAGAAAGGTATTACAGTGCTGATCCAGGTGAGTTTGAATTATGATAGCAGACTTTGAAAACACAAGCTGTGTCAAGCACAAGTCTGTTCTTACACTGATGCTGCAAAGAAAACTCACAGTAACACAGTCATAAACAGTTGGGATGGAAACGTGTTAAACTAACACTGCTTTCTGGTTAGTGACTGTGAATCAGTCCCAAAATCTTGGTCAAGCATTTCCCTCTTTATAGTTTTTTTGCAAATAATGTAAACACACACTGTACTGCAGCTCACAGACAGCTCTTACATTATCAACTTTATTTCTCTCCTGTTACTTTCCACCCTTCAGGAATTCTTTTTTAATGAATGAAGCCTGCTTACCATTTAGACCACACATAAATCACAAAAGCTTTCTATCCACATTACTTTAGATTCCACACATTTTTTCTGATAGCCCAACTCCAGAATGATTAGATGAGCACTGTGCTACTTCAGTTTTACCCGTTCATTAAATAAGACTTCCATGTTTTTAAAAAAATCCACTTCTGAATCAGTCATATGTTTGCATGAATCAGGATGCAAATTACACAGCTGAAATGCATCAGAAAAGCACTCCTAGCCAACTGAGAGTATGTTTTTAAAGTTTAGAGCTCTCAATAGCATGCATGATCTCAAAACACAGATTTGGAAGGACTCATTTTGACCTTGCTTTATGTGCCATGATTCATTTCTGGGAGAGCTTGCCTTTTAACCCCTGATCGCTAACAGTGTGTATGATGTATCAAAATTAAGTTCGCTTAAAGAGCAATTAATTTTGTGTGTCAGCTGTGAACTCTGTGACAAGCAAAATGGAAATCCAACTTTATGAAAAATAGGAAGCAAACAAGCTACTGAAACACTTGAGGTAATCGGAGAGGTTGCTTCAATTAAAGAAGTTCGCATACCCAAACTTTTGCAACAGCTTTCCTATTGGTAACATACTCCACATCAATATTTTCTTTACATATTAATTTTGAAAATTACCCTTAAGTTTAATAATGATGTCTATGTTATTAAAAAAACCCCACAACTCCACATCTCCACATCTTTTATATATATCTAAAAATGCATGATAGTTGAAGCAAAATTGCCAGTATATTTAAAAAGAGCTAACCACATAAAATATCTCAAGCGTGCATCAGTATGAGAGACCATGGAGATTCTAAGCAACAAATTTTATCAATAATGCTATGGAGGACAGGAGAAAAAAGGGAAGGTATTTCCAGATATTGTTGCTAATGGCACGACAAAGAAGATATAGTACACAGAACACATTTGAGCTTGCCCTGAGAAGAGCTGTAATATATTACTGATCGGTAGTGGACATGACAGCAATCGCCTAACATGTAATTGACATATATAGAGGATAATGCTGTATTCTGTACCCAGAAATAACTGCTTAACCTCTAATTTAACAAAAGGGGGTTAACTCCTGGGTGAAATAATAACAATTAAGGTAACTAAATAGTGGAACCAGTTACCTAAGCCTTTATACAATTCCCTCAGTAGATATTTTTAAGAACAGTTTTATTAACATAGCTGTGGAATAGGCTGCACTGATCTGGCGCAGTCTTAGAGCAGGGAAGGAAGAACAACAAGTCCTTGAGTGTCTTCTGTTTCTACACTCTGGAACATTTTTACACTTTTTTTTCCACTTTAAATATCTTTACAGTGCTGTAACAACTGAAAATATCTATTACATGACGATAAAGACAAAGATCCCCTTTCTGCTACTGATTGCAATTAAATGAAAAAGTCTAAACATAATACACTTCGTACTGAAGTGTCTACATGTGTATGAACGAGGAAGTCAAGCAACAGTAAAGCTGCACACTACAAATTCGCTGTGAGGTTCAGTTTCATCCTGCAAACTGAAAATGCATTCTAAGCCAGTCTGTAAATAATGATATTGAATTATACTAGCAACTGTGCTTTAAGAAACAAAATTATGGGTGAAATTAAAGTAATTGCTGCAACAAGAGGCAGAACTTCTACTTGTTTTTTCTGGGTTTTTTTTTGTTTGTTTTGTTTTGTTTTTTTGGGGTTTTTTGGGGGTTTTTTTTAGGGAACAGTTCTGAAACCAAAGGCTGGGCTCTGAGGCACCAATTGCTTCTCAGGAGTTATTTTCAATGGCGTAGTCAGTCAGACAGATGGAAACTGAAATGACACTTCTGTCAGATATTCCTCCAGCTAGCCACTATGAAATAATCATACAAAAAAACCCAAAACAAAAAATCTTGATGAGGTGAAGTGAAACAGAAGTAGGTCTGCATTAACTTTGATAAAATATGCAAAACTTTATTTTATTGCAGCCTTCCTCCCAAATTATGTATTTAAAAAAACCCAACAAACAACTTTGTGGGTAATTTTCTAGTATTTTCAATTTCTTGGTTTCATAGTAGATTATTCAAAGACAAAGAATAGTCCAGAAATGACCAGAGTGCTTCATATAGCCAGGCAATAGAAAACTGTATGAGAATATGGAAATGTAAACTCTAATATTGATTTATTTAAGTTCACGGACATTTAACTACCTTTCTTTGTACCTCAATTTGTGCACCCATGAAACAGGCAATTATACAAAGTTATCTAAGAGATTCACAGAATATTAGATTACATGAACTATGTAGATACTCCAGAAATCATGCACGAGTCCAGAATTTTTAATCCAATGACATTACATATAGGGACTGATCCTGCAAGATGTTAACTTAAACTCCTTAAAACCCTCAGATAATGAGTTGGAAAGCCTCAGAAATACCATTGGTAATCAGCTGAAAACAAAGTACTACAAACCTAAATTATTCTTGAAAACAAATACTTCAGATTTTCAAAATCTTACCACTGCTGTAATCTGAAGCTCTTAAATATTATTTTGGAGCTTTCTATTAAATATTAAAGTTTGGAAAACTTCTGGCCTTTGAGTCAGTATAGTGAAGTGAATCCTATGATACTTCCACAAGTAAATATTATGACCTTTCAACCTCCAAGTCTTTCTTAAGCCTGCATAGATAACAATACTCTTAAATGGTAAAAATAAAGCTTGTGAGTAAGACTTGAATAATGTTATCAATACAGCAATGTTCCTGAAGAGGAAGTCACGGTATCTCACAAAACAAAACAGAAGCAACCCAAAACCAAAGAGCCACAGACATAGTAAAAATTAAGTTTGCATATTTAGAAGTGTAAAAAGAACAGATGAAAACAGAGAACGTGCAATATGGCCAATGATTTACATGTACAGAGATAAACCCATTTTCATAAATATTTAATGTTGGCTGGTATCTATTGGTCCAATATGAACATGTTTGTTAGACCAAATGGTCTTTCCTAACTTTCTATTCCTAATTATCTAATATTTTCAGCAGGGGGGCCAAGTGCTTATAAAATAACTGATAGTAGAGCTAAAGCACAATCTTCCCTATTGATAATGAGTAGAAACAAATAGATCTTTGAATATCATGTGCATTTTGTTAATACTATAGGCAACAATTAGTATTTATATCCTGCTCTTCCCATAGCCAACAGGCTAGCATCCAAAGAGACTACCTAAATTCAAGCGGGCATGGAACATTTGGATTTTTTTCCCAGTTGTATCTAATTCAGTTATCTAAGGGTAAAAATTTTGAAAACAGGGGTCCTAATTTTGTAAAGCAATCAAACAAACAGCATCATACACACAGGTGAATGATTACCGTTAAACACTTGCATTGCACAGTAGAGAAGCATACACCTCTCATTACAGATATAATCATCCTTTTTTTTCGTTAGACATATGAGCAAAGTCATTTTTGCTACCTCCTTAAGAGAGAAGATTCTTCTGAACTAGGTGGCTACAGTGTGGCAAACAGATGTAAAGAGCTTCTACACAGTTGAAAAACATTCATTCCAATGATGAAATGTACACAGATCTAAATCTTTGTAACGGTAAGTCAAGGAAAGATTTGTCATGGAATATAAAATGCCTAAGGCTAGCTTATACAGGGAAAAAAAAATGCCTACACTAATACTACACATGCAAATTTTTTTCAGAAAAGAAACATATCAAGTAGCTTGCCAAGTAGATGATTTCCTTCTTTAACAGCACTGTATAATACCAAACAAAAAGCATATACATAAAGAAATGTTACTCCCTGCCAGCTAATATTTGTGGCCATAACAGTAGTCCTATTCTAATCACTAGAGTATATCTAAAAGTAGCAAGAGAAAGCTAAGTGTCAGTTTATCAAAATTTGAAAAAATACAAATATCTCCAAGGAGAAGGTAGCAAGAACTTGAAATAAAAAGAAAGAACACAGGACAAGCATAAAAACTACTCAAGGAAGTCAAAAGGACTCATACGGATGAACACCGAGACTTTCCTACAGTATAGAAGAGAGAGGTAGTTTTGAAAAAAATTGTGTGGAATGTCATGTACAGGTTATTAATTTTAAAGATGTAAAAGCTAAGAAGAAATTTTCAAAAAGTATTTACAGTGCCAAAAGATGCAAACAGGTATTTAGTGGTATGTTCAGAAGCAACTCAGCTGACCAAGCATTCAATGAATTTCAGTGGGATTCAAAAAAGCTGCTATGATCAGACACATTTGAACATACATATTTGGAAATTGGCTCCAAGATTTTTTTCAAACACCTAAATAATCAAATTCAGCTATGCTATCTTTTCTCCATATACCTCACTAATATAAGTTATGCTATATTGCATCACCTTTCTTGAAACCATGTGACTTTTGAATATTAGAAAACAGGACATACGAAGTAGTCTCCTTTTTTTTGCATGGTAAAACAAACTTGCGAATCTTTGAGGAGCACTCTAAATTATCTCTTAATAGTTTCAATGTAAAATGTGACCAGGTTAAAGAATATAAGAGTTATTTTCTACTTTCAGTGATCTTGGAACAAAATAGCAAGATCAAATAAAAGTATTTACACTTAATATAACCATCCAGCTTAGGTACCTGCATTAGGAATCTGAACTTCCTGCGCTGTCACTAAAGATTTTATAACATGTAAGTGAAAAAATGCCCTCTAGAGAAATACATTGATTTAACAGCATTCTAAATCAGGCATCTGAGCCAGAAGTTGTTGTGACACATCTGAAGACTACTTTATAGTTAAGGTAGCTTCTTTTCTCTTGAATATCGCCTACACAGCTTATGTCAGTCAGCCTGCTCACTTCTACACAAATCCACTGCCTGCAAAGCTGTGTTGACATAAGGCAAGGTAATATGCTTCTATTTCTTCCACCTTGCAACTGAAATTGAACACTGACATCAGCAAATAAGAACATTTGCTCTGCTTTGTAAATGAAACCATTTGTTCAACAGCTTAAGTATGAGTAACTGTTAAAGCTCTATATTGTACAACAGTGCAATATTGTTAATACCATGATAGCATACAGATGTCACAATGTTGAAACAGAAAAACGAAAGGCAGAAAGAAGTAATGAGAAATCCAGGACTTGAATAAGATGAACAATATATGACTGTTGAAGTAAAAAATAGAAGCGTCTGTAATAACATATGTATCTGGAAGAAATAAGGTAAAGTTATTAATAAATTAAAGTGCTAAGCCAGTACTTCCGGTCCTAGAGAATTCCAACTGGCAAAGGCTTTGGAAGCGTGGGTGCTCTGGAACACAGGACCTTGATTTGAAACCCTGACTTTCTGGGCACACATTGTAAATTGCTAGTGAGCTCATTTATAACAAAAAAAATAAAATCCCAAATGATTCAAACAAAAAGGACTCTCCCTTTTACTTTTGGCATGCTTCTCACAGAAAGACAAAAAAAAAAAAAAAGAAATGCCTTTTAATTCTGTTCTAAAGCATAACAGAAAAGCCTGTGAGACTATAGTTTCAGTTTCCTTCTATTGGGGATGTATGTTGTTATTTTCTATATTTTTTAAAAATAGTCCAAAGTGTTCCTTTTTTTCCCTGCCCCCTAAACAAGGAACTAATTCTCCAGCTCAAAGACATACTTAGAGATCAGCCCTTTACAGTTGAGGAAGTAGATGGCAAGATCCAAAGCAAGCAATTCAGATTTTGGAAGCATTTTATGAACTACATTCTGAACCATTGTGTAGTCTAGCTGAATTTTTTATGCTGCTCTTTTCAAATAAACAAAATGATAGTGGCAGAATTCATGTGTGTTTAACATTTATAAGAATAAAAGAATAAAATCAAAATTACGACACAGTAATGTAAAAGTTTTCCATTTACCACAGAATTCTGAAGTAAGAATTCCAGACAACTGTGGCTTTATTCACAGGACTGATAGGTTGTGTTGTATTATAATTTAGCCTTCACAAGAAAAGTCAAGAACATTTGTTTTCCATTTTGTTTTAAGTTTAGTGAATGGCAATGTGAGATTGTAGTGGCTATGAAGAAAGCCTATTTGACAGATGTTTTTTTCCTTCCATTAAATGGATAAGAAAAAAAAATAATCCCTGAAGACACTTCTTTGATTTAAGTGTGAAAAAAACAATGAAGAATGATCTACAGATTGAGTAGCCCACTGGTTTCTTTTGGAATGCCCTGAAAGTAAAAAAGTGGATTGAAGCTCATTACTGTAAGAAATGTTTTGGCATTTCTTGACTGAGTCAAGAAACATACAAAATATCATTTTAACATATTATTAATACTTATTTCCAGGGCAATCACTAACACTTATTTCCTGCAACAGATGTAGAGAGCAAACCACTGTATTAGAATTAAAAAAATATTATTGGATCTACACATATACCACTGGACTCCGTTTCATTTTGGCATCCATCTTCTACTGAAAAGTGCGTGAGATAAAGACTTGTGCAGAGACAACAAAATGAACGTGTGCTTAGTGCATGGAGTTCGTCATTCACATGTTTTGTATCTTTGATCATCTGTGTTCAGAATCAAAGAACAAATACAAGAATTTTTTCAGAAGACGAAATGCATAGAATGTTTTCAGAAGACGAACTTTGCTCTCACCTCCCTTGAAATGTGTGTGATGAATCAGAATAAGAATTAAAATGCATTGATTTTTGATAAGATTATCTTTAGTAACACTTCTCCTTACTAGTTAATGACCTTATTTGTAATAAAATGAGACTTTTGTTAAAGTTTAAGAATTTTGAAAAGAACTACATAAACTTGGATTATTTTAGAGATATACACATCATATATATGTATACACACATATAAATATACAGTTTAAGTTTAAACAGAAGATATCCTAACCAAGCAGAAATGACTAAATACTATTTTAAATCCATAGTGACCCTAATTAAAAAAAGCATCAGTCAAAAACAAAGAGATTATTCTGTCTGTAATCCCCTATTTATCACTAAGAACCATCATCCTAAGAACAATTCTTGGGGAGTGACTCCAAAAAAAGTGGAACACAGTATATTGCATTATCACCTATACTATGTTTCTTTTCCTCTTCTGTCTTTCATAACAATCTGATCCATATGTCTCCTGATAATTAAAACTATTTAGGTTTCATTACAGATGCAAAACTATATGCAAACCACAACATAGACATTTTCCAGTAATAGTAAATACTATTTTATCAGCCCTCATCCAGGTCAATACTTCTGTTTGGACTACTTGCATATTTATTCTTCAATGTTAACAAACTCTCCAGATAACGAGTAGTTTCCAACTCAGATGGCCAGTCTCAATAAACAGAATTGTCACAAAGATTTGCTGTGTTATGCATTGGTAGACTCTTAACTGGAGACGGAACACTTAGATGCTATCTGTTGATTTTCATAAATGCTCAGGACGTTTACAGACAGGAGTCTCAGAGAGATGTAAACCAGCATGGTCACAAATATTATCACCATACAAAAGCGAACTCAAAATGTGTACGTGTGCAAAAGCACAGAAAGACATTTTCATTGAAATAGTGGCTTTTTATACTATTTCATTATACTTCCATTTGGGTGTTCAGTCCACATCAGTTGTTTACCTGGGAAAACTCTGCTTGCAAGAACACATACAAATGCAAAACTCATAAAACCTGATATTTGATATTTTCCCCCACCTGAACTGTTCAAAAAACAGATTGACTTATCTTTCAACATTCCATTCAACTACAGCATATAGTATTAATAAGGCAGTCTGACTCATCTATATGACAGTTACTCTCTAGCAGTATCTTCTGCTCTTTGCTTGAAACTATGCTACCCATAAAAACCCCGCTGTATATCCAATTATTTTTTCTATTTTAAGTCTACATTAAAAATAATGATATTTGAACACGGCCATTATATGGCATTTATGACTGATGAGGTTCATTGTTTGACATTCTTGTTTATTATTGATCCTCAGGAACAGTATTATATCTCAGTCAGCAGTACTTAAGCTTTGTTCTATATTTTAACTGCAGAACATTTGTTTCAAGAAAGAACTTATTTCTGAAACAATGAACACTGGTGTTACATGAGCCTGAGTAAACATAAATAAATGATAAATTTGAAAATCTTACAATTTTGTGTTGTCCTAATAGGGCTGAGGTCCTTGAAAGTTATTTCTCCTTCTGTGTCTAATTACAGATAGAAACTCATTAAGTCTCTTCCCTGCACCTTTCTGGAATGCAAAATTCCTTACTGTGATCTCTGAAGCAACCTTTTCTGACAACACAATACACTATATATTGTGCTATATAGATAAAAAGAAAAACATATGATTGATATTCTTTTTAATCACACATTTCCGAAACAAGGCCTCCCAGATGTACACTATAGTGCAACCGTATGCAGATGCAGTACGCTTCTAGTTTTCCTTTGCATATTCATATTCAAAACTTCCATCAACTGTGAGATCATTCCCATTTGTAAGACTGCCATTTTCATGGCAAAAAGTCAGATAGGAAATCTTAGAAAGTAAGATTCATGAACGTGGCCTAAAAAACCCAAATTATTTCCGAAAATCCAGTTTCTCTATACAAACTGAACAACAAACAAGACCACAGTCGAAAATTAATATGACAGATTTTTACAACAACGTTCGAAAAGTATGTCTTTAAATGAATACATAGATTATTTAAGTATATATGAATAAAGTCACTGAGAGTCACTTATCTTCTGAACGACTAGTTCTTTCAGGGTAAAAAAGAAACTAGCTAATAAGGACATTTAATTTTGCACGTAAAGAAAAAGAGAGATAATTCTCTGTTCTTGTTTCTTTAATTTTCTTTCTATGGCTTGATTTTGTCACATCCAGTGCTATCCTGTAATGTTCTTGGTGAATTTCACTCCCATACTTTTGGGCAGAATGATAAATATATATTAATCCAGTAAGAAATGAGGGGCCATTTATGGTTAGAAGATTACACTGGTAACTGCCTATGTTGAAAATTACTCAGATAACTATGCAAAAGACGTATATACATAATGCTATCTAGGTGCTCATACTTGATATGGATGCCGTTTAGTTTCTGAACTAAAACAGAACAAAACAATCGAAACCAGGATTTAAGAATGAGAGCAATCTACATGATAAACTCAAGGTTCGAGATAGCAGCTTGTCCTCATGCCTCCAGAAACTCCTGGATGCCAGGGGAAAATGTTAGCACTGGTAGTTTTCTTCTGGACCAGTTCCAAGAGAAATTAAAATAAGACTAAAAATTCTCACAGCTTCAACTTAGTTGCCATTAATATACTAACCAAACAAAGTCCCTAGGTAGTTACTGCTTCCTTCATACAGATGAGGCATACAGATTAAATAGGTCCATCCTACAGAATCAATTAATTTTTCAAAACTGGGAGTTGAATTTGGTTATTTAGACCTAAGTAAATTCGACATTATACACAGAAAGTTCTTACATGCTGTACTGATGTGTTACAAAAAGCTGTGAGACGTTACAACACTTATGTGAATTAATCATGCATTTTCAATAGCATGCTCGATAAAAAAATTGAATATTTGGATTTTAAGACATTGATTAATTGTGTATCAGAAATGCAAGATTTCTCTTGGCCTATGTCAAACTAACACTGCAGCAGGATACTTCTCAGCACAAAGAGTATTTCTTGAATTCTACTCAAATTGTATATCCAGTTTTGAGAGGGACTGTTTTTTTATTCTGTGCTATTACACAACACTTCTTTTTGCCTGGCATCTGACAGGCATTCCCATCCTTTGCGTTTACTTTACTTCACTTCCTCAAAGCTGAAGCTGCAAAAACACAGCCAGCAGTCTCATACAGCTTTTCACGGAAAACTGACATTCTAACCTGGCAACTAACTTCACTTTATTATTCACCCAGAGAAGTTTAAAACTCTGAGATGGATTTAAATATTTATGCCAACAAAGAAACTGATGAAAAGTTTAGCCACAAAAGAAGAAAATGAAAACAATGTAAGCCATTACTGAAGCAGCTCCTCTTGTGAAAGCGCTGACGTTCTTTGCTTGCCAGTCACCAGCTCCAGCTCATCCTTCAACTCCTGGATCTCCTTTTGCAGCTGGACAATCATCTACAAACAGCAAGGCATAAACCAAGCATCACCTACAAATTAATAGCTAGTTTACGATTTTTGCATTAGAAGGCTGAGTTTAGGGAAATACTATACTTTGGTTTTCTCTTTTTTAAAAACAGTCCAAACGCCTTAAATATACCAAGCACTTTTTTTCCTTTCCCATTTATAAAAACAAGAAAAGTCTTCCAAACACAGTAAATTCTATGTGTTAGAAGACATGGCTGTACAGAAAGAGTTCAAAAGATTGTTTGCAAAAGAGAAAAATAATTTGCCATTGGAATAAAAAGAGCTTTCTGACTCTTTAGTTTTGCCTGTTAGTAATGAAAACACATTTAAAATAGAACTGATGTCTTTGTTAGAGAAAAGACAACTACACACCAGAAATTACTTTATTTTACCTTCCCTTTAGAAAAAGAAATTAAAAAAAATCTTAGTATTTTAATCTTAAGGGTTTTTTTTTCATGTAACATTCCACTCATTAGAATTATAGCATACTATAATTGTAGGATGTATCTGCTGCTAACAACAAACAAATAGTACAAATCAACATAATGAAATTAAATTGCATTAATGAATAGCAATGAATGAGAAAGTGACTTGAGAACTGTACTAGATTTTTAAATTCTAAGAGCTCATTATTGGAGCCTGTGCTTTTGGAAAAAAATGTCTGTATAAAACCATATTATACAAATCATTAGCCTCTCAAAGCCAAATTCTACAAAGCAGAGAAAGTATGCAAATCCCTAAGTCTAAAACATGAACAAGCAAGTTCTTAGATACTTTATGATTGATCATTTCAATGATGCATCACCTTATAATGGCTCAAATATATCAGGAATCCAATAATATTTTTAGATGGATATAAGTACACTGATTCCATGTGCAAAATAAGTTTCCAAGAGAAGAATGTTTTCAAGGAAAAAATGAATCATTCTCAATTGCATGCACTTTCTAGAAATAAGACTGTTGAAACTGATGACACATTTTCACTGGATGTTAAATTTCCTCCAAACATTTGCATTTCTTTTGACATTTAAATTTAAACATGACTTCCTAAACTTTGAATGGGTATTTTTTCTTTAAAAATCAAAATATTCTAAACATACATATGATTATTTCTTTTAACTCTAGGCTTACTGGTAATACATTTTTTACTATAAAGTATGAAAGACTAACATACAGTATTTAATTTAGGAATCTATTAAGGTGGTGAACTGTTAGTCACAGATGTTGCAAGAGTGCTTCAAGAATATTGCAGACCAAACATTATAACCTGATTTTAGGTTGTCTCACTGGTGCCACACTAATGTAGTCTGTGCCAATTACTGAGTCAATAAAAGAAAATTTGGGGCTGGAACATAAAAAGGCAGAAAGCTGACCTGATAGTACCATCCCTGTTCAATGTTCAAATTTGTTAGCATGATTAACCTCAACCCAACAACAGAAATACCATTTTCAGGATATGGATAAAAGACTGATTTTCAAATATTATTAAGACAAAAAAAATAATCTACAGAAGCATACGATTTTCATTTCTATTTTTAAAAGAATGCCAGAGGAGTTCAGATTTAATTCAGGCTCAACAGTTTGGTTTTCAGTTTAAGCCAAATCCTTTGTTAATGAGTAGGAGAGGTTTAAAACTGAGTTGCTTAAAAAGTACAATGGGTACAAGTTCTTCTTAGTAAGATACAGGGTCAGAAAGTCTCCATTATGAAGAATAAAGTTTATACAACAGTCAGACATAACTCAGAACTATCAAGGGGTGTTATGCACTCCCTTTATAAAGCATGCATTCAACTTACAGATGATAAATACTGCAAATAAATGGCATTTGATTTTATGAAAAAAATTGTAAGTCCTGCACTTTACTGAATAATCAGGTTGCACCCTTGGAATATACTTTAGGTAGTTAAGATGGGCAACAAATTCCACAATGAGCACAGAGGCATATAAAGTCTAGGTACCTGTGCTCCCCTGCCTTTTCCACAAGAGGGGATGGTTTTCTAACTCTCCTGAGTCCACTTTTGTTTTACTTGCTAAATGATCCTGCAGAGCGAGACATACCAAACTCGTGGAGTATAGCTCCACAGGATGTAGTAAATGTTCAGGAGCCTGCATGTGTTCCACCTCAATCAAAGGCTTCTGTGGCCATAGAAGAAATGTTTTGCATGATTTGGTACTACAAAGCCTACACAGGAAAGAAAAAAAAAAAAAAAAAAAAAAAAAAGGACAGACAGAAATGAAGAAGTTATTCAGTTCCTACTCCTACTGGGTTTTTTGTATTTGTTTATTTTTTGGCTGCTCTTTTTTTTGGTATGTGTGATGCTGGTACTGTTAGAAATTGTTTGGAAAGAAAAATAAATAGAACAATGACCAAAAAAGAAAAACAGCAGAAACCCTGACAAGAATCTCCTATTCCCTTTGAACTTTCAGGAAAAGAGAAAATAAAAGCACAATTATTAACAGTAACTGAAACATGTTAATTACCATCAAGTAACAATGAATGAAATAATCAACCATCTAATCCCCCAATTTTTAGAGAACAAATGTTTCTTATGTTATATAATGCAGTCTAGCATTCAAGGGGAAAGCGTTTCCTAGCCAGATCAGAAGGTCGTATGAGAACAAAATACATAAAACTTGTAATTAGAAATTAGTCACAAGAAATTCAGAAATACAGTAATAATTTTTCCCATAAAAAGAAGGACAATACAATTAGCATATCATAAAAAATACAGGACCACTGAAATTAGGATAGTTCATTCAGATTTTACATACTTCAGAGGCAAAAAGCTACAGTTCAAACTTACAATTATGCTGTTAAAAACTATTTTTTAAATATTATCTGTTTATATATAAACAGAATAATATAATAGCTTAACTTGAACTTATTTTCCATCTGATGTCTCTGTAAGAGAGACAGAGGGTATGCTGAAATGCTTCAATAGTTCTTTCTTCATTATATCCATATATGCAGCTTTGGCATAAGCAGTGTAAACTCAGTCAAACACTTCCCATATCAGAAAACGTCTTTGATATACTGCATAAAACCCAGCTGATCCACTAGCTATCATTATCTGCAATACTATGTTGAACTAATCAATCCTCAATCATAGAATCATTGAATGGCTCAGGTTGGAAGGGACCTTAAAGATCATCTAGTTCCAACTCCCATTCCCTGGGCAGGGACACCTCACAGGTGTGCTCAATATTTATAAAGGAAATTTTCCAGGTAATGCAGAAAGTTATATTAAATATACTAAGAAAGGCCTCAATATAGTAGAACTTAGATTAAAGACCGCATCTTCAAACAAATCTGGTACGTAACAAGCGAGAGGTATATAAAATCTTTCAAAGGAAAGAATAACCAAATACTAAAAAGAAAACAAAGTACTACAATTTTGTTATGGACATTAAAAGAAGAAACTTGTTTTCTATATGTGGCTTTGTGCTATCTATCCTTCTCTGTACTTCCTAAATCCCCAATCCATTCTGCAGAGCTCCTCTTCTGCTCTTTGGGATGTGAACATCAGCCTAATGCTTTAGCGTGGAAATCCTATTACTTGTCTTCCTTTTTTCCTAATGGTAACTTTACAGAGTTCTTTCTTCCTAGCTAAAGTGTTCATTGGGCCAGTCTCAAGGAAGGACTGTATCTGTACATTTCTTAGCTTTTTAATACATGAACTGTTTCAGTGCAGCAGTGTTCCTTCGTCAAGTGACAGTAACCTTAGGAGACTTTTTAAGAGCTCTAGGGACATCCAATTATCTGTGTTAGAAACTAACACCCTAAGAGAAGCAACACAGAGACAATAATGAAAGGGACCACTACTCCAGATGCCTTAAGAGCTGAGAAAGCCTTTAGAGGTTTTATAAAGGTCCATCTAATTATAACTATTTCCAAAAGAAAAAAAAATAGTAGTTATGTTATAGAAAAAAATGGAACTTGTATCTAAAAAAATTTAATGGGATGATTCAGTATAAAATCCTCAAAATGCATTTGAGTGCTACTGATTATGGAAATTTAAAACAAGCAATCTCTGCCCCCAGACTATTCTCACCAATCTGGGGTCAATTTCTTCATTAAGAACTGCTTCATTCTTTATAAGAGCAACTCGCTGTGCAAATCTGCAAGTTGATATAGATTCCTGGAAGGAATGAAGAAAAAAAAGAGAGAGAAAAAGAAAAATTTCAGTAGCCTTGTATCAGGTAAGTAAAACAGACTGCTAATGAAGTCATTGAACTATGTTTGTATTTTTTGTGTATTTTACAACTAATCTATCATTTCATATTCCAAAACAACACTATTCAAGGGAAATTAGGTTAGCATATTAATGACAGTGACATATAAAACTGTCAAATCATAGTACATATTTTATTGACCCAGTCAATCCACTGATAAACTCTGTTTCAAATGAGTCCCTGCTAGCATTAAAGCATAAGAAAGCCATACTGTTCAGAAGGTAGAAACTATTGAATGATGAGAAAAAGAGAAAATTAACTAAACCAAACTTCCAGGTGAAACTGGAACTAGAGAAGCACATGTAAAAGAAGCTGGGAAAAGAGATGAAGTCCTGGACAAACGAGAAACACGCTGGGAAACTTGAAACTAGGAGGCACACAGGAAAACTATGATACCAGATAAAAGACCGTCAGAGAGATGAGCTAAGATGGGGTGTGGGAGGACGGAAAGACAGGGAAGGAAAAAAAAAGAAAAAAAGAAAAGATACAAGACTGAGTTTGTGGAGAAAACTGCAACAATCAGTGTGTGGTCCCATCTAGGACACAGAATGAAATTGGGGATCCCCGAGTATCGTGTCTTCCTCTGAGATCAGCCAATACTAACATGCCAGACTCCCCTAGAGAACTTATCTACCTAATGAATAAAAAGCAAGGAGTTAGCTCAAAGAATAAAACATCATGCAGTAGTCTTAGAATTTCCAATAATATGTGATAAACTCTATGATAAAATTTTCTGAGACATGCCAGTTTGCATTTAAAATGTAAGAATTTACACATAACTCCTATTTTAAGAGAATTTTACTACTGTTACAGACCCATACTTCAGAATCGAAGTAATTCTGCAGTTTTCAGTCCTCCATCATATGAAAATACCAACTTAAATATATGATCATATACTTCTATTTCCACAGGACTCCTGTCTCTTTCAGTACTTGGAGGGGTGGTATTTGAGTTAGGGTTACATGATGAAAGACACTAGTGCTTATTGGAAAAGACATAATACATACACACACTTAAAAGGAGGCAAAAGGAGGCCTTACAATTAAGACAGCTGCACATAGTGTTAGGTGGACTCTATTTTTGCCTCTGCTGTACAGTTCCTGTGCTACTATGATCAGCTAATGTGATTTTAATTAAGTCCTATATGTATACAATTATATGTATGGTACACATATATACATTTCCACCAGACCTCTTTACCTTGTTCAGTATGAAGCATGTGTTAAATTAATGAGTAGCTAAATCAATTCAGTCTTCAATGTTCAATATGTAAGCTAATCAGAATGGTAATCAAATCTGACAGCTACTAATTTCCTAATCACTTTTTTCTACCATGCTTATAGTTACAGTACCTGCGGGCTTCACAAAAATTAATCAATTAACCCTCTAGGTATTGCTTTGCTGCAAGTTGGTGGAATGACCACGCTTAACAAAAGGGAAACTGAGGTCAAAAGTAGCAAAAAAAAATATTTTTCTGATTATTATCATTATATGATCTTCTATTCAAAACAGCTTCCACCCATCTTCAGTTACTTAGCTGTTTGTTATAGCTTTTCAGCTATAACAACTAACTTATCTACAATTCATAATCAAGATCATCTTTCAAGCACCCCACAAAACTAGCATAAAAAATGTGATGCAGGTGATGTGAGAAGTTGTATACAAACTCTTTGGTAGAAGTAGGAATATCATCTAGTTCTCCACAATATTATGTTTGTCCTCTTCATAAGAGTTCCCTTTCTTACTTTGAATTCTCTGTTTCATTGCAAGAGACAAAGCTAGGTCCTTAAGAAAGTTGCTTTTATTATACAACTTCAATTCATACTAGGGGGCAATTCTGCCTTGTGCATCCTTTGTGAATGAAAGGTATATCCAATAGAAAAACCCAAACAAACAAGCAAACCAAACCTAACTATGCCTAATGACTCACAGAACTCCAAATTTAAATTGTGCAGCTATCCTAATTCTGACATTTTCTCATGTTTAGTAATTGACTTAACATCTGTCCTAATATTACTTGCACATATCAGATTTGGGGAGCAGGGTAGGGATTTTATTTATTTTTGGGAGGACTGAAGAAGAAGGTCTGTTGTGTAGATAGTATATGTTAAAGCAAGAGCACAAAAACTTTCAGTAGCCTACTCTGAACAATTACTTGGGCTAATATTTACAAAATAGAAACCTAGAGCGCAATGTGAGATAGATACACCTGATGAACTGATATACGAAAGGGTGCCTATCCCACATAGCCTAAAAAAAAAGCTTTAACAAACTTATGCAGTTGCATTTGTAACCAGATATCATGCTTGCGTAATTACATGTTTACAAGTCTGAACAATTTGTTTTTTTTTTTAACAGTAAAGTCCATTTTCAAAAGAAAAAAGAAAAGTTTTCAACTAGATGAAGTATGGTTTTAGCATAATGCTTTCCATTGTATTTCAGAAACCAGTTTTAGGCTTAATAGTTCTTTTTCTTGTTTATTCACATTGGAACCCTTTGACGTTATGGAAAAATCTGGAAATAAATAGATTATAAATGTCTTTGGGTGGGGTTCTACGTATTCACATTGCAACATATTTTGGTAAACAAAGAGAAGAAAACACCAATACATAAAATTCCAGTGCAGAAAATTGGGGAATGGAGATAAAAGGATTTGAAAAATTTCCAAAAATCCCAAATCACCCCACCCAATTCCCTCTCCCCAACAATGAACTCTCCAGTTGTCTACCACACTCAGTGAAATCCCAACTTCACAGAAGTCTACAGATGTTCTTCCAAGGCTTTCAGTGTAATCCATAATCTACTTATAGATCTTACCAATATGTCCTTTGGAAGATTCCTTGGAAATGCCTTTTCATAACTCAAAGATTTAGTCATTAGAAAAACAGTAAATGTTTTAATAAAATATTGGTTCATTACTAGGTACAAGTCATTTCCCTAATGGTCCTTGACTTAAGATTTCTTAGAGAAAAGCACATTTCCTAAAGGATTTGTCTACATCTTACTACAATTTCCACTGATAAACTTTGTTCTCCTGGAAACAAAGTTAAATTTTTTTTGTAACAATGACAATGAAACCATACACACTTGAATTGCAAACTGTAATAAAAGTCAAAAGAGCAGGAACTTTTAAGAAGTGAAAGCGTTTTTGTTGAAAATAGATGGAAATAACATACATCTATGTTTCTTTTGTCTATAGAGAGCGTTGCTATCATGGTAGTCATGCAGTTTCCTCCCAGGCTGTCTCTTAACACTGAGGTCATCATAGAGTTTCGGTAAGGAATGTGGGACCGGTTTTTCTCTGCAAGGGCAATTATCACCTGAAACAATAGTAAAAATGGAAAAGGCTTTCAAATTTACATGTCTATTAATGATTAACACAGAAAGAGAATGAAAACAATCTGCTCAGGAACCTAAACTTCTGCTATAACTAAACTATACTTATGCACACAGTTAGCTGTAAATCCACTGATTTTATTGTAACAATTTCAACTTAAATTTCAGCGCGTTGTCTTTGTAGGAGCTGGACCTGAAAGACCAAAAAAATTTAATTTTATTGTATCCTAGCTTTACAACCTGTCAGCAACATGGAAACAGAATGCGATAAACTAAAAACCACATACTTTCCTAAGACACAGTAACTTACTGAAAGTCTTCCTCATGTTTTTTCTAGCAACATAATAAATTAAAGTATGGAGAGTAGTCAAGTAAAAGCTTCCTTATATTTGCTAAAGCATGCTTTAAAAATTACACATTCTTAAAGCACATGGTTCTTAGAGGGGTCAATGCATTTATTTCCAAGAAAATGTCTTGAAAAGTACATACACAAATAAAAGGGCACATGATTACAAAGTACTGCTGGAAAGAAATGATTCAGTTCAGAATACGTATGCCTTGGCCAAAAAGGAAATGATACACCTACTATTCTCAGTATCCCTTCTCAGCTGTTTACATTATGGGAACTAATTATTATTAACAAAAAGCTAGAGTACCCCACGATCTGTTGTGATATAAAAGATTTGAACTGATATCTGGCCAACCACTGTACTGAAAAACTGTAACTATACGAGTTGTGCAAGCTATCCGAAATGGTTAGGAATGGTTTTTCCTTTAATAAGTGTTACTCACCAGCATATATTATGTTTATGCTGCACTTAAGAAAATTGTCATTTTAGAAAATTTAGTAGCAACACTTTTGTTGGCATTACTTTCTCTTGAAGTTAAAATTTCTCATTACTATAAATCTTACACTGGCAGCCTTGAGAGGGACAAATGCATAATACAAAAATTACTGTCTCGTAAAGAAATCTGGAAATCCATTCCTGGATCAAGGTTTTCAAATCTCCTATATTACAACTTGTTAGATGGAAATATGTTATAGAATCGTAGAATCGTCCAGATTGGAAGAGACCTTTAAGATCACGGAGTCCAACCATCAACCTAACACTGCCAAAACCTCCACTAAACCATGTCCCTCAGCACCACGTCTACCTGTCTTTTAAATAGCATCAGGGACGGCAATACCTCTGCTAGTTTAAAATATTGCATGGAAACCTCATAGTAGTGTAGAGTATACATATAAGCACATTCTCAGTCTCTGCCACACAGAGACTACAAACTGAATAGAAAAGACGGGGAAAAAAGCCAGAGGGAAGATCCATTATTTCCATTAAAAATGGGAACTGTGTTACAGAAAAGTTCATTTTTTCTGAAGTTCATGCAGGAAGTCTGTAACCCAGGTAAAATTTGGACCCTCCCACATTGGCACTGAAAAGCTACGTGACCGGCTCCCATGATGCAGAAGCCCTGTACTGTCATGTGACAGAGTCACATAACACAGAAGATGATGGCTTTAAGTCCCTTTGGTAAAACCTCACCTAAACCACTAAATCAATCTTTTCAATTCAATCAAGAAACCTGGATAGAAAGATGGCAAATCTGAAGGACAGGGAAATTATGTTCTCTTACAAAGTGACAGCGAGCACCTGTACAGGACCTGAACCTGGATCTTCTAACAGCCAACCAAATGTGATAATCATAAAATTGATCCATTTTCACACAGTCAAAAAGAGGGTCTTATCCTTTTGATATAAAAAAGGGTGTTTGTTTTGTTTGCTTTTTTAAACACTGGCAGGTCTAAATCTAACAGGCCTTAATAATATTACTGAAGCAGGACTGTAACATGCTGATTTCATCAGCATAATTTAAGACAGAAAGTTTTTGAGTGGGTCAAACAACTCACTTGAAGACCTCATTAGTTTTTTAAACGTGGAATCTGTCAGAAATATTGTCACTTTTTGTAAAATTGCACCCTATATGAAATGTAATGGCATAAAGCAGGTACGATCACTCACAAATAACTTCACTGAAACATACAGAAATATTGTTTTGCATAAAGGAAGACCTGAAACTCACAAGTGGTTATGATATGCTCTGAAGTGCGCCCAAGAGTCCCTATTCCAGTCCGCATCCTTTGTGCAAGCAGTAACTTCATACAGGGAATAATTTGCACCAGTACCTCAAGGCAACAGGCATGTTCTCAGAGTGTCCTCGGAAGATGAGGATTTTGGGGTGCTTCATTTGTGGATACAGGGCTATCAGCTATATCTGTATGTTCGAGTTTAGTGTATCACATGCTCTGAAGCCATATGCCTGCTCCAGATGTCGTCTTTTTTTCTCCTGTCTGTCCACAGTCACAAGACCTCTGACATTGCCTTTGATCCACATCCAGGGTCCTTTCAGATTCCTGCCCACATCTACCCACTCTTCAGATTTCTGTCACTTAAGTCTCCCATTCCACTTCCCATTTGTAGTAGAGCTTCAAATTTTTTTTCAAATTTTATTAGCAAAACCTCCAGTAGGCTGGCTAGCAATCATCCACAAACCAATAAAATCTTTCAGCATTCCCTAAATGGAGCATGCGTTAAATGACAGTTAACAAGCTTATTCATCAAAGCAGTAGGAACATTATAGTCTATTATTTTGGGGAAATATATATAGTTCTAATTCCACTATAACGTCAAATCACGTGGCTGTATCACTATTAATTTGTCACATTAATTTGTAATTTGTTCCAGGATATCATATGTTGTTCATCAGAAGGGAACATCTACACACACACACACAAAATGCAGTTGTAATTCCAGAACATGCTACTACGTCGTATGGACAACAAAAGCTACCCAGATGTGGTAGTAGGGACTTTTAAGAGCATCTATGTATCAAATTGCTGGGGACACTAAAATTGAACTGTCCCTACTGCCATTGTAGATCAGCTGCATGACATTATCTCACCATCATTTTGTTCCGGACATAGAGACCGCTTGATCCTGCAAATACAAGTCCTATTGGTATAAAGCCAATTATTGTAGTTACTCCATAAATACATTAACAAAGGTAACACCTGTCTCAAAGATATCAAAGATTCACATTGGCAGAGGAATAAAACAAATGAGAGAAGACCCTAATACTTTACAATATGACAATGCTCGAACCAAATGAAAATCAATCACTTCAGTTCAATGATTCTGGAGTGATACATCCTGATCCCAAATCAGTATTCCAAATAAAACGATAACATTATTTTTGAAACACTATCCTCTATACCTACTATAACCTTACCGTTTAATTGTTAAGCTCTTCCTAAATTAAAATATTTTACTTAAAATTAAGAACTACCAACTCAAACATTTTAAAAAACTGCAATAAACACACAGTCCAAAGACTAAGCGAATATTGGAATCAAGATTTCCAAAACATTGCACGTTGCTAAACAGGAAGGTAGTAAAGGGAGAAATATTTCACGCTATTCTAATTTTACCTGTTCCAAATAATGTAATGACAGGTTGATATATTTGGCTTCTGTCAATAAGTGACCTCCAACTCCAGTCTTTGCAACGCGCTCTGATCCAGCAAGGTCTACTAAGTGTAACTTGGAGCGTCGGATAGTTGCAGATCCAGGTTCCTTGCTGGAGATGTGAATAGTGAAAATGCAGTGAGATCGGGTTGAGGCTTGATTCATTGGTGTCTACAATGAAAAGAAAGGTAGAGTCCTCAATGTTAATTTAATAAATAAATTTAGCTTTTTATAGCTCAAAAATCTGGAAATTGAAATCACCTATCCAACTTTTTAACTATTACACCTGTAATAAATATGCAAGAATAATCCAAAAGATTTTACCTGACACTCACATTCTGGCCAAATACTCAGATAACTTTAATCTGGCCAAATCGTACTGCGGGCAAGCAACTATCCGTGTTCCAAGATACTCTAACAGTGAGTACATCAACAAAGAAGCTGGCCTTGCTATGCTGAAAAATACTGCTAGAAAAGGGCACCTTGACCAGAGGGAAACTTACTAATTCCTGATCTTCAAGAGTTTACCAATTTCCCCATTGGAAAGCCCATTTTTATTTTTTTTTTTTCTTGCTAGATAGTTACCAGCATAACTAAGACTAGAACTTCCTATAAGGCTTTAGACTTTCACAGTTTCATTACTTTTATGAAAAAATTTAACTTGGCAAAATCAGTATCAAAATTTTACATGTCACAACAGAGATTTCATAAAAGGTTTGGCTTTAATTATATTTATTAGAAATAGCTATGGCCATACTTCCTTAGCTAGAAACATGGAAATTCTTGGTCAGTTTTTAGAGATGCTCAGCTGTAGTATGACTTTACTGGAGTTCCCAATATACTTGAAATGCAGAACAGAAAATTTTAAACAGCTCTCAGATATTTAATTTAGACTTCAAATGACCATATGCAACCACACATGCAGCTTTCTTTTCTTAAACAGCATAGAAACAAAATATCTTTAAGCATCTAAAGCCTCTTTTGTTTAATTACATCAAGTTATCATTAGAAATTTAAAACGAAAAGAATTCCTTATTATCCTCATTTTATAAAGCTTTAGAATATAGACGGAGATGAAAGGTTTATCATGCAAATAATATTTTTATTTATGAACTATTACAAGTATGTTATTAAGGCATAAATCTTTGACTTGCAGAAAAATAAGATAGTGAAATAAATTAATAAATATTACTGAGTTAGCAACTAAATCTACACTTATTTATAGCTGTTTAAAAAGATGATAAAAAAGCCTCTGAAATTGTATACATTAATCTTTTGTCTATACTTTATTCCTCTGTTATTCTAGAGTAATTATTTATCTAGGCATACCCTGTAATTCAGACTAAATACACCAACATATTGCTTTTTTTTCCCATAGTCTACTTTGGAATGAAACATTCTAGATGTTAAAATAGTCTGCCTGTTGCAAGTGTTGAAGGTGTTATGTTGTTAATCCAGAAAGGACGGCCTTGAACAGAAAGACTGCACGCTGAATATTCCTTTACCAGAAATAATATGAACAGCTATACCTCTTGGTTGAATTGCATCCCCTTCAATTTCCCAATATTTTTTTCCAGCCTTAATAATGCCAGCACAACCGAACTGCTTTTTGGAACTGATCCAGCTCAAAGAAAAAAAAAAAGAGGAAAAGTCTGCAAACCACAGATATTTAACCTGGATCAGTTTCCCGATTCAGTTCTCCTAGAATAATTGAAAATGGCAGCATACAGTGTGTGAACAAGTAGGTGGTGTGCAGCAATAACGTATGCTTGTAGCTGTTGGTGAAAATTCTGTAATGAAATTACAGCCTTAACGCTGTTTTATTTGGGGCTGCTTCACCTAATAAAGCCCCGCTCAGAGGAAGAAGAAGGAGAGTTTTGATCATGAGTTTATACAGATGAGAAATTTTGGAATAATATAGGCGAGCCACTGGCTCTGCTTAACTGCCTGGTCTCTCAGGATCATTTCACGGTCCTGGGAAATGAGCACCAGAGCATCAGAGTGCAGCCACACAGTACGCTGTCTTCAGAGGCAAAGCTGAACAAACGAAGGGGCGGAGAGTTGTAGCATGGGAATGAAAGTGAACAGGCTCAGGAAAAGATATAGGCCTGTCAAGCTTTGAAAAGCAAAAAAATACTCCCAAACATTTTTAAAATGCAGTTATACTAGGAAAAAGTTATGTGCTGTTAAAATATACTTTATTCAGCAATTCTGATTCCATGAATAATCAGAGCCAGCTTCACTTATTTTAGTAGGAGACCTTTGATTTTACTACTTGCTCTCTGTGAAGGAGGACTGGATATTTTATTTTTCCAGTTCAAAATCCACAAATGAATTAATATTTAAGGACACTCTCCTCAGCAGAATTGACGTCTGAGGACATTTTGCACTACAGTCGTGGCATCAGTCACACTATGCTGCAGACAAGGCTAAGCTAGATCACATATCAATACAGGTCTATCTGTGAAAGGAGAAGGTAAAGGTGGCTATGAAAGAAGCAGAAGAAATCAGCATACTTCAGCATGAGCATTCCTAAGCAAACTTGTTTCACTACGCAGCAAAACCTGATGTATTTCAAAATGTGCTTTTAGTCACACCTGTTCAACCCCAACAGAGACAAAAAAAATTTGAAGCAAAAAATAAAATAATTTCAGGACTCCGAGTTCCAAAAGCTCAGGGCAGCTGAGCTTTGACGTATCTGACGTATTAGGTCTTTATTGTCAATAGCAATACACTAGCCACAACTCACTTTTCCATGTTCCAAGCAGATTCTGCTGGACTGGTCATTAGAAATTCCATTGCTTTTCTCTCCACAACTTCTTTTTTCATGTAAAATGAGTGAAGCTGATTTGGAAGTCATTGTCTAGAATCCTAAACTGCTATTTTTATTAAGTCCTTCTTCAGAGTAGAATCATGCTTTAATCAGTATGCCAGTGCTCCCTTTTACAATGTGATTCTGTTTCCACTTTGCAGCTCTCATAGATAGAAAGCTCTATTAGAACTATTGCAGGAACCACAAAGCAATAAAAATTTAAACTGTTAAATGGGATGTGATCATGAAATATTAATTGCAGTCATAATCCCCCACACTTTGCTACTTTTACCGCACAAGTAGATGCAAAGCACATAGCAAAAGAAATGACAACTTGTCAGCATCTTCAGTCCAAAAATAAGCCTTTTTTGTGGGGGTGGGGTTTTTGTGTTTGTTTTTTTGTTTTTTTTGTTTTTTTTTTTTTCTATCTTAGATATGCAACTTCTAAGTATCACCATTCAGCTGTTCAGAAAGTCAGAAAATCTGAAAACTGAAAACAAACAAACAAAATTTTCTGGGCAGTGTCTCAGAGCCTACTAAACGGTTCTTTTAGTGGCTTTCAGAGTTCATTTTGGCTTTGGTAGCAGTATTCAAACCATATGTACATGAAATCATCCTCACACTAATTTGATGTGATGAAGGAAAAAAAAGAAAGAGGGGAGTGGCCTGGCTCTCAGCAGATGGTTGCTATTGTGAAGGTTATATATAGAACAACTGATGAGCTGCAGTTACTTACAAAGAAATAATTTTTTCCAGGAGTTCTGTGACATCATAAACCACATGAGCAGACTTTAGACGCTTTGTGATATCACACGAACACTACAAAGGAATTAATGCCAGGTCATCTGTTGCTGCCCATGCTTCTACCATGCTGTGGCACGGTAGAAGAGGAATTCAGGAACGTATCTTTCAAGATTATGTTTTGGTAAAGCATTAGCGTTTTGTTTGATGCTGGAAAATATATACAGGAGGTATTTCAAGCCATACAGCCCAGTCTCCTTTTTCTCCAGGACCAGGATATACCTGTGTTTGCTGAAATTAAATGAACTGTATAGACGCTTCATGACTTAAACCATTACATCTATTCATACAACAGTGACAAGAAGGTGGTTTCTACTTAAATGAGAACCTGCAGCACAGCCATATTGCAAGAAACATCTGATTTGGATGCTTCTGTCAAGGAATACAAGCTCATAAAAAGTCAAAAAACTTGCTGGAGCCTAAGTTATCCATCTTAATCTAATTGTTATCTATCTTAAATCAGCAAAGCACTGCAGGAGTTCTTCCCTATACAAGAATTTTTGTATTTCCCAAACCCTTTATTTATTGCAGCTGCTATTATAAATGTTGTTGTCACTAAAAAGACTAAAACTAAACTAAAAAACTAAAAAAACCCTAAAACACTAAAAAGAATAGCCAGAAACAGGATGCTACTGGTCTAAAGAGAGTACTTAATAACTGAGGACCTAACATGGAGAAAGTTTCTTAAATAGGAGAAAAACATGTGAAGAGCTGTTTGGAAGTCACCATTAAACCAACAGAAGCTGCTACTATCTGGAAGAATAATGTGTTGAGTATGGCTGCCAAATACGCTCAGACAGAGAAAATACAGAAAAGAGTTCAAGACAGTTAGGAGAAAATGATTTCACAGGTGATAAATGCAGTCGTTCAGCCCATACTGCAAACCATCTCCACTTGGCAGTTTATACACCTCCAGTGGAATCTTTTCTTCTTTGAATAAAAATATTTAGACATCAGAAGAACATGATTTTTCTGTGTGAGTGAATTAGTGACTAACCAAAGCATAAAGGAAGAAAGGCTGATTCTGAATGCTCCCATTTTTTTGAGAGAATGTCTCAGTGAAAAGGTACAAAATTTTGTTTTAAGGAGGGCTTCTTTTTCCTCTTAATTTTTTTTCACTTTTGAACTTTTTGAAGAAGGGCAAGGGAAAAGAGAAAAGCACTGATAGCATCCAAGGCAGAGAGCAGACTGATTTTCTCCAATCTCAAGCTACAATCAGATGGATACCTGCAGGAAGAAGTTCTGACAGCTTTAGTCATTTCAGAGCTCAGAGTGTACAAAAAGAGCCATTGTGTTCAAGAATGCCAGGAGAGCAATTTAACACAGTCTCACTGGTTGAAATTAATCCTTAGAATATTCTGGTGTTTTCACATTTTCATTTATAGCACAGAACATAAGTCTCTGCAGAGCTGAAGGAGCAGAGATTCTTTGTTGAAAACCAGTGGGTATATTTGTCTAGTTAATATAAACGCCACCAGTTCCAACAGAACCATGTTATATGGAAGGGTATGTAAGCTGAAGAATAGGAGGTTCCTGCCTTTACATCTGGTAGATCAGCCAGACCTCAATATATCTTCAGTTTACTTTCTGATCAATATGGTACAACTGAAGGGGCTCTTCAGGTGTACTTAGGTACACCTGACACATTGGAAATTGCAAATTTATTGCTATGAAAATATAAAGATCAGAATAAGTGCAATCTGACACTTCCCTGATTTCTAAAAGCAACACTTTACCTTTCCATATTTACTGCAAGTACAGTTTTCACAGTTAAACCATGGTAACAGAGGCAACTTTTAAAGTAATTAATATTCCCTGGTGAGGATATTATTAAATTTTACATTATACAGTGCCTTTTATCCCTATAAACCCCAAAGCACTTTAAGGACTATTCAAAGTAGTACGCATGACCAGTGATTGTTTTACCACACACGGAAATGAAAGCACCTGTGCCGAAATGATGATGCCATTTGGTACTAATAACAGTATAGAACAAGTTTGTCAGAGTGGAAATAAGTTAACAATTGACACCAATAAGGAACCTAGGAAAGCAAAAAGTTGCAATCCATTCTGGAATGCAGCTCTAACATGGCTAACATGCCTTCTTGGCAAAAGTGTGATTTAATCTCATAGGTTCACACATTCAAGTCTTATTTTTCATATTTCATCCAAGAAAAAAAAATGCATTCAATCACTACCAGTGGCTTTCTAAATATATTCAAGAGAATACTAATGGACAATAAAAATAAATACAAAGGAAATGAGTCCATTTCAGAGGTCACAAGTCAGTCCCCACAACTATTTTTAAATGTTTAAAAGTTTCACTCTTCCTTGAAATAAACATATTTAAACATTGCCAAAAGCTTACTGCTTGCCCCATGTGTACTTCAAACATTTTAAATGATGGAACATTCACGTATGTGTAGTATGCACTGTCTTCCAAATTTAAACAATGGAGTATTATAGGTATAAAACCATGCACTAAAACATTTCCTTCCTCATTAAAATGAAGTAATTTTTCAATAGAGGAAAAACAAATGCTAAATATACATGCAACTGCAGTGTTCAGACATATCAATTTCACATAAAGATTTTACAGTTTTTAAATTGATGCATGCCCTTGGGAGGCTACTGGGTCTACCTTACTCTGCTATTTTAAGACAAATACTAAAACAGCACTAAGAATTCTCTACTTCACAGAAGTTTAGGCATAGTATTTCAAAAGACAGGATCACATGAGATTCCCATCATAAGAATCTAGAAAAGACCACTTCAGCTGAAGACATATTAATAGTGTATCTCCAAAATAAAATGGTTTGTGAACACAACTTAAAAAGCCCAACGCTTATTTCTGTACATGAGTTTTTTTAGATGCAGCTGCTACCACCTGTGCCATATGTGCAGATTGTATTTTGGAATCCTTTGTTTGCATGTATTTGAGATACATAAATCATAAAGTTGCCTTAAAGTCAAAATACAAAAAATAAATTCAGATTTTAATTTTTTTTTTTTGTTAATAACCTGTTGCTGAGATTCTTATGCCTTCAAATATAACAAGATATTGTGTTTTAAGGGAAAAACAAACAAATAGTCCTTACAGTTGGAAGAGCCGCCAACAAAATAAACAGTTTTTTGGGTTTGCCCATTTCTCCCTGGCAAAATATGAGACAAAAATCTTTCTATTTGGAATTTTACATTATGAAGTATTTGTGCACAGATGTCTCCCACCTTACAATTTCCACAACTTGTAGTACATGTCAAAACTAGAGCAAAGGATTGGTCCTATACTGACCTATAAACCAATCCTGCACAAATTAGATTAGCTTCCTCTTTTTTCCTTCTTGTGAGCTATATAGTTATGTGCGGGAAAGAAGTATTCAGTTATAAATGTTCCCTTAGATTCTGACATTTAATGAATGAATGAATGTGTCCTATAGAATACCTTTAACATTATGATAACTTTCCTTTTAGCGCAGTCAGTGTTGAGGGCAAAATGCAGCCCTCAAATCACAAGTTAGACTGCACTAGCACAGACATTGCAGAAATTAAATTGCCATCCTTATTTTCAAAATGGCCCTGCAACTCTTCAAAGAGGGGTTATGCTGGGAGTAAAGCATTAGATTGCAATTTTAGAGGCTGCAGTGCTGCCTCAGATTTTCTGTGTGATCCACACCAGACATCTTAGCTTTTCCATCATCCTTATCCTTATCCTTAAAAAAAAAAATTCCTCATCCTTAAAAAAGATGAATCAAGCATAGTTTTTCATTTACTTTCTTTTCTATTTTGGTTTAGTCATTTTCTGTCTTTTAACATTTACTTAAGTAGGGCCCAAGTCTTTTTTTTTGAGGTAAGGAAATGTTATCATAATGCAATCAAGGTTTAAAAATATGGATCTCCAGAGAAGAAGTTATGGTTGCTGTCATAAGTCCTCTTCCCTAGACCTCTACAATAATCCCTCCTCTCTGAAAACACCATTTTCTCATTCTGTTAAGTCATCTTATAAAGTACCACAGTTACCTAAAGCCAAAAATGCCAAATGATAATGTCTGACAGATTCTGTAATGCCTGAGAGGAAGCAGCACTCAGTAATCTCACTGAACTGTACTGCAACGTACGTGCTGCAATTGCAAATGAACCATGTGTGAGAAGATAACTACACTAATAAAACTTTTACAATGAAATCCACCTCATTTGAACGTTTTTGAATCATATTAGCATTCAGACTATGCAAAGTAAATATTGCTGCAATGGGTGGTAGTTATCCCAAGCAAGTATTCTCTGCATTTTTTTCTTTTAAGTACTATTCACTAAAGATCAACGGAACAATAACTTTATAGTATTTATAAAACAAAAAAAAATTTGCTAACCCAAGCGACTCAGATTAGTGAGTTTTCTACTATTGGGGTCCCACACATTCTCATGTCTATTCTTATGTCTTCTAGCAAGTACTAGCATGCCCCAAATAAAACTACCAAGTTGTAGATTAAAAAATTAGCTAAAGAAGATTTTTTTTCATACAACACAGTTAAGTCATGGTACTTTGTATCACGCCAGATTTCATGACAAAAATGTACTGAGGTTAAAAATAGTATCTGGGAAAATTCATGTAAAGAAAAAATACAACAAAAGTTATTAGCTGTAAATAGTCTGAAACACAAACTAATGAAGATTAGGAGATTTTTTTTTTAAACTTATCATTATTTACTTGGTTTATCTTTCAATCTTCTCTATATATTTGCTATTGGCCATTGCTCAAAACAGGAAACTGGAGCAGACGTATCTTTGATCTGACTCATTAAGAATATTCTTTTAGTTTTACTGAGCATTACTTCATCTTGACCTTTAATGACTTACCATGTTCATTAGTCCTGCTATTTGTTCATGACTTTCAATGTTTGTGATATGTTTTCTCTTAAGGCAACATTTTCCAAATACATAACACAATTGCCCTTTACAATTGCTGATTTATGACGTTGTCAGCCAGCAGCATACCGTTCTTTAAATTCTGCCTCATTTTCATACACAGCTCCTCTAAACTGATCAGAGAGCTCCTGAAGAACTTTCTCCGTGCGATGAACTTTCTGTTTTCATTACCAACTATCATGACAGCTTTTCAGGGTTCTGAACTCAGTATCATCTTTTTCTCTCCTCTATTATACTTTTTCAAGTTCCTCTGCTCTAAATTGTATGAATTTTTCCATTTCAATATTATCAAATGGTTCCTTGCCTCAATATTGCTATTTACTAACAACGCTTAAGTAGAGCTTTATTATCTCTTGCCTTAACGTCTTCCGGCTTCTCAAAATGTCACTGCTGCAATAGTTGAGAGAGAACAAATCAGTTTTTTGCCTATTTACATTTTGTAATCAAACGCTTCTTCCCCTGTGCCCAGGTGTATGTGGTCAGCCAGAAGGAACAGAGGGCTACTTGAATATTTCATATACTTTAAATGTCTTTCTCCTCATTGATTTATTATTTATTTTTTTGATCAGACAGATGAAAACACACAAATTTCTAAAACAGAATTAGCTGTGTTGTGGTAAAGACACACTGACACTGCTTACATTATACAATACACTTTTCATATTTACACTCCATTTCCAACCATGAAGATAAGTTAAGAAAAACAACCCTACAGATTTTACTAACTGGATATAGAAACATTTCATTTGAATATACCAGGATCAGTAAAAACACTCTTGTCTTTGCATATTGGCAAATATTTATTTTGAATGTGTTTCGCACTACCATTTGGGATTTTTTCCTTACTGTAACTACTTCAAAGGCAATTTAGTACTTCTGTGGGAATGTTTGACAATCCTTTGTAAGGCCATGTTTTCTAATCTTTAAATGTGTATGTATGTTGATAGACGCCACATTCAAAAGTCAGTCTATGGTTTCTGAGAAAAATTTTTTTTCTTACTTATTTTAGTTGCAGTAAGTTATGACATCAACAACCACCAATCAGATTCACTAAGGAAAAACAGAAAGCACTTTGCAAAGTGAAAGCTATTATCAGAGAAATGCTTATTTAATTTCACTGTGGAAACACACTCAGAAAGAAGACTTCCAAAATATACATCTTATGTGGAGAAATTTATGATAATTTTAACACTGATCGTGTTAAGTAAGATTTGTAGCAGGAATTCTCACCTCAGCAATCATTCTGTTGGTGTCTCCCAAGAAGAGTAGGTTTAAGGCTTCTTCTTCATTAGTTGCTTGCTGAAGAGACAAGTTTTTCAGATGAATGTTCTGATCGGGGTCTTCCATTATTGTCACTTTTCTACATGGAAAAAAACCAACAAAACAACAAAATGAAAACTAGAATTGTTGTAAGGTGATCTTTGTTCCGTACTTTCATTTTGATTGCGCCTAAAAGGTGACATCTAAATCCCCAAACCCAATCATAAAAAAAGAACTAAAACCATGAAGACTAAGCCATGCACATTAAAGTAAGTGATGAATTTTTTTTTTATGTCTGTCACCTGCTTTTTATTTTTTTATCACAAACTTCCACATAGAAAAGGAATTTTTAAAATCTATAACTATTAGAGAAAACTTTAGGATTTTTTTTTTGACATACAGTAAATTTCAAGAACAAGAGGTTAGATGAATCATCACAAACAAATAATAAGTAGGGGTTTGTTTGCCATTTCCACAGATATTTAAGTACAAATGATACATAAAGCATACCATAATCTTGATGAACAAATAGGCATGGAACATCTTAGAATCAACGCATCTGTAGCCAACATGTTTCTAATAACTTTGCATTTGTCAAGATTATTTCTCTTTTCATTCTTCTCAAATGGTAACAACTACAAATGTAAATGATCCCTTTATTTAATTAAAAGCAAGCAAACAGGATGATTTTATTTATTTCCACTGAGGTTAGAAATTATCTTAATTGTACTTCTTTAAGCCTTAAAGTTCAGAAAAAGGAAGTGACACGGAAGTAGCAAGGTATAGCAAAAGCTCCAGCAGAGCTACTAAATATTACTGAAACTCGTTTTCACTTCTCTAGATAGCCCTTTTACATCAGATTTTTTTCTTTTCATCAGGTTACTGAAAATTAAACTTTATTGGCTTTACTGAGTAGCCATTAGGGTCTCCTCAATTAGGATATTCTATAGTATCCACCATGGAAGCCAAATAGTTGCATCACTGGATTTGGAAAACTCCCAGAGTGAAGACTCTGTTAAAACTGAAGTACACTAATTCCGAGGATGAATGAGATGTCCTTCAGGGTGAATTACATGTTCTGTGACAACTTACAACAAGCAAATTAAAACTTTTTAAAAAGTTACAAGTTTGCGTTCTTTTTTTTTGTGTGTGTGTGTACTTGTTTTTTTAAACCGAGGGCAGTTCCCTGTATGTACAGATAATACTTTTTATATATACATACATGTATAGGTATATGTATGTGTATTACACATACCTATACATAACTGTGTATATATTTTTTTTTCCATACTCTTCGAGGTTAACCACAAGAGGGAGCATGGGGCTTGAGTTTTTATCTCTAGATAGTTCTTGCATGTTAATTACTCCAAGCTGCTTCAAAACCACACAGGTTGCGTTTTGTTCTGCTTTGCTTGTCTTTTTTTCCTCAAAACTGACAGAATCAAATCAAGAAGCTAAGCAGCATTCCATAGTATTATTCTTAAGTATTAGGGAAATAGTTCACCCTCTGATGGTCAAAACATTGGAACGGATATACAGAAGTAATTTGAACACATTGCAATACACTGACTATTTTCAAGAAAAAAATACATGTAAAAGTACACACAATGCTCTTTTAGTAGTCATAACAATGTTTTTTCCAAGTATGATTGCCTCCGACTAGTATCCTTATTTTTGTGCGGTAGGGTAAGACAGCACTAGTGCATTTACGAAACTCTGCTTCCCTCACTCAGAGCATAAACCCAAAAGCATAATTCTGCTTTTGCATAACAATGTTTTGATAATGTCAAGTTGTATTCTGTCAGTAATTCTATCTGTGCATTCATCACATGCTAAATTCCAGAGTGGTTCTGATTACAGTATGATGCTTTGACTAATTTTAATATTTTGAAATTGCACAGTAAGCATCATCTACCTCTTTTTAGGAAAAAAATGTTGTTTTACTACGCACATTTGGCAAAGGACTTTTTCAGGCTACATTTTGGCCAATGCTTATAAATAATTTCCAGACAACAAAGATATTAGTTTGGACAAAAAGCTCTGGAGGATTATTATATCAGAAAGAAGATATTGGGGACATCATAAACCAGTGACAGCCTCCTATACAGAGGCCTTGCAGCTATTAAAAGGATTTCCAGATGGAAGTCTAAATTTGCACATCTTGAGAATCATCTGTCAAAACTTCCTCAGAAAGACATGTTCCAAAATGACTACAAAATGATTTATTTTACAGTGCTATAAAGTTACTGTATAATATGATAATAGATTTCTATAGAACATTCTCTATATTAGTGAAATCTTTAAATTTCATAGCCCTAACTTGGATCTTGGAGTGGAAAAGCTCTGTTAAGTTATCCAGAATGCCTGAAAGAAGGCAGAGACAAAGTTTTGTTTTCTTTATAAACAGAGAATCTTTTCCATTTGGCTTAATGGATGGAATTTGTAGCTGACTAGTAAACCTGTAGGATGGGATCAGCCTTTTTTATACTGTTATTCACTTAGGCCCTTTCCTGCATCAACTGAGCTTCTATTAATGCAAGAGAGCCTTAAACATTGAATGCTTTAATTTATGAGATTCCTGTTACTGGAAAACAATGACGTTAAAGCTTCCTTTGATTAACTAATACTACCCCATTAATTTGTGTAATATAAATAAAAAAACTTAAAAGATTTTGGAAAACAAATGACAATTTAAAAAAATCAAGTTTCCTATGATTATATCTGTGTGTAGAGCTTAGAATTGCAGAAATCTTAAAAAAAAAACCCTCAAAAACTTTACAAAAATTTAAAAATTAATCATAATGCTATAAGCAAATCCTGTATAAACATAAATACCTTCTATGACAGTACATTAGCAGAATATAGTGATACTACTTCAGCATGAGAAGGAGACTATACAGCCAATAATAAATTTAGGAAAGGGATAAAAGAGAAAAGCAGCAAGCATGCATCTTGGAGTCTGTCCAGAAGAACACAATAAACTAATGGATAACTACAGCTAATCTTCATGTAAAGTTGCAAGGAGCTTTAGGTTTTAAGGAAGGATGGCCAAGACCACCATTTTATATATCATCCAAAAAAAAAAATCTTTCAGAAGTATAGCTTCATGAGAACACCCTTTAGAAATGGAGCTGTTTTCTTGTAAGGAAATTATATAATAGCTTGAATGACCAAAAGGACAGGACCCGTGCTGCTCTGCGCAGTGCGCCTTGGGGAAATCCATTCAGGCTCCGTCCAAATCCATGCAGGCTCCGCCCAGCATCCGATGGGATGCAAGATTTACTTTCCTCTTCTTATTCTGTCTTATTAAAGAAGATACCTTATTAAGCCATTTATTATTGGGCCTTTCTTACTGTGATCTGGAAAGGGCCCTGTACTGGCTCTCTCTCCTCCCTCACCCTGCCAGGCAGAACAAGGAGTTACAACTGAAACAATGAGATTGATGGTTTGTGTACAAACAAACATATAAGATCTGTTATGTCTTGTTATGTCATTCACAAGTTTGTAAAGTAATACTTTGATATTCAAAAGTAAATTTGCCCTGAACAGCACAGCAATAATCTGAACTGAATTAATTTACTGATCCAATGCTTTTGGAAAAGGTACAGTAGAAAAGTTTCACTGTTTTCTTCCTATGGGTTTTCAGAAAACAAATCAACATAAATTCTGGATGTGAATAACAATATATAATGTATGCTGAAGTTATTTTACACATTTAAAGTGTAATTCGTTTGAATTGTAATGAACAAAACATAATCTTTGAAGAAGTGATTGAGAACAGTTGTTAGCTGTCTCCCTGTTAACAAACAGAAAAGCTTAAGTTTACAAAACTTAATATTCTCCTAATCTTTAGTATTCAGTAGTATCACTTACCCTGAACACTCTTCATTTTGAAAGAATGTATTTTACATGAAAAGAGTGAGTTAATATTAGTATTAGCCTTAGAAACTTGAAAACACTGGTAAATCTCAGAACACCGAAAATATAGTTCTTGAAGATCTATGGATGGTGGCCAGTTTCTAGATTACACAGCTGGTACAGCCACTGAAAAGGGGAAGGGCTGACATTAACACCGTTGAGCCTGAAGACAGGCAACAGGTTTACTTGCATCAAAAAAGTCAGACTGAATAAACATGTATTTCCTATATGTTGAAAATTATTCCTTTAGCCTTTTTTTTTTCTTCTTCTTTGTTAAGCAGCACAGTTATCATTATACTAGTTAGTTTAGAGTATGAACTCATCTGAGGTAGTTAACGAATATTCAGTCACAGATTTTTTTTAAAAATTAAAATATTTTACACTGACCCCATGGAAGATAACATTTCTGCATGTTACTAATGTATACTGATACAGGTGTCATGTTTGAAGTTAATTGGCTCTTAGATTAAAGTGTCTTCCTTTTTATAGAATTGAGTTCACTTAATCTATAGTTCAAATAAACTTCATCTTTCTGGAGCATAACTTTTTTTTTTTTTTTTTTTTTTTTTAAAAGTTGGCCAACATCATACTGAATCTTATTCATTTCCCTATCGAAGAGGACTTTAAAGAACCTTCACACAAAATTGGGGAATCAGTTACCCTGGATGGCAGTTAAGATTACATTTTCCCCTGGCCACATTACTTCTGATTAATGGTTGTCTGTCTGAGCTCCCTGTGAAGTAGCTCCTCAACTACTGCAGTTTAAAGACTGACATTTTAAGGCAAAATAGCATTAATTTTAGTTCGCTTTCACACGCAAGTGTCACCTGCCATAATTTGGACAGGTAAAGCGGTAACTTATTGGTTGTCCTGACTTATTCTATGACTAATGGTTCTATAACCTCAGTCTTTATTTTTGTGTCATTTTTCAGTGCCAAGAAAATTCTTCGGTCTCAATAGAAACGAGTTAGGAAGAGTTTGTACTGGTAGGTTACAACTAAAGTGAAATTGGTTTGATTCAGTATCATGGAATTGTATAAAATACGAACACACTGTACAACAGAGAAACCGTTAGAGAAGAAAGTCTCTTGCACAACCTCAGAGATAATTAAGAACTTCAGAAAATTTTCCTAATTTGAACAGTCCTGCAAATCTTTTATGAAAACAAGAGATGGCAGTAAGAATTCAAAGTCTTCTACCAGCTATGTTTTATAGCAATAGTTTTATATTTTTTACATGTTTGAAAACAATCATAAGTTCCTTGTATAAACATGGAACTCTCTACAGCTACATCAGAATTAGATTGTCAATATTAAATTAAATTTTTGCATTCTAATAAATAAGATTCTTCAAATGCATTTGCATCTGCATATGCTATGTTTCAGCTACAGTGTCAGAAAATTAAAACACTGTCAGCTTTGCATATGCAAAACAAGTTACAATTGTAAAGGCATATTGTATAAGAAGCATAAAGGTATATCAAATGATACAGTCTATGGGCTACATGTAATATCATTACAATTAAACATGATGAAAACTTTATTTTTCTGTGAAAATCAAAGTTCAATGGGATTTCAAAACCAAATTTAGTTGATGTATAAATATCTGTACTTATCAGAAACATGATACATATTTATGTATACATACATAAATAAATATGTTTATGTATACACATATCTACAAATGCAGACATAAATAATGATGTAATTCTCTATATTAATCTATATATGTATACATACAGATAGACATATAGATATATGAACTAGATTCACATATTTGTCAGGAATTTATTTCCAGAAAAGTAGTGATTTTTTGTGAAAGCCTCTTCCCTTCTCATCTGACAGACTCTAATGAAATGATTAAGCGGTATTAAGATGAAAATTCAATAGTCTAGGGAAGATACAAAGGATGGCTACACACAAAACCTTGCTTTCAGGAGCTGAGATTCCAAATCAAGTCATGCAATGATTAGATGCAACGGGCAATTTTTAATGTCTCATTTTTCAAGTACTATCAACAAGACTGTTGTATGCTTTTCATAACTTCTATTACTTGAATGCCCTCACTTTGTATTTATTCCTTCGATTGAACTGATAACGTAAAGTCATTAACATAGAGTTTGCTAGGTAGAAGTACATATCTTTTGATTCAAACTGCATCCCGTTCTTTTGCAGGAATATAGATAACAATACTGTTCCAAAACATTCTGCATACTTTATGAGGCTAACTAATCTTTGGTTTACTCTTCTAAAATGATACATTTCTTCAACACTTTTCTTGTCCATCTCATATACTTGCGAGAATATCAGCACAGACTGCCAATATTTACCCAAGCATAGAAAACCTGCATTTGGCTTTGCATGGTGCTTAAAACCTTGATGAACCACCGTGAAGTTTGACAGGAAATTATGCATATTATGACCCTTTTAAAGTACAAAAAACATAAGTTTTGTAATATTCTCATTAAATACATGCTTTATAACAAACTTGAGAAGATTAGATTATTCTGTACTTTGCTTAAGACCACTAAAATCTTAAAAGGTCTTAAGCACATAAAATTCTGAGAAAAATAAAATATATGTTAGGTAATAAACACCGGATATATTTTAAAATATGCGACTACTATTTACTTTATGTGTAACTACTACTTTGTCATTTACAAAAATTAAACAAGTAACTAAAATACAGTTAATTGTGCAACTACCCTTTCATGCAACTTGTGCTCCCTTTTTAGCTCAGAATGTCACTATATATTTTTAGATTTTGAATCCCTAAATTATTATCTTAAAAATTAAACAAAAATATTTTATTAATTAAATACTTTTATACAATGCTAAATATGAGTGGTGAAGGTATAGTTTTAGTGTACAGTACACATTTTTTTGACAAGTTTACAGGTAATTATGATTATCCCAGTGTGCTTTATCCCTAATTCACAATGAAATTATGTGTCAACTTTTGCTTTTTTTTTTAAGTAGACTAATACATAACAAGGAGTTATTCTTTAGCTTAATTGAATCATCATACATAAACCTATTTCAAGATTCTAAAATTCACGATTACTGGTAAACATTCAGAACATAGTTTTAAAAAGTGACATGTTTTCCAGGGCATATGACCCCCAAATAACTGTTTCAAATAAATTTGCAATTAAATTAATCAAATTCAATTTATTCAATTGAACTTATGTATTCATGACCTACAAACCTTTTTTACTACCCCTCTCCAAGTATTAGTAGGTGCTAGTGTCTTATCAATGAAAACTATTATAACAATGATCCTTTCTGAAGTAAATAGTGTCCTTTGTAGTTCCTTGGGGCCTTTTCTATCTATTACTTACCTTGTTTCATAATTGCTTATTCTAGAAAAATAATTATCATTGAAAGAAAAGGTCCAAGCAGAAGCAGTAAGTTTTTCTCCCTACTGTTGCAAGGAAATACTGCCTGTTACATGGGTCTCTGCCACACGCACACATGTGCATACTATGTAGAGTCAGGCTGTCAAGAGAAAAAACAAGTATACTTTCTCCCAGTGGCTGCAATAGATCTCCTCTGCATAATATCAACATACATTTTTAATACTTTCACCTTCAGTTACTCCCATCCAGTTTCCCTAGCCTCTAGAGATACAAAATAAGAAAAAATGTAAACAGTGTTGATAAAATTGAGAAAAGAAATATTTTGAGTTAATTGACACTGTGAGTTAATTGATTCTGTGACACTGAGATCAGTAGCACTGTTCCAAAAAATTCCCAAACAACACAACAGGGCATCTGAAAATTATTTCTGTTGTTGTTCTGGATGATTCTTTGTAGTTTTGTTACTCACGGCAAATCTTCCAATCTGGAGGCCTCATGTCTTGGGTCCAGCAGATCATAACCACATTCATTGTAGATTTCTAAGTAGGAAACATGAGTTGTATACACTTTGCTGTTATCCTGGATAAGAAAAGAAAAAAAAAAATAGAAAAAAGGAAGAGCTATAAAGAGAAGTCAGAGCTAGACCAGAGGACAAATTTATCACTACAGCTTTTACCTTGCTTCCTCACTCCGTCTCTTTTTCTGGGTGTGGTTTACATTTTCAATTTGTGATAGTTCTCTGGGGTTTTTTACCATATGCATAAAGGCTCAACAAGAAAAAGGAAAAAACAAAAAGAAACCAAACCAAAACACAGACACAAAAAAACCCCTAAACCAAAAATCCCCACCATGCTGATAAGTTTAGTCTGGGTTTTCTTATCGGTTCCTTTTATCTAGAATAGTCTGTATACATATAGAACAATACAGCCTGCTTACAGAACCATGCAACGTGCCATTTTTCACGTCTACGACAAAAAAAGAATATTGTTATATGAGGTAAATCCTCATAGAAAGACTATGCTTAAAAAAAACCCAAGGAACAACATCAACAAAAAATGAATCAAAGATTTACATAATTTAGAAACATCAGTGACATCCTGCTTTCCACTCTCTTTATCATAACATTTAAGCACTGTATGTGATGTCAGCTGTTCTCTGTAATCCCCATTTTTTCTGTACAATACATTGCCAAAATGTAACTTAACACAACTGTTTTTTTTTCAGACCGAATTTTCTCCTGCCCTAAAGCCAACAACATAAACCTCAAAATAATGGGCTATGATTTCAAAAATAAAAGAAAATTAGTCACTTCTTTTCAGCAGATGAAGCCACTGTGAAAGCACTCACATCACACTAACAGTAGCAGTTTAATAATCCAATCCACTACAGTTGTTTTGCAAAATACTGTGAGATATGAACTTTACATTTTCCTTTAATAGTTATTTCCCATGCTTTTTTTTTATTGATAATGACAGTTCACTATTTCAAGGGACACCATTTAAAAAGATACACTACAGATGGATGGAAAAAATGTAGTAAGGAACTGTTCAAACAGGAAGCTGTGGAAACAGAATTTCTGAACAATAAATTAAAAGGAGATGTTATTAAAAACAAAGGGCTTGATTTGTTTCTCATTTTGGGTAAAAAATTTTGTTTCCTTGGTTTCAAATTGCACCGTCTCACTGCAAGTAAGAGCTTCAAAAGTCTCTTATTTTGTGTCCCTGAATTCACTTTCTCCTGTTTTACCCTACGTAGGGTTAGGAAGCAGATGACTCTTCTCCATGAAGTCAGCACTTTCCAAAGCGTAGTTGTAGATAAAAAGAAATGAAACAAGGGAAAGGTATGAAAAGAAGGCAGGTGGAAAGATAAAACATCGAGAAGAGATGCTTTAAGGTGCACCAAGAAAGAAAATGTACGAAACAAAAACAAAGATTTGGAAGCAGGCACACAGAAATATCCCTATAAGCATAACTAAGAAGAACTTTTGATCCAAAACACCGTCTGAAAATGGAAACAGAAATATTTTTATTTTTGTAGGAAGTATGTGCTGGGAAGGTGGAAAATAAATTTTTTTATTACATTATTAACACTAGAATGTTGGTGTGTTGACACTGCATGTTGCTGGCAATTGCAAGATCAACTCATTCGCTTTCCACAACAAATGCCCTCCATGGGGGCAGCAGAAGGTCTAAGGCAACATGTTCATGTTGTTTTTTTCATTTCCATTCCCACAAGAGCAAGCTTTTGTGCACCTGCAGTATGCTGTGTATGTTTACCTGCCAAAGCCATACTTTGAAAGGGCCAAGGTAATTACTTAATGCCGCTAACCCTTACTCAGGCACGTACATGTACATGTTCATGTGACTGAGACATACACCCTTATGAATAAGAATTGGTACCCTCTATTAAATGAATGACACAGTATAAAAGTACAACGTATCAACTGATGCTAACATCAAATAATATTTAAATTTGTTTAATTAAACAGCTTTGCTAAAATGTGAAGATTAATCTTAAATGAGTCATATGCCTGGTGGAGTAATTGAAGACACAAAACATGTTACACCAGACTCGTCTTTTCCTCTCTTGACTTTTGCCTCCTATAGTTATGAAAGCATTAAAATGATTGACTGTGTTCACTTGTATCACTATTACAGACACTAAAAGAAAATGGAATTTCTTGTAAACATAATGAACAATCATCAGTGTACTTACTGTGGCACATCCTTTCACTTATTCACTCATTTAATTGCGTACAAATATAACATTTTGGTTATAACCTAACACACATATACACATCCCCCCACATCCTCCTTTAGAAAAACGTTCTTACACCTGGAATGCCCATCACAATATCATCAGCTAGTTGTTGCTGTTCCTTACAGTCCTCTTATACGTGGCAATGCTACTTAAGCTTTCTTTCCAACCTGTAGGCTGCAGGTCGGTCAGAAGACTTATGATTCTGAATGGCTAACTTAAAATTAACTTCTCCATTCAATGAGAAATTTTATTGCGGACATTTTATTTGATTTCCCAAAGCATTTCAGATGACAATTATCATTTACTTATTAGAAAAATTACTGTAAGTAGATAATAAGAAATATTTCAGGTAAGGTAAGGCTTTTAAAGTTGGGGTTTTTTAATAGTTTGTATTTATTCTGTTTCTATCATTGTTCTTACATGTTGAGACATTACAGTGTACCTGGAGTATTTTAAATGTCCCTGTTACCTTTTGTAAAACTGCCATGTTTTCCGTACATAAAATAAGTAAGTTGCCAAATTAAGTTTCAGGTGCCTTTTGGGGAGGCACAGAAGATACAGAATAACCATACAATTAATTTGCAGCCAGTTTTCTCCTTCCCCCAAATTATGGCAATTCTCTTTCTGCCAGGCATGATGGCTTTTTTTTTTTTTTTGCACGAGGCAACATTGCAGGATTTTTGATTCAAAGTAAAAGAGTAAGAGACTTCCAATTCAGTGGGTTACAATGATCTGTAAATCAGCTTGATTAATTTGTAAGTGCAACAATTACACTTATTATTTCTGTGATGTATTTTTCTTTTTGTAATCACAAAAAGAATGAGACTTTGTATTGTTTCCCTCCCTACTTCTTCAGGGCACAGCTAGAGTTTTTGAAATATACCATTCATTTTCACATCACTGAATTCGCCTAAAAAGTAAGTTTATAGCTCTTTGGTTTAGGTTAGGTTACTGGCGTGATGTGTTTTGCCCGATGAGTTATGTCAAATTCAGTATTCACAGCAGTTGCATTGAGTTGTCAGTGGCAGGAAAATCTGTGCAGTACTGAAAAAACGAACAGAAAAGCATTAAGAAGTAACTGGGACAGAACTGTGAGACTCAGAAATACTATAAGATGAGGAAAAAGGCATGAGACAGAGAAATAGTATTGGGCAGTATTTACTACTGCCCAAGATTTTGGTGAAGCGAAATTGATATTTATGAGTGTAGCAACTATTTTTCCTCTACAAGTTTCAGATGTAAAGCTCAGGCACAACTGGTTTTCAGAATACAGTTTACTAACTTTGAAAATGTTTTTCTAGTCACTGTTAACTAGCATTTAAGTACTGATATTGTTTTAAAAACAGACCAAAGGATTTTTTTCTTAATTTTGAAAAGAATGCATTAGAAATTATTAATAACAGCAACAATAATAATAAAAAATAAAAAATAATATTTGTTGCATTTTACTATTTACATCTTTACGTGTCCTTATGTTATACATGTGTAATTATGTTCAGAAATGTGCCTAACAATGTTTCTATCCAACTATATACAGTGAATCAGACTTTTATTACTAATACCATATATACATAAAAACATTCCATACAAGTACATAAGTCAAGTTAAAAGGACAGTAGAGAAGGGAAATGAATATGGATATCTATTTTCTTTCAAATACTTAAAGGATTTGCAGTACTGACTTTAAAAATTGCTTTTCATCATAATTAGATATATTTAGCATTATCATTCTATAATATATTCTAGATAATAAGTAACATTAGGTAAAAAAAGGCATTAGGTAAAATAAATAGCTGAATATTTAAAAATACTTAATATTCACTTTACTTTTTTTTGTTTTCCTGAGCATCAGTCAAGCACAAGGAAATTAGGTAACTTATGAAGAGTGAAAGTAATGCTCCATCTTTCATACAACATTGCTTGTTTAGATGGGAATCAGAGAAATTTTTGTACAAGATGAGTGCGATGCAATGCATATAATACAAAAACAGAGTGGAGGTAATATAAGTGTTAGGACAAGGAAAACCAATTACGCTACCTGAATGTATGTTGCACCAACTAAAAAAGCATGGTTTTTAGAACTAGAAAAACCCTCTCCAACGATGTACGTTATTTTCAGTCTATCACAACAAACCAGGTAACCAAAACTATTAGCAACTAATTCTTGCATGAGGGTATCATGTCAAGTTAGATATTTTCTTCAGCATTAATTCTAGGGCTTTCTCTAACAGTATTATAAAGACAGAATTTTGCAATGTAGTTACGTATTTGTAAACCAGACATTAAAAATAAACAGAAAACAATGTCTCATACCTTCTGCAATTGTTCAAAAATATAAGATAGAGTCCTGGGAATGATGCCTCGATCACTATAACGTTCTGCTCCTCCTGTGATGGTAAAAGTTTTGCCACTGCCTGTCTGACCATACGCAAAGATAGTGCCGTTATATCCTGCCAAAACACTGTAGAATAATAAAAAATGGGGAGAGAATTAATATATAAGGCATAAGACATTTTCCATGATCAATTTTGTATAGAACAAAAATATAATCAACAGTAATTATTAATTATATAGCAGCTGTCTTCAGTAATACAAGAACACACTTCAAGATATATATTCTAGATTCAATGGAATTTAAACTATCTAGAATTGAAGGACCTTTTGATGCCTTGACTTACCCCATTATTCAATATCATCATTAGTTGATTATATTTACATTACCTTTGTATACTTTTTTCTTTGGCTGATGATTTTTTGCAAGGATGATATAAAGACTGTAGATATCATGAACTGTGACCATTGGTATGTTAAAGCTAAAGAATCTAGAAATATTTCACATATGGCTTCATTACTTGCAACCAGAGAAGACTATATCATGTTTAGAAACTCCTAGAGAATACTACTATGCTAAACTACCAAACTACTAGCTTGGATAAGGGTATGCAGGAGAACCTATGCTTCTATCAGTGTAGTAAAATCTTCATTTACTATGTAAACACTCAAAACCACATTGCTAAAAGCAAACTTTTCTGTTAGAACTGTATCTGTACAAGAAGCTTCTGTGGAACTGCAACAGTAGGTATGCAATGGCATAGCTTGAAATGACCCTCAGACTCAATCATCTTTTTTCACACCTCTTACTTCTACTTACAGAAGTGACTAACAAAAATCTAGTTCAAATATCTTTCTCTAATTCACCACACTTTCACTGTTAACTTCCACCTGACTTCCATCAAACAGTAGATAAGCTTAATGACAGTGGTATAGCTACACACTGTGGAGGAAACGTGGGCCTCAGCTGCAGCTGACATAGAGCTCAGCAGCCATGGCTGACTAAATGGAATTTTCAAGTTGTGACTCAATGTATTTTGAGATTTTTTGGTCCTGATTTTGTTCTAAAAGAGAGGGCTTTCTATGCAATGCACAAAAAGCAGTCCTCTAAATTATGGTGATCTAGATTCCACTACTGATAAGTCAATACAATTTGAAGGAATGGTTTTTACATGCAAATATAGCATTTTATTTCTTATTAGTATTTGGCAAAGTTTCTTCCACTATTTATGAAGACAGAGTCATATTTTTCTCAAGTGAGACCCCTTTGATGGGCTGATGTCTGAAATATAAATACAACTGGTCATTTTTCCCTTGATATTGAAAGTAAACTTTCACGTATACAAAGTTTAAAATTTCTATTGATACTCACAGATGACTATCATGTGTTTCCCTTGTACGGCTCTGTCTCAGAAGACAAAAATACTAAAAATCTATTACTGCATTTCTAAGTTCATTTCTTGTTAATTATTGTGAACTGCCCTGAACTTGAAAAATATTTTAACTGCTCTAAGATTTTGTGCTTCACACTGACCACCTATAAAAAATGAGGTAAAAATGATGGAGGACACAATTATTTTGAATTTTCACTTGTCTGTAAAGTAAAAAAAACTAAATAAAATTATCAAAAATTACTAGAATCACAAATTAAATAGCGATGAAATCTGTTACTGACTAATATTTAGACGGCTAATCAAAGCAAAACTCATGAGTCTATATTTGACAGGATATATGATAAAGAAATTAGATTATACTGTCAAGCTTTTTTCTTTCAGCAGCTGTCAATTACAAAATGTTTCCTACATTCATCCTTCTCAAAACTGTTCTAGCAAAATTCCAGCATCTCCTAAGAAAATACATGAAGGGAGTATTTGAAAACAAATACAGTAATCAAGAAATAATTATTTTCTTGATAAAACTTATCAGAAGCAAAATCTACTTTGGCTTTATTTACTATGCTTAAGGACCTACTAATCTTGCTAAGGAAAAAGAAAGGCTAAAATTATTCTGCATTTTGTTTATTGAAAGAGTGATAAATCATCTAAGATCTAAAAAATAAAAAGGGGGCAAACAACCCTTGCGTAAGATGAAAAGAACCACATATAGATAGCTGCTGGTCTGGCGCCACAAGAGATGCAATGGTTCTCCAACTTATTAAAGTTTATTTAAAGACCTGAGTAGTTGCCAAATTACTTATTTTAATCCATTACAGCAGGATGTCAGAGACAAAAACAGAAACATTTTGAAAGGAACTACAGTGAACATCTGCTCCCAAAGACCGAAATGCCCAAAGACAGCATATATAGAGATTTTAGATTCCAGATGTTAAAAATCAAAATAATTATTATTATAAAACACCTCATTCATCTATCTTAGGAATTTCTAATGCCCACTGGCACAGTATCTGAATGCTGAATACAGTAACGAGTTGTCAGAAGGTAGGGGGTATCAAAAGAATCTCAGAGATGGCAGGTTCAAAACATGCAAGGGGAAATGATTCTTTATGCAAAATGTAGTTAAGCTGTGAAACTCCTCACAACGGGATGTTTTGGATGCTAAAAGTTCACCCCGGCTTCAGTCTGGTCTAATTAATGGAGAAAAAAATAATTATCTGAGGGCTACCAAACTCAGAGAAATCAGAAAGTCCCTACACTACAAATGACTAGAGGCTAACAGAATACTTGGGGAAAGTAGCTCTACATGCTTACGCTGTTGGGTGGTTTTGGGTTTTGTTTTTTTTTTTTTTCTTCATTTTCCGTGAGTATTGACTGTCCCTGTTAGAGATAACATACTGGGCAAGATGGAACTTTGGTCTGACCCAATACAGTTGCTCTTCTGGTTTTACATCTTTGCTCTCTGGCTCTTCTAGATCTAGCATTTTGGGTTGTTTTCTTACTCCTTCTACTCTTTGAAGTTGTTAAAGTTGTTTCAATTACTGTGACATGGCTCCTGCAGAAAGGCGTGTTTTGCAATATATCCTAAAACGAGCAGTAAAGGTGTGGCTGCAAACTGTTAACTTGATGTCCCTGTTCTTCACAAAAAGCTGTTGATTAGGATCACCATGCATGTAAACATAGGATAAAATGTTACATACTGTACACTGTCAATACAACTACAAAAGTCAGTGACTTTTCTTTGTGTTATTTGATTCACATATTTCTTTTATTTATTGCAGTGCATCAGCACAGCTCTGACCTGTTTTCCAGAAAACACTGAAAATTCAGAAAATGTGAACATATCAATAATGTATTCTCACAGTCCATTGTAATTATTGGTAATATTAATATTGCACTCCACAGATGCAGTATGAAAGTGCCGGTTATGATTCCACAGTTGGGTGGAAATTCAAGACGAAAATCAATCTTTTCAGATATGTGTATATAATTATACATATAATTGCATCCTGTCCATATTTACAGCACTCATTTCTTTCATTCAGAGTATATTAAAACTAACAACGAAGCCAATTTAAGAAAAGCCGGCTTGAGGTGCTAAGGAAGCCTATAAAGAAAGAGGACTACCAATGATATCAGCGAAACTGCTGGCAAAGCCTTCTAAGAGTGAAGCGCAACCCCATGAAGACAGGATGGAGAACAAATTCCCTTTCTAAGTCTAAGAAGAAAACTACCTTTATGACGGAGCTCCTTTGGCTTAGAAGCAAGCTGAAGACTATGACCTCAGCTCCTGAAAAGAGTAGGTGGGAAGACACATTGAAAAGGAAAAGTCTCTACTGGATCAGCTTGTTCACAAAGAATTAAACTTCTCAACTAAACAAAACTAAAGCTTACATGTACATAATACCTTTACGAAAGAACAAATTTCAAAACTGAAGATGTGTAACCATCAATCTGGGTATAATATTCTGAATATTAGTCAATGTCAGTTTTGAAGGTCTGTATGTGAGAAAGTGAACATGGATTAAGTCGTATAAAATCCATGCCTGATGTTACTAATTCACATTTTTTTTAAGGAACTTCTCTTGGAATCAGTGGGAATACAGGATGTTTTAGCAATGAGGCTTGTGGAGAAACTATCATAGCAAATACTTGTTAAAGATATACTTTGCTCTTTTTCCACTTCTAAGAACTTCACGTCAAAAATAAATACCAAACTTTACCAATCTCATTTTAGTTCATTGTCCCAAGGAGTTTTACACTGAAATGGTAACAATATATGTAGGTGGACCAATACTTAATCAATCAATAAATCGATTAAACCAATATCTATTTACTAAATACTCAGGAAGTTTAAGACATGTACAAACTGTTTTTAACCTAAGATGCACCACTCCTTTAGGAAAATAAAAACATAGAAAGCTTCATAACCCTTTAGCCACCCACAAAATGTTATTTAAAAAACATCAAATAACTACATTGCACAATTACGCTTGACAAAGTGAAGATGTCTCAGATACTAAGAGCTAGTATAGTGAGCAGAAAATACCCATATTCTCTGTTTCATCATGAAACGTAATCGCAACAGGTACCCTAAAGAGTTCGCAACACCAATTATGAGATGACAAGAAGAGAGTATATTTTCTAAACAGGGTCCACCAAAAGGATTCTTGAAGATTCTCATCTGCAAATGGAAGCTGTCCTTAAGAGAATCAGTGGAACTGATTCTCTACTGGGAAAGGTGGTAGAGAATCAGCAGCTCTTTTCTGCCTATTCTGCAAAATCTACTGTACAAGATGTCAGTTCACCCAGGCAAAGTCTGCATCTTTGCTTTTCAAATTCTCTGAACAAAAATCCCAAACCTTTGTTAAGCTCAGTATTTGAAAGTACACAGGTTGACATGGGTATTGATGGTAGTCTTGTGAAGACTTTAAAATTTGCATACATAAAAATCATACACTAAAAGGATATTTTCAGTAATGCCCCCTCGGTGTTATCAAAATATCCAGAGCTTTGAATATTTTTTTTTTCTGCCAGCAAGATGAGTTTTGGCATGGTTAAGGAGACACTTTGTTGACTGAATTGTCTCCTTACTACTTCAAACAAAACACATCAAAGACACATAATTCAAGGAGAGGCTGCTGAAAAGATCTTTCATGAATTTACGCAATGTTGTATAGCTCCCTGTTCAGAAGTTCATGGACTACTTCCAGATAGATTAGCTAAAATGTTGCTGGAGAAATCCGTCTCTGGTATATTTTAGCAAAGTTACTCCTGTTATGATTGTCAGAGTTCCTAGAGGGCTTTCTTTTTTTTTAATAATACCGGGCTCAGAACTACAAAGCTTACTACAGAGGAAAATAAGGTTTTAAAATATGATGACTAAAACTTGTCCAAATTTATTTCACTTTGTTAGGAAATTCAGAGTTCATTTTCCTTACACGCTAAAACATGAAGGCATATATTTCTAACACTTTCTGATAGACTTAGCTTTTATAAAAAGAAAGTGCTATTCATCACAAGCCACATAAAGCAATCTTTTCATACTAAAATGTATATGATTTTTACTTACAAAAATATTCAGCTTTAACCCAAACAACTACAGAAAAATGGATATAAAAAAAGTAAATATCTAAAAAATAGTTTGTTTCAGATTTGCTTCTACTGCCTAACAACCACGTATGCTACGCTCCCATCTAGAAAATATGGGCCAAGTTAAATTTGTAAAGGAAAAACCTAAGTCATGTTATGCATGAGCAGTAAGTCCCACGTGTTGGACTTTGTACTTGTGAACAACAAAATCCATTGCATATGGACAAATGTCATTGGCCTGAGTTTCTACATGTAAAGAAGTGTCAAAGACCTCAAATTCTGTGAAGACAAGATTTCCAGAAAAAGATGACATTTATGGGAAAACATAGACATATAACAGTTCTGCAAACAATGTTTTAATTTCATTTAATAACCTGAGCTGTCTTCATATCTTGTTATTAATGAGTAAGAGACCTAGGTTTCATGACTGTCAAGAAAGACGCAAAAAGGTCACACTGTGCAAATTAGAACAGAGTATTTCAGCTGGAAGGGACCTATAATGATCACTCAGTCCAACTGCCTGACCAATTCAGGGCTGACAAAAAGTTAAAGCAAATGGATCGGAAGAACTAAACAAATGGAATCTTTATATTTTAGATTTAATTTGTGATGCCAGAATATTAGCATTTCCCAGATTTTGTAGCATAATTAATAATTGTGTCAGTACTTGGTAAATATATATTTTCAAATTGTATAGCTATTTTTGTGTTTCATTGAAAATACATCTGGTCAAACCATATGAAGACTCACATATCACAAAGCTGTATACAATGAAAAAATTGTAATATTTGCTGGATATAGTAATTTGAAATTGAAACATATATGTCTATATGTCTATGTGACACTTTTTTTTACTTTTGTTTGCTGTATGAAAAGGTGTGTTCGATGATAAATTTCAGTCTTATTTTTAATCACTGTAAGAAAATAAATTTAAAGCAAAATATTGGTGAGAAAACATCATGATTACTTGCTAAGTATTCTGAATCATCAAGTATTTATGTAATAAGCAGCTCTGTTTAGTAAAGTTGGTATCATTAAACAACTTAAAATTATATAACATAGGTTTCCCTTGGTGGAAATCATAATAAGACAGAGACAAAAAACAACCCCAAAAGGAAAAAAACCACACATAAAAAACCGCCAAGCCAACCAAAAAAAGGAAATAAGTCTTAAATCAACAAGAAAACAGTAACAACAGCTAATAACATTAACTGCAGGCAAACAATTAATTTGTGAATAAGTATTGTTTTATTGCCATCCTAAATCTTCTTTATCCTTTTATTCTGCTGTATAATTTCTAATCTACTTCAAGATGATTTTAACATAGAAAAAGGTTAGATCTGTTCCTACATTTTACTCAAAGAACTGAATGCTTCTTTTCTGGTTAAGCACCAATAAATTACTGTTGGTTTTGAGAAACACAACAGCTTGTGCTTGACCTTACCAAGCTAATCAGCAACATACTTAAACACAAGGAAAGTACTGAATGTGTCCTCTAAATTGAAAGCACATCTTTTCCAAGTGAGAGGTAGCTTGTGCACACAACTGACTAAGGAGATTAATTTGATCACACTGCTATATAAATCTAACCATATATTATGACAGCAAAATAATTCAGGATGATATGATGGGACAAACCAAAAATTTTCAAGTTTTACCTCCAAGATATGACACGGACTACCAAGAAAGTCTCCCACAATGACAATCTTTGAGACAGAAATTACCATACTTTCAGAATTTTTCTAACCAGAATATTAAAATAACCAGTAGAGGTTTAGAAAACACACAGAGAAAGAGTTCTCCACCTGCAAAGTATCATTAAGTAAGACAATGACCCAACACTTATTCAAGGCAACGAACGCCTTCCCAATATTTCCACTGAATTTTAGGTAGGATCCAAAGCGTGGGACAAGTTGATGCAGATTTTTTGCTGGTGTAAATCCTTAAACACAATACAGTATTTAAACATATCTGCAGGTTTCAAAAGTACTTCTAATACTTTACAAGCACCCAACATACGTTCTAGAAATTATTTTTTCCTATTAATTTGGAATTTTCTTAATTTTAATACTTCTCTTGTTTTGGACAACAGACATAATAAAAAAAAGCAGCAAGCCGAAGTAAATGTTCCTTACTTATTCCACTTTTAGGATGACGTTAATACTGCTTCATAACCCAAGTACTGTTACACAAAAGCTTATGTAATGATGCTTGCTCAAGAAAATAAGTTTGGGCTTTATGAAAAATGAATTATAATATACTTCCTCTTCTGCCCCCTTGGACTTTGAGAAACTGATAAAAAATATAAATCAATCATTGACTAAAATAGCAAGGGTTCAGTATTTTAAAAGTCTCCTTAGCAGTGCTACGACAGTCATAAAAAGAAATAATCTTCTGAGAAAGGAGGAGAAAAAGAGAAAAAAATGAATTGTTAATTAGAAATGGTCATTACACGTCAGGATTTAGCCAGTAACACTAAGGAAGAATAAAAACTGCTGTAACGCTGTAGCTGCAACTATGATGGTCTAAAAGTATAATAAAACCCAGGTATTTAGACAGAGGTAGCATCTTTTATTAGACTCGCTAATATAGTTGGGGGAAAACAAGACTAGGCTCAGGGCTTCAGTGGATTATTGGGTTTTTTGCTTATGTTAGAAAGACCCTGCCTTTTCCCTTACAATCTTGCTGAGCAAAAGCTGCCAGTACAACTTCATATCAGCTCTCAGACACAGGACAAATCTTCCTAGCATGGACTCACGTATGAATGTAGTTAAAGGAAAGCAAGGCCATGTGGGTTTTTCTCCTCAAATTTTCTTACTCAGTTATCAGTTAACTTGCACTTTCTAACTTACTTAAAATTAGTGGAAATTTAAAAACATGCAGAGTGAGATATTAACTTTACATTAAAAAGTTAATTTTAGATCCCTATTTAAATAAATGGCTGTTACAGAGTTCCGTACTGGCATTTTCAGTCACCCAGCTGACTTGCCTCATGCCCAAAAGATGTCTAATCCCTAAATAAAAAGGGTGTGATACAAGAAGCAAGCAATTCCACTTAAACTAATAGATCCGTTATGTTTACTACTGCTTAACATTCCTCAAGTGAGAAATTCCTCAAGTGAGAGCTAGACAATTTATGGGTAGTAACTACAGTTTAAAATATCATTCAGTACTTGGTCCTTGAATATCTGAGACAATATAAATAGTAGTATAAAGCTCAGTGACAGTAGACAGAGGTTGAAAGCGGACTGAGGTTGTTTTATTGTGGTTGGTTTTTCTGACTACATTTTGTTTTAATTTCCAGTGAAGATCATTTGTTCTATTTAAAGTTTATGGACACAGAACTTTTCATTTGTTTCTGTCTCATTGTTAACGAGATTCAGGCAGGCTTGTGCCTAAGTATAACAAAAAACTCTGCTTCCTCTGCTGCTACACAGGTTTTGCTGAATCAAACAAAACAGTTAGCATAAAAATTTATAAAAAATAAAACAAATTCTGCCCCTCGGGTTCTGTGTTCAGTTTTGGACCCCCTAGTAGAAGGACCATGCTATAAAGAAACTGAAGTGAGCCTGACAGTACCAAGTTCATTTGGGCCGGAGCACATCACATACAAGGGGAAGCCAAGGGAGCTTTTTTCTGTCAACCTGGAGAAGGCTATACATAAACCTAATTACCATCTTCCATTATAAAATGTATCGTTATAGAAATAGACTCACTCTTCTCAGAGGCTTATAGCAGTAGCACAAGAGGCAGTGGTCACAAGTTCCAAGATGGGAAATTCCAAGCGAGTATAAGGAAAATGTCCTTCGCAGTGACAGTAGTTAAGGCCTGGAACAGGTGCCCAGATGGGTTGTGGGGTCCGCATCTTTGGACATTTTCAAAGCTCTACTGGACAAGGGCCTGAGCAACCTCATCTAACCTTGAAGCTAGACCTGCTTTCCTCAGGAGGTTGGATCAGATGATCTATAGAGATCCCTTCTGACTTAATTACGCTCATTCGTTAGCAGTGGACATGGTTTATATAGAATCATCATCAGAAGAAGGAAAAAGTAAGCAGTCCTTACTGGTCCCTGAAAACATGCTACAAATTCTGCTCTATTTCAGACTAGTCTCAATGCATCAGTTTTATGACGACCAATATGACAGTCTTCTTCAGGGAAGTCAGAATGTTCTGATTCCTTTTGTGTTACTCCAAACTTCATTATGAAAAAGATGAAGAAACAGTAACAACCTTATTCTCAAGCTTTTGACACCAGCAGGTATGACAGACAAATTAAGAAATCTCGTTTCAGCAATTGGTAAATGAAGCCTATCCGAACACCAAGAGCCATCACAGCAATGATGAATGTGACATCTAAGCAAAAAGATTTGCTTGCTCTGAAACTTAAATCCTATATCAAGACATACTTCTCAGTCTTCAAAAGGATTAAAAAGATCATTTAAGTAGATACATTTAAGCCATCTGTAATCTTTATTATTGTCTTGTTTTAAAATGAAAGTGTTCAAAGTAAAGGTTTTTACTAAGTTTATAATATGAATAAAATTAACATGTCCAAATGCTTAAATGAAAAAAAAAAAGGAGCCTCTTAAGTAAGGACTAAATTCTGTGAGTGTTTATATGTAGATAACAGAAAATCCTGGGAACGAGAAACAAATTTAGACTTTAAAAATTAATTACTTTGATTTTCTTAGTTTATTTCAGCTTATTATTTTAACGAGTTCTGACATCTTCATTTTAAATGACTGGTAACATAAAGGCATGTGGTTGGAACAAATATTCAATAATTATTAAAATACTAGGCTAATGAAAAAAGCAGAAAACACCAATCTCTTTGATCTTGGGATAAAGTCATCCTTCTCATCTCAGTTCTTGCTGACCTGAAATATTTTACCAATGTCTCTCTCTTTCTTTCTGTCTCAGAAAACCTCAATTCAGTTATGTTATTTAAAAAAAAAAAAAATAAAAAAAAAAATCAACACTGTCCTGGCAAAACCAGCCCCCAGACATGAAATTCAAGATAAAAAGAAGGAAGAACTTCATTTGCAGGATCTGGGAAACAAGTTTTCAGGGAGGATTCATCTTTACAGAGACTCAGTATTTGGGTATCTTCTATCACTTGGAGCTCAGATTAAAGTTTCTTTTAACTAAAATAAACAAAGTATCTCAGTATGACATTTTTTTCTTTATGCCTTTGCCAGATTTATGGAAGAAGTCTAATTTGGTAATGCCTCATCTTTCAAAAACAACACCAATTTCCAAATGTACACATAACTGTTTTTGCGAGCTTAGTGCAAGCAAGTTTCCTTAGAAATTTCAAAACGGCTTTCCTAAAAAAAAAAAAAGTGTAATACAATTTATTTCTTAATTTAACTAAAATGCCTAAATATATTTAGAATTCCACCATAAGCACTGCACAAGATAATTGACAAAGATATTCTGAATCAAAGCTATCAAACTGTAACCTAGAATAAGCAGGCTTCTTGAACAATTCTAAACTGTGCAATTTACGTCAAAATAAACATGAGCAACTAAGTCATTTGAGATGAAACATTAATGAAGTTTTTCACTTTTTATTGCCTCATAACTGTACACACTTTCAGGGAGAACTGCTAGCATTACTGCTCCAACTTCTCAATTTAGGGGAAATTTTAAGCTATATTTGTTTCAAGCTGACATCCAAAAAAATAGGTGTCCTTTTCTATATATAGATTCTACAGGTCTTTTGTCCTTAAATCACCCACATTAGCAGTAATACATCTGTGATGCAAGGTTACCTGCAGGTGAGCCAAGCCACTACTTCCCACACTGTCACAAATACATCCAGGTCAGAATGAATAATTGTTCATACAAGACTATCATTTATTTAGGAAACAAGGACTATCTTCTAGAAAATCCACGTGCTTACAGGCCTGATGCTTACACCTTAACAAAATTCCAGGAAGAAAACCTTCCACTATTAAAACACAGTTGTTTTACTAGGCAGTCTTCATTTTAATCATATTAGCATGAAGATTTAACAAGTCTTTATGGAAAGGCCAGTTTTGATCATGGTAGCAAATATTCTATCATGCTGATGATACCATGAGATTTTAACCTCGCTAGGGAGTCACTGTGTTAGGACTATAAAAAGCAAGCAATTTACTTGTATTACAAGGGTCTTATAACATTTTAATCATTCAATCCTTTTGTATTACAACATGAGTGAGTTGACATTTATTTTAATTTTGCAGTACCAAAACTGTACAAGTCTTCGTTGAGCTCACTGTGTTGGAAATAATCTGTCCTATCAGGGCACACAGCAACCTATTGTACCAGCCAACAACGTCTACAAATACAGAAGTGACATGCTGCAGTTGCACTAAACAAGCCTAAATAGAAAGGAGGGTCAGAGGGGAAGGGAATGTGGCGGAAAAGGGTGGAGAAACAGCTTCCTATACATGACACATGTATAGGAAGGTACATAGACATAAGCAAGATTTTTGCCCAGGTATGATGAGTCTAAATAAGAGATGTAATTTCTTCAGAGTGGAAAATAGCTCTTAATAAGTTTTTTTGAGATGCAAAACAACAAATAACAAATTCAATGGGGTGTTCTGGCTATTATCTAATGAATAAATAATGATGACTTTTACTTTTCTGTTCTCCTGTCCCATATACTTCCTGCTGTTGTATTTTGAAATTTTCCTGAAGACAGTTTGTACTCTTACAACTAGTGTTATTAAAAGTATTTTAAACATCCAACACGTTTCATATGTATAATTATACTGTTAAATATTAAAAAAAAAAGACTTTGTATTTCAAATTATACACAAGTAAAAATAAAGTGCATTGAAAAATAATCTGGAATTCTAGTTGCACAATAATGATCTTTTCCCCAAAAGCCAAACATTTGCATGAAGCCAAAGTTTGCGTAATAATTTCATACAAGAATTCAAATTAAGGAGTTTCTGAAAGACCCATGACAGAGCAAAAAGAGCCATACATTTCCCTATGTAAAAACAAATCATTATAGCATTTCAAATATGTGGATTTTATTTTTCTTTTTACACAATTTAAGGTCTACATCACAAAGAAAATACAGATTGCATGACATTTCGAAACATGACAAAAGTCTGCAGATTAAGTACTACCAAAGGAATATCACCACTAATTCCACATTCTTCTCATTAGGAAAAATTTATACTAAAGTATTGTATATGAAAAGGGCTTTTAACAAAATAAAAATGTTCCTTTTGCTGTAAAAAGACGTAATGGTGTGACTTTTATCCGCCCCTAATAATTTGCTTTAAAAGTAATGAAGACGCATAAAAAATTCAGAAGTAAGAACTCACAGTTATTAAGAATCTCTCAATTTCTTTTACTCTATGATGTTCAAAAACAAAGGTCATAATTTATTTAGAACCTTTTACTTGTAATAAATAAAATAGTTTATTTTTTACAAAACCTTGAAAACTAAGTCAGATTTCATGTTTCAAGCAATTTCTTATCTAATGGTTCAACTTTCAAAGCAATTATCAATCCACAATCCTATCTAAGTCAGTGACAGCAAAGCACATTCAGCATTACTGTAGCTTAAATGGTCAAAAGGTGCACACAATTTGAGAGGAAATTGGGATCCCTTTACAAACTACTGAAATTTCATTGGTTTGAAGAAACTTGTAGATATTTTATTTTCCTTGAATGCATAGTAAAACACAAATTCCCGAGTAGTTAGTGAGAGAGAAAAAAAAAAAACAAAACAAAAAACCAAACCCAAACAAACCACAAAACAGCAAATACTTTTATTACATCATCTTATCCACAGACTTAAACAGGAAGAAAAAAAAATAGCAGAAAAGCCAAGGATGGTCACTGGATTTATATGAGCATATTTAGTAAAGCTAGAAATGTCCTATTAGGATGTTTAGTCTACATGCTGTGGCTTCGTATCACAAGGCAATCTAATAATGTAAATATGTTTTCCAAACATTTTCAATTACTGGTGAAATGTTTTCTAAAATTGGAAAGAGGGACGTTACAAAATATACTCAACATTACAAAGATGCTGTTCTGCAAAATATTTTGATCACATTTTCTGTAAGAATAAGCAGCAGGAAAAAAAAAGAAAAGAGTAAAGGGAAGTAGTTTGTATATTACAGATGCTAATTCTTAGGATAAACACAGCATACAAGAAGAAACTAAAATCTGCAGGAAAGGGAGTATTATCCTGGAAACTATCAGATCTTTCAAAAAAACATAGGTGATTGCCATCACATCACAGCTGAGCTGTTTCTTATTTGCATGATACATCTGAAGAGAAAATATTTTCAATGTTATTCTTTAATAAATCAAGACAAAACATTGGCCATATTAGAACTGGAAACCAAACTAATTCCAATGCAGTAAGATTTTTCTATTTAATTTCTGATTGCATTAATCATCATAACACTAATATTTGAAGCATTATAAGAGTAACCTTGTTCTGTTATTAAGACTAAAGTAATGCTTAATTGTTAGAAAACTGTAAAAGAAGAACGTTATTTATTTTGTCTAGTTTTTGATAGAGTAATAGAGTTGGTGCTGCTTCTTAAAGATCAAGTTGGCTCTGCACAAAAAAAATATCAAGAATTTATATTTAAAATGAAAAGGAAAAAAGCAAAGTACAAAGAAATAATAAAAAGAAACCAAGTAAAAGATGACTCAAGCACTAATAAAATTTTAAAAAAAATCAAGCAAATCACATGCTTATAATGGTTTACAGAGGATGGCACTTCTGACTGAAGAAGCAAATTAAATGAACTAATGTCTGGTGCCTTTGAAACCACAGGCAAGATGACAATGTAACTGGACTTAAAGACAGAAAATTAGTGGCCCAACATCAAAGAAAGCACACTTAAAAAGGAAAAAGAAAGTTGCATCCAATTTCCATCTATCCAAGAACAAACTAGGAAGATTTTAGAATCTTGAACACTGTATTGCTGTTTCTAGTTTAAACAATGCCCAAGATTTTCTTCTCTGAGCATTCAAGTCTAACTGAATTTTCTTGTGACAGTAAGTGTGCATGACAAAGAGCCTCAAAATGTTACTGAACTATTTCAGTGATACTTTCCTGCTAATTTCTTTTCCCTGTCAATACATAGACAAAAACCTGTTCCCTTAGTAAAGTGACTTGAACAACAGAAATTAGTGCATTTTCAACAGTTTTTTCCTTGCAAGAGAACATTGACTTAGAAAGAAACAAATAGTGAAGAACACTTTGCTAGGAAACACTGTAATCTTTCAGAGTAACAGTTCTTATTGTCCCACAATGGAAGGGAAAACTGAGTCATGAACTACAGGATGAAATAAATTTCAGGCACAGTTAAGGACTCCATTAGCCAAGGAACCTCATGACTATGAAGACATTTTGAAATACATATTTTTGCCTAAGGAAGGGTAAAAATGAAGGAAGAGGATGAGAAAAAAGGAACATACTTCAGGTATTGCTACTATACTATAAAAACACAAGCATGATTATCCTTCAATATTATAAGTAAGAACAAAAACATCAGTTAGAATACAATACTAAAGACGCTATAACACTCAAAGTGAAAGTAGTCTTGATTCAGTTAATAATGAATTTCTAAATCAATTTTAGCATTAAAGACTCAGCTATTTGAAGAGAATTGTATGCATAAACACCACTGATTTTAATAGTATTTCAATACTTAAAAATATCTAAAAATCAAAACTAAACTCTACATAATGGAACAAATCAATGTATAAAAATGTTGTATAAGACAACACTGAAAGAAAAGAAAACAATACCACTTCCTGTTTATTAAAGCACTGCATAGGTGAATTATCCAACTGGAAAATCTTTCCATATTCTAGCAAAACACTCCAAAGGAAAAAAAAAATAAAAAACAGTCAGTCTGTTACTAGTTAGCTTTGATACTCTGAGTTTTTGTTGAGGATAATTCAATCCATAGCATGTAACAACGAGAGTTTTAACTCTTATTTTTCCAAGCACAGGCAAAGAAGATAGAGAAGTTTTTGTCTGCAGTCAACATTAAACTGAGAAATATTTCAAGTTAAGTAAAGTAGTTAACCTGAAGCTATGTATTATACGGTCAAATAAGTAAGGAAATCCCTTTGGGGTGAAAGAAGAATATAACTTAGTTTTCAAAAAGCATATTTAACTTATTGTAGGGAAGTTTCAAATTCACTGGCTCTTCATTGTCACTGCTTTCCGTGGGACTTTGAAGAAGTAAATAGAGGGGAAAAACCAAGAAAATGAAATTTTCTTGAGCTAGGTAAATGTTTAATTCTGAATAACAATTTCAGAAAGACTAAGTGTCCAACTGAGGATGTCCATTTTCCTACAGTGCAAAACATGTGGCAGTGCAATAGGCTGAAGAATAACTTGCAGAATCATAGCTTAAACCAATGGATAGGTCAGAAAATGAATGAGAAAAATAGGTACCTAAAGTAATACTTCCAAACTCACTACAAGTTTTGATTCTGAGCAGGAAGTCTGATAAACAAACAAACATTATGCAGAAATTCTGCTTCATCCATTGTGGGATTTTCTCCCCCACCAAAACCAGTACTAACTTCAGCAATGTGGGTATAAATGGTGCAAAGCAAACAGCATACTGGAAAATCTGCGTGGTTCAGAGTGGCATTTAATCCACGCAATGAATGAAGAGAGCTTCTACATCACTCTTAAATGCTTGTCTTTGCAAACTCTAAAATATGAGCATTGTTTGATTATTATATGGAGGAGAAAAACAAAACCAGTGCCAAAATCACTGCCCTGGCCATTAAGACAAAAATAACGAGGGCAAAATTTGAGAATATCTCCACAGGTATTAATTCATGAGTGTCCCTAACTTAATGAAAACTAAACAGGGGTATAAGATTTTCATTAGGTTTACTCCTTCATGGAACTATATAAGGAATATTTTTCTAATGCATGGAAGTGAGCTTATATTACAGACAAAATACTAATTAGACATGGATTTCTATGCCTATGCAACAAAAGGGGCAAAGTAGCAGTGCTGTTTTAGGAGTTAATAATGGAACTTTACCATACATAAAATTCTCGGGGGATTGTTGCATATTGCATAGATTCAGACATGTCAGTACTTAGAAAATTAAAACATCAATCCACTTTTACAACATTGAGACAAACACTTGCCAGCTCTCCTTCAAGTAATACAATGAAAGCTATTTTTGACCCTGTGTTACCCCGATTACTCACAAGATCAACAACGTACCATTCTGCTACTGGTTTGGCAACGCTGTCAAAAACCACATCTTGTTTTGCCTCTTGATCAAAAATTTTCTGAAATCTGAAAATATTAAGCAAATAATAATTGCTCAGACTCTCAAAACACTACTTGATTCATATATTTTTGTTTGTGTTTGTAATAGTCAATGTTTACATCATTAGGCTTACATAACTTAGCACAATGTTTTCCCTGTAGTCTTAACCACAGCGTGCTGTTGTGCTATTGTACATAAATAGGCTGTACACAGGGCTGCTTTGACAAGATCTGCACAATAAGATCCTCTGATAAAATGATGTGGCTTAGAAAAAAATAAACCGTATTCTAAATCTGTCAAGAGAATCAGTGTTTGTAACTGGCATCACACTGAAACCTGGATAAATAGATTACACTATAACCAAATACAGCAGCCCACCAGTATAGCCAGGCTCACATTTTTTCTTAAGTGCTTCCTTCATTCTGCTGCACAGTTACTGTAAGTCACAAGGAGATATTTAATTCAATCCCAGTCTTGTCACCTCCTATATAAAATATCTGCAGTTGACTTACAGAATCAAAGAACACTTCAGGTTGGAAGGGACCATCTGTTCCAATCCCCCTGCTCAAAGGATAGTCAGCTAGAGCAGGGGTCTGTAGGGTCAGGTTTTGAGTATCTCTACGCATGGGGACTCCACAACCTCTCTGGGCAACCTGTTACAGTATTCGATCACACCCCAGTAGAAGTTTTTTTGATAGTTCCTGTATTTCAATTTGTGCCCCGTAACTCTTGTCCTGTCACTGGGCACTACTAATAAGCATCTGGCTCCATCTTCTTTCATTCCCCACTCTCCATCAATTGTTTACACACATTGATAAGATCCCCTTGAGCCTTCTCTTCTCCAGGAAAAACAGTCCCAGGTCACTCAGCTTCTCCTCATGTGTCAGATGCTCCAGTCCCTTAATCATCCTTGTGTCCCTTTACTGGACCCAGAACCGGACACAGAACTCCAGATGTGATCTCACTGGTGGAGACTAGAAGGGAAGGATCAACTCCCTTGACCTGCTGGCAACACTCTGCCTAATGCAGCCCAGAGGCTGTTGGCCACCTTTGCTGCAAATAGTGTAGAGCTGACTCAAGTTCAACTTTCTGTCTACCAGGACTCCAGGTTCTTTTCTGCAAACCGGCTTTCACTCAATCCTGAGCCTGTCCCCATTATTCCTCACCAGGAGTAGGACTTGGCATTTCACTTTGTTGAACTTCATAAGATTCCTATTGGCCTATTTCTCCAGCATCTTGAGGTCCCTCTGAACAGCACCACAACTATCTGGTGCATCTGCCATCCCTCCCAGTTTCATATTGTCTGTGAACTCGCTGAAGCTTCACTACATCCCATCACCCAGGTCATTAATGCTAAACAGCACTGGATCGCCGTATTGATTGCACCAGTAGTGACTGTTCTCCAGCTGGACTTTGTACCCCTGATGACAACCCTCTGAGCCCAGCAGCTCAGCTCATTTTCAACTCCCCTCACTGTGCACTTACCTAGGTCTTCCTGATACCATTTCTCAGACAGCCTTCCTGGGTCACCCAACCCTGCTCCCACCTCTTGTACACTTCCTTTTCATGTTTGTATTTAGTCTGGAACTGCTTGCTCATCCACGTAGGCCTCCTGCTGTCTTTTTGTCCTTTTGTGCTCATCAGGATGGACTGTTCTTGAGCTTGGAGGAGGTGATCCTTGAAAATCAATTGGCTCTCCTGGACTTCTCTCCAAGGCTGTGACTCATGGGATTCTTTCAAACAGGTCCCTGAACAGGCCAAAGTCTGCTCTCCTAAATCCAGGGTTGTGATCCTGCTTTTTGCCTTGCTCCTTTCCCTCAAGATCCTGAATTTCACTATCTCATGGCCAATGCAGTTCAGACTGCCCCCAGGTTTCACATCCCTGATCGCTTCTTCCATGTTTGCAATTATGAGGTGCAGCAGACTTCTCTCAATGGCTCTTTAACCATATATTAGGAAGTTGTCATTAATACAGTCCAGAAACCTTCTGGACTGCTTGTGCTCTGCTGTGTTATCCCTCCTATCTGGAACTGTATACTTACACAGAACTTCACAAGGTATATCGAAAGGCACTATGGATACCAGGTATATATGAAGGCACCATGGACTGCAAGGTATTACGCAGCGTGTACATCACAGACAAGCGCGATACACAAGGAGAGGCACATATTCTATCCTGCTAATCCTTAATCAGCAGAGTCATTCAAACAATTGTGTTTGAATTCCCATATAAGAAAGTAAGAACAAAGGAGAATAATGTCTGAGGAAAGGATGGGACAGAAAGACTGCATGAAAGTATAAGTTTTATGGAGGAAAAAGAAATGCTTGCTCCATAGCATTATTTTTGCATTGTCTGGAGGATAGTAAGGCATAGTGTTTCTCAGATTCCATCTCTACAGACTTTTTAACAAATGATAAAGTCAGGAAAAAAAACCACCCCAGCAGTCATTACGGCTGGCTTGGGCATCTGCAACCTAAGCTAGTTTTGCATACTAATCTAGTTGGAGAGCGCAGCTCCTCTCTTCCCAAGCAGAACAGATTTCCTTAGCTCATGTAAAATGACATCAGACTGAGCTCCAGATGTTTATCTGGGGCTCTCTTTTTTTAATAGCATAGAACAACAAATGTATTTGATTTGGCATTATAAAAAATAAAGAATATTCATCTTGGAAAAAACCCAAAACCTAGTCAGGTGGCTACATCTAGCTTTCTTTGTCATCAAAATTTTAAAATGTTGCCTCCAAGTTCTCTGTTGAAAAGATAAAAATATTTGATTGACATTGTTTATTTTTAGTTTCTAAAAAATATTTACATTCTACACCTATGGTTTTGTTTCTTTCAACAATCTCTGGGTTTCTTTCTTTCTGGGTTTTGGTTATGTCTGAAACACAGTTTCTAAACAGAGTGTTTTACATCAAGACATCTCTAGCCAGCCTATGTCAACTCATTAGATCACAACAGAGCACACAATCCTACATTCAATTTTCATACACAAATTCAAAACATGCTGTAAAAGAGGAAAAACTGATAAATGAAGATGCGATCTTTGAGATGAGGCTTAGAAATGTAGAATGACTTGCAATGGATAGACAAAATCCCCCACAACTATTTCAAATGCTTTTAAACTCATTGAGGTGCAGAACATAATATGCTGGAGTATTCCTCTTGTTAATGGAATTGTATAAAAATAAACCTATCTGTCACAAAGCTTGATTTAAGAACAGGGTTTTCCAGGTTCTATAGATCTGTATCACTACACAGTGATATCAAGCATAAAAGGCTGAAGACATAAAGATAAGGCTTTTACTTACTTGAACTTGTAGCTCTCTCGTTTATTATTGATGAACCCATCTGCTAAATCACGTGGCACAATAATCTCCAGACTGGAGAGAGGTTTCTCATCGTCATCAACTGAATAAATCTAAAAAGCACGGTTAAGAATTAACAAAATAATTGTACCAATAGAACAGCATAGCCCTTAAGTAAGCTTAACTTACATAAGCTAAACTTATGTAAGCTTAACACCTGTAACTGCCTGAAGGAAAACTTCACACAAATTTCAAAATTGCATGGTGTACCATGGCTAATCAGTATGGAAAAACAACATAGCAAAGCAGAATAGTTCTGCCTGCTTCAAAAGCCCTTAATACATGAGCAGATCCTCCTTCAGCTATTGTTCAATAAAACAAGTGCATACTAACACTATACTGTTACCATGTAAAAATTACAATAAGTTTTGAAACAGAAATGTAGCCTCTTTGACATAATTTGCTTACTAGACCACTTTAATATCCGAGCTGTTATAAAAAAAAAAACAAAGCACAGCTGCCGTTGCAACCACCTCCAAAAAAACTGGAGAAATATATTAGGAAAGACTACGACAGAATGCATAGAGATGGTTTAAAACAAGAAGACAATGAAGGAGACCTAAACGCACTATTTCTGAGGAATGTTTTCGTTACGTTTAACATCCCTTGCAAGGACAGCTAAAGCCTAGGAGCTACATGTTCCCCTCCAATGTCCAGAACACCGTGGAACTGCAGAAACCCAGTGACCCGCGCCGAATGTTTTTTCCTGCAGAGCCTGTCTCTAACAACCAGGCAGGAATGAAGTTCCTCACTGCCTCCCCAATAATTACAGTCAAAGCTCCCGTACTTCGTGGTTTTATTAACTTCTTAAAGCTCCGGAGAACAGTACAGGGCTGCAGCTTTCCACTCCGCACCCGACCACGTACAAACCCCTCAGCCCTCACACGGCGGCCGGGCCTCTTGCAGGGGGAGGCCGCGGCCGCTGCCCCTTCCCTGCCGCCTTCGGGCGGCCCCGCTGCACGCCGCCCGATGGGACGCCCTTTGGGACGCCCTTTGGCTCGCCCCAGCCGCCCCCCCCGCCCCCGGCAGCACAACAGCCGGCTGCCCGTCCTACCCCCGCCTGCTGCCGCCTGCCCAGCGGCTTCACCCGGGCGTACACCCGGATGGTTTCCTTCACCATCGCCGCCCGCCGCCGCCCGCCTAGCAACGGTAACGCTACCCAGCCTGCACCGCGGCGGGCGGGAAGCGGCGGCAGCCGACGGCCCCTGTGAGGCGCGTCCGGCTCTTGCCCCGTCACCTCACGCCCTCGGAGCTTCCTCATGGCCCTCGGGTGGCTTTGGCGGGGCACCTGTTCGCTCCCTAGCGGGGCTTGGAGGAGATGGGAGCAACCGGGCTCCCTCTGCGAGGGATGGCTGCCTGCCCGCGTGGCCATTAATGGTAATTCCCCGCCAGCTGTTTGCCCCGAAGCTGAGGTGTCGTGGCTGCGAGAAAATGCAGCTTGGAAGCACTGTCCAGGCGGGAGGTGCGGTGTTTGTATTGCGTGTGGATGGCTCCACTGGCACACCAGGAATTCCCTGTCGGACCTGCGGGGCTGAGGGTTCCCTGTGTGCCCACGCAGCCTCCTCTGGCTGGAAGCACCCCTGTCAGGTCCCTCAGTTCAAGAGAAGCGTGTGTTGTTAACCAGTTAAAACGTCAGGATTTAAAAAAAAATCTAATATAAAAAAGGTTCTGAAAAAAACTGCTAGTGGGACATAGAGGGTGTTGTCTTGTTACCAGAGCTAAACTTATACAGAAGTAGTAGTAGAACCCTGTTATTCTGTGAAGTGGTTACCAAAGGGTCACACGATGGTATTTTGGCCTTAGTTTTGGTGAGACATAGTGGTAAAGATCAGATTACAGTGATTACAAGTCCACTAATTTAAATTAAGTGGAAAATCAGGGACTTGATTACAGAGGATAGAAATTTCTTTAAGTCAGATATGGTAAAAGTATGTTGGACTTGTATTCCAAATAAGAAAAACAGTAGGGGAAAGGTTTCCTGTCCCAACTGAACAAATGACTGCCTCAGAAAGCATATGAGGCATAAGTAGTGAGCCTTCGGGGAACGAAATGGAAAAGGACTAATCACCACCAAAAATCGAGTGCAAAAGTCAAAAGGGTAGAAATGAAAACAAATGGAAAATATTACTTGATGATTAAATAGAGAGTGAAGGAAAAACAGGACACTGGAATGGGATAATGGAATAAATACTGAGTATCTTCTCAGCATTGCTCCAAAACTGCCAAAAAAAATTGTCCCTTGTCAGTAGGGATGGGGATGCTGAAGGTGATGTTAGAGGTAGAAGTGAGGAAGGACGTGTGAGAATGAAATCATTGCAGCCAAGAGGGAAACAGAACCCACAGGATTCAATGAATTTAGAATGGGAGAAGGTAATTTGGGAGGGGAGAGTTGATAATTTCATGCCCAGAATTCTGAAATAATTGAGAAGATTCAGGAACTGTGGTTTTTTGTTGTTTTGTTTGTTTTTGTATTGAAGCAGATGCAGGAGAGTACAGTATGCTTGCAAACCAGCAAATGTAACAGTGAACTGTGTTATTTAGCAGCAGTTATTTAGCTGAATTGTGAATTAACTGGGTAGCGGACACTGAAAGACTGCAGTTAGCTGTGCGGAAAGCCATGTCGTGTCTGGTGGTGTTCAGTAGTTGAAATATAGAATTGAGTGAATGAGACTATATTGCTTTTGGGACACAGTCTGATCTGCAGATGGTTCAGGTGCCCTTCTTTAACACTAAGTCAGAGCTGTAAACTCTGAACCAGTGGCACAGTGGAGAGACGCCCAGCTGGGGTTTGCATAGGACTAGTCTGAATATGATATGGCCTGCACAGAGAAGCCAATGAGCCATCTCAGACTCAAGCTGGTTCCAGTCTGAATTTCTGTCTGGGGAGAAGGAATCCTGGGCCGCATGTAGAATGGTCACTTGTGCAGCAAAAGAGGAACAAAGATAACACAAAGGACTCCCAATTATATTCTAAAAAACCCCTTTTATTACACAGCTGTCCTTGCAGAAATGCTAGAGTTCTTCTGTGTTGTGCTCCACAATATATATTGCCTTCAAGAACAGCTTGTTAGCCCAGTGGCACCCAGCTCAGAATTAGTACTCCCTAGGCTTATTGGTCCTTCCGCACAACAAGAGCTGCATCATTAATTTGAGCATCAAAATTATCCAGTAAAAAATGGATAAAAATAATAAACATTCCTGAGAGGAGTATGTGGTGTGTTGACTGCAGAAGTTTGGAGATCAGTGGAAGCATGGGTGAGAACCTAGTTAAAGGTGATCTATTATAGTTTGTTAAGGAAAAGGGGATTCTTGGGCTATAAGGAAATGATTAGACTTTTGTGAGGAGACCGATCTTATGTAATATTTAAATTAATAACTTTGTGCCAAAAATGGGAGTGTATATTAATTAAACTCTGATGACATGGCTGAGAGTCATATGTCCTGAAGAGGATCGAGATATCTAGGAGAAGATGAATGACCATGAGGATTAGTTAGGAATAGGTATAGATAACCATTAAATGTAGTGCAAGTTGCAAAATCAGGCAGGCATGCAGGATTGTGGACTAGTGACAACGCATTCTGCTACCATTTGGAATCCATTCAGCTAGAAGTGTTAGAAGATTTTCTGGTTGTGGATGTCCAGATGACAGCTGCCAGTGAAAAAAGGCAGCTGTCGTTCTTCAACAAATTGTGAATGTGTCCTACAAAGGAAACAAAGCATTCACAGTATTGTACAAGGTCCTGGTGAGACCTCCAGCATACTTATTGTGTGTGTTTATGGTCAGTTCTTTTTATTTCTTCAAGTTTTTGAATACAAGGGCTACTAGAATGATTAGGCTGATGGAGATTTGGCTGTAAGAGAACAGACCAGTAGGATTAGATTTATCTAGTAAAGGCTAAATATGAGAGGCTGTATGTGTGTGCATAAATACACTATGGGGAATCGATCTGGAAGTAAAAGAATCTGATAAGACAGACATAAGAAAAGATGGAAATACTTTAATGTGAATAAATGCACACTGGAAATCAGAAAAAAATTAAAAGCATTAGGTGCTTGATTGGTCCCTTTGGATACTGGAGAAAACATGATAAAGTTCTGAAACAGTGCTACGTGATCACTTACATTAGCAGAGTTTTGACCCAGAAGGTGAAATCAAGAACATCTATTCCAAAAAGTAATTTTTAAGAACACTGAAATGTCTTTCTAGAACCGTACTGAGAATGAGAAGGCAAAGACAGCGCGAGTACTTTCTCTTCCTCTAAGCCACGTGCTGGAACTGAGGTTCACCTTATTTTGTTACCTTAACTGTGCTAGTATCTCCCTGCCTGGGTATAATGTATATCTTTCTTCTGTATAAGGTCACTGTCAGTGGTTAATGTGAAATTTGTTAAAAAACCCATGCTCTCAGTTATAATTTTTAGGCTGTAGGGAACCTTTAGTCAACTTTATAATTTGAAAAGCTACGAGGCATACAGTGCTTCTAATTAGATCAGTGAACAGTTGTACCTTTCCCAGAAAATATAATATAAATATCTCCAAGTCGAAAAACTTCCACAGCTTGGTTATTTGTCTTATTATGCATCTATAAGTCTTCATTTCACCTGTAGGAAATCAACCTTTCTTGTTTTACTGACTGTCATTTTCCTAGTCTCTAAGGTATTTGTCTAGTTCTGGTTGTCCAGTACAGAAGACAGTAAGAAACTGAATATGGCTCTTATAAATCTCAACACGGTAGTTTCCATTTTCATGTAGAACTCCTGAGATATTTAAATCCAAAGTTCAAAATAATGTAGCAGTGGCAGCAAAGAAAGTTGTTTGCTGCTTCTAAGAGAACAGTATCTCTACTGCTCACTAGAAGGCTGAGGTGCTTGGAGGTTAAGAATTGGTAAAGCATTTTATCTCACCTTTTAAGGCAAACCCATAGACTCAATTATGGTCAAGAAAGAAAAGAAATGACAAAACTTTTCCTTACTTGGTTGAATCATTCCAGCAACTTAAGAATGACGTTAGGTGTTACCTGCGCTTATTTCAGTATGTTGAATGCAGCTTCTCTTGTGCTTAGGAACAAGAAGTGCTGATAAGCACTGTATAAGATTCAAAGCAGTTTCAAAAGGGTTCATTTTGTCCTTGAGAGAGATTCAAGTTCAATAAGAAAGTATTGATTTCCTTTAGGAATTAATGGACAAAGTTTTATGTTGTGTGTTATACAAAAGGTCAGGTTTCATAGCTTTAAAGATACTTCCAGTTTCAAGCTAGATAACCTCTAGTTTTTTGTGTCCTTGATTTATAACTAGTTTATATGTGTGTATTTTTGTATTAAGATTTGAAAAGTGTCAAGTAAGGCAAAATTTGTGCCATTGTGGAAGATAAAAGAGTATCAGGCTCCCACTTTTGCAACTCTTGAGAGATAGGCATTTGAGAATGGATATATAGAGACCTATTAAAACACCTAATATCCTAATATCTTGTAATAATACTTACTATCTCCTAGTATTTGCTGAAGTAATGTAGGTATTAATATGACTGCTACATCATCATAGGCATTAGTCATGGCGAAATATTCTCTAAATCAGTGTTCTTTTTACAGAAAAAATATATAAATTATCAAAGTAGTATGTACAGGTATATATGGGGACAGAAGCTATTCTGTACATTTAAAAGCTAATGGATTAAATAAACTTATTTTTTTGTTTGAAGCTGTAAAAATAGCCCAAGTAACAATAACAAAAAACCCACAAAATAACACAAAACTTTCATTTTCAAAGAGATATTAATCTTTCTCAGTCTCTTCACTAGTCCATGATGTAACTTAATTTGCATACGAGCAAGGATTTGATTAGAGGCCCCACTGTGGTGAGTATACAAACCATGTCCAGTGCTTGCTAGAAGCAAAAATCCTCACACTTCAAAAAAAAAAAAAAGGAACAGCAGATTTCCAACCTCTGAGAGAAAGTAAGGTAGAAAGATGCAAGTGGAATATGATGAACATAAGAAATTTTTTTTAATCCACAATTACAGAGTTGCTGATTAATAGAGATCTTCTCTTGAAGCCTAGCTAAAGCCAACTAATTTGGCTTTTAAAATTTTCCGAAGATTTGGAAAAGAGACATGTTATTAGAGGTAAAGAGCTGATTACAAAGGTGCAGGAATTGAAGCACATTTTTCTGTTAATACCAAGCAAAAAGAACTGTTTTCACCATTTGTATTTCCTAGAGTTTTGATGAAAGTCTTGGAAAAAGGAGCCTGAAGGTGACAGCTAACTGTTACAGATAACGTACTGCTCTAGAGATTGCATCTTATGCTGGAGGCCTGAAAAGTTTTGGTTTGCTTTGAATTTACTGTGTTTAAGATCTTTTTTCTGTCTTTCCTACGAAGTTACCTTGTACTTGTAGAATTTTCAGCATTTTCATGTGTGCTAAAGCTCAGATGTAAGTGTCAAACTTTCTTCAGCTCCAGTACTTGAGGAAGTGCAATACAGAACACAAGCAACCTATAGGCTTGAAACAATTATGTGACTGTATGAGTTACAAGATCTGGCAATTACATGTTTTAAAAAGGTCAGACATTGCATTTTGAATTCATAATTACAACATCACAACTAACTGTCTGCCTTTACTGTTGTAGTTTTCTTCTGATTAAAAAAATATTACGGGTCATATTATATACTGGAGCTGGCAGTTCAAGGACTTGTGCTCCATTATGTCACCTAGCAACTTAATATGCTTCCAAATAAACAGCCTTGTAAGTTTTATAATAGCCCAAACTTTCAAGTCCTTTCTTTTTTTTTTTCCCAAAGTTTTACTTTTCATAGACTTTCCTTGTTCTTGGCAACTGTCATGCCATTTGGCTGAGATAATGATTAGAAGCTAAAACATTAAAATCTTTCCATAGATCAACTGGACAGGATGAAGGGCCAAAACTCTTGCCAAAGTCTGAGTTTGTTTCCTCATACAACTCCTGGAGACGTTAGTGCCAAATGTGTATCTTCTACATGACCAGAAACCCTTCTTAAATGACCAGAAATTAAGATCTGAAACTTGGCCTAAATTTATTTATAATATCTGTTAAGTATGTTATAGGAGCTCTGCCAGAAAGAGTACAACCTATATTTGTAAAAGGTGTGGTAATATAGAAACTTGTGTTTCTATATGTGAATGGAATGTGAAAAAGTTGTAGCAATATTTTTAAATATTTCACGTATCATCACAAAGCCCTATAACCTTTGGTTTTGCTGCTTATGTATTCAGTATTAAAATGTAAATTTATGTAAACTGCCTTTTTCAGCATTTAATAGTCCAGCCCTGTGAGAAGAGCAGGGATGTTTCTGTCTTTTAGGCTTCTGTTGCAATCTTTCTTAGAGAACAGTGCTACATCTTCACATATGTTAGAGTCACATTTGGAAAGTACCTTAAAATTTCACTGCTGTTCTGACATTCTTACCAAGCACATTTCTATGTTTCCTAAAAATGTATGTCTTGGTAGACTCAGCCAAGACAGAAAATCTTAAAATATCCTCCTGAGGGCATGTATATGCATACGTGTGTACATATGTGTATTTATTTGTTTGTCTGTTTTAGAGTAAACCAAAATTCCATGAGGGCATTTAGGGATCCTTAGGACTGCAACAGGCAACAAATCTTTTTTCCAAGTTGTTTTTTTTCTTTTTTTTTTTTTTTTCCATCTTCTAAATGGTAAACTGCATCCTTTGTTGGAAACTACAATGTAAGAAGTGTTAGCAGGAGACATTAACATGCTTCTAATGCAATGCTGATGTTATTTTCATAATTTTCTCTACCTCCCTCCCACATTTATCTTTAGCATTATAGTTTTTCTTATTTATTATTTTGTCATGAAACCTTCTGAAGTCCGTTATTGATTTGTCTCTGATCAAGGGACAGATAAAATGCTAGGTGACCATGAGTAGAAAAGGCTGTGGGGTTTTGAGGTTTTTTGATCTGAAAACTGGTGAGAAATTTAGATTCTTGTGTTCAGTTCTGCTCAACAAATAATTCCTTTCATAGTCATCATATAACTAGTTTCTGTCTGCTCTTGTTTGAAAAGGATTACAATCCCATCTGTTTCAACAGAACATTATGAAACATAATTATTAGTCATCATTGATTTATAATAAATCTTGGAAATTGAAGCCGTGGATTAGAAGCTTTGTTGGGCACTGTGTAAGTTTAGAGTTAAAAAAAAAAAAAAAAAAAGGAGAAATGTCCCTGTATCAAACAGCTTGTGCTATCCAAGTTTAGGACAGGAGGCAATGCAGGAAAAGAGGAAAATAAAAAGAAACAACGTGGACAGTATTAGCACAATAGTCAGAGCCTAGGATTCTCCTATCAAGCTGTTGTACAGACATTACTGTAAAGAGGATTTAAAGAAAGACAGTTCTGTAATTTTACAGATTTTAGTGAAGAGTATTTTTTTTTAGGAGTGAAAACTGGCATAGCAGAAAGCAGGGCAAGATTTGTTTGAAAATGTAACATGAAGCTGATACTATTGATTGATCATAGACAGAAACCTACCTGCAACTTGGTCATGAATAAGGTGTTACAGAACGGACAAGGACCTTAAAGACAAATCAAGTAATGTAATAAAGAAGGGAGAGTTACTGGAGGAGGCACAATTACCTGCAGCATAATCTGAGTGATAACTGAAAGGATGATTTTAGCAACAGCATTCTAAGAGTCTGTGTGTGGGGTGAGAGGGGACAGAGGATTTCATTCATTGGGGCTAGATAGAAGGAAAATACGACAATGTGATGGAAGGTGATTACAGCCATGGAGTAAAATTAAGTTTTGTAATTCAAAAGGGTAAGGATAAAGGCCTGGATTTCAGTTTCAAAATTATCATTAAGTGAAAACAGAGGGCATGATGCAGGGAGGTATATTGAAGGAAGCTCTATAATATATATATATAAAAATATATATATATATATAAAAATATATTATATTATATTTTTTATATATATATAGTTACTGGCTGGAGAAGTCCAGCCAGTAAAAATAAGCTGCATGTTTTAGGTAACGTGAAAAAGAAAAGCACAGAGGAAAATGAAGTATTATTTTGGAGGCAAAGGGAAACAAAGGTAGCAGACCACTCGAGGGCTTTTTGTTCTGCCTGTTTATTTGAACAGAAAAGACTGAAGCGTGGTCTTAGTGTGAGGAGAGTGAAGAGACACAGGAGTGAGTAATTAAGAAAAATACAGAAGGATGATAGTTGATCTCATCAGAAGAGGGATTAGGATGGGGTGACTAGTGCTTGAGTAGGTAAGCAGATGAGAAACTTTTGTATCAAGAATGAGATGGAGTTGTAAAAGAAGAGAATACCATCTATAAGAAGGCGAAAGTTTGCATCATAATCTAAGTAGCATAGCATAGCTAAAACTAAGGTAAACTGTAATTCCTGGGTACGCTGATCTCAAGAAGCTGCCATAATGAACATATATAAGTACTTATACAGGCTCACTGTTGCTTCAACATGAATATAATACACTCCAGGCAGGCATGCCATACATTAACACGTTTAGCTGCAGAGTTGGTACATGCATTTTTGTTGGAGGAGAAAATTAAGACATGGAGAAATTGAGCAATGTGTCCAGTTGTGCAAGCACAGCCTGCAGTGAAGCCAGAGAAAATGGTGTCTTCAGTATCGAGCCATTGAATATCTTAAAAGACCAAGACCAACCTTCTCGCTAAACTTTCCATGTATTTGCATACCGTTGTAAACAAGGGGCAAACTGGACAACACAGAAATCAGTGCAGCTGTATTCATGTGCTGTCATTTGCAAAGTAGCTGGTTTTCCCAGACTTTGGTTTTGAATACTGTTTCCCCCCCTGTATAATTCTGTGAATAGGTGGGATATATGCATGCTGTTACTGAAGCATACAGCATCCCAATAGTTATGGAAAGTAGTCTTTCCAAACTAACAACAACCAAAAAAAAGACTTGCAGAATGCTAACATCAAAGCAATGTAAAATTAAGAAGTGCTCTTGAACTGTTTGAAACCAAAGAATAGCTGTTATTTAAGCACATTGCAACAGTATTTATAGTCTTTTTTTTTCTTTTTATAAGACTACATATTTTCAAGTAGTGAAGGAAAAAAGTTTTAGTTTGATTGTTTTTTCCTAACATCCAGTTTTTACTTCAAAATAAGCCAACTACTATTGCTCATTCAAGTCTCAAGTGCCAGATGCATTTCAGGCTGGGTGATTTTGTCACATGCTGATGTGTGTCTGCAGTTGAGAAATATTATAAATGGGTAATGGTTGGTAACCAGGGACTACAGACATCAGTTATTTGCCAACGAAGAGGCAGACTTCCTGACTAAGTAAAATACAAAATGTTCATTTACCTAATGCAGATCTTATATCTCTATCTTGGCCATGGATTATGTATTTAGTCATTTAGACTTTCATAGCTTCTTTCATTTAAGAATCCCCAAGCATGTACAAATTAGTGAGTTTCAGTTCTCTTGCATTTGGAAGAAATCCTCTTCAAATTAAGGCTGAATCTAGGACTCTAAGATTAGAAGCAGAAACGATATGTGTTTTACCTGTTTTTCACGTATGACTGAAGAACACAGAGGTAAATTGGCCAAAGTTGAAAACAGAATAAACCGTCTTTTCTAAGTTAATAATTGTACTGCACTTTATCTCCATTATTTTTTCTCTGAATCAAAGTCTTATTGTAAACACTGTCAACAGTTTTGATCTTTCTTATGTTGTTTATAACCAAGATGGTGAGTTATAAATTTGACAACAGTCTATATACTGTGAATCCTTGTTTCAGAAAGTAAGGTTTCTAAAGACCTTGGAGATTATTTGACAAATATATACCAGAGCATTTGCTCTTGTTAAGTTATTATTAATCTAATAGTGTATCTTTTACTCGAGATACTGTGACAAAATCGAGCTCTGTAGTTTTTGCTCAAGTTTGCATTGTTCTGTCACCCCCAGGAGAGGGCAGTGGTTTGTACACACTCCAGTCAGATTTTTACGAAGCTAATAAACATCAAGTACTAGATAGATATTTGAAAACATAAGTCAATATATATATCAGATTGCCTCCATGAATAACGAGTTTCATCAGTACGTGTATTCATTTCTGAGATTTTCTTCAGAACATAATTTTTCTTGCAAATGACTAGCACGTAGATACTCGCCTTTAACATAACAGATAAGATTTTTAACAGTTACTGTCATTGAAGAAGCTATAATTTAGTGAAAAACAAAAAAGAAACACTTTTCCAATTGTATAAATCGAGTGAGATGTGTAAGGGATACCAACAAGAGTTCTTGTGTTTACAGAGATCAAGTCTGATCCACTGAGACGCATGAACAAGAAATGAACCAGAAAAAGAAAAAGGAAAAAAACCAAAACCAAATCCCTGTGTACTGCCTACTTTCAGGTAAATAATACCTTTTTCACTAATGAACAGAAACCCAGATATATGGAGTAGGATTGATCATTGTCAAATGGGAGACTCCAATAATCCTACTTGAGAGAATGATTTGAGTGATTTAAAGAGAAAGAAACTCTCCTTCTAGGTGAGTTACAGGGCTAGTTTAACAAACTAAATTGTTACTAGGAATATAGCATTTATCTTTCAATGGAGCTCATATTATTTGCGGTATCCATTGAATGGTTTATCAGAAAAGTTGCATAAGTAAAACATACAGTTTGGTGCAAATCATGAACCACAAAAGGAATTAACCATTTTACCTTGGAAGCGGGTAGTGTTATTTTGGCTCAGTTTAAATAGCATAAAAACAGACATGCATTTAATCCAGAAGGGCAGTTTAAGAACACTGGTTTTTAACTGCTTTTATTAGTAGTTACTGAACATGTTAAATTCTTATTTTACAGTTGTGATGTTTTTGCGTGCCCTCATAGGCCTTATCTAGGCCCTAATGTACGCTCAAGCACCTCTAGAAGCTTAATCCCACATTGCTGACGTGAATGTGATTTGAATGTATTCCAAATGATGGCTGCAAGAGAAAAAAAATGATAGGAAGGATTGTATAACATCTCAGAAAACAGCTAGACTGTCTGATAAGGAATCCTTTAGATTATTTATTGGAGTTTCAGAATAACGCTGTGTAAAAATGAATCACGTCGGTATGAGGCACCTCAGAAATAATTGCTTTGTATTAACAATTGTTAACCAATTTGTACAGTTATTGCAATATTTTTCTTAGCATTTTAAAGTCTCCAGGTGCCAAGTGTGTACCATCATTTTCTTCCACTGCACATAAAATTACTTAATGAATATTGGCTTGCAGGATTATTGTACTTCCAGCTAATTCCCAATCCAACTCAACTTGCCTTTTCCTGGGCTTCTTGCCACATTCCATTTTTCCCTATGCTGTTGATGTTATGTAGGACTGAAATGTGGAATTATCTGCAGTTCATAAAAGAATCAAGTACCTTAGGCTGTTGTGTTCGTCTATTATTAATGGACAGTAAATGCAAACATGAGCTAACAAAAGGCAAAGGATAAACACATTTAAGCCAGACCAGTTCGCAGAGAAATAATTTAAAAACTTGTCAAACAATTCTTGAAACATGGAAGAATGATGATTTCCCATAGATTCATTGTATATATTCTGGCACTGTAACTTTTGTCTTATATAAGATTTTTTAAAAACTTGCATAGTAAATTCCATTGGAAGATCTCAAAGAGATTTACAGATATTAACAAAATCAGACTGGTAACAGCAGTGTGAAGAAAAGAAGCCGGTCAAGCTATTTGTTGCCAAAAACATATCCTTGCCCTAGTTAGCTGCTTTGGCTCTTCTGCCAGCACAAAGTTTCACAAAATACTTCATTCACCAATTCCTAATTATTCTCCTGCATTTGGATTGCTTTAACATTCCTAGTTTCTGAGGATGCTTATGACTAGTCTCTCAGATAAATTAATTATCCTCAGAGGGCTTGATTCTACATGAAGGAATCCACTCAATTGTGATCCCCTCTACTGCTTCCAAACATTACAGCACTCCAGTGGTCCTGCACTTCTGGAATGGCTTCTGAGGGCTACTGTGACTCGGTGTAATATAGAGCAGTTTTCATCAGGTTTCAGAGATGGTGAGGAAGCAAAAGTGTTTTCATCCATCTTTTTCAAGTAAGCGACATATCCATGCCAGTACTTAGTTGATAATTTGTTAGTCAATAGTTGTGATTTACTGTTCATCAGTCCCCGCACAATGAATCTATTCTCTTCCTGCAGGTTCACTGTCCGTGCCTACCTTTCAGCTCTCAATGTATTTTTTCAAATCATTTAAGATGGCATTATTTTTATTTTATCATATGTTTAAGACTTTAGAAAATGCCTTTTGCCTGCAACCATATAATATTATTATTATGATTTTATAATATTATAATTCTTATAATTAACATTATATTTCATGACTATATATATGTCAACTATAGACCATTGAGTATTCAGAAGCTTCGAGCATTTCTCTTCTGAGCAACTTGTGTTTTCATAAAAAAATTAACAAAAGACGGAGCAAATAGACCCCAAAAGAAGTCCTCTAGAGAATGTATCAGTTTGCCATTTGATTACTACTAAGCCCCGCTTATGCCTAAGTAAGGTATAACCAGTTCCATAATCATTTTCCTTGACAGTGAAGGCTTTATAATCCACGCTTGCTGAAGACTCCCACATGAACTTGATCTGCGGAGTATCCTACCAATTATATGTATAAGGGAACCCAGACAGTCCCTTTTTGCTTCATAAATGTGTCCCAGAACCTTCATCCTGAATTGTTTTTCTGCCTACTCAGCCAGGGTCCTTTTTACCCACTACCTGAACTTCTTCTGGCCCTGCCTTTTTCTTTCTCCCAACTCCACCTTATACTTTGGAGTCCCAGACATTAGCCAGTGAAGTCTCTAACCTTAATCCTCTTAACCCTTATGTGGTACCCTCATAGCTCTATCTATATCCGTCCTTTACTCAAGCCTGGCCCAGATCACTGGTGGTACTGCTTATGTCTCAGTCTCTGTCATCCTGCCATTTTAGCATCTTAATTCTTCAATAAAACATTAAGCAAAACAGATACATCTATCTATCTATACCGTTTGCCAATTCGAAGCTATTAATGTTTGATGAGGAAACATTTGCTTTTTTGTTGTTAATAATATCTCGTAGCATCAGGTACGATGCTTGCTGTTAAAAAGAGTCATGAGCCAGACAGTGCTTCTTCAACTATGAAAGCATAGTTCTTATCCATAAAATTCTCTGCGTTGACATAAAAATACTTCTGAGAATGGAAATGAGTGGTTTTTTTCAGAAGGAAATCTATATTAAATGTTCTCTATCATCTTTTTTGAGAAGAATAGTACGAGGTATCTGTGCTGCAGAGTTTCAGCTTGTCTATCTGCATGTGAATTTGTACCAGTAGATCCAGAAATTTTCCATATTCAATTCTCACCTGCACCAGCATTTCATTCTCACTGTATAGAAGTCCTGCAGGAAGAACTTTGTAATGGTTGGTGAGGAATGTGCAGAGAACTGTAGCAGGCTTGGCTAAGCTGTTTGCAAGCTGGCAGCCCTTTCCTCCTTACAGCAAGAATGAGGGCTTATTTCTGAATTTTGGAAATTGTATCAAGAGAGATGGGTGGGATTCACTGTTACTGCCTTCTCCACTTGTGTATTTGAGAACTGTTTAAATAAGTCTAGTCTCTGGAAAGCAAGATCTTATATTTTGTGCATCCATTTGACTGTTTTTGTTTTCTGACACTTGCCTTGAGTATGCATCTTTTCTGTGCTAAGAAACAATACGTTTAGCATACCAAATCTAAAAAGTGTATGAAGACTTATGTAATTACATCCATCCAGTGATTTTCTCTAAGCTAATTCCATGTAACTTATGTAAGTTTAACATGACATGACATGCATACAGAAAAGTATTTGTCATTTCCTTGTATTACTCAAAAGAATTTTCCTGCTACCCAGGTATTCAGGAAGACAAACACAATCATCAGAAATAATTGCTTTGTTGTTGTCTTTAGCCCATGTGAAACAAATTATCTGAAACCCTGTCAAATCAGGTAATCCAAGAACAGAGAATGGTGAAGCAAGGAGCATCTTCCTGTAAGATTATTGTTCAACATCTCATCCACACTTGTGTATCAGAGGCACAAGCACTGGATAAATTTGTTGTTCTTCAGTTTTTCCAGTCTGAGGAGCTCACAGATGTTTACAACAGGAATGAGATTAATCTCACAGCATCCACGTGAAGGACTCAGTTCTGTAATTCCCATTTTGCAGGTGAAGAAACAGGCCCAGAGAAATGAAGAACTCTGTCAAAGAGACTGAAACATATGTGTGTGTTTTACACACACTGCCACTTTCATGTCTTGACTGAGTTGATCCAAATGTAGTTAATTAAATTGTTACACCTTCCTGGATTCTGGCAAATTAATTTGAAAAAAAAAAGTAAAAAAAAAAGTGCAGGAACAAAACTTTTAGTTTTTAGGTAATTCCTGTACCTAATCAGGACAAGAATCTTCTAGTAACAACTTTTAAGACATAAATTTTATGAAATAACACAAAAAGTTATTATTTGTTAAAGCCTGTTGCCTTTCTGTCTATACTTAAAATAATCAAAGGAAATGACAAATGAAAGATTGTCTTCTCGTGTGACAATGGTTACAAAGGTTTATCCAAACTGGTTCACCAGTGCTAATTTTCATCAATGGTATGTCTTCTTCTATAAAGAAGAATAAATTAGACTAATTTAGAGCACATTTGACAATATGTCGTATCTTTCTTCGAATGTGCTGAGCATCCCAGCTTTGTTTATTTCAAACTGCTTTGGGATCCTAAGGAACACATTTTGGGATTCATGAGATCAGTGGGTTTAGACATATGAGAATTCTTATTCTGGTTTATTTTTTTAGAATTTCCAGTTCATCGGGTTTTAGTAAAGTTTTGGATGGGTTTTTATTGTGTGAAACACAAGAGCCATCCTATTACGTAGTATAACCCTGCACTTACCCTAGTGAGATACCTCTTTTCCTTCTTGTGCTCCAGGGACAATTTTAAGCCCCCCTTTTTTTTTCCTGTACGGTTCAAATTTATTTAAGCTTCCTCTGGTCTTTTAAGCTCAGTTCTGGTCTCTGTGTCTGCTGCTGTTTAAAAATGATGAGACAAAAGAGTCCAGACTCAGATCGATCCACTCATCTGCTCTGGCCCATTCCTTTGACACACTCCCTCTCAGCATCTTCACCAAAGTCAGAATTGGTAGCTGCCTGCAAGATACTTCTTCATAGCTATCTTCTGTCTTAAAGAGGCTGTAAAACTCATTTGCCAGTCTTGGTATTCATGGGATTTAAGTCCCAATTCTGTGTAGTGTTTGTGAAAATAATACGGAAGTAGTACTTGTCTCTTTTCTAAGGAGTCATAGCTGTTCAGTGTCTGATTGTTCTGTCTGCTTTACTTCAGACAGAAAAACCTAGTGCTGTGGGATATTGAATATCTTGAACCATGGCTAAATCAGCAGTCACTAAGACCCTGGAGAATCAGTAAGCTCTTAGCATAAGTTTGTAAAACAGTTGTTCTTGCCTGTCTTTACCAGAAGTCTGATTATACTGCTGTCACATGTCACCCTTGCCCAAGTCCGATACAAAACTGGATTCTTCAAATGAGTATTCTATTTTCAAACTTTCATTCATTTAAAAGACCAGATTTTATTCTATCTGGAAAGAAAAAAAAAATCTGGAGTTCAGTGGCTTTCTGTTTAATCTTGTGGCTTTACTTATTTCTATAGATTATTAGGTAGGTGGTAGAAACATATGTTCACAATAAACGTATGTGTCACGTGAGAATTATTTCTTCATTTTTGGTATTTAATAAGTACAAAGGAGACAGAATAACTAAATGTGGTTCCATTTTGTTCAGTTTGCTTGTTTCATTTATTATGTTATAAAAGATTATGAAATAGTTCTTGATATTATCAGTCAAGATCTTATGCCCTTATCCTAGAGACAGGCTGTCTTAATTCGTTCTTCTGCAGGTGAGATAACCAAGGATACTTGAGGTCACTTTTGGCTGGTCTGGTAATAAAACTTGGGGATCAAGCACAGTAGTCTTTACAGTTCACATATCTTCTGAGAATAATTGTGCCAAGTCTTTGTGTCTAAGTCCATAATACTGTATCATGCTTCAGATGCAGAACTCAAGAACTTTATTATATTTTCCTGCCTGAGAAGACACTTGCTTATGTCATGATCAAACTGCATTACGTCTTGAAATGGCAACTTCACAAGAGGAGAGCAGTATGGTGACATGACAGCAGTAGAGTAAAACTCCTGTATTCAGGAGACTTCAGGGATTATACTGATATCTCATAAATTCAGTAGGATTACATGTGTGAAAGTTTTGGAACTAGTACTTTTTAAAATTTAATTAGCAAATAATATAGAAAGAACAACAGTAAAGAGCATTAACACTGGTAAACCAAAGCACCCAGAAGTGTGGAAGTGCCAAAATTACAGCACCAGCTCTGACTGTGTGCTCACATTTTATAGATACTTGCTTCATCCTGTGCGTCAGGCTTACATCAACTGTGGCAAAAGCTGCAAGGAGAAAGAGAATTGTCTTGAGCTAAATGTCTTGAACTAAAATGCAGGCAGCTGGGTCCCATCCAACGTTCTGCCACAGCTGTTTTACATGGCTGGTGGATAAACATATCCATATCATAATGTGTTTGATATCTGTTATTTTCCAACATTTAATTTTCCAGCCTTGGTATTCTTTCAATGTTATTAAAAATGTAATGTAGTTAGCTGTAGATCATTACTCCTTTCAGCTTTACTGGTTCAACTCTGTGGGCCACTGATGTACTTGCACCCACAGCCACAGAAGAGATTTTCTGAAAAGTTGTTTTAAAACATTGTAGGAAGTGACTCAGGATAATTGCTAGTCTAATAGGCTCTCTTGGCTTCCTGGAGTCTTTTAAAAATAAATCCTTTGCAAGAAGTGGGAATGTCTAGGAAAGAAAAGAAAAAAAATATGCCAGTGAAGACACTTAAATTTGATACAGTCCACATAATTTAACTCTCCTTGCAACCCAGGCTCCCCTGATGTTTTGTAACACATGATGATTTTGATATAGTATATCATTGGTGGCATTTTTGTCTGCATGGTTGTCTACTGTGTGCATACGTTGTTTTCCCCCAAGTTGTATCTCTGGCTTCTTTGAAGCATCTGTGCTTTAACAGTCATCAATCCAGTATGTGTGTGAAAGAAGCCAAGAAACTGTTGTCCCACAAAGCTCTCAAAGGGCCCTGGTTAACCTGAATTTACTATATAGCTTTTGGTACAAAGCAAAATGAATCTAAGTTAGCTCTGAGAATAGCTAGTTGGCCTGTGATATATTACAAAAATGTTGTTTAATTCTGATATTATATATCTGCAGAACAATTTTAGTTTACAACTGTCCAAATAGTCTGAACTACTCAATTCTCTTTGGTCTAGTTGACTGCTGCAAAGGAGTCAGAGCTGAGCCACAACTCCCTGTGTGGGACAGAGATCACTCTTTCCTGCCTCTTCTTCTGCCAGTGGTGGAGGCAGTGTGTTCCCAGCCCGTGCTGCCTTCTTTCTACCCTCATGTATGAGTACTGTCCACCAAGCTAAGGCTGTTGCTAAATTTAGTTTGAGGAGTTCAGTTGCAGTGTACTGCCAAGATGCTGGCTTTGTAAATCTTACTCTAACACTGCACTGCTTTTAATTGGAAGCACTCCTTCAGTTGTGGGAGCCTCATTCTCCCCTGATTCTCACTTTTTATTGACTTTGATGCTGGAGGAAACTGAGTCTAAAATGCTGTCACTTCGTTGCCTACCTGTAAATACACATTTGTCCAGTGTCATGCATTGATTATGATACTCAAGACACTTGCCATCCTCTGCACGATCCTGTGTGGCTGATGGGACATCTCAGGTATACTGTGGTACAGCGCCACAAAGTGCTTCCTTCCCCCTTTCCTGATATGCAGGTTACAATCCCTTGCATGGGACAAAGATAGCTCTGGCAGTGTCTTAGAATGATCCTTCTTGCTGGCACATATGTGTCTGCAGCACATCACCATCTTCCCATCACTTAAACTGTTTACTAGCACCTGTAAGCCATTGTACTGCTTCAGGCCATGGAAATGAAGACATCTATGGGATCTGTAAGTCATTTCACTCTGGTCAGTGCAGTGCAGAATTAAATCTGGAGGCCAAAAGTACATAGAGAATAGAATTCTGTCATGCAAAATGAAAGGAAAATCACCGGGTGGATTTAAAAACTATGGCCAAGGCTGTGTGCATCTGAGGACAAAGACAGAGCTCTCTTCATGCTTTGGAGTGTGCTATTCTTTTGAACATATGCCATAACTTTGCATTTCCTGACTTCAGTGGATTAGAAAAAGGCCTGGCAGGTTCCCAAAACTGAAATATATGCAGAAATAACATTCGTAGCAATACCAGTGCAAGGAAAAAACCCAGCATCTGAAACAACCTCATGCTTCAGGGTGAAAACTGATCAGCTGTGAGGTTCAAGAAAGACTTTCTTTTCCCTCTTTACCTTTCAGTTCTTAGGTAATATTCCAGCCCAAAACTGGCTGGATGTAGTGTGTTTTGTGTTCTTCATGCTCTGTCTGAATCATCAAGTATCTAACCACTGCTTGAGGCAGTGTACTGGACTAGAGAGCTTCATGGTCTGTTCCACTATGGTAGCAAGAATAGTATTTTAATATGGTTTCATTTCCTTTGGTTTATTATTTTGTTATGTAGCACTAAGGCAGTGACAACTGGACTGCTATAGTTGCTCATGTGAACATGTATTGAGACTGGTTGGGATCTGAGGAACACATACTCTCTTGTTTTGCCAGTCATGCGCTAGTGATGTAGAGGGTCTCACTGTGTTCTCTGTTTTTTAGGGCTGAGCAATGCCTATGCTTGTGTTGATCCAGTGCAAAAAGTTGATTTTCACCCTCCAAAAGTGCCTGCCTCGTATCTTTTGGGAGAAGTTCTTTTTAAAATCAATTATGTTTAAAATGAAGAAACTTAAGCTCCTGCATGCACGCTCCCAGTCCAATGGAGAGGGTTCTCCTGTATATGCTTTTCATATTGTGGTGTTGTGTTCTAAAAAGGGGTCATGTTGCGTCTTGTGGAAGGGAGTCTTATGATTCAGTGCAGAGATTATGAATATACAACGATACAACTAGCTATTCTTCCTTTTATTTCCGGAAGAAATGCAACAGGTTCATAGAAATATTGCCATAACCCACAGTAACTGGAGTTTTGTAGCACTTCTGATGGCATGGATGTTTCTGCCTTAACAACTACATGTTAAGAGGTATATCCCTTCAGGACAGAAATGAAATGCACTACTGGACAGCGGTCAATAGCAGCTTTCGCTGTCTTTGTCCTTACCATGTATGAGTAAACAGAGCATTTCAGTCTCTTGGCATTTCAATCTTGCTGCAAAGTCTGTTGAAATAAAGAAATCCCATTTGTGCTTGGGTGACAGCATAAGACAGGCTGTAGTTATTAATCATAGAATCATAGAATGGTTAGAGTTGGAAGGGACCTTGAAGATCATCTAGTTGTAATCCCTCTGCCATCAGTGCTTTAATTCTGTGTGATAGTTAGGATTTCCACATTCCTCCTTTTCTATTATCTAAGGAGAAGATGTAATATAATCTTACAAATTCAATGGAGAAAGCAGAAGTCATGGATAGCCATCTCATCTTCAGCAAACATCAGGAGCCTTTACTGTGCTTTAGAGAGTTTATTAACCACAGGAGCTGAGTCAATGAAAGCTACTGGGAGGTGGAACTACCTATAAGGAACAGATCTGGTATCCTACAGAGAAGCCCCGAATCGCTCTGCCCTTTGGAGCTATCTGGGGATATCTATGGGACAGGCTGCCAATGAGCAGCAACATAACTCCAGGGATGATCTTCAATAAGAGTAGTATGCAGCATGGAAGGGTGAGGACTCATGCCCTGAATTATCCTTGTTAATCTTAAAGAGTGTTGTGGTTTAACCCCAGCCAGCAGCTAGGACCATGCAGCTGCTTGCATAGTTCTCCCTCTTCCCCCCAAGAAGGGCAGGGAGAAGAGGGAGAAAAGGAGGAGAAAGGAAAGGGAAAAAAAAACCCTTGTGGGTTGAGGGAAAGACAGTTTTAATAGAACAATATCAGAAAAGGAAATTAGCACTAATAGTAGTAGTAGTAATAATAATAATAATAATGGTAAAAGAATATACAAGACACATGTCACTCTGACTACCTGGTAAATTGGTGAATTGTCACTGTCTGAAGCGGTGATAGCAGATTCCCCCCCAGCTGGCCAACCCCTGTTTATATACTCTGCATGATGTCTATGGTATCGAGCATTCCATTGGCTGTTCCATTGTTCTGTCTATGCTTCTTCTCAGCTTCTGTGGGAAGCTGAAAAGAGTCCTCGAAAAGTGTAAATATCACTTAGCAACAACTAAAATAGAATTCGTTATTGACATGCCTTTCACTAGAAAGAAAATTACCTCTTTCCCAGCTGAAACCAGGACAAGTAGACAAGTGGCAGATCTGATAGCCAGAGCAGACAACAATGCCACTTGTTCAATGCTTGGATTCCATGGTCAAAACTGGGTTCTTTTTATTATTTTTCATTATATATGAAAATATTTTACTTCCTTTTCTTGACAGAATACTGCTTTGGGGATGGAAATATTTTCTTTTTCCTGCATCTGCCAGATTCTTACATTCATATTTTAAGTATAAAGGTGGAAATTTTTTCAAAGAGACACCATCTTCTTCTGGAATTTATCTCAAGGCTTTCGGTTGTAGTGATGATATGGCAATGTATGGGGCTAGCTGCCATTAGAAAATTATCAGAGCAAACTTGATTTTAAGCCTTTTGAAGTTGATCAGATGATTTTTATTGATTTCAAAGAGCCCTGGCTTATGCTCAAATGTGATGACGGTAGAGCAGAAAAGAGAAAGCATATGTATATGAAAAAACTAATCCACACAGCTCCAAATGGTAAATTTGGTCTGCCAGTAAGCTGCACTGAAAAGAACCTTGGCTTTACATTTTTGAAATAGCACTCACCTCTCCAAAAGTGGTACCAAGACACATACTTCTTATAACTGTTTACAAATGGAAATGATGGGGTATAAAAAAAAATAACAGTTGCTTATAATAGCAGCACATTTGTAGACTCCTCCAGAAAATGTTGAATAAGTTTTGAACTTCTTAAAAAGGTCTGTCTGTAATCAGGCAAGGCTCACTCAAGGACTTTCAACATATATCACTTAAACTTCAGGCCTCAGTTTCCTCATCTCTTGGAAAGGACTACTGATACTTACAGGCTTATAGCCAAGCTCAGCTCCTAAATGCAAAACAGAGGTCTTATCAGCTCAAATTTATCGTCACTTGCCTCAGCAGGGTTATACCATGAGTACATTTCACTCTTCAAATCCTGCTTAACGTTAACACTAATGCTTCTGCTGCAGTTTTTGCTTTAGCATCTCTTCTCTTCTACATAACACTGTAAGTGACTTTCTCAGCAGGTAAAACGTGTCATACTCTACAGTACCAAAGAAATAACAGAAATAGACATGCAAAGAGAGCATAATAGAGATCAAAGATCAAATGAATTTTCTGAGCTGGTATTCATCTGAGATGAGACACTTCTAGAAAGTATTTTGAAGTTAGGAGGGAAGCTGGCCCACGTGCCTGGGAAAACATTCCAGCTGGAAGGGGTTTGAGCAAAACTGAAAAAGGATGTGGACAAGATGCTTGGAAGGTCTGTTTCACTCCTGTTTTAGTTAAATACAGCTGAAGCCTGGGCCCAGCAGAAGGCTGTAGGCTAGGAGTGTGTGGGGGGGGTGGCCTCTTTGCCAGGCTTGATGTGAAAACTGTTTAGGCACAGCTGAGACTGGAAAATACTGCTTTCCAAATGGGGACTTGCATGACAGATAGTTACATCCTGGGTGTGGATATAACATATCATGGGCAGAAAAGTACAGGAATTGTCTTTTGCTAGGGACGTACACAACCACATCTGTAGTTCCCCGCTATTTCCTGCCCGATCCCCCTTGGAGGGGTTTTCTATCCAAAAGTGTAAAAATTACAAATCCCAAAAAACTGCAATCTGGGCTCTACCTAGAGAAACTTTTAGATTGTTCATTCCATAAATATCTCTTACAGGCTGTCTGACGTCAGAGGATTTGGAGAGAGAGGCTGGTCTGAAAGTGAAAACAGCAGCAGTTCCAGTCTGACTACAACAGCACAGCCAGCAAGAGGAGCAGCACAGGCATTTCTCTATGTGGATTACAGGACTGCGGAACAGGGAGGAACTGCGCAGAGACACGGGCACTACAGTGTAAGTGCAGCTGCTGCAGCAACTCTTCTCATGTTTTTGCTTGTTTTCAAGAACAAATCCCTGCAAGTACGGCTTGTCTTTCTTTTCTTTTTTTTTTCCTCCTCTGAAACATTCTGAAGCCAGCTTGGCAGCACACAGGAATCAGTTTTGTCTTGATTGCTTCTCCCAAAGGTATGCAGAGGGCTGACAGCACAGGCTTTTGCACTCTTCTGTATGTGGATAGGGGTGACGGGGCTGAGGGAGGTCGGAGAAGGAGAGAGAGGGAGGGAAGGACATATTTTGGAAGACTACAAAATTAACTGAAATCCAGCTCCTTCATGGTAGCAGGACAACAAAATCCCAAATAAGCTCTAGGCAAAACCCAACTTCCTTAGGCAATTTCACAATGAGGGATTTCTTTTTTAACTCTTTAATCCCTTGACATATTTTGCATCAAGCAGTTTGTCTTCCTTTATGGAGAGGACAGGCAGTTTCCTGGCTCCCTGACAGTGAAGTCCTGTCCCACTCTATTTGCCAGGCTACGGACAGTAACAGATGCTAACACGAATATGAGGTGTCTCTCACTAAATCTCACAAATTTAGCACCTTGAGCCCGTACTAGCTTCATACTAAGGGCTCTCCAAAGAACCCACCGCTTCTGCAGAGGAAAGAGGCATCTCTCACATCCAAAACCAAGCTGTAAAGGGGTGATACATGAGGGAGGCAACTGCTACAAGGAGAATCTCCCTGTGAAAAACCTCCAGAGGTACTCCTGTGGACGCATGCTGCAAGTCCCAAGAAACACTACTGATTCTTAATAACTTTTTTTTTTTTAACCTCAGCATTTCAGAGATTCCCAAGCCTACTCCGTAAGAAGGCAGTGTTTTCAGTGGGGCACTCAGCTGTATTTATTTACAATTAAAATTCAGTGCCGCATTCATGTAACTAACGTTACCTCCCGCACCCCCACACCTGGATGTCCCTTCTTCATTCCCTGAGTAGAGATGGGAGCAGTTCTGGGAAGGCAGCTGTCCTCCTCATTGGCATCTTCTCCAATGAGACCCATGACAGAAACAGCTCATTTCCCTTGATGTGTGGAAGAGTTTGAAGCCTCCTGTATGAAGCTGACATACTTAGCTAGCACTTGTAACTTTAGAAAGCCCTTTGCCAGTGAGAGGGTGCTTGGTTTGTGCAGGTGCTGGAAGGAGAGATGACGCCCTTGAACATAAGCACAAAGCTGGGCTGAGAAGCAGGAGCTACGTGAATTGCACAGTATAATTCACCGCACTGTTAGCAATCGGCTTCAGCCAACAAGCCATCACAGGAAAGGCTGTTGCGAGTCAGCAGTCCCTGGGCTGAGTTGTTTTGGTAATAGAATAAGTCTGCAAATACTTTTCCTTTTGAGTGTGGCATGCTGGGTAAGGGAGAAGGAAGTAAAGGAGGAAAGGTGAGGATTGGGAGGAGGAAGTTCTGCAGGGATCTCCCCTGCAAAATGAAATTGAGCAAATGTAGTTAGCTGTGCTGAAAGCAACTGCAGGTTGATGTAAACGCTGCACTGGCTAATGTAATGGGGGTGGCCTTTACTGTGCAGATGTTCAAGATCTAATCCCCACTAAGGGATGCCATGCCATGCCATGTAAAGCAAGCTAGGCTGAGCTGGAGGAAAAGCAACCGTACTGACTGAACATGTGAGGGAGCATGTGTTCTCAGAGCTGGATCCTGCAGGGATGACCTTTGGAAGTGAAGTCTCCAGACTTGTAAGGAATCAGTTTGGGATCTGTGCTTCTTTGCCATGACATACCAGAATTCTTTTCCTCTCCCCCACTTATTTCTTTTTAGATTTTGTTTCCAGTAGCCTAGCAGCTCTATTTCCAAGTAGCTGCTTTATTTTCTTAGCAGCAGCCTAATCACATTGGCTGGCAATATGAACGAAAAAAAATCCTTAAGAAATGTAGTAACTTGTTAGAACCCCCAATAAAAGCTTGAGAGCTGTCACAGTCAAGACAAGTGTCTGGGAGCCACAGACACTTTTACCTAGTTCAGCAGTTAGTCTGTCTGAAGTGCATTGGGCAATCCAGAACTAACATATACAGAACTGATGAAAGCTGGAGTGTGACAAGAGGAACTAAGAAGGAGATAATTCCAGATTTGGGGTGTTTTAAAATGATTACTTCCTTTCTGTGTCACAATTCCTCTCTCTGTCCTCCAGCTCAGCATCCCACTAGTGAGTGACGCTACCTGCAGGGGTTTGCAAGTCTGGAAGTTCCTTGTGGGCTGTTAGTTGTGGTTCAGGGGGAAAGTTGCACACTGAGTGGAAGGGTAGGAGGAGGAATGGGGAAGGAGATACTGATCTGGCAGGAGAAAAATATAGTGTCTCCTGAAAATGCATGGGTCATCACTCAGCGTCCTTGAGTTTGGATGAGGTTATACTATCCAGGAAATTGCTAGTTCTTATACTGGTGGACACTGACCCTGGAAGCAAGAGAAACAAACACACTATGGACAGGGCAAACATCTTTTCAGCTTTGTGAAACAGAAACGATTCCCTGTTGGAGCTTATGACAGTCACAGTGCAACCCTGAGGTTTTAAAAGTCTATATTAATGTGTTATGAAGTGCAGTCTCATGGTTTCACAGAGCTGAGTAAACAAATTCTCTGGATATCCAAGTGGCCTTACCACACTGTTTCACTTGTTTGCTGCTATCACAGATGTTTATTTTAGTTGTGCTCCTCATGTGTAATGGAGATCATTCTGTTCGTCTTGAAATCAGTTGCAAAAATTTTTCTTACCAAGTCCAGACGTGGCGCGCACTGACTGTATTTTATTGGTAGGGAGGCACAGCAAGAGTTGAACAGCATCTTGAAGGCATCTCACAGATAGTTTGGTTTTGCTCCATGTGCCTTAGTTGACATAAAATTCCCCCAAGTTCCAATGGAATCCCAGAAACCCATCTAGTCCCTCCAGGCCAGCCATCTGACCTAGCGATTGAGCAATCAGGGGACACCATTTCCTGACACTTAGGGGAAGGATGTGTGGGAGGTTTGGCTCTTAGCACTTTAATCGCTGTGAATTTTCAAACCTGGGTCAATCCTACGGAGATCTGACCCTCTCTCCCTTCCCTGTCCCTCCAGCCCCCAGGCAAGCACAGTATGTTCCTAAATTAAAAGAAAACTGACTGCTCTGATTTTCATTGTATGAAAGACTTTACATTTATTTTCCTGTGCTTTTTGTTGTGTTGATGATTGACAGTGTTGTCTCTTATGGCTTTTCTGTTTTACGATTGTGTTTCCTAATATCACACCCCTTTGAATTGAGGCATTTGCAGAAAAGTGGTAGTAGTAGGACTCAGTGTATATACTAACATGCAGTAGGTCTGATTAATTTCTCATCGTTCTGCAATTCCATTTAACAGTGGAGTTACTTCTGTTTGGCTGTACTCTGAGTTGTTATCAGGCTGAGGACTTGTTATCTTCCAAGCTCTGTGTATTAAATTATTAAATTTCGTAACACTATGTAAATTAGTTAAGTGGGATTTATTGGATTGGATTCTCAGCCAGTGCAAATTGGTATGGGGGCTGCAGTGTAGTATGATAAATGTATTCCAGCTGAGGATTTGGCCCAGTGTCTTCAGTAATGAGTGACCTAAGCTCACACAGTGCAAGCCTGCTCTCATCTGTACTGGTGAAAGTTTTTTGTAGCTCTGTATTGTTCAAGAAACTTATTCCAGGCTTCAATTACAAGTAAGTTCAAGTAGCATCAGAATTTGGTCCAGAGAAACTGAGGCCCAAGTTGTGCAAAGTAACCTGTAATTTTGGCTCTTTATTTTTAGTGTCTTGTTAAGGCACCAAGAAACTCGAAAATTGAGACAGCCAAAATTATAAGCTGCTTTTGAAATGCTAGCCAACTGACTTGGGCAAATCTAGACAGTGGATTTAGTTCTTCTCACATACTTTTTACAGCAGTGTAACTCTCTGAAGGTCAGCGAAGCTATTGCTGTTTTACAGCAGTAGAAGTCGCAAAGGAATGTATCCCATGTTGCTGGAATCTCCCATGAGCTTTGGTATGTCAGTCCTTTACTCATATTCTGTTTTTCTTGACATGCCTAGGACGTGCACCGCTTTGATTTGCTGAGAACCACGTAGCCACATGCCCATGAACACGTCACATGCTGAGCAGCACTGTTGGTAGTGCAGCTTCAAGCTTTCTTAGTGCTGTCTGTTAAATCTGTGCCTGGTGATGGTCAAATAGGCTTTTCCCTCCCTTAGGCTTTGTATCCGGTTTGTATGTTGCCCAAAGTTCACGTTCCATGTTAGATTTGTATTTTCAGTTTGTTTTCCACATGGTATTTCAACACTTGAGATTTTGGCTTCTCTGTTGATCTCTATGGTGTCAGATAATGTGTTCTAGGAGTAGGAGTTTTCTGGACTTGGGACAACATGGAGTAACAAATCTGACCAGGAGAAGCTCTTGGGTTTTGGATTTAGTAGAAAAGTTATTCTGAGAGTATGGCAGGCTTATACCAGTGATAAGGCTTCTCTGGAGTTAGGAATTAGAGAGACTTAAGGTGGAAAAAAAGAAGTAGATAAGAAAGGGAGGAAATCAGAAGCCTTGCTGGAATTCAAGGAGTGGGAGCTGGAGATCAGAAGGATGTGTTTAGACTGCGTGAAAATGGAAATAGAGGTAGCCTTGAGAAACTGAGAAAAACTTTGGCAGCAAGAGAGGAATAGGCTCCCTCCCTGACTAACAAGTGCTTGCTCACTTCCCAGTTTTGCTGGCTTCAAAGTAATAATCACTGAAATTGATATTTCTGCTCATGAGCTTTGAAGTTCACATTTGTTTTTGTTGAAGAGTATTTTTCTCTTCACAGTGTCCCAAGATGACTTAAATTCAGGCAATGCATGTGCCAGCCCAGCTCTTCTTTGTGCTGGGGACAAAGCTGATTTGTGAGATCCAACAACTCTCTTCTGTCTCTTTGGTATATTACTTTTTTAACCAGGGATAAACAAGGACTCATTTTTACTGTTATGGCTTTTATTATTCAAGGCAGTGAACAAGCCTGATTTTGGGGGCTTTGCATTTTTTTTTGCTGTTTGGCAGGGCAATGTTTTTAGTAAACAATTGAATTAATGAGCCATGAAGTCTTAAGAGATGGAAATTTACGCAGTGCCCTGTTCATCCTTGAAGAAAGTGGTCAGGTTCAATTTAACTGTTTAAAATCTGATCTGAAAATGTATTCCCAGGACATTTTAATAAATTAAATACTCACACACATGCAAAAGGGAGAAGGAACATTTCTGCCAAGGAGCACAATCCAGGTTGGATTTCATTGTGAAGAAGTCATGGAAGGATACATTTCAAGAGTTTAATATCACGTAGCAAGATTCCTTTCTCCCAAGACAAAGCTGTGGGAAGAGATGAAAAATCTTGGAGGATGGGTCCACTGGTAGCTATTAAACATGATAATCTGTCTGTACTTCCATCTCCAAGTCCTAAACAACTAAAAGGATTGAGCAGGGGTAGGATTAGACTATATATGGCATTTTTATGTGCTTTTCCTAACCATTTGCAACTGACGATTACTTGGAGATAGGGTGCTGGTTTAGATGGACTTCTGATTTCACTCTATGTATTCATTTTTATATTCTTTTGGTCTTCAAAAGAGAAAACACTGTGAAGATCCTCTGATTTTTCAGCTGTTCTGCAAGGGAGAAAGTCATATCTGTAAGATGTAGGCTGAGGAACCCGACCAGATATATCACAAACCTACAGAAATTTATTCACATTTTAGAGTCCTTTAAGTATCAAAAGTGCGCTTAAAGAAACTATACCTTCATTTTAGCACTGTCTGTGTCTTCTTGTCAGTGAAAAAAGTGAACAGCATCTCTCTTGTTCCCCAGTTCAAAAGTGGATTACACACCGACAAGTTTTTGCAGAAAGGAGTTAATTTGCTAACCCCACTCCAGTTATGTCGAGAAATGTTTTGCATTTTCTTTTGCATTTAAATATTTATCTAAATCTGAATGTTTGAAATAGGCTTACTCATTAATAGTATGATTGTTGCTGATATTTTCATAAATAACAAATATTTTGAGTGCTTCCATTTTCCAGGAAAGCTCAGTGCTTTTAAAAAAAAAAATAGGCTATTTTTAGGTGTTTCAGGCTGGTCTTGAAAAATAATTAATCTCTTTGCACGCTCTTGGTCTTGCACTGTCATCTGTTTTCTTTCAAATCTCCAGAAGGCTGTGACAGAAATACATGGGAATTCCATGTTTCTCTGCGTCAGCCTGCCAATTCTGCTTCTTTCCTTGTCAAGTTGAAGGAAGAAACCTTTTCAAGAAGGAATGAAACTACTGTGGAGCTGTATAAGCATCCTTGCCTCTGCTGATCTGTGTGTGGAAGTTTTCTGGACTCCTGTAGAGGTGTAACATGACTTCCCCCTAACATGAAATTATTTTTTCCCCCAAGAATGTTACAACAGTCCAGTCCTTCTGAAAACATGTAGTCAATAAATCATCAGCGTGCAATACAGTATATTCTGTACTTTACACTGGTTTAAGATCAAACCCTGAATGCTGTGGGTATTGTATGTTCATTAGCCAGATTGTTTCTGATGGAGCTGAGGCAATCTCAGTGGACTGTTCCTATTTAACCAGTAGGAGTTAAATGATGAGAATATTTTCTTGTCTGCAATCACACACTATACAATTATGTGAGGATAAGTTACATATATGTAGTTAGATAAAGTTAACAATTTATTCTTTACATTCAGGACTTTCCTTTGGAAAATTTCCAAGCACTTTACAAACATTAATGGATTTAGCATTTTGGGAAACTGAGGCACAGCTTTCTCAGAGGCCTGCAACCTGATGGGAGTCTGTACTATCATTTAAATACTCTTACTGCAGGTAGTTTAGAGACCCATTTTTTAAACTATCTCTATGTCCTCTGAAATGGTAGTTTAATAAAGCTATAGCAATTAAACTAAAATATTAGAAGAGCATCTTTATCATTATGTTGCATTTAGACTCCTGCCTGGTAGACAAGCCATGTATTCACCAAAATCATACTTCTCCCAGAATGCAAGTATATCACCCAACTGCAGAGTGGGTACTCTTCCCCTTTCTTTCTCTCTCCCCCATATCTGTGTTCTGGCTTAGCCAGAGCCTCAAGTTATAATCCAAAGTTTTTCTTCCTACTTTCTACCCTTTGTTTAGGTTTCTGCCTACACTAAGAATATGAAACTTAGGTATTGCTGATACTGATTGTAAGAGATCTGCCCTAACTAGATGGAATGGGTTTATTTGTTAGATTTAACAGCATACATCTGTTGAGAGGGTTTGCCAGGATATCTTTCTTCCTTACAAACATTGTCAGGAATGGGGCAATCCACTAGTACAGACAGTGTTGGTTTTCTCCCTGAGTCACTGACCATTAAACTGGGATGCCTGGACTGTGAGTACCCTGCTTAAATTCATTTGGCAGAATCCTGACCCCCTCCAGGCAGGTGACCCCATCAGCATCTGCACAACAGATGAAAGAAAGCAAGATCTTGACCAAACATGAGGGGACTTTAGTCTTTTGCTACTTTTGCAGCCGTGTATACAGCGGGAACCAATTAAACTATGTTTCTAACAGCTGAATGCACAGAGAGACAGTTGGTTTTATTCTCGCCTGTGCTCTGATCTGTCAGCATCCTCCTGCACTGTTATGCAGGGATAGAGTAATAACCATGCTAGGGTCCTGCCAATATGAACTGTCTTCCAACTGTGCCCTACTGAGATATGAACTTGCCCTCATTGCTTGTTTCATACTTTTACTGCCCTGTGGGTCAGGCATCCCAATGAGTGAATCTCTCTGGCTCTGTTGTAGAGGCCCTGAAATGTGTTGCCAATGACAGAAGTACAAAGCTTGACCTTAGCCTTTCATCGTCAGCAGGATTCAGGCAGTCTTTGGGAATGCTACGAAGTCTTTGGCACTCACCATTACTAAGTTATAGGGAGAAAAGCAGATGCATTTTCTGACTTGGTGAAATTTTCCTTGGGGGACCCATGAATTGTTTTCCAGCTGTGTCTGGGCTTATCTAGAATAGCTTCATGTACCTGCTGGGGGACATGTGTTAAGCTATAAATGTCCTACTGTGCCCTTCATGACACTTTTTATGTTTAAACAGAGGCAAAATTTAGCAAGCAACTCCTCACTGCCTCATCCCCTGCTTGCTTACAGTGGTGATGTTTAGTGTGTTCACATCTATGGGAACATCTCCAGAGGCCCATACTCTTTCTGATTTACACATCTGTTAGTGTAGCTAAGCTACTGTGAAATGGGAGCCTTTTCTAAGAAAATACTGTAAATACAAGCTAGAGTTGACCTAACATAATATATTAACATTTTTATATAGTATCACTGTACTTTTAATAAAAAGCAGCTTAAGAATGCTGCCTCATCATTCTGGAGATTCAGTTTTTCAATTACTGGCCTCGATTTTTGCAAGATATATCAACATACAGTTCAGATTATATACATATCAATATTTTGGTTTTTCTCACTTTGCTATGAAAAAAATTTTAACGTTATCTGTAGCTGTGTGTATTTTTATTCACAGAGCATGAATATTCAAGCAAGAGTGGACCGCATTATGATCTCTAGAATCAGACATCAGAGGTCAGGGAGATGATATTATACCTCTGTACAATGAAATACCTGATTTGTCATTTTCAGCTGCTTTAAACTAAGAATGAAAATGGCAGCCTCGCTTCGGACTCAAAACCATGTCTAATTCTGCTTCCCACTGGTCACTTGAAAAGTCTTATGTTAATGTGTGACAGTATTGGAATAAATGTGCTGTGAGGTCTGCTGGACTATGTGTCTGTTAGGCAGTTGTCTGCAATTGTAGGAAACAGGACGTGATGACCTTGTAGTCCTATACTCCCATGAATGCACATGACACAGAATCCAATTGACCACCCTACAGGCTCTGGTGACATGTGGGAGTGCAGCAAATTGAAATGGAAGCAGATGGCAAAAAAGTCCCCTCTGTGTTTTGCCTTGTCTCTTCTTTCAGGGATGTTGCCTTAAGTCTTTGATCCAAATAGCCTGCTGAGGAAATATGTCTCTGAGCTATGATGAAACAACACTAGGAACACTGTGTTCAATTCTGGCTACTCAATACTAAGTGGTTACACAGTGATGGGGAGAGATAGGCAACCTTCGTTTTTCCTTTGAGCAGTCATTAGTCATGGTCTCTTGGGATTGTTTAGCTCTTTTAGGAATAGACTTAATTCACAAAGAAGCTAGAGGGAGCTGGGCGGTTTGGTGCCAGACTGGGGGGCAACACCTTCAGAGGAACGGGAAATACTCTTTGACTTCCTTTAGAAATTCTCCCATTATTAATCTCTGGCTTGCTTCTGCCGTCTGGCCACTGCCATTATCTGTCATTAACCGTTTGCGTGACTTGGGGTATGTGCTTTCCAGTGTGCTGTCTATCTACCTACCTACTTATCTACTTACCAATGTACCTACCTGTTTGTTTGTTTGCTTGTAATGGAACAGCTCAGGCTGCATTGATGTGTAAGCTTTATTTTCTAGGTTTCCTAGAGCCTGTGACCCTGAGTCCACGAGCTCTCTACGTTCCTATGTTTGTTGCGTTTGGACTTTTAAAGCTGAAGTTCTCAGCAGCATTTTGGAGGCTTGTTTCTAGGGTCGGATTTTGCCATTTGTTGTGGGTCATACACACTGCATCTTGTGATGCTAATAGGGTGGGGAATAATGTGCCCTGTAGCCACAGTGAAGCTCCCTGAGAAATTCACTCATGGGTGTCACAAAAGGAATTTTACCAGTTCTGTGATACTTAGAAGCAGCCTAAAAAGTCTCCATGTAGAATAAGATATCATGCTGGATTTATTTAGTATCTCTGGACTTCAGTTATGTTCTGAGTATCCCATGAAGCTGTGGGATCATGGCAAATGTTGTGTTGCTCCTAGGCAAATGCACCCAGACTTGAGATTGTTCAGTGGTCATTGTGCATAGTTCTTAAAACACCAAGCTCACTTTTACATATTCACTGAGCAGAGACATAGTAATCACTGCATTATATTAGCGTCTGTATATCTGACACACCCAGTGATTTGTTTTCAGACTTTCCCACACCCTGAGTTGTCACTTCTTAGTTTGGGTCATTTTTACCATGACTGTGTCAGATGTCATTTTCCCTCCAGATATTTTTGGGTGTGGTTGATTGCAGCAGGGAGAGAGGACAACTCAAGTCTGCCTTTTGCAGCACACCTGAGTTGCATCATTAGGGAGCATTAACAATTGAGGCAGTTGGACTAAGTGATCGTTGTAGGTCCTTTCCAAGTGTTCTGTTCTATTCTATTCTATTCTATTCTATTCTATTCTATTCTATTCTATTCTATTCTATTCTGTTTGTTTCTATGTGTTTCTATTTGTTTCTGTTTATGGGTGTTTTCTTGTCTGTTTTGGTTTGGATTTTGGTTTTGGTTTGTTGTTTTTTTTTCACTATGTAGAATCATAGAATGTGTTGGGTTGGAAGGGGCCTTTAAAGGTCATCTAGTCCAACCCCCCTGCAGTAAGCAGGGACATCTTCAACTAGATCAGGTTGCTCAGAGCCTCATCCAGCCTGGCCTTGAATGTCTCCAGGGATGGGGCCTCCACCACCTCTCTGGGCAACCTGTTCCAGTGTCTCAGGATGTACCTTCTATCCAAATGGTTACAGTTCTTTCTTTTCACCTTCCTTTCTTTACCCATCAGAGGAACATGATAGTCCTGAGACTCTAATATGGGCCTAACTAGATCTCACTACACTGAACCACTAGGCCAACACAGACCTTTCATTTTCTTATTGTCATTTGGTATCAGTAGGATGATTTTGTTATATCTCATCGTGCCTGTCTGATGTATCGAAAAGTCTGTGTGTCTATGTTTGTTAGTATTTTATTATTTTTTTGCCTTGCTTGAACTGTGTCAGCTTTTGGAGATCCTCTTCTGTAGAATGTGTCAGAGGTGACTAAGTGGCCCCTTGTCCTGCCTGCTTTGCTAATTGTGCTGAGCCAAGTAGTATCTATTGGATACGCAAGCATGGAAGGTAAGGAAGGGTTTCGATAACTCAGGGAAACAAATGAGTTGTAGATGAGAGCTATGCTGCTGGTTGGCCGGTAATTACAGGCTGCAGACTTCAGATGTTCCAAAAGCTAAGCAACCTCCACCTTGCTTAATACTTGGCTAAGATAACAAAGCCTATATGAAGCAGTGCTGATCATTTAGAGGCATATATCAATTTTGATTTGGGTTCAAGACCAAAATCTGAGGAATTAAATATTATAGGATATCAGAGTTTCTTGCCTGTGTTCCACAGTGCTTTTGAGTGGTAAACTAGTCATCTTTGAGGAAAGGATTCAAGAGTTTAGACTATTAGGTAATATAACTTACAGAATAAAGTAACAATTTTGGTCAGCACTTTACCTCGTTCAGTAAAATGTATAGTTTTCAGATACTTATCATTAGGTGCACTAAGAATGGGACACAGTCTAATATAGCTGTCTTTGATTTCTGGTTTCTCTTTGTATTCTGGCTGCTTTTTTCTGACTCCCCATAGACCCTTAGTAAAATGTCCTCTTCCAAAAAATGTTAATATAGATGGTCCCTTGGACTCCACCCCTGTGTGTCTGAGTGTTGTGTTACATTGGGCCAATTACAGGACCACATTTACAAAAATATTTGTTAGCTGTGGATGCTTCAGTTTTTGTGTTCAAAATTTACACGGTTTATGTGACCCAAAACCACCTCAGCTCTAGCAGACATTGGCTTTGACCTGTAGGGCTTGTTTTTTCAGAATTGTTGAGCATTCACATCACCAGTTCACTTCAAAAGGAGTTGTGGGTGCAAAGGCATTCAGTTACTGGTCACAGTGACAGTCAGGATCAGAGCTCCACAGAGCAGTTCCTGGCTCCAGGTAAATAAACTCACATGAAAAACTAGTAGAAACTTCTGAGCTGTGCAGGGATCCCATGTAGCTGCACCTCCATAAATGGTTCTTGTCTTTCTTAATAAGATTTAAACAGCTAGGCTTTCATAATAATCGCAGCTATTGCCATCTATGCAGCAACAGTAATTACCAGTTGAGTAGGAGCTATTGTCTGCTACTGAAGTCATCTCTTCCATTGTAGTGATAGTTTTTAAAATATCATGGCTTGGGAACTGGTTGGAATGTCCCTTCCTACATTGGCTTGGCACTGACCTACCTGGTTGTAGAGTGACTGCATGGCAGTGCTTCTTGGTTTTCTTTCCTGAGGACTTCCTATGACTGGCTTTGTGCCTAAGAGGTGGGTGAACAATGCAGCAAGCCCTGGTTTTTCTTATTTACTGTGGTAAGTTTAAGGTTGCCTGGAGAACTCAGCAGTTATAGAAAGCAGCAAGTTGGAGAGGTGTCACAGCCTCATCCTTCCTTAGAGTGTCAGCTGAATTGACTAGGGAGTTCTGGCTGCACCTTTTCACAAAAACAGTAATTTCCCTGAGCTCTCATTAGCACACTCCAGTGATCATGGTGCACCATGCTGTGCAAAACCTCCACATAGTTCAGGAATAATGTAATCTAGGTTTTTGTCTGAGGTCTGAGCATGATTTGACTAATGGTGATTTAGAGCTGAAATAGAAACAGGGCTGGAGAAGTGGGCTAAACATTTTTCTCATTTAGCTGAGTTGTCTAAACACTGTGGACTAAGATGAGTTTATGCAGAGCCTTCTAACATTGACTCTGAGTCAGGCATTATTATCCCTCTTTTAGAGAGTACAGAGTCGCAAACATGAATTGGCTTGCCCATGCCCACACAGAAGTGCACAGCTAGTGTCAGCATTACAACTTGGTTACTCAGAAGCACACAGATGCGGAACAAGTATCACACTTTTTCCCACCACTACTTGCTGGAAAGACTTCTTGCGGGGGATCACATGCGTGCTCTTTGTTCTTTTGCTGTCTTTCGTGAGTATGTTGTTTTGGTGTAATTTTCTTTTTGATATAAAAATCTTCATGAGTAAAGTAATGCTTTTTAACATGTACTGTTTCATGATCACTGTAAAAGTATGGTTCCTTGAGTATGAAAAAGTTTGTTTCTGTAGAGCTTTCTGTTGTTGGCTCTCCTGAGTAAACCAGTACACACTGGTGGAAAGTGAGAAAGGCCATATGAAGATTTCCAGAAGTGGCTGAAGGAAATGTTCATGGCCATACCAAAGCACAGCAGTGAAAATGAGAGGACAATCAATTTAAATGAAATCCTTAAGTTGCAAAAGGTTTAGAAAACTTCAGGTTGATGCTGAGGTTGAGAGTTAGGTTTCCTGTCTGTTGACAATTTATGAATGCTTTTGCCTCTCCCTAGATGTTGGGCATAACTGTTTGTGTCAACTTCCCTACGGCCCAGAGCAGGATCTGCAGGCCCTTTCCTTTAAAGCCTTTGGAATTTACATAACCCTGCAATTGTAGCAATGCAAAATGTGGCTCTGGTTACAATAACAAGGGTTTAGGGAACGCAGGGAGAGATTGTAGAGGCAAAGGCATAAAAGCAAAACAAAACAAAACCCTACATGCTGTTTTAATTTTCAGCAGCCACGTGAGAACTGTCCTCCAGTTCCTAGCTATAAATAAATCTCTGCCGTCATAGGAAGACAAAAAGCAAAACAGTTCACATTCCTCCCAAATTTTCTTAAGGTTATAAAAAATAAAGGAAAGGTAAATATTTCAAAAGCAGAGTGTGTCTTTGCTGAGGAATGTCGAATTATTACTCAAGGGGGTTGATATTTGCATCAAGTGAAGAAATTTTACATTAAACCTCCCTTTCCCTGCTGCATCTCCACCAGCTCTTTTGAGAAAACCATGTAGGACAGCATATGGAAAATGTGCCAGACAATGCTTCTTAAAGCCCCAGGGGTTCACTGCCCTAGTGTCAGCTGAGGCAGGAACTTTCTTTGGGATGAATGAGGACTACACAGGAGCATACCTGTTGTTTCTTGTCAGATGTTACATCCTAGTTCTGTTACATGTTGTGTTAGGGAGATGGGGACTTGGTGCCAGGGTTTTTCCACTTTCCCAGTAACTTGGGGTTAGGACTGTAACTTCCTCCTTTGAAGAGATGCAGAGGTAATGGGAATGCCCTTCATGCCTTTTCTCCAGCTTTGAGCTTTCATTTCTCAGATGCAACTCGAAGGACAGGCTGGATAGAACGCCGTGTAAGGTATTAAACAGATGGGATAGAATTGTAAGGAGTTTCATTGCATTGGCTCTCCTAACAGAAAAAAAACCCAAATCCATCACTTGCACATAACTGGTGAAATAGAGAGTATCTAGGTCTACAGCACATCTGCTTTCCAGAAATGATACCGATAGCAAAAGCTGAAAGAGGAAGCTTTCTGGAATATTATTTGTATTCCTGGAACAGCTCTGGGGAGTAGATTTGGCATCTAAAGCCAAATTCTTTGCTGTAGCAAATGTGACAGGAATAGTGACAAGGTTCTACTGGCATTGAAGCAGAAGAAAATGGAGAACCACCTTAATGATTTGGACGTGGCAAAAAAACCACATTCTTAATTTAAGGTTTTTATATTCTTATGACTGGTCTTGTATGTGGCAAAATGTTGAAGTTAGTGAAGACTACTCAAAGAGGCAGCCTTTGAGCTAAATTTAATGAGAACAGAAGATTAAGTCCACAGCAGTAGCTTTTTCTGAACTGTTTTCCTTTTTTTCTAATCCCCAAAATGTTGTGAAATAGGTTTATCTTGCAAACTTTTGGGTTTTTAAGGTCAGAAGCTTCAAAAGATTTATTTCCACTATCACTGTTTCTTCTATCATGTGCTGCTTTTATGCAAGATTCAAACACTACGTCTCCAGAACTCCTGGTATGTGTGAGATTTGGACATTTCAAGGACTCACCTCTCCAATCAAATCTGAGGTGTTATTTCTTATCTTTTATGAACAAACCTTGCTGTACCTGTTGCCTAACCTGAACTCAGTTTAACAGTATCATTATCTTCTCCCTCTGCCATCAGGAAGATGGAGTGGCACTTACAGTGCTGGGAGCAACAGAGCATTCTGACTTCAAGAATAAACAGACAGAAACTGATCCAAATGTTTTAATAAGAAAGGAAATGCAAGTCAGAGAAACAAAGAAAATGTAGTACAAGAGTACGTCTGTGTGCACGGCAGGTAGTGTGTATTCCTGTCTACACAACAAGGCCTACCTGAAGGCAAAAAAACCCATTCATTATTGGCCCCATTTGACTTACCGGGAAATTAGGCAAGAGAACTGGCTGCAGTGTGAAAAGGCCAGGCACTAAGTTTCCTTACTCTTGAGGACTCAGTCAGTGTAAATGCATGTGCTGTTGATAAAAGGCATTGTGCAATGCAGTACCATTATTTTCACTACTCCGTTTTTCTGCAGTTTTCCCTTTCCATGTCACTTCTAGAATAATAACTTCTCAAATTCACTACACAATTCAGCTGAGGACAGACAAATAGTAGCACACTTCCCAAGGCAAACTCTTCCTGCCCTTTTGAAAAATTAGCCCCATGCAATTTTTTCAGCAGCATCAAAGAGTTAAGGGGAGAAGTGGATAGAGAATCTTGACATCAGACTCCCTTGCCTTAAATCTAGCCTCCTCCTACAGAGTTTCAGTCTCAAATGAAGTGTCTCATTATGGATTGAGTGGCTCAAGAAAAAAGAAAATTGGTGTACTTTCCAGCTATCCAGATTAATTAATAGAAATACCAGTGGCTGAAAATGTAAACAGAGTATTTTGATTCTCTCTGGTAAAATGAGGAATGGATTTTATAGACCTGTGAGACAAAGAGAATGAGTGAGTGAATGAATGAATGAATGAATGAACACAGCTGTAAGGTGCTATAAAGTTTTTATTTCTGTGTGTTTTGGATAACCACATTATTCATAAGTGGTTGAGCCATGAGTGACTCAGCTCATCCCAGTAAAGAAGCCGCATCCTTACTTAGTATCATCAAAAGTTTTTACTTCTGCCACTTTACTTTGTTGATTCATGTATTTGTTAATGTTTGCCTCAGTTTTCCCTCTTTTAGAGGACATCAGCTATTGTGGAAACACTGTCACTAGTCAGGACAGGGTTTAGTTATGTGAGCACAGATTGACATGGATAAAATGTGCACAGAAGGCTTTTGAAAAATGAGTGACGATCACTTCATTGCATAGTGAGGTGCTGTGGCACTGATTGATGCAGATGTGAGTGCAGAATCAAGCAGACAGTGCTCCATACCAAAAGTGGTGCTATAGAAATAGGCAGGCCTGCTTGATAAATAAGCTTATAGTTATTACATGTGGCTAAACAAAGATTTAGTCACCTGTTCAAATGCAATTTCAGTTGATCAGAATGAAAAATTGTTACAATTGCAAGTGTTGTAGGGTAAGCTACCGTATGTTTAGACACAGGTATCAGAAGATGTAATGCTATGTGAATTGCATGACTAAGGATAGCTTTTTAGGAAATATAAGGAAAGACTGAATCATTGAGTGGTAACATAAGGAGATAACCTTTAGCAGTGAGCCCTATGGTAACCAGGACCATGTGAGGGTTTCTCTGCATTAACGGGACAGAAAGGTTTAGTTGCAACTTCTTTCTAGGAAGGTAAAGATCCAAGTCTTAAAAGTGGCCTACTGTGTCAGTGTGATGAAGAGTCCCAGGCAGCAAGAGTGGAGACTGGGAAAGAAATATTGACACCAGCAAACTGGGAAGGAACTGTGGTTTGCAGGGAGACTGATTGATTTAAGTTGACTCTGAACTATGGTGTTGCTTTGAATGGGCATGAGACCTCCCAGAATGGGATATCTTTGATTTTGCGAGTGTTCACTGGAAAGCACAGGAAGGACAAACTGCAGCAGAGGAAGAGCCTGATGTTGCTGTGAAATGGTTCTCCAGTGTATGATAACATCTGCTTGACACTACCTCGTTGTAGGGATGGACAGTGAGCCAGCTGAGAGCTTGTGGGTCAGGATTAGTGGGCAGTACAAGAGTGATGCTTTGGTGGATGTCTGTTATAGATCGCCTGGTTAGAAGAACAAGTAAAGGATACCTTCTTCAAGCAACTGGATGAGCCTCACAGCACACAGCAGGGCACAAGAAATCCAGGAGGTTTCTGGAGTGATGAAAACTTCCCAACATAGATAATGAATGAGCTGAAGAGAGGAGTCACTCTGCTGGACCTGGTATTTACAAACAAGGAAGAATGGGTTGGGGATGTGAAAGTCAAGAGTAGCTTTGGCTCCAGTGACCATGGGATGGTAGAGTTCAGGATCCTGAGAGGAGGGAGCAAAAAAAAAAGCAGGATCACAACCTTGGACTCTAGGAGAGCAGACTGTGGCCTTTTCAGGGACCTGCTTGAAAGAAGCCCATGATACATGGCCCTGGAGAAAAGAGAGGTCCAGGAGAGCCAATTGATTTTCAAGGATCACCTCCTCCAAGCTCAAGAATAGTTCATCCTAGTGATCAGGAAATGAAACAAAGGTGTCAGGAGGCCTGTGTAGATAAGCAAAGAGCTCCTGCCTAAACTCAAACATAAAAAGGAAGTTTATGAGAGGTCAAGTAGCATCAGGTGACCTGGGAGGAATATAGAGACACTATCGGAATGTGTGGGGATGGGAGAAGGAAAAGCGAGGCCTACCTGGAGTAGAATCTGCTAAGGGACATGAAGGGCAGCAAAGTGTGTCCAAAGGAAGATCAGCTGCAAAAGGAAGATGAGGGGGAAAGGTAGACCCACTGCTGAATTGTCTAGGGAACCTGGTGATAAAGGACACAGAAAAGGATGAGATACTCAAGTCTTCTTCACTGTGGTCCTTACTGGAAGTACTCACCTTCAGAAATCCCAGGCCTCTAAGACCAGCAGCAAAGTATGGAGCAAGGAAGATTTACCCTTGATGGATGAGGATTGGATTAGGGAATATTTAAATAAACCTGACAATAAACGAGTTCCCACCTGCAACCTGATGGGATACACCCACGAATGCTGAGGGAGCTGTCTGATGTCATTGTGAAGCCACTCTTGATAAGCTTTGAAAGGTTATGGCCACTGGGGGAGGTTCCTGAGGACTGGAAGAAAGCAACTGTCACTTTTATCTTCAAGAGGGACAAGAAAGAGGATCTGGAGCACTACAGGATGGACAGCCTCATCTCAATCCCTGGTAAGGTGATGGAGCAAGCAATCCTAGAAACCTTTTTGAAACATACGAAGGACAAGAAGATAACTGGGAGTAGTCAGCATGGATCTATAAGGAGAAACCATGCCTTACCATCCTAATAGCCTTTTATGATGAGATGATTGGCTTGGTAGATATGAGGAGAGCAGTAGATGCTGTTTATCTTGACTTTAGTAAAGCTTTTGACGCTTTCATGTAACGTTCTCATTGACAAACCTATGAAGTGTGGGCTAGATAACTAAACAGTTACATGGTTTAGTAGCTGGCTGAGCTGCTGGGCTCAAAAGGTTGTGGTCAGCAGCAAACAGATCAGCTGTGGGCCACACAAATGGTGTATCCCAGGGTCAGTATTGGGATCCAAACTGTTTAACATCTTTATTAATGGCATGGATGATGGGACTGAGTGCACCCTCAGCAAGTTTGCAGACAACATAAAACTGGGAATAATGATTGATAGACCAGATGGTTGTACTGCTGTTTGGAAGCACCTCAGTAGGAATCTTGTAACATTCAACAAAGGGAAATGACAAGGCCTGTTCTTCGGGAGGAATAACGTCATTCACTAGTACAGGCTGGGCCCAACCCCTGGAAAGCAGCTTTGCAAAAAAGGGCCTGGAGCCCTGGCAGGCAACAAGTTGAACATGAGTCTGAAATGTACCCTTGAGGCAAAGGTGGCCAACAGCTTCTGGGCTGTATTAGGAAAAGCATTGCCAGCAAGTCAAGAGAGGTGGTCCTTCCTCTCTGCTCAGCATTGATGGGACACATTTGGAGCGCTGTGTCCAGTTCTGGGGTTTCCCAGTGTAAGAGAGATGGACATATTGGAGAGAGTGCAACAAAGGGCCACAAAGATGATTAAAGGGCTGGTACGTCTGACATATGAGGAGAGACTGGGAGACCTCAGACTGTTTATTCTGGAGAAGAGAAAACTTGAGGGGATCTTACTGATACATATAAATATCTGATGGTGGAGGGAGTAAAGGAGATGGAGACAGATGCTTCTCAGTGGTACCCAGTGGCAGGACAAGAGTTTATGGGCACAAACTGAAATACAGGAAATTCCATTTAAACATAAGAATAAACATTTTAATGTGAGCATGATCAAATGCTGTAACAGGTTTCTCAGTGAGGTTGTGGAGGCTCCATCCATAGAGATACTCAAAACCTGACCAAATGGGACCCCAGGCAACCTTCTCTAGTTGACCCTCCTTTGAGAAGTGGTTTTGGAGCAGGTGATTGCCAGAGATCTCTTCCAACCTCAACTGTGTTCTGTGCTTGTGATACCTTAATCTGTTATTTTCTCATGACTGAGTCAAAACAGTTTAAAAACTGTGATCGCAGCTGGCACTTACTATTTTGTGCCAAGTACTATTTGGGATGTGCTGTCCCACATCCTCTAAAAATAAGTTATGTCAGGACAAAAATCAGGAATTGTGGTGAAAGGTTTTGGGGGGAGCAGTAGAATTGCTTCCTGTGCTATATATAATTTGAGGTTGAGTAGAGGACTTCACTCTCTAACGTTTCTAATGTGGTATCTTTCACTAGTATCAAATTCTTACCAAAAAAAAAAAAAAGAGTCCTGAATTTGCCTGGTGTTGACAGACCTGTGTTAAAGTTGATATTGTTACTTCAGTGGAAAAAGGGGTTAATGAAGGGAAAAAAAGGCCTGTGTTTCTGTTATCCCCCAAAGACTACAGTTTCTGTGAATAATCTTAAGGCACCCATGGAGGAATTGACAATTTTAATGATGTTTCTCTTAAAACAGCTTAGTTAAAGGCCATGGGAAGCAAACAAGGAAAAGGTCGCTTTAATGGTATTTCCTAAAATGACAGAACAGCAGCATTTGTGGAATGTCCTGGAGCACAATCATTTGGCTTTAATAAAAAATAATGAAAAAAACCCAACAACAAGAAAATTAGCTGAATGATAAAAGTAAATAATTCATAACAGATTTCCTCCTAAATCCTGGAAGCCGTCTGTATAGAGCAGCTGATACGAAGAAGCGAAAGCCAATAGTTCTGCATCAGCTGAAAACCATCTTTGTATATGTTACTCATACTCTATGCAGACAAATTTATTTCTTTTTCTCTGTCAGTGATCACTTATGATCTCCATACTCAATGTGTAGAGTAACCAATCAACAATTTGTCTACAATGCAGATGCAATCAGTGTTGAAGATATAATGGTATGTGTGAGATACTCATATTGGATTTGATTTTATAGTGCATTAATAGCACTGTTGAGTGCTTCAGCAAAGAAGCTGTTAAGTGTGTTCTCGCCTTTACGTGCCCAGTAGTACCTACTACCTGCATTTTCTCTTGCTTAGTGTCAAACGTGCTTCAAATCATTCTGGTTTAAGATAAAGTGATTTAGTCAAAACACTGGAAGACCAGCCCTGTACTGAAGTTAACACAGACCATACAGGAACCTCTGTACATATTTCTTCTGTACTTTCTTTTGAAAGTGATAAAACATTGGAGATGCATTTTATATTGATAGAAAGCTAAAAGGAAATATTTATTTGCAATTGTTTCTCCAGAAGACCATCTCTACAGTCAAAACAGCTGTACTAACTCATCTGAAGGTGGGCTCTTCCTACATTGTGAGGACCTGAATTGAACACAGAGACCTACACAGAAGAGAGAGAAGAGCAAATCAGAAACTACACATATCATCCAGGTTAGTTCTGATTCGCATATGGGGAATGGGAAAGGAGCAGAATACCAGGGAACAGGATTTTAGGTATCGCTGTTGTTCTCTTAAACTTCTGTGATGTTACCTACGTTCTCCAGGCAAGAGGAATCTTCCACCTATTGCAAGGTTGTTTTAACTTTAGAGCGAGGTTACAGCAAACAGGGCTTCACTGTCCCAAATTACAGACAAACCAGGTGTGTTTATATCCTAATGGCATAAATATTGTATCCTCCTACCCGATCTGTTCTCTTCACCCCTTCACCATTTTAACAGAGCAGAACTTGTATCCAGGCGGTGCTACAAGTGTTAGTCACGCTGTTACTCAGTCTGAGGGCCAGCATATTCACTTAGTTTTGATTATAATTATAGCCTAAACTGGAGGCATTTCTTGTAAGTTGGTAAATATGCTTATTGCAAATGATAGTTTAGTGATGTTTTGATTTTATGCTCTACTTTTCCTCTTTCTTTCTTTATCCTGTCCTTCAGAGCAGCCACCAATTAGAAGAAAACTTACTGTCATCATCTTCCTCCTTGGTGCAATTTAGAATCCTTCAGGGCTTTAGTCTATTAAAAAGAGCTTGTGCATTCAATTTGTGCATGAAGCCTAATTGCACATAATGTCTCATCCTTTTCAGTGTCCTTTCAATTTCTCTAGCAGTGCTTGAAGCAATCACTTACAGAGACAAAATAGCGTGAAACCTTTTCTTCCTATGGCATTTCCACTTTATGGGATCTGAAATGCCGTGAAGGCCTGTGACCCGGTTCCCTACTGGCATGCACTCTGCAGCAGTACTTACATGAGTGCAATGTGAGTGTAAAGTGTGGGTGAATACATCAGCTTCACCCTGATGTAAATGAGTACGCCAAGCAGCAGGGCAGTGGTGAATCAGTTGTCAGGGCTCAAGCTCAGTCATACTTCTGCTGAATTGAGCAGTAAGTTTCCTGCAGTTGTCTCCATAGGCATGATCCTGCCTCTCTGTCAGTATCCTAGATAGTTCCCACAGCTGTTAGAACCTCACAGTCAGCCAATACAAAAAAATACAAATGCTAAACTTCAGATTCTGTTACCTGAAACAAAGTATGGTATTTTGCTCACAGCTCCAGTTCTCTAGCTGTGTATGAATATGTATTTAAAAGAAAGAGTTCTACTCCCCATAATTTTAACACATTACCATTTTATGTCTTTGAAGTCTTCTGGAAAACTGACTAATTCAGTCACATCCCTCAAGGTGACTACATTGTTCTCTGGCATGTGCAGTGGTTCAGGAGCAAACAATGATTTTAGGAGCCCATTCTCTGTGCATGAACATCTTGCATAGAATCAGGGCCACTACCTAGTTAAATTCTTGCTTCTCTCTTGGCATACACCAAGTGTCCTTCTGACTCAGACTACCACCGTGGAATTAAACCTTGCAGAATCTGGGTGTGCCCTTCTTCATATCCCAGTCAACTGTTTCAGAGAGAGCGCAATGTTTTTTTTTTGTCTCCGGAGCAACACAATCTTTCTGGTAATCACACATGTACTACTTAGCACCCCACTGAAGCAGGGTGTTCTGCATTTCCAGTGAACTGAACCATCTTGCCAAGTACAACAAAGATGGCTTACACCTTTCTTCTCCCCTGTCCTCACCCTCACAGTGAAGCAGATTTCCGAGAGCAATTCAGCATCCTTTGCCTAGAAGTAAGGAGCCACCTTTCCGTAGGAACTTTGTCCCATTTCCAAGACTCCTAAGCATACAGGAATTCCTGCAAACTACTCTCCAGGAAAGTGTGTGTCACAAAATAGGACAGATTCTATGTGATGGAAGTTACGTCCAGGAAAAATCAGGGTGGATTAACAGTGGTGTAATGGAGGGGGGGAAAAACCAACCAACAACAAAACACCAAAGCCCCAAAAGCCAGAATAAAGAGCTTGGTCATCAAGTACTGAAACGAAATGTCATTTGCAATTAATTGCTATAATAAGGTCAGCTGCCTTCCTAATTGATTTCAGCTTCTTACTAAGGGATCACTGCTGCTAATTAGTTTGCATGTAAACTTCGGAGGACATGAATAATCAGAGTTTAGCAAGACACACCAACCGTAACTAATCCTTCTAGCTCTTCTGCAAAGAATACACAGTAAGCAAATGTTGTCCTCTGTCCAGTACCACTGATGGAGCCAGGAGTAATTGCTCCAGCTCCTTTTTTTTCCACTGAGATGCTACAAAGCACTCAGAAGCATGCAGAACTGGCAACCTTGAAGTCCCTTTTGAAGGAAGTGAGTTTCCTAGGTAGAATAGGAGCCGTGCGATAGATCTGTCACCAGGGCTATAAAGAAGAGGATATTTAGCTGGAGCTCCCTGCCTGCTAAGCAGATGTGTCAGGATCCATGAGTAGCCAAGTATCATTTACAAAACCTCAAAGCTGTTCTAAGTTGACATCAGAATCTTAACATACCTTGATCAGCTTATGGACCACAGAGTCACAAGGGCCATTAAAAAACTGCCATTACTTCTTCACTCTGGTTTTGTTCTAACCAGAAGTCAAAGATCTGGCCTAGACCCTGTATCAGAATAAGAAGTGGAAATAGCCTTTCCCTTTCCCTGTTCCTTTATATAGACATTGCTTTGATTTTTCTGGAAGTCACTGAGGTCTGTGTGTTCATAGCTAGAGACTGACTTTGTTTCTGACCGTATTAATGCTGTATTCTCGGTTGGAGCAAGACATATTGATCTGCATCATTGCTAATTAAATGATGGTCAATACAACATCAGGCATTTCCTAACCAATTCCAAAACTTAAAAAGCCCACATGCCCCTCCCTGCTGTGCAGCTAAACAAATCCATGCACATAAATCAGGGGAATAAGAGGGAAAAGAAGCACAGACCATTCAGAGCCCAAACTAATTTTAAAATTATCATTAGTGAAAGCCTAGGTTGCAGTGCAGCCCAAGGTGGTCTCTGAATTTTTTTTCAAAAAGGCAAAAAAAATCCTTCAAATGAGAAACGTTGAGGAATGTTATTATACAGACTTTTGTTGTAGCAGCTGCCCAGGGACAAGCTCACTCCAGCCCTCCTTAGTTCAGATATTTAGTATATGTAGCCAGCAAGATGTAGTTACTCATGTTTGTGCTACAGATCTCTTGTCTGCATACTGCCCTTTCTGTAAGGTGACCATTTGCTAGAACACAGATTCTTTTTTTTAAAAAAATTTATTTCTCTGGAAGATGAGAAGATACATACCGAATAGAAGGAAGCATTCAAAAATGGTGGGGAAAGCAGAGGAAGACTCCATTTTACGAATCAGTATCCTCTGTTTTGCTAACTGAAAAGTAGGAATAAACTGAAAGGATCTGAAGTTCAGCTTAGGTTTTTTTTTTCTGAAAGTCTGGCCTGTTATCCCTAAGAAAGTATTATGAATAGGTTCAAAATGGTCATAAAGTGTTAGACGTGAACACAACTCAAGTTCCTTCAAGGCAGACAAATGAAGTCAAGGTGAAGTTGCTGGCTACAAGTGTTTACAGTAGTCAGGGACTGTTAACTACCTTTAATTGCTGGCAGAAGATCAATGTTTTGGTGTCAGGAAATTTAATCTAATTCTGGCTGATTCTGTCTCCCTTGCTTTGAGGGATCTGGGTTTGAGTTAGGCTGTTATCTGAAAACAGGGTTGCACTTTCAAAATGTTTAAGAAGTGCCAAGCAAAACTAAAGGGAGAAATGAGACAATTCCTGTAAAATTTACACATTTTTTTCTTTTTTCCTTCATTTGGAGTGATCTCTGACGTGCTCTTTATAAGAGCTTGTAAACCTTCTTTCTGAAAAACAAATGTCTTTTTCCTTTTTACATAGCTGTTACCTGAGTTGCAGCAACAAAAGATGGCTTTGCTTTTAGGCTTGCCTGTTCCCTTGTCAGCAAACAACTTGTGCAGACCACTCACTAAATCTTGACCAATAAAGGAGAGCAAGTTATAATGGGCATGAGAAGCCAATGGAAGAGAAGGAGCTGTGAACAGAAAAAACACAGGGAAAAAGGTGAAATTGAAATGTGCCATCTCCTGAAAGGTCCAAACCAACATCTTACAACATCTTATTATGATGGATATGGATTTTGATGTAGTTGTAGTTGACATAAATTCTGTGGTGTGGGACATTTTTTAATATGGAAATAAGATCTTTTTATTTAAGAACAATTGGTAGAAGTAGTTTGATAGGTAGTATGTTGATTTAAGGCATTGTCAAGAACATGATCTTCATGTTGAAGGCCCTAGCTTTTATGAACTGCACAACTCTTACAGACCTGATAAGGTGTAGGGTCTGGGAACCAATTTATTTACTTCTAAGCATTTTTTTTATCAACTGAGAGGACAAACCAACCAAAAATAAATGTTTGCGCTGGGTTTGTTGTGGCAGCTAACTAAAATGTGTTTTTCCATGGTTTCAGGAATGCCGTAGAAGAAGAGGTGCACCAACAATACATCAGATGCAAGCTAACCTTAACAACAATAAGTTCTGTCATAGTTTCACTCAAACATTTGCATGCATGCACATGTGTAAATGCATACATGCACACAAAGGTGTGTACATGCATTGTGATTCATGAAGTGGAAAACAATCTTGTGGCATTAATAGTGTTAATTTTTAATTAGTAATGAACATTATTTCAGATGAGCATTGTCCAGATCCCTACTTTTTTAAAGTTCAAAGTGAGTTCTCAAACTTCTGTATTAACACATTAAAGATGTGAGTTAGGATTGAAAAGCTTTACTCTGCAATTTATATACCCCTGAATTGGAACATAATTCCATCCTTATTCATCGGGAAGTCAGTGGGAGAGGAATCCAGCCCTTAGATCTGATGGTGTGGTTTGAGCCCAAAGATAAAAATAATTTTAGAAGAATTATATTAACTAAAAGAACAGATATGCACGTCTGTATTGTATTGACTATCTATGCCTCATTTCAGCCCCTCAGAGACAGGGAACAGAATTTCTTGTGGCTCTGATAAGAAAGGATAGTGATGGTTCCATCACCATGTTGCATCCAATGTCAGTGTATAGTAGTAATACTGCTCTGCATGTCACACTCCAGAGATGCTCAAAACACTGTATGGTATTTTGGAGACTGGGAGACATGCAGAAAAAAAATCTTTCTAGGGAGGGTATGGAAGTCTTGCTAGTTCTGTAGCCTGTGGTGACTGAGCAGAAGTCTTTGACCCTGTAGCTGCACTGGGTGGTGGTGTCAGGCAAGGCACGCAGCCGAGTGCACAGAGCCATGGTGTTTAATCTCATTGTCAGATGGAGCAGGCAGCCTGGCACTGGGTCTCCTCTCACAATGGGCACTTTTGTTGTTAGATTACTATACACGTGTCCTTTTGTTTTGACAACGGATCTAACAAACAGTTGGTATCTCCAGAAGTGGAGCAACATCTCACAGAAGCTTTTGCTTCAGCGTTCTATAAGGATTCTGTTTTTGAGCAGAAAATAATCTATTTGTTTTTATATGTCCCTTTCCCCTTGTCTTTTCACTCGTTACTATTAAGGGCCCTTGTACTATAGCTTTTTGGTTTTGACCTTGGTCATCAGAGCCTAAAAATACTTATAGAAATAGGCAGGTGATATCTTCAATGATCTTATTCCTAAATTCCAAAGGAGCTGCCTTTTTAAGTATGCTGGTGCGATCTTGGGATGTAGAACTTACATGATACACTGTTCAGAAAGAGAAACATACCTTGTTTCTTTCCCGGTAACTTTGGGATGACTTCTGATTTTGCTGTCCCCTCTAAGCTAAGACACAAAAATAGCTCCTATTAAATGTCACCTCTTGTGCAAGGGGATTGCTCTGCATAATCAAACATTTCTGCAAACTGCAACACTTTTCAGTTTTCACTGAGGTATCTGCAGTTCAGTATTTAATAATAAAAAGCTGGCTTCTCTGGCGTCTTTCATCCCAAGCTGTTACTATACAAGTGTTGAGTTACATAACAACAGAGTTAAATGTACATTTTTGTTATTGGGGAAACAGAGTCACAGAAAGAATCAGTGATTTATCTAGTTTCATTTACTAGTGACTTAATATCAAAGCATGCAGCAGAATTCGAAGTCTATGTCCTTTATTTTATTTAATATACCACACATTTCTCCTACAGCCAGTAATAGAAACCAGGAGTTGTGCTGTAACCATGAGACAATGCTCTGTCAATGTCAATCCAGATGCTGCGGTGAGAGGGGGAGCAGCTTTCACATGGGATTAGGAGGAGTGTAAGGAGCAACATATGTAAGGAACAGCAGAGACTCTTTTTTTTATCTTAACGTTTATGATGGTTAGATCATTCTGGGCCAGTGGCACAAGCCTGTTTCCTGCTAGGTACTTTCTTGTGTTTTGCATGATCTTGTTTTGTGCGTGCGGAACAATGGAGAATCACTTTAGCTCTCCCCAAGCCTCAGTTTCTCTCCATCATTGGTGTCTTTGCCATTCAAATCCCCATCCACTGCAGCACCTTACCCTGTTGTCTTGTAGGCAGACTTTGCCTGTTTTGAACATATCAGAACAACCTTAGTTGAGGCATCAAATGGATGACCAGCTTTGTCTTAAAGATGAGTGTTTTGTTAATTTTTAACTGATGAACAAGTCAAGGGCCATTTGTCTTGGTTACACTGTATCATAATAAATGGTACAGTGTGCTAAGGTGGAAATGGAGATAGTGCCGTTAATGCGAGCCTGCCTGACCCTTGTCCCTTGGCCTGCTCCTGCAGGTTAGTTTCTAGGGCTGGATGCAGGTCTCTGGCTCCAGAACCTTGGCTGAAGGAAGGAGAGGGAAGCAAGAGAAGGAATCAGTTAATCATTCACACCTTTCCTTTCAGCTCTTCTTTCCTCTTCCAATGAGAAACTGAGAGTATAGAGGGGAGAAGGGGGGACCAAGACAGACAGGTGAAGCTTGCAAGGTGGAGATCAGCTGCAGAAGTACTTGGCATGCAGAAGGGGAAAAGAGGGAGTAAAAGGGCAGGGACTTGGAGGATGAGATGAAAAAAGTAGCAGGCAGAGATGTGAGTAGAAAGAGTAGGAAGTGAGGATTAATAGACCAATGGAAACATGTGAACGGAGGGGAGGACTGATGGAATTATAAAATCTCTTCTGCCATGCATCGCATGTAGTTTGCATGTGTAAATCATATAAAACTTTCCCAGGCTTTCTGCTGAGAAAGGCAGGAACATAGTACAGCTCATGCTAGAGGAACACCGATGGGTCCCCATGGTTTAATACAAGGCTAGTAATGCTGAAGTTTATGATTTAGTAATGTGGCTAAATGGCTACTTTGCAGTAGTTAGTGGATACCAATTAAGCCTGTTTGTGAAGAACCGTTACCATTAAAATGGCTGGGTTCACCTTTTGGTTTGTATCCATGTTCTTTTACCATAGAACCAAAGAAAGAGAAGTTACATTGGCTCGCTAGCAGTTTGTACTCGTGCTGTGCTTATTGTGCATTGGTGTGTGTGTAGGCAGAGAGGACAGGACAGTGGTGACTTGGTCTCATCTTTTTAGTTTTGGCCTGCCAGTTTGAAGGGGATATTTTTCCTCTGTAACTTTCTTTCTGTGGTCGTGCCATTAAATATATGCATATTTGTATACATATGACTTTGCCTTGTGATATGTGTTGATTGGTGTTGTCATCATGAGAGTTCAGTTGTTGTAATGAAAACAAATGACTTACACGTACAGAGAGCAAACCATATATTTCCACGAGTTTAAAAAAATGGAGAGAGATATTTTGCAGATGGTGTTACTATCTCTGAATCTAAGCGTTACTGTTTAACAGAGGATGCGGTTTGTTCTACTGCAGACAGCAACGCACACGAGGCAGACAACTCCCCCATATTAGTGTAGCTATTAATATAAGATATAGTTGAAAGTGAAGTCAGAAAATAGAAAGCATGCTAGAAACAGTGGTTTACACGGGATTAAAGCTATCTGGAGAATGACTGACGAGGGAAAAACTGGGAAATGAGGGCTTTTTATTTAGTTGTCATATCCTCTCCGTTACAGGGAATAAAAAAAAAATCTGTTCAGGTCAAAATGACGGGAGTTGCCAGGGGCTATGCCTAATCCTAGTGCTGCTGCAGCCCGTGGGCAGGGGATGGTGTGCCGCAGAGCAGGGGGTTGGAGTGGACGCATGGCAGCCCACCGGGGTCCCCACCACGGATGGGACCCTGCGCCCACGGTGCGGAGAAACGCGGGGCTCGGCCGCCGCCGCTGCCTCCTCCTTCGCCGGGTCACCGTTCCCACCGACGTTGCGGAGGGCGTGAGGGAAGCAAAAAGAAAAAACAACAACAACAACAAAACACAAACAAAAAAAAAAACCCGCAACACCTGAAAGCCTCGAATGAGAAGCTGTGTAGAAGAGTGTTGTTCTCGTTCCCAAGAACAACAAGGTAGGAAACCGGCTCGTATTGCGATGGTTATCAGCCGGCTTGGAGGCGGTGAGCCCACCCCTCCCGCCGCTCCGGCTCCAGACGCCGCCCCGGGCAGTCCCGGTAGCTCCCGGTTCCTGTGGGCTCTTGCCAGGCCGGAGCTTGTCCCTTTAAGAAAGTGCAGCACAGTAGCAGGGGCCGGCCCTGCCTCCCGAAGCCCGCAGCGCTGGAGCGGGGCTGGGGAATGGGAAGCAGTTCCTGATCTGGGTCCGAGCGAGCGCACGCAGCAGCAGAAGCAGGAGCAGCAGCAGCAGCCGTCACCCCAGCTCCACTCGCTCAGCAGCATCCAGCCTGGGGATCAGGGCTCTGCCTGGCTCCCGGACGCGGGGTGGACGTTCCTGAGCACTGAGCTCAGCTGCTGTAAAAAGCAAGTAGGAAAATATACAGCTGGATAAAATTGGTAAGTCAAACTAAAGTCACATCCTCCTCCTCCTCGGGCTGCAGTTTTCCAGTCTCTTAATTTGTAATGTTTTTTGCAGGCCGGTTTTTTTTTTTTTTTTTATTGTCTTCTAAGCAGAGCAGCTGGGAAAACATGGAGGCAAAATAAAAGTGTAAAAAAAAACTTTGAGGATTTGTCAGTGTTTGTGCTCCTATTTCGAAATCCTCTTTCCACATTGACACTTTGCTGCAGGAGTGGGGAAGGGGAAACCAGCAAGGGCCGGGGGAAAGAAAGGTGGTAAGAGTTGTAATTGGCATTTCTCGTGAAGATGATTAAAGAGGGAGATTTGAAAAAAAGACTTTCAAGAGGCTTGAAGTGACTTGTCATTTACTTTTCCAGAGTAAAAACAAATCTCGTGCTAAGCAGTTTAAAAACGCAATGGGGTGTGTGCAGAAGGAATAAGAATCTTTTTAAAACTGTGTTATCAGTGGAAGTCTGGGTGCCAAAGTATTGCCGAGCAAATGTTGTGTATGTTTGTTTAAATTTAACTAAATACATTGGCAGCTCTGGAAGAGCAGAGGCATTAAATGCCACTTTCTCTGCATCGGACAGAGGGCGCTGTTGCTGCATCTGGCATCCCCCGCCCCGAGACGGGGGGCTGGTGAAAATTCAAGTGAAAAATTGAGTAGAGATAAGATGTTTTAAACAATTAAAACAGAAATTGTACACACATACGGAAAGCTACAGTATATAGCATCCAGTTGGAGCAGTCAATGTTTTTAATTTTTGTTCCCTTAAGTTGTGGGGGTGGTTTTTTGCTTTGTTTGTTTTTTAAGTGATGATCTGAATTATAGAGAAAAATATAAGTTCTGTTGAACAGCTCTAGAAATTAGAGCCTGGTTATGATCCTGTTATCTTTTCTGGAATGTGTTGTGGGGTCAGCCCGGGTAACGAAGAGGAGGGAAAATGTGGAATCTCTTGACAGAAACATTACTTCAGTAATGGTGTGGGAGATGAGGAAGAGCTCTCACTCAGTGTCGATTAAGTTGCGGGCTGGAGTTCGACATCTGATATGGGAGGATATACATCCTTTGTATCCAGCACAGATGTGTAGCAGAGGATGGAGATCTATAAGCTGAATCATAAGACCTGTAACCCTAATGACTGAACGGCATATTGTCAAGTGGTTTGAGGAAAGGGGGAGGGACATGTTCAGACAGGCGTACAGCCTTCTTCATAGAAATCCCAATACCACTACTGGTACAAGAGGCTGATAATTGTTCCGTGTTCTACCCATATATAATGAAGAGTTAGAGAATATAGTAATAGACTCTCCTTACCTCTGTGTGTGTTTATACTTGTTTATGTGTACCCCCATGTGTATAATAATATTCTGCTGCTTTATGGAATAGGAATTTGGGTTTCCTTGAATCAAAGGCTTTAAAAGGAATGAAGGTATTATTTTAATTATTGCAGTTCTATTGTGGGTAGAGAAGGATCAGAGCTGTCAAGTTCTCGTCTGATGAAACCTCTATTAGAACTTGATGTTTCTGTTGTGACCTGGGGCTTTGGTTGTGCCTTGAACAAGATGTTTCTGTCTGGCTTTATTCCTATTACTTACAAATCACTTGCAGTGGAGTGGAAAGATTTGCATGTTTTGAGTCCTTAATGTGAGACATGCTGGGCAAAGCAGATGATTAAAAAAAATGAATGACCATATGGAACACAGTCATTCAGACTCCCAGATACCTCATCGAAAAGTTTAGACGGCTACTACCTCTGCTGAATCAGTGGAGTATGTGAGCAGGAGTCAACTTTCTTACCTGCAAGAGACAGTAAAAAAGTTATTGTGAGACAGTGCATCCTTGGGATGTTAGTATTTTTTCAGGAAAAAAAAAGTAGCCATTTCTTTATAGTCCTTAGGATTCATTAGACATCCAGGTACGAATGGCCCTTTGAAATGATTTATTGGATCACAGGAAAGATCTCCCTCTTCAGTTCCTCTCTGAACTAGCAGGCACTGGTCAGATGTCTGACTGCTGCTTCAGTAATTTATTGAGGAATCTTTTTCACTTTCCTTCAAGCAGACTACTTGATGGGATTACTCAGCTGTCCCCCGTGTGTTGTGCAGGACATGCTGGACCTCTGGGCAGTGGAGCAAGTTCATTGAGAATGATAGAGCTATTGAACATCCTGAGACACATTTGACCTAGCAGATGCTTGTCTCGGTAGGAGGCTGATTTATTCACTGAAAGTGTGTTTCCTCCACTGTCACTGATGTTCAGCTAAGCTCTTATCAGTTGCATCTCCCCATCTATTTAATTTGCCTGCATGACATGTTTAATATGGTAGTTGAAGTGATTTCAGTTCTCCTACTTGCCTAAGTTTCAAGTTAAAACCTTTGCTTCACAAATGGAAGAGACAGTTTGATGTGCCTGATCCTATTTTACTGTGTTGCTTGGCAATTCACTTTAGTATGTGTTTTATCTTGCTCCTGAGTGTTTTTCATTGAGGTACTTTGTACCTGAGTGTCCGCACTGTTAGACTGCTGATGCTGAGGTCATGCAGTTAACTCCTGCAGAGTCTCCAAAACATTAGCTTAATGTGACACATGCACGTGATACTCAAAATGTGAAGAATCCTCTACCTATATTTATGCCAAATTAAAGAAACAGAGCTTCCTTCAATATCTTCTTTCATTAGAGACCACTGTTTTTACCTGCCAGTAGATACCTAGAACGTTGGCGGTGCTATAAATTCTGTGCCTGCCATTGGAGTGCTTCTCTACTACTTGCTTACACTGGCAGTAGCTCTGCTGAGTGAGTCTAGCCAAAGCAAGACTCATGGTTACTCAACAAATTACCAACAGTTTGGTTTCTAATATTATGAGTTTTGGTCATTGTCTTGCAGAGCCTCAGGTTCTTGTTGTTAATTCATCTTTGAGCATCTTATCATAGTCTACTTCATGAAACCTACTGCAAAATCCTTTCTTTAAGAATGTTTCTGGCGTTATGCAGTGCAGGATGTTACCACAGGTTATGAAGGCTTGTGATGCTCAAACAGCTGAGATGTGTTTGGCTTTATTCTCTGTTGTAGGTAAAGCCTCTTTTTGCTTTATATAACGGAAGCAGGATCCCAACTTAAAACCTCAGTTTCATATCAAAGACTCGCTGTGCTGACAGTGTAGTAACCTGCCTTGTTCTTTGATAATGTATTTCATTGACAATTTTTTACACTGAACGGTGATAGATGTGGTTTTATGTCTGATTTATTTGCCTGTCTCTACTTTTGCAATCATTTGGAATGCCACATTTTCCATTACACAAGGGATATGTTTATCAGTATAAGTGGAGACCTCTCAAGACGTTGTCCTGTGCAACATCAAAAAATGTTGACTTGCAGAGAAAGTGAAGGAAAGTAAATAAGATTTAATAGCTCTGAAGGTGGAGATGGACAGGAATTATTGCAGGAATGTGTTCCCCAAGGAATAATTTCAGTGGAGTAGATACCCGTATGCGGCTAGTCCTGACTCTTACAGACAGGCTACATCAGATCTGCCAATGCTCATGTGCGTGAGCATCCTCCAAGGAATTAATTTATTTCCATCTTCACGTATGTACAGCTGTCATCTTGTGTCTGAGACAGCTGATGACTGAGCTGTTCCTTTTTCTTATCTGTAGTTCCAAAGTTCTTTTCTTCTTAATCAGATTCATCAGAATCCTTGGAAAACTTCAATCTCTCTTTAATCTCAATCCATTATTGAGAGTATTATTTCTTAAATGTAAAAAATAATGAACAAGAAGTCTTTAAAAAAACTTTTAGGCTCTCTACCAGTTTAATTATACTTACAAACACATGGTAGTGACCTAATATATCATTAAATAATCACATTTAAGTACTGCACTGACCTTGCCAGCCAGTAAATCAAAGCAATGGCGAAATCGCTTTTGTTCTCTTTGCTACACCCTGAAACCTGTGAAATCATCTTCTGAGCACTTAGCAAAAGTATGTATCGAGTTGATGTGTTTTGGAGCATGAAATGGGGAAAAGAGGTAGGAATTTCTAGATTCCTAGGGACCAAAAAAGGCCCTGCTGAGATTCCCCCCTTCCTTTTTTACAATTGAGCATGTTCAAGAGACCGTGGATTGCAAAGGTTCCATATGAGAAGAAAAGACAAAGTGGCAGCTGGCATTGCTGTTATTTAGTATGGGCTGCAATTCTCAGTGCCTTCATTGGGAAGGGTAAGTTTTATACTCGGGGCTGTTGCTTACCATCTTGTAAAATTATCCTTTTGGGGAAGGGTGGGGGTGGGGTAACTGGTTCACAGTGCAACTGGTGATTTTAAAGTGGAGTATAGAGCAAAAGCAATTCTGAAGTCTTCGTCTGCATCATTTTTAGTTTCCTGCTCTCATGCATTGTCCTATTTGAGAAACTTGACATGGTGAGAAATGTGGATGAGCAGAAGGAGCATCAGATAATGAGCTGTCTCTTATGCCATATGTTGTATAACACAATATCCAGGTGCCGCAGGTAGGCTAAGGGCCTCCTTTGCGACGGCCCTTCCCAGTTCTTTTCACTTGTGCTTCATGTTTGTTTTTTTTTTAACTGGACGTTCTGTCATTTAGTCAATATGATGTGTTAGCCAGATTGTGTGTCTAGCTCTGTAGCATCTTTCTAGATGTATCAAGACCAGTGACTTTACCTACATCTGTTAACTGGCATGATCATATATCTGTGTTTATTTTCAAATCCATGGAAAGTACATGGAGAAACACTGTAATTTCATTTCTCCAAGAGAATCTTTTCCAGCAGCTGATGAAACCCAAGCTCGTGCCAGATGAAAAGCTCTTGTGTTATCATTTTCAGTTAATTAAAAAAATAAACCCCAAATCCCTTACAGCGGCAGTTTTATAAATACTATGTGTGTGCATGCGTGTGTGTGCGCATGCCTACACTAGTGCTTCACTCTTGTGTTGACAGCTTGTGCCTTTGACAGCAGGATGGGCATTATCATACACTTTCAGGTACAGGACTCAAAGATGCAGGGGATGAATGGATGATTTTGTTTTGTTTTGTTTTTCTTGTGTTTTTTTTTTTTTTTAAATACATCTTACTGCAGCTAAAACAGACCCAAAATATAGTAAAAACTTCAGTGTTTGCATCAAAATGGTAAATTTTTGTTGATTTTTTTTTTTTTAAGAAAACATGCTGAAGGTTCAATTTTATTTTTTGGTAGGCAAACAAAACATTTTTCTGGCAATTTGATACTTCAGTAAAATGAACAGTAACTTGATTAAATGTGCCAAATTTGTGCGTACTAAAAGGCAGGAAGATGGGTTTGCTTGCATAGAAAGGTGCACTGGCAGCTGGGGCTGAACTACATCTTGGCACTCACATCTATCTATTAAGCACAGATCCGAGTAAACTGAAGGATTATTATCTTTCCAAAATCTTGGACAGCTTCAACGGTGAGTTGGATTTCTTTTGTTTTCATTTTAAGAAGGCAAAATTAATTTAGTTTGGGTGAAAACTGTTAAGCTGACAGCCCCGGAAAACCGCAGTCCCTTTGTTCAGCCACAAAGCAAGTGCTGCCTTGGACCATGGCTGGGTCAAATTCCCCAGTGCTGCTCTCTAGCTGTCCGTTTTGGTCCAGTCAGAGGATCAAAACTGAAGTTCAGCATCTTTCTGTTCAGCTTTATTTTTTTGGCCAGCATTGTCAGATTGCCAACAAGGGGCTGAATGATTTTGGATGGCTTCTTCTGTAATCTGTTTAGGTTAAGCCAACAGAAGTCCCTGTGATCTTTTTGTTTGAAGTGACAAATAATACTGTGGCAAACTCACTCACTTACCAGGACAGTCTTGATCAATTCATTTCACGTGAGCAGCCATCAAATGGGAATGGTTTTTGTTCATTATCCAGAATGGATTCAGCCTGGTGAATCAGTGACCTGGTGGGAGGACATACTGTATTCCATTACCAGCCCTCCGAATCATTCAATCACCCCATGCGGTTTTTCAGTACTCCACTTGCATTACACAAGCCCTGTGTTTTCAGGCTCTGCATTCTTTGCCTGGTTTAGAGGCCCTTTGGAAAATTGCACGTGGGCTTTTGCATTAAGCTCATCTAGAAGTCAAAGACTGTGAACTGCAGACACTTCCTTTCAGACTGGAGGAAGCTGGGACAGAGGGACTATGTATGACAGTGGCACAGAGGTTGTGGTAGTGCCTACAAGGATGTGTAATAACTTTAGCAGGGACTAAGCTTTTTGGCAGGATGTTGTATTTAAGAAAAGAGATACTGGTTTTAAACGTTATGCAGACTTTGTGTTTTCACATTTGTATGTATGTCTTCTTCCCTTTTTCCTAAGATTTAAAGAATAACTGTCTTTTAATCATATTCTTTAGAAAAAAAAATCTTTGATTTCTGTCTATAGAGCACTTTGTCGAAAAAGTATATATTTGTACTGGAAGCTGTTTTTCACTCTTTGTGCTGGTTATTTTTTAATTGCACATTACTCAGGTTATAGAGTGAAACTTGGCCAGGTAGTTCCAACTTCCTGTTTCTTGCTCACTTCGCTAACAGTTCTTTCATCGTCTAATACTGTACAGTGTTTGGGTTGGAAGCCCTTCAGGGATTTATTTATATTGAACAACCCTTTTTTTTTTTTTTTTTTACTTAAGAAAATACCCGAGAACAAATAATGAGTTCTAGTGATGTTAGATTGTAGTCAATAATGTTGTGCTTTCGCCAACTGTCCAGTATCATGCTTAAGGTGGCTGACTTGTAGGTGAAATTAAAATGGAAAAATGAAAATGTACTCCAGCCAAGTTATTTTTCCCTGTTTCATTTATCTTTTCAGGACACCTTAATTAGCTAGAAAGAAAGCAACTACTGCAGAGCTTTGACTTTGAGCACAATAGAGAGAGAACGAGAAAGTGTGACTGTCAGTGTTTGGTGACTTATGCTCATGCTTGCTACTTTGACTTCCTTCTTGTCCCAAGGCCCAGACAGTCAAAATAGCTCAGAGTTACATTTTCAGTTTCTCAGCCTGAGAACCAAATGACATTAATAGTCAGGCATCTAATGTGCAAAATTCTTTAGGTAAATATAGTATCTCATACCTCGGCAATATTTGAACTCTCTTGAAAGTTTTGTCTCTCATCTTTACTCAGTGATTAAAAGGAGTCTTTTCATATTTCAGAAAGATTTGCTGATCTGCACAGGGTGCTGTAAGATGCTTTATTAAGAAAAACTTTTTTTTAATGCCCTTGCATGCTTTAACATTATTTCTTTGTGAACCAGAGCAAAGATCAGCAGGACTGGAGTTCCAGTACAGGGTGCTTGCAATATGGCTGGTTTTCCAATCCAACCTTTAAGTTGTGGGTTGTTTGGGTTTTTTTCTTCTAAAAATTTACTTAATTCACAAACCGCTTTGACTCTAAAAATGTGCTAAGCCAACAGGGGACCAGTGCATCATTCTCAGTACTCAGAATTTCTTGTGGGATAGCAGTTGTAGGGAATTGGTGAGTTACCAAATAGGTCTAGTGACTCTGCTTCTGAGGACCACTTTGTATGAAGCCCAGCTGAAAAGCCACCAGAACAAACCAGTAGCACCAAAAGAACTTTCTGCATTAAATACTTATGTTCTCTTCTGCTTCCTCAAATGTGAGAGATCAGATCTGGTAAACAGTCTTGGTGTGTGTGGACAGGGTTAGATAGCTACTGCTGTACAACAGTATGTAGTAAACAATGTGTATTGAAGAGCATGTATTTGGATGAATAATGGTATATGGATACATGTAGGTACGAGAGTGATTATTGCTTTGTAGTTGTACAGTTTGAAGGGCCTCGGGTGGATTTGATTCCACACATGGCTGCGTGTGTGGAAGGGATATACATGAAGTTATCATGCTACTTGGTTTATTGAGCCCCTTATCCCAGTGTCTGAAACTGTGATTTGTTATGCTGTGATATGATCTGAAATAGAACCACAACTCACTGTAGCGGGTTCTTTCAATCCCCTGGGAATGTTTTTCTGGCTTAAATGCATGAAACTGAAATGTGTAATGCAGAGCTGCAGCTTATAGATCATCACTGACTCCGTTTGTGGGAATGAATGAATACCTCATGTTTGATGTGCTACAGGAGAGTTCACAGATGACTTCTTATGTTACAGTACTATATTTTTCATGCTTTTTCAGCTTCGTGTGTTTTGCTTTTTCTTCTGTGTGTAGAATAGGGTGGTATTATCTTGGGTTTTTCAATATAGAAATGGAATGTGAAAAGATTTCTCCCTGCTGACTCTTTAATGGTTTCAGAGACTTCTTTTCAGTAAAATTTTACTTAAGTCTGAAAAAGACAGGTGATTGTTTCTATACCCATCCACACATTTCTCAGCTATAAAACTTCTTTGTTTAACTCGTATTCTTCCTGAATGATTTGTTGTTTTAATTTTCTCACTTACCTACCCCTTTTTACAGTTCTTTTGACAGCTTTAATCTCTGGACACAGGTCTGCAAAGGTAACTTCTCACAGTCTAGTCTAATGATTGCATGATAGGTGGAAGGGTTCATCTCCGTATTGTTGATTGCAGGTGGTCACAGATATATAGAACTTTATTACTGATTCTGTCTTCCTTTACAATCCAGATTTTTACCTGGAAATACCAAAGTCCCTACAGGTGGATAAATTCCACTCAAAAAACCCCCCATAAATTTGCTTAATAAAGAAAGCAGACTCACCCTTATACTAGCTGCCCTGCTAATATTCTGGTTCTATTGCATCTCATCTCTGGATTTTATTTATTTATCCTGTTTTAGCTTAGCAGAGGATGAGGTGTCCAAGGCTGAAAGAGACCTCCTGAGTCACAGAGTACAGCGTTTCTGTAATTGCAGGAAATTATGTTGTAGGATTCCCTTCATAAATTTATCAGTCTCTGTCTCAAAATCAAACAGCTTTTGTGCCTGTTGTTTCCTATTGGGAAGCCATTCAAGAACCTCACTCCTCTGATGTTTAGAAGTCTGCTTCTAATTTCCAAACTAAATTTGTTCGTAGCCAGTTCGTGCCCATTTGGTTTTGTGCCAACACTGGTCTTTAGTAGTTCTTTGCCTTTCTTAAAGTCCTCCTGTGATCTGAGGGGATTCTTGACTTGCTCTCCTTCTGCTTTTCCCCAAGAAGGGAAGATAATTAAAATTGTGCTTCTCTTTGCAATGTTCTTCATCAGTGTAGTTATGCCTCAGTTTGATAAATTCTTTAGTCCTGAGAGATTTTTGGTTTTTCCAGTCAGTTCTCAGACAGACAGAAGAAAGAAAAGGTGGCTATTCACATTTTACTAGATAGGCAGAGAATATGTCTAACTTTCTGATAACTCTGGGGTCAGGAAGGTGAGATGGGGAGAAGGTGAAAGGAGAAAGTGGCCTGCATGTTTTTTGCATCTGTAAAAAGCTTTCACTGGGGACTTTGTGAAGAATGGCTTGGGTCTGAGGATCTGGTGCCTGGGATAGGCAAAGGCGTTGATCCAGTCCAGCTCTCCCATCCCTCTGTAAAACCTGCTTGAAATGAGCCAGCTGATAAAACTTTTGGAGGGAATGCAGCTCACAAATGAGTTTTTGAGGGCAACTTTCCAGCTGTTTCCTCAGAAGGAATGAGGCAAGCGGCTCCCAGAGCCCCAGACGAATGCCTGGGATCTTTCTTCTTTGGAGTGTGTGGAGAGTCCCTGAGAAGAGCTGAGAGTCCGGGGGTTGATGAAGCCAAAGGCCTGTAGTGGGAACCTCCTGCTGTCAGGATCCCACGCTAAGCTGCAGTTGAGGGCGGGCATGGAGGGGAGAGAGAGAGCTAAGTAAGGTCTGCTGTGACCTTCGTATGTTCCCATGCTGCTTCCCTCTCTGGGCAGTGCTCAATGGCATCATTTACAAGATTCCTCAAGCACCCTTAAACTCGGTAGAAAAAAGTGTGTGTCCATTCAGCGTGCTACTGTACTTTATACTATACTTATCAGCATCCTGCTGATCTTAAAATGATATGGTTGAGGTTGGAAGTCTCTTATAAGACAGCTTTTTATTTAACAGAGTGTATCAAAACTGGGACTTTTTGCAGGGAAGTACCAGACTCAATCAAACTGTCTGAGGTTTAGGTGGAATTTTGAGGCAGGAGGACAAATGGTGAGAGGGCCAAAACAAAAGAGCTGGTTCCTGGATTAGAGCAGATGATGTACGAATAGTGGGACTTCTGTTTCGATCCATCAGCTTAAAGTGAATATGGTGGTTCTGAGCTCTTCTGAAGTTGGTGTCTGTATTTTTCTGTGTATGTTGAGTTATTTTTGATTAACAAAGAAATTAAACCACTTTATTTTCTTTTTTTTAATATTTTTTTCCCCTGTGATGCAAAGGCAGGGGAAAAAAAAAAAACATTTCTCGCACAGCTCTAGGTGTGAGCTGCACTCACTGGGAAAGAGTCAGCTGCACTCTGGGAAAAAGATATTGCAATATATTTTTAAAATTCAGCAGGACTGTATCTAGTATAGCTATACCCAAGCAGTTTTTCCTCTCTACCCTTTTTTATTGTCTCCAGTGCTTCTGTGGTTAAGGGTATGCACACGGAGATACGGCGGCTTGCTGCCTCATGCATTGCTTGTATTTCCTCTCTGCTGGGAGTTTACCAAGTGAGATAGCTCTGGAATCCTCCTGGAATGAAGGTGCCTGGGACTGGTGCAAAATAATATTTCAGACTTGTTTGCTGATCAGTAATTTAAGGTAACTGTCATTTCTCTCCTTCAACAGATCTGTTCAAACAGTCTTAATCATTCATTGCACGAGATGCTGATGCTCTGATGACCATAAGTAAATATGTTTTAAATTGCCTTTGTCGGACTATATGCAAAGAAGCAGAACCAGTCTCTTTCTTTTCTCTTCCATCCTAATGATGTCCAGCAGGAAGAGTCTAAGTTTACAGGTAAAGTATGTCTCTAGTCAGTGCCAGCATAGACTGAGTAGAGCTAGCTGGAGGTGCACTGCACCTAGTAGATTTTTCATAGCCCAGCCTATTCTTCTGTTTTAGGACGAGTCCTTGTAGTCACTCATTGGTTCTTTCTTCATTTATAAAATATGAATGGTAATGATCAGCCCTCCTTATGTAAGAAAATAGGCTGGTTGGAAGTCTTTCCATTTTTGGACTCGGATTATATCCTTATCCTCTGACTGCATTTTGTGGTGGTCTCCCAAGATGCAGGAGAAGTGACATTAATTGTACTATACCTATACTTCTGTCATTGGAAATATGTGACAGAATCACGAGAGGATGCCTGACTGGGCTCCCTGTGTTACCCAGGCACTCCTCCCGTGGAGGTAATGCAAGTTCCATGCAGCCCCCATGGTTCAGTCCAGACGGCACAGTGAGGACTCTCTGAGCTCTGTGTGCAGATGCTAAAGGAGTTCTCAGGACACTAAAAAAGAGGAGAGTCCCTGTGCTGTTGGTGCTTGGTTGGTACTCACAAGGACTTAGGAGGCTGAAGTTCAGCCACCCACCCAAATGCAGGACTCTTCCTGGGGACTCTAATCAAACATCAATAAACAATCCCTTACTGTTCTCTCTTTTTGGCTCCTCACTTATTGCACAGAAACTGAAAGAGCGGGTCATGACAAGCAAAGGTTGCTCTCTGAGTCCTGCTTGTAATTCTTGTTAGGGTTCCTTGGTCAGGATTAGTTGTACTTTCTCCCTCCAGAATCCTAGGGAGAGGGTTCATACAGGACAGTAGAGCCAGAAATAAATGTGCTTTTAAAAGGCAATATAATGTCCATAGAAGGAAACAAATGGCTGGATTCAGCTTGCAGGAATGCCAAAATTCTTTGCTATTACCTTCTACCCCAACACCCACCCCTCCCTGGCAAATGTGATACTGAATACATTTCATAGGTTCAAATTTTGAGGGCCTGATGCTGAGAATTCCTCCTGTGTTTTCTTTAATGTCTTAGTAAATATATACGTTTGTGATACACTGAGCAAGCAAACTGTGCATGGTGCTGTAAGGCTCACTTGCAAATGCAGTTCAGTTGTTTGTCCGCAGCTCACAGTTGCCATTCATTTGGAAGGCCAAGGCAAATGACCAAAATTATCCTTTTCCAATGGGGTAAAACTTCCAGGAAGAACAGACATACCTGAACATTCCTAGGCATACGGCAGCACTGGTGCTGGGGAAAGGGGAGTCTCTTTTCAAAAGTAATGCAATAGGTGGTTTAAGCAATGATATAAGGAAGAAGGGTAGTCTGGTTTGAGCAGAAAACAAATACTTTTTAATTAAAGAGGTCCCCATATAATGAATATTTTTTGTTGTGGTTTTTGGAGTTGTTTTTTTGTTCATTTTGGGGGGTTTTGTTTTGACCATCTAGCTCTTGATACATAGCCTTGACGTAGCCTGAGCAAGAACCGGATGGTTTGTTTTAAAAGAACAGCATCTCTATTCACCAAATCAAATTGTAAAGTTTTAAATTGAAAGGCCTAGTTAAATAGTCAAAAGAGAGTATTATGAAAGTTTCATTGTTAAAGAGGCTTTCAGTCACAATGATGTTTTTAGTAGCACTGGTTTTTAGACTGGGTTGTTTGTTGTTGGTTTTTTTTTTTGGCGCTCTCAGATTTAGTTTCCAGGTGATTTTTGTCCCTCTGTTCAATGTGTATCTTTCCATTCTGAATAAGGACCTTTTGCTAAAATGTTTTTTCTGTGCCCCTCTTGTTATCTTTCCCCATTGTGTTTTTGAGATATATTCGTGGGACCTTTGTGCACAGCTGACTGCTTGGTCCAAAGGCATTTAGTGTTTGTAATGTAAAAGGCAGGACTGTCCTTGACTTATTGACAGCAGTCAGTGCCAAGTCTGGAGTCAGAATGTCCGCAGCTGTTATCAGGTGTGGAGGCAGGAAAAAATTTCTTGGTGGATCTTATGCAGGACTTTATTTAATGTGTGCTTTATAAAGATTATTCCTCTTAAACACAATTGAATTTCACAGTTAGATGGGAAATGGACTGGATCTATTCATGGTGGCTAAGGAAAAAATTGGCAGTCAAACAAAGCTGGCAAAAGTCTGGTTCTACTGATACACTTCAGAGCTTTGCCACTGACTTTGTTCTGACTATTTGCTATGCAAGATTGAAGTTTACCTGTCTCAAGATTATCTTCTTGATCAACGTTGTGAGTTTGACATTCAGACCTTGCTTTTGCTTGAACATATTTCTACAAGGAACCCTGAGCTTGCAGGATGTGCTTAATACATAAGACAAAGATCCAGAGTATACATACGCAGCACTGTTAGGTTATGAAACACTTTAGCCTGGGCACTATTCTGATTTTTCTTGTGAAGTAGGAATATTGGTAATTCTGGAAACGAACATGTTGCCATTTCAACATTGTGCAGATGGGTACAATTTCCTTAATTAAGTTCTCTCATAATCAGCATGTAGTTCTGCCTCTGATCTTTTTTTACTCATTACCAAGTCTTAATTTGTAGAGAGTTTCCTTTTTAAGTGGTTTTAAATGGAGTTCAGCTTTCCTGAGGCAGGCTGCAGTGCCACTTTCCGGGCAATGTTTACTGGGTCTTTTCTTTATCAACATGAACTATGCCCTGCCCAACCTGTCTGAACACAGTCCGGTTCTGGGTGTGTTCTGTAACCACAGAAGTGAAAATTGATGGTACTTTTACCCTTTCTTACAAATGAGTACATATCTCTTAGCGGCATCTCTGGGCCCAACCTGAAAAAAATAAATCTGTCTTATCCCAGTTCCTTTGCACAGCCCCACAGCAGCTCTTCTTCTTTCCCTCTTGTTTCAACTTCAAACATAATTATAATTTAATTATGAACACGTTCTCTTATGCAGACAGAGATCATGATGAGTAACAGATAGTACTCCGGTCTTACCTTTCCAATGCAACTTGCAGAAGAAACTATGCATTACTGCACTCTCCAGTCATTCTTCAAGAGAATAGCAGAGGGACTTGGGAATCCTGACTTCCTGACTGTATTCTGGGCTTTGGGGTAGGGAAAGAGGGAATATAGTTTACCAGTTAGAGCAGAGGGTGGGTTACTCGGATTTCTGGTTCATTAAGTATATCCTCTCTGCTTGTCTGTGTGGTATGGAAGAGCAGAGTGTGATTCTGAAGACTGACTTGTTGCCTGACTTTGGTGAATCACCTAACTATTCTGGGTGGGATCCAAACCTCATCAGAGTCGGTGCCAGCACCCTTATTTTGGCTTCTCTAAAAGTCTATTCTTTCTCAGTCAGTGAGATTGATTTCTATGTAATCACCTTTTGGGGGCTAGATTTTTATCAGTTGGTCATCTTGGCCCTGCATGTCACAGATGCATGTGATATTTTCTAAAATTTGACAGTCTGCTAACATTTGTTTCTCTGCCTTTTCTTTCTGGCCCTGCAAGAGTGGGTGGGCTTAAACTGGTGGACCCAATCCATCAAATTAGGCAGAGTTCCTAGGATGAAAGAAATATAACGCAGCAATAGAAATGGTGAATGAGTTTGAAAGCTCCGTTCCTAATTAAAAGGGATGAAATCCATCTCTTACATTCTTTTATGTGATGGCAAGATTGTGTGTTTAGGTTAGGAGATTAAAATTGTTCCACGGAAAACTTTAGTCATCCTCACTTTTATCTTGAATGGATGCACATATGCACATGCACATATACACAAAAGCTCTCCCTCCTTACAGTTCTTGTACAATTACCTAACCTCTTCAAATCATGCTATACAGGAATGTGTTTCTCCTACCTTTCCCTGCCTGCCTTACCTAGAACTTAAGCAGATGAGTTGTCCAAAATGAAACTTTTAGGGTACTTGAAATATACTCCTTGTTTTTTGATATCTTTAAAAAACAAACAAAACAAACAAAACAAACAAGAAAAGCTTCCATAAACCCCAGCGTCTCAGTGTTACTTTTTCCTCCTTCGCTTTTTATTTTTCATCTGTCAGGTTGATGGAATTGGTGCACAGAGTATGTAGAAGTGACCTAGGCAGACCTTTCACTTCTCCATTGGCTTCATATATTCCTGTTCCCACGGATTTAAGTTTCATTTAAAGTGTCCTCACCTTCTCTGTTCCTTCCAAAAATCTTGAACTAGATTTTTCCCTTGTCATGTCACAGACATCATCTTGCCTCTATGGCATTTTTGTCCTCTGCTGAAGTTTCACAGGTGTCAGATTCCCTTCCAGGTAGTGGAAGAAGGGTCTCTGAGAGCTCTACCTCTGAGCAGTACCACAGCCTTCTCAGATAACTCTGCTTGTCTGAATTTTACAGCCTTAAAATACGTATTCATCTTATGCATGTTTTTCCCTGGGCTGTTATCTCTTGAGTTCCATATTCATCTGGTCCTGACTAACTGACTCACTACCTTACGGTTTGTCTTTTGTCTTTGGTGTCTTCTCTACTTTCAGCTGTCTGTTCTGTTACAGGGGTTGTCTTTCATCTGAACTTGAAAATCTACTGGTATTTACTTTTCCATATTTAACCTTCTGATTGGGCCCTCTTGAAATATTTGTCCTCCCAGAATTTTGGGCTCTAGTTAGTCTACCATTATTATCTTTCTTCTTTTTCTTCCCCATTTGAAGTTTTTCCCAGCTTATGCTTATCTGTTTGTGCATTCCAGCTTACTATCTCACCCTTCCATGTAGAGGAATAGTATTGATTTTCCAGAAGTTCATTATTCCACAGGAAGAAAATACTCCTTCACACATCACCTTTTGAGACAGTCTTCTCGTAATGTCATTTCTTAGTTCTAAGGCAGTCTGTGATACAATAGTTGAGAAAAATCACAGCTTTGATGTCCCACCACGAATGAATTTGAATAAAAAAGAGCTTCTGAGGGCATCACTTGAGTGGATGATTGAGCTTGATGATTTAAACAGGCACTTGCTCTAGTGAACAGTGCTATAACATAAACAGTAATCTTACCCTTGGCCATTAACTTTTCATCCTGAAGTACTTTACAAGCAACCAGTTAAGTTGGTGACACAGCACTTCTCTGTGAAGTTATATTACTGCCACTGTACAGAAGCAATACAAATTGATTCTGTGCCATGACAGGTACAGTACTGAATACCTTACAGTCTCCTTTTCTTCCATCTCTAATCATTAGTATACATGTTACCTGATGATCTAATGAAGTTATGGAAAGCAACAGTCAGTTACCAGTGTAGTATTTTTGCACCACTGTTTAGGAAAGGAAATGCATGATGCCCAGAGGCAGACCTAAGCTTAGTTTAGTCTGGGGAGCTTAGAAATCGGTGGCAGTAAAGCTGCAGTGTCTTGAACTTGGGAACATGTTTGCCACCTGGGTAAGTAACCCGATTCTAAGCAGGCTTAGCTTCTACAGAAGGCTCTGCTATGATCCCTTAGTGCTGTTTTACTGAAGTTAAAGTTAGAAGGCCATGGCTTTATGTGCCACAATCAGACCTTTCATTAAAGCTAGAAATAACCATAATTTGTCATATAGACAAGTAGGTTTAAAAATACCTTACTGTCTTTTTTAGGGGACATATTTCATATGTCTGTCTTCATATTTCCTTGCTTTTACTCTGCATGAAGAGTCTCTTGTTCTTCCTGTTCCTCTGTGTACCCTTCAGAGACATGAAGGGCTATGGTCAACTGTGGCATAACTCCTCTGCATTAGCCTAGTTAGCATTCACCAACACTAACCCCTTCATCTAATGACTCAAGCTGTCTCAGCTTCTTTGTTGACATAGCAGGAAATTTTTAGGGTACATAAAATACACTCCTTGGGTTTTGAGATCTTTAAAAAAAAAATCCAGAAAAGCTTCCATAAACTCCAGTGTCTCCGTGTTACTTTTTCCTCCTTCACTTTTTTATTTTCGTTTGTCACGTTGATGGAATTGGTGCACAGAGTATGTAGAAGTGACCTAGGCAGGAGGGTTAGAAGTAAGTCACTAGAGGTTGGCAGAACAAAGGAGCGTTCTGCGTAAACTCCGTGGTCTAAACTGAAAGACTGGCAATTGGAAAGCAAAAGATGACATAACCAATCTGCTTGTTTGGTTCCAGCTGTACAATTAAAAATCATAGTAATACAGATACTATTGTCCTGCAAATAGAGAATCCAAAATCAATAGCGGTAAAGCTGAAAGAGCACAGACATGAGCACAGACATAAATGCCCAACCAGTCCTATGGTCACTGTGAAGTAACACTGGTGTTACTACTGGACAAACGTCACACTGAAATCCTAACAATGGTAACAAAAAAAATCAACTGCATATCTTTTTGGTAATCTTGGTCCATATAGGTGGTTCTTCAGGAAGTAGAATCTAGGATGTGCTCAGTTGCATGTTAAACCTCAGTTGGTTTAACTAAATCCTCAGTTGAGTTGTCTTAGACTGATAGAATTATAGAATCATAGAATCTTCATGGTTGGAAAGGACCTTTAAGATCACCGAGTCCAACCAAACAACCTACAATCTCTGCCACTCGAGCATGCCCTGAAGTGCCAAATCTAGACGTTTCTTAAATACCTCTAGGGATGGTGACTCAGCCACCTCCCTGGGCAGGCTGTTCCGGTGCCTGACCACTCTTTCAGTAAAGTAATTCTTCCTAATATCTAACCTAAACCTCCCCTGCTGCAACTTCAGACCATTTCCTCTGGTCCTGTCATTATTTACTTGAGAGAAGAGGCCAACGCCCACCTCTCTACAGCCTGCTTTCAGGTAGTTGTAGAGGGCAGTGAGGTCCCCCCTCAGCCTCCTCTTCTCCAAACTAAACATGCCGAGTTCCCTCAGCCTCTCCTCATGTGACCTGGTCTCCAGACCCCTCACCAGCCTGGTAGGTCTCCTCTGGACACACTCCAGCACTTCAATGTCCCTCTTGTACAGAGGGGCCCAGAACTGAACACAGCACTGGAGGTGAGGCCTCACCAGTGCTGAGTACAGAGGCACCATCACTTCCCTGCTCCTGCTGGCCACGCTATTCCTGATACAAGCCAGAATGCTGTTGGCTGCCTTGGCCACGTGGGCACACTGCTGGCTCATGTTAAGCTGGCCGTCCACCAGCACCCCCAGGTCCTTTTCTGCTGCACAGCTTTCTAGCCGCTTGTCCCCAGGGCTGTAGTGTTGCTTGGGGCTGTTGTGACCGAAATGCAGGACCCGGCACTTGGCCTTATTAAACCTCATACAGTTGGCCTTGGCCCATCGATCCAGCCTGTCCAGGTCCCTCTGTAGAGCCTTCCTACCCTCAAGCAGATCAACACTTGCACCTAGTTTGGTGTCGTCTGCAAACTTACTGAGGGTGCACTCAATCCCCTTATCCAGATCATTGATAAAGGTATTAAACAAAACCGTCCCCAAAACTGAGCCCTGAGGGACACCACTGGTGACCGGCTGCCAAGAGGATTTCACCCCATTAATCACAACTCTCTGGGCACGGCCATCCAGCCAGTTTTTAACCCAGTGAAGAGTACACTTGTCTATGCCATGATTCGCCAGCTTCTCCAGGGGAGTGCTGTGGGGGACAGTGTCAAAGGCCTTACCAAAGTCCAGATAGACAACATCCACAGCCTTCCCTGCATCCAGAAGGCGGGTCACATGGTCATAGAAAGAGATCAGGTTGGTTAAGCAGGACCTCCCTTTCCTAAACCCATGCTGGCTGGCCCTCATCCCTTGGCTGCCCTGCACTTGCCGTGAGAGCTCACTCAAGATGATCCTCTCCATGATCTTTCCTGGTACTGAGGTCAGGCTGACAGGCCTGTAGTTCCCCGGATCCTCCTTCCGACCCTTCTTGTAGATGGGCGTCACGTTAGCCACCCTCCAGTCATCTGGTACCTGCCCTGTTGACCAGGATTGTTGATAAACGATGGAGAGAGGCTTGGTGAGCTCTCCCGCCAGCTCCCTGAGTACTCTTGGGTGAATCCCATCCGGCCCCATAGACTTATGTGTGTCTAGGCGCAGAAGCAGATCATTGACTACTTCCTCCTGGATTATGGATGGGTTGTTCCGCTCTCCATCCTTATCTTCCAGCTCAGGAGGCTGAGTACCCTGGGGATAGCTGGTCTGACTATTGAAGACGGAGGCAAAGAAGGCATTAAGTATCTCAGCCTTCTCTTCGTCATTGGTTGCAACTTTCCCCCCTGCATCCAGTAAGGGATGGAGATTCTCCTTGGCTTTCTTTTTGTTGATGTATTTATAAAAGCTTTTTTTGTTGTCCTTAATGTTAGTGGCCAAGTTGAGCTCCAGCTGGGCTTTTGCCTTCCTAATTTTCTCTCTGTATAACCTAACGAGATCTCTGTACTCCTCCTGAGTTGCCTGTCCCTTCTTCCAAAGGTGGTAAACCCTCCTTTTATTCTTAAGTCCCATCAGACGTTCTTTATTCATCCAGACTGGCCATTTTCCCCGCCCTTTAGACTTGCGACACTTGGGGATAGCCTGCTCCTGGGCCTTTAAGATTTCCTTCTTGAAAAGCATCCAGCCTTCCTGGACCCCTTTGCCCTTCAGGACTGTCTCCCAAGGGACTCTCTCAACCAGTGTCCTGAACAAGCCAAAGTCCACCCTCCATAAGTTCAAGGTGGAGGTTTTGCTAACCCCCCTCCTTACATCGCTACGAATTGAAAACTTGACCATTTCATGATTGCTAAACCCAAGACGACCTGTGACCACCACATCTCCCACTAGTCCTTCTCTGTTTGTCAACAGTAGGTCTAGCCAGGCACCTCCCCTGGTAGGCTCCCCCACCAGTTGTGTCAGGAAGTTATCTTCCATGCACTCGAGGAACCTCCTAGCCTGACTGCTCTCTGCTGTGTTATATCTCCAGCAGATTCCCGGCTGGCTGAAGTCTTGCAATCGCCAGCCCTTGTTCTGGTTAGGGACTTCAGACAATATTTCATCTGTCTCCTCATCCTGGCCGGGTGGTCTGTAGCATACTCCCAGCACAACATCTCCCTTATTTCCCTTCCCCTTCAACCTTACCCATCAACACTCGACTTTATCATCACTGGAATCTAGCTCTATACAATCAAAACACTCCCTAATGTACAGAGCCACACCCCCACCTCTTCTTCCTTGCCTGTCCCTTCTGAAGAGCTTATAGCCATTCATCGCAGCATTCCAGTCGTGACAGTCATCCCACCACGTTTCCGTGATGGCAAATACATCATAGCTGTCCTGCTGCACAGTGGCTTCCAGCTCATCCCGTTTGTTGCCCATGCTATGTGCATTCATGTAGATGCACTTGAGCTGGGCTATCAATTTCGTCCCTATCCTTGGCCCTTTATCCCTAGGCTCATTACTAGTGTGCCTGGTTTTATCGCTTTCCCCCTTTTATACTAGTTTAAAGCCCTGTCCATGAGCCTTGCTAACTCTTGGCCTAGTACCCTTTTCCCCTTTTGGGATAGGGTTTTCCCATTCTTAGCAAGCAGGCCTGGTGTCCTGCAGATCAAACTATGATCACTGAACCCAAAGCCCTGCTTGTAGCACCAGTTTCGGAGCCAGGTGTTGATCCGTCCGATTTTCTTGTTCATCCATTCAGCAGTCCCCAAAACTGGAAGGGCAGAGGAGAACACAATTTGTGCTCCCAAACCCTTGACAAGCCATCTCAAGGCCCTGAAATCTTTCTTCATTGCCCTCAGACTTCTACTCTCCAGCTCCTCACTGTCTGTCTGTAAGATCAAAAGAGGGTAATAATCTGAGGGCCGTATCAGGCCAGGAAGCTTCCTGGCTATATCCTTAACATGGGCCCCAGGGAGGCAGCAGACCCCTCTGTGGGAAGGGTCCGGCCTGCATATGGGACCCTCAGTTCCCCTCAGAATGGACCCCCCTATGACTATTGCCCTCTTCCTGCCCTCCCTGCTCTTCACAGAAGCAGTCTTAGTGCGTGGAGCTGGCTGTTTTGGTGACTCCCTGGATGGGGCTTTATCAGTATCCTTAGTTCCCTCATCATCTATCTCTAGAGGCCCATATCTGTTCTGTACAGGCACCTGGGGGGGCATGGGGGGTCTGGAGGGGGGTCTCCTGCTGCCACGAGCAGGTACCTGCTTCCATTCCCCCCCCATCCTCTCCTAGCTCCCCTCCTCCTGCCTGGTGACAAGAGGGCAGGGGATCCTCTACCTCTCGTGGAGCCTCCTCCTGCTGCTTTTTCCCCAAGGATGGCAGGGCGTGGCTCCACCAATCAATCTCCCTTTCACACTCCCGAATGCTCCTCAGTCTTTCCACTTCGTCCTTAAGCTCAGCCACGAGGCTGAGCAGATCATTTACCTGGTTGCAGCGCACACAGGTACTGTGTCTTTGCTGTCCTCCTGCCAGAGTGACAGATGTTCCATGTCTCTTCGTCATGTCCAACCCCCCAGCTTCTCTTCTCTTTCTCTTCTTCCTCCTTCCCTCTCTCCCCTATGATAGCAAAGATCATGAACAGCATATAACTGAACTGAGTGAAAGTGAAACAGTTTAAGCAGTGCGCAATCTCTCTTACCTAAATAATGAAGGGTACTTTTAGAACTGGCTGGTCTGCAAACATCCCCTTGATCCTGAAACCTCTTGTCTTTATACAGGACTTTAAATTCTTGGATGTTTTGTTATGTTGTTTGTCCATGATTCTTGCAGTACTCACCAGTAACAGTGAAAATTTTGACCATCACCTTTACATTGTGCCTCTAAACACAAAGATCTTAGAAAAGGCTGCAACTTCACACTTTTCACAGTAAGAACACCCTAATTATGTTTATTTTTATATGGCTTTCATATCTTCTCCACTGAAGCTGTTCCAAAGCTGCCATCCTCTGTAGAAGTGGCATGGAAGTGATGACATGCCAGGGAGGCAGGCATTAAAAATAGCATGACCCAGGGATCATTCCCCTTCTCCTGTGGCATCTGAGCTTGAAAAATTGTCTGGATTCCTTGCAGTCCACAGGCTTCGGAATAAAAGGGAGTTGTCCTCTTTAACAGGGGTTTGCTCAGAGGACAGAGCAAATAGAAATGATGCTTGTGTGATTGAGACCAATGCATCAAGTTGAAGAATCTGATAAAACTGTTCTTGTATTTAGAGTTGCTCTCAATCCCTTGATAGTGTGTTCTTTTCCTCTCTGTGCATGTGACTAAATGTATTTAGGAAAGAATATCTGTCGTCAGTTTGCACTTTTATCTGAACATTTTGGTGGCACTTTAACCCTGATAATGAAACAGGAGTTTCCAATAGCAGACCTGTAAGACTGGCATAGGTATTATTTGATGCATTTTGTTTCTCAGTATTCAAAGCAACACATAGTGTTTCTTTTTGCTTTTAATCTAAGCCCCAAAAACACACCAAAAAAACAACCCACCGAAACTGCATGGCTGGAAACAGTGTTGATTGATGAATAACTATCATCCTTTAGCTGGTTTGACAATGAGGAGTCGTAGCTTCAGAGAAACCTTTCTTCCCAGCTTCCTCAGGCGTGCCAGGCTAATGTTAGGGTTGCCAGCCCAGGGCTTAAGACGTATCAATATTTGTCAGTGGTAGGGTTCCGTAACATTTAATTTCTGCTGGGAGTTTCTTGCCTGTTCAGGCTTGATAGAGATGACAAAGTCATTGTCTCTTCCTGCTGCAGAACATTTGTTAGCTGGAATAATTTCTTGTCACTACAAAGCAAAAACAGTTTTTTAGTTCTCTGCCTGGAATTCTGGTGGCGCCTGCTGAATGCTGCTTTAATGCCTGAGGCTCCTGTCGTTCTGTTCGTGGGTTAGAAGTTGGAGGCACAGGATATGGATGCTAGGGCACAGCTTTGGGAAACTGGAGAAGATAGGTTCTGTGGTTTTAGGGTCATTGAAAATCTTAGATTGGTAGCAGCATTGAGCAGGCAGAATAGCTGTTCATGTTTCCAATCATTTGTTTCATCAGATGGTCTAGAATGCTCTAGAAAATAGTTAATGTCTGTGAAGGAAGACACATCACAGAAAAGTACTGTTTGGGTTCCAATTGAAGCAGACAGTGGCTTAAAAGCATAAAGAAGCCATCCAAGACCCACAGCGTCACTTCAAAGCCCCTCAGTTGATGCTGTCATATACAGTGAAATGTACATAATCCTCCTCTATTTTTATCAGAAATGACTGGATTGCATTATGAATGTCAGAATTCCCAGGTTATTAATACAGTGCAGGCAAACTGGAAAAGAGCCTGAAGAAGCCTCTGTCTTCTTCCACAGTCATCAAAAGACCTCACTGTGGTTTTGACTCTGCTGGTGTTCACAGGAACACAGATTCCCAAGATTTCACTTGGAGGATGGTTGTTCTGTGATTAAAGTATCTACATACCTTTGAGGGTCTCAGTCTTCATGGTTTAAACCAATTTTGGTAAAATTGCCACTTTTGCTTCTTTAAAAAAAAAAAAAAAAAAGAAAAAAAGAAAAAAAGAAAAAAAGCTAGAGCTGTTCTGTTCCTGGAATATACTATGACTTCATGTCGGCATGAGGTGCCAACATGCACATGGAATGGAAGAGCAGCAAGAAAAATGGCTTTTGCAACTTGGGTGGTATTTTCTACATGAGAAACATCACTCTTTTCTGGCTGCCAAGTTATTGCACTCAGGCTCTAAATCTCTGATTTGTATACAGAGAAGAGGTAAGAATCGCATGTGTGCGAACTTGTGTTTCTGCCTTCGTCCTGCCTGATCAACATGTGTACGCCTGAATATGCGAACAGGCATGCAATCACACGCTTTTGTCCTGGGATACACGAACACATGCTCAAGCTCTTCATCATGGATCCGCAAGCTTCCTAGCATGATGCTGTGCATGCACGTCATTGTACAAACCCACAACCACATCCAACTCTCTCTTCTCCTAAGCAGTGGGAACAGACAGTTTTTATTTTGAGCAGAAATCATGTATCTGGGACCTTAAACATACTTTGATGTTTTTGCTGTTTTTAAAAATCCTTACTCAGCTGCTGTGTTGTGAAATGTGGCTGTGTGAGAATCTCCTGACTGTGAAATATGAGGATTTTTTTTTTTTTGCTGGTCAGCAGTGGGATTTTGTGACCTCCATTTGATATCTGTACAGTACATCTTGTATGTGTGTGTTAGTGAGACAGCACAGTGCCTCCAGGAAATGCATTCTTTTGCAGTGGGCCATATGGGTAGCTTTGCATTTTTATGATGAAGATGGGAAGATAAGGTTTGTTGCTTGCTTTTTTTCCTTTCTTAAAACTCTTTTATTGCGTTTTGTCCCTGCACGTAGTTGAGGCATCCTAAAAGCATGCCTGAGATAAAGCAGATCTTAGCCCCTTAACCAGCATTTGCAACAGACTGCTAGATTTTTTTTTTGAGGTGGCTCCCCTGTTTAGAAAGACTAGTTTTTCAGTCTTGGCTATTGTTAAAAAAATCAATAGCAAACATACCAGCCTAACCTCAACAGGTAGGGAGTTGGAGACTGAAGTAGTTTTCAACGGTTATCAAGACAACGCTAAAACAAATATAAAAAATTCCCAGTAGTCTTCTATCAGAGTGCATGCAGGCACTCGTCCTGTGTTTCTGGCATGCAGAGATCTCAGGATATCAATATGAAAATTATCAGCTTTTGATAAAGGAGTAACTTAGCTAGTTACTTCTTCCCACTCAAACGAATCGAGGTGCTGGATGGAGAGAAATGTTCATGTGCTAAGCCATTATTTTTCAATAGGAAATGGGGAGATTATGTAGCAACTTGGAGAGTCTTCCTCAAACTCAGTGGACATAATTGGTACTGTAATAGCACAGAATGCTGGTTCTGGCCTTTATCTTACAGATATTACCAACTGTTGCTTAAAGGTAGGCAAAAGGACTACTATGCAGCAGATGATATAGAGAGGGTTGCGCTATGCCAACTTTGAGAAGAAAAAATCTTTACTGCTGCTTCTAAAGACTTCTTGCCTGACAACCAGCTGCCTACCTTAAGCATACCTATGTAATTTGGAGACCATTTTATTCTTTGATCATTATTTCAGCCCCACTTCCATCCTCCTTTCTTCAAAAACATTCTCCATGAAGGAACTGCTGCCCCCAAACTAAGTCAGGCTCTCGGTCTCCCATTTGAACTTGACTGTGAGTAAGAACTAAATAAAAACCATCCTTATTTCTGTATCTTTGCTCTCCTATCCATGTCCCAAATGGTATTTTGCTTTCTTTCTCCTTACAGGAGCAGCACTTAAATCTATCTCTAGCTACCTGGAAAAATGAACTTTCTGTGGCTGCTTTTTTTTTTTTGGCTTTTTTTTTTCCTCACCAGTTTTATAAAGGGAATCTTTTTAAACTGTACATGAAGTGAACACAGAAAACTAGAACTCATAGTTCTCTAGGACATCCCTGTTTTCCTCATTGAGAGACTTTTATTACAGTTGATAATCCAGGACATTTCTCGAGACATATTCACAAGTTACTTGTACAGCCAAGTACAATGTTCTTCTCTGTGTTTTCTTTAACCCCTCCCTGGTTCCATTGTACCTTCTTCTCTGGCTGCGGTGGGGCCCCATATTTCAGGACCTTGCATTGGCAGCAACTTCAACAGAAATCAATATTAAATTGGTACAGAAACAGCAAGGTTAGAAAGTGCTGTTACAGTAGCAAAATGTAGCAGTTTAACAACTGTTGTGCCAAGAGGGACCAAATAATCATTTCAGCTGGAATCTCATCTCTAATGGAAGCCAGCGCATACTCCTCTGCATTCCTTGCACAAGTAACTTGCCAGTTACAAGAGTAACTGTCCCTGCTCTCAAATTCTGATCAACTTACATCTTGAAGAATAATGACTTTGGCAAGGAAAATAGAAAAGAATTATGCTGAGGAAAGGATGAGCTAAACTTCACGGTGTTACATCCTCTTCATCCTATACAAATCACACAGTTTAAGATTCCCATATTTCATACTTACTGGTAGAGATAGTGTTTCTCATTCTGTGTCCTGGAGCCATTCAACATAGTTCCAGTCTAAGGAAAACATCTCCCTTTTTAACCTTTTTTTTTTTTTCTTTTTTTCGAGTTAAGAAAGGTGGTGGAGAGGACATATTCTTCCCAACTCCTGTCAGAGGTTAGTTTACAATCCCGAAGGTACAAATACAGTTTATTGGAATGTGGCTTTTATAGCTTTTATGCCAGTTACAATGTCTATCTTGCATCTCTAGGTTGTCGTCTTTTCCACTGTATACCTGTCGTGCATACAGGATTTCTTTGGCCCTGGAAATACTTGTCTGTGGTGAAGATCACAGTTTGTACCAGGCAGAGTGGAGGAGCCTACTTGCTGTTTCTGAGAGGAGAAACTGCATCATCACTAAGTGAAACTTAATGGAATTCAGAAGACTCGTTCCAAAGTGCTTAGATTTGTTCAAAAGGAAAATATAGGAAGAGACTGTATCTTTCTCAGAACATTGAATAATGATTATGATTAGTCTGGAAAATTAGAATTGCCTGAACAGGTCAAAAGGAAAGCCACTGCGTTCAAGTGGTGTTGATGGGAACAAAATAATGACACGATAAAAATTAGCAGGAATTAGCTATCAACCTAATAGTTGGGTCTTAATGACTGTAGGCAATTTTAAATCAAGTTCTTGGCTCATTTATGTCTTGCATCCTATTGGAGGCCAAGGGCACCTTTGAAATACTAAGAAAAACCTGCTGAAGGCTAGCATGTTTGTTCTTCTGTGACTGAGCAAAGAATTTGGCCAGAGGCATCAAACTTGTAGCTGTTTCTTAGCTTTGTGGTAGCATAGATGTTTTCTGATTGCCTCAGTCACAAAGACTTACTAGACTGGGAGGAAAATTATATTTGAGCAGGATTCCTAAACGGTTTCCCTACAACATTTGAGAGTCACAGCTATCTAGACGTGATGAACTGCCATTTGGTAGTCTACCAGTGAACTGGATCTACCATTGAAGTGGATGTTTGCTAAGCTGAAGAAAGAAGTCTTGTAGAGAAGCCTGTTTCCTGCAGATTCAAGGTTGTGTTACATTTATACAAAGGCAGGAGATATTTTGGAAGCACTCAAGTACAATGAAATTTCTTGTACTCTGGTGGGTTGTTTGTCTCTTTGTTGGTAGTTTTTTATATTTTTTCCTTTCTTTTTTTTCTTCTTTTTCTTGAAGCTCACTGCTTCACCCCAATCCCCTGCCTCTGAAAGGAAAAAACCAAACAACTCTGGCTTGCCTGTTTGGATCTTGTTTGTCCTTTCACGTTCAGAAGCTGTAGTGCCCGATGCTAAAAGACATGCCACTTTATAACTGAGCAGTCCTACCACGCTGTTATATATATTACCGGGTGAAATTCTGTAACCTGTTTCAGTGATGGACAAATTCTGGGTTTTGGGGAAGGATACGAGCAGGTATTTTGCAGGGCAAGCTTTCATTGCTGCTGTTCAGTATAATGGAGGTCACAGGATGTGATAATTATTATCCCTTCTGGACCCTCCTGTGAAAAACTGGAAAAAAAAGACTAGTTTTCTGCATTACCCGGTTAATTTAAAGGAAACTGCTGGACCAAAAATGGGTCTGATCTTGAAAGTAGGAGACTTAAGTTCTATTTGTAGGTCTACAAGTCCTATTCTGTATAGTCTAGTTTCCCGATTTCTAATTCTGTTTCTTCATCTGTGAAATAGGGGAAAGAGAACCCTTCTAAGCCATGACCTGAGACTCAATTCACAGATGCTGGTAAAGCATTTACTGATCCTTGTGTAAGGAGGGTCAAGTGGAAAGCTTGATCCAGAATTTGAGTGGTTATCAAATATGATTTGATGAAGTGTCTTTGGCTGTTAAGAAATATCTCCTGGCCTTCTGTAGATGGGAGTCAGAAAAAAAATTAAATTATACCATCCAGTGACAGCTCTGTTTCCACCTCTATGAGAGATAGTGGGTGAGAAGTTGTTAGGTGAGATTCTGCAGTTTGTGCTGTACAAGAGCTCAAGTTTTATGATCATAATGGTCCATTCTGACCTTTGTTTTACAGGAATATCTTTCCATCTGGTGCTGGGAAATGTGGGCTGTGCATTTATCCACAAAGCGTGAAGCTTAGAGACGACTTAGCGTATGAAACAGATCATCTCCTGAACATTAATCATCTGTATTACAGTGTTTAGATTCTTGGAATGGAGGACCCTGTGGCATAAACCCTTGTGTGCGCAGATATTGTAACCAGCAAATCGCGGTGCTAGTCTGGTTTGGTGAATTCCGTTTCTAGTACTTTGTATGAATTGAATTCGTTCATCCCATTATCCACTTGTTCACCGTGATACCATTCTGAGTGGTCCAGTATTAGCAGTGTTTTGGGAAGGCGTTGCTATGTGATCATAATCAATGGGTTCAAAAGCAGACTCATCCCTCTGAGTTGAACAATGACTGTAACTGAGAACACAGAGCAAGCATAGGAGAATATTTTTAAGGTCAGAGAATTTCTGATGTTTTCTCTGAGCTTGATGCCTGGCCATAGAAGATGTTGCCAATGCAGATTTGACTAATTCTTTGTAGCTAAGCTCCAATGGGGAACAAAAGGAGAAGCTGCCACTGCTCCAAGGAACTTTCAGTATAAACAAGCTAAAGATCTGATACAGGAGAATTTGTGGGAACAGTACCAGGTTAAGAAGCAAAAGCAGGATTGGGGTTGTCTTATATGCAAGAGATGTTAACACTGTTTTACCACTTGGAGAGGGAAAGGACTAGTGTTTCATGAACCTTGTCCAAGTGGGATTTCAGACTGGACAAGGCTTTATTGTGAGTTCCCCAAACACTTTCTGTCTAAGAAGACTGTCCTGGTGCATAACTATTCCAACACACTGCTTTGGTGGAATGGAGAGTTTAGCTCCAAGGTAAACACTTGCTGGCTTCCAGTTTCCTGGGGAAAAACGTTTTTCATCCAGTACTAGATTGCAATTTACCCTTAAGTTCAGTAGGAAGGTGGAAGCGAATATTGTGTCAGTCTCATTTCGCAGGGCTGAAGGCAGACATGCCACAAATGAATCCGTACCCTATCTCCTCAAACACACAGCCCTCTCTGACTGTGGAAGCCAGGGACAAATGAAGCCTGAGTAGTCTCACTCTGGAATGTGCAACAGGGCAACGGCATGCAAACATAAGCATATCTTCATCCAGGGATAGGCTCGAGATATAATGTTGCCTCTGCTCTCTCCTTATGCTCTTTGGAAAGACTAATGTGCGCTCATCACGCAAAGATGGTGGTCAGGGATGACAGGATACAAGAAAGCAGTGAGGCTTTCTGCTTGTCTTTGAAGCTGTACCTGTTCTGCTGGTGATGTTATGTACTTGCTCTGTGCTTTCCTGGTCGTCTTAGGATGTCTGCAGCAATGAGCTTTTGTATTGCCTCAGTACCTGTCGGTGGTGGTCAATCCAGAATTTCAGTGGTTAGCATGAAAGCATGTGATACTGAAAGGCAATGAACTGCTGTAGTGCTTCTACCTGCACTCCTGTAGAAGAATCCACCAGAGGAGCATGTGTGGGATGCTGTGTGTAGGGTGTCTAGAAAGTAATTAAATAAGTAATACTTCCATTTGGAAACTTAGAGAAATACAAGTAAGGGAGACAGATGTTGTTTCTGCTAACTTTTGCTGAACAACAGTGAGTCCAACTGCAGTTTTCTTAACACCATCTGCTGTTGTCTTTTCAGAAATGAAAGGGTCCTGGGCTACAGTTGTTGTAGTGGTATAGTTGTTCCAGCACATAATATCTAACTGAGAGGAAAAAATGTTCTGGCTTACTCTGTCATTGCATGGACCTGTGATGCACCTATCTTTGCCTGTCTCTCTACTCATATGCCACCATATACTGCTGATTTTGGACAGCTTATTCTATTTGCTTTTCTCCTCTGCAAAATCTCAGTTCATAAAACAAGCTAAAGAATGTTAACAAGGGATGCTTCTCTGACAGCTGTGTGATATGCTGCTATCTTGCATGTGAGGAATATGCATGGAGTCCTCCAAAGTTTGTGTAGACGTGATCCATGTGCCTTGTGAAGACACAGGGGAATTATGTTATAAGTCTCACTTTCCAGGAAAAGTAGGATCTAAGTCCAGGCTTAACTTCTGCCTTGCTAGCTTTATGTTCCTCTTGTGGCTTTCATCCTCCTAATAACTAAAGGAGATCTTAACTGGAAGTTTTGGTCTGTCATTATTAAGCAATTCCAGGGTAGAGCTAAAGGAGCTGTAGCCTGAGAAGAAAGGGAGGAAAACAGTATCCAGCAAGTATGGCAAAATATGTTTTGGTTATAACACAATGTGTTTATTTTGTAATTGGACCAGAATACCAATAGGTGTGTTTTTGGATGTCCTCTGTTCAGACCGAGACAAACATGTCACTAATCAGAAAACACTAATAGGTGTTGTCTGTGCTATATAAAAATGCTTTTGAGTCACTCTTCTATTTACTTTGCATGAATCTAGGAATCGCAAAAATCTTTCCGTGCAATCTTACAGAAAGTTGGGGTTGGATAGTCCAGGATTAGTTGTTTAAGGAGCTGGAGAGAAGTGCACGTGGCTTTGGCACATGCATGTAAGATGTATCTTACAATGCTGCTGGCCACAGGGGAATTTCTGTGGGTAAATAAGATTTCTGTCTCAAGGGCTGTCCATATGGCCCCTTTCACCAGCACTAATTCTACTTAGATTAACTGCACAGCATGAATATGGGTCAAAGCCTGGATTGTTGGGAGAATGAGTTCCTGCTTGCAAACTGCTTCCCGCAGAAGTGCTTGTTGGCAGCTGAGATCATAGTGCTCACACTCCTCACAATAACCCACTTTGAAATGTATTTAAAGAGGGGTCTTGGCAGTCTGCTTGCTGCTTTTTCATATGAAGTGCAGGCCTTGGTTTGTAATCCCACTCAGCATGTCGAGACACTTGCTGCTGGGCCATCATCTTCTCTGACTTTATGTAGCACAAGGCAAGGCATCTGCATTTGGACCAGCAATACTAACCACTTTGGGTAGCATTTTTCCCCTCACTCTTTAGCAAGAGTAGAGGAAGTACTCTTTGAAGTACTGCATTATTTATTCTAGAAAAAACTGCTGGGATGTTTCCATGAACACTTTGCCGTGACTGCAAGTGGTGAAAAGAGGCAGAGAGATGGAAGGGGAAGAAGGGAAGGAACCGATCTCATGGTGTCCCTGGCTCACGCGTGTCCGTGGTTCCAGTGAACATTGCTTCTTGCTTTTCTTTCTCCTTTGCCTACCCTACTGGTGGCAAAGGCCCTGCATTGCAGTCAGTCAGTCCTGAATCTGCGGCTAGTTTGGTTGTCTCCTATTATGTCAGGATTCCTTATGGGTGAAATATAAAACTGAGCCATGAATGACCTGCTTCATAAAGTGGATCAAAGCTACCAGGTAACTAAACTCTTTTGGGTTCTTTTTGTTTGTTTGTTTTTGTTTAAGTCTGAAGTGATTTTCAGAGCCCAGTTTCATTCCTACTATTCACAAAGAGAGATGCCTTTGACCCAGACTTGGAGGTGCTTTAAGCACAGGCTACCCTAAGCAGTTAGAAGTATAGGTTAAAGGCTAAAACCTGCCCACACTGCAATGCGTAGAGAGGTAAGATTGTTTCAGTGCCACTAGCCCTCCCAAGTTTGTCACCAGTCTCTTTCCTTCCTCTCTGGATAGACAAATTTTTTGACAACTGACTGGAAAATGAGTATAAGTCATCACAACACAGAAGACTGCATCCCTTTAGATGCTGATGGTGGACTATGAGGACACAGTAACATAGGCATGGTTTTAATGTGAAAGTGCTTGCAGCTTGGTTAGCATAGGAGGTTTACATGCCTATTTCTGAGGCTAATACTGGGGAGACAGTGAAGCAATTCAGTGGAGCTAAGGGCCTCGTGGACAAAGGACACAAGGCAGGTGTTTGCTTCTTGCCTCTGCTACCAACTTGAGTTTGGACAACTCTCCCAATCACATTCTGCTTGCATGTACAGTGCCCCCCACTTCCACCTTTGGAGATTAAAATCATTGAGTATTTATCAAGCAGCTTAAAATTAAAGCGGGCAGAGTGAAGGTGGATGTAGTTCTAAGTAGATGGTGAATCCCTCACCTTTTTTCTGGCCTCGTGGTCTTGTGACAGTGTGAAGCTTCCCATTTTCTGCCCCCTTCCATTTGGTGACACAAGGCAGGGTGTCCACCATGGAAGTGCACAGGCTCCAATGTGCTTCGGCATCCTGCCTTCTAAGCAGTGCTCACCCAGAAGTCAACATACCTGAGGAAGTTTTGTTTACTTATTTTAGTGTACGCAGAAATTATGATAGCTGCTTGTGCTGCATGCAGTCACACTTGCAAAGGGCTTCCTGGCAGTTGTGAGAAATTGCGTATAGAGAGGCGTTCCAAAAATCTGAATGGTCTGCATGGCCTAGAAGATGAGCGGTCTTATAAAATAATGTATTTCCTATGCATGGTTGTAAAAACACTTTGTGATCATTAAAAGACAAATATTTGGGGGCTATTTTGTTTTGCTTGCTTTATGAGAGTACACTTTTTTCTGAAGACTTCTGCCGCTGTTTTGAGACCACCATACTAGGAACTTTCTTCAATATTTTCCCATCTCTTTCTCCTTATGAATGCAGGAAGCACAAAATATTCTTCTGGCATTTAAGCTGCAGTTATTTTGAATGGCTCCAAACAGAGGGAAATGTGTTTCTGCGGTAGTTGCTGCAGAGAAAGAATTTTGCTGAAATGTCTCTCCCCCACCGCCCTTTGGTGGCTGCAGAAAAGAAGCCAGTGTTTGAGGCCCCGGCTCTGTGCATCTGCTGGATCAGTTTAGGCCAATTTTCCCCCCTCCCCTTCCCCTCTTTCCATTAGCAAACTAGATATAAAACAGAAGCCATTGGATAAATAGGAAAAATGTGTAGCAGAGGAAGCCCTTGTGATTAGGGAGCTGTTAACCAGTTATTTCATGTCCGGCTTTCAGTGTATTTATAAAAATGATGCTATTCAGTGACACGTTGAATTACTATAAATGGCATTGGCTCGGTTGCTTTCTCATGGAAGCCAACTTGCACTTTATTTTTAACTTGGGCCCACTGATTATTTTTAAAGTTAGTGTACTATTTGTTAAAGTGGCAAAAGCGGCAGGCAAAGTGTGGGCAACATACATCTAATTTGCTCACACCCTGTCTTGCCAGTGCACTCCAGAGTCCTGCAGAAGCATGCTGGGAGAGAGCAGCTTGGTCAATGTCTGCCCATTCACTGCTTGGCTGTTCTGGGGAGATGGCTGATTGATGGGATTAGTGGCAGCTGCAGTATTTGGTTTTGTGATGTGGAAGCTTGTCCATTAGGAGCTGGCTAAACTAGGTGAACTCCTCCTCCCTCTTTTTTTTTTTTTTTCCATTGATCGCCAGCAGCTGTCACATCGTTACATGCATGTATAAAGTCCTTGTTGAGATTTCACTGTGTGCACATGGTTTAAATCAACGGCTTCCCAAACAGAGGGAGCAAAAGTACCAATACTCCCTACCTGCCTCCAACAATGTGCTTGTAAACTTCAGGGACAGGGAGAAAGAAAAATGCAGCTCATGCAAAAGCACCAGGGGGTTCTGAGTCTACAGTTCACGTTATGCATTGGACAGAAAGGTGAGTCTTGCATCATGGTCTACATGTGGTGAGGCTTAGGCTTCCATACATTTCTTTTGAAACAAATTTCACAGAACAGAAAATGTTCTACGTGGCATTGTGGCACCTGAGGCAGATTCTCAAAGCTGTCCTTGTCACATCGAGGCACCTGGCAGGTTTAGTCCACTTGATGAATGGTAGCTAATAACTGACACCTTCAAGTGGGGAAGGAGACTGTTGCAAGCTTGGGGCACGGCTCTTATCTCCTTTGCTCTATTTAGGGGGTAGATTGCAGCTCTCATCACACTTGCTGGAGTTTCCACATAGTCTTCAGGGCTATCAGTCTTAGTAAATGAGATACCTGTGGGACTAAAGCATTGTACAGAACTGCCTTAAAGACAGCTTTAGCCTGGGTTGCAACCTGGGCATGAGAGTCTTATGCAAGTGCTAGGGAGCCATTTCCATGCCAATTCAGCCCCAAACAGTAAGCATTCATTCCAACGGCACAGTCTTCTGGTTTCCAGTTATATTCCCTCAAGGATCAATACTTTTACAATAGCTTTACTGTGCATAAAATGGCAACACTTGAAATTTAGATTGAACTGACCACTCAACAAAATATTGTCCAGCACAGTGATTTTGCAGTGGAACAAATAGAGTATACAAGCTTGGTATATCTTTCCCTTCTTTGCTTTCTCTCATTCTGAGAGATCCAGTGCATCATAAAAAAACATTGCCTTCGGAGCATTCCAGCCTGTCCTTGGTAGCCATTCAGTTTGTGTGTCTTAAGATATCCTTCTTCATAATATTTACATTTAATATTCTGGTTGGAATGGAGAAGACAGTATTTGTTCGTACATTGCTGGGGTGAGAAATAGAGAGTTTCTAGTCATACCACAGGATACCCTATTTGCTAACAGGCTGTTTTCTACTCTGGAAATTTTATAACCTACTCAAAAAGAGGTCTCTCTTGGCTGAGATTTAATAGCAGATGCATTTGTGATGTCTCCTCTGATTATTCAAGTATTGCTTTTAAGTAGGTGAAATACAATTAAGAATAATTGAAATAAATTAATTTTGTCCTATCTTTAGTTTTACTGCTATTGCAGTTGACAGAAGAATTTAGTCCTTACAACCATCAAACTAGGAAATGGCTTTGCCTTGTCCGTGTCTCAATTTTATCATCTGCTGGATGGAGGGATGATTATGTTGGTTTGAAATTCTGTTTACTAAAGAGATAAAATCCTTTTTGTGATCCAGTATCCCTTCCTCGCTTGTTGTGTTTATTTGCTGACTCGCCAATTCCCTTGATTTAGCAACTTCGTGATTGTAAAGGCCCTTCCAGTGTGTTCACTACTTGCATGAACTGACTCACTAGAAGGCGCCCTCTGGTATTTTGGTTAGGTAATGGAAGTATAAGGAAGAGGAAAGAAGATAAAATAAAAGGACAGACCATACTTGGTTCAGCATCCTGCTTGTAACCCAGCATGGTTGCGCTGGAATCCTGCTGATGGAATGTCCTGACATTATGGTGTTTATTTCCACCACAGCCCTGAAATGTAAACAGGACATCGTTGGATGCTAATCCAAGGGACAGGAAATGACTGAGAATCCTGGACTCTTGGGCTATTGGTAGGACACAAGGAAGTGAATTTTACAGGAGGATTGGCATATAGTACCAACAGTGCACTGGACCACGCATCAGAGGGAGTGTTTTCAGGAAAGGTATCTGACATATGTTTATGGGGAGGAACAAAACATAGCACTGGTGTCAAAAGAAGTACATTAATATATGCAGCAACTTGCAGGACATCTGACATGTCAGGGTGCTCTGAGCATCCCATCTTAACGTGATGAAAGATACAGAGGGAGTTTTCCTTGAGCTTGAAATGTATACAGAATCACTGGCAGCTTATCACTGTGGTATTTATTTTCCCCTATGCCTTATAACACAAGAGTGAATTCAGCCAAGGAACACAAGAGTAGCAGAGAGGAGGCCATGTAGCATCTCTTGCTCCAGCCCTAAAGCCCAGAGGGCACGGATGGGAGGTCACGGTCAGGGAAGCATTCGTTTAAGTGGTTTGATGCACTAGAAAGCCAGCTGTGCTTTTCTTAGCAGACCTAAATAAATTAATGGCATGAGGATAATATTGAACTTCCAGTCATGGCTCCCTCCCCCCCTGAAATGGAAAGGGGCACGTACAACTTGTATAAGATGGTGTCTGGTGTGCTGTGTTCGGGAGGAGGAAGATGAGCCACGACAAAGCTATCGCTACATGCTGTGGGGCACTTGAGACTCGCGTTGCTGGAAAGAGGGTTGCACCCCACTTTTATCCTATTAGAAGACCTTGACTCTTCCAAGGAGCAGCTGCTAATGCCTCCTCTGTAATACCCCTTGTAGCAGTGAAGACAGAACTGTGTTGTCATGAATATAAAGGGGGTCCTTTTCTGAAGTTGCTAAATGCATACAGACTCTCTAATTCACACTGACTCTCTAGCTTCTAGACTGGCTGACTGCTGCCTGATGTTGCCACACAAGGTCTCCCTAAGTCTTGGTCTGGCATCTGTAGCAAGAAAGTGGCTGGCTAAAGGGAAAATGAATCAAGTTTTCTGTGCTGTGAGTATTGTGCACTGTTTTGTGTAGTAACTCTCCACACGCTCTGCTGGATGCGTTTTGCAGCAAGGTGTGGTTTTATGGTAGGCGTTTTCGTGAGCATCTTGCTGGCACGGTGTTGATACTTTTTGAACAAAATCCTCTGAGTTGTGCCTCTACTGTGCTGCTTGGGCTGGGTTTCTATCCGGATCTGAAATTGGAAATTTATTACTTGGAACTGGTTTTTAAAGGTGAAACTGACACCGGTTTCTTATTACTTACCGAGTCCTGAGGGCAGAGTTACATTCCTGACGCTGCTGTAGGTGTTAATGATTTCATCAACTTGAGAAGCACAGAGCCCTGAACTCTGCTCTTGGCAGCTAGTAAAGAAGGGAAACTGACTTTCAAATATTTTGTTTTTAAAGTTGGGGTTTTTTTTAATGGTGTTTACATTAGCAAACTGGAATTTGTGGGACAGACTTACAACTGGAACTGAGAGAATTTGTTGACTACTTAGTTCTTAGAAATCAAATCAATAGTAAAGCCTCAGTAGGCTGCTGAGACTGGTCTTGTCAAGCACCTCTGAAGTTGCAAAAGAACAAGAATCTGTGAGTGGGCCTGTTGTGGATGCAAGCCTAAGAGTTTCATTTACTTGGTATGTTTTCTATGCCTCAAAATAATCAGGAAGGATACTATTATGCAGAGCCCAAGATTTTTTCTATATTACTTTCAGTTGCATGCAAATAGCTCAAAAACCTAGCTCTAAATATGGAGAGATTTCAGGATGTGGTGTTTTGTTTTGTTTTTAGAATAGCTTCTGTCTTGTGTTGTGCAGGAAGATGGCATTGTGAACGAGGACCAGGATTTAAAATCAGAATTAACTGGCATTACTCTGGGCTGTGCCGCTTACTTGCTTTATGATCTTAAGCAGACCATCATTCTCTTCATACCTCTATTGTGATATCCTTGTGTCTTGCCAGGTTGCCATGAGACGTAACTTTTTCTGTTTTAAACTTGAATAACCCTTTCGACCCAAGAGCTTGCTGTTTTTCAAGTGACTGTTATGCATGCGACAGATGGCTGCAAAGGTAGTAAATGGAAGGTTATGGAATTTAACATTGATTAATCCCATGTATTTTGATGGATGAGTCTCAAAAGCTTATCCTGTAATTATTTATAGAGGTGCTTAAAAGGTGACTTGTTGATCACCATTTATAATTAGCAGTACAGAGAACATTTGATGGTAGTGTTCTTCAATCTGGGAAAACTAAGTCAGGGCCCAGGCTCTGGGAATTGAAACTTGGCAGATGACGCGCAAATTTCTAAAATGAGAGAGACTAAACTGAGGGTTGTGGTAGATTTTTCTGCTGCTGGAAATCTTTAAATCAAATGAGATGCCTATTGAAAAGTTATAGTCTACTTCAGGGAGGAATTAATTTATGGCAATCCTGTGGCCTGTGCTATGCATTAGGTCAGACTAACTGATTGGTACAACCCTTTCAGCTTTATAGTTCATAAGATTGTCTGTCAGATTTGTGAGGGTAAGTCTCGCTGAGGCTGATGGAAGCCAAACAAATCTGAAGCCAGAGTTTTACACTGCCTTCTTTCACATCCTTCATGCTTCCAGCTTGTATTCACTTGTTGCCCAGATAACACATGGTAATATCCTCCGGAGTTGCTTTTATCTTCTTATCACTGCACGGTGCCACTTACCTTCCTGTGTTCCAATCTGCAGTACCTTCTACGTGTGCCTTAAAATTGTGGGTTGTTTCTTTTTTGTATTACTTGGTTTTTTTGAAATGGGAATTGAAGAGTGAGAAGGTTTGAGCAGATCTAAGAGGGAACATGTCAGGTTGTGGACACAGTTGGACATTCCCGCTCTGCTGTCCCTTCGGCAGTGATTGATATAGGGCATTCATATGTATGTGTGATTTTTTTAAAACGTTTTTTCCCCCCAAGCATTGTACCATTCAGAATTGCTCAGCAAAAGAAGGCATCCTTGATTGCTGAGTTGCTATCCATGCTTCACACACTAGTCCAGCAAGTCAGATGGGGATCTGCTGTTGCTTTTCCCCCTGTACGTTATGGCACAAGGCAACTAGCCCAGTGGGTCTTGTTAGAATAGTCTCCCACTGTTGTGCTATACTACCAGTTCAGAGTGGATGAGGCAGCCCAGGGGTAAAGCAGGACTCCATATTCCTGACCAAACTTGGCAGCCAAATGATTGCTGTTGCTGAAGGATCGCAGCTGGCAATAGCCTACAGGTGTTGAAGCTGGAGAGGATAATCACGTGGCTGTTTGAGTGACTATTCTGAGAAGACAGGCTAGATCTTGGTAAGCGTTCATCTCCCTTACAGATACTGGTAGTTAGACTTTCGAAAGAGCCCAGTATGTCTCGTGCAAATTTTTCCATTAAGATTTTCCCATTAAAAGGTCTGTTCTCAGAATTGCCAGATTTTGAAGAAAACATAGTTTCCCAAATGTTTCCACGTTCTTATGAGAGCTGGATGTTTCAAAATTTGTGATAAATCACCCTAGAAATGTGTATTTATTTGTAACTGATTCCTTCTTCCTTTTGTTTTTTTTTTATGCTGCTGAATACTATTCAATCAACCGTGATAGATTTTTTTCTACATTCTTTTCTTTATCCTATTCTTTTGGGTTCAGTAGAATGGGAAGAGATATTGGTGAAAGGGGTCTTTGCTTTTTCTTTTTTTTTTTTTAAATAAAAAATCTCAAAAGGCATCTCTAGAATTCCCAACACTAAAATAGCTTGCTTCTTTTCCAAATTATTTTTTTCTATTTCAAGAAGTTCTTTCTCCTTTTAACCATATCTTTTCAATAAGCAGTACTCTTTGGAAATTTGCTTCCTATTTTGCACTGAAGTGGAAGCTGGATAGTTTTGTGAAAATCTGCTCTTGATGGGAAGGGACAAACTCTCTTTAAAATTAAATTCTATTTATTGAAATTCAAGTGTGTCTTGTACACACATGGCAAGTGAAGTTTGCAGATTATATGTATAGCCCTCTTCTTATAAGCAACAGTGGTGAAGGCGGCTAGGCTGCAAAGCAGACTGATAAGATCAGTGCATTTAGAGAGAGGATTTCCTGCATTTCCTCTAAATAGTAAAATGTTCCTTTTACGGCCTGCAGTTGAACAGAAAAAGCATCAACTAATGGAGATGTTCTCTTCAATTAATCCCTGTTTTGAATGAATGCCCTGAAGGGCCACATACGACTTGGAGAGGCCAGGCTAGCTGTCTTTTGGAGGCATCATTTCAGGTAAGCCTTTAGAACTGTGTGGTACTGAATCCTTCTTGCTCTTCAGGGACTAATTCCATGAGGCTACAACTTGGACGTGGCTGGATAAGCTCAGCTACTGCATGTGATAGGCCTGGCCCCAGGGGAGACTGGGCAATTTTGCTGAAAGGAATCTTACTCACAGCATCTCCTGGGTGTAGTCTAGCAGATGAGTGTCCTGAAGAGACCAAGCAGCTGCATGGTAAAGGAGTGCCTGAAGGGAGAGAACACCCGGGTTGTAGTCCTTGGGGGCTACATTGTTTTTCTGGCATAGGCATACACGCAGCCCTATTTTAGGGTAACCTGAAATGTAAGGGTTGCTTTTCTTTTTTTCCCTATTATGTCTTTAGAGAAAATAATCAAGCTGTCTTGAGGGGAAGCCCTTCTGATTTTGAAATGGTTATGAAAAAGACATCACCTGAGGGCTCTATCAGAGGCTTATCTGATAGATAATATATGCGGCGCAGGAGGGTGGCAAGTGTATGCTCGTTTGGCACGTGATTGGTGAACTGGGGAGTGTGTTTGATTTCAGGATTTATGGGGAGCGGCTTTATCTGCAGCACTGGTGCATTGGTGTGGGAGTTAATACCCTTTCCTTCAGACCTGGTTGGGAGGAGATGTGCAGTACCTGGCCTGCTTTGGGAGAGCCACAGGCAAGAGAATACAGTTAGAAAGTAGTACAGGATGGAGAATATGAGGGAGTGAAGATGAGCTGTTTGCTACTGCAAAGCTGTAATTTTCAGCATCCTGATCTCTCTAGCCAAGTTTCTGTGGAGACAGTCCCTAGCACATAAACTGTCAGATGTTTGGGGAGCTACATGCTGCTGAGCAGGAAATCATTCAGATTCCTTATCTTCCACACAACAAGCTCAGGAGAAGTTCTGCCAGAGAGCTTGCACCCAGGCCTCAGGGATCAGGGCTTGACCTCTGGGAAAGGGTTTTCCTGGGGTTTTGCTTACAAAACTGAATTCAGCTACTTTCTAAGCATTTGCCCTGAAGAGCTTCTGAAGGGCAAATACTAGATGGTAGTGGTTAGCAGTCCTGCTGTGGCTAAAATCCCATCCTGTTCCCACAGAAATCAGTGGTCAATCAGTCAAACATCCACTGACTTCAGTTCAAGCAGCTGAGGCACACAAAGGGAACAATTCTGCAAAGCCCTACATTTCTAGAGAATTTGAATTCAAATCCAAGTTGTTGGGTTTTGTTTTGGTTTGTTTTTTTATTTTTATTTTTTTATTATTTTGGATCATCTCCAGTTACAAAGACTTATTCCCAAGCAATGAAGTAATAAGACTGTAGACTATCACGTCTAGGGAATGTCTTGGAGCAGGCACTAAGACCATTGCTATTACCTGGTATAGGAACCAGTAGACATACAGGTCCGTTGTGTTTGTCACTGTCACAGCTTGTGTTAATGCAGGAGCAGTGTCTATCCTGCGAATGGTATTAGAACTGGGAACAGTAGTTTGATAAGTGTTAACACTCAAGAGCTTTTCTTTAAGCCTGCCTCTATTTGTTAAATTATCTGGGGAACCACAGCTTTTAATATTAATGACAGTTTTGTCATTAACAAAGCTTGATAAGCATTACCAGTCAAGAGCTTTTATTTAATGCTGCTTCTATCAGTACTAAATTGTCTGGGGAATCACAACTTTTAATATTAATGACAAAATTATGTTGTCGTTAACATGTAGTTTTGAGAAAGGATGGGGCAGATGCCTAATGCAGTGGAGTAGCAATCTGTGAAGACTCACCTTCTACAAATAGGAGGAGTCTTTTTTTTGGGCAGTTGATATCCTGTCTGTGAATTTTTGTGGTGTGAGAATCTATAATGAATTGGATTTATGGGAAAAAGTACTGGTGTGTTTATTTCTAACATACCTCTTCAATGCATGTATCTTTGTTCTGCAGCTTGTTCTTGTCTTTAATTAGCAGACGTTGGCTCATAAGAGAATCTCTGCAATATTCTCTTGTCATTCAACCAATCCAGATCTGCACACAGATGTAAGTCCCCTAAATGCTTACACAGAGCAGGGGCTTTGCTGGTAAGAGGACTTTTGAGAAGTTTCACTCTTTGCTTAAGAAAGGTGCATTCTTTTCAGTGGTGCCCAGTGACAGGATGAGAGGCAATAAGTTGAAGCACAGCGAATTCCATCTGAACACAATAATTGTTTCTCTGTGAGTGTGACTGAACACTGGCACAAGTTGCCCAGAGAAGTTGTGACTCCATCCTTGGAAATACTCAAAATGCAAATGGACACAGTCCTGGGCAACCTGCTCTAGCTGACCCTGCTTGAGCAGGGGGGTTGGACTAGATGCTCTCAAGAGGCCCCTTCGAACCTTAACTGCTGAGATCAATATTGCAGCACTTTCTTAAGAGCCGGCCACCTGCCTGGCTCAGCCCTATCTCAAAAACAGCAGCAGGAGTCATGAGGATTTATTGTCACAACCAGCCTGGGAACCACTTCCTAGTGCTTTCCCTTTCCTCAGCTCCACAAAGTGTGTGGTGTGTGTCTTTTGGTTCTTGACCACGTGAAAGCTTTTAGCACGTGGCTTCTGGGGCCAGGAAGTTGGGCCTTCTCTGGAAAAGATTCTTGGTAGTACACATTGCTTTTAAATATCCTCTTTAACTCCCCTTGCAGACCAAAAGTGTAACTTTTTCTTAAAGGGTGTATTTTGGCTCATCATTTCACACTTTCCTTTTCTTTCTGCCTTTACTAGTTGCTCAGAACTCATTTATCAACTTCTGAAGAAAGGTGCGTCATGGCTCACTCAACTGCTACCTGCTCCAAGAATTGTTTGGTCTGCCTCATAAAGAAAACCTGTCATCTTTCTTGTTAATCTGGGGATTGTTTTTAGTTTTACGCTGCAGTGTTTGCAAAGAAAGAAAATGCTCTTTGTAAGTGCATGAAAGAAGCATCGTTCCTTGAGAAAGACATATAGATTTTCTTCAGTGAGGCTAAAGGCAATGCTTTCATTTTTTGTTTTCCCTTCAACTTTTTTTTTCTTTTCCTTTTGTTCCCCATATTTCATATAGATTAACCTGTACTGCCTGGTAAAAAGATGTGGACTTGTAACTTTTTCTACCTTTTGGAGAATAAAATGTGTGGTTTGGGATTCTAATGTCCTCTGACTGGAAAAATATGGATTGAAACATAAAATGGGGATTCGGAGCCTTGTGAGATAGGGCTCTTTATGTGTAAAGCCATTGTGGGATACTTGAGGGAACCCTGACCTCATCTCACTCAGGCTTTGAGGGGACCGAGATACTCCATCTATTCTGCTGAGCTTGTTTCAAAACTCTCAAATTGCATCCCTACCAACTTTTGGATCTGATGAGCCAAAGTGATTAGTCATAGTCACCTTTGCAGTTTTGTACAGATCCCCTCCCCACATACTGCTTGGGAAACTGCACTGATGAAGGAAGGCATATGCACGGCCGTGGTGTAGCACGGCCAAGCTGTGAGATGACTCAGTACAGAGGGATGTACATACACATCATTATTCTTTTCTGCACTGGATAAATTCTATTTTCTTTAAGGAGCGTTGGGATGCAGGTGGTGTGGAGAGAGAAAAACAGGCCTGGAACTTTGAGTGGGACTTGTTTAAGGAAAATTTTAGCACTGTGACCCTAGTGGGGCTGTGCATCCAAAATACTGGAGGGGAGCCATAAAACAAACCAGCATAAAATAAACTTGTTGTACATGTTTTAATACTTACATCCCCAGCTACTTTTGGTGTGTTTATCAAGACGTTGTGGGCTTTTCGGTCTGTTTGGTGGTGGGAACGAGGACAAGGAAAGGAGATAGATATCTATATCTATGTGGACCATAGTAAAGCTTTGTTTGAGGTCCTCTATCTTTAAATCTCCTTACTGAACTACTTCCTTGGCTGGAAGAAGGTAGGAAAGAGGTGTTGCAAACACCTGTGCTCTCAATATTCTAATAAAGCTGGTGGAAGGGAATTCCTTGGCCTGGTTGCAAATGCTCTCGCTTTTGCTTTATCTAGAGGGGATAGAGAGCTTGAACTAAGGTGGAGTATTTGCCACAGTTGCAGTCAGTGGAGTTTGAAAGAGGGGGCAGAAGTCTGGACTGAGGCTGTTTCATTATTTTCAGATAGGGAAGAAAGGAAAACTTTCATGAAAGTGTTCTGATTTTCTATTTTAGAACTGCATTGGGATGTGTGTGTTTGGTTTTCTGAGCCTGGAAACATTCACTGTGTAGAAACACTTTGCACTGAAAACCAGGAGTGTATGACCAAGCAGCTTTCGCCGCTTAGAATTTTGACTCATATTTCAGTAGTTGAGCTTAAAGCATATGTTCTACCAGCTAAACCTGTTATCCATTTTTAACATGTTTATTCACGAGTTACCTGTGGGAGCATAACTGACCAGCAGAACAGGAGGACGTTGTTTTATTATTCACCAACTGTCTGACAGTGCCTTGGGTTGTGAATACATGTATGTTATTTGTGGATGGCTGATGCTGAACAGCTTATGTGGTTGTTGAGCAGCTCCTGAATGTCGGCGTGCTGGCATTAGCTTATTTCCATGGGGTTGTCTCCGAAGTGGTAGGCAGGTGAAAAGCATTTTGTTTGATGGGCTCCAAAGCTATAGCTGGAGAATCTGTTAACAGAAGTAAGAAAAGAACATAAAATGTTCCTTTGAAACCAACTAAGAGACATGCAGAACACTGGCATATCCCAACAAATTCTTCAATCAGTGAGGGAGAAAGTCTGCATCTAAAGTCAGTTTCCCCTGTACGTCTTGTGTTAATTATCCTCTCCAGAGTGAGTGCTGCTTATCTACTGCTGCTCTGTGATGCGTTGAAAAATCAATGAGGGAGGAGGAACAGTGAGCAAACTACATCTAGGTCTCTGCTGATGGTGGTGATGGGGGCACAGGATGGAGAGAGATGAAAGTAATTGCAGTGCTGTCCATGATGCACAACTCCGCACTCTGGCACTGTCTGGTAAGGGTGCAGAGGCTTCGCTCAGCTCCCAAAGAGACAGGGAAGCTTTGACTTTCTGCACAGCTTGAGAGCAGCTTCTGCTTAGTGGTGTCAGAAGCAATGACAACCCTGCCCTCACTTTCTTTCCGATTTGAGGCAAGCTGCTTGAGCTGTTATGAGCAGCATGGAAGAGTATTCCTGGGCAAGGAAGGTTTAATGGGAAGCGTGGAAGTGTAGCTGAAGCATGAAACTACTACTGACATACAGCATATGTTGCTTTTCTGAATCTGTCGTCAGACACTTTCGCAGGGTTAGGATTAAGGATGAAAACTAAACCTTTTTTGAGTACAACCAGCCTGGAAGAGGTCTGTGCAACACTAACCAAGTACATGTACAGTTTCACGTTCCAGTGTGAAGTATTGCCTCCAATTTAGATTTATCTTTCTGCCTCGCTGCATTGCCCACTTCTTGAAGTGGAGTGAAGAAAACATTTTTACAGCCCAGTTGAAAAGGTGTTTTATCTTCAATCTAACCATTCATTTTAAATCTCAATTATTAAAAGAAGAAAGTTTCTCTACCAGCTCTGCTCCTAGCACTGTTGGATTTTCTTTTCCTTTTTTAATGATAGAAATTGCATGAGTGAATGCAGTTAAAAAGAGGCATTCATACTAGTGCCTACATAAGTTTGTATGTGACTTGGAATACATTCCCCAGGAGTCAGGAAATGATGATTTGGATGCTCTACTTTGACTTTGCTAAAATTGTCTCAAAAGGCCTTTGGAGAAAATAAAATATTTTGAGGACTTAAAAAAAAAAAAAATCTCAGGTGCCCACTTGGCACAATTCCAGCAAGGGACATTTCACCAGAAATGAACTGAGTCTGAGTTCTGTTTGGAAGAGTTGGTCTCTTGTTCTACGAGGTTATGTGTTTCTGTCGGAATTAATAGGAGTCTGTTATACCCATGGAGAGGAAACCATATAGGGAACATATGTTGTTCACTCATCTGAGGAGTGAAAGGCACTTGTAAAGTCTCTATAACCTAATTCAAATAGTATGTTCACCCTGGAATTTATGCCTTGATAAGCCAAACAGAATTTTGAGTATACCTTCCAATATCTTTCTGAAGAAAAGGATAAAATGTTTTTTAGTTTGTTTTTTTTTCTTCCTTTTTGCTTTTCCTGCTGACTTTGCCTCATAAATATGACTTTTGGGGGATTCCCTGGCAAAGGTGTGAAATAATTTGCTTTACCGAATATAAGACGCTTAGTACCTGATAAGAAAGAGATTTCCTCTGGAGTAACCCAAGCCTAAACATTTGAAGAACTGAATACAAAGGCATAAATTTATTTTTGTGACTGAACTATTGGGTGGTTGACCCACTGGCATTACCTCCACACCACGGTCCTTCCACAGCACGAGACTTGCTATAGTACTCCCACAGAGCACAGCATCCTTCCAGCTAGAAAACTGATCTTTCCTCTTGCCCTTTGTTTCATTTCCTGTGATAAGTGGTTTCCCTCTAAGCAGTTATTTAGAAACTCAAATTTTGGTCCTTAGAGACACTCCTTCCAATTTAGAGAAATGCTTTATTTGGTGTGGAGTGGTTGGTTAGAAGGGGCAGAGATCTCATTTCCAAGATATTCCCAGTGTCAGTTCCTCTCTATTAAATGAATGAGACAAAACTGCTTCTCAAGGTGGATTCAGTCCCAGTACTAAAGTTTTTTGGTTGGTTTTTTTGTTTGGTTGGTTGGTTGCTTGGTTTGGTTTTTTGTTTTGGGGTTGTTTTTTTTTTTTTTTCATTTAGGCAATGTTATGTTTTATCCTTTTTCGCATGGAGGTTGCTGAGGTGCTGGGAAAATCACTTCCTTGGAGCACGCTTCTATAAGCAGCTTTCTGAGAAACAGGTGACTTGGTAGTCATTATGCTGGGATTTGATGATTGAGAACTGTTTGCCATGTAGTCATACTATTGCAATTTAAATGAAGAGAAACTATCACTGTAAGAGTATTCCAGTAGATGCTGGGTATATGTCTTGCAATATTGATATGGATATGAAATGTGCTCTGGGAATTAAAGAGAGTTAGTTCTGCTGTTAGTGGGCCCTGTAGGACATGAATTGTTTCCTTATCATGCATGACCTCTGAAAAATGTAGAAAATTTTTGCCTGTGTTTGAAATCTCAGCATGAACAGGATATTCTAAGACCTTGTGGACTTGTTCTTGTCTAAAGCACCGTTTTTTTCTTGGAAACAAAATAACGTTCCTTAAAACTATTTCCCACACCAACTCCCCTCTCTAGACTGGTGTTGCTTAATGTGTTTAATTCTGGGGTTATCCCAGTTGAGCTTTTTGTGATTAATAGCTGATAACACTGTAAACCCAGCACAAAGAACATTTCCTGGGCAGTAGTCATGCTTCTTACAGGCTACATTTGACTGATGTTAGGGTATGGACAGAACAAGCACTAGGGAAGAGGTCACCTTGAAGAGGGTCTCAGTGCTGTGGGCTCAGTGTTTGTTATACATCTGCTAGTTTATATTCTTTCCTGAGATTTGGAGAGGGAACCACTTCTCTGTACAATTTTCTCTGTTTTAAGCACCGCCAGGTACCACTGCAGTGCAGTAGACCCTAGCTTGTAATATGATTGGCTATGGGGGTTTGGGGGGAGGAAAAGGTAAAGCACAGGGATTCAGTAGTGTTAGTTCCGTTTTCATCTCATATTTACTGGTCCAACAGCCGGTAGTTAAAAATTAGTGATAGGCTGGCAGCCTGCATGCAAATTGCTGGGTTACATATAACGTATTTCTGCTTGGACTTGCCATCTAGTCCAAATACATAGTTGGTCTTGATGTTTCAGAGCTTCTGATGTTTTGCTGGGAGGTAGGTGCAAAGTGGTGAGTGAAAACTGAGAGGGCTTCCTTGTTTAATTGGGTTTCTGGGCAGGGGGAGGGTCAAATGCTGCTGCTACTTCTTGTGACTGGAAAGGTTTTGGTACTGGTTGGCTGTGTCTTCTCTACAGCAAGTAGGAAAGGGGGATAACAGCAATTTCAGTCTTTCTTGCAGTAGGAGATGTTCTTACATAACGTTCATTTATCTTATAAATGTCCTGGCTTGACCAGGACAGCAGAGTCAAGACCTGAACTTGTTGTAGGAAGCAATGTATGACTGCTTACTTACTGTCTTTATTTGTATGTATTCCACCCATAAATTTAAAATATAAGATGTAAGATTCAAGTAAGTTTTAAATATGCTTCCAAAATGTGAGACAAAATGAATTGCAGCAGGTGATGTTTTGGATAAAGTCCTACACAATCTATCAAATAAATCAGTGTTGTACAGAACTAGAGACAGCAAGCAGTGATATTGGCACATGTTCTGCTAAGACGTACATCACTGGGTATAATAATGATGTTTGCAGCCCTAAGGGGATAAAGAAGATATTCCTTCTCTAATAGAGGGTAGACTTCTGTTCTATTTGTATACAATGGGCCTTCTTTTTGAATCAAATCTAAGGACTATGTACACAGACCAAGTAGCTGTTTAGAAACAGGGTTGAGTTTTTTTGTTGCTTTTTTTTTCTTTTAGCATGCAGCTGTAGTGGGGTGCTGAGGGAATTTTATCCTGCAGTCTAGTTTTCTGTGGAGTGTGTTCAAATTTTTGTCAACAAGATGCAAGTAGCTTGGGCTCAGAAGCTGAAAGAACTTGCTGTATCTTCAGGCAGGCTATTAACTTGCTGTAAATACTTAGAAGTCCAGAGATGACTACCCAAACATCTGCTGTATGCAGCTTCTTTGCAGTTTTCTTTGGATATCTGAGCATACTTTTAAGCAAATGACTTATCCTTGGGGGTGAACAGTGTGTTGGTCAGTTACAGTTCTAGGAAGTCTTCCCTAGATATACGTCAGTACTTAAACTTTTCTTAATTGTGAACACTAAAGGCCTTGATGTGTTCATGACCTCTTGCTGTAAGAATCCGGGAGACTAGAACTTGCTATTGGCAGCCCAGAGAAGCGAGTAGAATAGACTTGGTAGCGATTGGCACAGACACCACACGTTTGTGTACCATATGCTCTAGACTACGTGGATCTGCATTGCTTTGTAGAGAAGATCCTCGCATTTGGGTATTTTAGGGGGGTTCTCCCTGTCCCTCCTTTTACTGCACTCTTTGCAACATGTTGGCCAAGAGCCTTGACCACGCAAGGAAGGTGGCTGGTTTTAGGTAGCACTTTCTTTTCAGACCCTTATAATTGATCACTACTTGTGTCACACAGAGCATCAGCTCTGTGGGATTTGACCTTAATGTACATGAGGCCTGATTCACCCTAATGTCATGAAGCACTTAGCAGCCCTAAAACCTAAAGCAGTAAGTCATGGCTCTGAAACTAGCTTTCAGTGTTGGTGTAAAATCTCCTCTTGTAAATATTACAGCAGCCAGAAAATATATTTTATCTGGATGCCACTTAAAAATACACACAGAAAACAACCCAAAATCCTTGAGCAGAACTCTTTCCAAATATCCATTCTTCATGAAGATACGTTAGGTTAAAAGTTCAACAATTTCACCAAGCTGCTGGCTTGGAATCCAAACCTACTTGCGTAATGTTGAGGTTTCAGCATATCAAACCCAGAGTATCCCCTGTCCGAATGTTGAACAAAAATAAAAATGCTGGAATAAAATGCTGTATATGACTTTTTCTTAACTTCACTTTCTAGATTTATTTTTGATGCCAAATTGACAAGTCGAGAATCAGAGTAGCTTAAAAAATAGGTATATAAAATCAATGACACTTTCACCCTGTTTATGCCTTGACCTACAGAAACAATCTCTTAAGAGGAGACAGCATCAAAATCCCAAGACCTGTTCCCTTTGTGATGCATCTACTGGCTGTTTCTTCCATTTAGTAAGTCGCTTAAGAAGCCTTTTAACTATCATCCCCATCAGTGGCTTTTCAGTATATGGAACTGAACTGACAACCATCATCTTTATTATTTATAGGTTCACAGTGAAATATACTTTACCTGAGGCACTAAGCAGGAAAGTGGCAGATCTGCAGACTGACTTTCCCAGGTGGCATTGATGGACACTAGGTTTGAAGAGATTCAGTGCCATCCATGAAAAACATGTAAAAGTCCAAATGTTGTCTTTGTAGGGCTTTTCCATAGTTATATGCATTCGCTATAAAGACTGAGTTGCTTTTTCTAGTGAGACAACTTCAGAACTTCAGGTAATCGATTTACCTGTCAATAATGAAGACAGCACTTGTACACCTACATCTGTGGCCAGTTTCCAGTGGTTATAACCAAGGCCTATTTCCAGTCAAGTTGAGCTTTAATGTCCTGTAGTGGCCCTGAACCCAGTGTTAGAATGGAAATAAATTTTTGTATGCTGTGATGACATCGGACAGCAGATGAAACATTTTTCTACTAATTGTCTGAATAAGAAAACAGCGTTTCACATGGAAATAAGCTGGAGTTTGGGAAGATGTAATTGGACCTTTACCATTTGTTTGTTTTTCTTGGAGCACACTGGCAGTTCTTACAGATTATTTCTCTCTCAGAGGCACTCTAATGCCCTCAGCTGCTTATTTTGTCTGGAAAAATCAGGCACCCAGGATAACGATGACAACAACAGCAACATTTTGACTCCCAAATCCCCTGGCAAAATAGTTACATCATGTCTGGAAATAATTGGGCAATGACAGAATGGAAAAATTACAATGACTGAAACAAGACAGGGATGCTCTTAGCAATGGGGTTTTGTGTATTCATTCTTTCAAAGGTGGCAGTTCTTAGTGCTACTGGGAAACTCTGGACTGACATCCCTTGTACTTGAACCCCACTCTTCCCAATAGAAATATTGCAGAGATTTCCAGTCTCCCTAGATCAAGCCTTAGTGCTAAGCTGCCCGGTATTTCTGGTCTTTTGGTGTATAGGCATGAGTGAGACAGCTTGTTTTCCAGATAACTCTATTCTTGACTTCTTTCTTGTGGGTATTAAAGGCTTGGCTCTAGGATGAGCACGTCTTATGGATAGAACTGACAGACATTACTCATTAGGGCCAGTTTCAAACCAATGACATTAAAGGCATTTCATACCTTAAGACCCGTAAAAGGCATGGGACTTCATCTTCCTCTAGAGTAAAATAGCCTTCTGCACTAGAACTGAAGGAGCAATGTGCTGGTTCTGGCTGTCAATATGTATGTTGGCTTGACTAATGTTATTATGATCTATTTCATCTTCAGTCTATGAATTCTTATATTGAATAAAAGCTTCATCTCATTCTCCAGCTTCCAAGGCACTCTCTCCTGTGGAATTGCATCACAGCATTGTACCCCCCACCAGAAGAAAGCAAAGAAAGCCAGAAAGTCTAACCTGGCCTCTGCTCTCTAGATCCATAGCTTGCAGAAAAGGCAGTTCAGACCCACTTTGTTGTGTAGCACAGACACAACTTAGATTGTAGTCTTGTCCTGAATTCATGGCTCTGAGATTACAGTACGTTCTTGGCAAGTCCTAAAAACAACAATTTGAGTACCTGATTTATTTCAGGAGTAAAATCTGTGGATTGTAGAGAGTGTTTGAAAAGATGTCCTGTTGGATGGTCTTACCCTCAGTTACGATTGGGTCCTGGGATGGCATCTGTGGCATTTGTGGGTTTCTTTCCCTATGTTTGCTCTTATGTAGTGTACTTCCCACAAGCTATTACAATCACAGCAATTTGAAGAACAACAGTGACATAACAAACCAACCCATCTAGTGAAGCTAATGCTGTAGTAGGGGCAATCATTGCATAAGTTCAATTATTTCATAAAGCATAAATTTATCCACACTGGATTTGCAGACACTGCTAAATGCTGTCTCTACGGAAGCATCGTTACTGGGGTATGAACCATCATGTCCTGGCCAGATTCCAGTTGGGTGATTACTTTTTGCTGATGTAGTCTTTATATTACCATTTAGATATTACTGTAAGTCTACTTGGCACTGTACAATCACTGATTCAAGCAGGTAACTAGGACCCTGCACTGGAGAACCTACAACCTCAGTGCCACACCTGGGACATTGGAGTACAATACACTAAAAATAAAACATACTGGTCAAGTATAATACAACAAAAATAAAACGTTCACAAAGTGTTGTGCAATCCTGTGTCACGCAGTAGGTATCTCTTCATAGGTTTGTTTTTTTTTTTTTCTCCTTAATATATGCTTAAAGAAAAAGAGAGGAGTTTTGCAGTTTGAGGTGTCTGTAAGTGGCTACTACAAGCCTTTCCAAGTCTATGAGCTGTCACGAAAGAAAGTAAGGATATTGCCATGGAACAGTGAAAAAAGGAGAGAATAAAACCAAAGTTGGTAGAAAAGAAGGAAAGAAAGAACTAAGGCTTGAACTGCAAAGTGCTGGATTTTGCCTGCCTGAATAAGAAGCTTTTTGTTTTTCTGCCTTTTTTTTTTTTTTTGAGGTATACAAATAGAACAAATATGGTTCATGGTGAGGAAGACAGGAAAATTAACCTTGGTAAAAGTCCAGACTTTCTGGACTGATATTACTGAAACTGCAGTGCTGCAACACTAGAAGACTTGGAAGTAATAACTGGGAGGGGGCAAGGAAAGAAAGATGGTACTCCAGACTACTGTGCTCAAACCAGAAAGGTTCCTTATATTTAGGGGTATGCTGTCCTGGTGGATCCACCACCATGAAGGTTTGAATTATTGGCAAGTTTGCTTAAGTGTGGAATTGATAAGTTGGGATGGGATCCTGTGGTACAGCAAGCACTAAGCAAAATGTATTTCTGCCTCCAAAGCTGCTGTTTAGTTGGACATCTCTGCCTCCCCTCTTAGCCAAATACCTTGTACGTTTAGACACTGGGGAGATGAAGGACATATATATTCTGGATAAACACTTAAGTTGTGAGTTCTGCTTGTTTTGTTCTCAGTTTAAGCTGCGGTGGTCACACTGCTGTTCAGAAATATTAAAGATGTATAGTTTTACTTGTATCTAAATGAGATGCAAGATTATAATTCGGACTCAGCTTTTGGTGTCTAGGAGGACAGATTAGTTTTAACTCTGCAAATTTTTGTGTGGAGCCAGTAAACTAATAGATTCGTGAAAATAAAATAACTTCATAGCAGGTAAAAGAATGAATGGATTGTACGTTCAGCTCTGTCAGGTATAGAAAATTATTAATCTGTACTTGATTAAAAGGTGGAAAAAAAGTATAAAGCAATAACAAATGATTACTAGCCAGATTTATGATACTGACACTAACTGCTTTGTTGCTCTCTCCACTTCGTATTTTGAATCTTGATTTGTCTGTGTTCCTTTAAAATAGTTTTTCTATCAGTACAATTTGGATAGATAAATGGATTGGGATGAACATGAGGAACCTCTGGTATCTTTTTTCTGTTTTCTTTGGTTGTTCAGGCTTCGGTTTTCTTTGGTTTTTTGGTAGAGGGTTTTTTTTCCCCCCTCATTCCCAGGTGAAGACAGAGAAAGTGTTGCAAATTAATCTTTCAGAAGGGAAAGGCCTCTTACAGTTCTTCAGCTTTTTTTTGTCTTGATAAGCTTGTATCAGGTGAGAGGCATTGGATTTGTGGGCATTAACAGACTAATATTAGTGGTCATTAGTCATCCAGTGCATCCTGAGCATCCTTAAAGTATTAAAAATAAACAGATTTTTGACAGACGCATTGCGTTAAGTAGGATCATGGATATAGCTACACCTGACAGTCTTCAAATAGCCCTTGCCTTTCCTGTTATCTCAGGACATATTTCCTAGGCAAATAAATGACTAAAAATTAAAGATTAAATAAAGTGTTAATAATATATAATACTACCTATATAGCAGGAGACAAGCTTTAGGTCTGTGGAATGCTTTGAAATTTTCAACCATCTCAGTTTTGATGAGATGGTGTGTAAAACAGAGCAAGGCTGAGGCCTGGGCTGGCTTAAGAAGTCCTTTTTCCACCTTGGGATCTGCATCCTTATTTTGATGTGTAGTGGGAGGGAAAAATCCATGACCTGGATGCACGGTGAGTTGCAAGCTGAGCCCTCTCTTTTGGTGGAACTGTTAAGTGTGGGCCGTGGCTCACCAGGAGTGAGGGGCTGTTGCTGCATAAGGCTCCGCTTGTTTTCCAGGATTTTCTTTCCTGTGATCTGTTGTTCTGTCTGGGGTCTGATGCCATCCTGCCCAACATAGTAGGCAGGTGCGCCCTTCCGGAAGGATGACCCTCCTAGCTGGAAGAAAAGTTTTAACTTTGTGGATTTTAAATAGTCGGGTATTTTGTTGCTGTTTTGTGCCCCAGAGATCAGGAAGCTCCTTAGTGTGGTGACAATTCCAAACCAAAGGAGTTGGGTTACTACTGCAGATGTAGCAAATGGATTGCTTGCCTGCCCCTTTCCCCATCCCCCATGCTGCAATTGCTTTATATTGCATCTGACATCTGTCACATTACAAGTGACATACATGGAAAATCCCCATGGTAATTAGAACCTGCCGTGAAGCTAGTTGCTTCTCCAGCACACAGATGGTGAAACTTTGTGGTCCAAGGAACTGAGCACAGGATCAGTACGGAGCTGTCTAGCTTTACCCAATGTGTATATTTTGACAATTATGAGCATGGTGCTTATTTTCTGCATTTCATCATCAGTAAGTGATGATGAAGGTAGCTGATAATACCATGAAGTTCTAGTGGTTTATTATTTAATAGCTGAATAACAGAGATTTAACTTGGATTTGGGGGTGCAGGGTGAATTGGCTTATGTTCCAAACCAGTCCAAATCCAGGTTTCTTTCTGCTTCTGTGACAATACATCATATTTATATGGTTTATCCTGCCATAGAGATAGATACAGATTTATGGGGGAATGGAAGTTATTTAGTTTGTTTCCTCTCATGTTAGAATAAACTGGTGTGGACAGTGATTCTGCATGATAGATTTAGTCCCATGCTTCCCACTCAGGTGAGAGCTGTGGCTACATCCACCAATATTGTTTGTCTGCTGCTGATCAGTGGAGATTCAGCTCTGGAAGTGAGCGCATCGGTGTCTTCCATTAATGCAGGCTGGTTTTGCAGGACAGCTTGTGTTTAGTTAATCCACAGAGTTCTCTCTCTCTCTTCTGTTTTTCCAAAGGTGATGACACAAAAGTAGTTTTCTCTATTTTAATTATAGTTATGCTCTGGCTGTTCACTGTGGTGAAGGACAGGACAGTGTGGGAAAAACTATGATAATCAGCTCTCTTGCACAGGAGAGCTGCTGGCATTGCAGTTGTTTCAGGTGTCTTACTGTTTGTGGAATATTGCTTACTTAGGGTATGTTTCCATGAAAATTAGAATTTCTGAGATGAGAATGAAGAAAAGAGTGAGACTGAAGAAACAATTTAGAACCTGCAATTGAAAGAGGATCCTCGTGTGCAGTTTGCCTGGATCTCATCCCATGTGGCTAAACCTTCTGATAAGACTTGGAAAAATTGCATGAGCTTAATTATGTTTGGTCACTGGGCCAAATGGTTTAGAAATGAACACGTACGCCCTGTCAGAGGAAGAGGACGTTGTTATAATTAGACCTTGGGCAAAGTTCCAGGTTGTGACTCCTGACCTAAGCTGAACCACAGATGGGGCTGGTAAGCAACGGGGGGATCGCTATGAGGAGCGGGTGTGTGGTGAGCTATTGAAATGACAGCGACTTGTTTGTATTGTGCAAAAGGGTAAAACAGTACAAGTGAGAAGAGCTGTGGGAGGGAGTTATGTGTAATAGTGGGATTCCCTCCAGAGAGAGATGTCCCATTGATTCTCACTGGAGGTATATATAGAAATAGATGATTGGACATGTTCCATTTTTACAATCACTTTACTTGCAAGAAGTTGAAAGGCAATAGGTCTTTCATTAGAATAAAAAACCCCTGCCTTTATTATTTTCATAATTTTTTATGACAGCTTTGTTTTCAATTGCCTCTCAGAAAAATGAAATATGTTCTTTTCTTCATTTTCTTTGTTGGCCCTCCCCCTGCCCAATCCTTTGGAAGCATATTTTCCCCAGATTTGGTTCTTGACAAAGAAAAGGCAAAGGACAGAAAAAGAAAAGGAAAATATTATTAAGTTGGAAGCTATTAGAAAAAGTTTATTTTCTTTAAAACTATATCCAACAACAAAAATCAAGGAGTTGTAATTAGTTCTTTAATAGCATAAACAGTGCAACTTAAGTAAATGCCCCTCAGCATCCTGTGGCTGGCAGGCTTCCTGTTTAGAAAGACAGTGGTCCCACTTAGAAATATTCGTTCATCCAGTGATTCAATTCTTAAATACCTGTGCTGGATTCCTCTCTAGCAGTCCTCAATTGTTCTCACTTTAAAAGCATCTAGACACCTCGCCTATCTACAGTTACCGTGTTGTAGCAATACAAAAGTGCCATTTTACCCCTCTGTGTCAGTATGAATTTCCTGTATGCCACTTATAGATGGACCTGGGAAATGCCAGTGTTAAGAGTATGAGTTGTGCAATGGAATGGTGCTTTGTGAAAGTGAGGCAATACAAGTTTACTCTTCATTTGAGCTCTCTGTGCTTTTGCAGAATAGTAAAAGCTTAGTATCTTTGCTGAGTTTCTCAAGTATGGATCCCAAAGAACAGGTGCCAATTTTGCAAAAGCACCACCGGAACAAGCACTAGCTTGGGGGTTTTTTTCAGTGTTACGGATGAAGAAGGCCTGAACACTGACTGTTCACCTCTTCAGTGAACCTGCTTAAGATGAAAGCTGAGTGATGAAATGTCAGTACAGGACAATTTGTGGTGCCCTGACTAGGGCAGTACTTACCCTGTAGAAAATGTTGGCCTTCATATCCATTCACATAGTATTCATTTCCTGGTAAGGTGCCTCTTTTGGAGGAGGGCTTACCAAAGCCTTCACCTGAGCTTATAACGGAAGATGTTATGGCCCTGTCACTTCAATGTCTCAGCCAAGGAGGATTCACTGTCCATACCCCAAATAATTCTGGTCCTTTCATGGTTGGTGAGGAAGCCTACAGGCAGCGGGCCAGAACTCGGTTACAACTGAATTGATGCAAATGTAGTTGTATTGTATGTAAATCAGTTTTGGCTCATAGATTTGAGTTCCTTCAAAACACAGTTTTGTCAAACTAATGGGTTCAAATGTCATCCGTGACCAGATTACCATAAAGTCCCTGAGAAGATGGTGTGTGGTGGACAAGTTCAACTTCTTCTGAAGCTCTCTTGTGAAATCTTTTTAAGAACTGAACCTCTTAAGTCTCCACCACCAAGAGGAAACAGAAGTTGCCATGCATGTCGTTGTGCCAGAAAGGTGGAAGTTTGGATGGTTTGGGTTTTTTTTGCTGTTTGTTGCTCAGTTTTCTTAAGTGAGCATGCTGATTTCTACACAAAAAGTCCCTGGAGAGCTTCTGGCTGGGTGCAGCATGTTAAGCCCCACTATGCAATTGACGTCCTAATGGTGCTTTTCCTAGCACAGCTACTTAGTCTTTCTGAGAGCTCAAAGCAGCCTTGTTCTGGCAAGCAAGCAGACCAAAGCATTGTGGGGCAGGCTGGGGCAGCAGCTGCTCTGGTGACAAAGTTCAGCTGTGTTGCTGCTGATCCAGCATCCAGCATCCTGCGGTTCAGTTCACCTGCCACCTCCCTCCCTGCTCCCCTGCCCTGTGCCCAGGGAGCTGGGCTTCCCAACAGGCTTTAATTATTTACTCTCCAAGGATATGGCTTATTCTGCAAATTAAGTGAAAAAGTGAAGTCCTTAAAAAAAATATAACACAAATAAGCCCCTGAGCTGTCAAACAACAAGTCCCTTAAAAGGGCAAAATATGCGGCTCTCTGTGGACTGCACAGATCCCTCCTTTCAAACTGCTGGCAGGAGACTTCCTGTTTGGATGGGCCGCTCACAAACGGTGTTGTGTGGTGAAATCAGTCACTTCCCAGCTCCTCCTTCAGGCCTCCTTTTGCCTCCCTTTACGCTCCTGATACCAAAGTCCCTCAAGCCTGGGTCCTGTCAAGATGGGATCTGGCAGCTCAAACGTAAATCTGAAAGCATGCATTAGCACTGTGCGGTTTCTCCCCTGGATACAGAAAGCAGCCCAAACTAGTTACGTGTGTTTGAACACGGGATAGACAAAGTGGTCCAACTGCAATAGTCCTGGCCATAAAGGGATAAGTGAGTGTTTGGTGGTCTGGCTCCAGAGTGGTGGAAAATTGATTCCTGCTTCATTGTTTCATTGATTGTTTTATTTTGATCAAATTGTATATCTTTGGAGGATTCTTCCATTTATTCTGGGTAAATTCTCCAGTATGTGCTTTTTGCTTCTGATAGTTTCATTCCTTTACTGTAGTAGTGAGAGAGCGGCCTATACTGGCATTCAATGGTAGCATTCAGCCTTGGTTACTGAGCATTTCCGATAAATCTACTTGCTGGGAAATCCCATACTGATTTTGTAAAACCTTTTGAGAAGCTTTGGGAGAAGTGATTCTACACTGCCCTGCAAGAACATGTTAATACCATATGAAAGCTTAGCTACCTTATCTAGCTTGAGTGTTAATTTTGCCCTTTTGTGTCTTAGATCCTTCTGTCCTTTTCCAGCTGTTATACTAGTGGTAAGTGTTGTAGCTGCAGAGAGCTGCACAGATCCAAGAGTCTTCTCATTTAATGTCCTTTTTTTATTTTTATCTTCCTGCAGAACATGATCAGAAGATAGCATCATACACCATGATCATGGCCCCCCGGAAGAGGAATCGTCATGCGTTGGGGTTTCTTTGTTGTTTTGGGGGTAGCGACCTCCCGGAAATCAATCTCAAGGACAATAACCCCCTCCAGTTCCTTGAGTTTTCTGTCCCGATACCACCAGCAGAAGAGCTCAATGCCAGATTCTCCGAACTTGTGGTAAGTTTCTGCTGGCAGATTGATATATTTTAGGAGATGAATGACCACCTCCCTTCAAAGGGAGGAGTAAAGGAACTTAAGGGACTTATTTGGGATAGGAATAAGACTTCTGTTGAAGCTTTCCCCCCACCCCCTCCCCATTCTTTTATGACTCATATTCTTCTTATGAGAAAGACGGCAAATGACAGGATGCATGACAGTGGCAATGGCTATAAGTACAACAAAATGCTTAAATATGTTTATTTATTCTCACAGAACTGTGCAATTCTCCAAGTGTAGGATTGGGCATATTAGAAGGAACCTCAAAAGTTCTCTAGAGAACGAATCCCTGACAGTCAATTTCTTGTTAACAACTTCTGATAAAATCTGCTGTATAATACAGTACAGTGGAAAATCTCAGGGTCTGCAGGTCTATAAAACAAGGATGATACTGTTCTGTTGATCAGTAACATAGTGCTGGTGAGGTATAAGAATCGGATGGCCATGCTAATTATGTTTCATCTGCCAGCTGCCTTTGAACCATGAAATGGTGCTGTTGCAGCAACAGACATAAACAGGAAGGCAAGCAGTTATTTCAGATGAACTTTGTTGCTTGCTTTTGTGGTAAATGTTGTGGATTCCAGTAGCCGGCACTTGCTATTCGTGCCTGGCATCAAATGACTTCTCTGTCTTTGCACTCTTGTTAAGCCTGTTTGCAGAACACAGGCAGAGGTCTTAGGGCTGTGGTGTTTTGCAATCTGCATCGTAAAGGTGATGCCCATTTGATGCAGTTGATTAGCTATCTCGTTACCATTCTGAGATCGGAGGTTATGTGAAGTGAGGTGTCTGTAAGTGCATATACGCCTGAGTGGTGCTACTGGGATGAGGAATAGAACAGAAAATACTGGATCTCAGAATTAGAGGAATTTGCCAGTAATCTTTCTACATTATAACATTAGCCCAGTAAGTTCTGGTCTATTACCATGGCTTCAAAGTGCTGTAGGAATGAAAATAACTTTATAATTTGGGTATGCAAGTGGAGGTTAGCATGTGGGTGACTATAGTATGTCATACCAAACATAGGGACAGATATAGTTTGTCAGATCAGTGGTCTGACAACCTAGCCCAGGCTCCTATTTCAAGATTGGGTCCAAAGCAGATGCCTAGGGAAGAATATAAGATGTGGCCATAGTGGTGGTCATTTCCTGGATGCTCTCCAGCCTCTAACAGTTTTCAGCTCAAGGACTTTCTCAGCCAAAGTTGCTTTCTTTGTACGTAGTAAATTGGTATGGATTTCTTTTCCATTGACTGTTTCCACCTTCCCTAGCACCCATGAGCAATTTTTTAGCATTTGCAGTATTCTATGGCAGGGGTGTGGGAAGAAGTCAATAGGATCTGCAGCTGTTTCGGGAAGAATAGGGTGTGCAGCTGAAGAGAGTCTACTTGCTTCTGACTAAGTAGCAGATGAGTAATCTCCTTTTACGGAGATATCTCACAAAATCCTGGTCTATATTTAAGTCAGTTTGCCTTTTATGTGAGACTACTTGAATTCCTCTTGGAAAGTGCAGCTGGCTGACTGTGGAGAGTTCTGCTTGGTGACAGGTATCTCTCATGAGTAAGAGTGTAATCTGTAATCTGCTCTGCTGTCAATTTATTTGTGGATGCTGCTTAAGTATTGGTTTTCACATGCAAAGCTTTAATTGTTGTATCAAAGTTCACGTCTCTCCAGTACCAAGATCCGCTGAAACAGTCAATCCAGCCTTCCTGAAGACGTCACCAACAGATGTGTTTTGCTCCTGAACTTGGCTTGCTAAAACTTGAACTTGTTTACCTTCGGGTCATACTGAATGACCTGTTTTAGCTGCTGCTGGGCTTTTGCTTACTTAGAAGGGTGCCAGTTTCTATGAGGAATTTGAGAGTTTGTGGTGGTATTAAGGGTGCTTTTAGCTTTTTTTTTTTTTTTTTTATGTCTGGCAAACACTGGTTTCCACGTGCTTGTAGCAAAACAGCTCACAGCTGCCTTATGGAAGTCTATTAAACAGTATGATTTATAATGTTTTTGGTGCAAAATTTAATGACAAGTATACATGATGAACTGTAAAAATTTTTGGCCCCTGAAGTTTGCGAGTTGTTGGTCTATGCTATAACTTATTAAATGTGCTGACAGCCTGTAACTGGCATATACATCTCAAACAAATGAAGCCATTGAAATGAAAATAGATCATATTCCTGTTCTTATGTTTAATGATAGTACCCTAGCCATCATTACGTGAGAAGTGAGCTGGGAGAGAAAAATGCTATTTTTCAGAAGGTTAATGATGTATATCACACATTTTTATAAAGCACTCAGATAGGATGGTGATGCCTGTCCATAGGAGTTCCTGGGTAGGTAGGTAACATGGGAGCGGTAAGAGCTTTATGAGAGAGAGAACCCGGGCTAGAAACTGGGCTGGCAGAATGCAGAATTTGCCTAGAAGGGCTAGTTTGTCCACAGGTCTGGATTAATGCATGTTCTACGAGACACTAAAATACAACAGCCTACATCTGTATTGACAGCTCAGATGAGATTTTAATTGGATTAGAAAGATTCAGCCTGTAAATGCGCCAGTGTAAATCAGCGACCTGGAAGTGCCTGAGAGGGCTCTGTGCTGTGTACTAGCTGCCCCACTGCTTATCCGCTAGGGTCTAGTCTGGGTGCACTTGTACTATATAAAAAACAGATTTGAGTGTAAAGCCTTTTGACCCAAATCCCCTAGTGAAATGATGACACCAACATCATCTGAGATCTGTAGTGAGAAAAGCATTTGTGTTAGGTCCCTGAAGCAGGCCCAGGGGGTAAAGCCTCATCTTGCCATCTGCTCTGCAAAAGGGTATAATGACACGTTGGTGTGCTTGAATGAATTTTTAAAAGCTTTATTTTTCCCCTTGTTGCAGTTAAAATCTGGGGCGTTTTCCCACATAAGAGTTAATGACAAGAAGAGCTAAGCCTAGCTGTGCTGGAAGAGCCTCTCTTGTGATGAATTTTACAGCCTAGTAAATATTCACTATGTTTCTACCTGCCTTTCTGAGGAAAATGGACATTTTGAGGGCCAGAAGCATTTCTTCTCTTGTTCTTGTGGTCCTTAAATTAGTATGATGAAAAGTGAATTTGGAGATGTCCATTTTGCAAGAGGAGGGATTAGGAATGTGTTGGGAACCTTTATTTGTGATGGAGACACAAGATCCCTCCAGAGCTTGCAAACTTGCTCATGTAGACTGCAGGCTGAGGCAAATATACATGTATGGGCTGCGCTGTTTGGAGGATGGACCCAAACAAACCAACTGAGTAATGGCAGCTGCCGAACTGGACTCTGGCCAAGGCAGTGGTTGTCAGCTGACAAGTTGATGCTGATTTCAGCTGAAATATCTGCTCTCGATGCTGCTCAAGCAGAAAAACAGTTCTAGGATGGATCCCAGGCATTTGTGTTACTTGAAGCCGAATGCTGTGTTTAGGCCTTGTCTCCTCGATTTAAAAATTAACATAGAAAGAAAAATACTCCTGATGTAGGCCAAATTCAATCTTGATTTATTTCATTGGGAACATGTGCAGGGAGTAGGTCTGAATGAAGACTATGGCTCAGGGTGATTTGGTATGATTTTGTTTGGGCTAAGTCAGGGGGAGAGGTACTAGCTCTCAGGCTGTCTGCTGGCAGTGATTGCCTTGGGACTAATACAGTGGTATCAGTACAGATAAGTCCTTATCAGAAGTTTAGATGCACAGGACACAAAGCAAACAAATACTTGTGACCACAAGCTTTGCCCCTCCAAGGGCCGCTTTCATGCATCCAACTCAAAGAGGGCAGAACAGCTGGCTTTAGCGTCTCTCCTTCAATGAACAGGCAAGGAAGAGAAGGTCTAGAGAATAAGGTGTGTGGAGTGGTTCTGTACCTCATAAACTGTAAAACTGTCCCTACCTAACCATCAAGGCTGTTCTAAACAGCATCACTTATACTTTTTTCCTCAGTCTCTCTTCTTAGCTGCCACTGTGTATACTACCATGTAGTAAAGTGCTGCTGCAGTTGGTGGTCTATTGGTGGGCGCCAAGCTGGTTTTGTGCCTGCTGGCAAAAATGGCTGTGCTAAGCAGATGTGTTTTTCCTTGCATAGCTTTATTGACTGAACAGGAACTGCAGAAGAATCTGGAAGAACTATTGCAAGGCAAGGGGAAATAATTTTTTTCATGAAACAACTTCTCCATGTCCTTGTTCATATTTGTTAGCAGTGGTGTATTCTTGTCACAGTGGATTCTGATTCCTCTTGCTCAATATTAGAGTCCTGGACAATTCTTGTTGGTTGAGGGTTGTGTGCTGCTTGACACTTAAAGATTTTGACACCTAGATCTATCTTACACCAGCAACCTGATCCCAGATGTGAACTCGGACCATGCCAAGAAGGGTAACTTAAATGCTGGAAATTCAGGGAAAGCAGAAAAATGTAAAGAATGCTAACACAGAGGAAAAAGTAGTATAAAAAACTTGTACTTTTATTGTTTCTCTTTTTCTTTCTTTTGTTAGTGGCTCTGTTGAGATGGTCATGGTTTTTGAGAAGGTGGAGTTCAAGATTGTCTATTTTAGGATGGAATGTCCACTGGGAAATAGTGGACTTTCAAAGTTGATCATATTATTACAGCCTCCAAGCTTGAATTATAATATCCTTGTCTGAGTTACATGCACCACATTAGATTCTTACACTGAGAAAGATTTGAGAAGATTTGCTTACTGTTACCCCCCTCTTAGCCTTGTCAGCCTTTGAAGCATCCTGATATTTAGCTCAGGTGGGGCACTGACTGGATTCTGCTGTCATGGTTTGTTTTTCTTACACTGCATTTGAACCCATTTTTTTTTATTTTTGGTTTGTTTTTTTTTTCTTCTTCATCAGAGTCCCTAAATAAGGGATTTTGTTGACTTTATAGATTCATAAAGGCTTTTTATCCATATTACTATTTACCATACTCCCAGCCTTTTCCATTTATGCCACTAAAAGTACCAAATCCAGTTACATTATTTACAATTGAGGAGTAGCATAAATATTTATGAACTCTCTGTATTTGAAAACTTCATAATAGCTCAGCATCTCTTTTGGGCCTGCCTTTATGCCGCTTCTTGTCCATTGAAATGAGAGCTCTCTATGAGGTCGCATCATTCTTCAGTTGCCAAAAGAGGTGGGTTGCTGCTTGGGTGAGGCAACATACACTCTTCTCTCTGAAAAGATCTAGTTTTCTCACCCTACTGTGAAACCCCAGCTTTTGTTGTAGAGAAGATGCACATGGAACTGCTATGTGTTCCTGAACAATGAGGCCACTGGAAATCAAAAATGTATTTTCCCTTGTAGTGTTCCCTGAGTGCAATGAAATGAAGATGGAACCAAGTGCTGAATCAAGGGCTCTGTCCTTCCCTCAGGATCAAGCACCTTCAGTGTGTTCAGCCCATGCTGGGAACCATGACTGAAACCTTAACCTTGGTTTCTGTCTGCAGTGCTCTGTAACACCAAACACAAGAACGTGGAACTATGTCCCTTCTTGACGTAACCCTAAATTCAACTCTTAGTTTCTCACCTTGTCACCTCTGATCCCATAATGTGTAGTAATGGCTTCCACGGCATCACAGTTGTCTCGATTTCTGAATTAAAGATGAGTTAGCCCAGGTTTCTAGCTGGAAGGAATGGCAGTCACTATGACATTAAAGAGAAGAGATAAAATGAGGATCATGTTAGTTCCTTCTCCTTCAGTCTCCTTGGAATAAGCGCTGTACAGAGAAAATGAGGAGATGTGGCAGGAGAGTACAAGCAGCAGAGGCAGCAACTTGGTAACCTCTGAATACTCTGATAATTTCTGTAAATGTGACTAGAACTTTTAATGCCTTGTGCCACCTGACAAGGAGGATATCTAGAGCAAGATACCTGTTGCTTTACTGCACCTTTTACTCTTGCCTGTTTTCTCTGGCCTCTCACACCACACGGGTCTCATTTGGTTTTTCTGCCCATTAGTATAATCCCTTCCGAAGTAAATTAACGTCTTCATCTTGTCCTGAAACACAACTATGTAATTGGTGTGATATTTGCTGCTGTCACATATTTTGCTATGCTCTTTTGATTTCTCAGCCCTCTAGACTAGTAGTTGCCAGCACTTCCATGCCAGAATGCTGAAGAATGTGAAAGGAGTTGGTTGGTCTACTCTGAGCACGTGAGCCATCCACATGAGGAGAGGCTGAGGGAGCTGGGCATGTTTAGCGTGGAGAAGAGGAGGCTGAGGGGGGACCTCGTTGCCCTCTAAACTACCTGAAAGGAGGTTGTAGAGAGGTAGGTGTTGGCCTCTTCTCCCAAGTGAATAATGACAGGACCAGAGGAAACGGTCTGAAGTTGTGGCAGGGGAGGTTTAGGTTAGATATTAGGAAGAATTACTTTACTGAAAGAGTGGTCAGGCACTGGAACAGCCTGCCCAGGGAGGTGGCTGAGTCACCATCCCTAGAGGTGTTTAAGAAACGTCTAGATGTGGCACTGCAGGGCATGCTCTAGTGACAGAGATTGTAGGGTTTTCTCTTGTGTGTGTATGGTTGGACTCGATCTCAAAGGTTCTTTCCAATCATGAAGATTCCATGATCTTTGCTAGTCTTCTCAGGACAGAGACAAAGTGTGGTCACTGGGGACACATTTCTAGTAGCATTGGATGAAGTGATCAATAACAGTTTTGGGAAAACCCTGCTCTTTGCTTACTCTGTGGCATCTCTCTACATCTGTTCCTTCTCTGCCTCCACAGAGCATAAAATTGAGTGATAATAGTCTCTCTTCCAAAGTAGAGAAAATTGAGGGGAAAAGAAAGAAAAAGGAGTTTTATGCTGAAAGAGATTAATGTACAGCATGTAAGTATCTGAGAATTCATTTATTTATTTCATCAGAGGAAGCAAAACAATTTCTGAGCAAGGCATCAATTTGGCACATGCTGGATAACACACCTTCATCAAGAGCCACAGGGAGATGATATCTAAACCTAGATAACTGTAGTAGAAGTTCCCACTGCAAACAGCTGACTTGAAAGTAGCAAGTTTCCTTCATGCTTAGTTCTCCCTTGCAGGCCATTTAATGTAATGGATACAACATAAACCTCAGATGAAAACTAGGCTTCACCACATAAGTGTTCCCATATATCACCAGTCCAACTCAAGCTTGCCAAGTCCTAGCTGTGGCAACGTTCGTGAGGCCCCTCTTTGGCTCTGCAACCTACCAGAGTATTTATGGGGTAAAAAGTACAAGAAATGCCTCCATTGTGGGCTTTCATGTGAATACAGACTGCCTTAAACATTAGTCAATGTATGTAGGCACCAGAGGGCATTAGCTGTGTTTTGCTGTGTATGTTGATGGGCCTGGAGAACAAAATTCTCTATTTCTCCCTCAGCTCCCTTGTAATGCTTTGGGGAACAAATATGCAGAGTTGCCTTTCTGTCTCGTGGCTCCCAGTGTGGAGCACCACCCTCCCAGAAAAGCGTCCTCCATGTCTGAAGCCTATTTAATCCTTAGTTTCCCACTGAGAGTTTGTGGTTTAGAAAGACATGCGTTTTAGGTCCTCACTTCAGACCTCAAACACATATCGTGTGTATTGATAACAGTATTTAATCACATTTAAATTCAGGCATGTTGCCAAGATTTGACTATTTCAGTTTCATATTATCAGTCTTTTGAGTAATTCTGACCTCTTCCTGGATTCTTTTTACTACAGGCGTTTAATTTCTGTGTCACTTGCCCTGCATGTAAATCATAGTTTCAGACTACACCTCTGTCAGGCCTGTGGCTTTGAGTTGTTGATCAACGCAGATTTCTCTGCAGCCATAGTTCAAAAGTGCCTCTATGCTGTTTTGACCGTAAGAATAAGTTCTTTTATTCCCTGTGCCCACTGCCTCTGTGCTTTTCTGTAATGAGTGATTCTACCTAATCAGTGAGGAAGGTTGTGTAGTGCCAAATGCAGTCAAGGCCTTGAGAGGTCCTTCATGGGTTTTTTTGCGTACCATGAGCTTGGACTCCAGCAAACTAGGAGGCTTTGCTGGCCTTGGCTCAGTGAAGACTCCCCACCCCAATTATTGCTTCCTTTCTTGCACTTAATGAGAATGCGCCAGTGGAGGCTATAAGAAAATACTGATGATGAGACTAAGCTGGATTTTTCGTGACCAGAGGCTCATATCCAGGAAGAAGGCTTAGCATCATCATGTGAGTAGAAGACGCTGTCCCTGAAGGCAGAAAAAAGCAAAGCTTTGAGGCAGCAGATTGCTTTCCTCGCTGATGGGAGCCAGGCCACAAAAACTTTCCTTTCTCTTGGGTTAGTTTATAGTTGTCAGATTAACATTTTTCATGCACTCAGATGCACTTGTCTTCTATTATAATAATGGCAAAAGTACTGGGTGGTTTAAGATTTCTGAAGCAATTAGGGGACTGAGGCTTGGGAGGCAAAAGCTTTTCATGGTATCATAATCTGCCTAGTTATGCACAGATGTTCATTTATGTCCAGCACAGTTCTTCTGTCCAAGATTGTACATATCCAGGATACCTTTTTCTTTTTAATTGTCCATATCCAGGATACCTTCTTTCTTTTTCTTCCTGCTCTTCAAAGAAAACTTTTTTTCATAACATTGGGTCTGCTTTACACGTGTCTCATGTGCAACACATGTGTACAAGTCCCTGATTTTAGTGCATATATCACTACAAGCGGCTTTCTATAGTTACTCAAGTCCCAATACATAAGAAGAACTGCATTTTAGGCTCCATGGCAGAGACAGCTCTCCCGTTCAGACACTCGCCTCCATATGGACTCCTGTGATAGGGACAGGCTTGTGGCACGGAGTGCAGCACCAGCACTTTGTCTCTCTAGGCTCCCTTCCAGTAGGTGCAGCTGGCTGGCAGCTCCCAGCTCCCTGACCAGCTGTGTAAGAAGCAGCAGTCACTATGCTGCAAACGTGTGAGACCCAGATGCTGTGAGAGGAGCAGGAGATGGGAGCCAGGTCTCGCACTCCATGTCTGAGAATCAATAGGGTTGTGTAAACAAATGTAAATCCAGATCTGGGCTTACGTGCCAGATTTTGGGTGTGAAGTAGCTGCGGGTGTTACCAAAGTACCCATAAGGCTTTTGTGCAGGTGTACACTGTTTTGTAGATCTTGTTGGTTTCTATAAAACTTATGGACAGATCGTTATCTGATGTAAAGCAGTCCAGTTCCACTGAAGAGAGCAGTGGAGTTATGCTGTTCTACATTGCCTGAAATTTGGCCTGTGTGGTATTTTCTGTGTCTGTGGTGATTGTTGGCTGCTAAATACCACAAGCGGAGCATACTGGCCGCCTTTCTGAAAGGCAGGGAAGGTAGCGGTCATGGTGGGAATACCTGAGGGGAATGTTTGAGTGTGTTCTGAGTATGATTTACTTACAGTAGACATGAAACACCTGAGAAAGACCTACTTACTGGACTACGTGTTTTTAACAGGATAGTCCCGATGTTCCCTAACTGAGGAAATGCATGTAGTCCGTCTAGAGCATAAGAGGAGAAGTACTGGATTTTGGAAGCACAGCAGATATATAGCTTGGGATGCAAAAAGAGAGGACAGAGGAGATTCCGCCGCTAGAAAATGGATGTACTAAGATGTGAATCTTGTATCCGCCCTCTGCTGAATGCTTGGAAGCTGTCATGATATCCTATCCCCTAAGCCATGGACAGGGTGGATGTGCTTACTGTTCAGAAATCTTGTGTCCACATGTTTCTAATACCTTATCAGCTGATTTGATAACACTATCTTGTTTTGGCATAGCTGCAAGTAAAAGAAAAAAGAAAAAAAGAATGTAAAACTCTACTGTGGCCTTTTTCTTTAGTAAGACATCATTAATATTTGAACGGTTTTCATGACGCATTATGGCTATAATGAAGAGACAGGAACTTTCTGTACTGAGTCTGAAGGCTGCTGAAGTGATAAAACACTGAGATTATATTGATAGTAGGAGTCATATTTGCTAGCTGGAAGGATCAAATTAATTTATCTTTACTTCAACTTTCTGGGACTTTTCCAGCTCCACTCAGATGGATACAGAGCAGACAACTTACTACCTTCCTCCTAGAATTGAACCAGCATTCTCATATAGTTTCTGCCATTTTGATGCCTGCCATAGAGTAACAGGCTCTGCCCTCTCCAGCAGAAAAAGAGCCAGCAGCAGCAGTACAGGAAGGTCCTATTGCTCCACTGCTTTGAAATGGCTTCTCTGGGTATGATTCCTGCCCTTCTGCAGTTTCTGTCCTTTCTTTACTTCTCTTTATTAGTGTCTTATGTTGTTCAGAGCTGTATTAGGTGACTTACAACTGTTTTAAGACCTTATTCCTCACCTTTTAGAGAGGATATTTGAATTTAGATTTGGTCTGCTGAGGAGAGGTTAGCGACTGTTATGAATCAGGTCAGAAAGGTCATTTGGGATGAGAAGGTGCCCCCTGGAGATGCATCTGGGAGAAATGACAGAGTAGAGTACTAAGTCATGCAAAGAGCATGATGACCAGATTGTAACCGGACAAGAGATTGTGGTAAGGAGAGATAAAATTTTCTAAAGTGTTGGAAAAAAAAGACACAACAAATGAAGTAGCTGTAGTGCTGAAGGGAGAGCAAAGACAAGGTGCAAAGGTGGAGGTGACATGCCATGCTTTTGGAGACAGAGAGCTTGTGTGTTGATAAAGGGAGGTTGAATGATAAATGTCTTTTTCTTCTGCAGCTCATAGAAGAAGGGCCAGATCTGAGATGATGTAGGAGGTGTGTTTTGTCATTTAGCCTGGTTTGAGCAAGAAAGGGGGAGCCAGGTCCATGTGTTGATGAAGACCTTATAAAATTTATAACAAAATAGCATTGTAAGAGTGACCACCTTAAGCTGGGAAGTAGTGACATTTTCCAATGAGGAGGAAAGGTTGTGAAAGAGGATGGGATGCAAGTTTTTTGCGGGATGGGAGTTACCCCTACTGAGGTAGAGTGTAGCTGGGGTTTAGGAGAAACTGTTAACAAAATAAGATAATTGAATGGAGAAGTAGGTAACAGTCATGAAGGATCATCTGTTTAATGTGTTGACTGAAATTCCTGTATTTGATCATCTAGTAGCAATTTATATCAGATATAATCATTGCTCAGATAGTGTATCATATAGCCAGAAGAAAGTGGGGAAAAAAGGGTTTATAATTATATCATGCCTCTCCACCTTCAATAGGTAGATTGTGTCTTCAAACAGTGCTCAAGGTTGTTTATCATTCAGGGGACCTGTTAAGGTAATCTGGGATGGTTGTTCCAGTGTTGGAGGGAAATGGCCTTTTCTTGTCATGTGCCTTGTCTGCAAGACTCTAAAGTGGGAAGCACAAGGTGCCACAGGTGAGGCGGAGTAGAAGGAGTAGCACCTTTTTAGGGTACAAGGTTTTCAGGTCAGCAGTTTCCTGGCACCTTCGTCTGCACTGGGTAAAGGGGAGCTTTTGGTGTCACTCAGTACAGGAGATGACTGACCCTTCTGCTCATCCCTTCAGCATCGGCGGGGAGCAGCACATGGAAGGCAAGTGCTAGAAGGTGCTTTTCTGTCACTCATCGCACCGAGCTGCATCCACAGCTGCTCTGTCTTTGGTGTGTGTTGTCCGGAGGAAGTACAGACAGATGCCTTCCACCTGGAACATCACTGACCCAGAGCTTTTAATGCTAGGTACCTCGTTTTCTGTAAATGGAAAAGTCTGTAAACTTCCTGGGAGGAAAACATATTTCAAGAGCATTACCTCTTTTTCCGAGATACCTGTGCAAGCTTATACAACTCATTTCATGCAGTTGTGAGTTTGTTTCCCTAGTGGGAAACATGGAATAGTGATGCTTCTTAAACCAGTTTTAGTACAGAATTGTAGCCAGATTGAAAAGGTGCTGAAAAGATGCAGCATGTGGAGGTCATAGGCAGGAGCCTTCCAGAAGCAAAATGTATTCTATTTAAGATCTTGGGAGCAAATCTCTACCACTGCCTCCTGTCATAGACATTGCCCTGCTCTTATCTACTTGTTCTTTTTTTAGGAAGAATCTGATACAAGACTCCAGAGCCTTCCTGGCCAGACTCTGCTTTCTTTCACATGTGCTGTATGCAAAAGGGCTCTAGTCAACATCTGTATATTCTATGCACTTCTATGTGAAAAAACACTTAAGGGCATCTTTTCATTTTGAAGTTTCCCATCATTTGTTGACCACATAAAGGGAAAGGCTGCACAGACTAATAACACAAACACCTTTTGAAAAGAATTTAGCAGCGTGCACAACAATGTTATGAAATGGTTTACTAGGTGGAGGTTTGAAGAATAACTTCTCCAAAGGAAATTACAAGGGGAAAGCAGATTGCAGTTTCCCAGTTTGGAAGGTTTCCAGGGAGATCCCTGAGTCATGGAAAATCCATTGGGATTGCTTTAGTGGCTGTGTTTCAGCATTACATCTTGTACAGAGAGCAACAGCTGGATGAGTATGTTGGTTGGTGTAAAGTTGTTGGCTTCCACATGAATGACGTGAGAGATCTTTTGGATTACAAATACTTAACCAGATAATAAATGCAATTATTGTTGCATTTGTTGTTGTCTCCAATTTGTTGTTAGGAGATGAATTCATTCTGCAAGGCAAATGCTCATCTTTCTCTTATTTCTTGTGCTATATTTTGTAAAAGTTTCTTATAATTTCTTTCTTAGAAATATTTAGAGAGAAACATCTTGTCTGGTGTTTTCTTAAGCCCAGTGATGTCAGTGCAGTAGTTGCTGTTCTGATTATCAGAATACTTGAGCAATGAGACAGGACAGGGTGTGAAGGAATAACCAAATGTACTGTCATGCCCTCAATACAGTGTTTGACTGTGGAAATACTCTGTTTGTGTGAGTGGTGAGCATTGTGGAATTGCCCTCCACCTCAACCCAGAGGAGATAACAAAAGCCTCATATGTGGGTGTTATTTTAGCTGGTCTGGACTGATTAGTAGTAAATACAGCTCATCTCCATTTATTGAAATAGTAGTTAACAATTAGTGGAAAAGGGACTGATGGATTGCTCGGTCTATTCTATGTCTGAAGTCTGTGCTGTAGACTGTAGAACAAGCCTGTGTTATAAGCTGTCTAGCCGAGACGTTTAGTCTCTGTTTCAATTTAAAGCAGGTAATTTGATTAATATTTTGCACTGTTATAAATCCAGAGTAAGTCCACTCAGTTTAATGGAGTTAGGGACATTCTGATCTCTGGTTTGCACTACTAAATCTAAAGTAATTATTCAGAGAACAAGAGAAGAACTAAAGCCAGCTCCTGGTTTCACTTCTATCTGTGTAAACCTGAACTCATGCCAGAAATTATGTTGATTTATTGGAGTTCCTTTCAGTTTACCCTGCATATAAGTTTGAGCATGTGTGTCTGAGCTGAACAACCAAAGCTCGATAAGTTAATTTTGCTCATTTAATTCTTAACCGACCTCTCAGTTCTTCCTGCCCTTTTACGTAATATTTTATCAGAGATTTAAAGGTCAGCCAAGCTCTGACTTACCCTTGTTTTCCTCCATAGGGGCATATGACAAATAGGATGCACACAAGAGGATAAAGCTGGGAGGAGAGGAGTAGGTGGCACTGAGGCCCCTGGAAATTCAGCCTGCCTTTGGCACAGGGCTGCAGCAGCAATTCCCAGCCCACATTTTGAGGGTTGAGCCAGCAGGACTGTGTTTGGGCAGGAAGCGATCAGAGAGGTGTGTGCCTGTGTGCTTTGGCATGGTCCAAGCTGTGAATTGCTCCAGCCTAGGAACCTCCTCTGAACTCATTAGTATTAAAACAGAACAGAGGAGACTTTGTAGGGAGGGAGAGGGTGGGGAAGCCGGAAAGGTAACAGTTTAGATGGCAGTTTCCTAATAACCTTTCCCACACCTACCTTCCCATACAGGGTCTCATCTAAAGGACCTTGGCATGAAAAAAAACCCCTGGCACAGGGAGGGGGAAGGGAGGGGGAAACAAGGGGAGGGGAAGGAAAGGAAATGAGGGGCAGGGTATGGGCACTGTGCTGAAACAGCAAATTTTATTGGTTTTTAGTGTTGTATATGGTGATACTAGAAGCTCTGTTTGAGAGAAGTATTGGATATCAGAATGTGAAGGTAAATGTGGTACTTGCCCTAGAGGACTCGCAACCTGGCACAGCAAAAAGATCTATCAAGCAGAGGTTTAACAGCTTCAGTTCTGTTTGGTGTTTTCTTTTAATTGACTGGATAGTGGAATACACAGCATACCTATTCACTTTCCAGATGTCACTATAAACACTGTGGATATGTTAAAAGATAAGCTTAAAAGAAGATGGAGAAATTCTATGAAATAGGATGGGATTCAATGGGGACAGTTAAAACATGCTCCTTTTATGAGCAAATCTGGTAATGTAGAATGGGAAACAGACAGGTAAGTACATTCCTTCAGAGAAGAAACTAGGGATTATAGTGGATCACAAGCGAACATAAGTCATGCAGGTTTTGAGTTTTTTTTAATTAAAAAAAAAAAAAAAGAAGTCATTGCCTTCGTGGAATATAAAGCCAGGAATGCCGTCTGAGAGATGCACGAAGTAATCTTTACACTCAGCATTGGTAAGGTCTCAGCAGAAACACTGTCCCCACTTTTGAACAGTGCACTTCAAGAAAGATGTACTTTGACCAGGGAGAGCCCTGAAGTCAATTAGAAGAGGAATGAGAGGTCCAGAGGACGTGACCTCTAAGAAAGATTGAAAGAGCTGGGCTTGTTTAGCCTCAAGAAAGAAGACTGAGAAGGGACGTTACAACAGCCTTTAATAGGTTTGAAAACTGTTATCAAGAGGAAGGAAAAAATCCGCTCACCATGTCTGTCGTTGATAGGGCCGGAAGTAATAGGCTTAAATTGCAGCAGCAGGGATTTAGATTAGACACGAGCCTGACAGTTCAGTTTTCATCCCCATCCCTCTCATTGGGCTTGTTCCAATTCACTGTCATGGACATGCAGCCCACCTTATGGAAAAAGAGGTGATGATGGTCAACTGTTTGCATTATTGTCCTCATATGCCCACTCATATCCATGGAGTGTCCCTCTTTCTCTCCCCTTATTGTAGCCCTGCATATGAGAATGTGTATCTAAGTCTCTCTCTAAACATCTGTGTGTATTGTTGCATAAACTGGTGCTGGTTTTCCTCATTCTTTCTCTTTCTATTTGGCCCAGCAGATTGTTGTCTCATGCAGGCGGTTCATGCAGAAAAAATGAACAGCATATGCTGCTGCCAGTGGCCTGTGAAAGGGGACTGCCACAATAGGCCTTGCTGGTTACGTGTACTTGTATGCTGTCAAGTCCCAGAGAGCTTTGAGGAGTAGGAGAGAGACAAGAAGCTTCTCCAGGAAGCAAAAAGCAATTAAGCAATGATTAAGGAGGAAAAAAGCAAGCAGTATAGCGGGGGGTGTGTTTGGGGGTGAGGGGAAGGGATGTTAATTGACTTTCTGTGAGATAAATTTCTCTGCCAAAAAGCAGTGCCCTTGATGGATGAAAGTCTTACTCTGCTGCTGAACCTTGAGTAACTTCTGTGTTGGCAGGGTAGAAGAGAAACACATCTTCCAGTATGTAAACATCAGGTGCTTTCTGTCTTGTACTGTTATGACTGAGATTCAAGGGATCTGGGCCCCTAGTACTAAGGAGGTTTTAAAGCTGCAACTTTTTGAAAAAGCAAGCAAGAAAAAAAAGTATAATGGCAATCACAGCCTTTTGTTTGTCTACTTTTCTGCTTTACAGTCAGATCTGTGGCAGTACCTGAAATGTAAACGTTGCTGGCTGTGTGAGCAACTTGTGTGCACAGTGGTTTCATGCACGAATGTAACAATAAAACGTTGTAGGTATGGGCAGATGTTATGTGATATGTCTTATTTATATAGTTCTTGTGTGTGTAAGGTGCGAGTGGCATATATATCTGCACATACACATACTATGTGTATGCAAATGAACGGAAACCAAATGATGTTTTTCAGTGATCTCCCTAATTCTTATCAATTGGGAAACTGATCAAAATGTTAATCCCCAGCCTCATATGGTGTGTTGTTTCTGTGCTTTACAAAGTCTGCTTTTAATTCTAAGGGTTAGGATGAGATGGAAGAATTTGAGGGGAGGGTTTGTTTGGGGTGTTATTTTGCTTTTTCTTCATGGGTTATCAGTGGACTTAGGACATATATCGGGTGCCCAAGTAAGAACTTCTAACCAATTTGCTGCATCTGGAGGTGTGCTAACTGTGTGTGGGGTAGTGCTGTTGCCTGTTGAAAGAGCATCTGCCATCAAGTTCTGCTGTGGGTACAGCCACGCAGTTGTGCCAGGCATGGCCCTGAGAAGGTAGGGATGGGAACTGGTTGCTGTCTAGAGAAGGCGGCTCTGTTTTGCTCCTCTCGATGCCTGCCTCAATCACATTCTGGTGTTTGCAGTTGCATATTATGTAAAGCCTGTGAAATGTTTCTCTGTCTTAGGGAGCTTTGCTGAGCAGTACTTTTCTTGCACTGCTCATTGCTCCAGTTTCTACATGAGTGTAGGCAGTTTATGCAGTCAAATGAACCTCATTCACTGACAGTTCGGACAGGCAGTCTTTCAGAATGCCTTGTCGACCTCCTCAGTATTGCAAATGTGCACTCTTCCAGCAGGCTGCCTCTTACATGTCAGCCTGGTGAGCTGTATCGAACAAAGCAATGGAAGGAAAACTGAAGGGGAACAATCCTATACTGTCCCCTGGAGGTGGACACAGTGATTAAATAGGAAAGGTTTATCTCTTCTACTTGAAGCATTCATAGGCTTTTGCAGAGAGACTGAGATCTGAAGAAGATTGATTTTTATTTTAATTTTTTGATTATTTTTTTTTTTAATTCACTCACTGCAGTTATCTCTGAAGCAGCTTTTTGGACAGCTGCCCCTGGACCTGTGATGAGAGCTTCTCCGCTCCTCCCCAACATCCCTCCCTGGTGGGCAGAGGCACAGCTTGAATGTGAGCCACCAGACTAACCTTTTTGTTATTTGCCAACAGAACCTGGCATAGGCAGCATGAACTGGAAAATAAAGGTTCCTGGGACTGTTGTTAATGTAAGAGTGTAGCTTTCAGGCAATGTAAGTCACACGTTAGCAATGTGGTCCTACTCAATTCACTTGCTAAAACTGTAATAGTTATGCTGGATTGGATCCTCTATTGCAAAAGCTTGTAGTGTGCTGCGGACAGCCTCCTCCCTGATCTCTTTCCACCAGTTCGTCTTCCTCTGCAGTCCCAGACATGTCAGTGCCATTTATCTCATGTCAGCTTGAGTTGTACTTCAGCATTGATTAACCCACCATTAACTATTCCCTCAAAGTGACTGCACGTGAACGTGAACCTTCTCTGGGGCCTGCCAGTGGGTGCTGGATAAGATCCCATGGTGTGTCGTAATCACTGTTTACTTTGTACAAGATTTAAATAAATTCATCCGTGGCTTAAGGCCATCAGCTGTGCTACGCCACTTGGGAGCATCGGTGGAACTGGAATATGGCCCTTTTGGGGACATGGTGACAGACATCTATAAATGACTTTGGGGAACCTGAGGCAACAGATATCATACGGTACAGGGAATTTATTATACTGGAAACATTGGATTATACTTCATTTTGTAATTTGGGTGGGTTTGATGCTGCTAAGAGACTGAGAGAGAAGGATTGATGAGGTGGATAATGGAGGGTGCATTTATGCATGACAGGAAAAAAGGATCAAAAGGAATGAGAAAAGATTAGAGAGGGAAAAATAGAAAAGGTAGGTGTGTGCAAGAGAGGAAAAAAGGAAGGAATGGGGATATGAACAGGAAGCAAGATAAGAGTGGTGCATTTAACTAAAATTCATACAGTGCAAGGTCATAATGTAAAAATGAACATAGCCTTGGAATCTAAATTTTTGAGGTGAGTATGCAAGCAAACTATTCAAATAAAAAGTTTTCAAATCATGGAGGTTTTCTATAGTGTGTAAAGGCATCCTCATATAATTCCTTCTTTCTCAGTTTTGTTCCCTATTGAATGACTCGCAAAGTACCATTAAGGGTAACACTGGTGCGACTGAGCAAAAGGAAAACTTTGGACCTGTGCAAAAAAAGTACTTGCAAATACCAACGCTATCCCCATCTTGAAAGGGACGTTATCACCTGCATCACAGAATCAGCCATTGTTTTGAGACAGGGAGTTGGGAAGCGTTTGACCATTTACGGAGTTTGCTCTATGGCTTTGTACTTGCAGGGCTTTTGCACAGCCCTCTGAAGCTTTCGGTGCTGGTCACAGGTCAGATAACTCCTGGTCTCATCTGTTCTGGAAGTTCTTAAGTTTACATTTTGAGTTTAACAAGGGAGAGTAAAGTTTAACCTTTCTGGGAAGCTTTGAGAGTTTGTGGCATCTGAAGCTTTGGTTCCCATGGTGCCCGTTGATGCCGGGACCTGGCTGTCCTTTTGCTTGAGTACCCATCTGCTGCTAAAGAACCAAACAGTGCAATACAGCTGTAATCAGGCAGTCAGTATAGGCATCTCTGAACAGCAAAAGTGATGAAGCCTATATGCCAATGTATTATGTCTTAGTGTTGGATTCTGTGGTGTAAATAAGGATTGATTTCATGCCAAAGCTGTTTCCTCTGGGGATGGTAAACGGATTTAATTCTTTAATAATTCTTTAATAATTGCCTGAATATGTTTGTAGGCAGAAATAAACATTTAAAAAGCGAGAATATGCCTTTAGATGTCATTAACTTCTCTCAGTCATAAAAAATGCCATTAAATGTGAAAGACAGGCCTGGGGTGGATGCTGATAGAAAGGACGTGCTTTCAAGAGCACTGCTACCCACAGGCAAAAATTAAATGTCTAACTCAAGTATCTGTAGCTGAAATCACAAGAAATTGATGAAACAAGACAGATATCCAAGTAAATATAAGAAAAGAAGCAAAATCTCTTCTCCCTCCTGGCAAAATATGTGTTATAGCCATATTAATCACGAGTTATCGCCTGCAGTAAGCAAAACATATCATATTAGAATTCTGTGCTTCATCATGCTGGAAATACTATGCACAATTCATTAAACTTTTAAGAAGACAAAACCAAAAAAACAGCAACCAAAAAAACCCCACCAAAGCTCAAAAAAACAACCCCAGCCTCTGAAGGCTGGTTGGTTGATTAGTTTGGGTTGCTGTTTTTTGTCTTTTACAAAATGAAGCATCTGTCTGACCTTAAGTCAGTGGGAAGCTCTCTCATGACGGCTAGAGGGACTGGGACAAGTAGAATGAGAAACTGTAACTGAGGAAATCTCCTGTGAGTTCCAAGAACCAAATTTGAGGCTCTTGGTCTCCAGCATTCTGACTTGAAGCCAAGAGGTGCGTGAGCCCCAAAGCTCTAATACTCTGTGTACTTATATAATACCCCTGCTGTGGCTTCGGCATCGATATGTTGAAAATGGGAAGTCTCATTGTGTCTTTGAGTATCTTACTAAGTTTGCCTTTCAAACCGTTTCAAGTTTTCCCCATTTAAATTCCAAAGTTCCTGTGGACTGTATAACTCTTCTTGCAAGGCCAGGTAAAGTAGACTGGTGAAGGAGCAGCTGTCTTGTGACTCTGTCCCACCTTTTCACAGATGACTGAATGGTGGAGATGCAATACACTTTTCAGTACAGAGATGTAGAAGTCATTAATGTTTCTCCTTTAGAGAGGCAGGCATGCTGGTAGGCGTTAAAGGCTCTCTTAGTGATTCTCTCTCCAAGTGAACCACTCTTCTATATTCCCAAAATATTACTTTTTCTCTTATTTATTTCATCTTAAATCACTAAGAAAAGTGCTGCCCAGTCTAGGTGAGAAGTGCCTTTCTGTTCAGTTCTTCCGGGGCTTTGAGTGATATCATTATTGAGCTGATGGCTACCCAGCATCAAATCCAGCTTTCACACTTTAATGAATGTTCCCCAAAACAAGGGACATAATGTGGTTTTAAATCCCACAAAATACTGGTTTTATGTTTCCTACCCATTCCTACTTCTTGTTCCCTTTCTTTCTCTTTGTCTCTTATTTCCTTGGGTTGTAGCCATTTTGAATGGAGGCCATCTTCCCTTTTGGCCTGAAAACTGGACTGGAAACATTTGAACCTCAAATCCAGCTCCAGTATATTTTAAATGTTTTATCATTGAAATTCAATCTGTGTAAGTAAAAAAAAAATAATAAAAATGCCCCCATGAAAGTGAAAATAACTGAATGTATCCCTCTCTCAGTAAATAAAATAAAATAGGAAACAGATAAAGGAGAGAAATGTAAGGAATATTAACTGGAGGTACTTTACATCTCCCTCAGGCCAGCCTGGCAAATGTCTTTTTAATCTGTGTTTGATGAGAACACTTGCAACTTCAAGTATTTTTAAGAGCCAGGAGGCTGAGCTCCATTGTGCAGGGTCATGCTGGCATGAATTGCTGGAACTGAGCCGCCCATCCAAGGCATAGAAAAGGAGTTATTACGTTTCTGTTGGGAAACTGGCTCAGGTGATTGAGGAGGGCATTTTCCTTGCTTTGTTCTGACCGACCATTTTTTTCTTGCCCTTTACATTTGCTCCCTGGGCGTTCGGTCACGTCGGCTTCCTTAGCCTGGCTCCAACGCCAGCCTTGATGACTGCTTTCAGAGTTTGTAGTTCTTCCCCTTTCCTGCCAGCCTTTGCAATTTCTTCCTCCTTCAATAGCTGCTTGCTGTTGCTGAGCTAACTCTAGGGTCTGAAGTTCTTCACACTGACAGATCTACCTCTGTTGTTGGGTCAGAATGACCTATTCAGGAACCAGACTACCCTTCTGAAATTTCTTCTTTCTGTTGTTCCTGCTGCTTCCCTCCAAGGCAGCAAGTTTCCTATGTGCTCTCTGTTAGGATCTTGAGTCAGAATAGCAAAACGTTCTGCCTGATCTAGGATCTTCTTCCTTAGCTAGATCCAGGGCTTTCCTGTGCAGTCATGGTAGTCTGGCCTTCTTCTACAGACAGGGGACGGGGATGGAAGAGGTAAGACGATTTGAAGAGTTCCAGAAGAAGGGTTCATGTCTCTTGTATTTTGCAGGGATGTCTTGGTTCTTTATAGGGTGGGATTTGATTAATGGTATAGGTAGGGCGGGCATGTAGGCCTTTTCGGTTCCTCCTGCTTCCTCTCCGTGAAGGAGCACACTTGCTGAAGACTTACTTCAGGCAAGGGTGTTGAAGAGCTTGACTGCTGCTTTGCATTCTGGAGAAGGTGTCTCTTTCCCTATTGAATATTCAGTTTCCTGCCTGCCCATCTGGCCTGGGGGTTAGAACCCAGCATTTTGCCTTCTAACGAAGACAAATACTAGCTGTTTCAAAAGGAAAGGTAATCCATCCTCCATGTGCTATTTTCTAGTCAAGTGTGTTTGGGTCTGTCTCTGGTGATCACGTTATACCTGGAACCCTAAACAGTTCTGTTGTTACTATGTTACCTGGGCTAATGCCATGACTTCTAATTTAACCTCCTGAGTCACAATAAAGTAGGGTGTGGATGCACTTTGCTCCCACTGTATCTTCCATCCTTTCAAACTACCTTTCTAGGCTTGTGTCCTGAAAAGGATGTCATGCTATCAGGATGCAAAATTACATGACTGTAAGTTGCATACTCTTATTGCCTCATTGAAGAGTGCTCTTTATATCCCTGATACTGCCAGTGTCCAAGGCAGTGTCTAGAAGCTGCTAAGTGTCAGCACCCTGCCCTCTGGGTGGTTTTAGTGAATAGGAGCATTCTTTTGATGAAATGGTTGTCTTGAACTATATTGGTTGAGTTCATCATTCAGTTTTAAGCACAGCTTCTGGGAAAAGCTTTTGCTGCTTGTCTGATCTGCTACCAGACTCCAGAAAGAGCAGTATGGATTAGAAAACCAGGTTAGTTGCTCTTTATTAAAAGAAAGAAGGGAAAAAAAAAAGAAAAAAAGGGGAAAAAAAAAAAGGCTAAGATCATTAAGCAGCTCAATAAAACAATCACAATTTTTCTAAGAATTTAGCTGAGCCCAGCCAGCTCATTTCAGATGTGTATTCTGGCCTCTTTGGTCGTTCTTCCAAACCTGGCATTTTTGATTCCCTGACTGCCCCTCCTTTCCCTCCCACGTGCTTGACCTCCAACAGCATTCCTTTGCTTGTCTTAAGACCTTACATGTCGTTTCACTCTCCCTCTCCCCCCAAGAATGTGATCCTGGCCTGAGCTTTCTAATTGTGTGTAGCAAGGATAAAACTCCTTGCCTCGCTTGGCTGCCCCCTTGTTTGGAAACTCACCCTAAACATTTCCACATGGTTTGCACTCTTTCTGCACAGCTAAATTTTTTTGGGTGTTTTTTTTTTTGCCTTTAAACTTTTTCTTGTTTTAAAAAAACCTCCAGCTTCTTCTACCTTGAGCTGCTGGCACTGACCTCGCCTTGTTACTGTTTGCATTTCTTTTGTACCTTTTTGCAGCTGAAATCTCTACGGGCTTTTAAATCTGTCAGCAGCCGCTACCAGGCTCAGTGTGCAATTTAGCTCACTGTTTTCACAAGTTTCCCAGCCCTGAACGCTTTCCAAATGAGCCATTGTTGGGCTGAGTTAAAGAGGTATTGTCTTGCTTGGGCTAGGTTAGTGTGGGTGCCAGAATCTGCATGTGCAGGCTTCTTAGTGCTGCAATGTCATTCTTGATATTGGACCCCTGGACACTTCCTTCACCAAACACTTGCAAATATATAGGAAAAAGAAAACCTTGCCAAAACTGATTCATTGAAATGTTATTGGAAGCCTTTCTTTATATTGCGGAAACTCTCATTTAGACATCTTCGGCTGTCCAAGCTCATGCAGGCTGCTTGCTATGAAGACCATTCTTAATTGTTTAATTCCCATTAGAACCTGAAACTGGCAGCTGTGGTTGGAGTACTGTTTTGGTCAGCACTGAATAAACAGAGAGCAAGTAGCAGTCTGCTTTGATGATTGTAGAGACACGTTGTATAGGAAGAGAGTCTATTGTTATCCACCTTTTACAGAACAGAAACCAAAGCTGGGGAATTCAGTGGTGTATCCAGAGGGAACTTGTGACAGAGTTGCGAGTCAGTTCCAGATCACAGCATTATCCTTCGTTTTACAAATATAAGGTTGCCTAGGCTCTAAAAGGGTGTGTTCCACTGAACTCACTTTTCTTAACTGAGACTGAATTTGCTGGTCTGTTGAATCTGATATGACACTGTGTGGAGATAAGTCCTTTGCCTGAAATGCTGGTTGCCTTTTGCTGGGGACTGTGTGGTTCAGAGGACAAACATCTGGACAAATATTTCAACCTGTAGTTTGCTGTTGACATTACTGCCACTTGACAACTGTCTCATGACCTTTGTTTAAAAGATACAGTGATTTCACTGTTCTCCTTCTATGGAAGACCTGGTACTGCAGGCCAGGGAAAGGTGTACTGAATTATTAGCCTTTCTCTAAGTGTTCTGAGGAGTGTCTGTGTCACATAATCCAGCGCTTTGAGTTTTTCACTTCATGCCTTTCATGTGGTCTTTCCCATCCTTGACTAATCGTTAGTAATAGAAGCTTGACATGGGAGTTGTTCAGGCTGCCTGTCTTCATAGGTTATGCTCTGACAGGGAGAACTTGCAGTGGCAAGGTAAAAATTGTGAAACCAATAATCTTTGGAGTCTTTGGGAGCTGCCAAGTGGCTTTTGATTGAAGGCTAGTCAGCATACCTGGTCCAGATTCATCTCAACCTATTAGAAGTTACCAATGTAGCTGTTAACTGTTTTTTTTTTTTTCTGTTGTTCTTTTTCATGATCTCCAGGATGAATTGGATCTCACAGACAAGAACAGAGAGGCTATGTTTGCACTCCCTCCAGAGAAGAAATGGCAGATTTACTGCAGCAAAAAGAAGGTACTACTGTTGTCCTGGTTGAAGTAGCTCACCAATACATTCTGTGTGCATATTTTTATTAACTACTGTTATACATTTAGATTTGAACTATGTGTTTATCTACTGTTTACATGCACATGATTAAGTGAGGTAAGGATTTTTATCAGCATGACTATGACACAACTTTCATATAACTAGTGTATGCATGTGTGATTTCTGCAGAGAATGTTCACAAGTTTAAATCATACGTTGTCCCATTTTGAATCTTTTACATGTTTGGTTTTGGGTTTTTTTGTTTGCTTGTTTGTTTTTGTGGTTTTTTATTCTTTGAGCTGGAAGAAAAGTTATCATGGAAATGTTTTAAGGAATTTTTAAAAACTTTTGTAAATCGCTTATAATACAAAATGTATTATTGAAAGCTTTCAGAGTGTCTTCAAATATCTGTAAAGTACATAATAATAGCGATGTCTTAAAACTTGGTAGTCCAAGGTCTTCCAGAGCTTGTAGGAAATGTTCTGTATTGCAGTGGAAAGTGAAGGCGACTGGCTCCTATCAATTTCTATGTAACACTTCACCATTCAAGGTCTTCAAATTTCTGACAGATCAGTGAGAGGGGCAGTGGCTGATGTATCACACTGGCTGTTTTGTCACTGGCAGAATGAGGGCCAAGTGAATTGACAAGTTGTATCACTGTTGTGAAACTTGTAAAAGAGGAATTCCTGCAGGAGCTGTGTGGTAGAAAAGTTTTGCTGCTCTAGAAAGGAGTCAGTCAGAAACAAAGACAGCCCCAATAGCACGGATTCATTAACAAAAAACGTTAGGCAAAAAAAGGCGTGGTGAGTTTGTTGGTAGGTTAAATGTTCAAGTCATGCTATGAGAGCCTCAATCATTATATGTAAGTCTGCATAACAGAAGCAGGTTTAGAGGGAAGAGGTTTAGACTTCAGTACTGAAGATGGCAGATTCAAACCCTGATGATGGTCCTGAGGCTGCGTTTGCTGCCTTTCTTTCCTTGGGGAGCGGGTGGGGGAGAAGGGGAAATTTAGCTTTCTTACCATGTAATTAAGGAAAAACTCAGTCAAAACAATCAGATGGGTGCTTTGCATATGTGTTGCTTTTGGCTGAAATGCATCATACAGGGAAGTTAATAGCAACAAATTAGTTACAGCGCCTCTGAGCTAGCAGTAATTCAGGAAGTGCGTAAGAGCAGTCTAGGCTCAGTTGTCTTTGCTCTTCTCTCCATTCTTCTTCCTGCGGGTACACAGAGCTTGCAAGTGGAGGGAAGGTGCAGGCTGCTGTGATTAATGCCTGCTTTACATTTTTGCTGGCCAGCTCAGCTGGCTTTTTCAGCTCTGGTGGAAGAGGATCTATTTGTAGCCATCTTTAGAGAACCACACATTCCACCTCCCAGACCAGTCTGCCTTGGCAGCAAGATTCGGGCTTTAATGTATTTAATATGTTGGTTGGATTCACTACATTACACTATTTATTTTTTGTTGTTGTTAAAGCAGTGGATTTGATATAAGAATCTTGAAGACCTCCAGAGTTAAAGACGTTGCATACTGAAAAATCTTTATAATACTTTTATGGTGCAGCCTCCCTTAGCTGAACTCCAGCTCTCCGAAATGATGTGCTAACTGGAACAGGATACTGTTGCCAGATGTCTAATCAGTACATCATAGATACTTTCAATTACTTGAAACCTTAACTGTCCAATGTTATTCATTGTTTCCCTCCCAGGCAGCCAGATATCAGTGATGACATCTCTCTCTCTCTTTAGCCTACTGCGTAATCCACCTATCATCATTGTTTTACAGTGACAGAGAAGCTTGTTGTAGGCTTCCCTTTAGAGGAAGGCTGTCTTTTCCCTGAAGAACTTGTTACCTAATTTTAGCCACATAGGGCCTAATTCCTCACTTGGCAGAATGCTGTCAGCCATCCAGGACAAGCCCCCAGAGAGCCCTGTCTTGCGTATGTTGGGTTCTTTGAGTTTTCTGGGAAGCGAGGGCTCCACGCTTTGTAATGCGGCAAGTGAAAACACCATGAACTGGAAGGTCAAGAAGTCCAAGTTGAGGCAACTGTTCATAATCATTAATCTCAGATGACTTTTCTTGTCTAAAAGTAACGGAAGGTCAGAGCTTCCTGATTTGCTGCAAAGGTGGTGAGATTAGTGGACTGTCTTAAGTAAACAAATGTCACTTGCCAAAATGAAGGTCAGTCATTGTCGTAGGCACACTGTCCATTTATCTTGGCACTTAGACTTTGGCTATAATCTTCTCTGGCACTTGTTCCCCATAGCAGAAAGTAGCAGAAAATCACTATTTTATCAAAAAACTCATTCCACCTGTTTCTTGTACCAAGCCTTTCTGAAGAAATGGGGGAAGACATATATGTGTGTGCATTTAAAGTTAGAGGGCATGCAAGCCAGGGGCACAGCTTGCCAATCAACATTCCCTGGTACTCAAAGGAGATTCAGTTCTGGATTGAAATTTCATGATTGTGGGTGATATCTACAGAGGAGCAGTGGCACAGTATTCTACAGCCATGCTTGCGTTGGTCATTTTTGGCCATTTTATGTTCATATCTGAAACCATTAGTACTAAAAACAAATCACCAATGATTTGATCTAAAGGAGTGGCTTCAGATAGCAGCTATAGTGAATGCTTCACTCTCATTTGTGGAGTAGCTTTTCACAAGGAATTAAGGTTGCTCTATTGGAAAAAGTTAATGTGTTCTCAGTCTCAGCTGTCCTCTACCTTGCCATTAATGAGTACAGAGTGGACAATGAGAGATGCAGTTGTCTTAATTTGCATCAGAAGAATCATTAATCAGTCATTTCTGATGGCACTCTGACCCTCTACTGAAAACACCAGCACTACATGTTTTATATTGCCTCTTTCTCAGTAGTATGAACTTCCCTGATACCATATTGAGTTAAAAGTAAAGCTATATGTAGACAGAATGCAAATGATAATATCCTCCCCCAGTTCAGGTACTTTATTCTGGTTTTGTTTAGGATAATCTTCATGTCTCACAATCAGCTGAAATTCAGACTTACATATATAACCCACTTCTGTACTTCTAACTCCTTCCTGTAAAATTATGTCTAGATTTCCTACTAGTTATGTGTTTTGCAGGAATTAGATGAAGCATTAGACCATGGTTTCAGGCATATTTATTTGTAAATTTCTGATGTCAAGGTTTAGAAAACTGCTGTTACTCAGTGTGGGGTTTTTTTCCAGGAACAGGTACTAACGTACATAATCTCATTAAATACTGATCAAATCATGATATAAAAAGAAAAAGTTGTCAGGACGATTACTTCACCTGTAAATGAGATCATATTTGAATCCTAAAAAGGGTAGAAAATGCAGGTATTGCACTGCTTCAGCACACATTGCTTTGGATGCAGTCTGTGTTTCTAAGAACGAGGGCTCATTGTGCAGGCAATAGCTTGTTGCCTTCTGTACATCCTACAAGTTCGTAGACATATTACCATTGGAAAGCAAGTCAAGTTGTTTTCTTTTTATGGCCTTTCCTGCCTCCAGAGACTAATTTGTAAACCTTCAGTTGAGCAGATTTTAGCAGGAAGCACACACATTTTGCAGAGTTACACAAGTCAGGAGTTTTACTTCTGTATTTCTTTGAGGGAAAAATTCATAGCAAATCTCTTTCCAAATTATAGTTAACCTGGACTAGCTATATTGTACAGCTTCTCTCAAAACCAACAAACAAAATGGACAAAAACCTCAATCCTAATAACTATGTTGATCTCTCCTAGATATTTTGGGGTTATTTTATAGTCTTCTGATTTTAGTTGTAGCCTAGAATATCTGCTTTAAATTGATTGTGCTTTGCGTACTCAAGTGAGATTATTCAAACTCAAGTAGTGAAGCAATAATGAGTACACTGCAACTTTCTAGAAAGAGGCATTTATGGCATCTGAAAAGACAGTACATCCTTAAATTGATTATTTTTCTTCTATTATGGGAAACGGATCTAGAGAAAGACTTCTCCACAATAGCAAAATAGGCTTTAAAAACTCTGAAGAAAATTTATCTGAACCATACACTGTAACAGCCAGTTGCAGAAAAGAGAATTTGCTTATGATTCCATCCCCTGCAATTATTTTTTTTTAATATTTGTCTATTATATTTTTCACCTACTTGATGAATAAAAAAACCTACTAAACTGAATATGAGGACAGGAGTCAGGAAACTCCTTGGTTCTAAAAGTCTTTTGATCTAAATTGTTGTATAATTTCAAAGAATATATCTTTATTATGTTTATGTAAGTATGTTTCTCTCTACCTGAAAGAAAGAGTAGGTAAGTTAGGAAACTTTGTGGCAATCTTCTGGCCATGCCATCCTCTCACACCTTTTCCTTGCACTATATAAACATGCCTTGGCTGCGTACAGCATTCCTTTCCCCCCCCACACTTTTTCCTCTCTTCCCCCCTCTCCTCTTTTTCGTCCCCCACCCCCCCCCTTTTCCCCCCTGCTCTTTTCCCTCTTTTTCCCCCTTTTCTCTCTCTTGTCCTCCTGTCTTCTCTTTTTCCCCCCTCCCTTTTTCCTCTCTTTCCAGACCCTCCCGCCCTTTTTCCTCTCTCTTTCCTTTTCCGGCTTAAAAATCTTCATTCTTTTTCCTTGCTGCAGCTATCTGTCTTCTAAGGTATTCTTGTAGGAATGGATTTTGTGGTGAAGTCTCCAGACTGGGGAGAGCTCACTGCAAGGAGCAGAAAGGGTGGAGTGGAAGGCACTTTTGTGCATTACACAACCACTGAGGAGTCCAGGTCCTTTGGACTGAGGTTGCAGGTCGGTGCAGAAACCAGTGAAGCTGCAGACCAGGTGCAGTGTGCCTCACGTGCCCTTCTAGAGAAGGTTTACATCTCTCCCACAAAGAAGCAGCAGTCACTGCTGCATCACCTTGTGTTCTTTCCTAACGTGAGGGCTGCATTATGCTTCAGAATGCCCTGGGGAATCTAGCCTTAGTCAGACGTCAACTTTTAGTAGTTTTACTGCAGTCTTTTTATACCATTTGCAGCTCAGTTTCACAAACTCCCACTTTGGTCCCATGCTGGCTGTCTAACATTAATGAAGATAATGTCTACATGTCAGGTTCTGTTTTTTTTTCTTTGTTTGAGAGTTTCTCTTTGAGCTTTGCCCTTGAGGTTTGCATTGTCAGCAAAATCTCACCATAAAAAGTATAGCTTGATATTGTGCAGCTGGATATAGAGTAAGATACTTCTGTCCTCCACCCCCATGCCCACGCCTGCCTTCAGACTCGCAGAGCTGTAAGCAAAATTTCCGATCCAAAACCAGGCTGTATTACTGCTATAAACCCTGCTTGAAACCCAGCTACGCTTCCAGTTTCTAGAGGGTGCAATTTACCCTATACCTTGGATTCATCCTCCTGTTAAAACTATAAATATAAAAATTAATTCATATATATATGAATTAATATAAATTCATATATATATGTGTGTGTGTGTGTATTAAAATTATGAAATCTGCTGGAGGAATCTAAGCTGGTTTTGTAGCTTTTGATAAAATTGCCTTAGCCTACCAGGGATGAAGCAGATGATGAATGCAAATATGAAACCTGGAGTCCTGCTTAATTTTGGGGAAAACTTGAAGAAGTGAGTGAAAGTTCCTGCATCTACTGTTTGTTCTTGGCTGGCTCTGTTCTGTGTTTTTTGCACTGTGAAGTGTAATTTCAACTTGGTTAGGGTGGAAAGGCAGTTAATTCTCAGCTAAAGTGAACTGGCAGGGCTTTTCTTCCAAAACCCTGAGGTCTTTTCTTTGCATTTGAGGCTTCATATGGAGGCTCTAAGAGTAGGAGGCTGCATTACATCTGTTGTATTTAGATAGGAGTTCTGCAATTCATGATGTAGGAAAGTGTTCGTATCTTCAGGTTCCTACTTTAAAGTAGGAGATATACATGGAGATATTCAGAGGAAGATAGATATTCCCTAAAGAAGAGAGAAAATGGATCTTCATCTGGTCTTATTTAGTGATACAATACACCAGATGAAGATCACACCATTGTGTTGTCTGAGTGTGGGTTTTTGGTTTTGTATTGTCTGATCTGAGCTATGAAAGCCCTTTGGGGTTCATCCTTTCTGTATGAAGAGTGCCAAGCACGTGGTTGTCTCATAATAAATGAAGTGGGTGGTTTGAAGTTGTATTGTTTTCAATTCTATCTTCTTGCAGTACTTTTTCCTCTTTGAAATACTCTTAAGAGTCTGTTATTGATTTGGAATATTAAACTGTTTTGTTATGGATTTATAGCTATAAGGAGCATTTAATGTGTTCCTTTAAGTTCCCTTCTTTAGAGTTGTTATTCCACATGCTGTATCCGGGAGCAGCAGACACGAACACACAAGATGATTTGCTGCAGTATTTTAAGAAGCCATTTGTAAGGAGTCCCAGTTTGATGAGGCTTGGATGTGACTTCATGAGACTTTTTTCTCCCAGCTTTGCATGAAGTGTTTAGGGGCCGTATGGCTGGGTGTGTGGGTGAGTGCTTCTACTGTCTCTTCCCCTGGGAAGTCTGAAAAATGCACAGTAACCCTCATAGTGCATGCAATAGCCTAAAAGCAAAACCAATTGGTAGACAGTAGGAGGCTGAAGAAGCTGTGTGAGACTTGTATTGCTGGCTAAATGAAGAGAATATCTGATGACCACAGGGCAAAGCCCACCCAAAGACACATTGAAGCTGAAGAATTAGACTTTATCTGAAGTCTTTGGTGCATCAGAAAATTGTTTCTTTTCCTACTAATGCTTTAGAAGTTTGTGGCAGGAGTTCGGCTCTTCAGTCAACATTTTAATTTAACTCAGTACTCAAACCTTGACAATGACCTCAACGACCTGGCCTAACTTTGAAATTAGCTCTCCTTTGAGCAGGTCCCTTCTGCCTGAGGCTCCTTCCATCCTAAATTGTTTTGTGATTCTCTAAACTGACCCACCATAAATCAAACTAGGAAAGCAGACGTGTGGCCCTGTAAAGAAAAGGGACAACAGTAAGGCTCTTTGCAACCTACTGTCTCCTGTATTATTGCTATGACACCAACTCCTCGAAATAGGCTGTAGCAGGAGGTGTTATTTGGTTCCCTCTCAGTGCCTGGAATCCATGGTTGCTTTTGGTCTGAGTGACTGCATGACTTCCTTAGGTCAGGAGACTGCTGGTGAAACAGTCTGAAATGTGGAATTTCTCAAATGAATTCTCTGAAAATAGTCTTGCTTTCAGTTAGCCTATGGCTCAGTGGAAATCTCATAACACTGGTAAGTCACAGTGGGAGGATGTTGCCCTTTGCAAACCGCGGCATTCCTTCAACTGGATGTTTGGAAAATGCCAGCAATTGTGGAGTTAACTTGCTTTTTTCCCACCAGCATCTGTTCCTTTTTCTGTTAGCAGAATGACTTCATGCTCAGATGTTTGGGATGATTTGTTAGCTTGATGCTGACATTGGGTCGTTCCAGAATCTTTAGTCTAGGTATGGAAGACAGGCACATGGCTTCAGAAATTACATTATTAGAAATGCAAGAAGGCTCTAGAGCAGTAAATTCAGAAATTCCGACCTATGACAAGCACAGGACATAAAGGGAAACAACAAAATGCAGCAAGAGTGTCACTAACGCAGCAAATGCACAGATTTCCTGATTAATGGTGTTCTTGGATCTTTTAAGTGTGAAAGAGCTGTTTGGTTAATGGCACCTGTTAATGTGTGTGGTAGGCTGAAGTAACAGTTCCCAAATTTGGGCAACATGGTTAATACAGTGTAAAATGAAGCCTAAAACGATACATTTCCTTCTACGTCATTTAACACAGAGAATGTGTTCTTGCTGGAAGAATAAAACTTGAGATTTGTATGACACCATCTCATTCTTTTATAGTTCCAAATAATGAATTTAGGCTTTTTTGTCATCTCACATAAGTATAAACTTGTTGATGTTGACTCCATTATTCCTTCTGTAGGTCAGCATAGCTGAGAAAAACTGTTGGCCATTTTGTATGGTTTATCATTAACTTCCTGTAATTGTGACTTCATGGTTTTTTTCCTTGATATTTTCCTTTCTATAGCAGGTGCCCCAAAGTCGTTACTTTGAGAAACAATATAGTAGGCTTAATGAAGTGAGAGACTCCTCTTAAAAATACATTTATTTTCTTGGAGGCATTGTTGTAGTGGTTTAAACGATTAATTTGGTGTCAAGGAGGCAAAAATGCTTGCACAATTCAGCTACTACACCGTTGTTATAGCTTGGAATCATGATACCTGAAAGACCACATTGTAGCAGACATAAGAGGAGATAAGAAGTTTTTCCAAATTGTTCATTTTACTTGGTTTATGTTTTCCATGCTGCAATGCTAACAGTTACAGACTCATTTATTTATCTTGGTGTAAGAGGTTATTTTGGGTCAGAGCCTTGAAATTATATATTTATTTACGTATAATCGAAAAGTCTTCTCTTCCCCACCCCCCCATGGGAACAGCATGGAATATTTTTAGTTTCTTCCTCCCTCTCCCTCGTTCTCTCTCCCAACAAGAAAGGCTAGCTGTTGCTTAGCAAATGCCTTCCCAGCTCTTTCGTTCAGACTGCTGAAGACATAAACGCCATAAACTTGCCATGATATTTGCTATAGATATTCTGATTATGTAGAATTTGGGTGTCCATCTTGTAATTCTGCATTTTTCAGGTATGCAACTAGTGCTCCAGTTGAACTTAGCACTCAACACTTCTCAAAAATCAGGCCCCAAATAGTCCTGAGGTTATACAGTGATAGTTGGAAAATTGTCATCATCATGCCTGATCCTGTGTTTCGCATTTGGCTTGCATTCTGTGGGAGTTTGGGAGAGCTCAGTGGGAGCAGATTTGACCTTACCATGGGAAAAAAAAAAAGAAAAAAAAAAAAGGAGAAAACATTTATCCAGCTGTCATCCTACTAAAATGGTGTAATTTACTGTACTTAAGAACAAAAATAATGGTGAGCAATCCAATTCTGCTGTATGGGAAGTATGTGTAAATGCTGATTGTGTGATTTAGTGGCTGCCATTATGCTGTGTCCTTGTCTGTCCTCTTGTAAAAGTTCTGGGTCTTCACGATCCAAGTATGAGTCAGTCCTGCTGATGGTATGCAATAATAATAATATATACTGCGTACAATGCGGTTCTCACCGTTCAGATTAGTCTTAGGTGGATAAGCAAGAGCAAAGAATATGTAAATGACCAGCATATTTCCCTGATACATGCAAAGCAGATTTAGCACAAACCAGGGCTCACTTTTCTCTGTATTCTGAATGTCACTGAATGCTCACCAGCCTTTCAAAAGCCAGTGAATACCGAGCGGGAAGAGTTGCTGAATTCTTTTCAGTGAAAAGTTTAGAAACAGGCACAGTAACGAATTATTGCCAGGATCTAGTGATAACCATGAAGAAAAAGAAAGAAACTTCTTTCTACTGTTCTGGAGAATTGTTTAGTTTTCATTACAGTCAGATGTGACAGTTTCAGCTGCGCATCTGAACTGAGGTGAAAATCACATTGTCTACCATAATATTCAGTCATCTGTTGAAAGGCACTTGGCATCTCAAACATTTTGCAGATGTAATAGGCGAGAGACATGACAGCTGGGAGAAAGGAAACAGTTTAACCTGAGTTTATGGAAAAGGGGGAGATAGACAAAGCAACTGAATGATACACTCAATATTGTGTTAGCAACTTAAAAGCCACGGGCCTCTCAGTCTGTATTTATTCCCTTTGTTCACTTGTCCAACAGCTCCTAACTTTACTGTTGTTTTTTTTTTAATATGACTAGGGTTAAATGAGGGAGACAAATAGAACATACGTGGCTGCTTTGAGCATCCAGCTGTCATCACTATGAGTAAAGGGCCCAGAGCAGAAGTGAGCTGGAGCAAACAGCAGTGTCACCAGAAAAACAGCGAGCGGACACGTTGAGGACAGTGAAGAGAAACCTTTTAGAGTCTGGCATTAATAAATTCTGTGTGTGCGCCCAGAAGAACTTGTCATGGGTAGCTGTGCTGGCTCTATGTAGGTGTGTCGTAGGTAATTCCATGTGTCTTTGAGCATGGTTAGTGACATTTATTTCCCATCATCAAGCAACACACAGAGTGATTACATAATCAACATTAGGAATGGTAGGTGACTTCATTTTATTTAGAAAATACTGTAAGTGGTTGCTTGCCAGAGATAAACAGAGTAGGACAAAAAGATAAACTTTCAGTGCAGGCATGTGGCAGACAGGAGGCTCAGTTACGCAGGCTGGGCTCTTCTGTGGCTTTTCAGATTGCATAAAGAATGCCAGGAGGAGGAGGAAAGGAAGTGCGGAAGGAGACGGTCCAAATTACATAAATACTAGTGGGGTAGGGATACAGTTGAAAACGTTGCTGTTAGGAGGGGAACAAGGTAAGCTGGATGGGTGAGGAAAAAGTCCATTTGTGTATCGACAGCATGTTGACTGTAAGCTAAACAGCGTTACTGTTAGAATGGAAATGTACACACAATACTTTTACGTAACGCAGAGTAAAAAGTAGTAGGGACAATGCGGAGCTTGGATGTTAATGAAACAATACACTATGTCCCGCTGTTGTTTAGGATTTGTTGGGATAGTGACAGATTGTTGGCTTCACCTGCCACAGGAATTACTGCAGAACCTTGACCCTAACCTCAAACTTGCCACAGGTTTGTGGGAACAGAGCTGTGGTTCAGGAGTATAATCCAAGTCCACAGCTACACACCTGGAGGGCACACTGTGACTATGAGAAATGTTTTGTCTTCTCCTGAAGAGCTGCTGAGTAGAATGCTCATGAACTGACCTCCTGACTGGTAGGATCCTCCACAGTGGACATATCCCTTCACCTCCAAAAGAAGTATACAGAATGGGCTGAGGGAAGGGAGGCTCCTGAGAACTTCTTCATTGTTAAGTGCAGGGAATTCATGAATTGCCTTATTGACAGCTTATTATTTAGATAATATGCTTATCAACTGCAAAATATCGGTTGATTGACTTGGGGCTTGTGAAAAGTAGAGCATATAAGAAGTTTTAAACATGAGTATGGACTTTAGCTAATAGGGCAGAATGATCTTTAGGGAGTAACGGAGTCAAAAGAACATATCCAACAGGAGACCGACTTCCATGACAACGGTAAAACATTCAGGGGAGGAACCATGCATAATACCAGTAGACTTAAATTTGGCAAGTAAGCGTTGTCCTGAGGGCTGAAGGTGACGGATAATTCAGTGTGGCTTCAGCTGTACATTTTAGTAGTTCTGTAAGTATAGGGCAAGTTGTCCTCTTGGTCACTGCACTATATCCATAAATTAATGCCTGATGATGGTGGAATCCCCATCCTACAGGAGGGCTAAATATGTTTGAAGAGGGACAAGCGTGTTTGTACGATCTGTAAATGACAAGAGGAGGCTGGTGCAGTCAGTGCTGCCAGCAAGTATATGCCTGTCTGTATTGAGGAGAATGATAAGAAGCCAACAGAAGAGGAAAGAGAAGAAAGGTTCTTAAAACCAAAAGTATACTGTGCAACCTTGCTATAATTTAAAGTTCCTTAAAATGGGATTCTCTCCATCAGTAATCTATAGTAAGTCTTCTGCCAGACGTGGTTACTTTAAAACTTAATCTTAAACACTACAGATGTACATTTCATTAAAATCAGTGGTTGAGACTTCTGAGGTTTCAGAAAAAAAATAATTCTTATCTCAGCTCATAGCACTGTACCAACAGCCTTTCTGCCTGCCAGGTATGGCATTCCAGTCCACTTTCAGTGAGAAACTATGTATCTATGTGTGTAAATGCAATGGATCTGGCATATTTTCTGGAAGATAAGAAATAAAAGCATGGCCTTCATCTCCATTAGACCAATACCAATTAGAAATAATTAATTTGAAGTGGTTTTGAGTGTTGGATTAGGTTGGAAATAATGTATCGTGTGTATACAATGTGCAGCTTCTAGAGTTGCTATATCTATGGGTGCTTGGGAAGCCAAAAAAGTGATGGATGGAATAAGCAGTTCAAAACAAAGCATGTATTTAACTTTATTCGAAAGTTTTTCAGCCTGTGGTAGGGCAAACCATCTTTCAGAAATGACTGGTAGTCCCATTTCAGTTTCTAAAGGCTGATGAATTTCAGCAGCGTTGAAGCTTCTCTTAGTATTTTGAAAAGATTTCTAAGAAGGAGTCCTCATCCTTCATAAATGTATCCCTTTTTCACTTGATGCTTTTAGACTTTATTACGTTTTGTGGCAGTGAGTTCCACAGTTTGGCAGTGTAAGAAATTTTGTGATATAAATAATAATATGAAGCCTTTGATTCTTCCTTTGAAAGGCTGGTTAGTAACCAGCATCGGAGGTCATTATTAGGTCTATCAAGTTAGTGGCAGCGGGACAGAGATCGGGCTAAATGAGCAAAAAAAATTAAAAAAAAGGAAGAAAGAAAAAAACCCTGTGGTCTGTTAGGTAAAATGTTCCCGTGTCATTATCCAGTGAACTGGAAGCATGTATGGCTATACCTGACCTTTATTAGAGGCAACTAGAACTCCTCGGTTGTATGCTCCAGCTGGTAATTAATGAATATTCCCTTTCAATAAGTTATACAGTAGACTGCTTTTGTTGCAGAAGGATTATTATCCGCACATCAATAGCTTAATTCCAGGGAGAGAAGTAATGTTTGTTTTTCTCACTCTGGATAAATTGTGCTTAAAAGGCTTGAATATAGCTCCCTCCCCCAAACCCTGAGAATATTTGTGTAAATGCTAGTTATGGAGTCTGAGAAATGGAGTAGTGACCACATCTGTCTAGTGAATGGCTGAGTCCTATGGTCTGTCCTGTTTCAAAATTAGCATCTCTTGGGACATGGTTGGCTTTTTGGAGGCGTAAACTGTCTGAAAAGCTTAGATGTATTTTAGCTGCAATTCTGAATTAGTATTTCATCCCACAGCAGATCAAACACGTTTTGTGTCTTTTAATGAAAGGGCTTTTTATTTATGCAGCTTTGGCTGCTCTGAACTGAGACGTAGCCAATAGGATGGACAGTGTGTTAATGAACAGGTAAATGTTTCTTTGAAAGCTGAATTTCTCCTTGAAGTGAAGAAAAGTCAGTAAGTCGGTCATGGAAAATGGGGGGAACAGTGATTTGGATGAGAGTGCAGTACAACTTCAGTGTGGATTGATTCTTGGCTGTGCTACAGATTTCCTGCGTAACTGGGAACTGTGTAATTGTCTGCATCCCATTTTCTCTGTTTCTGCTGATCTCACTGAAAGAGAGACTGGAAAACCTAATATGTGAATTTCTTTAAGGACCTTTGACAGTGTAGAGTGTAAGGTGTTACAAGATTGTATTGTATTCAGCATTAAGAGCAGATGTTGTGATAAGCTGAGTCTTTTTTAAAAGTATCTGAAGGGAGAAGAGTAGCACTTGTGGGAAATACAGCACGAGTGCCAACCATCTTCCATGCTCCAAGCAAACAAAAACCCCACCTTCTTTATAGCGGCCAGAATATTTGTGTGCAGAGCAAGGGTCGTGCACCTCACTTTGAAACAGCACACAGACACGAGTCTGAATCCTGCACATCTCACACGAATGTTTTACCAGCTAAGCTGCTCTTCTGAAGAGTGCGGGAGGGCTTCATCCAGAAGCAGGGAATCTTTAACCAGCAAAGCTTTCATCTCAATTAATCTAAGTCATGTTAAAAGTTAAAGTTTCGGTGAACTGGCATTAAAAAAAAAAAAATCACTGAAAAGTCCCCAGTTATTTGTAATCAGGATCCCAATTCCCATTGCCGTTTAATGGGAAATACAAAAAAAATAGCTACAGGGACTTACTCAGTATAACAAATAACATATTTAACTTTTTCTTAAAAGGTATTAGTTTCTTGTAATGACTTGAACTCCAAGATTTATATTTTCTGAACAGTATGTGATGATGCTGACCCTTCATACCAGGTAAAATAAGCTGTCTTTCACCTCTGTGAGGTACTAGAATGATGCGTGCAGGCTTTTGAGAAGAGGAACCACACTAACCTTTATGTCGCTTTTGCAAGAAAATGCAATTCTTTGTGACGCAAGTATAAGCCTGAGCCATGCGGTGTCCGAACACTATACAGTGAACAAGCTGGAACAGGAATTTACATTACAGTAGCCTCATTTCATATTCTTCATCTGTGTTTGCACGCTGTTTTTATTGATATAGAGAGGAGCTCAATGAATGGCACCACGGTCCCTTGCCCAAGAAAGATTTTAAACCCACATTTTGCAACAGTCGGGTACGTGGCTTGTTCCCTTTCTGTTCTGAGCAGTGCAAAGCAGTCAGATCAGCTGCGTGCAGTTCTGAAGAGACGGGTTTGAGAAGGAAGTCATTCTAACTCTGTCAATGATTTCCTGGATGAGTTTTTATTGTCACGTCACCATATATGTCTCCCGGTCTCCATCTGCAGGACAGAACCCTTGTAAAGTTGCTTATTTTGCGGATGTATTTGTTAATGCTTTGACATGCTTGGATTTTCAGGACACACTCTAGAGAACTGCTCAACATTGTCTGGGGTCCGTTTGGTACAGAGTTAAATACCAATGTGTCATCACTGGAAACTGAAACCCAGTGCTCGCCACAAAAGAGCTTCGATGCAGGCAGTTACTGTTCAGGCTTTCCCTGTGCTGTTTCTTTCAAAACTGAAACCATCTTGAAAGAATCACCCACCATACAAACAGTGTCTTTCATTTTCATGATCCACTCAGCCATGAATAACTGGCATTTCCACGTGATTTCTGTAACACTAGTGTTTGGTACGTCTTTGTAGAAAGTTTTTCAACAAAGGCACTGGTCTATAAATCTTGATTATGCCTATTATGGCAGTCCTTATATTGCAAATGCGTGTCCCACTGGCATGGTATCCACGGAAGGTCTCTGCTCTCTAGAGAACAGCTTGCCCAATGGATCAGATCTCCCAGGATTCACAAAAAGGCTCTAAGGATCAGCTGAGCTCTGCGCACAGTGCTTGTATTTTATTTTGTTTCATTTTGATTGGTTCAGATGGTCCAAATATTTGCAGAACTCCATTAAGTCCTATTTGGGATGAAGTCATAAGTTCCACTTCCCACCAAGGCATGGAGCCTGTCCAAATTAGTGTCAAAGCCTATATAATACCTTGGCTATATTGTAGGCTTGTATAGTATCAAGATCCTGTTTTCACAGCAGTTACATAGTTGTTACTCCAGTGAAGAATGATATGGCCCCTTATAAAGTCCACAAGCTGACGTCTGTTTTTTAATGTAATATTTACACTATTCAAGGAGCTAAAAGAAGGCTTTGCTTTAATAGATTCCTTCAGCTAATGTTTTCCCTTATACAGATGGGTTATTGTTTCCAGCTTTTGATACCTATGTGGCTTTGTATATTAAGGCCTCATTTTTGGGTTTGGCTTTTTTTTTTCTCTTTTTTTTTTTTTTTTTCCCCCCCTGCTCTGTGTCTCCTGGAGCAAAGGAAGCGTTTTGCTATTATCATCAAGTTGCCTTGTGGTTTTCTCTGAGGTTTTATTTGAGGGTCAAACCCCTGGAGACACTAAAAATCAAAGCATACAAAAAAACCTTAGCACCCTGTTGTTGCCCTCTGCCCCCCCCCCCCCCCCCCCGCCACCCTCACCCTGAGTTGCTATTTTTGACATATCTTCCCCTCTCTGAGAGGAAACAGGGTACAGCAATTTCTTACCATGGGCAGAACTCAGCCTGGAGAAGAGAAGGCTCCAGGGAGACCTTATAGCAGCCTTCTAGTACCTGAAGGGGGCCTACAGAGAAGATGGGGAGGGACTCTTTATCAGGGAGTGTAGTGATAGGATGAGGGGTAACAGTTTTAAACTGAAAGAGGGGAGATTTAAATTAGATATTAGGAAGAAATTCTTTACTGTGAGGGTGGTGAGGCACTGGAACAGGTTGCCCAGGGAAGCTGTGGATGCCCCATCCCTGGAAGTGACCAAGGCCAGGTTGGATGGGGCTTTGAGCACCCTGGTCTAGTGGGAGGTGTCCCTGCCCACGGCAGGTGGGTTAGAACTAGATGATCTTTAAGGTCCCTTCTAACCTGAACCATTCTATGATTCTAATTTAGGCAATGAAATGGTTTTGGTTTTTTTTTCCCCAATGTCTCTGATGCTACAGGTGTGAACTTGTCTCTCTTTTGAAAAATGTTGCCTGTGATTTCTATAAATAACACTGTGCCACCTAATGATTTCATGTGGCTGGATAAAAATCTATATTTTCATACTAAATATAGGTAGCTTTCTGGGGCTTCATAATGGAAATAGAGTGCCAGGTTTTAAGCACATAATCACATTTATTTTACTGAAGTAAAACACACGTTGACAGCCACAAAAGTCTGGTCTGAACAGGGAGTGTGGAGGACCACTGAAATTAGATGGACTTTTCTGCTTAATATGCTTCTGGGCCAAAACAACTTCAGAAAGTGGGGATTGCATAGTGGAGTATCTGCTAGAACTTTTTTAACCTCAGCAAAGTACAGCTTCAGTCAGGAGAAAAGCTTACACTTGCTGTGTTCCACTGAAACCAGTTTTCTCCCAGTTCTAATTAAAAACAAAACCAAAACATAAGATGTACAGACTCAGAGTTCAGACCAATTTGTAGTGGATGGAGAATGGTCAAAAGCAGCATATACCAAGGACCTTATCTCATTTGCCAAGCTAACCTCCTATACAGATATACTTTAGGGCATCAGAGTCTTCTTATCCTTGGTTCTGATTGAAATTTCTAATGGTTTGTGTTCAGATAGGAAATTATTCAGAATTCTGATTTTTTTAGTTTATCTATCCTGATGCTCTTCGGCCTGCATGTCTAAACTAGACATCTAGAAAGGTTGGTTGCGGCATTCCAGCATTTATAATTTATTTTTTTTCCTTAAGAATTTTAAGGAGAAAAAATATTGTAACTTATTTGGGGATATAAAGCTGGATCCAGGCAGTTCTTAATTTACGTGTGTTTGTTTCTTTACTTGGAGTTCAGAATGGAGGCAGAAGTATAGGGAACATAGGTATGCACTGTTCTAACAATGTTCTTGTCACCTGTACTCCGCAAACAATTATAGCTGTCACTTGGGCTTCTATAATTTTACGCAGAGAAAAACGTCAGAAGGACATATGAGCACACCTTGCACTTTGGATTGGTGGCTCAACCTGGTTCCTTGCAGAATGACCTTACTTCATTACCTCTGGATTAGCTCCCCATCTCTATTATTCTCTTTGGGGATGATAAGGTTATCTTATAAAAATAATGCTGTATTTATCTATGGTATGTTTTAATTTATTTTTCCATCATCAAGGTCATGTATTGACTTTTTCACAGGAGGTTAAGGTTTGCCAAGTGTGAAACTCTTGTCAAGGTTATGAATGCCACATTCTCAGAAAAGGGGCAGCAAAAAGCAGTCTACTGATGACATGTGGTGTGACAATTCCAACTGGCTATTGGTAGGGAGTTGCATATTTCTGTAATGTGCCATTTGACATGGATTTGGGTCCATCACATTCCTGCTGATTGTGGCCAGAAAGGAAAATCAGCAGAACTTGCCACTTAATTTGAGAAAGGTCACCTTGTTCTTAATTGTTACATTTATTATCATGAGGTGGTGGGTGCATAGCAACTGTGGATGTAATTGGTATCTCTTGCCACTTCGCCAGCATCTCGTACTTTTCATACAGTGGTAGTCTACTACATGATGCTTTGTTTAAATCTTCTGCTCTTCCTAATTTTTCAGTTGGATGCAAGGGCTGAATAAAGAGTTGTGATCTGTCTAGGATGTGTCTGTACTGCAGTCCTTTGCTAGATGGGAACAAAGCTGATTTGTCAGTATCATGATTATTTAGTTTACATGTTGAAAGACCAGTGGAACGAAGAGAGGGGAAGGAAAGATCCAAGTCTCAGTTGTGATTTTGTTTTTAATGCTAAATATGAAGATTTTGATTTGTGCAGAATTGTTGCCATGTGTTGGTATGTAGCCTGGCAGGAACTTGTCAGGTAGCAAGGTGTTTTCTGAATGTGGCTCAGCAGGGAGCATGTAGAGATATTTCTCATCTCTGATTTCTAAATTCTGGAATAGCTGAGGTATTCTGATAGACCTACACATTTAATATTGTTCTGTATATCTTCCAGAGTATCTTTTCTAGGATGAGTAAGCATTCATACATAGACAACTGGTGAGATACACACAGTCTTCATCCGCCTTTGAACATCCTTAAGATGAGTCAAGTGGTTCAGTTTCTTATGATATACTATGAGTCTTAATATGAGTTATTTGTAGTTTATAATGGGAGATTAGAATCCTAGAAACGAATCCTCATTTTGCCGGTGACTGTTACACCTATACAGAAATAGACACGTTACAATGAAATCTCATTTCCACTGAGCAGCCAAGGAACAAGAAAGAATTGATTCCTGAGTAGGGTTGGATCTTCCTTTAGAAGTTAAACTTGGTTGAGCTTCGTCTGGTGAAGTGAATTATTTGGGATTATAGAAGGATTAACACTGCTCCTACTGTAATTGAGGGGATGCTCTTCTGTTCGTTTGGATGTTCTGAGGTTGTGCTTAACTTTTTTAGAATAGAATATTATATTCCAGTTGGAAGGGACCTACAATGATCATTTAGTCCGTCTGCCTGACCATTTCTGGGCTGACCAAAAGTTAAAGCATGTTATTAAGGGCATTGTTCAAATGCCTCTTAAACACTGACAGGGTTGAGGCATTGTCCACCTCTCTAGGAAGCCTGTTCTTGTGTTTGACCACCCTCTCAATAAAGAAGTGTTTCCTAACACCTAGTCTAAACCAATTTTTGATTTATCACATCAAAATGAGGCAGTCTTTTGGCTTCTTTTTAGGTTCCTTGACTTGACTTTTTTTTTTTTTCCTAGCAGATGTTAAATGCCTTTGTTGGTGAATCCCAACATTGCTCTAGCAGTAGAGAGGCAAAATAATTTATAAGATCTGACAATGTGAAGCTACAAAATGTAAACCTGTTATCTGTAAATGGGCTGTCCTTCTACTTGGAAACATAGTATGTTTAAGGGACTGAGATTTGCTGCTTAGATGCCAAAGATAACTGTGTCTTGATCAAACTTTATTATTCTGTGTTCAATGACCTTAGCTGAAGGGGATTCTTTTTATCTGACACACCATGGTGATAGTGCTAACGTTACACTTTCAGAAATGTTTGTAATAAATGCTATAAAACACATCCATGTGCATTATACATAAAGAACAGCGCAGTGAAGAATCCCAGGTGGTTCTACAGTGGTATTTCATCCTGTAAAGGCTCCTTGTCTAAGCTTGTTTAACTTTCTGTTTCAGGAACAAGAAGATCCTAATAAGCTTGCTACCAGCTGGCCAGATTACTACATTGACCGCATCAATTCCATGGCAGCAGTAAGTTACCTCTCCTGCAAAGCAGGGAAGATTTCCTACCACAGAGGTGTGTTTCTTTAGGGAGAATTCCCCACAGGAGAGGAATGTTAGACCAAGTGCATGTCCGATTTAAAATAGGACTTCTGAAAGAAAATGAGTTTGTGTATTAAGAAAGAGCCCTGCTCTAGCAGAAGAATAGATTTGAAAGCACCGTAAGCATTTCCAGTTTTTATTTCTACAATAATGAACACTGAAGGCAATTAAATTGGATTCTGCAATGAAAATTCAGAGATGGAGTAATGAGATTGATGGTTTAAAATTATTTACATGCCAGCTGTGAAGCCTATCCCAAGGTGTGGCCCTGATCCTTTGGTCTCTGCTCATTGACTGGTCCTGGAAAGAAGGCACAAAAATGGCTGTGGGCCTTTTTGGAATTCCTGTACAATTAAGATGGCTTTAAACTATAGTAGACTGTTGGAGCACAAAGGTAGTTCAGCTATGACCCCTATTTTGGAAATTTTGAGGAATGTTAATGTAAAGCTAGCTTTCAGCACATGCACACACTCATGCTTGTGTCTTGGCAGGGCTAGACAGTCTGAAACTGTAACAATTGAAAGCACCTTTTTCCAAAACTATACTTTTAACTGCAGTTAGCATTTTTGGAGACCTGTGTGCCGTTTGGGCCAAGTAGAGGTGAAATAATTTGGTTCTTCAGGAGGAATCTTGAGTGCAGCCTGTAAGTGAGTATTATCTTGTGGACAAGAGGGAACTGGGGCCCTATTTATCCCTTCAGAACAGAAGAACAAGATAATTATTTGATGATTCAGAAAAGCAACTATTTGAAAACTAGGTAAAGTTTTGTTGTGTGGTTTCAAATTGATTTCTAACTAATCTACGAAATAACACTGGGGTTATTAGTCTAGTAGAAGAATTAAAGAAAGGGTAGTTGTTTATGTAAGATACTCTTATCTAAGAGCAGATAAATAGAGGAACATAAAGCTGTAACACCTTAGACATCAGACACAAACCAACAAGATATTTGAGGAAAATTTTCTCTAATTGTCCTTGTTCAATAGCTGTATAATTGTCATGGTTTGGGCTCAAACCAGGGTGATAATATGTCTTCCTCTGAAGCATCCAGTAGAACTGGTTACCAGCAGAAGCAGGACACCTGCACATAGTGTCCACTGATCTTTTATATGCTAGATCTTATATTTTGAAATTATATCCTTTTACTGATTTTTGTAGCCAAATTTTGCCTCCAGTTATTTATGTGCAATGTCTATTCAGCTCTTTTTTGGCAGTTGTGCGGAAGTGATGGTGGAATTCTGTTCCTAGCATCTTAGGTAGCACAGCTTATTTGTTTACTTATGTTTTTATGTTTGATTTCTAAAGGTTTCTCTATGCCTTTTGTATCATGATTATGAGCTATAAAATAATTTCATAAAAGTAATGCCTTAATGGATGCTAAATGTGTCAATACTGGTGCATTTCTCACAGTGAAATCTGTCTTGTTCAGTAAAAAAAAAAAAATCAAGATTTACACGTTGTTATAACTCACTGTAAGAGAATAAAAGAAAAGCTGCTTTCTACTGTGAGTCATGAATAACCAGAATGATCACCTTCCTTCATGCCAGATATTCTTGGGGCAGAGTAATGGAACAGAATATGGACTTGTTTAGAGAAAAGAGGTTGAGCTTTTGTGACTGGCATGGTACCGTGCTTTGATTTCCTGACTGAACAAATTTGCTCTACAAGGGCCATTAAGGAAAAAAAATGAGTATGAAACCTTGCAATGTCACTAAGCCAAATACTTCTGGTAGGATTTGATCCAAGGCCTCTTGAATCCACTGGAAGTTTTTTCCATTGATTTCAGTGACTTTTGGATTAGTCTTTAAATGATCTTGATGTAAACCTGGAGTGAATATGTACACGCCACTATTGTAAATCTGGAGCAGTTCCATGGTATGAGACTATATTTTGGCCTATGTTTCTAATTTTAAACATGTTTTAAGAGCACCAATAAACACCAGCCCCGTAATGTTGTTTGCATGCCTCAGCACTGAATGATTGATAACCTTTTATTTGGCTTCAAGCCTCATGATTTACTCTTACACTTGAAGTGTTAAGAAGACACACTGAGGTTAAAACCCCTGCTTCTGATTTAGCACTTAGTTGCTTCCCTTTTAGGCAGGTGAAACTTCGTTGACTTGATTTCACAGGAATTGTATCAGCGGAAAACTGGAGTAATCCAGCTGAGAACCAGCTCCAACACACTTTAAAAGACATGTTCTATTCATTATTATTTAGACCTCTGAGATTCCTAGCTTCCAAACGGTTATTTTGGGTCCCTTATAATTTCAGTCCTAAATTTAGTGCTAGGGTTTTTTTAATTATTTTTTTTAAACTGCATCCAAGTGGAGCTGGCTCAGAAGTGGTGAAAGAAAAACATGTTTCATGTTGCTTCCTGACACTGTCTAGTCTATTTCAGTTTGCGTCTCTTGGGCACTATCAGGTATTGCAATATTTTAATTAGAATAATGCAAGAAGTTGAAATGGTAGCAATAATCACAGAAGTGTTAGTTTAAAATGCCTTAAGTCACCTTTTTTTAATAAAATTTAATCTTTGCATCTCCTGTGAATTAACTGCATAAGAATCTTTTTACATGTGTCTTTCACATCTTTTTCTATGTCCTTTTGTTTAATTAAGAAGTTCTTTTTCATATATTAGCTTGGCAAAAAAGTTCTCCCTACCTGCTGATGAAATGGAAATGGCACCTTTACCCTGCTGATATCATTAAGCACCTTTTTGTGCATTTCAGCAGGCCAAGGCCCCTTTACTCAAGGATCACTTTCTGAGAAGACCCGCCGCACTGTTACCCATCGTATGTGCCCCTCACAGATTATACTTGAGAGCAATGTGGTGATTCCTGACATGTTTGACATTCCCTACTTGTAACCTTAGACCACTATGTTAGGAAGCACTTTAGGTCACAGATTCCTGATCCAGTTCAAAAAGCAACACGTTTTAGGCACAGTTCTGTTCCCACAATTGTTTCTGGTGCTGTGATGTTTTAGAATTTAATAGTTTTAAAACTCAATTCTCACAAGAGCATATAACAGTAAAACTAGATCTCGTTACTAGTCCGTAGTGTGCAATTCCTGTGGAGGGACTGTCCCATCCTCCAGGTGACCTCACTGAAAGGAAGAGGCTGTAGATCCGTAGAGGCCAAGTAGATCATTGGTAGAGTATCTTCTAGACCAGTCCTTCAAAGAAAGGGACATCTGCTAATGATGTCTAATTTAGAAAGAGGAGCCTCCAAATTTGTCCAGTCTTCTGATGTCTACATGCTATAAATGATACTGGTGTTTGTGCGTAGGTTGCACACCCACAATCAGAGACCATTTCCATTATCGAGGTCATTGTCATCTTCTGCTGATTCATCAACGCACAAAACTTCTTTTCTTAAAAATGTAGCAGCTGCCCTGTTAATATCACATGTAAAGAAACCTCTCTGTGCTCCTTCTGCCCTCCTCACCCCATGATGCTGTCTGCTTGGCAGCACAAATAAACAGAGACCTCACTTTACTGGGAGGAAAACTTCTGACAGCACTGTGTTGCTTTTATGAGCTTGGCTGAGCATGCATTCCCACTGAGAGACTTTCAGGTGAACAGTAGTTGCAGATCCAGCTTTTCTGGAGAGATGGCTTGGTTGAGAGTATGAGGCAGGGGTCAAGATTAATAAATACAGCTGTAACCAGGCCCTTTTCCTTTCCTTTTGAGAAAGCATTTGTTCAGGGCAGAGCAGCTTCACAGGACATTAAAATTATGTATCTTTCAGCAGAATTTAGCAGGTGGATGATAGCTCCTCCATCTGGGTTAGGTGACATCTATGTTACTTTAAATTTATTTGCTTAAAAGCTCAATTTTTAAAATGAACATCTATTCATAGTTTATGATTCATAGTTTATTCTCTTCGTTCAGCCTTAATGTAGTTAGAGATGTGGTGCATCTTGAATTTCAACTGACTTGTTTCTTTGAAGAAATGTTTTAAAGTAGTATTGGCCAGGTATGTCATAGGAGGCATGCAATACAGTATTTTTTAATCAAATTTTTATTTTAATTTTACTTGTATTTGTTTATAAACTGGAAGTGATTTCAATAATGATAACACTTTGTTAGTTATGATTTTAGACAAGATCTAAAGAAAGAGCTTGGACTATAATGAGAACTCAGAACATCCAGTTGGTTTTTCTCTATTTATTCCATTTGCTTCCTTTGTTTTTTTCATTTCATTTATATGAGACTGTTAAGTAAAACTAGGTCCATCACACAGTATATTGCTGATGCTAGTCCATGCCCTTTTATTCTTTTTTTTTTCTTTTTTTTCCTCTCTCTTTCTCACACATACTGTCATTATGGTCCCGTAGTTTCTTTCCCAGTCATTTAGAGAAATGATTAGCCACTAGGATAAGATGTGGGAATTAATCTGTGCTTTTAATAAAACTAAAATGTTTCATTTTTAATGGAGCCAAATTTTCAAAAATATTTTTTTGGGCTACCTGAAGTTTTACACATAAAGTTCTATGTGAATAACTGTTTTCACAAATTCCGTAATTTTTTCAAATTGGCAAATCGAGTAACTAGATGTTACACTCTCCTGGGTGATGCACTTAATTTGGAAAACTTTAAATATGCAAAATATGCTTCTAAAAAAGAGCCTTATGTATACCACTTTTTAGGGACCGGATAAAGTCCTGGCACTATTTGGCTTCCTCTTGCTAGTATGTCTGTTTAACTGATAGTAACTAGCTGCATCCTCAGCATAGCAGACGTTAGTCCTTCAGTGCAGTTCGGAGTTCAGGAAAGCAATTCATCAGTCAGCCACATTAATGAAATCCAGCCTCAAATAATGACAGTTCCCTCCCCTCTGTCTCCCAGGGACAGTTATGTTTTCTATAATTCTTGCCGAGAAAGCTATTTCATAATGCAAACGCGTGACCAGTCTGTCTTTAGAGAGGGCATGAGGATTTGAGTTCCTGGCGGTGCACAGGAGTGAGAAATGAAAGGCTCTTGGCTGCCTGCAGCTTTAGAAAAAGGGTTTTCTATAATCACCCTCTGTTGTAATGGCAGGATTATTTGTATTTGTTTCATTTGGAAATGGGCCTTTTTCACTCTGAAGGAAATACTGTTGAGCACCTTCCTACCATCCATTTGCTTTCCCCCCACAATGGCTCAGAGGAGAAATTAAGTCGTTGGAGGAATGGGAGCTTTTCAAAGGAGCATTTATGGGCCAAAGGAAAGATGACCAGATGGGCTGTCACCCAAGGAAATACAAATCAAGCCCCAAATCACACCCCAGGACTCTGCCATTGAGATTCCATAATGCCTGTTCAGGATTTCTGTTTATTTTTCGAAGAGAGGGATCATATATGGCTTGGCTTAAGCATTTCAATTTATGTTTCTGGCTGTCGGGGGATGCTGGCAAAAGATAAAACATCATCAGCTCATTTTCCATCAGTAGCGCTCTGTCATTCCATTAGGGCAGGAAATAGCTTGCTCTGTTACTGAGTGAATTTGACTTTAGCGTGGATCAGAGAGAGGACCCCTAGAGTTAAACACGTCTCCCTGTGCCAGCTGTTGAGCATAAGACAGCAACGGCATGTAGCCAAATGACCACCCTCAGGATCCGACATGTGTTGGCACCACATGGTTTGCAAAAGCAAGCAACATGGGAGCACTTCCAAGGGAAGTGAGGTGTTGGGGGGTGGGGGAGGGTTAAAGGAAGTTTCAGTGAGAGGAAGGTTTTCTTTGGTGCTTGCTGAACAGGAAAATAGAGACTTAAGTATTTTGCTGTAATGGGCCATAATTGCAGCTACTCAGATTTCACCACAGAGAGGTATAATATCAGATCCCTGATAGATGATACTGGTTTAATCGGGTTATTCATTTGAGAAGGGGTTCAGAGCTGCTTTCCAGATACCACTGAGTGATATCCCCCAGAAGTCCCGCCAATAAGAGAGGCATTTATCCTTTCTGTTTTACAATTAAAGTGTCTAAGAAGACATAGCTATAGGCTAAGAATTTCCGGCATTGAGTCTCGACTTCTGAAAAAGTCACACATTGAAGTTGTGAGCCTGGATGGTATATGCGATGGGCACTGCAGTCTTGCTTCACATCACAAGATTGAAGTGGTGCTAAGTGTAGACCTGGAACCTTGATTTCCTGATATACTGCTTTTTTTAATGACATTGTCTGATTTTGAGAATCTTATTTTTTGCCTGTATTCTACTCATTGTCTCACCCTAATTTATTGTGACCCACAGCATCTTCAGTTACAGTTGACCGCAAACTCTAGTTATCTCAAGCTGCACAGTGGGGGAAAATCTCGTGTCCGTGTGCTTTAGTTTACTCATTAAAAATAGGGACAGGGATTTTATGATGCTCCAGGTTTTTGCAGTGAATGTTCCTAATTAACAAGGGCAAAGTGTATAAGGAAAATCAGTCTCTTAAACGAGGTGATATACTTTGGGTGGGGGAGAAAAGTCAAACTTATATGTACACAAACTGTAATTCAGGGTACTTGCAGGCTGTTTAGTCACTTGAAGAAAAAGCTTTTATGCTTTGAAACCTGACACATGTCTGGTTTTTTTCTCATCCCCCCCTGCCCCCATCCCCCAAATCCCTCCACCCATGTCAGTCTAATAAAAGATATTACCTCTCCTCCCTACAAACTTTACCTCACATATCCATAGATTCCCACAGCAGATCCCTGTTCCAAATTAGGTACAGTTTTCTGAGGACATACTGGCAAGTATGATGTTTGGGGCGTAATCTGAGAACCTATTGCCAGTGTGGCAAAGTGGTATGCTGCTGCCAGTCCACATGAGCGGCCTCATCTGGATTCAGTTTTGTAGCTGAGGCACTGCTTTCCTGGTGAGAGGTCAGCAGGCACCTCTGCATGGGTTGATGGGATAGTTGTTTTTCATAATTCCTGGCCCGTCTCTTAGCTTCCAGCCAGCCCGAGCTGTCCTGATTGTCATCTTCTTTTCTGAACAGATGCAGACTCTGTATGCTTTCGATGAAGAAGAAACAGAAATGAAAAATAAAATAGTTGAAGACTTGAAGACAGCTCTACGGACTCAGCCCATGAGGTAATGTTGTTCGTCTTTCATCGCAATTCACTGCCTCCCTATGATCAGATGTGACACAAGAAATAGTGGCAAGGACAGAAACCTTATTGTCTCGCCTCACGCAAGCCTCTCTGATATTTTAGACAATCCACAGAGAGCCCTACAGTCCCTGGTCTAAACCTGCCTAGTTGGGAGGGCACACTAATGCTGAAGCATGTAGCTTCAGGAAAATAAAAGACAAAGTCTGCTGGGAAAAACCTGTGGCAGATCTGTGCAAACACAGGTAATGACGATGAAGATTAGATTTTAGACTTCATAGCCTCCCAAATGTCCCATGTAATTTGATTCATGTTGGGCAAAATCTCAGCCTCTTCTCTGAACTTTGAATTCAGGCGTCCCCTTATCTTTAGTAATGTGAACTGTTTGGTACAAAGCAGCTAATCCATCTGACATCACCTGGGTTGGCAGTCTTCCTGTTCTGTGTGTAACTGTGGCATAGAGAAATGTTAAGAGACTTTATTGTGTGCTGTGTCTTTGAAGGTAAGGTCATCTTTGTTTTTTGGAAGAAACCTCTGAACAATAGCAAACTAACTAGCATAGAAACCTTTTCCATTTACCACGTGGAAGAGCATTGTGCAGAAGTAATAACTATAGTTGATATGATCTCAGGAATCACTCCATCAAAAACTTTCTGAATGTCTTTGTATTGGGCCCAAAATATGCCAAATGTGTTTGCATCCACACTATGCTGAAATCATAGTTCCAGAGAGCTTCAATAATGTCTAATCAAACAGGGTTTTTTTAGGGGGAACCTAACCAAAGCAAACCAATTAAATATATAAATAAAAAGCACCCCAAAAATTCTGTCAAAGAATTTACATGGCAGTTATGTTGAATTGAAGATATTTCTGGGACTTCTTGCAGAGCTATGTGCTGATTGTGCCTTCCCCTTCATGATGTTTAAAAAGTTGACTGTATGCAGCTTCTCACCTCATGGCAAGTATGAAGTAGAGCACATCATCTTAAACCTCAGTGTTTTACCTCCTGTTGTGATGGGCTGTAAGAGAGCACAAAGCCAGATCCTGGTGCTCCTCCGAGGCATAAAGATTCGTCAGGCTTTGGTAACTTTAGCTGCGGGTAGGGCGAGTGCTTTTAACATTGAAGTGGAGAAACAGTGGCCTACGTTGAGACCTAGCCCAAGGGGATAAATGACTGTTTGATCCTGTCTATCACTATCCACACTAAAATGCAGCTGGACTTCATGTTAAAATGGAGGCTAAGACAACTGCCAACTCCCGGCTCTCACAAGAATTTTAAACTAAAGTCCTGTGCTGTTGAGACTTGATGTTGCAACTCTATTACATTAATGTGGAATTGGTTTGATGCTTCCTCCGTGAAAGCGGTAGCTTTCATTGAGCATAAGTACGCCAGCAAGGCCTCTCTGCTATGTCCAGCTGAAACATTTTGGTGGCGGCCATTGGTTGTTCTGCTCTGTCATTTTGAATAGGACAGCCCGGCCTCCTTGTGAGAGCAAGGCAAAAGAGAAGAAGAAAGAGCAATGTCTTTTACTCAAAGCCTCGCAAGGTTTTCCTCCTCAGACCTATAATATTGCGTCTGCTGGATCCCCTTGACAACAGCCCGTTGCTTCATCTGTTTATAATAACCCTAACAAGCTTCAGTACAAGCATCTATGAGCTGCCCTATAAAGTGTTCTCTTCTAAATCGCTGGCGATGGTTATGGGGCTTTTTTTTTTTTTTAATAGTTAAGCCAAGCCAAATTTTGAGTTAAGTCCTACGTCTCAACTAATTTCCAGCGACTCAATTCGTTAGCTGCCAAATGGGCTGCATGCCAATACCTGATCAACAAGCCAATTTCTTCTTGATGGAAAGGTTGCAGTAGAGAGGCCCTCGGCTCCATCAAATCCCACTCATAAGCAGTACTATACCCAAGCCTTCAAAATACTAGTCTTTCTAGTTGAATTTGGACATCAAATCCTATTTTCTTTGCCACTTCTGTTCACCAGGCCTCTGAAGAAAATAGAGACCTAAATTCAGACAGAATGGACTGTCCGTAATCCATTTTGATTGTAGGGTACACAGGGGTTCTGACAGCTTACCAATAGGCTCCTCTGCTTGAATTCTCTGATCTAGAGGAATCAAAGGAAGAAAAATGCATGTGTTTGGCTCTCTGTTTTATTTTACTGTAGAACCGTGTCTCTTCTAGTACAAAATGCAGAGTAATTGTAGTAATCTGTGCCTCTATTCCAACCCACCAGTTCTAACAGCAACAAAAACTGAAGCAGACCTACCCAATCTCAAGTTCTTCTCCTCTTTGAAGAAAAGGTGATAGAAGCATCCCTGGGCAGCTAGCTGTCCCCCTTTGAGCAAGTGCATTTTGTTCTGGTATTTGGGAGCTGCCCTGAAATAATAAAGACAGGTTATGTCCCAGCACACAGGAATAACTCCAACCTTACAGAACAAAAACCCCACATCTGCATCTTGTAAGAAAACGCATTTTCTGTTAGGTTTGTAAGAACTTATGACTATAAACAAGCGTGATGACAAACTGTTGGACAGAAGCAACGAGAGAAGAGCTTTTCTTTTGGTATTTTAGTGCCCAAAAATGGAGGTTCAGAAGTGCAGCAAAAGTAAAAACTTACAAGGGACTGGAAAAAAAATCACCTTTTGGAACCCCAGAAAAACACCTCCTTTAGTCTGAATCATCACTCTCTTTGCTGTCTGCTTTTCTCCTTTTGTTTAACTCAGATTTACCTCCTGTTATTTTTGTTTGATTTAGCCATGGTGCATTCAAGCGCATAGTGGAGATGATCATTTATGCATCCTGCAAGCAAAACCCACTATGCTGAATTTTTCAGCAATTCAGTAGTTGTCCGGATTATGTGTGCCCCCTGGTTCAAAAACTAATGCTGCAGGGAAGTGTAGCCTTAGCTGTTAACAGGGTGGGAACATCCTGCTCTCTGCACACCCACAGCATATGATCTCTCTGTCTTTCCTGAGCTGGATCAAGTCTCACAGGGAGGGTGTCCCCCTCTACACTTGGAATCCATCAGTGGGTCATTACCTCTTAGGCTGCGCTGCATCTGTGTTTGGATGAAAGGTTTGTTATTAGAGCTAGCTAACTCATTCTGATCAGCACTCTCTAAAACTTGAAAGGCTAAGAGGCGCCCTGCCTTTTAAAGTGTGCTAAACTGGTCAAGTGAGAGTCTGAGGTGAGGTTAGGCTTTAATTTGCTTGTTTAGCACCTATTAAAACACACCCTGCTTTATTTACACTTGAGTTTTTGAATGTGTTAGCCAGAAAGCATTGGCAAATATGCTTAACTTTACACCTTCCAGTCTAGAACAAGACCTTATTTTGCAGCCTACAGGATGTACAGGATGGCAGTTAGTTACACATATGTATATTGTGAGGAGGAAGGTACTTTATTTGTATGAGTTGTGTATGAGTACGGGCAAACACTCCCCCGCCACACACACACATTCCTGCTTATAGACATACAGATGCACAAACACCAAACAGTGTGAGGATGACGGCGCTCAGCCTGTCAGCTAAACTCCCACTTCTTTTTCTCTCCTGTATAGACATTTGCACACATGCCTTCCCACATACATGCTCACAACGAGCAAATTCTCATACTGAGAGTGTCTGTTGGCTCAGAAGCTGCTATCGCCCTTTCTTTATCTTCCTCTTGCATGATTTCTGGCTTTTACGGAGAATAGTGAACTAAATGTTTTGGAAAAGGAAGGTGAAAATCATCATTTGATTCCTGCTTCTGATGTCAGCTGAAATGGGAAGGTACTTGATTTTGCTTCCTATTGAGTAATGCAGCTTACTGTTTGCTCTTTGGACTAGGAAGAGTGCAGGAAAATCCCGACATTGTTTTAAATTATGTCATTAATCAAGGTCTGTGACACACACCGCTTTCCTGCGCATGCCTCCTTTTAGGCATGACCTCATCCAAACAATCCTAGAAAAATTGCTCTGCCAGTGAATTTAGTAAGGGATTGTACTTAATTGGGACAATGTGACTTTTGTGGATTTACCATTTTTTCACATGGTCATCAGAGCAGGCTAAAATACATGAAGGTTGTGGTGCTTTGTATGTCATGTCATAAGACCAGGTGTTCCATCTGAAAGTATGTTTAAAGCACCCTTTGTTCAGCTGCTTCTTCAGGACATTTTCTTTTGTCAGTAGTGCTCCGTATCTTCAGAAAGGTATCCATCTAAAGTATTCCCTCAGCCCTAGAACTAAAAAGAACAGCAAAACATCAGCTTTTTTTTGCCCTGGTTTGATTTTTTTTGTTGTTGTTGGTTGGTTTGGGTTTTTTTCCTCCCCTAAAAGGTGGAGGGAATAGCTAAAGTATAGGATGGATTCATAGAACTGAACTTTGGAGGTGAGGAGGAGAAGGAGAATTTAAACTGGTCCCTCCATAGTAGAGGCAAAGAACAACTCTGCACTTTAGGCCCAGGGTTAGAGAAATGCTCAGAAGTCATTGGCCCACATTGGTAACAAGTTGAGTTTGTGCTTATTTTAGTTCCAAATACTTCCTTAGCAGCAACTCTTTTAGCCATGAATGCACTTATTTTGGTCTTCTTTGGCATGTTAGCGGCTAAATGCATTACAAAAACTGAACTAGGTTTTAATATTTCTATAATTAGTTTAAATAACAAACTGTTTTGAGTGACTTACCAAATTCCTGGTGCACAATGTTGATCCCACTCTCTGGGCTGGAGGCAGAGAGGCTTTCGCTCCTACGATTTGTTAGGGTAGACAAGATGATGCATCCAAAGAATGTGCAATTGGACCTGTGTGAAACTTGGCAGATTGTCTTAGCAGGGTTCAACTAAATGTTGTTTTCATTTTTGGTGTGTGTGTGTTGTTGTGTGTGCTTGTAAGCTCTGATATTCACTTTGAAATTCAGTTTTGAACAAAACCCAAACCTCAGACTGAAACTCTGATGAAAGCACCAGGCTTTGCCATGTTTCTAGTCAAACTGCCAGCCCAAACAAGCTCAAAGTTGGCAAATCCATCAGCATAGTGAGCATAGCTTTCAGGTAGGCCCTGAAAATTCCTGTGTGGTGTGGGGTGTAGCCGGCAGAAGACCATACATATGTCAAGTCCATATGATCCAGGAGATACATAAGTATGGCTCGGTTTTGCCTTGCCGGTGCACAGACATGAAGAGAGACCAGTGCAATTCAGTCTTTCAGTACAGTGCTTACATTACTGCTGTATATTAGGAACAGCATCTCACTTAAGGATGGAAATGAGAAAGATAACACCTTAGGAAGTATCCAGCAGGGAGGAAGAGGGGCTGGGTAAAAGCAAAATGACACAAACTTTTGCTATTCTTAATTCGTTATACAGGTGGCAATTGTTAACAACCTTTTCATTTGTTTGAGGTGTCTTTCTACATTATGCTGTTTAGAACACGGTCACGGACATATTATTGTTGGTGTACATTTGTTGGTGTGTATTTTGGTAGACTGAAAATTCAAATGGAATTCACATGGGTTTGCATTTAGACATTCTAAAAAAGTGCACCTACCTGAACAACCTGTTAGAGGAGGCAGGAAGTAAACAAAGCGATCTAGAGAAATTATTTGCCGCCTTCTTCATATCTTTGAATCCCCAATTTTAAGGCTGGGAATTCTAAATGAAACATTGCTAGAATGATTTGTTTGAAATGACTTATATAATTCCATTCATTTCAATTGATTCATCTAGGAGGCTGTCTGCATGGTCTAATTTGACCCATCTGGGGTTTTTAACCCTGGTTTTCAACAAAACCTTAAACTTTTCCAAGGGCTTTCTCCTATGTTGTTTTCATCTTCAGTTTCCATAATCTTAACCTGAAGAAAGAGAAATTTTATGGTAGAATGCAATAGAAAAAGAACTCTAGTAATGTCAATAGTCAAAATAAATCTGCCCTGCTATAGGTTTTGTCTTCAATTTGTCATTTGGTAACTGATTAATTCTATATTTCCTCTATTTATGAGGTTTTTCTGTACATTTTGCTACTGCAGGTTGATAGTGGACCTGTTCCATCTTTCATATACCTCCTGAAACTAAAAACAAACAAACAAACAAAAATGTAGCCAAGGCCATTATTGGAGCTTTGCCTTTTACTGAAGAACATGTACCTTTTAAACTTTAACTTTATAGGTTCCTATATGTATATCATGGGATCCAGGTGTGAAGTCAGTACAGCTGACTGACACGATGGTGATGAGTTTGCCTCTGTCAGTGTACCCACTCCCAGAGGCAGCAGCCTATAAGTAGTATTGGCTAAAAGTTTGACCTAAGTCTAAAAATGGTTTTCAAGGTAATCTGAAATCCTAACTGTGGTGATGAGTCTGTATGAAAATGTATTTTGTGTGTATTAGCATGTATGTAAGATGTCGCAATTTGAAAGAATCAATTCAGTGTTGAAAATGCAGCAACTATTGGGGTGGACCATAGCAGCTGTTTGGTGGTAACTGCAACAAAGAACACAGCAACCGAACAGCATGGTCATAAAGTGGTAGAATGTAATTACCCTGAAACTATGTGACACACCATTATTAGGTGCTCTGGTTTTTTTCTCTTTTTTGTTTGTGTGTTTGTTTTGGTTTGGTTTTTTTAAATACCTGGGAATTATTCTGTGAACTTTAGGCTAAAAACTAGCCAGCTTTTACAGATACAATATGGTATCTTTTGAATAAATTGCCTTTGGTCTACTTTCCTTATTTTTCCTACCTGTTTGTTTGGTATTTTTTCAGATTTGTGACCAGGTTTATTGAGCTGGATGGCCTGAGCTGTTTGCTGAACTTCCTGAAGAGCATGGACTATGAGACCTCAGAGAGCCGTATACACACATCCGTTATAGGGTGTATCAAGGCACTGATGAACAACTCCCAAGGACGGGCTCATGTCCTGGCTCATCCAGAGAGTATCAACATCATCTCCCAGAGCTTACGGACTGAGAATATTAAGACCAAGATTGCTGTGCTGGAGATCCTAGGAGCTGTCTGCTTGGTACCAGATGGTCACAAGAAAGTCTTGCAAGCCATGCTTCACTACCAAGTCTATGCTGCAGAAAGGACAAGATTCCAGGTACAAGGAGGATTCTTTGCCAGAAATACCCAGCATGATGAATCTCTGCAGGGAGTGATTTTTACAGTGCATGTATTGCAAACTTGCTAGGTAGTAAAAAGGCACCATTTCTCATTTTGTTTTAGGAAGGGGACTTCACCTCCTCAAACGGTGGTGATTATCAGCACATATATTTCTTTTTTCAAGACCCAATTGCTTGTCATGAATGCTAATTTAAAATCCCCTATATTTTACCTTAAAATGGGGTCTTGCTATGTTAAATGAAAGCTGCTAATCTGTTTCCGCTCTAACCTAATGGCATTTCTGGGGTGGTAGTTGTTTGTTTTACCCTAGAAGCTGAAGCCACAGAATTCCAGGAGCCTCAGTCCTGATTTTAGAACCCTTAATTTACTAATAAAATAGTTGCGGATTAAATAATGGAGACAGTGGATTAAATAATAGGCAGTGGAGGCACTTCAGTTGCCACTTAGCAATCAACTTGTGAATTGTCACGACTTAGCAGTTGTTGGCACAGATATCTCCCATTCAGAACACAGAAGGGAAACTCAATCTCAGAGACCTTGAGCGTAGGTCAGTGGATCGTTGACAGGCTTTTATTGTGGATACTGCTGGCTGCTATTATAAGTTCCTTTTTCTAGTGAACTGAGCACCTTTACAAAAAGATGTAGCAGAATCTATTGTTGTGTATGAAGCTGTAGCTCCTAAAATTTGGGGTAACCTCACCGAATTGCTGTTTGTTCTTAGGTGAAATAAGTGTGGTGTTGGGCACACAGGCCCTGGATCCTGGTTTCTGTCAGCCCTTATCTCCTGCCTCCTCCCCATCAGTGGATTTGGGGCTACAACAAGCTATGACTGTAATGGAGAAACAGTCTGTGCTCATGAACAGTAGCTGCCAGTGTCTGTTTTTTGGACTGAATGCACTATGGGATTCACTGACTGTGACTCAGACCTGAGACCGGGATGCAGGAGATCTTGGTTTGGTATTAACCTATATGTAACACTGGCAGGTCCACCCCCTATGTACACTGGCCCTTCCAGATTGCTCTCTAGTAATTAGCTGAAATGGAGAATCCTTCCTGAATTAATTTGACATTCTTGTATACATTGGAGACAGGTGGGAGTGACCTTAGATGCTTGGCAAAAAGTAGTGGTGACTAACAACCCTGACAACAGTTGTGGACCTGTGTTAACTTATCCTTACTTGACCAAGTGACTCCGCTTAATAAACCCCAATGGGAGATAGATGCTGAGTTTACTCAGTGTCTCCAGTTTGGGTCCTCACTCTCTCTTTTTTCTTTCCTTTTTTTTTTTTTTTAATTTTTTTAATTGGTTTACAGTTTACTGAATAACTGAGATAAGTCATTGCAGGACAAAGTGTGGTAGCACAGGTCTTGTCAGCTTTTGCGGAATCTGGTGTAATGATTTGCACATGCTTACCAACTCTCACATTCATGAGAGAGTACTTTGCATAAATGCTTGCTTTTGTCAAAATGCTTTTTTATTGGGGGGGAAAAATGAAAGATAAATGGATACTATATCTTTTTTCTTTCTTAAAAAAACAAAACAAAAAAACCCCACCCAAACACCAAAATTATTTAGCAGATGGGAGGTGTTCTTGTTTGCAATTTCTAACACCTGAGTCTAGATGCTGGAATGGGATTTTCCACTACACAAAGCAATAGCTTAAGTTTAATTTTGAGGAGGTAAGGATTCATTAAAAGACATTTCTCATCCATTTTCAGTCATTTTCATCTAACAGAGAGACTAGGGCTTTTTTTAAGTGCTGATGAAACAAATGTGGTCATGGTCGTCTTTACGTTTCAGTGAAAGGTTCTCTGATACTCTAGGACTTACCAGTTAAGACAGTGTTATATCTCTTTGCCTCGTGCTCTCCCACACCTATGTCTCAGAATGGTCTTTCAGCTCATTATCAAGAGAAGCATCCACTGTAACTTGACTGTGGGAGGCCATTTTAAGAAAAGGATGAGCTGACGACTCTTATCCTATGCTTTAACTGTAAACCTCAAAGCTGTGGTGTACAATGAAAGCCAGCGAAAGCCTTTTTTTCTTTATCCTAGTCCTGAGTGTAATCTTTGTAACCCAGACTTTGTAGATATCTTATGAGATCCTTTAGGTTTCAAACTGAACTCTTGAGGCTGTAGCTTGGGCTACTAGCAGCATCACTCAGTGCAGTGAAGTGTCCAAACAGCTTAGAGCTTGCAGCTTTAGGCTGACTGTAACTGGCCACACCTAATCACTGTTATGTTGAAAATGATCCCCCACAACTGGGGATCTGGCAGAACAGAAAAATGAGAATTCTTTCTGTGAAAAGTAATAAAAAAATGAACTAAACTGTAGGAACAGGAGAAACGGACTTTGAATGTGCAGAGTAGGAATTTATTCCTTTGGCTCTGTGGCTCTGTGGTTCATTATTGCAGACTGATTCTAATGGAGGGGAAAGGAAAGCAGGGAACTGTAAAGGCGCTGCTCAGTCTTTCTCTAGATCTAGCTCTGTAATACAATGGTCAAATTAGAGGCACAATACCTAAGAGGAGAATAATTTCAGATTCTCAGTTTTGGAAATCAGACTTGATTCTTGTGAAATAAAAAGTGTAGGGCTATCTGCAAACCGTACTGAGCTCACTTTCATTGGTGTCCAATAAATAATTTACAGCTAACGCTGACCTCTGGCAGCATCACTGCAATTGTTGCTCTTCATTAAGTTGCCTTCCTGACAACAGTGGTTGATAATATTCTTCGTCCCCGTCAGCCACTTCACTGCCAATTTATCCCTCCTCATCTGTGAAAGCTGGCACTTTGTATACTCGGTGTTTGGATTTATTTTCCCCTCTTGCAGATTACAGTAAATCTAAGTGTCCCACTCTCCCCGTATTACCTGTGATGACCAGCACAGTACTTTGGGGAATCAGGAGATAAATGGAAGAAACACTGTTCCAGATCTATTTTTCCCCAACACAAATTGTTTTCTCTTTTTTTTTCCTTTTTTTTCTCCTTCCTGCAGAGGAATATCATGGTGATGAATAAAATTTTGGGTGCATGGTTCTCCTTCCACTTCTCTTTGTAAGAAGGAGGAAGAGAGGTTCAGAGTTATTTACTGGCAACCATGTAAAACTTGAGCTACTGCATAACTTGCTGCTGACAACTTTAGATTGAACACTGATTATTTCCGATTTGCCCATGCTAAAGTGCGGTGGAGTGATGTAGAGATCACATATCTAACACAATAATATAAAACATGGTATGTTTAGTTGAATGTCAGAAGTTATTGCTGGTCCGTGTTCTAAGCACAGCTCTTGCTACCTGGCACAGCTAGCCAAAAGTAGTCAGAGGACCCAGCAACTGGTGAATTAGTAGAGAAGGAAAGCTGCGACTTAAAATACGGTTCTTACTAAACTTGCATTGGCTCTGTCTTGCTATTTGAGAAGGAAACTTACAGTTTTATGCTAGTGTATCTAAAATCAAAATACAAATTACAGTGAGATTTCTGAGTGATTTAAACATTTGTAATCCAGATTAATTTAACTAAATTGCACCAGGTGATACCACCTGAAGACCACTAATCAAACTGCTGAAATATTTTGGAAAGGATGTCCTTGCGTTTTGATGTGTTCTTTTTTTAAAATTGAAGTTAATGGAAAATATAGATAGAACTTTTATGAAGATGAAGGACTACGTCCTTAACAAAATTTCACACTTTGCTCCAAGTGGAAACTCTGATGTAAAATGTTACTTCTTTCTAAATTGCCAGCATTTACATAAAAATGACTGCAATTATCAATCTAATCCTTAACTTCAGAGAGGAGTCACATTTAAAGCTACGAGAGATTCTTCAGAAGTTACTCTTCCTTGGTGAGACGACTTCACTTGAATGCCTCTTAGTGCTACAACTTCACCCTATATCTCCGCTGTTCAGCGTGTTCACAGGTCAATCAGGATCATCTTTGTCTTGGCATTTGCAACAACATTCCATACTTTCTCTTTGTGTCTGAATTTATATTGTGGCTATTCCTATTTTCTCACATTTCCTGCAGCATCTTGCCTGAACCGATCCCTTTGCCTGCTTTAATCTTTGACCCTTCTTTCATGCTTCCCTTCTGCCTGGAGTAATTCTCCCTGTAATGGCCAACAGGCAGTCTCCAGTTCGTCTTTTAAGATATTCCTTGAAAACCGTCCTCTTCAGAGTAGTATTCCATCTTTCCTCAAATATCATAATAATATAAAGGCATGCCTTCAGTCTTCTTCCTGGGGCAATCTGGAAAACTCTGTACTTTCTTCATGCAATTTTTGTTTGAAATATGCTTCTTTGCCTACAAATTCTACTCTGACCTTTAAAGAAGAGAGATGAAAGAAAACATTGGAAAGCCACACAATAAACCCTCAAAGCAGAAATGTGTAATTAGGAAGATGAGCCCTTGGTGTCGTTACTGGGATTCTTTTCCATCTGATGTATTCGAATTGGTACTAGTGTAATTTTGTCAGTGACTCACTGTGTGACCATGAAGCCGTTGCTTTATCTTGAATTTCTTAGGTGCGTTTCTTGTGAATATGGAGGTTTCTAAAATGCTATGAAAAATGAGAAGAGTCTCTGATTTCAATGTCATTCATGTCTGCATTATCGTATTTATGACTGGTTTCTTGTCTGAAAGGAGCACAGTCTTACTCTTCCCTAAATTGTTGCCTTTCTGATTCTTGTTGTGCTTGCTGCTTCCCCTCATTTCTCCTGTGGAGTGAATGCCTTATGTTATGACATTGCAACATGTTGTACTTTTCAACATGCCATATTTTGAATCAAACTAATATCGCAAAGTCATAATGATGTACCAGCCCAGAAAAGTATATCAGGATGTTCCAGTGCCCTTCCAGCCTAGTTTGCTGCCTGAAACACCTACCCAGCTGGGGACCCCTGTGGGAAGAAAAAAATTTTACTTTTAGTCTTGAGAGAATCTAGGTGTTAGATACTGTCTGAAAGGAGCTGATTTCGATTCGCAATGAAAATATTAACTGGGCTGCTTTGGGCAGAACACTCTTGTTATCCTCCTTAATGCTGCTAGAAATTTTGAAGCTTGAGGTGAAGGTATAAAGGAAGCTTGATATTTTCGGTTGAAAAGGTGGAGATTAGAAGCATTCCTTCCAGAGCCCCCTTGCCTGGTTTGTGTTAAACACCATCAGTACAGACCATAATCTGCAGGGAGAAATCTGATCAATTTGGAATTGTAGTAGAGGAGCTAACAAGGAACAAATTAAAATCCTGTATTCCCACTTGATATGCTTCTTCCCCTCAGGGCTCATCCAAAGCCTTTTGAGGTTTGGTGCAGATTGAATGAAACCCTACTGAATGTCAGTGATGAGGAATAATGGGATTAAATGAGGAAAGTTTTGCTTTAATAGTAGGAAAAACCTTTACAACCATAAGATCAATTGGGCCACGGAGCTGGCTGCCAAGAGGTGTGGTGAAATCTTTTTCACAGGAAATGTTGAAGTGAAGACTTGAACCACAGCCATTTGCAAAGGGTTAGAGATATTGGAGTTTGGCCACAGTGTGTGGGTGTAGACTCTGGTCTTTAGGAACCGAATGAATTTATAGCGTTTCCTTCTAGAGCTGAACAATCTACATGAAGATGTGCTCTTCAATTAGTTTAGTGCAACCCAGAGTTTCTGTTTTTCTTGTCCTGAATTTGGCTTGGTCCCCACTGCATTCTACTCCTAGTCCATCCTTCTGAAATGGGGGATAGAAAACTTTTGTTAACATCCTTCAACCTGTCGGAATGCTACGTCTGATATGTCGTTGCATACGGTCTAGCACGTTCATAAAAGTCTGTGAGAATATATGGTAGGAGTGAGGCCTCTGAAGAAAACCAGCAAAACCGTCCTTGGTTTTGATGCTTCTTTAATAATGGCTACTTAAATTATTCCAAGAAGACACATGTGCTTTGGATTTTGGTGTCAAACCTGACAGTAACAGAACTAAATTCTCTCACTTATTTCACTTCTGGTTATTTTGCAAGGTGAAGAGTTAAGTTTGTTGGTGAATTTAAAGACCTCTTAAATAGTCTCCTGTTGTCATTGTCAGAGATAGGATGCTGGACTGGACTGACCCCCAGTCTGACTTAGTAGGGCATTTTATGTATTTTTACATAAGACACTCTAGCGTTTTTAACAAAATGGGGGAAGGGTTGGTATTTGGCCATAATGTAACTACTGGGAAATCATGGATGTGATGGAAGTTCAAATGGCAGGAGTAGGGACATTTACAAGTGGGTAGTTTAGAAGATGCAAATAAAAGGAGTTTATGAAATGAAGCTTGCTTGATAGTGAACGTGCTATGCTGAGATATAAGAACAGCTGTCAGTAGCAGTGTTATGATAGACCAAAAGATTTTTACCCAAAATGAAGCAAAGGGTTTGTGTGAAGCCAGGAGGGTATTCTTTCCCCTGGGGAATGCACAGGAGGATATTCCCACTGTTTCTTGAGGCTTATCTCCATGGTGATGTCCATTTTCTACAGGAAACAAGATAGGCCTATGAAACTGATGACTAGCACAGGAAAGATTTTGCTATGAATGAACACTTTCAGTAGCCAGGGACAGAATACTGACTAAAGGAAAATGAACTTCCTTACTCAGCATCATAGATTCAAATTTTATTTAGATGGATCTGCCGAGCTGAACACTAAGAAGTTATTTTTGTCTTTATTCTCCATTTATGGCCAAAACTTCTTGGGAACAGTAAAAAGTATTCTGTCTTTTCTAGTGCATCAGCAAACCAAATATATGAGTGTAGAGTGTTTATTGTTAACGCTGGCCTGAGACGCATGCAATTGAACTGGCAGATCTCAAGTGAAATTTATTACTCTTCCAGTAAGGAAAATCATCCTTGAAATGATGAACTGATCAGAGAATACCCTGAAGAGAAGATTCACAGTCATCAGCACAAAGCTAAAAGTAGAGTTGCTTTCATGGCTAATCAGTTTCTACACATTACCTCTTTGGTAAATATACAAGTGAAGTTAATATTAAACAGACTGTATAAGGCATAGACTACCAATGTTATTTGTCTAGTCTTTTTTTCTCATTTGTCTCTTGATGTTCAGAAGATTATGGTGAAATATCTGTAAGTATGATCCGTAAGTATACAGAGGTTAGATCAAAAGCATTTCTGCGCTAAATACCCCCTGAATGCTAAATACTCCTGCTATTTAGTTAATAAGGACATATACAGTCTCCAGGGAGACCTTATAGCAGCCTTTCAATATATAAAGAGAGCTTATAAGAAAGATGGAGAAAGACTTTTTACCAGGGCCTGTAGTGACAGGACAAAGGGTAATGGTTTTAAACGTAAAGAGGCTAGAGGTAGATTGGGTGAAAGGAAGAGATTTTGTTATGATGAGAGTGGTGAGGCACTGCAACAGGCTGCCCAGAGAAGGTGTGGATGCCCCATCATTGGAAGTGTTCACGGTCAGGCTGGATGGGGCTTTGAGCAGCCTGGTCTAGTTGAAAGATGTCCCTGCCCATGGCAGGGGGTTGGACTAGGTGATCTTTAAAGGTCACTTCCAGACCAAACCGTTCTGATTCTGTAACAAGGGAACTGGATTTTAACTGCACTTCCAGTGGAGCTGTGTAATTCACCTTTAAGCTTTGGAGCTGTATACACGGAGGATATTCCTGTTATTTGCAAATCCCTAAAAAGATCTTCCTAAGAGGTAGGTAATTTTCTGCTTCACGTGAAATGTTTTTAAGTAAAGGAACAAGGAGAAATCTTCCAAGGTCCACATATAGGTCTTATTCCTCAAAAGACAGCTTCTCTTTAGAATTCTCTCCCCCTGTATACGTAAGTGCAATCTATCCTGCTGAGGTCCAAGAAAATAATGAAAATTACCTGGGTGATGTGAGTAGAAAGAAATAGATAGAAATCTGATGCTATTTTTCTGCATGTACAAACTCCCTGTCATATTCACCATACGGAGTTAACTGACTAGGACGGACATTATTCTGCTACTTGCTTAGATCGTGTTGGCAGGAACTATAAAGGGCATCTGGTTTTTCTCAAATAATAGCTTTTTAAAAACTTTTTTTTTTTTCCAATTAGGATGAGGTGCGCATTTTATTCCTATCACTATTCTTCATTTGTTTATTGTGGCATGCCCAAAACTGCTAACAACTTTGTCTGAAAAAAATAATTTCTTTAAGCAAAGATATAGCAACTCAAAAGAAGACTGTGTGCATATCCCATGAACAGTGTGCAAAATAGTACGAGAAATTAGATTATATCCTCTAACCAAGCCTGCTATTCTATTTCAGACATTGTTGAATGAGCTAGATCGAAGCATGGGGCGATACAGAGATGAAGTAAATCTCAAAACAGCCATCATGTCCTTTATCAATGCTGTTCTGAATGCTGGTGCTGGTGAGGTGAGCCGCTGCCCTGAAAATTCCTTCCAAAATGTTATGCTTGAATTAATTTACCTTGGAAATGGCTAGTAGATTAAGTCACAAATCTTGTGTTGTTGAGTGGATATAGTTTGTGGAAAATAATGCTTAATTGTTAATATCAGTCTTATAATGTCTTCCATACTATTTCATTCCCAGCCTCTTCTAATAAAACATAGATGACTTGCACTGAAATGATGGCTTTGGGTTTTGGGGTTGGTTTTGTTTTTACTTTTTTTAAAGAACTGCAAAGCATTTACCTCTGGATTTCAGCATTTTAGAAAACATTTTGATTTACCTTCAGAAACATTTTGAAATGTTGTTTTGACTCAAAGCCGAACTCAAAAGGTTTTAATTTGAAAAAGTCAAAGGGAGGCATTCCAGAAAAGACAATTTGTTGTTTTTCTTTCATTAACAAGACTTTTGTTTGAGGCTGTAGGATAGTTTAAAATTATTTTGTTTTATTAGAAACGTTACGTCTGGTACATTGGCTTTTCTTTTCTTGGTTAAACCACAACAGAAAACAAGCTCGTAAGAGCTTTGTCCGGCAATTTATTTGTCTCTATCTGCAGCAGTCCTGTAACATCCCACTGAATAGGTGTCAAGTTTGCCAGACTATATGGTGATCTTATGATAAATAAACATAAAAGCTAGGAGGAAGACTGCAGTACTATTTATCTGTAAGCAGGAGCAATGGGCTAGCAGGACAAACACTAATAACTTTTGCTCTTTATGGAACAAGATGGAGTGTGCTGTCCTTCTGACTGGGCATGCAGAACTCACTGTAGGTAAATGAGGACTGTATTTTTGAATGAAACAGAGGTGAATGCATTAATATTTTTTGCTTACTTTACTGGAATTAATCAACCTGTGAATTTGATGCCAGGATAGATTATATTAAAAAGGGAAGAACTGAGGTTTTAAGTTTGTTTTCTTTTTTTTTTTAATGTGATTAAAAGCTTTTGGAACCTAATTGGTTTTCCCACACTTTTTAAGGACAATTTGGAGTTCCGATTACACCTGCGATATGAGTTTCTAATGCTGGGAATTCAACCTGTCATTGACAAGCTAAGAGGACATGAGAATGCCACACTGGACAGGTAAGACATGGTTTTTGAGAACAGTTATTGATCAACAGAAAGAATTCTTAGAAACTCTTCTCCATTTGGGTTTCAGATTTAAGCACAAAGCTGTCTCTGTCTCTTCCTAAAACTGACTTCCTTTAAAGACATAAAGGAGATTTGTCCTTAGAATTAAAATCAGCAGATGAAGTAGGAAACGTACACACTAAATTGGCAGTGGCTGTGGCAAGGTGTTCCTGAATTGCTTTTCTTTTAAGCTGGGGATGGCAATCATAATGAAAAAAAACCAACAAAACAAACCCCAACAACAACAACAAAAAAACCCAACAAACTGAAAAATCCCACTTCTAATTCTTTTCTCTTGTAGCAAAACTGGAACAAAAGCCTGTCCTGGTAGGAGGGACGGAAGCCAGTAATTATTGACTTCATTGAGACTGAGTATGTGTAGTCAAAGTGCAGGTTCTGAATTTCCAAGGTTTTTCTTTAAGCTCAGTCTTTTTTGTGATCTAGCTTGTACTGCACCCTCCCAAACAGTGGCACTGGCACAACTATGAGAGAAGAGGCATCTGTGGTGGGCGAAGGGGTAAAGGTACCAAGGGGGCAAGAGAGAAGAACAAGGAACATCTTCAAACAGCCCTGCTACTGCACAAAATGCAACACTTGAATGGCACCTTCAAATTACTGCATTAAAAGTTATACAGATAGTAAATGTTTTCTCCACTAGCAATTCCATATTTTGCTACAGTAATTGAAGCTGCTAATGACCTTAAATTAAACCCTTCACAAAGCCACATGCTGAAATAAACTTGGAGTAAACAATCTGCACAATTTGACTGAGACACTTCAAGAAGCTAAAAGACTGATGAACCAATGAGGACCCTGGTAAAATCCATTTGCTTAACAAAATGAAGCATTTTAAGGTGTAAGAGCAGGCAGCCATAGGAGTCTACCTTCTCCTGTGACCACATTAAGCTTTGTGGAGAGGCACTGACCTGCTTATGTGCTGCTATCCCTTATTGTCTGCTACTCCAAGCTCCTTCCTACAGAGCAGGGCTGATTTGTAGGTATCTGTTATTTGTGATTTCCTAGATAGAAGTGTCAAGTTTGCCAAAGCACATGGTGAAAAACCTATGGATCACACCTATGCCTGCAGGTTTCAAGGCACCGTTTTCTCAAACATCCACTGTCAGGAGCTGCTATAGATCTATCCCTTAAGGGCAAACGTAACATGCCTCAGATTCTGCATAAGCATCAGGTTAGCACCAGCTGCCTGTAGTAAAGAATGGCCTCGCCTCTTTGAGCACGTGGAGGTGTAGAGGTGTATACCTGTGGATTAATGTCACAGGAAAAGATTGCATGCAGTTGCACGTGTCTGCATTTTGCTGCAGAGCTGGAACCAGTAATGTTACTTTTGATCTACAACATTATAACAAAGAAGAGAATCTGTCACATAGGCGATCCCTGTGCCTTTGGTCAGTAGCTAGGAGTGTTTTGGATCTTACACGTTACTGTGATGAGAGTGATAACAGAGGTTTGAGAGGATCCCAGATGCCTGGATTATGTTGACTATATGCCAGGGCTATACAGGGGGATGTGCCACAGCCTTTCTCCACATCATCTGCTGCACTCTGGTCTCTGTGCAAGAGAAGTCCAGATGCCGTGGTCAGATGTGTCTCTCACCAGGTCCCCCAGATCCCAACAGAGGCATGCTGCTGTGCTCATCAATAGGCAAATGTAAAGACAGCTGTGAGCTCTGCTGTTTAACTAATCCACTGAATGTGTCTCTGCTCCACCATGTAAAAGAAACAACTTTTAATGGTCTAATATCTGGTTAACAAGTATGGCGTGGATTTTTTAGAAATATATTATCACTGCAGGCATTGTATTTATCACAAATAGAATATCCCTTTCCTAGTTTATGTTTATTTTTAGCAGCCTTACTTCAATGCAGTGACGTAGCACAAGGATTGAAGAGCGTGTATACCTCAGCCAGCCATTTCTTTTGGCCTCTCATTGACCCCCATGGGTTGCTTTGCATACCTATCCCAGCACTTCATTTAAGAAAGGCTCGCCATTTTCCAAGTGTTCTAGCTAGAAATGAGGTGTTGCTACTTCTATACTAACATGCCTAGTTTAAGTCTGAATTATGCCATGAACATTGGCAGGTTTTGTTTGTTTTGTTTTTCCGTTTTCTCTTAGGCACTTAGATTTCTTTGAGATGGTCAGAAACGAAGATGACCTGGAACTTGCCAAGCGGTTTGACCTGGTAAGTTTTTCTCTGGAGTACCCGAACTTGCCAAAGCTGAACAGCCGCTTTCAATGCTTGGTGCAACTTCCCTTTGTGTTCTCTGAAAACAATTATTGACTTTGGTGCTGAGAGTGGCTGGTGCTCTTGTTTTCACTGTTTCTCATTTAGCAAGCAGGGGGTCTGTGATGTGTGAACAATGAAAACAATGATCACAAACAGGGCTTCTGCCAAGTATCTTTGACAAAGAACTTCTTTCTTTTGTTTGGCTGAAGGTTCAGGAGTAGAGGAGGTTCTCAGCCCTGCTCTCATGTTCTTAGTCCTGGTGATCCACATGCATTCGAGTTTCAGACATCCTCTCTACAGGACTATGGGTGAAGCTTGAGCTCTTCTCTGATGCTTTTCCCAAGATTACAGGAAACTGTCTTGAAGACTGTACCTCAGAGCCTGTGGAGAGGAATCAGTGTTTTGGATTGGGTGGATTCTAAAGATAAGCATAAAACAAGGACAGTTTCCACAACCTCTAGTAACAGTAAGAGGCTGTAGGGTCCAGAATTGTTAGTTTCCTGTCTTCATGACCAGCTCTTGCTGCACACCGATACAAAACAACTAGCCATTTCCTACTTAGCTTCCACTATCTGTGCCACCACATTCTATGACTCAAATGTTTTGCTTGCTCCAGAACAGCTCTCGGTGGCTGTCCACGCCTCCCACCTTTCTAGCCCTTTACTTTGGGGATCTTTTCCGTACTGGAGTTGGGATGACAATGCTGGTCTCAAAGACCCTGCTCCTCACTGGAACTTGCAGCTGGACATTGCAGGAGACACTGCAGAGGTCCAGTTGCTAGAAATTTGCCTGTCTTGGTGTTGATCAGATCTTTCACAGTTAGTCCGGCTTTCACTGTGCGTGTTTTTTCTCTTACTTGTTCTTTCCCTACCTTCTCTATCTTCAGATCCACATTGATACAAAAAGTGCCTCTCAGATGTTTGAGTTGATCAAGAAGAGATTGAAGCACACAGACGCCTATCCCTATTTGTTATCTATCCTCCAGCACTGCTTGCAGATGCCATGTGAGTACATCACAGTTTTCCAGAGCAAGGGTTATTGGAGAACTTGGTGAAGCTTTGGTTGTAGGTACAGAGTCACAGAAACACACCGCCCTTGTCTTCCATTCAGAACTCGGCAGTGGCTACGGGACTTGGTGTCTTACACTGACTCCATCCAGCAGATTTTTGTCACAATACTTAAAGCAGCAGCTTGACCTTTCTGCACTTGCAAGTAGCTGAAACATTCCAATTAGTCACTGACAGAGCTTTTAATGATTTCAAATTAGAAGTTTTAAAAAAGAAAGAGCCCTTGTGCTCTAAATCAGGGGATTCCCAGAAATAGATACCATTTTAAATCTTAACAAAATGTACTGAGGAATTTTTCTGGTGAAACAATGCAGTACTGAAAGCTGTTCTATCACTGGGAAATTCCACAGTAAGTCTTCATGCTGCTATATCATGGCGATGAATCAGTGGAGAGCTCCTCAACTCAAATGGAAAAATAACATTGGCATTTGTTTTCAAGAGAAGTGATAGGAATCTTCTTGTTAACTGTAACAAAGTGATTCGGTTATGCTTCCAGAGTGTAGCGACTGAGCAAAGGCATAGCAAGATCACTAAAGAGCTGCCTGCCTTGATCCTGTTTAGATATCAGGTGCTGGTCTTCATTACTTCCAGCCATACTTGAGCAGTCAAACTGAAAAGGGAACATGAGGGAGTTATGTTGTGGTGCGCTTTTTCAGAAAGTAATGTGATATGTTTTCAGGCACTCATTAGATTCAAGTACTGCTGTGCACAAATTCAAGCAGTTGTTTGTCCCAGTGGTCTCCTTGATATCACTCTTGAAGGCAGTACTTGAGCTTTAGGTATTGACCTGAATTTTTGATGGCAGAAAGGCCAAATCCTGCTAGGCTGGGCCAGGATTGTACTGGAGAGGTTTTAAAGAATTTAAAGGTCTAGGTTATGTAACTCAGGGAGCTGAGATGAACTTTATGTTGCTCTGTCTCTTTGTTTGATATCCATGGGATCAGTGCCTTTCGTTCAATTTCTGTTCTTTCTTTCCACACTTTTTAGTCATGTTTATTTGAATTTTTCATGCCAGTTGAGTTTCACTGACCTGCAGATAACTGAGCATGCAGATAAAACATCTGATTGATTGTTTTTACAGTACCTGGTCATGATGTTACCTATGTGCCAAAAAAAAACCCCAACATCAAGCCCCAGAAAATACTGAGAAACAGCTTTCATAGAGGAGTCACTTCTGTAGGCATTTAAAGTGCAAGTCAGAGCTAACCTGCCAAATGAGCTGCACAGCCTGAATGCACGTATCAGGCAGAGTTGCCCAGGCCTGTTACCTGCTGTTCCAATAGCCCAAGTGTTTGTAAATAACCTGCTAGCGACACTTCAGGGTTACGCTTTGTATTCTGTAATTTACTACATACAGGATTGAGATGGAAGGTGGAAAGGAACGAATGCCAGTCTGTTGGCAGGACTGTGCACTTTGGCATGAAAATGGAAGTTCTCATGCGTTGGTCTTTTTCCATACAGATAAGAGGAATGGAGGAAACTTCCAGCAGTGGCAGCTGTTGGACAGAATACTCCAACAAATTGTTCTTCAGGATGAACGAGGAGATGATCCGGATATAGCTCCATTGGAAAACTTCAATGTCAAGAATATCATTAAAATGTAAGCAGCATTATTATTGTTTATTGCTGTTACGCAATAAGTAATATAATTACTTATTATCTTATTTAAGATATCTTGATAATTACTTATTATCTTGATAATTACTTATTAAATAAGTATATGATAAGTATGCAGGTGCTTAGGAAATAAAATATCGTATCTGAGGACTTTCTTACAGTATTTTCCAGCAAAGTCCTTGCCTTTGGCTTCTAATTTCTATTCAATATTAAGCTGGTTAGAAGAACAGAAAAAATACCTACGATATTATAACAAGGCTTCCTTGTGTGCCTTTTTCATGCAGAATGTTGGTGAAAGCTTTCATTGATATTAAAAAAAAAAAAATGTGGTCATCTCTACTTAGATCTCATTCCTCACTAATGAGCACATCATTTAGAAAGATTTCAAACAGTGGAAAGCAGCCCCCACCTAGCACACAAAGCCTTTACCTCTTCATAAAATATCTGCATGCTCTCACTCACAGACTTGGCTGAGGGCACTGCCATTATTTTTTCCCATAGGACGCATCATTTGAGAAGTCTAGCTACATGAGCTGGCTCTCATCTCAACTTCCCTGTTCTCAGTCCTTTTTTAGCCAAACTTTTGGACTCTTCATTCCATCCATCTGCCTCTGCAGGTAATTCATGGTCCATTACCCTTCTGAATTATCCACTGAAAAGAGCATTTTATAGAACATAAGCCTCATATGAAACCAAATTCTCCTGTACTAAAAATCTTACAATCCCTCCTGTTACAGGCATGAGCCAAAATCAAAACTGTTTTCTCATCATGGAAAACACACACTGGTGTTGATCTCTTTCTGTCTGTCTGAATATCAGACTTCATTGTAGACCTTGTGCCTGATCTTCCCTTCTACTTTCATAGCTGCTCCTCATTCTGTATATTTAATCAATCCCCAGCATGCCCTGCATATTTTGTCAGTAATAGGAAATAGCTTCGCCAGTATGAGATATGAGCATTGCCTCATTTCTGATATGTTACCCAACAGATAAGCATCCTCCCTCCTCGTAAGAAAGAAAAAATAGAACCACAGAAAGTATAAAAAAAAAGATGGCAATCTGGTCTTGTAATAAGGGTGGGGTAATTTGTAACACACAGCAGCTATGATTTAGTGCTGACTTCTCTCTTTCAAAGTAAGTAGACGTGGCACTTTGAGGGCATTACCTGAAGATAGGAACGTATCAGGATTTTTTTTTCCCCAGGCATTCCTTTATCCCTTTTCAGGACTTTGCGCAACAAGCCATCACTTTTATATTAGTTGTTGGCTACAGTAAAGATCATAATCTGGAACCAGCCTGACCACTGGTATGATCCTGTGTAAACATGTACATTCACCAGGTTGCCTTTTGCTGGTACTACACATAATGGCCACTTGCATTTCAGCCTGGGTAGCTCAGAAGTTGTTTAAATAATCTGATTTAATCTTTCAGGCTGGTGAATGAAAATGAAGTCAAGCAGTGGAGGGACCAGGCAGAGAAGTTTCGGAAAGGTGAGTGCATTCTCTGTGCTTGGGAAGGCAAAAGAGGATGCAAGACTGATCCCGATTCTGTCACAGAATAGTGGGGAGCAGAGCTGGGCACAACTTTTCCTTTTGTGGACAAACCCTGCTTTGTTCCCTCCAGTACATTTTATCTCATGGTGATCAGTTTACGTATTTCATAGGATGGGGCTTCCCTCAATTTTCACATGAAGTGATTTTACAGTCCAAATGAAACTTGGGCATTGCTGTCTTGATCACTAAAGATCACTGTCAACACAGTCAGACTCTGTTTTCTTTTTCCTACTCTCATTATACATCCCCAGTTGAACTGAGAGATTTGTCAGCTTTATTTCAGTGTAACCTGCATCTCTTCAGGGACTGTTCATGAGCTTTATTTCATCAGCCCCACTTGCCTGTTTCCCCTTAGATCATGCCGAGCTGATGAGCAGGTTAGAGAAGAAGGAGCGGGAATGTGAGACAAAGACCCAGGAGAAAGATGAAATGATGAAGACACTGAACAAAATGAAGGACAAGCTGCAGAAGGAATCCTTGGAGCTGCGCCAGACCCGGGACCAGATGAACGACCTGGTGGCTCAACTTAATGAGTTCTCGGTATGAGACTGGGACTCTTCCCATCCTTGTTTAAAGCCTGCTAACTAGTGAATGATGGATAAAAGCACATTATGAGTGAAACACTTTCTATGGTCAGTACAGAGAGGAGAGAGTCTGTCTAGCCAGCTAAAAACATGAATACTTAGAAGCTGCTCAGCTTTGATTTGAGACCGAAATCCCTGAGCTGGTGGTATTGAGTGGGTAATGCATGGGCTGCTCCATTCCTTCTCCTCAGCCACTTTCTGTGCAGGAGCTGCTGAGTCACATTAGCCATAATTTTCACTGCTGAGTGGGGTCGCCCTTGTTGTTATGTCAGTGGAATAGAGAAAAATCTCCCAGACACAAAAGTAAATTTGGTGAAGAAACAGGATTTTCTCCAAGAGCATCTGTACTGCCTTGGAGCTCTGCAGAAGTGACATTTGCAGCTGCTTCCTCCTGCTTGGCGCTCCTTCTGTCCCAGCAGTGTGCCTGAGCCTTAACTCGCCAGGACACGGCCCTGAGAAGTTAGGCACTGCAGCAAGCAGATTCATTCCCTCCTCCTCTCTCCCACTTTGCGTTAGTGGGGCCTAATGACAGGTATTCAAGTATTTCAAATCCTAAGGTTTAAAACCCAGGAGTTCAAAAGTTCATAAGATTGAACTTTTCTCTTCTTTCATACATAAGGAGAAAATAATACATTTTGGCTTCTTTTACTAGCTTTCTGTTTTTCTGAGCCATTTATGGTTCCTTTTTTCAAGCTCTTCTCCACAACTTCAAGGGCTTGAAACTTTCTCTTAAATGAAAGCTGAGATTCCTCCCTTTATTGCATGGCTTTGAGTGCAGGAGGCTTTAAAGAAAACATCAAATATTTTGAGACTCGTAATAAAATCACATCAGCTGGCAACATGGAGTTATTGTGCCTTTTAAACTGTTTGCTTTCTTTTTCTGTGTGTTTTTTATTTTCCAGCAAGGGGGCAGCATTTCCTTCCCACCCCCACCACCACCCCCTCCAGGTGGCCCATTAGCTTTGTCCTCTTCTCACATGTCTGAGAACTTGCCACCTCTGCCACCTCCTCTGCCTTTCTCCAGCTGTCCCCCTCCTCCTGCTCCACCACCTCCTCCAGGAGGACCTCCTCCCCCACCAGGAGCACCACCTTTCTTCAGCATGGGGATGCCACCCCCTTCAACAACCACCTTCAGCAGCAGTGGCACCAGCTTGAAGAAGAAATCTATCCCGCAGCCTTCACACCCACTGAAATCCTTCAATTGGGCTAAGCTGAGTGAGGTAAGAAATTGCAGTACTCTCACCAATTAATTTAGTTTCGAAGTATAACTCGGTGTTGATTAATGCCATGAAGTGCAAGATGACAGAAGCGAGTGATATTGTGGCTTTCCTTGGGCTGAGGTCAGTAGGCGTCAGTAACTATCTTGAGGGAGTCTCCCCAGTTCTCCAGCAGTGCAGCACATCTCCTGTGATGACCGAGGTGCTGGTTAGGTGAGCTGCAGTAGATCTGGGCATACTATTGGTTAGGCAAAGCTGTAGTGAGACTGGACACGTAAGCCAGAACTGGACATCTCCAGGACGGCTGCGCCAGAGTTGCCCTCCCTTGCGCATCAGGGAAAAGGATGGCCAGAGCCAACGTGGACAAAACATGGTGAGAACCAGCTCCAAAACCAGCCTCCTCTACACTGTCAGGAGCTGTCACCAGGGAGGGAAAGGTGGCCCGATTCTCCTCACCATTTTTTCATGGCCATGGGGGAAGCTGCTTTTCTCCTTGCATGGTTACAACTCTGTCTCTTGGTGATAAAACTCCAAATTGGCAATAAAAACGGAGGACTTGGATTCTTCCTGTTGCGCTCATTTTCTGCTACCTTGGTTGCCTCTCCTTCCCCTCCACTTCTCTCTCGTCTTCCCTCCCCGCCTTCCCTTTAGGTCTTAATTTTTTTAAACTGATTTAGAAAGAAAAAAAGTGTCTGTGTTGAGTTTGGATGGCTGCCTAGAAACCCAGGTTCTCTTTTAGACTGAAACTCACCCAGGGCCCAACTCCGGCATTTGGAATGAGTGTCCAGGGACCTCTGGAATGCCACAAGAATTCTCTCTCCCCCTCTCTCCTTTTCTTTAAAATAAAGTGAAGTGAAATATTTGCTGCACCGTCTGTGCTTGTCTGTCAAGGCCACGTGGGGGGTGTGGGAGAGAATGTAAGGACGAGGATTTATTTTCCTTTGCAGAACATGGGACTTAGTGCTCTGAAGAAACGAAATAATAACTAATATATGTATATGTATGAACGTATATGAAAAAGAGAGAGTCACAGGTGTTTCTGTTTAGCGTACAGTAACTGTAGGCTTATCCTGCCCTCTGGTTAGGAGTGAAGGCAGCTGTGCTAATAAAATTGAAGACCTGGGTGGTGAGGTGGGTAAAAGATGCTATTTTGAGGAAGGCAGAATAGTTGTAAAAAGGGGCATAAGAGGGTGCGGGCCTCATTTTGGGGTGTTTGCCAGTGTTAGTGTTTTGACCTAGTAAGGTCTCTGCAAAACTGCAGAGGTTGTGGTGCAGACACAGGTGGCTTGCCTTGTTAGTTGGGGTGCACTTTGTTATGGAATTATTTAATTCTGCTGACAGCTGGAGGAGGCAATATGTTTTGGCCATCTTCGTTAGTTATCCCAGATTCCCTGCTTCAGTACTGGGCACTGTCTTTCTGTTCACATGGATATGAATCCTCTGAATACAACGTCACAGGTTGGTTGGATGGCCTCATCTTGCCTTTTGTTACCATTGCAGCAATTCTGTGGTGTTATCCTGAACTGTCAAAGTAGCCGTACATGAATGAATGAAGACTCACAACAAGCATACTGGCTGGGAGCAGCATATCTTGAGTTTTTGAGCATGGGAAACTGAGGCCTGAAAGTGTGCACAGTATTATTGTGGTTTGTGGTAGTGTTTAACTTCCAGTTCACGTGAATACAAGTTTTCCCTACAAAAAATTTTTGAGGGAAAATACATCTGACACCATGTGTATGTTTTTCTATTTTAAAAGACCAGTCTAGCTAGCGAAGAGCACAGGCGTGTCTGCAGCACGCAACACAGCAAGGTGCAGTGACACAGTGTTGGAAACAGAGCTGTACACAAATTTAGGGCTGGAGCCAGGTCAAATATGTTATTCAGCTCTTCGGTATCTCTGCATACTGTTTAGACCATCCTTCTCAAAGCAGTTAGTACAGAGTCTCTCTCCTAAGCTTTCTTAAGTGTGAAGATGATGCCAGGACTGAGGCAGCCCACATGAGAGCCAACCCCTTTCTATGCATGCAGCCTGCCACAAGGGAGTGAGAGAAAGCCAACTTTGCCCGACAGGAGTGTGGACAGGGCTGGCTGAGGGATTTGGCTGCAATATACTTTGTCAGTAGCAGAATCAAGGCTGTTCTGCAGGGCAATTCATATGACACCTTTTTTTTCCCAATGCTGATATTGTCCTTGGAAGGAAAGGACTGAGCTGTTGCGTGTTAGGACAATGATCAAATGTATTAAAACTCTTAGCAGTTGACAATAACAGATTGTCCGCAGTTCTCATGGGCACCACGAAAAAAGGTTTGACTGTGAAGTATTCGTGCTCCAACACGAATTCGTATACTCCAACAACCCGCTAATTTCCTTTGAGAATTAAAGATTTTGTACTAGCTTTGATGTGAGCTGACAATCAGTGGCAAAGCCATTTAGATGCATGGATGGGCTGAGTCCTGGTGAAACCCTTCCACACCACAGCTTCATTCATACAGCACTGTAGCATTGTCTGTGAATTCCATTCATACAGCACTACAGTAGTGCTGATGCCAAGGATCTCTGTTTTTTAAGAAAAAGATATTGCAATGTAACCACTGTAATGTCCTGGAAAGATTCCTTTCTTTGTTTCTGGACAGCAAGTGGAGTTTGCTCTCCCACTCTGAATTTTACACAACTCCCAAGGTCAAACAGGGACCAGATATTTATGGTTAATCCGAATGATGGACTAATTTGAAGTGCGCTGGAAGTATGGATTAATGTAATTACCTCTTTAATAACTTCAAATCAATATGTTTATATTTATCAGAGTAAATCAAGCCAACCTTCCACTACGCTGCTTGTTATCTCATGGCTGGAGAAGCAGCTTCCCATTAAGAGTCAGGCTGGTAATGATTCTAGTCAATGATCTGGAAGTGGCTTTCTTTAGCCAGCCCTAAAATAGACCGAAGTGAAATTGTCTCAGAAGAAAGGTATTTGTTCTACATACCGCATATGGTTTAAAAAAACCCCAAACAACACAACACCAACACCCCGCCCCCAAAAAAAGAGATCACATAAACAGAAAATGTTCAATTTGACACTGATTTTATTTTTTTTTAAATGTTTCTGTAATGTAATTGATGATTCTGATTTTGAGAACATTCTTCCAAAAAGCAGCCTGAGGATCATGGCAAACAATGATGCAGGGCTGCCGCCAGAGATTCAAAATTAATGGAAAGATTTCTACAAAATCTCAGTGTGAAGCTATTCATAATAGCCTTGGTGGTGCCTAGTCCTACAGTGAGATAAAACAGCTGTCTCAATTAACAAACATGCCAGAAATACAATTTGCTCAAAGTGGATTTTTCTTACACTGAGGAAAGGATCTGGTATCAAGAGAGAAATCTTAAAAATGCACTCTGTTCATATCCCTTATTCAGATTGATAATGGAATTATGAATCTACTTGTTAGATAATGAATTGGCTGCATGTTTGCAGTCAAAGAGTTGCGGTCAACAGCTCAATGTCCAAGTGGTGACCATTGACGAGTGGCTTTCCTCAGGGGTCAGCATTGGGACCAGCACAGTTTAACATCTTTCTTGGTGATATGGACAGTGGGATTGAGTACACTCTCATACCAAGCTGAGTGGTGCGGTCGACATGCTGGAGGGAAGGAATACCGTCAGAGGGACCTGGTCAGGCTTGAGAGGTGGGCCCGTGCAAACCTCATGGATTTCAACAAGGCCAAGTGCAAGGTCCTGCAGGTGGGTCATGGCAATCCCAAGCACGAATACAGGCTGGGTGGAAAATGGATTGAGAACGGCCCTGAGGAGAAGGACTTGGGGGTGTTGGTTGATGGGAAGCTCAGCATGAGCAAGTGTATGCTTGCAGCCCAGAAAGCCAACCGTATCCTGGGCTGCATCAAAAGAAGAGTGTCCAGAAGGTTGAGGGAGCTGATTCTGCCCCTCTACTCTGCTCTCATGAGACCCCACCTGGAGTACTGCGTCCAGCTCTGGGGCCCCCAACATAAGAAGGACGTAGACCTGTTGGAGCGAGTCCAGAGGAGGGCCAGGAAGATGAGCAGAGGGCTGAGCACCTCTCTATGAAGACAGGCTGAGAGAGCTGGGGCTGTTCAGCCTGGAGAAGAGAAGGCTCCGGGGAGGCCTTCCAGTACTTACAGGGGACCTACAGGAAAGATGGGGAGGGACTCTTTATCAGGGAGTGTAGTGATAGGAGTAGGTGTAATGGTTTTAAACTGAATAAAGGTAGATTTAGATTAGATATTAGGAAGAAATTCTTTACTGTGAGGGTGGTGAGGCACTGGAACAGGTTGCCCAGAGTTGTTGTGGGTGCCCCATCCCTGGAGGTGTTCGAGGCCAGTTTCGACGGGGCTTTGAGTAACCTGGTCTAGTGGGAGGTGTCCCTCCCCATGGCAGGGGGGTTGGACTTAGGTGATCTTTAAAGGCCACTTCCAAACCAAACCATTCTATGATTCTATGAATTAAAATTTCAAGTTGCTTCACAAATAAGCAGCATTGCCTGCTCCAGTATTCACTGGACACTCATAGTTTCTATCATTTCTCTGGGCCTGCAGGACAACTGAAAGGCTTTCCCAAAGTACTGTAAGTTTTCACTCCTGCTGCGAGGTTATTGAGGCACAATGGACTTTTGTGGCTTGCAGAGTATCACTATTTATCTTTCAGGGTAAATAAAATCATCTGTTAGAGGAAGTACAGGGCAGCTTGATATGATTTGTAGCTCCATGGAACACTCTTATTCTTGGTACACTTGGTACACTCTTATTCTTAGTCTTGGTAGATCTCTTGGCAAATTGGACTTCATTACAAAGGGGGAATGACGTAACTGCAGCTGCAAGCAAATTGTTAAATGCAACACACCAAAAACTGAGCTTGATGGAGTAAATGTCCTGCCAATACTTGTTCTGGTAATAAGATGTTTCCTTACCAAGTATGTCCTACCATTTTGGTAGAGGATGCTGGGAAACGTAGTTCACAGAATTTGCTTTTCAAAGGGGGCTAAAACTTTGCAAAGCAGAGGAACCACAGATCTTGGAAGATTTGTAGAATGAATAAATGAATGAATGAAGAAATAAATAAATATGGGGAGAAAAGCATGTTACAGATGAAGTGACCTCTCTTTTTTCCTTTTCTTTTTTTTTTTTTTTTACGGAGAGAGAAAAAAGTAAAGAAGAAATAAAGAATTTACTTTATTTTTAAATTCTTATTTATAGACAATAAATATTTTTTATGGTGCTGAGGGAATCATTTATCATAGCAACCACATTATGCAAGCCTGTTTCTCTTAAAATGTGCAATCTCTCTGGCTGATGACAAGGAACTATCAGCCAGTTAATCCATAATGGAGTAGCAAGAACTCAGTGTACGAAATTATCTGGCAGCAACATGAAAGTTTTCAAGGGCAGAGCTTAGGGTAGAAACAGAAGGGAGAGCCCCATTGCAAGTGTATTGTGTAACAAAGGTTGTTTATACCTCTGCCTGCCTCGTTTTTTCTTTGACTGGATTAGCACTTTTGGTACTAAAATGGGGTTGCTTGGGTCAAAGGTCTATTTGTGCACACCATTGCAATGGGTGTTGCTTTGGAATTTGTCTTTCCGCTACAACTAGCGTACAAGCCATCCTGTACAGGACGGGATTCAAACTGGGTCTTAAAATGGATCTGAATTGAAATGAGAATCATTCACACTTCCTTAGGTTGTTTTTCTGGGAAAGTATGGATGAGAACTACTCTCTGCAATCCCTTTGTAAGTCTCAGAACTGCCTGTTCTGGCACCTCTGCAATTCATTTGGACTAGCCTGTTCTGAAGCACATTTTCACTGTTCTTGGCCTTTGTGGGGAAACTTCATTCCTGTGGGAGCTTTGTCAGCAGGACAGGTAGATGGGCAAGACTGTCATGAGTAGCTGTCTCTTGAGTCACATGCAGGCTTCTGCCAAATGCAGCATTAGAGCTTTTTGGCATCCTCGGGGCTCTATCCCAATGATGATTCTAAGGACTGTCCACTGGCGCCTGTCAAGAAATATTCTTCCATTTCAGTGTTTGATGGGACAATCTGAAACAGTGAGGAACTGCTCTGCCGTTCAAATACATCCCTCAGGATTTATAATTCAAGGTTTATAAAGCCAGCCTGGAAATTGAATGAGAATGAACACTCTGCCTGGATGCTTCTGGCTAAGACTGGCAGTGGACTCCAGGGTTAGGATAAAATGAAAATTAACTTTGTCTCCTATTCCTTTGGCTGAGGTGAGCCTCCTGAACTCGTTTGTCATGTTACAGTCACAGGGTCATGATGTTTTTCCTGCTATGGAAAGAAGAGCCACCCCGATTGCAAGGAACTATACAATGATATTGGTGAGCTTGTTCAGGGATAGGTGCCGCTCCCATCTAGTATATGCTCTCACTATAAATTGCGCTGCAGACACCCTTCCTTGCCCTCAGGCACTCACAGGCTGCCTCTGGAGGGAGGGTGTTGGTTTTCCTCCACAGTGTCTGCCCTGCCAGGAATTTCCTCCAGAACACTTCACACTTTTATTTCCCCTCATTTCATCCTCCCATCAGGTGTTTTTCCTTGCTCCTTGAGCCTTGTGGCTTAGCACATTTCCCTCATTCCTTTGATGACTGTGAATGGGAAGTAGAGCCTGTTCCTAATTAGTTCTGATAATGAAGTGTTAACACACTTTGCTGTGTAGGTACAGGTCAGGTACTTCGGAGCTGTAGCCTGTGTGAGGGTTTCATTGCTTTTCCTTGCTGTTCCTGGCTTTCCCTGCATCAGTATTCTGCTGGCTCTTCATCTCCTGGGGTTTGCTTAGGTTTCTTTACAATCCCTTCTGTCCACTTCCTTTTTCTTTTAATCAACACCTTCCTTATTTTTCCAGTTAATAAAGTACAATAAATGCATGCTTCATTAACTAAATGAACTGGAAGATAGTGTTGTCAGCTGTGAAGAGAAAGTTTTCCTTTTCTGAATGGGTAATTGCCCAAAGCTGGTCCCACACAACATGCACTTTAACAGTCAGTAGGAAGGAGAAGGTAGTTCAGTCTTCGTGTCCTCTTTGCCAGCGAGGCCATCTGTCCTGAAAAAGTCATCAGGAGACCCCAAAGCCTTCTCCTAGTTTAGGATGACTGCTGATTAGCTAATTCATGTACTACACAAGAGCTTATTTGGTCCAGGGTTGGTGGACAGCAAAGTTGGAGGAGTCTGTGCCTGCTTCCCTCCAAGCTAATGATCTGCCAAACAGCTAGGATCCTTGGCATTCGGGATAATGTATCACCCAGGTTGTGAACACTTCCAGTTGGTGTGGATGGTGCTCTTTCAGAAATCTGGGTATGGTTTGTTTCTATTTGAGTCAACAAAGAACTCATGTAGGCAGGGGAGATCAATTAGGCTTCAAAGACTCAGAGCCTCAAAAGTAAAATAAAAAAAAATAATCTTAAACTACTTTCACAGACAGGCAGAATGAAAACCACACACCCTTTGGGGTTTGCAACAGAACCTGGCAAAACTTGCAGAAGGGAAGATGTGTCTGGGGTTTGTCATGCATCAGTGCCCTTCCTAAGCTTTTTCCTCATGATGGTAACACTTCTTTCAGCATGACCACAATCATTGTGTTAGACAGATGGCCACTCTTGAAAGAAAACGTACTGTGGGATCATAGATATTGCTTGAGATGCGGTCTGCGAGTCTTGGAATGTACCCTTTCATCAGATGGTTGCTGCGATGAAAAATACAAAATACTCAGTATGTTTAAAAAAAAACAAAGAAACCCCCAAAGCTATTTTTTTTCTCCTTTGACTCTTGAAACAAAGTGTGCCCTCTAAAATGACAGCAGTAGTACATAGGAATATGGCCAGTGAGCAGGAGAGAATGATCTGTCCAAATGTGATTGGGTGTTTTTAGCTAAAAGCTTTTGCTATCTTATTAAAATATGACCTTTTCTTTCAGGAGAGGATCCATGGCACAATCTGGAATGAGATCGATGATTTAAAGGCATTCAAGGTGCTGGATCTAGAAGATTTTGAAAAGATGTTCTCTGCATATCAGAGACACCAGGTAGGGTGAACTCTTCTACACCTTGTCTTCCCTGCATTTCTGGAGGAGGAAAGAACACATGACAGTGATCTGGGCCCTTGTCCACCTGCAGTCAGGCTGCATCCTTTGCTGCTCTGCCACTGTTCAAAAAATCACAAGACCAAAAGAAGTGGGGAGGACATACAGGGCAGAGTATAACCTTCTGTTATCAACATAGTTCATGCTAATGGTCAACTCTCAAAGACAACAGCTCCCAGCAGGTAATGCTTTATTTGATCTGAACGGCCACTGGCTTCCAAAAGCTCCTGAGCTTTACATTCATGCTTGATATCCATCTTTCTATTTCTCCCATTCATCCAGACAAAAAGTCTGTACTTGTTTGAGTACTGAGAAAGGTGACTGAATTAGCTATCTTTTGCTTTGTCTATTTTTCTTGAACAGACAACTGACCCAACTGGCTAGGTGACAAAAACTGCCTGAATTACAGATTATAACACAAACAGCATACTTTAAAAGCAGCCATTTATTAGAATGTCTTTTTTCCCTCCTCTTTTTCTTGGAAAGCAAGTCACCTTCAATCTGTCTGTCTCCACTAAATGAGATTTAGCAGGGGAGAGATTGTACTTGCACTCCCTGAACTCCCCCAGCTTTCCTTTGCTTTTGGAATATGTTTGGAGAAATTCTATCTTTTGTACTCTGCAGAATTGGATCATTGCTCTGGAGTTTTAGGAAAAGACACAGACGTGATTGCCATAAGCAGCCTTTATGATTAAGCCTTATAGTGATAATGATTACTTCATTGTCATTATGATTAACTTATTCAGTACCTTGAAATTAACAAACCAACCCCTTGTCTTTGGACTTTCCACCTGTTCCCTCCTCTCTCTTGTTTTCCTATCTAATCCAATAGACATAATGAATAACTCTTCTGATTTACTAGCTCACAGCCACCTAGATAAGCATCCCAACTTGAACTGTGGAGAATGTGATATTACCCATTGCATGATGAGATGTCATTTGTCATTCTGCTCCTGCAAATAGCTGTTGCTGTTTCAGTGGGTCCCTCTCTCTTTCTGTGAATCCCATTCCTTGAAACAAGAAATTAGTTCATAAATGGGAAGAAAGGCATGTAAAACTTCAGTGCTGTTGCAAGGTTGGATTTAGACCCCGTGCCAAAAGCTGAGCTATGATGGGGAGCTCCCAGTTGTCTTACAAGTAGCCTGACTGTCTGACTGTCATCTGTGCACATAAGTAGCCATTGCAGCATCAAGGTGCCATTCCAATGTTTCAGGTGCAAACATTGCAGCTTCCTCACTAGGAATAACCTTGCAAAGGCTTGCCTCCTTTGGGCTCCAAAATCCAAAGTCAAAGCTGTCCTGGTCTGCCGACTCTCAGTTAGAATCATAATATTTATGGCTGTGTTACCAACCACTGAAAAGCAGCCTGGCCTATTCAGCCATAAACTAACCTGACCCTTACCCCTGCCCACTGGAATGGAGCCATCATCGCAGAGTGACCTCCATGGGTCTTGGAACAGTTCTCTCCCATCCTCATTAAACACACTTCATGACAGTGGCTCCAGACACTAGAGTATCATTTATGTAAGCTACTTATATTTTTGTGTGGTTAGGAGCATTGCTGCCCCTCCAACTTTCATTGAAGGTTTTGTGTTGGTTTTTTCCCATTAAATATGCCATTGTTATTACTATACGTGATACTTTCTTTTTCATCCATACTCACTCCAGTGTGAACTGGATTCCAGTCAACAAGTCCTCATCAAATTTCTTTTTTTTTTTTTTTTTTTTAAAAGACCAGGCAACCAAAATTGCTTTTGAATCAAAATCTTATGAGAACTTTTCCAGTTGATTCACACTTAGTCTTTTCTCCTCTTTTATTTTTGGAAATACTCCACTCTGGCCAAGTACGTGTTTACACTGGGTTTGTGACTTTTAAACTTCATCCAAATGTCTGTAAAGAAAAATGTCAGTGCAAAGACCTGCTCCTTTGCATCTGAAATGTTGAATGAGTACAGATAAAGACATTTCTTTCTTTGCTGTTATTAACATGATCTTCATATTTTTTCCAGTTTCATTTACATTAAACATTTTTTCTTTCTTCTTCATTTTTTTAATGACAAAGGGTCTCTTCTCCTCTCTCAAGTCCCGTGTGTCATTTTTGGTGGCTATGAGGAAAAGCAGAATTGTCCAGTGTAAGAATGCTGGACCAAGAATTCCTACACTTGTCTTTTGACCTTGCTCCAGTCTTGTGTAATGTTGAACTTTTGATTCAGTGTATCTGGTGTTTTCCTCGAGTATGGAATATTTTGTGAAATGGTTGGAGTCTGTCACCCAGTAGTGCTGCAAGGCTGCTGTGGTGGTGAAGGAGTGCTTTCAAAATACTTGGCTGTAAGTTGCTAAAGGGTATAATATGCCGTTGAAACAAGTTGTTACTAATAATGGCAATCTGTGCCTGTGCCTCAGGAGAGGAGAACTGACCCTCAAGTTTTAACCTTGGAAGTTCTTTCAGTAAGGCTACGGACTAGATTTGTAAAGGTATTTAAGCGTTATCCTAGTTAATGCTTCAAGACCTAAGAGATTTATGCTTTGGAGACTGAATTTATTCTATTCAGAAAAGACCTAGAACTCTTAGTTCCCCAACATCTACTGATTTAAAATATGCAAAGGAATGCTGAAATACCTTTGAACCATCTGGGCCAGTATTACTTGCTAAGCATTTTATTCTCTTAGAAAACAGTGTGTGTCTAAATTCAGCTGCCTTGTTAAACTTGATATCTTTCTCTGTGACTAATTTTTGGCATGTTTCCTTCTTCATTATTTGTGGCTGCTGCCTGCATAGGACCTGCTAACTAACCCCTCCTCCTGTAAGCAGGTGAGTATCATTGTCTGCCTCCTGATCCTCTCGCAGTGTGTGGCAAGGTGAAGTCCTGCACCGTGCCATTATGGGGTCATGACTCATCTCATGCTACTCTTTTATATGCCCTTGCACCTCTGCGTTCTGGGTGGGGAAGGTGGCACAAAAAACTCCTTTAGCTGTATTAGCTCTGCAATAGGAACTAGTGCCTATTCTTTACTTAGCTGTAACCTTACTGTGTTTTCTACTGGTGTGCCTTTTTTGATGATCCTGAGGAAAAAGACCAGGGACAAAGTAAAATGCACACGTGAACTCTCCTTAACCAAAGCAATACTCTCTCTAGTGGAGAAGAAAAGGGACTTACTTTCAGGGAGCCTTCACTCCCACTGTTCCCACCTGTGGTCCATGTGCTTTGGACAGTACTGAAGACTCCAGATGTATTGCAACTTGACACGGACTTTCTGATAAAGAAAATCTTTTTTTTTCTGTAGAACCAGAAGGCACTTTGGTTGGGCAAAAGGATTTGTGCCAGCTGAGGAGAAAAAGGATTAGACTGAAGGAAAGCCTACTTCATTTCAGACTGCTGAAACCCTTACATAGTTCAGGGAAAGACTGAAATGGTGTTTAGAAGAAGTAGAGATATCAGACTGCCCACATGTTTTCAAACTGGCTACCTCTCAGTTTGTCCATACTCTTAAGCGAAATTCTTGGCAACACGTTTGAGAAGAGCGATGCTCTCAGAAGGCGGTTGTTCAGATGTCCTCACAAGTGTCTCTGGTGGCACCATGAGTGCTCAGGGAACTGTATTTGGAAAGTCTGGTCAGGACCTCTGCGCCACTGGGTGAGGCTAATACATGGCTCTGGGCCATTTATTGGTCCATCATGGCAGTGCACATCATGAAACATGTCAATGTGGTAGAAATAGTTCCCTAAAGTATTTATAATTACTAGAACCCTAGGGTGCTGCCGTGGTACCAGACCACAAGTTCTGCGGCTAAGCAAAATCAAACTGCACTGAAATTTCAGTTGATTTTTGAATTTGCAATTCAAATCTCAAATCTGAAATACTCTTTGAAGCACATGATGTTATCCCAGATGGAAAGTTGGTAAAGAATGGTGGGGTAAAACTTAAGGATCTTGTGCGTCAGCTTGACAACAGCTCCAACTATTCTTGCTTTGTGTGTTTGGCCTATCTCACAAAAGCTAGTCACTAGCTCCTCTTTTTCTATGTCTAAGAAAATGCAGGTAGTCCATATACAATCTGTTTTCCTACAGCTAAGCTTGCGATCTGGCTTCAGTAAAACCTGAGTCTTTATCTGCTTTTGCTTACAACGACTCCAAGTATCTATAAATGTCTCTCTCTGTAATATGAGTTGAGGAGAATATATTTTTAGATGAGACTAGCCCAGTCCTTATGACCGAGGAGTGGGCCACGTCTGAATAGTTCAAGTTGTTCATCTGTGTTGAACCTTTCAGGCTGGGGAATTGGAAATGGGATGGAGACTATTATACCAATCCCTGCTGCACAGCTTTAGGGGAAGCCATCTAAACCTCCACCCCACACACAGTCAAACCCTGAAACAATTTGTTTTTCTCCTTGGGATGGGTGCTGGTTAACACTAACCAGGTGTGCTTGTCTGCAAACATTAGCTGGTGAGAGACAGTGAAGCTTTTAAGCCAAACACACAGGCCAACAAGTACCTTTCGTACCTTCAACAGCTGCTTGTCTCCCCATTCCCCCATCTTCCTCCCCACAAACTGAGGAAACTCAGGAAAACTTTGACATCTCTACGTGCCAGATTATACTGGGTTTGCCCTGCTTTTTGGTATTGTTAGTTATTCTCTCAGAAATAATGAACTTGCCCAATGCCTAATTTTCCTTTTTTTTTGGAAACACTATTTGATGGATCAAGTAACATTGCAATTTTTTTTCTGCCAAGCAGGACACTTTGGGCACATCCAGCACAACTATTGTGTGCGTGTCTTCAGCTGGTGCATTGTACCTGCTTATAAATGACACTTAGCAGTGGTGGTGGCTCACTGCAGCACATACAGATGTGGTTGTAGGAATCCTTTATATATCCAGGAGCAACAGCTCATGTAACGACAATCAGCTCATTGTAGCTGATTGTACCAAGAACTCAAATGACAACTAGAAGCATGAATCTATGATTTACATTTAACTCTCACATATTTGGGTGTCAGAATCTCTTTGAGTGGATTAGTCATGCTGATATAAGTAAGCCCTGAGCTGCAGAACCTTGAGTCCTGGGACTGAATTCTGGGAAACACCACTGTATGCTTGCCATGATCTTACATCTTTCCTTGGGTGTCTCCTGTTGAGCACTCTCAGCGACAGGATACCGCAGTAGATGGACACTTTGATCTGACTCGGCATGCGTGCTGTTATGTCCTAAGAAAGAAGTCACGTTGCTAATCTGATGGCTGCGTTCAAAGTTGGATTATATTGGTAAATCTCAAAATCTCAAGGCATGACAATATGGATATCATGGAAGGGCATTATTGAAGAGGTTCCAGCAGCAGTTAGCTGGAAAAATAAAAACTGTCTGGTTTCCAATTCCCTCTTCTCTGTTGGTAACTAGAGAGCTATTATCCAGGATTAACATCTTTTATCATTACCTTTACTTCCTGTTAAGGAACGGTGTTAGAAGATACTCAAAGTAACTACAGAAAGCCAGTCTCTATAAGTGAAACAAATCTCATGGCTGTGGTGTGTCGGCAGGACAAGGAGACAGAGACTTCTGGATTGTCAGACTGAGTTTGCAAATAGTTTCTTTCTGTGTTCTGTGACAAACATTTTGGACGGGGATTTTCCAGGCTTTTTCCAGGTGATAAGTTTGGCAATGGGGATATACAGAGAACTTTGAAAAAGGGTGGTTTCTGTAGGATTAAAGGTATTAATTAATTTAAAAAAGAGAGGGTAGTTCAGATGTAGATGTTGACCATTTAGTAAGATATATTTAGTAAGATAAGTGTCATCTTGCCCTACTGTTTGCATCTCTCATATAATACATATTGGACTGGTCCAGTGGCAGCGTTAAGAGATGACGGAAGGATTTTTCCTGATTGTGCTGCAGCCTTTCAAGAATGCTGTGTAACCCCTGCAGGACGTATTTGCTGAAGGATATGCTGTGACACCAGTGGACATTACCATAATATGTGTGATTTCCCTGTCATGCGAGTTTTGCACAGTAACGTAATGATAATAATAACATAACTGTTGGTAGAGCAAGTCCAATAGGTCAGAATCAGGTCCAGTATTTGGAATGAAAGATGATCCTGTAGGTGGTAATGAGTGACTTCTGTTTGTCTAGTAATACAGGACTTATATACATGTTTTCTGCCCTTCCTTTTCTCACCGTGTGGGTGGATTTTCCCAGATTGGGATGGGTTTTGTTCATTACAGTCAGCTAAGTCTGTTAGTCTTGGGTGAGAAACATGATACTGATTGTTTTCCCCTTCCCTTTTGAATTATATGCAGAAAGAGATGGGTTCAACAGAAGACCTTTACCTCTCCACACGAAAGGTGAAAGAGCTCTCTGTGATTGACGGCCGGAGGGCCCAGAATTGTGTCATTCTCCTTTCCAAGTAAGTGTGCTAAGCCTTAGCTCACACGGTATCCTTTGGTCAATGTAGAGGCAAGAGGGGATGGAATTAAACAACGGGCATGTTTCTTTTCTCACCTAGACCTGCTGTCTAATACCAGCAGAGCTTCAGAGAAACCCTTCTTGCAGTATCATAAAAGCAGTCTCTCTGAAGTGTTAGCTCACTTAATAAACATATGCACTGCATTAAAAAGATACACATAGACCCCAAGATGTATCTGAAGACTCATCACCAGAAAACTATCAGTACTGATAGGTAGGTGAAAGCAGCTCATTGGCAGTGCTTGCACTTCACTCTAACGATGTGTTGCCCATGTTCTGTGTGTGTCATTTGTCTCTGTTCTGTGTGTGTTTTTTTTTCTAAATGTCACTCTGAGCCTCTCCCTGGAATACAGCAGAGCTGAGAGCGGTGTTCATCTTTGTTATATTTCATGCTTGGTGAAAAGAGTGATTAACGTAAAAAGAGATATTCAAGAATTAGGTCTTGTATTTGTAAATCAGGCTTTGGAAACGAAGAGTTGCCTTTACATGCTCCTGCAATGACTTTAATGCCTTCAAATGCTGTGACATCAGGTCCCTTTATATGCTTTTCATGCCTTTCTACCAACATGAGTGCTGGGCTGGGTGTCTGTCACTAAACATCAAATTTGTGCAGACACTGATCCACCTGAGAAAGTTGCCTTTCCACCAGCGGAGGGATAGCAGGACTAGAGACAGATCCTAGGAAAGCTGTGGCAGTACCAAGCAATAAAACTGTTTCATTGATCAGTAGAAAATGTGGGTTCATGTGGATGTGATTGCTTGTCCGCTCTAGCAAACTAACAGTTAAAAGCAAAGTTGCGGCCAGACCACCAGGACTGGAGTGAGTTCTTTCCATTGCTTAGTGAAACCCACGGAGACTCTCATTATGCTACTTATGTGGCATTAGCCTCCATGTCAGCAGGACCCCCACCATCCAAACCAGCAATGAGGGAAGGCTTACATTTCTCTCTCTGCAGCAGTTGCCAACGCATGCCTTTGCTGGTGTTGGCAGCTGACTGCAGGCTGGGGCAGAGGAATGGGGAGGCACAGGGGCAACAGGATTTTCATGCTGTTTGACAGACCTGCTAAAGTGTGTCTGGGGTTCAGATTAACTCATGTAAGCACGTGGAACATTTCCTAGAAGTGGTAACTTAGTGTGTGCAGGTGGCTGGGCTGAGGAGGATCCAGGAAGGTGGTCCATGACTTGGTATGACACTTGATATTTATTTCCAAAAATCTTCTATCTCCAAAGAAAAAGCAGTGTGGATGGCAGCAGTACGAGTTTTTCACCATTCACCTCTTCCGCCATGCAAGTCTGGTCCATTCTTACCTGAGAGAAATCCTCTCTAAATGGTGAGAGAGAAAGGACAGTCTCTTGGTTTGTCTTCCCATCTGCTGCCTCCAGCAAAGTGGCATTGAAGCATGAACCTTGCACTTCAGGGTACGCAGCGTGTGTTCGCTTCAGGTGTGCCATGAAGCCAGTTCACCCCAAGCTAGTCTGGACTCAAAACAGAGGTGAAAAGCTTTGTTTTGTGACTGTCAACTTCTCCACTAGGAAATACCCTGATCTTACTGTTAGCAGGCCTGACATGAGTGACAGAGATTTGGAGATTGAACTCGCTGTCCCTAAGAAGCCTGAAGTTTGCTTTGTGCCCTGTTGACTTTGCTGTGCTACGCCATGGGAAACACCAGTCATCAGGGCTATCACTGGCTTAGATCATTTAATGTTTGTAACAGTGTTACACTCTATATCTTACAGCTTGGCCCAAAATTGCTATTCCTCCAGAAACTTCCCTTTTAAAGGCAACTAGAAAAGCAAAAATCTTTGGGAACTAACATGGCACCTCCACATTCATGCCTTTTTCTGCTCTTTGTGCTTATATGGTTCTATTCTTAAAGACAGCAATTGTGAGGATTGGCTGCAGACAATAATTGAGAGGTTTACGACCCCTTTGCAGTTTTTGTTCGTTTCCCCATTTCTTCCTCATTTAGGTTAAACCCTGATGGAGAGACACTCCTAGCTAAATCATCCCTGACTGCTGCCATGCCCGTGCTGCTCCTGCAGCGCACCTTACACATGTGTGTGTGTGGGGGGTGCACACACGTGCAATGAGAGGGGATTTAAAACTGGTGACAAACAAAGAGGGTTTGTGCAACCCTGAGCTTCAGCCCCAGCTTTCAGGTTGCTACAGTATCTGCCAACAGCTGTTTCCAATTGATTCTTACTGTGCATATATCCCTGTAGTTTATTCCCCCTTTGTTTACACTAAACTGTCGTGTCCTTTAAAGTAAAATAGCTGCATGGGTTGGGTTTTCTTTCCCTCCACTACTCAAATGTTTTTGTTTTACTAACACTGTGTTAAAAGGGGTCAGGCAGAGCTCATATTTCATATGGTCCAACAAGCCAAAACCTAGCTAGAGTGAGAAATAGATGTCTCTTGCTTTCTTTTGCAAAGAGACTGGAGCATGGTAGACTGAAAAGAGATGACAATTGAATTGCCAGCTGATTTTTGCAGACAGTTAACAGATTCGTAAGCCTTCTTCCCCGTTCTCATCTCTATTTTAATAAAAAAGCTCTATTTCCACTACTTGATAGCAGCATCTTTCAGTTTTCCTGAAGTGGAAGGATGTAGTTGTCCTTGTTTAATGGAATCTGATGGATCCAAAACAAAGCTCTGTCCCATAGGCCAACTGTAAAGGTTTGAATAGGCACAAGATCAGTTTATCTCACAGTATTTCCAGTAGGCCATAATTCAACCAGGACCTGTCTGTCTGTGGTGAGTCCAGGCACCCACCAGCTTCAAATCTGGCTTTCTTAATGGTGTTTTCAACATACAGTTATTTCTGTCACACTGGAAATCTGCTATCCCTCATGAATTTCCTGATGTCTTCAGTTTCCACCAGGCTGGAGATTTACTGTCAGGCTTGTGTGGTCTGGAAGAGTCACCCCAGATCCCTGTGTTTCTCTGCTTTCACTCAGCAGCTGGAAATTTCTCTGACCTCTCTCATGAGTATGGCTTCTCTCTGCCTCCATTACTTTAGCAACAGGTATTTTTGCTGCTCTAGTGTTTTTTGTTGTACCATATCTTTAGATGTTCTTTAATTTAATGTAGAACGTTAAATGGTCCTTGTAGAACATGCCTAAGATATGTATCTCTTACGGTCTTTCTCTGTGAAATGCCCTGGAGAGGTCTAGTTCTATGAGACCCATTGCTCAGAAGAAGGCTGAACATATACTTGTGGAACTTTTTTGTGCAAGATATTTTGCATGAATTCCAGCGAAATAATTATGTCAGTGTTCTACTGAGATATGTTTGTTATTCTTGTGGCTCAGCTGGCCAGCAGTAAACCTCTCAAGAGGTTCAAACAGTGTGAGTGCTAGCAAAATGCCATAAAACCAGTAGTAGCAGAAGGCAGAATCCAACTACACAGAAATAGTCTTAAATGTGACTATGACAGTAGCTAGATACTAGCAGGCAGCTTCACGAAATGTTTGTGGATTTCGCGATTGTCGAATCAAATGTCTATCAATAAGGGAGAAGAAAGGGGACTTGTGCAGAATTTCCAACCAGAATACTAGAGAGACCAAGTATTTTTCTCACATAGCTGTGCCTCCTCAGTGCTTCTAAATCCTTTCAGTTCAGACATTAAGAGGACAAGCTATTCAGCCAGTGTCAGTCTCCGTGTACTGCTCTGCTGTGCCCTCAGTTCCCATGTGCCTTTCTGCCATGTGACAGTAGAGCGTTCACCGTTATTTCAAGGTAAATTCCAAGCAATATGATATTTTGGGGTACAGATAATATCTTGATACAGAAACAGCTCATCGGACTCAGAAGTTCAGTTCCTCAGTGTGCTGTCTTGAAAAATACTAGGCAATAAACAGTGTCTCCTGGGTTCGTGGAGACCTTTACTGTTTTTAAGTTAAGGTCCACAATAAATGGCTTTAACTGCTATTCTGAGGATGATAAACCCCAAGGTTAAACTGAGCGTTAAACGGTCAGTGCCATCCTGTCTTAGATCACAACTAGGAACCAGTAGGTAGGGTTGTGATAAAAGATGAACCACTGCGTCATCAATATGTCACTGTAATTTGGGAATTACCAAGTTTGGCCCTGCTTTGCTCTGCTTGGCTTAGAAAGACAGCCATCTCCAGATCCTTTGTGGTAGGAAACTGAGGATATTTGGATGCAAAGTAGTTTGTCCACTCATGCACTTTTGTGGAAGGAAGAAAAGAAAAGCCTAATTCTTTATGCACTTGGCAGAATACTTTCACAGTGAAGTGCTGAAAAGTCACTGGTGGATTTTTTCCCAATACATTGATATAATGGTGTAAGATGTACCTGGTAAAATGTCCCAACTGTTGTCCCCAAAAGGTTAAGGTGCTGTCTTCTTCACTGATGAGATGAGTTGACAGCTGAGATAAGGGGATGTGAGAAGAGTGGCTGCATCCTTTTGTCTTCTGTGTGAACCTGCAGTTTGACCAGCCTAACTCCTGAATGCTTCTTCTGAGAGCAGGGAAACATCTTCTTTTCCTGCCTTCATGGGGTAGTGACAATGAGTATTCCCAAAGCACAGATATTTAACAGCCTGTAGCTTGGCAGTGTACAGAGCCTTAGGAAAGCTCAGCAGTTAGAGAAGTCTTATGTCCCAGTCACAAAGTTTGTGAGTGAATTGAGTAGTAGCCTGTGTGAAATGAGTTGTGGAGATGGAGAAGTTGTCAGTCAGTAACAGCTAAGATTTGGGTGAGCTATACAAACTGACCTTAGGATGCACCTAAGTATCAGTCAGTACCTCTCACTGTCACAGCTACTACTGCTGGCATCTTTAGGAAGTGCTGTGGTTCAGTTCAGTTTGAAGTAGAAAATGGCCTTGATCCATGATAATCAGTCCCCTTCTCCAAGATAAAAGGAAGAGTGGGATTGTGATCCCTGTGGTATGGGAGCTTAACGTAGCTGCAATGAAACTCGGGGTTCTCTGCTAGTAGGCCAGCATGCTTCTTTCTCAAAAGCTAAGGAAGGTTTAAGCCCGTGAAGTAACTCACTTTTTCTTCTGGGGGGGAGATGGTTAATGGGCGACAAGTATTCTGCTTTGATCCATGGGAGGGAGGAATGAAGGGGGGAGGTTACTGTGAGTTAAATCAATGGGTATATTTAAGAAGGAAAAATGAGCAAGCACTGGATGTCTGTAAGGGAAGCTGATGTAAAACGGCAACATGTCTCCCAGGCATGTTCAGAGTCAGGCTGCTGGCTTTCTCCAGGAGGACGAAACAATAAACCACTTGATGTCTGCAAGTGAAGCTGGTGTTAAATCAGCCGAGGTGTCCTGGGGAGATTAGTGATGAATTACTCTGCAGAGTCAATAGAGATTATTTATGAAGCCAGAGGGGATAGAGGGAGGCAGGCTAAGTACCATATCAGAAGTTATTTGGTACTTGTTGAGCTTTAACATTGCTTGAAGATGACTCAAGCAGTTGGACTTCCATATGCTGCCACCAGATGTATGGGTGAGGGAAGAAGGAGGGAGTATTCTCAGTAAAGATGCTTTTCCTTCCTCATCTGACCAGTGTTGGGCTGCTGTTGAACAACCAGTCACTATCTGTGCTATGAATGAATGTGCTGCAGCTGAGGAAGAGGGCATTCTGTTTTCTTCTGGTCGCATTTACTTCCTGAGTTCTGATGCCAGGATCCATGATTTGGTGGAGTGTAAGGGAGAGAGAATACAACTTGAATTGTGTGCTATTCTGAATTGAGTTGTCTCCAGCAGCTGGAGGAAGAGTGCCTGCATCTGCAGAGCTTGTAAGAAAGTCATTGCAGACTTTGCAATAGATACTGAAATGTAATTTCTGTAGTGTAAATTTTTGGGCTGTAATTCCACTTTAATTTGCTGTCTGTCCCATATGAGTTTTAGACTCTGAGGGATGCCTCTATTCAGCTCTAAATGGAAAGATTTTACGCATCTGCTTTAGGTTCCTCTTTAATCAGTTCACCTGTTTCTGTTTAAAAGCAGCACATCTGTTTCACATTACCACTGGCCATCTTTATGATCTACTGCGTGGCTGGGCATGAGTTTTGAAAACACAAGAATCACTTGATTAACAATTCTTTGGCCAGTTATTCAGCCGGTTTTCAAGTGGGTAGATCCTTGTTTTGTGCTGTTGATGCTTACAGCTCTTGAAACGCGTCCTGCCACAGAAGAGGAACAAGCCCACTTTGGAAGAGTAAGATTCTTTTGGTGTAAATCCTTCTGTACTTGTAATTGGATTGGTAATAATCTAGGATGCACACCTGCAGGCGCTGTGACCCCGTTACAGGCCTGTAAGTGACTAAGTTAAACGGCTTCTCAGCAGGAGGCTGGCAAGCTTTCTGCTTCTCTCTACTGTGGGCTAAACCATTCGAGCCAGATGTTTTTCTGCTGATGGCAGGGGACAGAGTCGTCCAAGAAATCAAAGTGTTTGTTTAACTGTCTGTCCTTGGGGCTCTCAATTATTTTTGAACAGAAGATGTTTTCAAGTGTATTTAGTGCTGATGAATGGCAGCAAACAGAGGAGCTTGGAGTCTGAAGTCCTCAGGCTCCTGGACAGAACAGCAAAATCATCAATAATCTGCACTACACCGTCTGTTGTGTTGACGTATCTCAAATCTGTCTGTATGGTCTTCTTTACTGCATCCTCAAACACACACAGAGGTACTTGCACTGTGTAATGGAGTGGTCAGTGTAGTAACTGCTCGAGTTACTTGTATGGAAAAAATGTGAAACTCGCCCTCATTCTTCTTAACTTCAGTGAAAGTAGCAACAAAAAAACCCCCACCCTGGTATTCATGGGTTGGCTTGTTGCATCCCCTTTGACAGACTGTGTGCCTGCGTCACAAGGCAGAGCTCATCTGTGGACTTGCAGATTCTGGAAAACGTAAACGTGCTCCCTAAAGTAAAAATAGCCAACAAAATGCGGCACTTTAAAAACTTGCCCGCACCGAATTGTCTGTGCATGTGTATATGTGTCTGCTAGGAGCCAGGCCCACACCCACCGTTATGCTTCTCAGCCCTCGTGTAGTCACAGGGTTTGATTGGTTCAGGGTCGCACAACTGCGCACTTTATAATTCCTGGTTATTAAACGCCAAAAGAAACCCTTCCGTTTTCTGATCGAGACTCTAGAGCTTTATGCAGAACCCCATGTACTGAGGTTTCTTGTTTTGATACAGAGTCAAACTGATGACCTAAAATAAAAAGTTTCCAGCCTTTTCATTGTAAAACTTCTAATCCTTATATCTCATCCAAGAGTGGCCCAATTATGTAACTTTTCTGGAAATTCAGTAGCTTTATCTTACTTGGTTAGTATCAGTTTGCCCTCCTTGTCAAGAGCAGACACAATGACCAGCTAGGAACAGAGTGAGAGCAATTAGTTCAGAGGTGTAATATTTAAAAGCTTTTGAATGTCTGCTGATTCATATTTTAGTTTCCAGCTGTTGGTTATATTGGGCAATATTAAAATGTTTTAAGTTTCTTAGATTTAGTAATATTTCCTGTCTGTAAAAATAAAACTCTTTCTTATGCTTTTACCTAGTTCCAAAAATATGATTCCATCCAAATGGCAATAGCAATGTGAAATTCCAACATGGAATTTCTTAGCACTGAAGACAAAAACATTCTCCCTCATGCATCATCCTGTCTCTCATTTATATTTGCATTTTCTCTTTCTGCTGTTAATTAATTATATTGATTGTAGAAGGTCCATGGAGACTACAGACTTCACTCCTCAAATATTTCTTTTCACACTTTCCTGTTTCAGTCCCAAAATTGAGATTTTTCTTGGGGATAGCCTTTCCTTTGTGATTCATTTGGTCCTCCCCTACTCTCCTGAAATGACTGATGGGGGGTGTCATGGGTTGGGGGCAGTGGGGTGGAATTTGTCACTTGTGCATTTCTTTGTTGAAATCTGCACTGAGAATCACCACGTTCATTTCATGTAATCTATCAATAGCCTCACAATAATCACAAATTTTGACTCCTTCTGGTCTGCCCTGGATTTCAAGTGGAGATCTTGAGGGTTTTTTAATTGATTCTGTGTTTTGTTGTAAATGCTGACCCCTCCTCATTGCACACAGATGGACAGGAGTAGATGGGAAGGAAAGTGTAATTTTAATACCTCAGATAATATAATAAGCTTTTGTTTTCAGAGCTTGTTTCATATTGGATATGAAACATGGATATGTAGATGCTCTCAATTCCTTCTTCAGCAGTGACTGCTGATGGAGTGAACTTACCTAGCATGACCAGTCTTCTTACAAGAAACCCTTTTCTCAGATCTGTAAGGGAAAAATCAGCCCCATTACTTGTTACTCTGGGAGATGCTTTAATACACAAGCCAGGGTGTTACATGGACTCACAGTCACTTACAATTCACATGGATTTGAGGGGTTTTATTATAGCAAAAGAATTGATGAGGGAGGTATCTGATATGGAGGAAGTTGGAAGCGCCTTCCATCTATGAGGACCTGATTGTTCTTAATCACCATCTAGTTTTTGATGTGTATTTAATGAGCTGAAGAGGATAAAATCTCTGCCTTTGGAACTGATTCGTTCATCTTGCTGAATACTTTAGAATAGCAGCTTCATAGTAGAACTTCCCATGGTTCTTTTGTGCTTCTTTAGCGCAGCTTTTCAGACTTCCTACTTTCTGTCAGAGTCACTAAAGCTTTGCACTAATGGTACAATGTTGATATTGTTGAAAGGCTGAAGCTGTCTAATGAAGAAATCAGACAAGCAATCTTGAAGATGGACGAACAAGAAGACCTAGCGAAAGATATGCTTGAGCAGGTGAGAAAGATTACAGTCAGATCTATCTTATTCTTAGTCCTTCACGGCCTTTTTTTCACCTCAAGTAAGTGGATACGTGTACTGGCTCTGCTGGTATGTCTGCAGATCTGAACTTGGCCCTTCATGTCAGTGGAGCTCTACCTGGGAGCATGAGAAAAGTATTTTTCCCAATGTTGTCAGATATTCCTCCCTCATGTAACTGTATTTGTATCAGCGTGATCTTATAACAGTTTTCTCTTCTTCATGCAAAATGTGCACGATTACAGTTGGTATGAGGTTTCCTTTCGTGTCCTTTGTTCTTACCTGTGACTTTGCCATAATTTTTCCCATCTCTTCTTTAACTGCAGGGATTTTTTTGTTGTTGTTGTTGTTCTTCTTTTCTTTTTTCTTTTCCTTTTCTTAATATCCCTTCTCTCTGCAACTTTTCCGTTGGGAAATGCCATGAACCAGGCCATGGAGGTCAATGGTTAGAGCCAGGACTAGAGGGGTCTCGCATTCTAACTAGAATGGTTAGAAAGGGAGTCAGGGACTTCTGTCCCCTGCAGTTGGTTCACAGTGTAACTTGTGAGGAAAAAAGCCCAAACAATTAAACTCCCATTTCCCAATTTCCCCTATTTATAGAGGGTGAAAGATGATGCTTTGACCAAAGATGCATATGATAAAGTTTCTTAGGAGTGCGCAAAATATTGTAATTCTGAACTGCCTGACAAATATGATTCCTCCTTTGTGTGCAGTCACAGTATTTAATTGTGTGCAAAAGCTTTTCCTTTTTGGAAACTTATAGCCTACTTGTCATGTTATCTGAAGACTCACAGTGGCTCTAGAAGTCACTACAAGCTTCTGATGCTCCACACCATTGAATATCATGTTTTTTGGGAAGTGGGATAAAATATTAAAGTGGTAAAAAGTGAAGTGCTTGATATGCCTTGTGAGCAGTTTTTGTGGGTGTGCGTTGGGGCTGTGTGCATGGCAATATTTATAACCATACTAAAGCACAACTACCACCAGATATGTCAAAAATCTGTCAAAGTATGAGCTTTTAAGGTCAGCATATGAATAGCAGCCAATGTCACGCAAACATCCAGTCGCTTAGTTATTGTTTATTGTTTCAGCAGAGTAGGGCAGACACAAGAGAGAGATAGATGAGGCTTTGTGTGTACGCTAGGATAGGCATGATGGGTACTTCACACGGAGTGGGACACATCCTGCTCTTGTTTGCACCAGTCTAAACTCCAAGTAATGCTGTGGGAATCACAGTTCCCTCTGTACTTCCCCTTGGGTAAGTTGCAGCAGCACTTGGCCTTTTGGATTTAGAAATGGGAAATTCCCCATAGAATTAAAAATTAATCTAATGGGGTCAGTGAGGGATAAAGACAGAACAGCAAGCAAAGGTTTAAAAAGGTCAGTTTTGTAGGCACAGCTGCACTTTTTTTGAAGTTAAGGTCACACGGCTGAGTCAATGTAATGCTTCCCCATGGTGGCAGAGAAATCTGAGGGCCCTCTCTCTCTCCACCAGGGTTTGTTTGTGCCTCTCCCCTTTTCCCTGGGTCTCTCATCTCGGTGTTTGGTTTGTGTCTGTCACTCTAGCTGCTGAAGTTTGTTCCTGAAAAGAGCGATACTGACCTGTTGGAGGAGCATAAACATGAAATTGAGCGCATGGCCCGGGCGGATCGTTTCCTCTTTGAAATGAGCAGGTCTGTTTGATACATTATGGGAAAGTGCACTGAGGGATTCTTGGAAGCAGCTGTAATTGTTATTGAAAATGGATCATCTGGCAGTGAGGGGGAATGTGCAAGAGATCGTGGGCCAGCATTATACCCTGCATTTGCCAGAAGCCCACAAATGTTACAAATGTTTCCGTTCATTACACAAACTTTTTATTGATGATAAGCACTCTCCGTGCTGTCACTTAAGGACCAGTCCCCTGATGGCAAGCAGAAATCTGCCTCATCTAAACTTGTTCACACAAACAGGAATTCAGATCCAGCTATCAGATGTAGCCAGGGATCAGGATTTCATATAGATCCCTTTTTCCATTCAGCTATCCCATCTCCTCATCCTTCTTTCTTGTTTCAACTTTACTATACCCCAATCAGGATTAACGTCTTGTTCTGCTAATTGAGATGCAGCTGGTATCTCCCATGATTCATATTTTGAAAGTAACGGGAATTCTTCCAGCTTCTTTTCAGTTGTCATCGAAACATGCCTTGAGGTCCTCTATTTTCATAACAAGGTTGATTATGTAGTGTTAGATGTTTGAACCACGTCTGTAATCCCATGCATAGGCCTTGTGGGACTCAGCATCCAACCATTAGATTATGTAGGCAGCATACTGACCTGGGGCTTCAAAGTACAGTTCCAGTTCAGTGTTGGCTTTCCTTTACCCTTCATGCAGGATTGACCACTATCAACAACGGCTGCAAGCATTATTCTTTAAGAAGAAGTTTCCAGAGAGGCTGGCAGAAGCAAAACCAAAAGTGGAAGGTATGGTTAAAGCTTTTGCGAAGAGTTGGGTAGAGGGGCAGGGAAGGTCAAGAGAGGCTTGTCTCCAAAGGAGGTGCTGTTACATGCGGGCTACGATTGTAGAGCCAGTGAGCCCAAGGCATGTCCTGTGCTAAGAAATGAATTCTGTCTGACACTCTTCTTGCACCCATTGACTTAATAAAGTCAGTTTCATGATTGTCACACTGTAAAGATGACCTGACAGATGTGACAGTATGCTACCAGGCTGTGCTAAGCTGACAAAAGCTTTCATAGCCTTTCTGTGCAGATCAGCCTTCCTTTCTCAACCTCAAATCCTTGCACCTTCCCTCTCCATGGGGCAGTGAGAATAGATGCCTCAGGATGGTGGTATTCTGGGAACGTGTCACTTACAAGGACGGGGTGCATATGGCTTCTGTGCCACATCCATGGTTATCACAGTGAAGAGATGTGCGTACTCTACTCTACATCATTTTCGGATGAGCTCAAGCCTTTTCCCTGTTCTCACTGGCTGTTTTTTTAGAGTGTGAGGTCCAGGAGAACGGCCTTGCTCCTGGGTTCAGAGGAGCATCCTACAGGCTACGTGTAGTGCATCTTCCTTCCACTTGTCCTGGTTCTGGGCATGTGGATGCGGGAAGGACAGTACAAACACAAACTGTGTTGCAGCATTTGCTGGGCAATAGTCAGATGGGCATTTTGGGGTACTTCAAATTATAGGCCCAAGCATGTTAAAATCGCCACTGTGCAATAACCTGTTACTTTTTTTTCTCTTTGCAAGCCATTCTTCTGGCATCCAAAGAACTCATCCGAAGCAAGCGTTTGAGGCAACTCCTGGAGGTAGTTCTGGCCTTTGGGAATTATATGAACAAGGGCCAAAGGGGAAGTGCTTATGGCTTCAAAGTCTCTAGCCTCAACAAAATTGCGGACACCAAATCCAGCATAGACAGGTAGGCTAGAAGGCTGTAAATGAGTTAGTTACTGTCATGATGCATCTCTTATCATAGTAATGAAAGTAGGTTTTGTTTGTTTTTAGCTCTGTAGACCATTTAAAATAATGTCATATTTGGCATTTAAGCAGTGCTTTTCACTCTAAAAGATCCTGCAGCAGTTAAGACTACCTGTTAACACAGCGCTCACATTCTGCTGTTTCTTCGGGTAATGCACATCTGTTGTTGGATTGTGTTTCTGCAACACTATGCAAAGATGACAAAATGTAGTATTTCACAAATAACTGAAATAAGTTTGGGGGGGGAGGAGGATTTCTATGGAATTTGCCCTTTATACCAGAGTTTTATGGCCATGGTTTTGCAAAAAAGAAAACACAAAAAACTCTGACCACAGTTTTATGTCTCCTGTGGAACATGGCATATGTTTCTGATGCAGGACTGTCATAAACTGTCTCTCTACCTACAGCAGTAATGGAACCACAAGGCATAGCTCAGAGAGACTAAGCCTGCTTGTATCTAGAGCAGTTAAGGAAAATAGCTGGTTTGGGGAAGGTGGAGCTTACTGTTTATGGACATGGGCTGCATGTCTTTATACTGCGACCCCATGTTTTGCCCCACATCCCCATACTGGTTCTGGAAATTAATCCAGATGTGACTGGGGAGAGAATACCACTTTTGGGCTCCAGCAGCACTAAGGTTTTCTTTGGAGATCTCCTACACTGGTTCTTACTAACTTGCACCTTCCTTGACTTGTGAGACCTGCTGAGACCATAGTTGTGGTGAAATGACTCCAGACTGTGACAGAATGAATAATGGCAGTAAGAAGCCATAGGAAATTCATCCCTACCTAACAGAGTTTGAACTAACAGAGTTCTGTTTTGACTACCACAATGTCCTTTCCTTATTCCAAGGCTAACACTTGTGTAGCTAGTGTTGAAATTTTTTTTGTCTTAATGTAGCTTAGCTTGATTTTCCATGTATTAAATGTCCTGTGCATATTCTGTTCTCTTACCAGTCCCCAGCTCCCAGGCTCTAGTCTGTGTGAAGCAGTGGCCATCTGCTGTCTTGCCTGTCAGTTAACCACATAACACCCACCTCAAGTAGCTGTTATGGCTGGCTGTTCTCTCTACGTGCAAACTTCACTGATGCAAAATTCATCATTTACTTTGCAAATTTTCTTAAACCTTTTCCTGCATCTCTCACACATCTCATTTCCATCCACTCCTACTTGAGCTGCCATTGCTTTTGTAGTAGTGAGCCTGACCTCTACTCAGAAGTATAGCTCTTTCATTACTGTAGTTTTCTTTGCAGCTTCTTCAACCTTCAAGAACCTTTTCATCTTCTTAGTTAACTCTTACGTTTTTTCCACATTGCCTCTGAGAACAATTCACTTCTCCTTTACGAGTCAATGTCACTTCAGTGCTTTTAGGTTTTATTCTCTGAAGTATCTGGGGTCAAATAATATAGCGTGTTACACAATTTTCTTTTCTGTTACACCATCTACACAGATGGATGGAAGGATGCTGGTGCTTCCAGAACAAATCAAGGCACAATATATTGCTTAAGCTTGTAGGAAGGATGGTTCATAAAGGACTAATTCATTTCAATCTGTGATACTTTTTTTTTTAATTCAATAACAGAGCTGCTAACAAAAATGTTTGTTTTGTTCATTCAAGCACATTTCCTACCCAAATAGTTTTCACTGATTTGTCACAATCCTCCCACCATCCTTTTCCTTCTCACCACCATCTTCCTGCTCATTTATCCCTTTTTTTTCTTTTTTAGGAACATTACGCTGCTGCACTACTTAATTATGATCTTTGAAAAGAATTATCCAGATATCCTAGATATTCAGTCTGAGTTGCAGCATCTTCCAGAAGCAGCAAAAGTCAAGTAAGTCCAGTGCTATTGCTCGTTCCCGGAGCTGGAGTTCCCGGTGATTTCAGTTGACTTAATGATCATCAGTTTTTTCATTGCTGTCGTCTAAACTCATGGCCAGCCTTTCGGATGAAATGCCTTTGCTCACATCCTTGATGTTATTCAGATGTACATCAACAGATAATTTTGGTCCAAAAACATTTGTAGATGATGAAGTTGACAGCTTTACTCAGATATGTCTATATCTATTTCTGAATCAGACATTGTAACCAGACTGGTTGTTGTTTGTAATTCACTCACCATATTCTGTGGTTGTTCATCTAAGTCAAGTGCTATTTTTTCTGGATAATTGAAGATTTGTTTCTCTGGCAGACTCAGTTAGGCACAGAGGCCCTCTGCCTAATGATCAGGAAGATCATTCAAACTTTTGCACAAATCAGTCTTGCACAAAAATTGGAAAGCATCATATTTTCTGTACAAATTTCAATTATATTTTTTTCCATTTTCTGTAGGTGTTTGTGGAAAACAAATACACATGCAATCCTTCAAAATACTAGCATTTTTTTCTTTCCAAAGCACTGCTCAAAAATACCTTTACATATTGTTTGCCCAGCCATGGTTCTTTGTGTAGGGAACTACTGAAGCTAATGAAAGATAGGTAAAAAATAACTGTAGGTTCGCACATAAAGGCATTTATTAAGGCTTTAGTGGTGTTTTTGAGATGTAAACTGCTACTCATCAAATACTTGAAGGAGATGCCTGCTGACTCACAAATAGGTACTAACTAGTTACGTGGAAATGAAAAGCCTATTTTTTTTTCATACAAGTCCTAGAAAAAAACCTCTTGTTTTTATATGATGAGCAGAAATTCAGTACAGCGCTTGTGTCTAAGGAAGCACGTATTAACATTAACAATAGGGTTTAAGCTTGCAAGGACTACTATACGGTAGAAATGCAGATGGAAAAAAACAACGTTTGGACTGTGAGGAAGACAAAAATCACATATAAATTTACTGCTAATGGGATTTAGTAGTAAAGTCGTTCAAGAATCATATGTAGAGATAATCTGAGACCCCAGTATTGCATGTGCCTAAAGCTGGAGTCCTTGGTTATGTGTCAGCTGATAATTGCAAGCTGTCCATGTGTTATATGCTCCTTGCTGGAGGGTCAGGCTCAGCTCATGGGGCAGATGTTCTGAGGGCAACCCCACCTCTTCTTCCCAGGAAAATCTCGATCTTCAATTTGACCACAGGCAAGTAGGGTCTGCCTCATCTTACATCTCATACAAAAAGCAGCACAGAGCGCTAACAGACCCCCTCTCCCTCATTCCGAGTCATCTGGCGTGGCTGGTGCCAAAGGCCGGATACCAGACTTGATGGGCCAATGGTATGTTCTGCTGCACAGTTCCTGTATTGCTGAGTAACACTGCTCTTTTTGTTTTATCTGCTCTGTGTCTGTCTCCTGTGCAGCCTGGTGGAGCTGGAGAAGGAAGTCAACAACATAAAGACTGGATTGAAAGCTGTTGAAGCTGTAAGTATCTGAAGATTTCCAAAGCACCATACTTAAAATATCTCACTCGGAATCAGGGGCACTATATATTTTATGATAAGAGAAAGTGGGCTTTCTTTTTCTGTTCCTTTCCATTCCATTCCAGAATGCATTAACCAAGAAAAAACAAATAAAAGCTTCTCATGTTGAGCTCCTGCTGATGATCTTAGCAGACTTAAGCCTAATGAAAAGCCTGTTTGATCTTGGCCTGGAAAGTAAAAGGACAGTTTGACAAATGGCATGGACTGAAAGAAGAAATAAAATTCTTGCTCTTTCTTATTGACGGATGGCTGGCTGCTGAGCAAGTGTTTCACAGGGCTTTTGGAGTAGTAGTAAACAGGTAGTGCACTGTTATATGCAGCCCTAACCTATCCTAAGCACTCTTTGGGAAAGCAAAGGAAAAAACAGACTAGTTAAAGATGAGGGAGCTGAGTTGGCAAGCAAAACAACAATGGCATTTTTTCCTGCTATTAATGAAAGCCTTTTAAGCTGGACTTAGGTTGCCTGTGTTCAATTTGTATTTAGGTAGTGCAGAGCCTTCCATCTCAACAGAGGACAGTACAAATGGTGCATTGATGCAGTTGTGTGTACTGAATTATGAGAGTTAAAGATGAGGGATGGGCCTAAATGCTCCCTGGAGTCACAAATTCGTGTGTTAGCTGTGGTTCCCCTACTTGGACGCCTCCTTTAGTGAATGTGTTGGGTTTGTTCCTGGGGCAAGACTCCAGCCTTCCTGAGGCAGGAGAGCACGGAGAAGGACACCATGTTCGGTGGCAGGAAGTAGGAACTCTCCTGTTTGCCTCTTGCTTATGCCATTGACATACGTGTGTGGCTTTGAACAACACCATGCGTTTGCCTCCTCTCCGTGAAATGGGAGTTACAAATACCTACCTCTCACAAGGGCTGATGTGAGGAAGGTCAAGTTAGTGTTTGCACAGCAGTTGAAAAAGTAAAGATTAAAGGCCAAATTCACTCTATTGTCTCTGTCCCTTAAAGTCTCCCATCATCTGTGCAGATGTTATAACCCTAAGAACATCACTTGCTCTTTCTACAAGTATAGGAACAAAATCCTATGTTCAGGCTGGTGCTGGCATCTCTTGCCTGTTGGATATACTAAGACAAGGGTAGTGCTGAGAGACACAGCAGAGGTCTTTGGAACTCAAGAAGGTTCCTGCTGTTTAGCTGTTCTTTGCCCTTTCAAATAGGGTTTTATTAGCCACACTTTTCAGTATCCCTCCATCTTCAGGATGTTTCACCTTTTTCAACTCATGTCAGTTTAATGCTAGTGGAGCATTCCAGATGGAGAGCGTTCTGTACTGGGACTGCTGGCAAAGGGAGCAGTTGTTGGGAATTGCATTGGGTGGTTTCTGTGCAAGGATTACCTATCACCTACAAGGAACTAACACGGGACCCTCCAGTCCTTCTTATCCACTATCAGACAGACAGTGATGACTTCATTTTCCTTTCACCTGGCCTGAGTTTGGTTTGGCTCTGGGGGTAGAGGAAGGGATCTTTGTCCTGTCAGCGGCCCCCAGGTTGTCTGGCTGTCTCCAGCAGTTCATCATGTAATTAGCCAGTGATCCTCCCATGAAAAAACAAACTTTCCAAACCTTATTTCTGGATCGTTGGGGTAAGGGAGAACACAGCAATGAGAAGAGATACTGCTGCATACGTGGAGTGCAGTGTTTGGGAATTAAAAGCACCTGTAAAGGGAAGGCTGACATGGAGTTCATGACACGAAGAGAGGCCCAGTTTTGGCTGGGACAGACAATTCCCCCCATTGAAATGTGAGTACCTACCTCTGTTTTGCTTTCTGTGATTGGATTATTTGTCCTTTTGCCTTTACAGCCAATTTTTTCTTTTCTTTCCCATACATGGGTTCCATGGGCAACCTCTCCTTCCCATCACCGTCTTCCCTCCTCAGTCTTCTCCCTGCCGTGGTATTTTTCATCTGGGGCTGCCAGCACCTCCCAGTCTGCTTGCTCAATTCGTGGTTTTCTGGTGTGTAAAAAGCAGCACTGTAGCAACAATAGAAGATCACTGTCAGGTGGAAAGGGGAGGAGGGGAAGGTGTGATTCTTGATTCCATTCCAGTGTGTTCTCACCACAGCCTTGGCTCCAGTGACTAAGAAGTTTCTTCAAGGCCCCTTAAGAATAGAAAGCTAAAAATAGTTTCACAGTCAGATGTTCTTAAACGTACTACTAACCCTTTGCCTTCCTGGACTTGCAGCTTCTTTGTAAAAATAAGACATAATAGTTTTCAAGACATGCATGCAGCTGTTGCCTTTGTGTAGGATGCTCCCAGAAGGACATCCAAGTAGTTCTTGGTCTTCTCCAAATCAGGAATTGAATTCTGTCAGCAGAGCCCTTCTCTCACACAGCAAGGAGATCATAACCACCGCTTGAGAAACCACTGCCATGGCTTAATCTCTCTAGAGAACAAGCAGCCCAGCCCTCCAGGGGCAGTGCTAGCTTCTGCGCTTGTGTGCTGTTATGAGTAGTATAGACCATTTCTGGAAGACACAGAAGAGTTTCTTATTCTCTGGCATTGCTCTTGGGATGATTACATAGTAATGCTCGTTACTTGTGTGGGGTTTTTTGTTTTGTTTTGTTGGGTTTTTTTTTATTTTGGAAGAATTATTCTGCAGGGAAAATTGAATTTGAAATTGAAGGACAGACCACCTAATCTTAATTTTGCTTTGAAAAACATTGCTCTCCAGTAACAATCCCAAATGCTGTAGCTTTCAACAGTGAGTATGATGACAGAACTGTTATACTCACCTGCTTGGGGAGGTAGGTGAGAAACAGATAAAGCAACTTTCATCTAAAATTAGCTTAAAAATTAGAATGGGCAAGAATGGCTGAAGAAAATACGCATAATTCTTAGAAGCATGTGAAGTGACATCTCCTGTACTTGTAAGCTCCAATTCAAAGTGATTGTAACATAGAGACAATTCATTGCAAAGTGGTGTAACTGACTAGTGCTCCTGGGACTCTCCCTTGGGATATATTAGGAAAACCAGTGGAGAAGAAGATGTAATATAAAGCAGGGGAAGTAGCACTTTCTTAATGTGGACTTTTCTCTGGCTACCTGCTCGTTGCTTTTCCTGCCCCGTTTCTGCCTTGTGGTCTTTCCTTGTAGTGGTTACATTCTCTTTCCAGCTCACATCAGACCAGAAGATATATCACATCTGATTTTAGATTGTTGATGGCCAAAAGTCATTCTTTGCATTCAGCAGCACTGTGGAGAAAATCCCAAGGGGTTTCTCAGCATAGATGCTTATAAACCTACCCATTTGGCTCTGTGAACCAGTATTTTCATGACCAGTAACAGAGAGCACCAAACATGCATGTAGCTGGAGTTGCAGCCAGCACAAAAATATTTTTTTCCAAAGGGAACAGAGGGTCAGATTGTAACTTGACCTGTTGTTTCATGCTGCTTTCCCTACAGAGAAAGTAAGGCTTTATCATTCCCACTGATTATCCAGCTGAGAATAAAGATGAGGCCCAGATTATGATTTCATTGTCCCCATGAGACTGTCAACTGCACACAAGCCAAGCATAGGCACGGAAGACTGCCAGTCTTACTATAATTTTGGGGAGCTCCATAACTCTTTCGGTGCCACAAGCATGGTGAACAGAGTAAGAGAAGAGAAGAGAGATAGCATGGGTAATCTTGGCTTAAAACTAAAAATCTTGAGCCAGAAAGAACGAATCTTACAATATTTTTTTTTCTTTCTGTAGCTAGTGGACAAATAGAGCTTAGCTTCGTATGGGTTTATATCTTTCTGGTTTTTTCCGCCCATAAATCTTACTGCAATAGCCCTGGTTTATAACCCTGTGACTTTTATGACATCCAAGCTAATGCTTATTGGTTAGCAGGGTGCTGGCAAATGTTGCACCTGAAATCTTTCTGCTTGTTCTTCAGTGGGAGAGCCAATTTTGATATCTTTTTGCTGCCCATCTAGTGCTTTTCAGAGAACTAAAGGTGAGATCCAGAGCTAGGAACTATATCGGTTATTCACATATGTACATGTTTCCCCAAGTATACAACCTTTTGAGCCACCATGGCAAGAGAAGACAGAGCGAAACTCACTGTTGAAAATTCCAAATTCACTTGCTGCACGATCTGAGTTCTCTATTATTTGTCATTCTTCATAGGAAAAAAAAAAAGAAAAAGCAGCTTTTCATGTACTTAATGCATAAATTATAAAGTCGCTTTAGAAATTCAAGATGTTGATAGCTTTCTTGGGAGTGGTTGTTGTTTGAGGATAAAGGGAGTAACTAGGACTTCATTCATCCATTCATGACGGACATCCTTCATCCTACCTTAATTTTCCCTCTCATTCTGAAAAGGCAAAACCTTTGAGTTAGTGAGAAAGCAGTTTCTGAGTTACAAATCTGGATGAATGCGTGCGGAGTGGGATCAGAGGATGCTCTGCACTGAGTGAAATAGATGGGCTTCCCTTCTTCCCTCCTTGTCAGCGAGGAATCTTTGATGCTTGCCTGTCTATATCTCTTACTTCTTCTCTTTCAGGAACTGGATTATCAGAAGAGACGCATGCGGGAATCAGGGGACAGGTTCGTTCCCGTCATGAGCGATTTCATCACTGTGGCCAGTTTCAGCTTCTCAGAGTTAGAAGACCTTCTCAATGAGGCTAGAGACAAGGTAAGAATACCTTTTGAAGAAGCGTTTGGGGTTTCACTGGCTCATTAAAAAGCCTGAATCAAAATGGAAGCAGCAATTTCAGCTGCTGGGACTGCAGTGAAAACTATAGAAGAAGGTTCAGTGCTCTTGCCCATTTCTTGCTAATCTTCCTTAACGTTATCCATGTGTGGCACAGAATTGCGATGGCAATGTCTGCACCAGGATACCCCACCATGCCATGGTGTTAAAGGGACTGCCTTTTAAGCAAGCTCTCCAAAAGAGGTCCTTTGGTGATTAGTGATAGTGACCTCATATCTTTTACCTTCTGCTTCCGACTTGATCCTACTCTGCTCATTCAGCTGGGAACATTTGTGCTTCATTTCATTCCTTTAAAAATGCACCTCCGTGTAGTTTTGTAACCCTGAATATCCGATGTTTTCCACTTACGCTTCTCTGTTCCTGCTTGTATTTCCTTGCAAGGATAGAAATCCCAAACATACGTGGCTTGTTTGACATTCTTGGATCCCTCTTACACAGCCAGCACCATGTGTGTGTTACTCTTCAGGTGCTGCTGTGATCATGTTGTCCTTGCACTGTCTGCACCTCCATTACCAGATTTGTACAACTGAGGAGGAGCTTGTTCTTTGCTGATGATTGGAGTCTGGCACTAATCCCTCTGCCTCTCAGCTGAATGACAAAGAATTTATATGAAAAGATCATAAGCATATGAAAATGTTTAGAGAAGAGCAAGGTCTAAAGTAAACGATATGTAATGGCAAATCTGCCCTTGATTGGCTGGCACGTTAAAAGTGCTTGGCTTTATGAAGCAAATGTGTTATTTCTTTTGGATTGAATTGTTTCCACTGCTGGTGTCAATCCTTGCAGCGTTAAGGGACCTATTGCATTAGTAATGAAACCTGTGCTGTTGGGTTGGTAGGCCGCCTATTGTGAAGGATAGGCAAAATACAGGCTGAGGCTCTGAACAGTAAGACTCCTCACTCATCCAGTCGCTCTGCAGTAATGTCATTCTGTAATTCCAAAGCAGTTCCTTGCTGTGGAGATAATGTTGGTAACACTGACTTGCAGCTGCGAACACCAGGGGCTACTGGCTGTCAGCTAGAGCTAGCTGCCCTGGCTATGTCGGGGCTGTAGTTGTTACAACACTCAGAAGGCAAAGCTGAGCAGTCTAACACTTGTTAATGTAAGGAAATTTTGTGGAGAATAACGTGTTTAATTTTTTCATTGCTGTCATGTTGCTTGAGAAGATTCAAACCAATTCCAACATAAGAACGTTCATGCCATACTGGCTTTATAATCACAAAACCAATATTCTACATGCTATGCCTCCACTAAATTTCCTGAGAAAAGCTCAGTTTTCTATGGTTTGGGGGTTTCTGTTTTATGACGGGGTAAATTTCTCAACTTCATTATCGTTAGGTGCACATTTCTGGAAGCAAATTCACTCCGTCCTCGGCTTAGAATGCCCGGTTTTCATTCAGCGTTATAGATGGTGGTGGTCCTTTCTTTTGGCACACTAGGACAAAAAGTCCAATATGGTTTCTTTACAAGGTCAGTCAGGGGTTAAAAAACAGCAAGTGGTACATGTCCAGCACAGCAATGCAACTTCTCTTGATTGGGCGCTTGCAGGAAAAATACCATTCTTTTGCTTTAAGAATAACCAGAGAATCTCCCTGCAGACGGACCAATATGTCTGGAAGTTGTTGCATGCTTTTTTAGACATAGCCAACATAAAGCACTCGACATAAAGAGATGTTTTATTTTAATGACTATAACATGCTTAGGAAACATTTTTCTACCTTCTCCTAGCACACCCTTACTATGTTTGAACACATGCTGTTCCAACTTCTGCTCAACCTATGGCTTTGGTTCTTCCACTGGCAAAAAGCTGCTTTTGGACTCCTAAAAGGGAACTGTCTGTCCTTACCAATGCTGAGCTATTTCTCATGTTTGCTTCACATTATTTTTCCCCTCTCTTCTTCCTCTTTTTCCTCTTTTTTCTAAAAAAAAAAAAAAAAGGAAGAAAAAGCAAGCTGGAAATTTTCAACAAACCAGATGTGGTCTGCAAACGCTATAACATCTTCCAACCTCAATGGGCTCTCTGTTTTTGTTGAATCTCAAGCTTTTTTCTTACCATGGAAACCTACAATATTAGGTTTATTAGCCAATTAAAGGAAGAGAAGGACCAAGACATCTGATTACCCTCTTCTTTTTTGATTTCTCAAAGCAAAGCAAATTGAAAAAATGATAGTGGGAGAGAGAGGACTTTTAAAAATATCCTAATGAGCCCAGGAAGAATTGGTCTGGTTCACAGATTTATTAGTAATAATGAAGCCCTAGTTTTAACAGCTGGAGTTGGATATCCTTCTAAATATAGATGTGGCTAATTGATTGCCATGAGTTAATCAGAACCACGTTTTCTCAGCTGGGATTTAAAACAATACAAATTATCTTTTCAAACCTGGGAAGTTTTTTTATTTTTTTAAATGCCTTTAGTATTAGCAAAAGTCATTTTTGTATTCCTTTAAGTTATGGAAACGATCCATTACCAAGGTGTGGTGCTGACCTTCTCTGTAGAGGATATTTTTCACAATCCCATGCAGTACTTTTTTTTGGCCTTTTTTCTTAAACAGGACCATTTACAGTTAGTGGCCATGGGGAGGAAGTGATATTTTAAATTTAAAGGGCCAGGTTGTCAAACGCAGGCACCCATGTTTTCAGAGGAAGCCTTGTAACTCTACTTATCTTCATGCAGTAAACACATGGCTTGGTTAAGAACTGATTGAAAACTTAGACCGACTCTTTAAACAGGCTCCCTAGCACAGCTGGTTCTTGTTCTTTTTGTGTTTTTCTCACTTTCAATACCACTTTATAAGGGAATATATAGATTAGATCAAGGGATAATGTTTTCTGCCATTTCCCATAAACTGGAAGGTGGGGGCAGGAGAAAGTGAAATTCTGCCAGTTTTTACATGTTTGAATAGATGAAAAAATTACTCTTGCACATCAGAAAGAATGGAATGAGGTTGAATTTTGTTTGTGAAAATTTTTCCCTGTGGGGCAAATACCCAGGCAGAGGAACAGTGACCTCCCATGGTATGATTTCTGTTATCCTGCTTGAAAAAGGTGATATTTGCCCTATATGAAGCTTTACAAAATACTTAAATGTAGACAGGTATGAACTTAGATTGCTAAACTGCTTCATAACTGTTCTACATTGTGCTTGGTTTATAACAAACCTGAATGTTTTGTATTTTCCTAGAACAAAGTCTGCTTAGTCAGGTGTTGCCATTCCTATGATGAATATCAAACTTAAGTCTCTCTATAGAGGCACAAAGGAGGCCACCACCTGGGCAAGGCTGATGAGGAGGGTAGTAAAATTGTCCATGCCCAGTCTTTCTCATGACAGCTCCTCTCAAGCAGGGTGTTTGTCATCATGGAGACTGGAGTTCAGAGTCTTCACGTGCGTTTAATAAGCTTAACACATATAGTAACTGTTTTGAAGAATAGCAAGGCAGTGAAAGCCAAAATCCATTTTAAAAAATAGTCATTAATGGTAGAATGCTATGAAGCACACAGAAATACTGTGGTCCAAGAGCCAGATACAGGCTGTGCACTTCAGTGATTCATTTTGGGGAACCAGTATTTTCTGTCAGCCGCTAGGGCTAATGAATAAGGAAAGGATCAGGATGGAGACTGAGGAAGTCAAGATGGGGTGTGTTACAAAGGACAAGGGCAGGCACCACAGCCTGCTGTCAGAAACAGCCATTTGGTAAATAAATTATATAGCTGTTGTACACCAACTTAGAATCATAGAATTGTTAGGATTGGAAGGGACCTTAAAGATCATCTAGTTCCAACCCCCCTGCCATGGGCAGGGACATCTCCCACTAGATCAGGTTGCTCAGAGCCCCATCCAGCCTGGCCTTAAAAACTTCCAGGGATGGGGCTTCCACCACCTCTCTGGGAAACCTGTTCCAGTGTCTCACCACCCTCATGGTGAAGAGCTTCTTCCTAACATCCAGTCTGAATCGTCCCAGCTCTAGTTTTAATCCATTCCCTCTAGTCCTACCATTACCCGACATCCTAAAAAGTCCCTCACCAGCTTTCTTGTAGGCCCCCTTAAGATACTGGTAGGCCGCTATAAGGTCTCCTCGGAGCCTTCTTTTCTCCAGACTGAACAATCCCAATTCCCTCAGTCTGTCCTCATAGGAGAGGTGCTCCAGCCCTCTGATCATCCTCGTGGCCCTTCTCTGGACATGTTCCAGCACGTCCATATCTTTCTTGCAGTAGGGGCTCCAGAATTGGATGCAGTACTCCAGGTGGGGTCTCACGAGAGTGGAGTAGAGGGGGAGAATCACCTCCCTCGACCTGCTGGCCACACTTCTCCGGATGCAGCCCAGGATACGATTGGCTTTCTGGGCTGCTAGTGCACACTGACGGCTCATGTTGAGCCTCTCGTCTACCAGCACCCCCAAGTCCTTTTCTTCAGGGCTGCTCTCAAGCCAGTCGCTGCCCAGCCTATATCGGTGCTTGGGATTGCCCCGACCCAGATGGAGGACCTTGCACTTGGTGTTGTTGAACTTCATGAGGTTGGCATGGGCCCACCTCTCCAGCCTGTCAAGGTCCCTCTGGATGGCATCCCTTCCCTCCAGCGTGTCAGCCACCCCACACAGCTCGGTGTCCTCAGCAAACTTGCTGAGGGTGCAATCTATGCCACTGTCCGTGTTGCTGACGAAGATGTTAAACAAGACCGGTCCCAGCACTGATCCTGGAGGGACTCTACTTGTCACTGGCCTCCACTTGGACATGGACCCATTGACAGCCACTCTTTGGGTGTGGCCGTCAAGGCAGTTCTTTATCCACTGAATTGTCAGTCCATCAAAGCCATATTTTATCAGCTTGGAGACCAGGATGTCATGCAGGACAGTGTCAAAGGCTTTGCTCAGGTCCAGGTAAATGACATCAGTTGCTCTCCCCTTGTCTGTTGACGTTGTGACCTTCTCATAGAAGGCCTCCAGGTTTGTCAGGCATGATTTGCCCTTGGTGAAGCCGTGTTGATTGTACCCAATCACCTCTTTGTTATTCTTCTGCCTCAGCAGTGCCTCCAGGAGGATCTGCTCCATAATCTTACCAGGCACGGAGGTGAGACTGACTGGCCTATAGTTCCCTGGTTCCTCCTTCTTTCCCTTTTTGGAAATGGGGATTATGTTTCCCCTTTTTCAGTCAGTGGGGACTTCACCAGACTGCCATGACTTTTGGAATATAATAGAGAGCGGTTTAGCAACCTCATCTGCCCGTTCCTTCAGTACCCGTGGCTGTATCCCATCAGGTCCCATGGACTTGTTCACTTTCAGGTTCATCAGATGGTCACGAACTTGATCTTCACGTATAATGGGCAGTTCTGTCCAACTCCTGCCATTGTCTTCTGTGACTCCAGGAGTGTTGCTGGAGCCCTTGCCAGTGAAGACTGAGGAAAAGAAGTTGTTGAGAACCTCGGCCTTCTCCATATCACTTGCCACCAGCTCCCCCGTTTCCTTTCTGAGGGGGCCCACACCCTCCCTAGTCTTCTTCTTAGCATTAATGTACCTGTAGAAATTTTTGCTGTTTCGTTTGATCTCCTTGGCTAGACTTAATTCTAACTGAGATTTAGCTTTTCTCACCAGGTCTCTTGCTGTTCGGACAGCCTCCTTATATGCCCCCCATTCCAGCTGTCCTTTCTTCCACTCCTTATAAAGTTTCTTTTTGTGTGACGGTGTGTCCAGGAGCTCCCTGTTCATCCAGGCAGGTCTCCTAGCATTCTTTCCTGCCTTCCTCTTTGTCAGTATAGTTTGCTCCTGGACACGGAGAAGGTGATCCTTGAATACTGACCAGCTGTCCTGGGCCCCCCTTCCCTCTAGAGCTTTGTCCCACGGCACTTTGGCCAGCAGATCCCTGAAGCAATCAAAGTCTGCATGCCTAAAGTCCAGGGTCATAAGCTTGGAATATATCCTCCTAGTTGCCCTGAGGATCTTAAATTCTATCGCTTCATGGTCACTGCAGCCAAGGTTATCCCTGAGCCACACGTTGGTCACCAGCCCTTCCCCGTTGGTGAGAACGAGGTCCAGCATAGCACCTTTTCTTGTTGGTTCCTCTACCATTTGGAGGAGGAAGTTGTCATCTATGCATTCCAGGAACATCCTGGATTGCTGGTGCCTTGCTGTGTTCTCCCTCCAGCAGATGTCAGGGTGGTTGAAATCCCCCACGAGGACGAGGGCCTATGAACGCAAAGCCACTTCTATCTGCCTATGGAGGGCCCCATCTGCTTGGCTCTGCAGATGCTTCAGGGTAGGTGGGCATCTAACACATCAGAAATGTTTATAGGACCTATATCTTGATTTTGAGCCTCCCAGAGTCACTTTCAAACTCCTAGGATAATCCTATAAGAGCATTTAGGCACAAGGAGAGCTGGGCCCAGCCCTGCCTGAAATCGGTGGGGCTACTTGTCTGGGGAAGACAGTCCATGTTGCATGGCTACATGGTGTAATTCATTTCTGCATTGGCTCCTCCCACAATAGCAGACAGGACAGACAGCAGGAAATTTTTATCATGGCTGCTTTTCCTCCTCCTCGTAGAGCGTCGTTCCTGCCATTTCCAGAACTCCTCTGCCACTGTTTAACATTTCGTTGGCAAGCACAGCAGAGAGTGTGTGCGCTGCTGTCCCGCTTTCCCTCTCCTTGCTAAAATGGCTTTTTAAAATAAACAACTGTCTAAACGATTTGCTTTGGCAAGAGGATGAATTCAGTGGAAAGTTTGGCAGAGGAAGCGGAGCTGGCACTGATCTCGTGGACCTGTTATATCATGGAGCTTGGGGGCCCTTATGGTGTGGAAATGAATTTTTTAATGAAAAAAAAGAGATACCATTCTGTATTACAGTGGAAAACCTGCTGAAACATAGTTTTCCATCTTGCTTTTGCCCACGTTACCTGTCCCCAAATGACTTCAGGAATAAGCAAGTTTCAGCCCTTGTTCCGTGATATTACAGCACGTCACAGAATTCTGGGGAGTGTTTTGCACGCATGAGGACTTAGCTACAGATTTCACAATTGTGCACAAGAGCAGGTACTGTTTGGCAGGGAATCTGCCTGTGGAGCAGTCGAGTGATTTGTACAGGGTGACACAAATCCTGCGGCAGAGAGCAGAAGAGAGGGATGGTGTCCAGAGCACCTCGGTCGTGCTGCCTCTTACGCCCTGAGCCAGGCAGACAGTGTGGTTTTAGCCACTGTGGGCAGGTAGCATCCTGAGCTTCGTACCGCGGCTGGGAATGCTGCCTCCAACAGCTTGCTGCCCCTTGTCCATACCCTTTGAAGAAGTACACATGATCACAGAACCAGAGCCATGGGGAAATAGAAGAAATAATAAAAACAGAGGGGCCTGTTGCAGTTTAAACAGTGAAAAGACAGCACGGCTCTCTTCACAACAGTGCATTGAATTGATGTAGTGCCCTACAGATGCAAACAAATGATTTTTTGCTCTTTTCTGTGTCAGATTAGTGGGGCAACACTTTCTGTTCTGTAACAAATGGAGAAAGTAAGGCTCAGAGAGGGAGCATGACTTCCCAAGCCACATCATGGGCAGAGTTGGCAACAGAGGCTGGATCTCCTGACTTGCCTTCCTCTGCTCAGTCAGCTTTTTTCCGTAGGCGGTAGAGAAAGAAGGAAAATGTTTACTTCGGTGAACTGCAGATTTCTCTGTTTTCGTTCTTTTGGTACATCCAGCTTACAGATTTTTGCTTTTCATCTTTCAGTGCTTTACAGTAAGTGATTGTGACCTAGTAAGCCATGTTACAGGGCACTGAAGACGGGCTGCTCGCAGCCGCCTCCTCGCTACAGACCATAACACCTTATGCTCATGAGTGTCTCTGAAAGGCTCCCAGGCTGCTGGGTCTTTCCAGCACAGCAACTCTGTTCCTCCTCTGAGTGGCAGTGGGGAGGCAGTGGCAGTAGCCCCTCTGCTAATGTGACAAGAACTAGCTGCTGGTGGTAGTTGGGTGACAGGCCATGTGCAGAACATTTGCCGACAACACCACCCTCTAATGGAGACTTCCATGTATGTAGGATCCAAGAGCCCCAGGCAAGGACCCCCTCTTTTTCAACCCCCAACCTCCCTAAGAGACTAGGAAACTCCTATGGGCATTCACTGGCTCAAACCAGTTGGGTTCCTCTGTGGCCCCTCGCTCACCTTTGCTATGCACAGGAGGAACGCAGGGGACGGGGGCAGTGCATCACTAGGTACAACAGCCATCTCCTGTGGGCTGCCCCTGGTCTTCAGGCTTCACAGGAGGGGGACGAGCCTTCCTTCTAGAAGGCAGCTCCAGTCGCTGATCTTAATTAGTGCTTTATTTTCAGTTTTCATGGGAATTAACCATAAGTTAAATTTCCAGGTAGCACATCTTCTTTGAGCAATGAGCTTCAGGTGCTCTATGTGCTCAAGCACATATATAAAGAGAAAAAAAAAACAATAAAAAAAAAATATATATAAAGAGAGGGGTGGGGTGAGGGAGTAGGTATGCATACCTGTGTACATGTGTCTGTCTTCAGAGGTTTCAGAGAAAAGGCGTTAAAACAGAAATAATCTGTTGCTGTTTCCATGCTCTGAAGTCCCTCTATGATTTGCTGCTGTAGTGCTTCCTTCAACTCCTGCCATGTTTAGTAGCTCAAAGCAACTTGCATTTCTTCCAACACTTTTTTTATTTTTTTCCCCTGATACTTTGGGTTTCTTTGTTTGTTTCTGGCTGAGAACACAGCCTTTTTAAAGAAAAAAGAAGCTATTGCTTCAAACTGCTTTGTGGGCCTGGCAGGGAAAGCAGAGGAGGGGGGATGCCGAATCTCTCAGGCTGTGCCAGAAGGAAGCTGCTTTCCTTGGAGATTTCTTCCCCCTGCAGTTGACTGGGAGACATTGTTTATGCTTTACATGGTACCGGGCCAGAGGGGTTTATAAGACCTGCTTCCAAACTCATTTTTTACTTGGGATTGGAGCCTGAACTGTTCTTACTGTCTTTTGCATTCCGTAAGAGCACCCACCTAAGGAAAGGGAAGCTGGGCTGTGTTAGTATGAGCTGAATACTTAGTATGAGCTCTGCACTGAAGGCAGTGAGTGCATAGTCTGGGAGAGTCTGAGTTTGGTTTGGTAAACGTTGAGGTCTGTAAGGATGCTCTGCTGCTTAGTGGTGGTGCGTTGAAGTGCTGTCAGGGAATGCTAGGGCAGCTGTGCATGAGGGCAGCTGTGCCATCAGGAGTGTGTTGCCGGTGCTGCCTGTTATGATACAGAGGTGTGTGAGTAGGTGAAGGTAGTTGGACAATGGTGCAGCTTTTGGATGTGTACACTTATATAGAACTTAGTGGACATGTGCGTACAGGCTTTTGACAGACTATGTGTGCATGCATTTGAGTGCATTTTGATGAGTACAGAGGCATGCTTGTGAGCGTGAGAGAGCAAAGAAGAGAGTACAACTACTGCAGGACTGATGTCCAAGAGCCAGGGGTTGCTGTGAATTTACCATATCCCAATCAGGACTGCCCTGTGACTGAAGTCCTGCCAGTTGGCTGCCTCCGCTTGCATCCTGCAGCCTCAACATTTGCCTTTTAAAATAAAAGCCACTTGTGATGTATTCACTCTCTTTTAAGTCTGCCTGGGAGCCCTGGCTGCTTTCCTTGTCCCTCTCTCATGCCATGTCTGTCCATAGTCTCCTTTCTCCCAGGCAACACCCTGACTCGGAGGACACCAGAGTGATGGATGACATGGCAAAAGGCTCCTGAGAGGACAGACTGTAACATTATTGCAAAAAAACCTTCTAACTCCAGCCATTTAAAACATGGATGTGAGGGGAAGGTGGAAGGGGAAAAGATGGGCTAAAACTGCTTGTTTGGTAGTTAGGATGGACTAAAGCTACTTGTTTCCCCAGCTAGCTCACTGTCTTCCATGCCCCTGCTGTCACACAGCTGCAGCTGAGATGCGGCCAGATGGTCGTCCTCTGAAATTACTCCATCACCCTCAGGCGCTGAACATTGGGTTTTTTTTTTGTGTAAGTGGACAGCTAGTGCTCTCCAGCATGGTTGCCCTGGGTTGCCCAAAGGATATCCAGGAGAGGAGATTCTTCAGGGAGAGAGGCACCTGCCTTAAGGCGAGGCACTTCTGTTGCTGGGGGGTAGATTTTGCTCTCACTGCATGAATGCTCAGAGGGTATAACCACACATAACCACATGTGTGGTTACTCATAATCTTTCCTCACTGTCTTCACCAAACTGCCTGCCTAATTATTGCTCTTGTGTTTTCTGCCCCCTTGACAGTATGCCAAGGCACTGAAGCATTTTGGAGAGAGCGAGGGCAAGATGCAGCCAGATGAATTTTTTGGCATCTTCGACACTTTCTTACAGTCATTTGCAGAGGCCAAGCAAGATCTGGAGAATATGAGGAAGAAAAAGGAAGAAGAGGAGCGCAGGGCACGCATGGAGGCCATGGTGAGCACCTGGGCACAGGAAGGTGTTTCCTTCCATTGCCTTTTCATGTCTCGAGAGAAAGGTTGAGAGTGCCATTTCCAATGCTCATGTCCTGTCACTGTTTTATGTCCTTCTCCCTGCCACCTCTCTTTGGCATCATTCTCTTCACAAATGGTGCTCTTTTTCCTGCTGGCTGTCCTGTCAGCTCTCAGGGGCATACCATTTGGCTCCTAAATTACCCTCCTTTCGATTCAGATACCAAATCTAGCCCTGCCTGTTCTGCCCCGGCACTTTGCAGCATGGTGCTGCCCCTACCCAGTGCCAGACTATCCTGCTTTTGGGCTGCAGTCTCTGTGCAAAAGCTCTGGGAGCCAGATCCCCCTCGGTCCTGCCAGCTGGTCAGCTTCCACTCGGACTCCATCATCATCTGCTGTGTGCCTGTTGCCTGACAGCGCATGGTGACACAGCAAATGCCCTGGCGCCTGCTGCAGCCCATACTGGCAGTATTTCTCTCTGGCCAGCATTAATGGCTTGATTACTGAGGCTGCATCTGGCCTTGACGTGGCAAGAGAGCTTTTGTGCATCGTTGATTTTGCTGCTGGGAGACAGACGTGTGTGTCCCCAGGGGTTCGTGTGAACCAGCCTCCCCCTCTAACCTCAGCCTTTCCTGAGGCCTGAGAACGGCTCAGCAGTCCCCTGCCTCCTTCCCTCCTGCCGGCGCTTTAACCCTGGCTGCCGACATGGCTCCAGGCTTCGCTGCGGGGAGTTGCTGCTTTAAATGTTTGCTGTGCCAAAAGCACTGGTTTGTGCCTTTCAGAAGAGGAGAGAGGTAAAATGCCAGGATGCCAGCAGTCTTACTGTTGGACATGGGAATAAAATGCCAGGACTTAGGCTCAAGTTTCCTCTCAGCCAGTCTGGAAAGTGTGGTAGCTTGCTGTTAAAGCACTAGGATGGTTTCGTAGGCCTAATACACCATGAGAGAGATTGCAGTTTGCTGATGGAAAGCAATGTGGTCTTGCAACGCAGGGCTAGCACGCAGAGCAAGCGACCTGCTTCCTGACAGCCACATCCATCCCTTGCCATTTCTGCTAATCTTGGAGCTGAGCAGTGGAGGGGGATAACCGAGCTCCCTGGAGCTTCTCTAGGGAGACCAAGAGCATCACGTTGACAGGTGCACCTATCCAATGATTTGTAAAATCAGCAGTTCTGTTTCATTGCTCGTTGTGTTTATAACCAGTTTCTCTTTCCAGAGTCAAGGCAATGTGCCTTCCTCTTCCCATCACTGCAACACGCTGCCTCCATCCAAACATGAGCTGTTTGGTGGATAGAGTTTCTGTTGATGTTTTGATATCTCAAGCCATTTTCATCTCTAGTGTGTTCAGCTTGTGGCTTTCTGGGGTTTTTCCTGTTTTCTTTTCCTTCTTCTGCAGGACTGCAGCCTTTCTGCCTGTCAATTTAGCTAGCTATGCCCCAAGCACAATGCTGTTGGTGACTGTAGTAGTGACTGTGGTTTGTACGGACACATCCAAACTAACTTTCAACTCACTAGATTAGGCACTGTCAGCGTAGTAGGTGCTGCCACACTAAGGTCACTACAAACCTGGTCGCAGAAGCCGGGTAATTACCTGTGCCAGCATCACTTAGGGAGTGTCTTTTGGCACCGCTACTTTGATGGCACTGTTCTACTGTAAAATTAGTGCAAAACAGCAGCAGCATAGACAGATCCCATGCGTCCTCTTTGCTGCAGAGTGGTAGTGCTTTGTGAGGCAAACATAAGATGCTGCTCATTCCTCATCTCTCTTGCTCTCTGCTTGTCTGTGCAGAAGAAGGGAAACCCAGCACGGTTGCCTGTTGCTCTTGGCACAGGTGATGCCCTTGTGGATAAGCTCCTGATCTCTTTTTTCCCTAAACTGTACTGATGCATCTTAGCTGCTTCTTGGCGGTATACCTAGCGATCTGGCATCTCCGTTAGCTAATTCTAAAGCTCTGTGTCTTTCTCCACAGCTAAAAGAGCAGAGGGAAAAAGAGAGGCGACAAAAGAAAGCAAAAGCTGGAAGCATCTCTGAAGAGAGTGGGGAGTTTGATGACCTGGTGTCAGCATTAAGGTCGGGTGAAGTCTTTGACAAAGACTTATCCAAGCTCAAGCGTAACCGCAAGCGTTCGGGGAACCAAGGCTTGGAGACAAGCCGGGAGCGGGTGGTGACAAAGCTAAATTATTAATTACAAGAAGAAGAAAACTAATCAACCAAAAGAAGGTGACGAAAAAGTGCAAAACAAGGAAGATGAATGTGTGCGATGGCGCCTGGCTGACAGTTGCCCCAAAGGATTTCTTTGGTCTGTGGCTAGAGACGTTACCTTTCCATGATCAGCTTTCCTCTCATCCCTCTTCTGTGCTCCTAATTTGAACCATTAAAAAAGTGCCTCTGTGGAGCCAGCAGGGCCTGTGACTGGGCCATGCAGAGCTGACAGATTTGCTTCTGGGAGTTTATTGTGTCATCAGAGGCCTCATGGCAATGACAGAAAGTACTCGGGCCTTGCAGACTGCCTCACAGCTGGAGTAAGATAATTTCCTGTGTGCCAAAGTGAAAACTAGTCACGATCTCCATCTTGCTGATAACAAGGAAGACTAATTTCAGAGCAGCTCTGTAAACACCTGCCGCTTCTTCAAGATCTAGTCTGGCCTTCAGGGGCTTGTCAAGACATGGTTCTCAAGATTTCCAGTTCCCTTCCAGAATTGGATTTTATAAGCCATTGATTACCACCTGAAAAATGCTTTTGATCTCATGTTCTCCATAGTAATTTCGTGTGGCCTACACTGTCCAAAACGAGTGATGCTCAGAAGGAAGTAATTGGGTTCTGGAGCAAATTGAAATTCAAGAATCAGGATCTGTATAAAATACTCTGCAAGTCTTTGGGATTGTACTTCTCTAGAAGCAGTTTTCTGGAATTTGTTGATGAGCCTCGAGGCTATGAAATGCATCTTCTAAGAAAGAAGCTCTGGCTTTTCTTTAGAATACTAAGCCACTGCCAGGTTGGAATTACAAGTAGATAAATGTGGAGCCAGTTGTCATTGCTGGAAGGTGGGAGGGAAAGAGCAGAACATTTCTAACCTGTTTGTGCAAGATTTCTTAGTGCAGCTCAATGGAAATCGGAAGCTCCCTAGTATCATCCACAGGTCACAAGTAGCAAAAAGCAAACAGGGTCACTGGCTGCAAGAAATGAGATTTCTTTTCCACGTAATGCTAGCTGTGATTGCTGTTGGCATGAACTGGTCTTTCTGTCTAACAGGCAGACCTTCACTGCACAGACCCCACTCCTACCTAGGGGAATCGCATAACTCAGTAAGATATGAGTGGCATCAAAGGAGAGTCTTGGAGCCCACAGCCTTTTTCATTCTGAAGGGATCGCTTGGGATGAATCAGTGGAGGGGTCCCATAATGAAAACTGAGAATTCTTCCAGGAGGACACAGAATTGTGTAAGCCAAGCAGGCTTTGGAGATGGTTTAATTCATAAGAAAAAAACAAATTTGTATTTAAGCTGCAAGTATGAAGCACACAGTGAAAAAACAAAAACCCCAAGAAGAGGCCTGAATTCTGTGTGTCTTCATGGCTCTAGGAAAGGAATTGGATTGTATGGGCTGTCATGGGCTGGTTTGTTTTTTTTTTTTGAATCTCGTCTTCCTTTTTTATTATCTTCCCTGGAGAAGGAAAAGAAGAAAAATAAAGAAATGGTGATGGATTCTTCCTCCGAGACAGGAAGAAAGGAGAGAACATTTGAGAAGAGGGACCTACCATCTACAAACTATGCATCAATAGTCAACAGCACAAAAGGTCAAGGAATCCCAGGGAAGTGAAAAAAGCTCTATTTGTCACTTTAATAATTTGGTTTGATTTTTCTCTGAATGTCACTTAACCTCAGGCTCGCTCTGCACCGAGTCTGCAGAACAGAACTTCCTCTGCCATGCACGCTGCCTGATCAGTATTACACACTACCAATATTGGAGAAGCAAACTATGGTGGTATTCTGAACACTTTGAGAGTAAAATAATTATGTAAACTATGGAAAGAAGCAAAAAAACTCAGAATTGTTAAACTCTAATGTTTCATTGTTTACTGACTTTTGAGTCTCCCACCCCAGAATTTCCCTATTTACGACATTCCAGACTGCCGCGCCTCTGTATAATACTCATCGTAAAGAGCTGGTATCTTACAAGAGCTGGGTGCATTCTCCTCCCTTACTGTCCCACTCCCCTTCTGGGATTAGCTATTAACAGCAATGCCCATTGCAGCGGACACAAGCACCTTGTAGAAGAAAGACTGTATTTCATAAAGGTTTTTGAAAGTTTAAGAAAAACTCTCACTTTTTTAAGCATTTTTATTTTAAATTACAAAATGGATTTTAGAACTGTCTCTTGTAAGTTATATTAACAAGCTCCTTGCTGCTCCCTGAAGTAGACATGCGCTATCCCAGCCCTTTTTGTTTGTCTCGTTTTAAAGCATGCCATATAACCTATGCCATGTAAGAGAGGTGGTAATATGTGCCAAATTGGTATACAGTTGAGTTTAGATTTGGATAATCCCTGAATTCCAAAGATATGATGCTTTTAGGGATCAGAACATTGTAGGTCTTTTTCCCCTCTTTGTTCTCCCCGGGTTTAGGAGTCACCCAGAAATTCAGGTGTAGTGCCAAGGTCAGCCCTGGTGCAAGATGATGTGACTCATGACTCTGTCCAACTTACGGCTGCTTGCTTGCTCCCCAGGTACTTGTTTGATAAGGCAGACTGTCAGCACGGCAGCGCTGTCAAGAGAAGAAACACCTCAGGGCAAACCCCTTGAATATAAATACAGCATTCCCCCCGCCCCGGTATTTGTCAAACCAGGTTTGTGCTGTGCTTTTTTAAACTGAAGTCACTTTGCTAGGCCACAAATGTAGCAAAAGCAGAGAGAGTGATAAGCCCTCTGTCCATTTGTGTACACAGTTCAACCCCGATTTAAAGAGATCCTGTATGATGGTACGCGGCGCTCCAGCCACGCTGACAGTCAAAGAAAGCTGCTGTGGTTTTGCCACCTCCTTGACTCATGCACAAATAATGAGAGATTGTGCAACTCCTGTAAACCGGCTGTGGGATACTTGCTGGGATGGACAGAAAGCTCAGACTCATGCCCCTGATTCATCGCAGCTCAACTTTCTCAGCACTCCAGTGCCCAGACTCCTGTTTTGAATCTATGATGGTGACTGAAGGCTTGGTTCAGCATGCTGGACAATCCCCCCTGGCTCTTGACTCCACGGTGAACGTTCATAAAGAGGTGTTTGGAAAAGCTTTAGTTACACACTGAGACAAGCAGTGATTTTATATAAGTGGTGACAAGGAGAGAGGCCCATTAGTAGTCTGTGGTATGAGATGAGGCTGGCCATGCAGAAGATAAGGAAAAAAGTTGGCTGTGCTGTAGGGCCTGGCGTCAGATTCTTACTGAAGCCAAGTTTGTCCTTTTTTCTCATCTCTTGGGTACTGTGAGTGCATCTATGCTCTGTTCTTCATCAGTTGTGGTAGAGTTGCTGAGCACTCAAGGAGAAAGGAAAATCTTATTCCTTGTCCTCTAGCGCGAGCAGAGCCTGTTCAACAGGCAAGCAAGCAGTCGTGAGGTGTAACATTGAGGCATAACCTCTTTATCACTGAAAGCTGGAGAAGAGCTAGGGTCTGCTGTTGTCCTTGCACCTGTGCTAGCACCAGCATGAAATCACTCTGTCTTTGAAAATAAGTGGAGGAGGAGGAGATCTGAGAAAGAAGGGTGTAATTGAGGGCTTGTTCTGCACCCTGCAGAAATCAAGTCATTGCTAACTTTATGGTGAAGTTCTTCACACCTGGAAGAGGAGGTACTTTCTAACTCTCCAGACTTTGTCCCTAGAGGTCTAGCGCTCACTCGCTCACCTCTGTGTCTCTGCGTTGTTCTTAAGCAGGTTGCATTAGGATGATCCCAGAAAATACTGAAGAACTCCCTCTCCCTCCCACTCCCTTTGGTCTGGGTCACTCTTCTCAGTCAGTCATAAGTCTCTGGAAATGCTACAAGGTAAAGTGACTTCAGGGCAGCAAGGCCCTTCCATGGCTTGCAGCACGGCTATCGTCTGGGCACCGGTTCCCTATGAGAGCAGAAGTAGGACTAGTGTTCAGGGGTGAGAGACTCCCCACTAGGGAGGTGACCTAAGCATCCTTCAGAAGCATTTCTGTAATGTGTTCACAATGTCTGAGGAAGGGAAAGGAATCGCGAGAGGCCCTGGTGGGAGACTGTGGGACAGGTGTTTCCGTAATGGTCAGCCCCGCTGGCCAAATCTTTCCTTTTCTTTAGGAAAGCTCACATTCTGAGCTGGGTTGCATGGGAGAAGCTTGTGTCAGGAGTTTCCGTGAGGGGAAAGGAGATCAGTTGTACAGTTGATGATGTACATGATATATGCAGTTTTGTTTCTGGGTTGGTTGTTTTGGGCTTATTTTGTTTGTTTGGGGGTTAAATGATATTTTTTTTTTTAAAAAAAAGGTTTTAGGAATCTCTAAGGGGAACCTGTAAATCTGACACCTCTATTTATTTTGCCTTATTTTAGTTTGCTATGTTTGTATGTATACACTGCATTACGGCAAAGACTATTGAGACCGTGCCAGGGCATTACACCGGCCAGACAGCCGGCTTGGCTACTGTGCAGCAAGCTGAGCTAGGCAAGGGGATGTGTGTGAGCAGTCTTGGGGCGAGAAGAGAGGGAAGAAAAAAACATTTCCTTTCGCTTTTTGTCATAATCACTCTGCCCCTGGTAATCCTGGTTCTGGGAAAGCACGCATTTTAAAGCATGTGTTTTAGAACAGTTTCTATAAAACCTGTTCATCTCTCATCATGAATCGTGGTGAGAAGATTTAGAAGAGTTAAGCTGCATAGTTGCTTGCTCAAACTTCACCCTTCCACACAAATTATGTCCATAATCCCAGAGAAGCTTGGATAGATGGGCAAAAGTGGTTCATGCCCAGTAGCTTCTCACCAGAGTTAACACACTGGTGAGACAAACTGGGACAGTTCGCCTTCCTCAGAGCTAATATTCCTTCCTATCTTCAAGGCCAAGGAAGAAGGATGTCCTCTACTTCCCCTCTCTCCTCTTTCACCCCAGCTCCCCAGATTATCCAGGGTAAACAAAATCTTTCTACTGGTTGGTTTTCTACCAGTGGAGTCTCCAGCAATCACCAGGTGTTTGGCCATGGCTCCTTGGCTTCTGTGCTCGACATAAGAGGTTTATAGTTGCCTGCCGTCCAAACAGGTAGCCTCCATTGGCCACCTTATCTTCTGTTATCAAAGGTTGAAGAGGCCAACCTGGGTAACACAATTTGGCCAACTGAAAATATAAAATTTATATATGCGTGTGTGTATATATAGATATATATAAAAAAAATCTATCTACTACTCTAAGTAGTAGTTTTGATGACCAGTATCCCCTGAAGTTGGCCAGATTTTGCTCACTGTGCCTGCTGAGAGGGATGCCATTAGTCTAGCCTGGTGTTTTGGCATCTCATTCCATGAGAGAGTCTGGATGTTTCCAAACCAGAGTCTTTTGTTACTGGTGACAATGTAGAATAGATCCACTGTAACCAGTACAAGTTGCTTTAGGTTTACACCAGTGTAATTCAAAGCAGCATCTGGATCAAAACTCTCCTCTGGGCAGTTTTATCTGTTTACAAGATGTTCCACAGAGCTCCTAAAGGGCTTCATCCTTTCAGCTGTCCACCACTAGAAGCTCTCACCCAAGTGATCTAGAAAAGCCTCAATGACAAGCCATTTCCTCGCCTTCATGCTTAAACAGGCTCTTTAAAGCAGTTTTAGGAGAATTGTAAGGGGATGTCAGGTACCTGAGCTCCTCTGTGCTCAACACCTCCCTTCCAAACCATCCTCATTCTCCTCCCCTGCAAGCCCGCTCAGCTTGAAACTTGCAGGTCACTTTGGGAGGTGCCTCTGCCCGCCAAGCCAGAAAGTACTGTGCTGCTTACCGAAGCGGGAGGTTGTGTGCTGCTGTAATGCCTTGGTGTATCCTCATTTCGTAGTCAGTTTAAGACTATAAGTGAATTAAGTGTACAAATCCTGTAGTGTCCTTTTTATCTGTATCTTTTTATAAGAATATACTGTAATACTAAAAAACAAAAGCAAAAAAAATTAAAGTTATATTGCCCCCCGCTGCGTCTCAGTAAGTTTCTTTGGAGTTGCATTTTCTGTGCATTTTGCTGGGAAGTCTTAAAGGCGAGTTGGAGTCTGGATGCACTTTTATGCTAAGCTCCATGTCCTTCTCTTTGGTTAAGAGCCTGCAGCTCTTTAGGTGACACAGTCACTGCAGAGCAGGTTGTTCTGGGGAAAGAAGCAACATGGTGGAATGCAAGCACATCCTCCCCACGCCTTGCAACGGCAAAGAGCTAATCATGGAACCACCAGGTTACCACATCCAAGGGTCCTCTTAAAAAGAGCATGAGTAAAGCGCTCTTTCATTGCTCTTTCAGAACAACAAAGGAAACACAGGAGTTCACGTAAAGAAAAAAAAAATAATCGAGACATTCCTGCTATCTAAGAGTTGATGAGCCACGTCTGGATGTAACTAGCCCAAGAGAAGAAGGGAGTGCAGGGCTGCGGCGCTGGCCATAAGCTCACTTTTAAATGAGCAACGTCCTGACAGCAAGAGCGGGTCTCAGAGGAGGAGGGGGCAGGAGAGGACTGCTTCAAAGGAAGGAGTTAAATAAGGCCAGCTGAAAAGAAGCCAGGAAAGCCAACATCAGGATTGAAGCCTTCAGGGATGTGGGAGGGGAGACGGGAGAGAAGTTAGACACAGAACAGCAGGGCGAGCAGGAGGCACGCAGGGGCTAGGGTTAATTTGTGGCTGAATCGAGGGATGTGCCGAGGAATTCCTTGGAGCTCAGAGGCAGAACCTTGTTTTCATCTTAGATGCGATGTGTGCAGCTGTTTCATTTACACATGGATCTCCCTGTCTCCGTTAACGGAAATAGCCTGCTGGCAAAATTCATCCTTAAGCCACAACTTTTCGTGTTTATCTTCAGCCCATCAAAGGGCAATGTGTTAACTGTGAGCTCCTGAGAAGCTCATGCCTAGCTTCGAGTGGCAGCCTTGATGGCTGTGCAGCACGTGGGTTCCCAGGGACCCCAAACAAAGCCCCAGCTGTTGGTTCTGGCTCTCAGGTGGGGAAGGGCTGTGGAAACGAGCAAAAGTAATCAGGGGATTATTGCTTGCACAGGCTGAGGACCAACAGGCAGCAGATGGGAGTCTGAGTGGGAAGGTTCTTGGTTTATATTTGTTAAAAGGGCTCTCAGTTTCTCTGTTTTGATCTGTTTGGTTCAGGCTTTGCTAAAAGTCTGGCAGTGAGGTTCTTCCTTTACAGAAGCAAGGGCAGAGGCAAAGGGACATTTCTGAAATCCATGCATTGCCTGAGTGGCAAAGGCAGGATGAAAATGCAGGGACCTCCCTGCCTTCTCTTTTCTAGCAGCTGGATTTTAGAAGAGGAGGCCAAACCATTGTGTTTCCTCTTGTTAGAGGTGAAACCCAGCAGCATTTGACTTCTGTCTGCTTTGACCAACCAGAGAGGTGTCCTTCCTGAATTTTAACAAGAAGATTTCTCTTTCTTTGATATTTTCATCGGGGTTGGAGCACACAGCGAGGGGCTGGTGTTCTGCCCTGCAGGACAGGTCCAGCACAGAAGCCTCCTTTCTTCTTCCTGTTTGGCATCGTCCCCGTGGTCATGGACCTCCCTGTCCTTGTCATCGCTGCACAGAAGCAAGGTAAGTGCCTCGTGGCTTTTCCTGGGCAAAACTAGTGTTGGGGTTTTGCTGCCCTGAATGACTGGGAGTGAGGAGGAGGGTAAGGGGAGCTCTTTGCTCTTGCTGGGAAGGGCTGAGGATCTATTTATTCACTGGTTTTCCCTTTCTTTCACCTTTGGCTTCTTCTTAAACAAAGATGACTTTTAACATGGAGCTTTCTGGGAGAAATCTGGCCCTTTGGGAACAGATTTCTACTGCTAGGAAACAAAATAATTGAAGACCTTTTCCCCCCCCCCCCCCCGCCCCAAAGCCCAAAACTTTGGTTTTCAACATTGTTGTGCTAGATTTTGTTTATTTGTTTGATGTTTCTGTAGTTAATGGGCTTCTTGCTGTTTTCTCTGAGACATAGTTGCTGTTTATCTCTACTTTGGTCAGACTCATCAGGAGGTAAGGTCCTTTTTTTCCTTTTTTTTTTTTCTTTTTTCTTCTAACCCTCCTGTGCAGTCTCAGTACAGATGAGGGTGATGCCGCCTGTGGAGCCATATAACTCTGCTAAAATGTTGCTTTTTATCCATTTTTTGAGATGTGCTTGTCTGTACGAGCACCAGCCTGGTAGACTGAATTTTCATATAAGATAGCGATGTAAAGATGCATTAAGAAAGCAAAATACCTTGCTCATCTGTGCCTTGATGAGGGAATGAAGCAGAGGAGGAATAAACCAGGGTAGGACGTCATTTTGGCGTACCTGGTTTTAATCTTTTTGTCTGTTTCATGGCCAAGTATGTTTTTGCTGTTGTTTTTAAAAAAGCAAACTTAAGTGTTTTTGAAAGGAAATGCAACTAGGATTCTTCCAAAGGGTTAACCTTTGCTTTTTAAGGACAAGTATTTGTCCTCTCCCAAAGCTGAGCTCCCCTCTTCCTTCCTATGCTTAATTAATGAGGAGGAGTTGTCTGGCTGAAAAAAAAAAACCTTTCCAGCCGTGATCAAAGCATGAAAAATGACACGAATGTATTGAGGAGTTCCAGCTCATTCACTGCCTGTGGGCTGGATGCTGGCTGGGGGCGAGACGGGGACCTCGGGGCTGGTGGTGGGAGCCGCAGGCGCCTCCCAGTCCACGGGCTAAGGAAACCAGTTGTGGGATGGGAAGGTTCCTGGGGTTTCCCCACTGCATGTAGTTACTGGGGGCGAGGAAAGGGGTGCCAGACATCCCCTAGCAGCTGGCCTGCCGTGGGGAAGGGGACACCACAATGTCCAGTCTCATCCCCAGCCTCTGCAGCCCTTCCTTCAGGTGAGGTGTTGCCAGCTCTGTTGACCAGGACTGGCGTATGTCTCTGCAGGGCTGGAGCTTAGAAGGTGTTTGGCTAAATATGAATCATTTGATGGTATATGCCCTCGTTTGTAGACTCCTTTTTTACTTTCTTTTTAAATGGTGGAATTTAAAATGAGCAATTGATTGTGCTGCTGCCTCTCTGCCTTCAAGCCAACATTTATTCCCACTTGGTTGCGGAGAATCTTTGTGCGAGTTGGAGGGTTTGCAGTGAGCTGGAGGCTTGCCTTGAGAGAGCTGCTGCATCTCAGGGACCTGGGAAATAGGGATATTCACTATTTGTCTGTAAGTAAAGAAACTGCCTTGCCAGTGGGTCTGCAGGGGCAAAGTTCGTGTTCTGTCATCCTCTAAAATGTCAGGAGTATTGTAAGAATTAGCTTGGACGCCCCATGAGAAACTACCTGAGTAATTGCCTGTGGTGAACTTGTAGCTCATGCTCTGATTATCATACTCTGCCGGCGCTTTGCAACTTGTCATTCCTGGAAAGCCACTGGTCTGTGAAGGTGGTCTGTGGACAGTGGCTGAGGAAGGAAAAAAAGATCAAAAGCTTTTGTGGGCTCCATCACCCACACGAGTAAGCAAACAAAATGAATGTCCATTTGCTTAAACTTCAAGCTGTTTTTCATTTGGTTATGGCACTGTGGCAATACTATAAAAGAACAAAGCTGGATTCCCCTCCCTCCCCGAGAAGGTTAGGTGGTCACTGGATTCAAGAGATAAGAAATGGTGCTCTAAAGCATCTCTTTGCTACTTACGTGTTCCCGTGACTGCAAGCAGGCTTGGTGCAGGCCGTGCCTTGCTGGCTGCTCTTGGTGTGGAATGGCCTTTGGGTGCGGTGGGAACTGTCATCTCAGACCCTGCGGAGTCACAAGGTGTTTTCAGGGGGAAAAGCAGGAATCAGCCTAGTGCTTGTCCACCCTTGGGCTCATAGGAAGGTGTTATAACTGGGCAAGAGTTTCCTTGGGTAACACAGTTTTTCTTTTCTTTTGGGCTCCCAAGCAGGAAAATAACTCTTTAGAGCCATGCCCTGTTCTGCTGTAAACTACCCCTTGCTTCTGCCCCGGTTCCCTTCAACGTCTGAGCCCTGTTCACCTCCCTCTTGTGCCCTCACAAGTCCTTTCTGTTGCTGTGGCCCTTTGCTTGCCCACCTTGGGAGGATCTGCTGCCCTTTCTTGGTGGCAGTAGCAGCTGCTGGAGCTCAAGCACCTCAGGCTCCAGGTGAAGCCTCTTGCAGAGAATTGTCCCTGGTACAAAGGCTCTTGCTCTGTGCTGAGCCCGGCTTTGCACACGGGTGCTGCCCTAATGGGGCAGGAGTTGGCAGGCGGATCAGACGGCACTTCCTACCTTCCCGTCGTACCCCTCGTGTGATCTGCTGGTGGTGTAGCTGCTGTTCATCCCGGGAGCGAGTGTTAAACGTGTAGTGTTGCCCTTTTAGAATGGCGGTAACATCTTCCCTTGCTCTGGTCCCTGAAATGAAAGCTTTTCCCTAAGTGGAGAGGAGGCCCTTTCCGCAGCTGGAGAGCCGAAGCTGCCTCTGGAGTCACAGGGACGGGCAGCCTTTCACCGCAGAAGCAGCTCCAGCACTGAGGCAATATGACATTGGGACCAGAGCTAACTGTGGCCTCGGGGATGCTGATCTCGTGCCAGCTCCTGGGGTGTCAGTGCTGGGATGCATCAGCAAGCATGTCTTGGACTTGTACCAGGGTCAAAGAAAGAGACTCCAAATTGCAGCTTGTCCCATAGCCGCGATCTTGTCCTTGTCAGGCAGCTGCCAGTTCTCTGTCTGTTCCTGATTAATCCTCTCCCGGGGGGATGCTGACCAGCACATCCCAAAGCGGGATGGGAGGAGGAAGGGGATAAATCAGATATTAAGGCAATCTTACTCTCTAATTTTTAACCCATGCCGGCACCCTAATCCAAACAGGAAGGCAGCAGGAGTTTGGACAGGGATCAGTAGACCTGATTTGGTGCTGCGCAGAGCAGAACCAGTATAATTATGGGCAAATGGACATAATCACAGAAATAGCTGAGCTCTGATGAAGGGCAGGCTCTTTTCTGAGAGCTTCTTGCAGGAATGGTGGCCAGCTCTCTTCCCTTCCTGCTCCTGCCTGCCCTTCCCCTCAGCTCAGCAGTGAGCTTTGCCACCCCTGACCATCTGCGCCCCTCGTGGCTGTTAGAACAGGATCTGGGCTGTCACCAACGCACGTGGAGGTTTTCCCGTAAGAGGCAGGGAGGGGGAGTCTTCATCTAGCATTTGGGAGAAACCGAGGGAGAAAAGCCACATCTAAAAGCAACCTTGTCGATCTGGTGGCAAACATCACCTTCTCCAGGTGCACTGGGCCTTGCAAATCTGTCTCCAGCCGCTCACTGCTGAGTGCACAGAACAACGGGAAGGCCAGGTTAGTGTCCCCATCTGCAAGCAATAATTTGAGTGACTTAACCAAGCATGACATGTTGGCCCAGCCCACATCCCTGTGGTTGGGTCCCTTTGGATCACAGTCCAGGCCTGTAGTGGTGGGACTGTCCTCTTCTTCCTGCCTTGGTTACAACAAGCTTCGTGGGATGATAGGGACTGTCTTTGCTCGTAGCTGGGGGAGCAGCAGCTCCTGCCTGTGGTCGGGATAGGGCATGGTCCTCAGGCCACGGGGGAGCTGGCATGTGTGCTGGGGGGCAGCAGCTGCGGAGGTACCTACGACCTCCTCAGTGTTTTCACTGTTTTCCCTGTTGCTCAGCCGTCCTCATCAGTCACCGTCCCCATTTCTTCCACTGATGATTTTCGGTCTGGTTCAGGCTTCTTTGCCGTCTTTCCTTGTCCCATATCTGCATGAGCCTTGTGGTGCAGAGCAGCGAGGTTTGGGGCTGAACCCCACCACGGTCCTTGTGGAGCCACCTCCACCATTCCAGGGAGATTTGCTTCCCAAGTGCCTCCAAGGCACTCCCAGCCCCGATGGGCACAGGGGGCTCTACCAGTGTCCAACCAGTCCTTTGGAGAGCTTCAGCCGCATGTGTGTGGAGACGTTTTGTCTGAGGGATGAGGCTAAATCTAGGCCATGGTAAAAGCCCTGAAGAGCAGCTCCGGCACCAGCTGCTCTGATGAGCCGATGCACTCGTTTCTGAGCTGATGTAGAGGCCCCTGTGCATGTGTGTGTCAGGCAGGGGAACAGGTGCCAAGAGCGTGTCTGGGGGGAAATTCTTGCTGGTGCCATGCGAGGTTGGAGGAACACTTGGGTTTTCCCCTTCCCTTCTATAAATGGTTTTTGTGAAAACAGGTTTCTTAACTTAGGTTACAAGAGTGAGGGCTAAATGAGCTTCACTGTGAGGAGGAAGCTACCAGTGACACGTGAACTGGAAGAAAATCTCGGCTAGGTTAGATAGGAGATGAGCCTCAGAAATGCAGCCTGTCCTCACAAACTATGTTAAAGGACTTCTCCCGACTGCAGTCGAACCTGTGTCAGGTGCCTGGTGGGATGTCCACTCTCCCGCAATGGGGCGAGGGCTTTCCCAGGGCTGCCAGTGCAATCACTGCTATCAAACCCTTGTCCCCTGTTGTAGCAAGCGGTGGCGCTCCTGCTTTTGGGTAAGGTGCTTGCTGGGAGCCTGGCTTCCCGGAGAGCTGCCTCCCTCATGGCTGAGGACACAGGAGGCATTTTTCCAGGCGCTCCTGCAGCTCGGTGAGGGTGGGGGAGTCCGGGACATGGGGATCCCTGTTCCCGCTGCTGGTGGGAACACAGGACTGCTCTCTCGCTTGCTCCCCACTCCAGCCAGCTGGGTTTAATTTTAGAAACACAGTGCTATCTTGGGGCATCTTTTTCCATGGAATGCAAGTCTTTAAGTAAATAAATAACAGCTTTGTGGAGGTGGAATGACGGCCCGTAACCACACTGCGAAACACGCACCGAGCGAGTCGGGCCCCGTTTCGTTTGCATGTGGAACTACTTTGTAGAGTTACAGTGGCTGCGCCGCCTCCCTCCCCTCCTTCAGCCCCCTCCGGAGCTGGCCATGTGCATTGATTAAAAAGAAATAAAAACACCTTGAAAATACCAGCCTTGGAGAAGTGGAAATGAAAACCCCTCCAGCTGCTGGGGTTCAGCTAGAGTTCTCTGGCGTAGGTTTGCAAAAGCTCTGGTTTACCGGCGATGGGCTCGCCGTTCCTGGCCTTGCCTCTGCTGCATCTGGGACATCCCAGGGGGATGAGCTCTGAGGCATCCTCAGCGAGCCGGGAGGGAAATAGCAGGCTATAAAGATGAACGCAAGAAACTTGTGTTTAAATACCCCTCCCAGTCTGCCTGGCCGAGAGCCTTCTGCAGGCAGTGGTGTTGCTGATGGCTGAATGTCCTGGGTGTGTCCCTCAAAGCGCGTTCGCTGGGTGGAAAATCCCGTTAAAGCCATTTTGCTAGACCAAGAGCCAATTTTCGCCGCTCAGGTCCAGCAGCTCTGAGATGCCTGCATGGCATCTGTGGCATAAGCTGCTGGTAACCCTGTCCCCCTGAGTCCGCAAGGTGACCTCTTCTAAAGCTCCCAGTCTGAGCTAGACCTTACCACGGTGGCCCTTCTCTGCTGTAGGGACTTCAGAGATGCACCTAAATCTGCAAGACGGAACAAACGGTGTCAAAATCACCCAGACTGCTGGCTACTCACTCTGCTCTGCTCCCACTGCACATTTCTGCTGCTGCTGGGACAAGACGGTGGCTGAGATGACAGGACACGGTGTTTATAAGGAAATCGGGTCAGGAGCACCCATCTTGGGTGCATTAGGAGTTGGCAGTAGCGCTTCTGGGTGCCTCCTCAAAGCCAAAGGGGTGGCTAGACTGTGCCTAATCGGGGAGGTATGAGGGAGCTTTGGCAACGGTCTTTGTAGGAAGTGGGCTTGAAATCAATGTCTGTGGCTTGGGAAAAAGCACCGCGTAGCGTCCTGGTGCCACGTGCAGACAGGATGCTTGAAGACATGCTTATCTTGTCCTTTTTCCTGTAGCCCTTGGCAGGAGTGTTTGCGGGTGAGACTCTGATAGTTTTGCATGTCTGTTCAGGGCTGGCTGTAGTATTTGGATTTACTGCAGGGCCTGGGGGTTGCCAGCTGCCCCTCGGCCCTGCTGGTGGCTTCCCTTCCCCACAGGCAACAAAGGCAGGAGGGTTTTCCACGTGGTGTGGTTCTGCCTGCTCCTCCTCTGCAAACCGCCTGGCTAAGCCATCTCCTCTCCTCCTCGGCCTCATCCTGCTGCTTCCGCCCATACCACAGGTCTGGAGGGAATTGTATTTTATTTTTTTGTAAACCCTAGTGAAGGCCCTCTCCTGTGGGGCCGGGCAAGCTCTGCCCGTGTTCTCTATAAGCCCGGGATCAGGGCGGCCCTGGCAGCAGCTTGTCTTTTCCACTGATCCCAATTAAGATTCAGTCTTGGCAGGATGGAGCCTCTGGAGCTGCCAGCTGCAATAGGAGAGATGAGGCTTCAGGGGCAGCAGAAATTATTCCCTTCCCTCAGCTCAGCTCATTTCTTGGATCTGGGCTGAGGATGGCCCCAGGAGCTGATCTGCAGAAGCCAAATGAGCCACATAGCTAAAGCATTTCCATTCAGCGTCAGGCCCAGGGTGGGGAAGCGCAGCTCTGCGAAGAGCAGAGACTGTGGGTGGCAGCTGGGGATGGGGTGGGATGGGGCGGGATGGGGAGGGTGCAGCCCCTCGTGCTGCCTTGAGACAGCAGCAATCCCAGCCTCGCTGGAACTCTGTGTGTGGGGAGACTCAAGTGCCAAAATGACCCCCTTAATGAAACGGGGGTTCGTTAAAGCCTTGGCAAGTGGGAGGAATGGCAGGTCAGAGCTGCGCAGCCGTAGACCCCAGATGCTATGGGCCAGGTCTCCGCCTGGTGCGACACGGCAAAGCTCTGCTGATGTTGATGGAGCTTTGCCACAACGTGCACCAGCTGGTAACTGGCCTTGGGCATGACTGGCTCATGGAGCGGCTGCGTATCTGATGGCTCGTGTCATTTTTCCAAGGATAACACTCACACAAGTTTGCAGTTGCCCGACCCTTCTGCTGTCTCCTCCTCTTCCTCCCCGCCCCCCCTCCTGTCGCTCCTGTCACGCTGCAGCAAAACTGCCCTTGATGTTGGAACTAGAAACTTTGCTTTTGCTGGCCTCGTGTCCTGTCAGCTGCGCACCCTGGAAGTATCATGGGTACAGAAGAGAGTGTTTCCGTTGCATTTATTTAAAGACTAAATCCCTGCAGGAACAGCTTAGCAGTACTGAGAGTTTCTGGGTTTGAGCAGGTTCTCCAGAATTTGAGGATAAGCTCCCTGTTCTCTGTTGATGAAGCAGTTGTCTCTCTAAGGCTGTTGCTAATTTGGGGTTCTAAAAGCAACCCTGAAGCAGTAATGAAGTGTGAAGCTCTGTTCTGTGAAGCAAGGGTTGTGTGGATGGCACCTGGGAGAGCCACGGGCGCTGGGCAGCTTGCCTGATGGCCGTGGCCGCGCCATTGCAGTCGGGCCATGAAGGTGAAGCTGGGCAGTGCCCAGTTTGTCGCGCAGCTCGGCTCAGAGCAAAGCTCAGCAGTGCCTCGGGGCACCCGTCCCTTCCGCTGAACTTGCCCTCAGCTGCACTTCCCCACTCGTATTTCGGGTACTCGTCACTCCCTAAAGGAGCAAACAGGATAAGTACAAAAATAGAGATGCTAAACTGAAAGCTTTCTAAACGCAGCACTGGCAGGGTGAAGGGACGGAGGGAAGTGGAGATGGCTAGATTTGTGTCTCAGCTCCTGCTATATAAGCTCGTTGTGACCAAAATGAGAACCTGCTCTTGTGACGGGGTGCACCGAGCTCCCCCAAAGCCCTTCAGGCCCCTCCTGTGAAAAAGGGTTCAGCCGCTCCACCCTGTGCCTTTGTGGGGAGCCTGACAGACACGTCAGGGGTTTGCAGGCCATCGCCATGGCTTTGCAGGGCTCCTCGGGTCCACGGGCTTCTGAGACCAAAGCTGAGGCTTTAACCCGAAGCCTCAAAAAAAAGGAAAGCTCAGTCAGGCCACTGCAACCAGCCACTTCTCCAACTGTTTTTAGGTTCCCTGAAATGCTAAGCTTCTCTTGGAGCACGGCTCCAAGTAAGTGGAGGGAAGTGAACTGTGTTTCCATTTAACTAATTAGCAGCCCTGTGTCCTGGCCAAAGCACACACGGTGTTACAGCCATTTTTAAGCTGTTACATGCCTGCATAACTGCTGCTGAGGCAGCCAGAAGGAGCTGCGAACTAGCGAAGGGCCAAGGGCGGGCTGGGACGAAGGGCCGGATTCTGTTCAGTCAAATCCCACGTAAAGCTGAATAACGTCAGCGACTTAAGGAGAATTACCGCAGGTCACCGGTGGCTTAGAATAGCTAAAATTTTGTTCCCTTTTTTAGTGCTCAGCTGTTGTTGCTTTTTGAGTGATTCCCATTCAGAAAGAAGAGGTCCCTTCTGAAGGTATTTCTGCCCTCTGTGCCCCACGCTTCTTCCCTCAGCACTTGCTGAAAGCGTCGCTCTCTTGGACGTAGATTTAATCTCTTTAAGAATATATATTTAGTGACTAGCTTCTGCTGGCTTCTGCTTTCTATGGCACATCCAGTTTTTTCCAAGGCAGTCTGAGGGCGGGGTAGCCAGCCTCAGGATGTGGCCGTGAAGGAGACAGGCCAGGCTGCCACCGAAGACGCAGGCTGGATTAGCAGTGAACAGACGATGACGCACAAATGGGACATCAGCTGGGACAAGTGAGAGTTTCCAGCAGGCAAAAGCTGTGCTGCCCATGCATCCCAGGGCTGCCCTGGTCTGCAATACTTGCTTTGCTTGCGGGACGCGGTGCCAGAGGTGTGACTTGTGCTCTTAAAGCACCCTTCAGGAGAAGGAGGTGGTGAGCTAGGTGCTTCACACTGTTTCTTTTGGTTAAACCTTCAAAAACCTGGTTGCAAGTGAGGAAACAGCTCTTAGGAAAAGGACGTAAAGCTCTGTGCTATGATCCCAGGATCAGCAGCAGTGGGAGGCTGTACCTGGAGAGCGAGAGCCCCCCGGGCAGTACAGCCCCTGGCTCTGCCCTCTCGCAGGGCACCTGCCCTGGGGGCCTCTTGGCTTCTTGTGGGGCTGCAGCGTGGGGCTGGTTGCAGTGACCAGCTCGATCGACTGAGCTTCCTCAGGTAGGAACGGGCCTTTTCGATAGTAGAAGAGGCGAGAGCTTTCCTGGAAGCTTAGATGGATCAGAAGGGGAATTTCCCTTAGACCTATTAATGACTCAGGAGTCACCTCTGTACAGGTGCTTCCCCAGACCCGTTCCAGTGCGTGGTCACCCAGGAACCTGGCTCACCCAGACTAGGAGAGCTCTGGAGGCACCAGTTCCTTATATTACTCCGCAACACAAAGCGGTGCTGTTATGCACATCCACTGACTCAGAACAGGCACGGGGGAGAAGCTGGGCTAATGATGAGAGATGATGATAAATGATGATGCTAAGCTTATGGGATTACTCAGAACAGCCAGATAGAGACGAGTTTCACTCGACAAAAAAAAAAATAATGGATTCCTTACAGTAATAAGTTATTGTGACTGATCCCTTGCTAATTGCTGACTCATCATTGCAACTTATAAAGGCTGTCTTCTTGCTCGTCCTGAGCATTCACAGAAAAGCTCATGGATTAAAAGAGAGATGTTCCTTTGAACGAATTAAGAAGGGTATACAAAGTAATGCGAAGTGTACTCCATTAGAACTAGTGTTTATTAAAAATGCAGTGGACAAAAAAAAGCAAGCCTCCAAAAAGTAGTCAGTTCATCAACATATATTACATCCTTGCCCACGCAGCACCACCCAAACACACAGTGCTATCAGCTCATTTCTCTCATAAAAAGTTCCGTTGACTCATGCTTGGTTCATTATGTATAAATGTGCATAGTTTCAAGACATGATAATGTAATATGAGCATAAAATGGCACCAAATGCCGTTTGCCCAAAGCTTCCAGCCACTCTCAACTCAAGAAAGTAGTGAAATGTGCGTACGTAGTAAGATGTGTGTGACGGTCACGCGTGTGTGCTCTGCAGTCCCTTGTATGGTCTTGAGTCCTTTGTGTGAGCTTTACAGCATGACCGCAAACTTCTCAGAAGCCAAAGAATCATATGCCCCAAAGCATCATTTTATTACTGCCATGTATATCTAGTTTCCTTTTACTTTTGAAAACTCACTAGGGGCTGGGTGAAGGCAGGGAGGGCAGGGTGTGTTGTGCGTGGCGGTGGGGGGGAATTAAGTGCTTGTGTAAATCGGTTAACAGGTTACACACGTGCTTCCTTTTCCTGGCGATCTGTTTCCATGCTGAGCTAGGGAAACGGTTGCACTCCTGGCACAGCAGCTCCACAGCTGAACGTAGTCTCTCATATTTGCAGGCTCAGCTGGGATTGGTGCTCGGTACGGCAGCAGTACGTACACTCCTGGAAAGGAGCAGGAGTTGCCCCTACTATTAACTTACAGGCAGATCAGGGATTTCAGGGGAATCAGGACTATAACACTGAATGCAGGTGTACAAATGTTTATGGAATTTGGGCACCGAGCTTTCCAGACTCCTTCCCCTTTCAGCTGGAGCTGCTATGTGCGTCATTGCATGTGCCCTATCTCACAGTGATAATGAATAAAGAATCAAGTTAATTCACCTGCTATGGAAAGAGCGCCTTCTGTGGTAGCTAGCGTATGAGATTTTTAGTAAAACCAATTGCCGCCTCCTCTTAGACCTGTGCTTACTTTAAGTGAGCAGGATGTGTGTGACAGTGTGGTGTGTGCTTTACTGGTGCTCACAGTAATTTAACCTTATTTCATGAGAAGCAGCTACTTGCAAAGTTTAAGACACTTTTTCGGTAGCCTCTTTAATGTTATTAGAGCTGTCTTCAACTCTCTGTGCGTATGGAGAGGGAGCACCTTGAATCATATGCAACTTCACATTAGCCATAAGCACTAGAAAACAAGTAAACCAAAGTTCAAAACACCCTGTTTAGAGCATTTAAATTAATATTTGAAAAGGACCCATCAGTATTAACAATGTCGAGTAATTCCTTATCTAGAATAGTCAATTATCAAAGCTATTTAATGCTACATGACAGTGGCCACTGGTACATTTATGGGAACACTTAAGTGCTCTGAGCCCAAAAAACTTCATGAAAGCAAATTAGAGGAACATGCAGGAAACACTCTGGCCAAGGCAACAGCAACTACTTTACTCTTCCAAGTGGCTACTGGCCTTAAGGTTTGTTTTATCTGTCAGGGCTATGCAGGTTGCTGGTTACTAGGAGCTGCACTGTAGGATTAAAAAACTGGGAATCTTCTGGGCCTTGGTGTGATAGCTATTTCTAAGGTCAGGGACAGCCCACGCCTACCTCTGTGCATGGCATAATTTCGCCCTTAAGCATGCAGACACAGGGCCTCGATGCATTTGAGTGCTAAGGTCAAAACACTGGAACATGCTGCTAACATTGTAAAAGGTATCTTTCAGATCAGCAAAATAATTCTTCCAAACCCAGAAATCCTCTGTTTCTACATCATGTTTTGCAGAGTGGCTCAAGGCAGAGCTGGGAAGCTGCCACCTTTTTTTTTTTTTTTTTTCCCTTTTGAAACTGATAATGTGAGTATTTCTCGCTTAAAGGCAAGGGCAGCAGGAGCAATGCGGAGGGATGGGAGCTGCTCCTCTGACCCTGGCTGTTCCACAGTTATAATCTCTGCTAAGGGAAGGTTCCCAAGCTACGTTCTTGTCACTGTCACCTTCTGAATTCAGCTAAAGGGGTCAGGGGGGCAGATGGACAGACACAATTCTGAAATCTTAATCCTTGACTTAATTTTGTCAAATAACAGCACTTTCAGCATTTGCTTCATTTCCAGAGCTCACAGTTGCATGGTGTGATGACAGCAGCTGTAAATATTTCACAGCAAGAGATAAAAAACCCAAACCAAAACAACAAACCAACCTCTGTGGTAGAACTAAGAACCTTTGCTCAAGCTCATGGTGAGGACACAGAGATGAAGTAGTGAAGCAGAGTAGTGAAGCCTGTCCTCTAAAAACCACAAATGGTTATCAAGAGGGATGAGTGGCTCCACTGATCACCCTGCAGTAAGCTGACAGGGTAAGGCAAAACTGGAGTTGTAGGGTTGTTGTATGGTACACCCAGCTGAACAAAAGTAGAGGCTGAACACGAGCAGTGGTCACCTGGGGGGCTGGTGGTGTCTGGATATGATCTAGACCCTTGAGAAGTCTCCCCTCTGCCCACCTGTCTTACTAAGCAACTTCACCTCTTCGATCACGATGTCATGAGTAACTGCTTTGCACATGTCATACACAGTCAGGGCAGCCAGGCTGGCAGCTGTCAGAGCTTCCATCTCCACACCTGTCCTCCCCCAGGTCTGACAGGAGCTGCGAATCACCACTGCGTACCTGGCCTCATCCAGGCTCAGAGACACCTCAACATGGTTAAGGGGGATGTTGTGACACAACGGGATCAACTGGCTGGTGAGCTTGGCTCCCTGAATTCCTGCAATCTGGGCTACTGCCAGCACATCCCCTTTCTTCACCTGGTTCTGCCTCACCATCCCAAATGCCTTCTCACCCACGCGGACCACAGCACCAGCAACAGCCCTTCTTCTTGAATCTGGCTTCCCTCCAACATCAACCATTGTGGCCCGTCCTTCCTCATCAGTGTGAGTCAAGTTGTCAGAGGCACGAGGTACCTTGGCAGAAGATCCTGAATCCCTGGTAGAGAATTCTGATCCTGGACTCGTCTCTTTGGACTGGCAGTCCACAGAAACTTGCCCAACAGGAGAAGCCTCAAGGCACTTTGTGTCAAATGTGGAGCTTGGGTCCTTCTGGAAGACACAGCAGCCTCTGAGCTGGGTCCGTAGAATTCCTGTTGTTATGTGCCACTGTTGCTCTGGGTGAGATCCTGGCAGGAAAAGTTGTCCTATAACCTTATTTTTCATTAATGCTTTTCCCATTTGTTTGGGTAAACTTGCTCTCAAAGTCAGCCGATGGCTAAATGTGTGGCCCCACTGTTTTGAATTTGGAGGATTCTGTAGGGCATCTTGGCATAGCGGGAATGACATCAACGCAGGCTCTGGGGGGAAAAAGAAAGTAACATGAGAATACACCTTACTAACGGGAAAGCTAAGCTAAGTCTGCAGTAGCTGAGAACCCTGTCAGAGCACTGCTTGGGACTCTCTGTATTGCAGAAACCTCAATAAGCCTGCAAATGTCCACTTTTCTCCTCAAGCTCTTCATCTTCTCTCTCATCAGTTCCCTGCATTTGCTGGTTTGTTCTTACAAACCCCAAGACACAAAACACTTATTTCAAGGTCCCTGACAAGAAGGAACAACTTGCTTTCAAAAACTATCAACACTTATTGAGAAGCATCAGCCAAGAAAGCTTAGGGGAACATCACTTCTGAAGAAAAGCAAGTCGTAGCGCCTTAGCATCCATTTGAGATTGTCCCAGCACCAGTCCTTTTTCAAAAGCCTGGCAGGGTTAACAGGAAATTCTTGCACTGAGATTCTCAACTCTGCCTTTCCAAACGCATCCCTCCCAGCACAGGTGGCTGCACGCCCTGCTTTCATCTCCTTCTACAGGGAAGGGTCATGCCAGCACTTGAGGAGAGCAGGGACCAGAAGTACCATGTCTGCAACTGCACTGTCTGCAAGCTCAGAGGGCGGCTCTGTGATGGGAACCTCTCTTATTACTGCCAGCTCTTACCACGCTAATGACAGCTGAAGTTTAAGCACTGGAAAAACCACGCTCCCCTCATTGACAGATAGATATTAAATCTACTCAGAAGTACGTTCCAAGTCGAGCTGGCAGAGCTCCCAGCTGGCAGAGCAGTAGTAAGCCCTCCTGCCCCTTTTCACCATTTAATCCCTTGGTTTTGGCATTTGCACAGGGCTGCACGCCAAGTGTCAAGACAGAAGGAGTCTTTTTTCACATAAGAGAAGCGATGTGTTTTGTAAGTAAAGAGAAAGCAGTATAGAGGTAAGTGGCTAAGCCCCAGTTTAATGGCCTCATTGATAAACATGTTGGAGCTCCTGCTCTCCTTGCTGTGAGAAACTTGGAATTAGATTTTGCTCAATAATCTCCTTTGGTAGCTCTGGAATTCAGGGCCTCCCTTACTCATGAGTTTTCAGGCTGCTCACAGGTGAAACACAGCAGTGATTCACTGGCCCTCCTGCACCTTGCTGAGCTACCTCTGCTGCCCCAGCTACAGGTATCAGCTCGGACTGTCCACGTGACAGTAACAGACATGATGGGGGCAACCCATTAGTTGTGCTCCCCCTGCCCTGTGTGGGTTGTTTTGTTTTGTTTTTTTTTTTTTTTTTTTAAAAACACAAAAACCCAAACCAATCTCTTCCTTGTTAGTCCCAGCCTGCGCTGGAACAAGACTCATGGGCTTAGCACCTTTTTCATCCAGAGTACCCTCCAAACATTGATCTGAAAGTGCCCATTACTGAAGCTTAAATCAACCACAGATTTCATGATTTTTTTTTTTTAATTACTGCAATAATCTAAATTCAGGCAAAGACGCTTTTTGATCTAGAGCTGATGGCCTATCCACTAAAATTAAGACTCCTGTAAGTTTAGTGGTAATGTGTTTACCCTTAGAGGACTAGAATTAAATGGACATAGATGTTTTGACTGCAACATTGCTCTGCTTTAGAAGAGCCCAGGAAATTGTGCTTATTCCTCCTTTCTTTCCCTCTCTCTTTCTACAGTGGGGCCTAACCTGAATATCCCTTTTAAAATCCAGACATTCAAAGTACTCTGTTCTTCTGTATTCCTTGATTAGCTTTAAAGCAGAAGCTAAACCCTTAGCAAGGTGTCTTTCTCCAGAAGCTGGACTGCAAAGGCAGACGAGGGCTTACTTCCACGGGGTAAACACACACGGGCAGGAGCAAGGACGAGAAGTACTATTTGCTCAAGTACAGTGCTAAGTAAAAGACAGCAGCAGACAGCAATGCATGCAAAGCATCTTCGCTTTTCCTAACCAGCTATGTATTCTTCAAGTTGTACCTAGCCATCTCTGTCTTCACCCAAATTGCTCATATACCTACAAAACAAATAGATACTGTACAATATATAACACTACTAAAACCATCTGACAAACTGCATCTCCTTATATTCTATTACTGCACCTGAAGTTTAATTGTGTTAGCTTCCAACTAGCACAATCTCGGGGGCGTAAGGGGGAGGGGTGGAAAGAAGGCAGGAGATACTTAAATTAAGGAGGAAACTCCCATAACTGAAGTGAACCCATGAGGAGAACAACCTGCCAAAAGGAATATTTTGATTAAGGGAAATAGGATACAAACCACATAGCAAAAGATCAGACAACAGCAGTGCAGGGAAGAAGCCAGGTTTGGCTTACTGGGACCAGCAAAGCCAATTAGTGATTTCCACAGCATTCATTAAGTTTCAATTAAATTAATTCCATACGCTCCCCCACCCCCCCATGACTGCTTGCACGCCAGCATTATTTGAAGTTTTTATGTAATTCAAAACACAATTAGGAAGTGTCCTAATGATTCCCGCCATGTGTCACAGTGGGATACTCTCTACTCATCGCCGGTCTCCCCACTGATGCAGTGACTGCCAGCAGTTGGTCTCGAAGGGACACGGAACAGCTAGGGGAAGACCTGGAGAGGCTGCCTCTTTTTCACTGTACATCAGACAATGTTAAAGCACTTTTCAAAAGGAAATTGGATGGATGTGGTCTGTAAACATCCAAACATTGCTATGAACGCTAACTTTGGAGCGTGGGGATTCTTTCAAAGGCATCTTGAAAAATTATGTAGGTCCCAATGAGCTGGCAAGAGTTTAACATAGTATTTTTCCTCTTTTTTTAAAACCCAGAAAACTTTCCCTCGTGCAGCAAGTCAATACGCACTATAAACAAAGGGTCCTTTTTCTTCCTGGAACACAATACAGCAGTGGCCAAATACAAAAGAGCAGAAGCAAACAGAGAGACAATCTTGCACTACTGAATCCACTCGCTCTAAAACTCAACGTGGAAAATGATGGTCCTTTAAAGGGCGGCATCAAGTAAAAAAAAAATACTCCCAGTGAAAACCTATGTTTAAAAGACCCCTGTAGATCCTATTTCCTAATAAAGGCAACAGAAATACAAGCACTAGGGTCTTGGTTTAAAAGAAAAAAAAAAAAAAAAAAGAGAGAGCAGTTATTATATCACCTGTAGCAAAGACCGCGAATTAATGCATGTTACCCTACCCAAGGGTAACTGTTTTAAAAGCTGTGTTTTAAGCTGTGCAGCAGCTAACCTGCTCTAGACCATCAATGGGAAGATGCGAGTTTGGGTTTGAAACATAACGTTCATCTCCTACCCTTGCTGCATTTTTTTTCCTTGTTGATAAGTAACAACAGAAAAACAATCTCACAATGCTAGATTTTGCAAGCATTTCTTCAATCTAAGGAAGAAAAAAGGTATTTGGGAAGATAGATAGCTATCTTACAAAACAGGGAAATGTAGGCATGGAGGAGGTAAAACCACGGTTAAGGAGATGTGAAAAACCAGTAAGAGAACCCCAGTAGTGCTGTATCACCCATGAAGAGAGCGTCAAGCAGAAGGGAGAGTTAGAAACAACTTCAGTAGACACAACAAGGAGAAGAAAGGCTCTCGGTTATAGGACCGGTCAGATCCCAGATACTAGAGTTTTCATGGTTATGTTCTGAGACTTTGCAGCAATAAGAGGACATGTCAAAAGAATGAAGGCCCAGCTTTCAGATTCTGAAGTACAGAAGTAGCGAGGTGGGAAAACTTGGATTTCTATCAGGTTACTGCCTCTATATATTATAGGCAAAGATGAACGTCTTAATCCAGGGATAAAAGTCCATCCCATATCCTTTATGTTTATATGGCAACTTAGTCAATTTCATAAAACTCCCCCCAAACTGCCTTTCAAGTTAATGTACTGTTCTCGTTAAGTACAAAGGAAGCGAAGAGGAAATAAGGTAGGAAAGCTAGTGATCCCTTTGGAAAATGTATTAAACTTTCAAAATTAGAGAAAACAAAACCCGTGTTGTCAATCAGAAGACTGGACAAGGCTTGGTAGGGACATTAAACCTTTCCCCTCTTCCACTTCTGCATGTTAACCATAACTGCAAGAAACCTATTTCTTTGTCAAAACCTAAGCCCAAACCAAAGATAAATTAGACTTAAAAGCCCAATCCACTCTGCTCCCCCAAAAGTCAAAAACCAAACAAAACCATTGTATGTTTATTACGTACTGATTTGTCACCCACCAATCAGGATCATTGGCCGGTTTTTCATCTGGGAAATGTTAAACATCCCTAGAAATAAAATAAGGAACACATAAAAATCCTAGCTTTTTAGGTTGTAAGTCATGCATCTGGTTTATATATTTAGTTTTCTGCTCTCCACGGTGCAACCTGCATGCTAGGAAAACCAAAGCTAAATAAAGACTGAGGGAGCTGGAGGAGGGGGAATCTACCATGGTATTATTTAAAACCATAGCTGCCACAGTCTCCGAGCATCCAGCTGCTACAGGTCTATCACGCTGTACACCCCCTTCCCAGAAAGCTTTTCATAATCTGAATTACAGTCTGCCTACTACAGAACTCAAATAACTTGGGACTGCATTTAACTGTACTAGTTCTATGGATAAGCTGTTAACAGTGCTCCAGTTCAAGGAAGTCCAATCCCAGAAGGCCCCAAGGACATCACTTGGATTAATACAAATGGGAAGAAGGCAAACAATGTCAGGTAAATGCTGCTGATGGCAAAATGCCTTTACTAGAGGGGTGAACACTCTTCTTCCCCCTGCCCACCCCTTACTTTCCCAAATCAGAAATTCAGAAATGAATGCTCTAAAAGAAAAGGAACAAATCTCTCCATCCTGTCCCTTATGTTTACAAGGCACTATTTTATGGGGGTCAGACCAATGTACTTTGCAAGTTAGTCTATGCTCAGATTTAAAAGCCTCTTTTTTATACATCATGGAAAAGGGCAAAACCAAGTGTTGGTAATCTGGCAGAATCTGCAAGAGAACAAAAAGGGCCAAAGCGTATTTTTAGTGTAAAGGGGACTATTCCATGATCATAAAGTCAGTTCACGTACAAGAAGTCAGCATTCCCAGCTGCAGCCAGATTACGAAAATATGGTTAGGGTCAGATGTGACTGAAATATAGTTTATATCACTATATATTCAGAAAAGACTAACACAGTCTGATGATGTGACTGCATCGTCATGGCCCTTGTGTCGCGACATAACACAGACCACTAGTGAGTGGCTACAAATTTCTGCATACCCAAAAATACATTTAACACTTCTAGAAAAATGTTAATGCAGTAGTTAAGACTAACGGCTCAATTTAGCTTTAGTAGCTTTAGTACTGATTTTACAACAAATTAGTTTTAAGAAAAAAGGGATCCAGTACAACTCCATCAGTTTTTGCTTAGCTTTATGCTTTGCTGTTGTTATCATGAGCAGCGGTATTTGCATCTCTTTGAAGACAAAAGTTGTCTGAAAGACTTTTAGATGGACTGGATTCTAGCTCATGTGGAAGGTTTGAAGACTCCAAACTGACATCCACATTTTGGAGTAACTGCAGGACTAGTAGGTTACCATCTTTCTACCGGATAATACTCTTATCAGATAGGAAAATTCTTTCCTGAGTTAACGTAGCTTCATTCAAGAAGCTCCTCCTTCTTTCTCCTGGCAAGTCAATGCACCCCACAGCAGCACCAGGCCATTGTTTTCCCTAGCCACTGCTGTTGTTTCTCAAGCACAACAAACATACCAGCATGCTGTTTCTTTTTTCTGCCCACTGCTGCTCCAATGATTTGAACCAACTCTTCCTCTGAGGCACCTGACCTTAGGTGATCTCTCAAGGACACTTCTGAATTCCCAAAAAGGCACACCTGCAGCCAACCCAAGGAAACAAAAGAGGAGAAATGAGAAAATAACAATAAATGGCTTTTACAAGTATTTTGTACTAACCTCAGAGTAAAGACTTTTGAAGAGGCCTGTCCTATTGAAGAAAGGGAATGTTTATGGAGATTGTTTTCTTTCTCTCTGTTCATGTACACAGACAGACAGCCTGGGACATTTATGTAACCCAAGCTCATTGGGCCTTCAGGCTGCCTCGGTCATCTGACATGAGACAGCAGCACAGCTGTTGTCAATATCAGGTGACAATGCATAAGTGCCAATTTTTAATTGAAAACTTTAATTTTTCCTCCAGAAACTGCCAGTTTCAACGTGGCAGGAAATGGTTATCCCTCCCCTTTCGACAGCCGTTGAGCAAATGTACAACCCCTCTCTTGAAGCAGAAGAGTTGCTTGAAGATGTCTGGTGAAACAAGACAGGATCCTTGTGGAACACCGAAGCCAAGCTCTCACAGCTGCTTGGATCCTTTTTAATGGGAAATCATCTGCTTGTCACATGTTAAGATGATTTTCAATCAAAGATTAAAATAAATGTTTATATTTACTGGCCTTGCAACCATGTTTTACAATTGAAGTTAACTATGTTAGCAAAACAGAGAAACGAAAAAAAGGTGATGTAACATCTCCCTAACAGCCCAAGAAGCTTGAACAAGAATACATACAGGACAGATAAACTGGAGTTAGCTGGTAATAATTACCCACCTTTCCATCCTACTTTATATCCCAGCTACTTTTAAGGAAAGAAAGGCTGCATGAAAGCAAAGAGAATCATGTTTCACTACCAACCTTTAGGTTCCCATCTGCTGTTATCCTCAGCCGATTGCAGGATCCACAGAAGTGCTCTGACATGGAGGTGATAAAGCTGATTTGTCCCTGGAAATGTGGCACCTTATAGCTCTAAAGAAATGCAGACGAGAAAAAAGGAGAGTCAAATATAGACTCCTCACTTTTAAAGTTCCACTTGCCCAAAGACCAGAAGGCATTTTAACGCATATTTTTTTCGGTTCTAAGGTCACACAAGAAGGGGGGGGGGGGAATCAATATCAAAATCATAATAGTACTAATAATAATAATAATAAAAAAAAAAAATCAAAATCAGCTTTGTCAGTGTTCCCATCTATTCTGCCCTGTTCCTGGATATTCATAAAGTTGTTATATGTTTGCTCTTGTAGTCAGCAACTGACAGGTGATGCCAGTAGGCACATTCTTAATTAATTAGCCATGAGCTATAGATTTATGTAGGCTAGAAATCCCTCATGTGACACTCTAAAGCAATACTGTTATTTCATTGAACAACTATTTCATCAGGCTCGTTAACATGCAGTCATAGACAAACAGACATAGACTGACAAGAGTTTCAAAAGCTGTACATACAGGATACAAGCCTGCCATTCTTTATATCTGACCAAGGCATCTAGTAAAGACATTGTATTTCTAGAGGTAAAGATTATGACCAGTGTTTAATACGAGTCAAATCACACGCAGGCAGCTTGACCAAAATCCCAGAACTACTCCACCAAGATATTTTTTACTTTGCTCGTCAAATATAAATATTAAACTTGGGAGAATTTGGGGATTCAGGGCAGGGAAAGAATGTGGGGTACATTTCTCGTATTCTTTGTCTATCCCCACCTTGGCTGTGCTGGAAGCTTCACAAGGCAATTTCTCCAATTCAGGCCATCGCTGTTTAATTGTATCAAGCATTTCTTTGTAGCTTACCATCTTCTTGAAATTCCATTTATTGCCTGGAATTAACAAAGCCAGCATAACTTCAGACTGTCGATTTTATTTTTTTAATTAGCAAAGAACCACCTCTACGTTCTCCAAAAATCTGTTTTCCCTGTAGGTGTCCCAGCCCCAACTAATCCTGCTACTAATCCTTCTCCAGCTTATTAAGGGAAGACAGATAAGCTGCAAAAAACACAACACAGAACTTAAGTCAATTCCTAATTCCCTGAAAGAGCTCACCAAAACTTCCAGAGACAAGCCCATGGGGTGAATAACCACCAGATTCACCTGTGTCCAAGGCACACCCCATGCCAGGAAGAATCTGAAAGCAGGACTGCTTACCGTCAAAGGGCATGTATTCTATGAACCGCACATCAAGGGGCAGATCCTTTGTGAAATCCACAAAGCCCAGCAGTTCATCCTCATTGAAGCCTCGCATCACCACACAGTTTACCTGCCGGAAAAGCAGACACCTGAAATTAGCGAGCAGAGTATGAATTTCTTCCTTCTTACACAAGGTTTCATAGTCCTTGCAGAAGGCAAGGTAGATAGAAAGAAGTTTGGGTTTGTTTTTTTTTAAAGACAATATGAGGGAAGTTAGCAGGATTGAAATGGTATAGATGATAATTTCTGCCAAACTTGCCTGTAAGTTTTTGCATTCAATCTAACTAAAGTTGTTAAAGTTGCCTTGCTAAATGAAAAACTACGGCTTCTGTAAAAGGACTGCCAGGGTACCTTCTGGAGCACTCTTTTTGACAGATCATAAGCAAATGCCCCAGATCAGGAAGGGTTCACAGCGCACTCCATAACCATAGGCTGCAGGATGACTAGCTCTGCCTTCCTCCAAAAAGAGGTTAAAACTGAGTTTTCTGCACTTCCGTCATAAAAAATATCATCATTGGAGCCTCGGGTCCTCTCTGCTTTAACTCAAGAACAACAGATGGCTGGGCAGTTGCTACAACACTCCCTGTTAGCAAGGCAGACTTGTGCGTCCAAGCATCGTGCATGATGATCCTTAAGATCTGTCAGGGAAGCCTAAAACCATTTAATTTCAAGTGTTTTTCATAGCTGTGTAGCCTAAACAGCTTAAACATAATAGAACTCGCAAAACATTGGTGAAACTGAAAGGAAACACAGCTGCAAAACTACAAACAGCTGAGTTAGGGTGAAGTTTCCTGTTGCAGCTAAGTTGGTCCACCTGCACCCCCAAAGGGGGACTCCCCTTCCCTCTCTCTCACACCAGCACTCATCAGAGTCTGCTGTAAGCAGATGAAGGAGATATAAACCAGGAGAAAATTAACATCTTTCTGTAGGGTAGTTGTCTGCCTGTTAACCCCCTTGTCCAAGTTCACAGCTGGGTCAGACAAGCACCAAATCGATAGAGGGAGTAAGAAGAGGCAAACACGGAGCACGACCACCCTGTAGCCTGCAGGGCTTTGTGGCAATATGAACCTGTGCCCTCAGCTGCACAAGGAGATTATATGAATTTCCCCCTTTACCTCTTCATGTGATCTTCACTCTACTAAAATTTTTCTTCAGTTTTGGATATCAGGAAGAAATTCTTTACTGTAAGGGTGGTGAGGCATTGGAACAGGTTGCCCAGGGAAGTTGTCAGTGCCGAATCCCTGGAAGTGTTCACCTAGTGGGGGTGTCCCTGGCCATGGCAGGGGGTTGGAACTAGATGATTTTTAAGGTCCCTTCCAACTCTAACCATTCTGTGTGTGAATAGTAAATTCCTCATCAGGTGGTCTGTATCTTTTATCACAATATATGGTAAAACACAACAGTTTAACTGGCTTTACCTTAACAGGACGGTAGCCAAGTTCAGTGGCTTTGTGGATCCCTTCCATTACCTTGTGAAAGCCTAAGATATAAAAAGAATAAAATATTATTTTTGTTGTTTAAAAACAGAATGCAAAAGGAGGTTATTAAGTACCAGACAAAAAGATGACAGAATCTACAGATTCAGTAGACAAGGCTGCAAGTAAGAAGAGCTGCAAGTAAAGACTTCAATTCTACACTATCCCCCTGCAAAGGCTGCCAGTGTCAAGTCAGTGAGATAAAGTTTTTTAACTGGTATTTGGGTAGTCAAAACTGCTGGTATGCCTTTCTGCATCTTTGGACATCCATGTATCATTAGCATATGATTCTCCACTTCCCTATACCTCAGCTTTGCCTTGTGTTACATTCTTCTTAAAGGAAGCGGAAAGCATTTGTGAACTGCCTTCATATGCAATAAAGAAAGAATAATAAATTAATGTTTATTTGATAATAATGGCACATGTGTCTTCGCTAAAGTGGCAGAATCTCACTGTTCTGAGTCAGACAGCAATATTGCTAAGTGAATTTTAAAAGGATCTTTCTGAAGTGTGTGTGGAAGGGAGTGGGGTGAGTAACAAACAAAAGCTCCTTGATTCCCCGTTCATCCCTGGCTACAGATATAAAATTGGCTTCCCAAAGCTACTGACTATCCATTAGTTTAAAGATAATAGGGAACATTTTACAGGATCATAATTTTTATAACTAAACATGTGAAATTGGTGAACACAACATGGTGTGTGTGGGGAGAGATAAGAGCATTTAGGAAAGCAATTCAGTTGGCCTTTGACCCTTGAAAACAAACGAAAGATCTCAAAAACTACAGTGATTTCAAGGAATGATGTGCCCAATCTCACCCTACCATTTAGTGTGGCCTACACTTGTCAGCTGCTCCCAGACATAAAGATATAGTTAATTTAGCACAAGTATCTTCACCCCTACACATACCTCCTAAATTTGGAAGTAAAATAAAGCAACAATGCAATTTTGGAATTCCAAAGGCCTTTAGGAAAGCCTCTTAGTCATCTCATTCAAACCACGCCTTCTGTCAACTTTAAACAAAGTTAAGACCTTTCAGCAAGATATCAATTTTAGATTTGACGTATTATTCCTTCCCTGCAACACTCACCAGCTGGCAGAGAAAAAAGGTGACAGCAGCGAGAATGAGAGACCAAGCTACCAAGCTCTGGGTACGCATTTCTGGTGAGTGGGTGTGCTCAGCTGCCAGCACCGTGTTTGTGAGTCTCTCTCCTACCCTGTCAGGTACTAGACTAAGTTCCCTTCCTGTTCTGCACGCTAAACTCTGGTGTGAGAGACCAAACACTGTATGAGACTGAGCTCCTTCCTCCAAAGCTGTATTTGCTGTTGAAGACTACTTTACACGTGCTAGTAAAAGGGCGGTATCTTCCAGAAGTTTGTGCTGACAATCCCTGTGCTGTTCCTAGTCGTATGTTTTCCTGTCTAGATCTGTCACCCACCTTTCCCTACCTTTTACCTACTGGAAACTCAGATTCTCTAGTGAAGAGATCGTAACTTCATGAATCTGTAGGTGCTTTACCAGAAATAAGCAATAACTAGATAATATTCTGTGCATACTTAACATCGGATGCATTCAAGATCGGGGGGAAAAAAAAAAAAAAAAGAGACACACAAAACTTTCACTTAACGACTTTCTGGCTGGTAAAGGCATAATAAAGCATAGACACACAAAAGTGGAAGATGCTAACCGTTTTATAAGCTAGTCCTAATGCTGGCTGCAAAAGGAGAGGTGAAGAGCAAGGAGAAGACAGTGAAATAACTCTCGCAAGCAACTCTTTGAAGTTATGACTTGTCACCCTGCTCCTTCACCACCTACTTATTTTGCGTGCGCCCAGGAAGTTTGCAGCACCCGTGGTAGCTTTCATTCCAATTAAGCAAGTTCGCAGGCTGAATGTGACAACATAGATAATGATACATTGCTGTAAGCACATCCCAGAGCCACAAATGGGATCAAAAAGATCTGCAACAGCTCAGAAAACCTTATGTGCGACTTCAAGAGTGCAGAAAGGTGAAACTGAACTGAAAAGGCCAGGAAGGAATTATTAGCAAGCAGCAGATCAAAAACTCTGCACGTTTGAATACTCGTGTGCTTGGGCTCAGCTCACTGTAGAGGTACGGAACAGGGTTACAGCTTGCAATGCCTCTCACTCAATATCCTTCCCATTTCTGCCTCTTACCTCCTGCCACACAAGCACAAGAGTGTGGTTCAGAACAGCTAGCAAAAAATCTCTACAAACAAAACAAAAAAGTAAGCTATTCTGATGAACAATAACTATGACCTTGTTTCCACTAAAATATTTTGGGGACAGGGTGATAATTTAAAATAAAAGTTCTAAGTTACAATTAAAAAAATTAAGTAAATTGTAGCTGCATTTCATATTTTGATGTTAACTGTTTTCTGGTTTTGTGGTTTTTTTTTCATGGAAAGCTGTTAGGAGTTCATTTGTATTGCCATACTTATTGAAACATCCCTTCTAGATCAAAGTCCTTGTGTGGTAATGGAACAACAAAAAGAATAAAACCAAAATATTTCAAAATATTAGAGCAGAAGTGAATACTAGATGTCATTGTGTCAGGAAATATTGTCAAGGCTCAGAAGTTCTCCGAGGTTTTTGCTTGACATTTCAAAGCGACAACCCTTTTGCTCTTCCACACAATGAAAAATTTTAATATTTTCATCAGTTTAGATTTATTCTGAAATCATAACTTCAGCCAACTTTAAAGCGCAGAGAACCTTAGACACATCCAGAACAATCCTATGTGGGCCAACACCTCCCAACAGTTAATCCTTACAAGAAGAAAGGCTTAAAGCCAACATTTAATGATTCACTTACAGTACAGCATTTTCTCATTTTCCTTGTACTGCATAAAAAAGAAGGGACAGGCTGTGAAACAGGCTAGAATGGCTACCTGCAAGAAAGTACTTTTCATTTGCTCATCCCTTAGAAAGTGGTAAATGGGTAGAAGTAGAAATAATTATGGTCCTCTAGTATGCTTTCACACAGTGAAATCTATGATCATCTCAGTCATTCCCTCTATCCTAGCCATTTGGGAATAAAAGCCGGTGTAATGCAGGTCACCTGCACCACAGGTACAAAAATCCCAGCCTTTTCTTAAAACACTAGAATGAGTTTTCAGAGGAGCAGAAAAACTGATTCCAAGTTTTCTCGAGTTCCTGGTTATCTCCATAATAAGATGCCACCTTTGCTTTCCACAGAAGTTACCAGCCTGTAGGAGTCTAAGACCAGGAATCCCTCTCACCTTAATACAGCTATATCTTGTCGCCTCTGGAACTGCCACAGGAGACTGGGTAGCACAGTAGGGCAGGCACTTTATTCTCTGCTCATTCCATACTTGGAAATCTCCTATTAAATAAAAAACCCTCAAAAACAATAGCAGTATTTTTACATAATTTCAACCCTTAACAAAAGAAAAAAAAAATCTCAACTCAGCATTACTATTTTCACCTGATCTCCACTTTAAAAAAAACATTATCTATGATTTGGAGACTTTATTCTCCTCCTTAGAAATACTGAGTCATAGAAACTTCCCTGTTCATTCTCAATGCTATTCAGCTGAGTAATTTCTCTCTTTGTGGTTAAAGACCCTTTTTTTCTTTAAAGGTGGAAGAGGGGAAGAGAAAATTTATAAACATAAAAATTACCCTCATCCCCCCCAAAATTTTAGTTTACTTTATAAGCAGCACATTCCTAACAGCTTCCAATCAGATATGAAGAGCTGTGGCCATATAATTCAGGAAGGTGGAGGATCAGTAGCAAAGGAAGGTCTTGTTTCCAGTGAATGTCACAAACCAGGTAATATTCAAATGCAGAAAGCAGAAGGAAAGAACACAGTCAACACCTGCTTGTGATTAGATACTCCCAGATACTTCTCTGGGAGCCAACTGTGCCATGACATAACCAGATTAATGCAATAGCCTATGCTGGAAGGATAGTGCTCCAGTCAGATTTATGACAAGAGCAGATTTCTGCACCATGATGTAGAAACCTGAAGAAAAGTGTTCCCACAGAGACTGTAGACAAGGACACCTTTGTGCACCTGTCAGCAGAACTTCGATTTGATAGTGGAGTGATTCAAATGTTGAAATTACTTCTCACCGCATTCCAAATTTCAACATTCCTTGCCCTACACTTCTCTTGCGTTCTTGCGCCATCTAGTGGCTACTTGGAGGTTTTGTCTGAATTAGAAGTTCACAGACTGCAAAAGTTGCATTACTGGACAGAAATAGAACGATTAAGATCAAATCAGTTTTAGGTTGGAAGGAAGCCCAACCATGAAGTCGATTCATTTAAACAAGAATCAGTAACACTGGGCACATCCAAGCATTTTTGAAATGTCATTTGGACTTACTAGCTCAATCGTAGAGAAATTAGAAAGCTAGCAACCCTCCACAAATGACTTCAGGCACAGTTTATGTTTCTTATTCCTATTAAAAATTAGTGGAGGTAGGAAACATCACTAATCACAAGTGAGACCACTGCTAGCATGCCCCAAATACAACTTCCAGAAACTGCTGCTACTCCTGATAAGAAGTTCAGTTCCTGTGGCATCTTAGCCCCTGGCTGCTATAGTGGGAACATCTTTTTTTTTTTTAAAAAAAAAAGTATTAAAGAATAGCAGCATACAAGATCAGCACAAGATTTGAAGAGTCCTCTTGATATCCATGACTAATCAGGATCCAGACAGTTACGGGCAGCTGTAGTCACAGTCCCACTGACTGTGGCGAGCTGAGCATCTCTTACTCCACCAGCTCCAACTAAAGGGGCTCTACCTGCCTAAGGGTTGCAGAAAGAAGGAAAACAAGTCACTATCAAATAAGCTAGTACAGATTACTTTTCCTGGCCTCACAAGGACAGCAATTCACACCCCTCCCAAAATAACAGAGTGTGAAAGACATACAAAACAACTCACAACATTACTGCAAGTATTAACGCAGTTGCCTTAGATGACAAGCCTGTACCTTTCCTCCGGACAATGAACTCAAATTTAGCTGGAACCAAAGTATCCAGGCTAATGTTAATGGCATTCAGTCCTGCCTCCTTCAGTCGGGGCAGCAATCTGGCTAAGTTGATCCCGTTGGTTGTGACAGCAATGGTTTTAAGCCCTTCTATCTTGTACAGTTGACCTAAGGAGATAAGAAGTAAAAAGAACACTTTAAAAGAAGTAATTCAACTCTAAGTTACACAGAAAACCCCAAAGAAGATTTGTGAAACAAACAAAAAAAAGTATCACTGAGGGTGTGAGGAAAACATGGACACTTCAGTGCTACAGCCTTCTTCCAGCTGTATTGGTTTAAGACACCCATTTTAGCACACATCCATTTCAAAAGGTATGAAAGTTTATTGCAAGCCAAATTGGTTATAAAGAACACTGAAAATGCGCACTAATTTTGTTCTCCATTTCTTAAAGTAAATAGCTTCTCTATTGTTGGAAGAATGCCTCTGGTTTTGTTTGCCGCCCCTTCCTCAATCTTGCTTTGCAAACTGAATTCTGTGTTCTGCAACAATAAGCAGCAAGCCACCCCTTTCACACCTGGCACCTGAACTAGCTGCGTTTATCTAGTAACGTTTATCCTACCATGCTTCACCAAAAAGCATTTCTAACCCAGAGGTAGCCGCCAGCGGTAGTGACATGAAACTGATGAAAGAAATACCACATATACTCCTAACTAAACAGAAAAAGGTCAACGTATTAGACCATTACAGAGAATCCAAGTCAACAACATGCAAGGGACAAAACACTTGCACTTGACAACTGAAGTATTTCCATTACCCACAGTGGTAGGCCAGCCAATTGAAGAGGGCTTACGCAAGACACTAAGAAGGGGCTAACAAAAGAAAACCATGTAAGAAACAGTTAATATAGTGAGATATAGATTTAGTTTCATTAATATAATGAGATAAAGATTTAGAAAATAGTTGCCTCCTCATAAGCCAAACGCAGAAATCCTCAGCGTACCAGATCTCCAGAGGCAGGCTTTCAAACCTCCAGTTATCACTACAATAACAAATAGCAAAAACCCCTCATAAACCACTTGAAGAAGCACAGCCATGGCAAAGTAATTTTCTTATTTTCCCTCCTCCCTTCTTTCATAGCCTCCACCCTAATTAGTCGAGAAATATTTGAAGAACCCTTACTCTTGAGGCAGCTTTAATTACAGCACAAATATTTCATAGTTCCTTCTTCCCTCCCTATTTTACCTCTATTTGTCCATGTTGATAAGGGCTTTACTTCTGCTTTATCTCATTTCCCAGCTATTCACAAAGTATTCACCCTAAGCTGGGCCCAAAATTCCAGCATAGGACAAGCCAGGTCACACCAAAAATGCTGAAGTTTACAGCAGCGGCATTTTGCAACACGATTAGGAGCCCTGTAAAGACATTTGGAACCTGGGGCTGTAACGAAAGAGCAATCTTAACTAAGAACTAGATTTTTCTGGCCTTCACCTCTCAAAATCCTCCCCACTGACCAAGAATAACCTCTTCCTAGAGGACAAGTGCTACTGGCCCAAGTTTGATAAAAATTATTTAACACTAGCTACCACTAGCAGCCTAGTCTTTGTGAGAGCATAGGATACACACTATGGCCAGAGGACAGAGTAGGAACACCGCCACTTTTATTTACAGACTCAGAACACACAAACCTCCTAAAAAAAAAAAAAAAGGACTAGCTGCTATACAGGCTTCATTGCTAGAAACGTCAAATGCATAATGGCGTTGAATAAAGCCAAAGCCATGCTGCAGCCTAAAAGGGAAAAACTAAAAAAAGCAGCACCAGCTGATTAGGTCAGTTAGTGCAGGCAGCAGCTGCTATCAATGCATCAGACAGGACAAAATACAGGATGAGGCACTGGAAATACACTAATATGTGGAACCACCTGTAATAACAAATTGGATAGAAGCCAACTGTGAGAAATTAGAGATGGACAGTTAACATTAACGCCAACAGGTTAAAAAGAACAGATTAATACACTCTACCTCATTTGTGCAAGCTAAGAACAACAACATTTGCAGTTGCTTAGTTTCTTGACTTGTTGACCTCTAAATTCAAAAGGGATTAAAAAGATTTTGTAACTCACCTTGTACCCCTGTTAAGTCTGTTTGCTGACCTTTGGTCACTGCTTTAGCAACAATCATCACCAAAAGCAACAGATAAAACTATCAAGTAAAAAAGGAAACAGAACAGATGCTATAATTCAATAGCATGAAGCTAAAGGCTTGCATGTCAGGCTCAAGCCATCAGGTAAGCCCTTTTACATTTACTCTTTCCTTTAGGATCAGGAACATCTTGTAAAATAGACAAGTTTCTTACATATTCTCCTCCAATCGTTTCCTCAATTGTACTTCCCCTGATGTAAGTCCAGAAAAGGTATGTGTATCTCCTATTACATGAGTTAACAAGTCTGCCCTGCACCATTTCACTGTTGAAATGTGTATGTTGCTATAAAAAACTCATCCAACCGTCTGTCCCCTACCCCATGAAAAATTATTTTGTCAGTGGAGATGTGTACTTCTCAGACTATTAATAACAAGGAGCTATCACACAGTTTATATCCAGTGCTAATTTAAACTAAAGTATCCCAAAGGAGACTGATCCTATATTCTACTATCAGTTGGCTTCAGAAAAGTCTAAAACATGTTTTCGGCAGTCCCCAGGACATGATTTAGCTTTCAGCAAGTGTTAGTTGCAGAGTCATAGTTTATAGAATCATAGAACGGTTTGTGTTGGAAGGGACCTTAAAGATCATCTAGTTCCAACCCCCCTTGCATGGGCAGGGACACCTCCCACTAGACCAGGCTGCTCAAAGCCCCATCCAGCCTGGCCTTGAACACTTCCAGGGATGGGGCATCCACAACCTCCCTGGGTAACCTGTTCGAATGTGTATGTGAACACCTTAAAAGAAGGTTTGAAATAATCTAAAGAACTTGAGCAGGTCTCTGAATAACATACTCTCCTACAGTAGCTTCAAATCACATTTGTTCATTGAAAAAACAAAAAGGCTTGAGCATTAGAGACAGTAATAGTAATCCAGCATTAATATTTTTGAACTTTATTGGTATTTCACAGACCATTTATGCTTAAGAGAAAGGTTTGCTGAAAGCAAACCTAACTTGAATCTCAATCCTATTCAGCATCTGAGATATTGTAGCCAGCTTCTACAAACCATCTAGAAATCCAGATCAACTTCATCCCAGCCCAAACCAGTGCATTGTGCTAAAATGGCTTCAATAGAGGTGCCTAACTCAAATTCTGCAGAAAAAAATTTTGAGATTGTTTTCCCTTCAGTGAGTTTTCCTGCAGTTGTTACATGTGATCTACTTAACTTTGAGACTTTTGTCTTGATCCCAAAGTTGTGCACCATAAAGTAACACCAAAACCTGAGAAGATAAAAAGCGTTTACAGACTTAATTTGCTAATTTTCAATATGCCTTAGAAAAAAAAAAATCAGTCAGGCTAATACAAATTCATGACAGAATGAACTAATGCAACAGGACAATCATCTTAACATCCATTACCTTTACCCCAAGTTCACTACTATTGTCATCCATTAAAACGATCACTATGAATCTGTCAATGTTCATCTGTGAACAAGAACACTGGCAGAATAATGAAAGCCCAGTGGTTCAGAGATCGATCTCCATCCTTCCACCACAGAAATAAACCTTTGAGAATTCTATCACCACAGTAAAACACCAAAAAAAAATTAATCTTTCTATCCTTCCAATACCAATACTTCAGAATTGCAGCAATACGGTAATTATTTTGCAGTGATCTGGCTACTCAACTTTTACCCTTGGCATCAAAGTAGCTGTGTTGAGTACAAAAAGCCATCAGCTACTACAGATAAATCAAAAAAGGTGCAAGAAAGGAAAGAGAGTTCTGCATTGAACTGACGACATTGGCACGTAAATGATTTAAAATCAACAATGCTATATGCTGAACTCTAAAGCTAGGTTGTATTTTAAAATACAACCTATTCTATAAATCTGCTCCCCTTTTGGCTGGCGAAAGCCAGCTAAAAATACCTATTATTACTAGAAACGGATGTTTTCTTGAAAGAAAAAGGTCTCTTGAAAGGCATGTAGTGCTCTCAATCCTAAATAAAAAATAACCTATCGTACATGGGTAAAATGCCCTAGAGAATGGTATTCCAGAGTTCCAAAAAGATGAAGTTAGTGCAGTTTCAGGACTCCTTACAATCAAGGTTCAAGGAGACCCAAGCCAGCTCACTCTAGCCATACCTTTTACAGCTATAAACAGTTCAGTTCTACATGCTACACGGCTTTGCTGCTTCCTTTGGAAAAGGCCGTAAAGGTCTTCCAAATCCTGAACAAAATAGAGTGGGAGAAGAGACCTGCTGTTTTCTGCACTAAAAGCTCAGTGTATCACTAGGCAGTTACCCTACTTCTAAAGAACTTCATCTTCCATATTAACGTTTTCTTATGTTCAGTACTTCTAAGAGTATATGTGCAGAAACAGACAAGTTCAGATGCCTACAATCCACGAAAGTACACCCACCTACATAGCCTAATTTAATATATTGCCACTACACAAAGCTCTTGTAATGTCCATAACATACGAGGCTTTCGACAGGGGGGAAAAAAACCCCACCTGGCTCAAGAAAAAAAACCAAGCACAATCAGTCAACACAACAGCAATTGAAGGAGACAGACTTCTTCCATTGAAGTAACAGCCTTCATCAATAACTGTAAAAACATAGCCATTTACACCATTCCTTATTAAACAAAGATAAGCAAATGACATCTGTTGTCAAGGAAGCAAAAAAAAACAAACCACCACATCCCCCCAAAAATCCAAAAGAAAACCTGTTTTGTTTGTAAGCACATTATCAGCTTTTCCTCCACCGTGAGGAGTTGTTCACATCAATTCTTGATTTTTCACCCCAAGGCTGCATTATTGTAAACTATTATAGTAGATGTTGAATATGAAGACAATGCTAAGTTCAGCTGTTATAGCATGAAGTTCCATCCAAGCAGAAGAACAGAAATGGAAGTTTTCTGAAAGGAAGTATCCTGCACTTCACAATGTTGGGAAAAAGCACTGTCATTTCATGTATAATTATTCTTCAGGTTGTTGGATTATACTAGTAGATAGTTATAAGCAAGTTCTTGGATCAATATATAACAAGTTTGCAACACAGTGTACTTATTGGGAACTCACCCACAATATCAACCACATCAGGTCGGATAAGTGGCTCTCCTCCCGTCAGCCGGATCTTGTCCACACCTTCTTTCACAAACAGTCTAGCTAGACTGATTATCTCCTGAGCAGTAAGTAGCTCTGATTTAGGGGTCAACTGAACACCTTCTTCTGGCATACAATACTGACCTGAAACAAAGAATGCAGAAATACACGGGAAAAAATAACAAGCAGCAGTTAATATAATATTGATAGGAAAAATGCACCAAGTGCAACTTTCTTTAATGGATGTCAAATGACTCTGCTTTTCCAAAATACAGATAAGACCATACACCAAATCTTACAACCCATCTCCTGTTTTCCTTCAAAAGAAAACCTAAGACTGATTTGATTGGTCTCAAAATTACAGTGGATCCACTTTGAAGGAAAAGCTGATCTTATTTCTATCTAATCTGCACTCAAACAGAGCCACCAAACTGAACTGGCAAGTACTGGAACATTGCCACAAATTTTGCAGATGTAATTGTGGCAATACCTAGGTACGAACACTCATGCTTATCACACGCTTTGGCTATGGTATACAAACATCCACAAGCATCATCATTCAAACCACACCTGTCCCTCCCACCAGTCTCTGGCACATCCCTAAGGCTTGCTCCTGCTTCCCCATCCCCACAGCAACTCAGCCCCAAATCAGTCTTCGACTATCCTTAACCCTTACTTTGCGAAGACAAGAAACAGCACAGGGCCAACACAGCAGTAAGTACCCTAGCACAATTCTTGGCCTTTGCACTACTGGTGTATAAAAGCTTTCTGCAAGAAACAAGCAGACACTTACACCTGAGGTTGCATTTCTCAGTCAAAGAAATGCGCAGGTAGTTGTGCTGACGCCCAAAGCTGTCCGTCAAAAAAGCCGAGAAGGGCGCAGCATGTTCCAGTAGAAAGCGTCTTCCTCCTGAGCTTTGCAATTCCTGTAAGGAAAACAAGCATTTGAATAGTTATTCTCACTACCAACTTGTTGTTTAAATATTAACTTCGAACTCAAATGATAATTATTATTCCATTTTTCCCCACAGGGACAGCAGCACAAGAAAAAAACATGACTTGTCTTTATGGTCAAACCTGGCTGTTTAGTGATTATTTTTCACACCCTTCTTAATTCCACAGAACTGTACTACAATTTTCACTGTGCGTTTGAAGATATAGCCACAGGTGCTTCAGGCTTTTTGTGCAAATAGCAGGCAGCTTTTTTTTCAATTGTTCAATTCTCAATTTTTCTTCACTTTCCAGAATCAATGATCCAGGACCACCCAATCCCACTGCAGCCTCAAGATAAATGAAACCATATAGAAGGGTGCCTGCACTTCAGTACACGAGAACTAAAAGCTGATGAAACTCTGCATCTCTGCTTGTGTCCCCACCAACTTTCATATGCAAGATATAACATCCTGTTAATAGCAAAACCAAATTATTGGCGAGTACAATTATGTTTCATGATGTCTCCTTCAAGAATATTTCCAACAAGCTGTTCTTGTCCAAATCCATACAACAGAATACTTCCAAAAAGCTTGTCTCAGATAAAATATGATAAATAATAAAGGGCACAGTGGGACTGGAAGAGAAATGCATGATCTTGAACACTCCACCTGTTCAAGCCTGCATAAAAAGATTCATAATTTTAATAACATATTTATTAACTGTCATGAAATGAAGTGAATATTAAAAGTGATTTCTATTTACAATTTTGGGGTTTTTTAAAGCACAGTGTAATGTATTCTAGAACAACACAGTTTTCAGGAAGTACTGAGCATTTGCCCTCCAGAATGAGGGCTGATCACTTTAGGTGTTAAAAGAAATATGCCAAATTAGTAATTGTTACTGGAAACAAATACAGTTCAAGTTCATAGCAAGCATCTTTAAAACATCACTACTTTAAAACATCACTAACCAGAACAGTATTGGTTATAGCAAGGTCTAAACACAGGGAGTCCCACCGCCATTAGCTCATGACTTTCAAATTACCATGTTATATCTCTATTTTTCTACACCTATAAAACACAGCTGAAACCACTCTGCTACTTTTGGAAAATATTTCAATACCTTAAGTGAAACATGCAGTACCTGAACCAACTCTTATCACAATACTACAGAGAAGCAAAAGTTTACAAACATACTTTAATCAGCTGGTGGGCATTTGGTTCAGGCACTGCATGCAAACAACTTCACCCAGACCCTGTCAAGTGTGGTGCCTTTTCATCTACTGTATCACAATTAACATTTTATAGGAGGCCAATTTAATAACTCTGACAGAGGCCAGCTGCACAGCATCACAAAACAGAACAGAGAAAACAGAATCAAAATAATTTAAGGAACTACCCTCACTGTGTCCTTGTTAGTTAGCCACATACAGACACTTAATAGCCAGCTAAGAAAACCGGAAGAAAGCTAAAGGATTCCTGGACATACAGTGAACTTCATCTCCATTGAAAGAGCACATACAAAACCATTTCTGGATACATCAGGTTCCCAAAGCTAAAAAAAGTGAGGCGTGGGGTGGCATGGGGAAATCATCTGCAGAATTGTGCCTCAAGTCAAAATGGTGCTGGCTTGTCTTGGTAGCTGCAGCAGGCAAAGGATTAAAAAAAGTCTTCACTTAAATTTAAGATGCAGAATGAGGAACCGGACAAAATGACACATTAGCTAGTATTCAAACTGCTTAAATAAGCAAAAGTCAAGATTTCCATCTAGTGAAAAACAGACCTGTGAAATCTCCAGACACACTAAAATTGGCATGTATGGGACAATGCCAAGGGACTGGGCAGAAACACACAGAGCCGTGGCCATCATATCCCTGGCTCTGGTCATCACTAGTAACCACAGGAGTTAATCCTGCATGGTATTTCAAAACAGCCCTTGCAAGAAGTCTGGAAAACGGTCAGCTAAAATGTTAAAACAACCCAGGTACGCGTCCTCAAAACATTTTATTCTGAATGCATTTGTAAGAAAGATTTGGGGGTGGGTGGAAGACAGAGAGGACACCCTCAGTGACCAGATCAGCCAGACAGCAAAGGTTATCTGGGGAAAGGCCCAGCTTCAGCCATCAACAGCTGCAGCAATTTCAACTCCAGCTGTGCTAACACCACAGCTGCTGCTAAACTTATAAGCAGGAGCAGTCTTTCTTGGCAGCACGATCTTTCCACGAGCTTTTAAACAATCCACTACGCTTCTTGATCCAAACAGCCTCGTGGTTCGATAAGAAGGTCTCGGAGAACATCCCTGGCAGTGGAGGGTTAGAGAAGATACAGCAGACACAAAGTGGCTGCTTCAAAGCCCAGAGAGCATCTGTTTGCCCCTGATAAACACGCAGCAGTAGTTTCCATGTAATTGCTTTTCCGCCAGAAGAAAGCAATCTCTTTCAGTTTCTGTTTTGTAGGGTAGCCACAACAGCAGCAGGATAAGGGGCACAAGGCCAGCCCTCCCCAGGCCTGGCCTTCCCTGCCTGCAGCACCAAAGGTGGAAAGGTGGCCAGCCCTCTGCAGCCACAGGTGCTGCTCACGCTCACACTCCCTCTTCTCCAGCCTGCACAGGCAGGGCAAGTTGCCTGGTTTTTGATCCTCCCCGGAGAAACGCTCCTCCAGCCTGCACACCTCGGGTTGTTTGTGAGCTCTGCACAGCTTTAGTCTACCCCAAGAAATCCCAATTTGGGAGCTTGCCGTGTTAGAAATGCTGGCTCTGTTGCTCTTAGTGTGAGTTTCTCAGAATACAAGCACGGTGTAAGTCAAAGAGCTCACCTAAATATCCAGACTTCATTTCTGCTTCTTCCCAGTTAGAAAACTCAACCCTGAACAGACTAAATCTGAAAATATTTTAAATAATGCCAAACTCAGAAAAAACACAACACAGAAGTATTTTTTTCTTGAAAACTGGACTGCTTTCCAGCCTGGTGGGGTTTCTGACATTCTCTTTCCTATTATTTTGCAAAGGTGTTCACATTTGAGAGGGAAAGCACTCCCATGCTTATTAAAATTGTTTTAGCCCTTCTTGTAGGACCACTCCTCTCCTGTTTCTTTCTCAATAACTGATTTTTGCACCTTTTCAGGATCAGGCTTCCTTACCCACTGCACTTGAAGACAGAACAGTACAAACCTCCTGCCTCCCCATTAGAGTGGGCATTACGAGGATGGAAAGAAGTGAAGTAGTCCTCACTGACAGAAAGGAGGCAAGAGAGGGAGACTTTAATGACTGTATGTAATGGATGCCAAAACTGCATACTTTCAAGGACAATAATATGCTTAAAGTAATTTCCTGTTTTCAGGAAGGAGCCACCACTGGAGTGGGACGCAGGAGACAATGGTTCTGTTCCTGGTCTGACATCCACCTGTGCGGCTGTTAGAGGCAAGGAAGCTAAAGTAAGAGGACTTACTGCAGGAATAATATTGCCCTTCATTAATTACTCTGAAGTGAACTGTCAAGAAGCAGTATTAAAAGAACAGGCACTCAGCAAGCACTTGGTGTCAGTATACTTTAAAGCTCCTGTTGGAAGTAACTAACTCTTGCTCTCTTGCTGTAAAATAGTGGGTGTTGGGCTTGGGGAAAAGAAAAAAAAGTTTTCAGAGCGACTAGAGCTTCTTTCCATCAACTTCTTGTTGCGTACAGAGATGGGTTTGTCTGGGAGGGACGAATGACTGCAGGTGGAATTTTTAAGGTGTTAGTTCAGTTTCTATCCAGTCTGATGTCAGCAAGGAGGAATTAGGAAACACTCATGAGAAGTTCAGTAGCATCAGCTTGAGCTCCAGTGGGAGCAGATCCTGTATTACCAAAACTGCCACTGCACCCAGCACTGACTCATATTTTTATCAACAGAGAAGGCCAAACACAAGAGATGGAAACTCAGCTGTCTTCCTGGTAACTCAGGGCAAGGATGAAGCACTCTCTCAGGTAGTCGTGTAAGTAGAATTTTCTGAAGTAGAAGAAAATGGTGAGGTTGGACCTAGTCACTTGCAGCCTGTGTGAGAGCTATCAGAGCAGACAGAGAGCAAAAGCTGCTTGCTACAATTCCCAGGCTACAGGGAAAAGGTTATTCAGTTCCCTGCAGTTGGAAAAGATGAGTGGTTGTTGGTATTTTAATGTATGAATGCCCAATCACATAACTTTTTCACTCAAAAGGGATGGTTATAATCCCCAAGTCCCCACTCTCCTCTCTCTATAGTTGACAGAAGACACTTCTGCACATCGGAGGAGCATGTCCTGTCACACAGTGTGCTTCATCTGATCCATGAAAAAACAGTCTCACTCTCTGGGCTGTCAATCCCGTGTTCTATACTAGTGCTGAAAGAATGAGAGCTTAGATGACTGCACCTAGCAGCTATAGTTTGACAAGCTGTCAACCCTTCAGACCTGCCAATTCACCTGCGATTTCCAGGAGAACTCTTCTAACAACACAAAAAAAAATTGGAAGCTGTCACCAGGGGTATTAATAACCACCAGGAACACCACAAACTGACAGATACTGGAAAGGCTCAGTTAAACACAAGGGGGAAGAGAACAGAGCTCTTATCTATTTAGCAAGCTGAAGACTGAGTACTATACTTGCTCTATCCTTCCACCGTCATCTTATCCCCAGTGATATTTGTGCACTATGAATCAGTAATGCTTGCAAACACTTCTTCTGCACAGGCCTCAGGGACCACCACAACCTTATATGCATATGATGCTGTTCATGCTCCTGCACCCTCTGGCTCTTTCAGCTCCTGCAATCCTGTTGGGTTTGTGCAGCAGTGCTGCCGCCTCACTGTAGTGCCTAACGCTGCTGTGCCAGCATCACGGACACAACTCAGCAAAAGCTCTTCTGTTTTATGTCTCACCTTTAATACCTCAGTCTGTAGGGAAGCGGTGACATAGCGTCCTTGTTCAACCTGGAAATTAGACAACCACAGAGGCTGAAATGGGTCTAAATAGGCCAAGTGCCAGAATGAGGTCTGAGCTGAGAAGTCCAAGACAAATGTTTTTCTGAGGGCTCAGCAGCTGCTGCCCAACATTTGACCCCAAACAGCATGCTACAGTTCTGGTTGCTGGCACAGACAGCACTGCTGAAGGACTTTGACCAGCTACCCACAAAATGGAGCTCCAGGACACAGAGAGTTTCAGACATGACTGGCCAAGAATAAGGGCCATACAAGGTCTTTCTGGACAAGCTGGGCTCTCCCTTTTATCCCAGTGGCGAAGACTTCATTGAGGCCACAGAAAGTTTCAGCTGGTTATGTTTGAATTACAGCATCTACATGGACAGATGGAGGAAGCTGAAATAAAACTTTGTATCAGGATGCGGAAGACCTTTACTGTAAATGATACATCTACAGCAGGATAAAATTAAAAAAAAAATAAAAAAATGCTCATTTCCTCAATGTTATTGCTCTCAAGCCTCACTATCTTAAGAGTCCTCTCACAGACTTCCTTTGTTTCAAAGAGCTGGGGGTTTGCATGTAAACTTCCAGCTTACAATAAAATAAAATAAGAAGTGCAAATTACTTTTCCTATTGTACTGGAAAAACACAGTTTTGTAGTGGAAATATGTAATCCTATATGATTTTTTTTAAAATCAAGAATATAATTTGGACATGTATCATCATGTGTACAAGATGGCATCAGACTTTGCTTTGTGAACTGTGAATTTGTCAAGAAATGCTTGTACAGGACCAAGCAACCATGAAAACGTTGCTTTCAGAGTGCTTGTTGCTACCTGCCCCTACCTAGTCTTAGAAAAAGGGCCTCCACCCTGCGCACATCTCTGAGACTGATAACTGTATCTTAAATACTAAGATACAAACAAAAGGCTCAAACAGGTGGACTAACCAGTCCAATAATAAGCCAATCAAGTTCTGGGTTTTATTTCTAAACAATTTAAGATCAGCTTCCCACGTATATTTGACTTCACCTCCAAAATGGACATGCCTCAGATTTGCCCAGTCAGGTTATCTGGTCAATATAATTTCATTTCTATAAATACATTAATTTTCACCACATATTTCACATAGAGAACATTATAAGGACTTGATGGACATCCAAAACGTGAACAAAAGCTATTAAGTGTTTCTGCTGAAGGGAGCCCCTTACCAAGCATTCATAGACAGTATTATGACAGAGCGCAAATGCAGGATACAGAATGGGTAGCATCCACACAGACATTCTCCAACTGTCTCAAAAACCAGCATGTAGGAACAGGCTAAAAATGCCATAAGTTGGACATAAGTTCACTACACAATTCCAACACAGCAGCTGTACCGACCCCACTGTTTGTCACCTAACCCAAAGAGTTACAACGGATGGCCTTGGACACAGACTTTTAGTCGTCTCCTGAAGCTCCCGAGTTACAGAGTTCTTCCTTCCACATCTGGAACAACTGTTTTAAAAGGGGATGAAATACAGAGTCTAGTGCTCTCTTCTCCCCTTTGCACCCCCCACACCCAACTGAAATATCATGAAACTAAACAGAACCCATGAATATTTTCAGATCCAACCTAGAAGACAGTCAAGCAGTTTTCACAATTGTTTTGAATGTTTGAACATCCTGTAATCTGAAAGCACGTTTCACTGTCCCCTATAGCTGTAATGCTAATTGCTCCTCTCTACAGATGAATCCCAGGAGAGACCGAGAACAGAAAGCAGCAATGAGTATATTATCACTGCATATTTGCTAAGTTTGCACTGTCTTTGCTTTTGCATTAGCTTGCTTCTCAGGCCCTGCCGGGTATCAGCCAGAGCCCCAGCACACTTGTCACAGTTACTATGCCACATGCACAAATCACCCATCCCACTCTTCCAACCACTGTGGCTTTCGTCCCCTAAGGGAATAGGGTTTTCAGAGATGGATGGTGTAATCAAGCTCTCTCAAAAGTATTCCTGAATGTACGTTAGAACTACTCTATTTACAGAAAGTAGTTAAAAGTAATTCTGATCAGAATTTATCAAAAAGTACATGGTTGGGGGGGGGGTGTGGGGTGTGGGGAGAAACTTAATGACTTTTCTAGATTCGCAAGCCAAGTAAGGATTCAATAAAGCAAAGCATAAATCTATTTGACTTTCTGTAAGTAAGTAAGTGGTCGTGAATGCATTCAATTCTGGCAACACAAAAACCGTCACTACTAGCTTTAGCTTAGTTCCTGCTTGTTAAAGCCAGCCATGCATTTGCAAGTTAATCGATAAATCATGTCCCAGCTGGGATTACTCTTCATGTCATGCCCTATTTCTGATAGGCAGTTGCAGAACCTTTGCCTTTCTGTGCAGCTTTTTCTCCTGCATTTGGACACCAAGAGACCGAATCCACCTGGGGGATGGAAAGTTAAACAAGGAGGACCTAGATCTGGAGAACACCTGTGTTAATTTCATGCCAGTGCCGGAACAAAACAGGTTCACTGCAAAGGTCACGTGACCATCGGGAGCACAACCACCGAAAGCTGCCAAAACCACCTGATTTTGATCTAGGCAGATGAAATGCCGCTGTGTAATCTCTCTTTTGACCGGGAAGGAACACAGAACTGGTTCAGTCCAAGAGACCGAACCTCCTACTTACTTTCAAACTAAAGGTGACAGTTCAATAAAGTAATGACACAGAATTATATTATGCGTTTTGCTGACTCCCCTCCACACACACACCATCAAGTCACGTTGGCCCTACAAATTACCTACCGCTCTGGGACAGGTCGCAAAATTAAGTATTTCTATCAGAAAGCAGGAGGCAGTTTCGCTTCCCCTCCCCGCCCGCTCCCCCCCATCCCGCCCTCGGCTGCATGCCGAACCCCTGCGCTGCAGGCGATCCCGGCAGGGGAACCCCCCCGGGCCAAGCCTGGCTCACCACGGCCACCCCTCCACAAACTACCTCTCCTTAATTTCAAGAGCAAGGCACCGGCCCGGAACTCAAAACCCCACACACGACCTCCGGCGGCCGCACGCCCCCCAAGCCGCGTCCCCTGCCCCTCACCCCCCGCCGGCCCCAAACCCTCCACTCGTCCGGCCTCGCCTGGCAGCCCTCCCCCCGGCCGGTCCCCTCAGCGCCCCCCGCCCCAGCTCACCTGAGCCGCGGCAGAGGGAGCCCTCACCGGCGCCCCGGAGCTGCAGGAGCGGCCCGGGGCTGCCCCGACCGCCCCACGCAGGAGCGCAGAGCCGCCGCGCCGCCCCCAGCCCGCCGCCGCCATGGGACCCGCCGGCCCCTGACACGCGGGGGGCTGCAGCGCCGCCGCCGCCAACCTCGCACCGTCACGCCGGGGGAGGCGGGGAGGCAGCCAATCAGAGCGGCCGCAGGTGCGGCTGTGCACGGCGGGAGTTGTAGTCCGCTCTCCTCAGGCGGGAGAGCGGGAGCCGCGGTCACCCGCGGCCCGCAGGTCGCCTCGCCAGCGGCGCGCCCTCATGGGGCAGGGGCTCTGGGCAGCTCCTGCGAGCCTCGCGTCCCTCAGCAGCAAGGGGGAAAGCTGCGCTGTCAGACTTTGTGGTCTGCTTTCCCCCACCCTTGCCTCGGCCCTCTGAAAGCCAGGTGTAGAGCCCGAGGCCTGCAGGCCGGCCGTGGCACCCAGCTGCCTTCGAGGGAAATGTGGGCCCTGAAGGACTCACACACGGGGTACGTGGCCTGTCAGGGATGGGCAGAGGTGCAGGAAACACGGTTATCCTCAGCTGGCAAACATTTCTGGTGGAAACGACAACTTCAACTTCAGTCTTGCCCCAGTTTCCAGTAAAATCTGTAAAACGTCAGATGATGGACATAGGAGCTAAATGGGTCATAATGGGCCTTATGGGGCAAAATAAAACAATATTTCAGTTTTCCAGCCTAATATACTTTGCCCTGCACTCCCAGTGTTTCACATACAATGGGCCTTATGGCAAAACATCTGGTGGCCCACCCACTGTCCACCTCCCTGTGGGCAATGGGTCTGCAAAGCATGGTTGCCTGTTGCTGAGCTGAATTTGAGGCACTTGTTCTGAACCCATTTCACACATGAAAGGAGCCTTGGGTGCCCAAAGGTTCCCTGGATCCCGTTCCCCGAATCATGTCAGCTACTCTTCCAAAAGACACGTGTTTCACTAAATGACTTTTATTGCTCTTAGCCTTGGAACTGTGCAGCTGTTGTATTGCTGTAGCTGATAGGAGTAAAACCTTTATACATCCTGCTGCTTCTATGATAACTCTTCCAGTTAAAATAATTTTGTTTTCTCTTACCAAATTGCTGTGTCAGGGGTATTTGCATTTGCAACTAATGGTTGCAAAACCATTAATGATACTTTGCACAGTCTTAATCCTTTAGTGTTTGACTTGTGCAGTACTTCTTGATGTGTGAGTAACTGGGCCTTATAATTGCTTGTAACCGGGCCTTATAATTGCTTGTGTCAGCCATTATTTCAAGACATAGTTAAATGTGTTGGTACAGATTCAAATGTTAAGTCAGGCTATACTTAAATCTTTGCTCTGTAGCAAAACACATTCTACTGTCCAATTCAGTCTTAAGCATTTAGACTTTAGACTTTATTCAGTCTTTAGGCTGGACAGAAACTAACAGGAAAAATTAATTGCCCTTTTTTTTTTTCTCTCCCCAAAGCTGAAGCCGTTTGAAAAGAAATACAGACTTGAATGACCTGTGATGTGGCCAAATATCTGTTCTGAAACCACGCTCATAAATATGATGTCAAGGTAACACATACACAGATCAAAACAATAGAGAAGATAACAAGGCAAAATATTGTTTTTAATTACAGTTTTCAAAGGTTGCAGAAGCAAACTTGATGTTTACATTTACAGTAGCTTTATAAACCGTCACTTTTCCCTGTAGAACTGGAATAACTGTAATTAAAGGATTTCCTAAATGTGATTGAACAGCAAGTGATAATGAAGGCTGAAATACAGAAAGCATTTTAGCTTCATGTTGAATGTAGTAATTGTTCAATTCAGTGAACCTTTCAATTGCAAAAAAAGTTTAATTTGATATAAAGTGAATAAAGATCAAAATTTGTTACAACCTCAGGAAGAGAAAAAAAATACCATTTGCTTAATCAGCATTAAGAAAAATGTGCAGGATCGCTATTGTCTTTATCCAGTAAATGTTCTTACCTACAGTGAAGCGTCTGGCTCCTTGGTTCTATAGTTATTTTACTTTAAAACTATGTTAAGCTTGACTTACATCTGTAATCCAGTTGAATATGGCGGGGCTGAGCATATCAGGAAAGTTAAGAAATGAAGTGTCTTTGCATACTTGAAGCCTTGTATTTTTCCAGTTTTATCAGTTTGTACAAATATAGGCATATCTTATTAAATCAGCATAAAATCAGCTTTTACACCTCCAAAGGCAACCTCTTCCTCTCAGAAGTAGCTACTGCTGGTTGGCAGAAACACTTTCTCAGAATTAAATGAAACCATAAAATAAATGTATTGGAATAAGAGGATCTGCATAAGAGATGATTCTGTTTTAACTTTACTGAGATACAGTCATGTCATGTCATGTCATGTCATGTCATGTCATGTCATGTCATGTCATGTGTGACAGATCATGAAGATTTTTTGCAGATCTGAGACAGAAGCTGGAGGCTTGATTTCTTTGCTTTTCTCAGCAGCTATCTGAAGAACTAATATTCGATAAAGAATTAACGGTTTGAGGTTTGTATATTTAGGCCAAGATGCCGCACAATGTCGCACACTTGCATTGTAACTGAAGTTGTGTGTGATATTCTACCATGGCAAAATAATACCTATCTACATCTTGCTGCAGAGACCACTGTCACTGTAGTGAAGTTCAAGACAATTACTCAAGGCAACTTTAAGATCCACAGAAACTCTTGCCATTGGTCTTTCAGTTGTCTTCTAGACATTATGCAGACATTCACTTGTGTTTGGCACAGGGTAATTCTGTAGTCCAAATTCTAAAGAAAGAAATTTCCCGCCCTTCCTGCTGCTGCCTTCCTTTCTGACTTAGAGGGAGCCTAGGTTATCCATGTCTTATTTAGCTGTTTATTTGTTTCAAGGTTTTGCTGAATTCATCCTTAACGCCTTACAGGTCTCATTCAGCACTCTCACACATTCAGAGATTAGCTAGCTTTCCTCAAGAGGCACTGTGCTGTGCCGTTCATAAAAGTCTGTGTGCCTGCCAAGGGGCATTACACCCACATAGGCAACTGAAGGGCAGAGTCCAGTCCATGTACCAACATCCTGTGGGAGCCCATCCCAGAACAATACAAAAATGCAAAGTGCTGGACTACTTCCAGTGCTATTCATGCGTCAAGTAAGCAGTGAACAAAGTTTTAAAGATATGTTAATAATGAAATAATAACAATAATAATTAAAAAGTCTCAGTAGAGAGCACAGCATGTGAGCCTGATGGATCTGCCACACTGAATCACGATTGCCTCATTGTCCAAACTAGGGATCCATTAAGAGTTTCTCAACATCTTTCTGAAACTTTGGACTACATGCCTGAACAAAAAACAGGGCAAAGTGCAAGACCTGATCTTGTCCTCACGTGGGGCTGGAACTCAGCCAGGGCTTGTGTTGGGACTGCAGTTAGGGAAGACTGCGGGAATGCGTGGTCTAGTGCAAGACAAGGGAAAGCCTTCATGTCCAGCTTCCTGCAAAGTGAGCATGAAATAACTGTTAGACTTTGCAAAGACACACCGATTGTTTTGTCTTATTTCTTGCAAGAGCAGGACATCTTCCCTCTCTGCTTTTGTTACTAGTGAGCAACATAGGTACCCCTTTAAAGAAACTACCATGGGGATAGACATTCACTGTTAAACTTCAGGGTATGTGTGAGGTACAAATGACTAGCTTAGGACATCTCGCATTTGCTCATGAGCGACGCAGCATTTTTCAGTTCAAAGCACACCACCGAATAATTATTCTTATCTACATTTGAGAAATCCTAGGGAGCTGATACAGCAGAGACTTCTGTTATAGTTTGCTTTCTTCATTAGAAAAATGGCATGAGAGCCTTCCTGGTGTTTCTTCCTGATAGCTGGCACAAAATAACTTCCACAGTTCTCTAGGACAGACTACTCCCATGGAATTAAAAAGCATGTGTCAAAAAAACACAGAGTTACAAATAGGGATTTTTTAAATACCCATGCCAAGGCTGCCACAAAACCAACAGCCTCTCACAGACGCAGAAGAAATCAGAACAAGACCAGTCATTGTAATCAAATTGGTCTGAAAATCATTGGCATGGGACTATCCATGCTGGTTAGAAAATAGATGTCAATGCTGTTTTCTCCTATCCCTCCTTACCTTCTGTGTGCTGGAGAAACCCTCTCCTCCCTCATATTATTACGCTTCTCCTTTACTATATTTTCTTTGTTGTTGTCCAGTTTTTCTGTTCACAACAATGAGACAAGAAAAAATGTTTGTTTAACGTTACGAAACTCACAGTGATGAAATTTTTGGCATTCTCTATTTGAGCACTATCTAGCAGTATCTAAAGTAATGGGCTGTAGAACACGAGGGAATCCAACTGATCCTTCACTTTAAAGCTAAATCTACTTTTACTCTTTCATACTTTTGCAGAGCCACACTACAGAAAGGGAATTAAGAAATGCATAAAAAACAGAAGTTGATATAAGTAGAAACGGGGAAAAAAGGAAGGAGGAAAAGAAGGGAAGGAAGAGTAGGAAGGGTGAAAAGGAGGAAGGAAAGGAGGAACAAAGGAGGGAAAAAGAGTTTTACTGTGAGCTTGACCTTATCATTTATGTATGGCAATACCCCTCTCTCTTGGCTTCCTTCCTTTATATGAAATATCATCATCACATCTTCAGCATTACACAATTGAGGAACCATAGCACTTTGTGCCCTCCTGGTTTTTCATCTAGAAGTTCTGTGCAGGACAGCTGCTGAGCTTTTGTTTATCTGGAGCAAGATTGCACAGTTCCACCCTTTACGCAACGTTCCTGGTAAACAGGCTGTTTATGGGCTGACCACAACAACTTTGCTGGACTGACTGGGTGTGTATCATGTTTAATTCCTGAGACCTGTGAGAAGAATGAACATAGTGACACAGAACAACCCCATTTAGTAAGGTCAACTCAGACATAACCAAAGGAAAGTTTAGACAAAGTTGTACATTGTCGCAGCTTAACTCCCTTAACTTTTTCTGCCCCAGGCAGCTCCAGTTGTAGGTTGGAGGTTAACCTGTCAGCGTGCCTACATTTTTTTATAGTTGACTGAATTCAAGGACATGATAAAAGGAGGTACCTGAGTGTTGGAAAAAACCCAAGAGACTGCTTTTTCCTTTCCTACAGATGACCTGGACTACGGATGCCCTCCCCTCTCTTCCCATGATCAGCTCCCTTCCCTCATTTCCATGTTAAAGAAATCCTGCTTAACTTTACAGAGTGAAGCTAAATGTATTGGTGATATGCGATGGTACCTTATGTGTCAGCACCACTGACACACCAGGCATACGGCACTTGGTCAGTGGGATGATTGTCAGGCCTAAGAATTCAGCTGTATTTTGGACAAAACAAATCATGATCTCCCTTTTCTCTCGAAGTGCGGATCCAGATTCTTGGTCTTCATCTATTCTAAGATAAGGAATTATGCCTTCCCTGCTCCAAGAGAAATGTATTGGTCTTCAAGTGGGGAGAAAAGAAATAAACTCCAACACTCTCTTGTAGTCCCTATATTTACAACAGCAATTTATTTAAACAGCTGGACATATGATCTTATTAAATTTTATGAGTATTTCCCATTTAATTTGCTTTGAAGCAAGAAATTTCACCCATAACACAAAAACCCTTCTCCTCATCCCAACAAAACAATAAGCAGGATCACGGACCTTAAAGACTTTGTCCGTGGAAGAGTTTGATGTGACTTGGATATCGATTAAGTTCTGTCAAGGCTCTAAAGTATACCTGTCTTGTCCCTTTCAAAACTAGGTGGTAGTGTTTAGCTGAGTTCTTAGTCTACCTAGGGTAAGATTTATTTTCTGCTTATTTCTTGGCTTATTTTGCTGAAACGAGCCAACTTCCAGTCTGTTAAGCGTCCCATCAAGATAAGTGAAACAGTAATAAACAGCACTCTGAGAAAGTTAATTTGTATCCAAAGAGCTTTATCAAATTAGAAAGTCACAAGGCAGAAAATGGAACAAAATAAAATAAAACAAAATAATAAAACCATCACGGCATCTTTGTGGGCTCTTGGCATTTTTGTTTTGTAGAAGCTTATATCAAAGACTATATTTTTTCAGATACTGTTAAGTCACTTCCAGATTTAGCATCCCACAGATATTTCTCTCTGTCATTTCAGAACCCCTAGGCACTTCAGTTCCGTTCAGTTCTTGCAAATCACAATAAAGATTTGTGATCAAGCAAACTGAATGTCAGTGAATATTTCCCTCTTCACATCTTTGGCTATCATCTTGTAAAACAAAGACAGAAAGGAGCTCTTTGCGGATTCACTCTGTTCTCTCATCTCCTCTTCCCAATGTTTTCTATATTGCCAATTTCTAAGCTGCATTTCCAAAAAAGCTGAAAATGTGACAATGCCTTGGAAGAACTTTATTTTAGTTTTTGGACTGAGGATCATTACTTTGTTGTGCATTGTTTAGTCACTTAGGTGATGGAAAAGTGGGCCTGAGATGCTATCTTTAGAGAAGAGAATCCTGCTCTCCTGGTTCCTGCCACTCACCTTCACATCAATGATTACAAATAGCCTGTAAGGTAACAGAGAATGAAGCCCTTGAGAGGCAGCTGTCTGAACAATGGCACTCAATCTAACCTCAGAGAAGCCATCAGGCTGGAGGTTTCAAAGGTTATGACAACTGCCTGCTACATTTGAGAGGTCATAGGCTTTATTTTCTGTAGTAGCTGCTCTTCTAAAGCTTTTCACTCACTACAGTGGTAATTGCTCAGACCTTGTGACTGGCTAACCACTGGGCCTCTGAAGTACATTGTTGTGGGAAAATGAGAATGGGTTATTTGTTTCACGGGAAAAAGGCATGTAGGACAATCTTTTGGCCTTGTGTTTCCTTGTGGATAGTGATGTATTCATTAGGATCCTAGCCTTGGAAATCTGGTCTCCTGACCCAGTTATTTCAACTTCAAATGCTGTGGGTGTAAAGAAAATTAATTATAAAACACAAAAGTGGAACAAGCTGGTTTGATGCTGACCTGGATGGGCTCCTGTTTTCTGGAAATTCTTTCCATCTTACCCAGTGGAACGCATTTACTTTTTTTCTTTTTAATTTTTCCGTTTTTTTTTCTAAGCTTGGAAATTAGAGTCAAGGGTTCTTTTGTGTTGCTGCTGTTTACCAGTTTGCTTCTTCCTCTAACAGAAGAGAATAACTTTATCTTGATGAAATCTTCCTGTTCCAAAAGGCATCCAACAACAGTTGGCAGTACCAGCCTGTCAGTATGCATCTTGGTGTTGTGCAAGTGCGTCATCTCCACACGCAGCACTCGTGATGCCCATGAGGAAGGCTGAGCACCTTGGTTAAACACAGAATGGCAGAAAATGGAGAGAAAAAGGATGAAACAAGGACGTAGCAGAGAAGTGGGACTGAGATATCTGATTTTAGTATTTACTGTAAATTTCAGATATAGCTGGAAATGACACATACAATCAAGAAGCCAAGAGCTAAACACTCTTAAAACCTGCATGACCTTAAGTTTCTAGAATGATTTTGTACCTTATCAGTTATACAGTATAATTGTTCCATTAAACTTCCAGTGTGTTTTAACAAAAGATTGTTTTCTCCACATAACTGCAGCTGTCTCTGCAGTGCAACATAGTACCTTCTGAAAAACAGTGAGAGTATTTAAGACAGGAAGAGAATAGGTGAAAGAAATACCATCAGTCCCAAGGTAGAGAGGGAAACAGATGAAATTACTGCTGTGTAATTTTGGATGTCCACTCTTGGGAATCAATACCCTGTTGGATAACAGTATTCCCCTTTATTTTCTTTTTGTCTACGCCTGCCAAAGTTTAGTAACAGAATTATAGGGAATTCCCCTCCACAGCCAATCACGATGTTAAAGTTGTAAAATCAAGTATACAGGGACAAAACAAATAGCCCTAGTTTTGGCATCCATCTCTGCACACTCCTAATTCTTTCCCTTACATATATGTCTTTTTCAATGTTTATTTGCCTTATCTTTCCCATTCTCTTAAATTCCTCTCTGAACTTCTGCATGCTTGTCCTACTGTCCATCTCCTTCTTTAGCCTCCTTATTTCTAGTCCCTTCTCCTTTAAATTCGTTGCCTCCCATCTGCTTGTTTTGCACCTGAGATGGGGGAATGAGAGAAATGTGTTTCCACATGAGAATCTATTAGTGAGCAGAAATAGATACAGTTACAGAAAAAAAAAAAAAAACAACAAAAAAACCCACTGCAAATATTCCCAGGACAGCTTTGCTGTCTGAAAGGTCAGATGCTCATGTATGTCATTGGTTAGGACCTCTGATTGCAATCTTGAGATGTCCTGCTACTGTTGCCTGAACAAGTGATGTCTCTTCTGACTGCATTTTTATCTTGCGTACAAACCCTCTGGCAACAGGGATAATTTATAACCTCATTACCTGTAATTTCAGAAGGCTGCACGTGGAACATTAATTCCAGTCTGTAAATGATTTAACTCTCTCTGTATCTTTCTTTGGCTAGAACATGTACACCAGTCCCAATGACAGTTAATTATGTAGCAACAAGGACTGGTAACTAAACAAAATATCTTCCTTCCTGGTTCCCTTCTTCCCCCTCAGTTTTCTAAGGAACATAAATCTAATCATTCCAATCAAATCCTCACATTTCATTATAGTAACCTAATTTATTTTACCTTCACTCACTTGTACGACCTTTGTTATACACTTTGTCTTTGGCAAAGTTATAGACAGTCAGAAACCTACATAGTTCAGACAATCAGAAACCTACATAGTTCAGAATCCTCCAGTACTGAATTTAGAACAAGAGGTGACTTTGGGACAAATATAAAAGCAACTCTATGCCTCATTTCTCAGCAGTCCAGAGAAACTCCTTTTTCAGTTTACACATCTTAAGAAGGATAACTGGCTTAAAAAGCAGCTTGTGGTGTCAGCAAGGTTTCCAAGGAATAACTCTACTCTTTTCAAGCTGGACAACTATCTATACTGCACAATGTAGCAGGGCCAGGACCCTGCTAAGCTGAAGCTAATAGAGCAGATACAATCACACAGTACACTGCCTGGATCTGCAGAGGTACCGGATCAGGCCAAGAGAAACACAGACATTGTGCCACAGCACCTGCATCTTAACAAAGATAATTCGTGTGCATCTAGCAAACCACTGATTAAATTGTTCTGCTTCTAGAGCTACCACTTGACTGCTGGCCCAGGAATCTCTGCACTGTGCTGCTTGTGTGCTGCCGACATAGTTTAGAAAGAGTGACAAGGTAGCTGTAACATAGACCAAATCATCCTCATTAAGGATATGAAATAGGAATACTTGTTTAATTTTACTGCCTGCGCTTTTGCCTTCTCTCGTCGCTGTAATCTGGTAGATGGGATCCTCTAGCCCCTCGCCCATGGTGCAGCTGCACAGTCTGCACGCTTATGAACTGTACCAGTGTTTCATTTATTTAGCTCCTAGGGATGATGAAGAAGTAATGTTGACGAGGAACTGCCACAGCACTGTCACAGAGCCAAGGTGTATCGTAACGCTTCAGTGCTCCAATGGCTAGATGTGTCCACGGTAGGGAACAGAATGCAGATGTCTGAATCCTTTATTTAATGCATTAGGAAAATGATCTAATCACCTTGCAGTCTAGACCTGCAACAGCACATCAGCATGCAGGTTCTTTCTTAGACTGTGGGTTTGTGTTTGTCATCAAGTAGGTATTTGGATATATTCTGGGAAAACAGGAATAGACTGACCTCCTTGGTTGTTTGTAGCAGCACGTAGAACTCCCACATGAACAGCAGGATACAAGCAAGAGTCCTACTAAAATCCTGTCACAGGGAAAGTCATATTAAAGTACTCATGCTAAAGCACTCTATGCCCATAGTCACCTGGGCTCTACACCCATATCAGGGGAGACAGTACCCATCCTGAAAAACTTAGTTCTGACTTGGCAAGAATGTGTGATGGGAGAACGGCAAGGGAGGTGTGGAAGAGGCATAAATGAAAAAAAGGAATGACCCCCAAACCTGCAGGACCTGGCAATAATCCCTGTATTTCCACCCAACTAGAGTGGCCCCACTTTCTGTAAATCACTAACTAATCGTGAGTCATGACAAAGAAATGTTCTGGAAACTTCCGTGTAGTTTGATTGTGCTGCCAAAACATTTGACTGGCACAGAAAATTATGAAGTAGAACATAGTCATAATAAGGCACTCCCTTTAAGATGATTAATATGCAAGGAAAATCAAAACTAAATTAAGCCTATTTTACTTTATCAGGGCAAAACAGAGCTGTAGGAATGAATGAAACATTTTGATCTGTGGCTCATTCTAATCTGTTGGTCTGCAAACTTGAGTACCTTGAGAGAGCATTTGGTTTGTTAATTTCTATATTGACACTTTAAATGTTGTGTTTGCAGATTTTTCCTACTGTGTGTCTCCTCTTTTTTTTTTTTGCATATTTTTGGAAAAGTATACAAAATATAACAAAATAACATAAAGATTTTTCTCAGAAATTTCCTATAAAAATTTAGAATTCAGAAAAATTCCCAATGGAACATGCTTCTCTGGAAAAAAGGCAATTTAGCAGCCAGTTCATCTGCTATTTCAGACAAGCTAAACCATTTAGCAACTCACACTATCTGTTAATACAACAGAGAGTCCTTCTTTAAATAGAAAATATAATCCAAGCAGTTGTTTCGTCATGGAATTCTGCCTTGTACTATAATTTGCAATCATCTTGCACGGGTAAATGACTGCATGAGTGAGCAAGGCTACAGAGTACTGAGCCCTTTGATCCAATTTTGCTCCATCTCAAATAAAGTTTGTCCTTGGATTAATAGGAAGGATATGGCCCTAGTCCTCCTAATTTATTTATGATTAGGATATTAACTCGGTCTTGAGGAAGTTTACAAAGACTTTATTCAATTCACATGCAGACTGAGAGTCTGGAAATGAGAATGTGGAGATGCTAATTCTAAGAACAGATACATTATAACAGAGGTAAGACCAAAACAAAAGCCACAACCACTTCAGACTCTCTCTGCTTATCATCCCAAGTGACTCCAATTGTGATTACTGGAGTTTTATAGTTGTCTTTCACTGCCTGTTAGCACCGCTTAGTCTCCTTTTCAGATTGCTGTGACCTCCAACAATCATAGGGGTACTTGTCAGAGGGAAAAAATGAAGTGAGAAGGGGGAAAGCTGGCTGGAAATCTTCCCTAAGAAATTTAGTAGGGCAGGAAGGGACTTGGAGGATCATCAAGATGAATCCATTGCTGGTGCAGATGGCCACGTCACAAATTTGCACTTTTACTGTTGCTGAGAAGCCACTTTAGAGCCAAAGAGCTCTGATGGCTATAAACCTTATTCTAACTTTGGACAAAAATAAAAAAATTGTCAGTATTTTATGCACAAGTTGGTCTCTGTCCTACATACCTCTTTTCCCAGCTTTCCATTCACATGTACCCTTTTTCAGAGCAGATGAAAACCACCTTATTTAGGTTTCTCTTATTAGATGTGTTGTCAGGGTGAGCAGGGAAAGCCTTTCTCTGCACTTGTTCTGCTATAATTCATTTTGCTCTTGGGCAATTAAATCTGTTCTTTAGGTGCTGTGAGCCAGAGAGGTATTGCTACTTTTTGGCAAAGTCATGCTTGGGAGCCCTCAGCAAACTCCCAGTGCCAATAGTCATGACATATGTTGATCATCTTTCTACGTGACCCAACATTTGCACTTTTCCAGTATTAAGAAAGAAGAAAATCCTTTTCTTCACCTGGGTGGCTGGCTAGAGATACATTCTAAGATACATCCTTCCAGCAGCATAAGTCAGAACTCTGCCTTATATATTAAAATTAGTCCTTTCTCAATACATCCGCTGCTGGAAATCTCTTTCTTAATATCATCCCAAGATGTATTTGTCTTTTTGAAGACCATATCATGTTGGTGGTAGTAGACAAGCTATGACTAACTAGTAAACATAGGATCTTCTGTCATTTCATCACTAATGAACGACTGGTAATGTATGATGTAAATACATAACCTTCTGTTTTGTGTGATTAGTTTCATCTCATTTCTATTACTCAAGGCCCCATGGAAATCCAGTTCTTCCTGTCTGATATTCTGTCTAAATTTCCTGGTGGTGTCTAAGTATCTGTGCCTTGCTCGGTTGTACTGAATAATGGGTAGCACAGGGCAGCAAAAGCACTATATGTGGATCCTTTGATATGCATCAGAAAGGAGGGTACAGCAGAAAAGCTATGAATGATGAATAACCACCCAGGGCATAATTTCCTATTTCTCTATAATTGTGAAGGTTTTGCAATAGCTTGTTTGCTTGTTAGCAGTTACCCTGACTTGTTTAGTCTGGAAGTGTGAACTATTAAGAACAGTGAATTCAGTCCCAAGCCTTTGCCCTGAAATTAATGCAAAAACCTTCCTGAAGATCAGGAAAATTTCATGACTTATTTGAATATTTTCTCTTAATTTCTGGGAAACTTCAACAGCAGGGCTTGGGGGACCAGAGCTGTCAGGATGCAATCTTGCATTGAGAAGGATGCAATAACTTCACTAAGCTTTGGAATAACATTTGTGTATAGTGCAGTTAAGGGAACTCAGAAATCAGCATTTAAGTTTCTAAGTCAGTGGAAATGATGAAATGCAGAGCAGCAGTACGTCTCCAGTTCAAACAGCTCACCTTGCCATGCTGCAAAAACAGCCTTTCAGTATGCTTAGTAAAAATCTTATAACTCCCTGATTACTTGCTAACAGAAAACTTACTTGGGGAGAAAGTATGCATCTTTCCTCATGTCTGTGGTAGCATTCTTTTTGGGGCCTGAAACATAAGATTTAAGGTGCTGGTACTATGATCTCTTTTCCCCCTCCTTTTTCTTCCTTCAGCTTCTAAAATAAATCTTCTGAAGCACCAACCAGGACATGTGTGAAGGAGCTAACTGCGTGCTGAGAAAGCACAGGTCCAACTGTGCTAAAGCTGTCATTTCAACTTTTCTGCAGGATCTTTGATAACAATACAGAAAGAAAAGTCTGTACAGTTTATAAGTCTCTCCAAGTAATTTTGCGCAATGGCATCAGTAAATTTTGCATCCATATTGCAAAGAGACAAGGAAGCTGACATGTCTAAAATGCCATCTCTAAGAAAAAGAAAACCCCCAAACTCTTCTCTGTTCTCTAAAGTATGTACTGCATCTTCCTTAAAGGCATTTTTCTGAGCTCTGCCTGAGATGAACATTGACAAAGAAAAACATCAGCTTTCTGTTCTTTCACCAAATATAATAACTACTAATGGTATAATGATCACTCAGTCATGAAGACGTTTCCATTACAACTCAGGTATCTTTTCTGGCTGTAAGTGTATCCAAGGCCACCAAGTTCATAAAAGACCCATTTTGTAAATGTCAAATTCTACTTTTATGCCAAGATTTATGGGAAACATATCAAGAGCAATGAAGATACTAATACATCTAGATGTGTCTCCAGCCTGCTCGGTGGAGTTGGCTAAATAACAGGGTATTTGATTTTGTTCAATGGCTGAAAGAAATATCCAAGAAAAGAAAAGGCAGGCACATGGGTTTGGATTAACATAGAAATGAATATCTGTTTAAAGAAAACAGAAAAAAATATCATTTTATATAGAGTAAGGGTGTTTGTTTTGACCCCCATGTTAAGGGGGGTGTTTCATTTCTATGTTTACTTTTCCATTTAAACTTGAAAAATATGGGTGTTTTTTAACAAAAATATATTTGTTGTGTTTTTGAGAAGTTGCAGAAAAGAAGAAACCATTTGGCAAGGTTGATATTTCTAACCCCTTTCTGGGAAGTTGAAACTGCTAAATTTGATCCAAAGAAACAAATACTTCTATAGTTTCCACAAAACATCACAGTTTGGTACTTGTCAACATTTTATTTTTATTTTTATTTTAAGTGGAGTTGTAATTCCTGCTATAAAAATAAGTTTCATTTTTGTGGTTGCTTTTAGGTTCCTAATTCTTTTTCCTGTTTAGGTTGATAACACAATTTTGTGATTTAGCAGACAAATAGCTTCAGCATACGTTGTGGTTCAGAAGGAGGACATACGAGATAGGGCCTTGGCTCAGATGAGCAGTTTGTACTTAGAAGTGAGCCCTAGGCAGCTGAGTTCTTTCCACCAAGTCAGTGCACATAACTAAACACTAATGTGCCCTCCTATAACAGATCACTGAGATAAGCCAGCACATGCAGAAGATTTGGAACAGGTCTGGGGAACCACAGATGAAATGATAAGTAGATGTGCAGTAAGTACTTAGCCCACTATTAATTCAGTACTAGCTGAATTTAAAAGGTGATTTTTGAAGTGAAAAACAAAAAACAAAAAACAAGTGTTTGCAGCTAGGTGGTGCCATAGGCTTATGGAATCCCAACCAAATTAGCGATGCATTATAAAACAACTTCCACTCTACACGTGATATTGTATGAAAGCAGGCTGTCATCTAGGCCATCTCTAAGAATAGTAGTCAATTCAGAATTATTTCCTGTCCCATGATGCCCCCCACATCAAATAGAAATTACAGTAAGACCCTTCTGTAGAGCAGCAGAAATGAGGTAATAACAGGGAACTTCAGTGACAGAGGAAGAAATGTATTTCCTGATGAATACCGAAACTTTGTATCAGCTCTTCATCAAATTCATGCATAGAAGTACTAGACATGAAATAAGATCTGCCAGAAACATGTGACAGATTGTCTTGCTTGAACTGGAGTTGAACAATATGAAATCCTAGGAGAAATTATAGACACTGATTATTTGCTTTAATGCTTGAGGTCTTTAGGTAGTTGTGCAAATGGAAGTACATGCTCTAGTGATCCCCTCCTGAGTACTATATTCAAATTTTATTCCTTACCCTTAATAGTTATCCAGTTCGTTCAGTTACTTTTCCTTGACTCCCCCAAACTCCTCAAAAATAGCAAGTATTTTGTTAAGAAACTCCTACAGAAATTTTACGTAGCTGGGGGAAACAGCAAGCTAAGCACATTTATAAGGTTTATTTTCCAGATGGTGTACTTTCATACCACTCCTGAAGTTCACAGAACTATTTTAGCTGAATCATTTCTGTGCTTTCTAACCATTTAGATTTTGAGGTCAACTTCTAATATTTTACATTACTACGTAGCACAGTATAAATGACACTAAATACAAATGAATGTACACAAATGCATTTGACAGAGCAATTGGACTGTGTGGCTCACCAGCTTGAATCCAATAGCAAAATCTAAAGAGAAGCAACATAATTATTAGAAGGCAGAGTTCACTTGAACTAGGTGATGGGATTTTGTTGAATCTCTTTCCATATAACACATGCATCTCTGTAGAAGTCAGGTTAATTTTCTCTGTTGCTCTAGAGCCTACTGCAGTTTGTGTCATCACTGTCCCTTTGGAAGTTGTGCAGTAACAGACTAGGAATGGGACTCCATCTGAATTGAGACTTGTCTGAAATTTAGGTGCCAAAAGGTTCAATGAACTATTGAGACCATCTGTCTTCAAGTGCCACCTCAAAATTATTCCCCTGTTTTGGGCTACTGCAAGGACCTAGACCCCTAGTGTCTAACCTTGAAGTCACTGAGAGAAGGCTCTGAGGAGACCTTGTAGCAGCCTTCCAGTACCTAAAGGGGGCCTACAGGAAGGATGGGGAGGGACTCTTTATCAGGGAGTGTAATGATAGGACACGGTGTAATGGAATTCTTTACGGTAAGGGTGGTGAGGCACTGGAACAGGTTGCCCAGGGAAGCTGTGGCTGCCCCATCCCTGGAAGTGTTCCAGGCCAGGCTGGATGGGACTTTGAGCAGCCTGGTCTAGTGGGAGGTGTCCCTGCCCATGGCAGGGCGGTTGGAACTAGATGATCTTTAAGGTCCCTTCCAACCAGAACCATTCTGTGATTAAAATCTGCACTAGAAGTGTCTCATAACTGAAATTCTTAGCTAGGGTGCCTTTCCACTAGTTTATGCATTTCATTCTCCTTTTGTGATGGAGAGCTGTGTTCTTTCCTCCTCTTTCTACTTCTTCTCCCTCCCTCCTCTTGAGTTACCACACCATGTGGAACCGTATCATCAGAAGAAAAACAATTTATCTTACTGCAGGTGATCCGTTCCCCAGTGTTCAGTACACTCTTTACACTTCAATAAGTACAAGTTGTATATCTTGCAGTAAGAGGGCTTTTGTGTTTATTTCGTGCTCTTTACTTACTTGTGCCTTGATTATATAGTTCTTTCTAACAGTGACATTTGCAATGAAAATGTGTACAGAGGAATTGTATGGAAAATTGTTACCTACCGCTTATCTGTACTGTGTCTTGTTTATTTTTATGCCTTTACCAGTCAAAACTCCCTGAATGTAAGGGAATGACTAATGCCATTAGAAACTCCATTATTATTATCACAGGGAGCCTAGGGCAGACAGGCTAGCGATAGGAATGAGGAAGGTTTCCATTAGAGCTTCTCCTAATTGCACTTGCAAGCTAATGTGTGACAGTCAGGTACTTTGATGTCTTACTCAGTGAATGCCAAATCCAGTGGTTTTTACTCAGCCTCTGGAGATGTCGTGCATACAAACCTGAGAATGCAGCCTTTCACGTGTCGCAGCAGGTGGGGTATGCATCTGAGGGCTGTGACAGGCTTCCCTATAGTAGCCTTTTTTTTTTTTTCTTTTCTGTAGTAGCTGTGCAAGGATGGGCTCAAGCCCAGCCAGAACACACACCACAGCAGTATGCCAGCATCCTGCCAGTTCCACTTACGCAAGCATCCATCTTTGAGGTGGGAGGCTGACAAAGTGTCAAACAGAGCACATATTGAGCCCTTCTTGGAGCCCCTTTGTCACTGTTTAGCCACTTATTCATCAGAGGATGATGCTCTGATTTTCAGCAGAACTGTTTTTCCACTACCATCATGCAGCCAGGTGTTGGTCAGATGGCTGGGCCACTGGTTATGTTGGTCTTTCATAATGCAGTGCTTTGCACAACCTTTTGCCAGCTGGTTTGAAAAAGTTAATTGTACATGTACAGCTGTCAATACAGAGTAAGTCAGTTCAAGGTGCTCAAGAACAAATGGACTATGATGGCTATTATGGTCTCTTTTTTTTAATCTTTATAAAAAAAAAGAAAAGAAAAAAGATCAGGAAGTCTACTGGCAACATGCCCTGTTAATGACCTTCCTTGCTGATCTTAGCATGATATTAGATTAATTTTAACTCATTTTTAGTGGAGCCAGCCAAATTCATTGGGCCATTTCAGCATAAGGGTAAGGCAATACTCATTTCCCTGCTGCAGTGCAAATAGCTGGACTATCTCTGTATATTAGGAAGCCTTCAAAGCTAACATGCAGATGCCTAACATGGAATATGCTGTTGCTACAGATAATAATCCGAACACTAATTAGAAACTTAAATAAAACAAGAGCAATCCATATAACTGAATGCTAGAGACTTGTTTTCCCCAGCATAAGAGCTTCAAGGCATGAGAATTGTAACTCTCCTTGTTCTATCTAGCATTTGGGAGTACCACACACCATGCAGAATAAGGGAGAATTCAGACTCAAGAGTTTCTTTGTATCACATCCAACACGGAGGCAGCTGTCAAGGTGACCAAGGAACTGTTACAAAGAGGCAAACTAACTGAAGCAAAAACCGCACAGACTTTATTTCTAGGCTGCAGGAATACAGTAAGAACAGGCAGCATCCAGGTATAGCACATGATGTCATACCTGTCATGTCTTCCTTTGCCTAAAAGGACAATTATTTGAAGTCAGCAATAATGGAGTCATTGAAAGACTTCAGAGAATGACTGCTAAGCAAGTAGACACAGGTGAATCAATTGTGTATCTATAGTCCTTTAAAAGACCAACAAAACTCTGCAAAAGGCAGTTCCTGGTTGAAGAAGGGTGTGCAAACATGCAAAAACAAACCAAAAAACCTACCCCAAAGAAACAGATAAGGCAAAAAATAAAAGTTGCTTGTTTGATAGCATTCATAAAAACCGATAACTGTTTAATTTATAGGGACAGCCAGTTTTTCTGCCTCCTCTAAAATCTTTCCAGAACAGCAGCAAATGTTCTTCTGCCTTTCCAGCACACTGTTTGAGAGGCTATGAAGTTATTTCTCTTAAATAAATCTTTTGTATTTTCTCTCCTACTAGAAACCCTGGTTTTCCAATGAACTGTGCACTGCCTTCAGGGAATTTTATACATACGTTTTGTAAACACATTCGGAAGTTCCCTCCATATATATTTTATGAATTTCAACTTTCTCTCTACTACCTCAGTGCAAGACCTTTCTCTGCCATCATGTGAGAGCTGAAAACTTGACTGTATCTTTCCATCTCATCAGCTGAAAAAGATTTCCTAATTTCCTCACCTGCCTTGCTTTTAATTTCTCCATCCTTCTACCCAATGCAAATTCAAAAAGCACTTTGAGATCACATTTACATCAAAGACACTCCACAGGATACCTCTGTATTGCGTTCATGTTCTGTTCATTCATCAAATACTCGCCCACTCCATTTGGAACACACACTATTGAGTTTCTCCCTCCTTTCAAAACACCAGGAGTTAAAGAAAGAACATGCACTTTAAAGCCCAAATGTTTGTGTGTTTTCAACAAGGCACTTCACATTATTTGGATGGTTTCTCCTGTTTATCAGGAAGGTTTGCATCAACTGGAAATGAAAACAACATCAAGCTTCAAAAATTGAAAGAGATATAGAAACCTTTCAAAGACAGTAATAAATGAAGTGACACTTTTATCTCCTATCATTTGAGTGACTCCGGTGGAAGTCTAACATATTTTCTGTGCCCAAGTCCTGATTAGAATTTTGTTTTAAAGAGAAGAAATAGTCAGGTTTTAAATGCTCCTTGCCTTTTGTTTGTTTGTTTGTTTTCTTTCCTCCTCCCCTCTACAGACTACATGAATGCCATTTCCAGCATCACGTGTTTGTATATGACCTTCCCTTCTGCCCCTACATGTGTATCATGTTACGATAAATTCCCTGGGATCTGTACACCCTGAAAGTGCAATAATAAGTCAGTGTTTTATTTATAAAAGTGTGGCAAATGCATATGCCGTTATATTATCTCAGCTGGGCTAGTTCATTTCATTTCACCTCACTTCCTATAACTCTGAAGTTTTGTTTCCATCTACCCTCCAATTTTGTCAGCTGCCTCTAATCACATTCTCTTTTGCTGCAATTTTCCTGTAGTTATATAGGAGTCCATAGTAGATAGGAGCTTATCAGATGCAGTTGTTAGTGTTCCTTTTATCATTCATCTGCATTTTACTTTTTAAAAAGGGGACTGGTCAATGTAGCTTCAGCTTCATGCAGCATGGGGAAGTTTGCTAGTTACCCTATAGTGCCTCTTCCGTCTTTGTCTTGCAGCACTTTATTATCTGAATCCAGGAATTTCCATTATGGTTGTCTACCATACCTCAGTTGTGATTTGTTCCATATGTAGTACTTTTATAACTCCTGTCATTTGACTGAAACAATCCATAAGTTGTTTTAGCCTTCCCCTCCTGCAGATCACAACTATCATCTCCATTTTAGAGGTGGAGAACTGAGGCAGAGTGGAGAGCAGATGAGTGTCCCTATAAACCCAGGGGAAAAAAAGCAGACTAATGTGACCAAATGCCTTGATTGTGGTGCTGTTTTCTTCATAATGGAAGCATGGGACATCAAGAAGGCAGTACACAGAATTTTCTGACATTTAAAAGAAAACGTTTTCAGTGAGCTGCTATCAGTAATGAGATGATCAGCAAAAGACACAGAAGAAATGAAAACTGCAAATAAGGGGAAGGGAGAGCCTGCTAATGGCCAGGCTTTTTGGTTTAATAGAAGAATGGCACAAGGAATGACATGACAAAATGGGATGGGAGTAATCCAGGTTTAGACAGAAAATGAGAAGTGCAAGGCAGAGTACAATAGTTTGAATATAAAGGCAATCTGTAAGTTAATAATTAGAAGAAAGAAAAAATACTCAGCTTTGATGGTCAGAAATGGGATATATGATAATTTCGTACATAAATTTGTAAGTTCATAATATTTCCTTATTTCTGTGTTAATACACCTGATGTTTTCCATATTGTTTGTCTACAGATAAATGGCTGACACTTAGAAAGATACACAGCAGAGAATATATTTCACTTTTATGTATTCTAGGAGTTACCATCAACTGACTTAAAAATCCCCCGCCAAAGCACAATCTCAACCTAACACAACTCTAAATGAGTATCTGTCAAGTCACTTGTTGCATATTTAACTTACACTGTTATCTGTCACCACAGTCTTCAGGCTGGGACTATATAATGAAATATATCAGCCTGGTGTCCCTAATCTGTGTAATTTAAAGTAGAAAAAAAATTGAAAGAATGAAGCAGAGAAAATATTTTTAGTTGGGTACCATTTATTCTGTTCTATACTAATCACTCCCTGCCTTTGTTAATTAAGTGACTCATTTTAAACACTGTGCTGTTAAACTCATGCTGCTTAATGCTCTGTGTGACCAGGATCTAGATCATGTTAGTCATTGAATCCCACAGTTGAGAAGTGACTGAAATTCAACAACGTTCTCCCCCTAAAATAAACACTTACTAACGTATCCAAATATGCAATAAGAGACAGAACAAGCTTGATTCTGGTGCAAATTCAATGAAGTCAATGGAACGACTCCTGTGCAAAACCAGCATGCAACCAGAACAGGACTGCGGAGTACTAACAACGATTATTTCCTCATTAGATCAAAGTCCTAGAGTACACTGCATTGCTATTTGCTGACATCTTGGTCCAGATTCCTCTTCAGGGTAAAGTCCAGTAATGTCAGTAGGATTTAACACAAGTTGTAACGCTAGGAATGCACACTTACTGAGTAAAGCACAGCAATTTGCAAAACTGAATTAGAGACCATTATGTAAAGTTCAAAAGATAGTTTGCAAAGGCTTCAGTGGGCACATACATTTGAATCAGGAGAAATCATAGAACCACTTTTCCAAAAAGGAAAGAAAGCATCCCCTAGACTTTCCATTATAGGCACCGATTCAGGAAGATATTTAATGAATGTTAAGGATTTAAGTTTCCTCACTGAAGCCAATGGGCTTGCCATAATACTTAAAACTATAGACATGTTGATTAGGTATTCCCTAATCAGATCTATTTTACCCCCAATATGTGTTTACTTTTTGCATTGTACTCTTGAATCTGCTGGAATACAGTAAGTTAACAAAAGCAATGTATTCAGTAAAATACTTGAATGCATGTCCTTTTTCCCTCCTATAATGAAGTAATTCAAAAAACCAACCCAAACCAACCATTGGCAGTATTCGTTTATTTGAAAGTAAAACTGAAGACAATTGCAAAGACAGCCTTCCCCTATTTGTATGTTATTGAAATGGTTGAAGCGATTGCAATAAGAATTTAAGCAAGTCTTGAAATGTCTGGCATATTTGTTCCTACCTTGAGATTCATGTGCTTTATCAAATATCACACCTCCTACATCAGGTTGTACTGCTTGTTGTTGTTGAAAAGAACCTATGGGATTCTTTTTAGTATGTCATATGGGAGGGGGGGAACCAAACCAAAAACATTCCAACCTCCAACTGTCATACAAGACCACCTAGCTGGAAACCATCCTCAGATTGTTTAGTTTCTCCTTTAAGCTACCGATGAAGAGATTCCACATTTCTAGACTGCCTGGTCTAGCACTTCATTAGTCTGCCTCATATGTGCAACTCCTTATAGTCAATCTAAATCTCTGCTGAAAATACCGTCAACTTTTCTTGATTTCCCTTGCTACATATAGAGAATCTTTTATTCATTAGAAAGCTCATCTCTCTCTTTACATTATTTTTTTTAAACTGTGAAAACAAATTCAAACCTTTGAAGATTTCCTCATAGTTGTTATTTTCTCATCCTGAGATTGTTCTATTTCACCTCCTTTAGGCTCTTCACCATAACTATCTTATTTGTTTTGGGATTATCAGCGGTTTTGTGATTTCTTGTAACATTTTAGCTGAATATCATGTTTGTTATAAACAACAAAAAAGGACTTGACTCAATCTGCCTGTGTTATGTAGGACTGCACACAGAATGGACTGATTCTGTAAGAAAGGACAAAGGCAGTAAAAGAATTAGAACAGGGATGAAAAAAAACTTCCTGTACTTAAAAGCTGTATTCCAAAATTGTGCTATTACCAAGAGTAACAAGGCACGTGTACAGGATAACCTGATTTTAATTTGGGTGGCTTTCACTTTCCTCACCAAAGTACAAGGAATACATAACCTCGTGCATGGTCTGATGATGTGGTATCTACTTCTTTTTGCAGTTGTGTGATCTGATGTGTGTTGAAGGCATTGGCGGTTCTATTTACATGTTTGGCGTGTTAGGAGGTCTCAGTTACGTGCTTAAGAGATTGTGTGAAGGCCTCCCTATTCTCAGTACAGCAGACAAACCTGCTACATAATCTACATACTAACTGAAAGCTAGGATTAGACCTTTTATCCCTTATTTCTAAAGCGTACAAGCACTTACTATCAGAACTAAGGGACAACTTTGATGGCCAGAGTTAAAAGTGTTCTTGGTGCCAGGGGCTAAGAGGGAACGTCACTTATAGTTAGAAAGATGACATTGTTCCACAGCCATGGGAAGAAAGTCTGCTAGAGTTGTTTTCTCTTAGCCTGTCCCCTGCATGAAGGAAAAAGCACATATTTGTTCTGGATTCTGACCAGAATATGCCTTTTCTCTAACACCTATCATAGAATTTCAAAAAACATGCATTTGTGTCATTAGGTCCTAGGTTACCCTTACATGCACTGTGACTTTCGCTCTCAGGCTAAGGTATAAACAGAAAATGTTGAAGATAGGATGATATTATTAGAAGCACAAGCAAGCCACCAGGTTTTGCTTTATCCAAATTATAGTGATGTATTTATCCCTACATTGTATCATCTTTCACACATCATGAATAAAGCAGGATCGGCCTTGAGAAATGCATGTTTATCCTGCAAGATAACAATGCTTTGAATTTCTATACAGACCCACATCTAAGGCTTTCAAAGAGCTTTACAAATGTTAATCCATTAAGTATCAGTGTAAGGCATTCCCATGAGGCAGGTGTTTTTAATTACCTCCATTTTACAGAGCAGAAACAAGCAAGGCACAGGGAGATCTAACCACCTTATTTGTAAGGTAACACAGCAAATCAGAGCACAATCAGTGAGAGAACCAAAGAGTTTTGGCACTCAGCTCTGCTGCAAAGCTCTCTCTCTTTCAGCACTTTTGATAATTTTTATGTCTTAAAAAAGAAGAGGGCAAGGAGAGAAGTTTGGTAAGGGGATGAACTGGTTAGGTTTTGGCATGAGGGTACACCATAGAAGAACCGGACAGAATCTTTGCCCCATGGATAATAGTCAGACTGCTACCCTGAATGTCATTAAGCCTACAGAAAAAAAGAAAAGGAAAAAAAAAAAGCAGTAACTACTCAATTTCCCTAAAGGATACTGTAGGAATAGGCCTCACTTCTTCACCTGAAACAAGTAGCATGTATGTTTGGAGCCGGTCTATTCACCTGATATCAAGCCTGCCATCAAGAAACACTGGCATCTGTCTAGGTTTTCCTGTGGGGACCTTCTTAAGCAATCTTTTTTGATGCGGTTGTAGAACAACATTGTGATCCCACTCTTACAATCCCACCCTCTCCATGCTGTTATCAGGAGTTTCATATATTCCAGAGGAGGCAGAAGGCAACACATAATGCTCTGTATGGTTTGACAAGGAAGGTGACAAAACAGTTTTGATGAAGAAGTGTGTCTTGGTTATCCTCTAATAGAGCCACTGTAAGGTTCCTTTTATCTGATATTTGTTTTCATAATCTTATGGAAAAGTAGATGCTCACGTGTGTTCAAACAACCTTCTCTCCTCCCCCAAGGAGTAAGAAATTGCCCTACAGAGCACCTATTTGAACATTCATAGACACTTTTTTTCCTGAATTGCTCTCCCAGTTCTGCATGATGGATAAAAAGACACTGTTTTTTATTTGAAATTATTGGAAACTCATTAGCAGAGTACTCAAGTGGAGTTACAAGGAGAGGACAATATATCAGTAATAAGGATATGCACAAGTCTTCCTCAGATAACCCCTGAATAGGCATGGATGGTTACAGGTAGGAATACTCCTACCCATGCGAGTAGAGTATTCCTTTCCAGTGATCTTACCAGGGCCCCATTTTTTATTTTTTTTGTCTAAGTATCCTGGAACAGGGACACAAACCCTCTTCTCAGTTTTCATCCTAGCTGGGACATTCAGCATTGAAACATACCTCTCAATAATATTATTCTTTGTAATAATTCGGAAAAATCTTATCCTTCATTATATCTAACAATACCTTAAATCTCTTTGTCTTCCTCAAGTAGCTTTCCTGTGATTGAATCACTAAACACTGCAAAGCTACAATCATTTTTTCCTTTTATGTCTATGTCATGATATATATTTCTCAGTCCTTTTAATCATTCCTGCTACCCAGAATTTCACTTTGGAATTAAGTCAAGCACTCTGGTTTGCACAGTACTGCTGTCTCCGAGGTATTTGCCATCAACAGTATCATCATTTCCCATCAACCTGGACTCTGTAGTCTGAATAAGATAGATGTGTTCCATCTCTCACATCTCATGCTGTTTTTAACATGGTGAAGAGTGGTCTACTGATAGTGACATGTAAATTGAGTAAATTTGTTAAAATTACTTCCTGGAAATACAAATCTACGATCACTTGGGAATTCAAGAATGCCTTTTTGTTGTGTATTATGCCAGAGAAGAAGCACATCTTTGACCTATCTGCCCCAAGACCAAATAGCCCTCAAGAGAAGTTGTACTAATTGCTGGTAATAGTGCAGCTCTGGCAGAATTAGCCATCACTACTCACCTTTACTCTACCTACCTTTTTCATACTATGTACCTGATCTTCCTTGCCATAGACTTGAATTAGTACCAGAACCACCATTTAGATATTTTTACTTTGGCAACGACAAACACAAACCATCACAATATTTGTATGCTCCTGGGCAAACAGTGACCAACAGCATTTAATCTCGTAGCTAGAATCCAAGGTACACTAATCATGACTTCCTTTACACAGAAACATATTCTGTCACTGCATGATGCTATTGCTAAGGCGCCGCAAACATGTTTATGTATTAGACTATCCACCGTCTGATAAGCACATCGATCACATATTTGGCATAGGTCTTCCCTGTTAGCTTTAGAGGGCTTCTGACACATAAATGCATCTTTGGAAAATTGTGCATATACACTGATCGTAACTCCAGCCTTGGTCAAGTGAACTACAGGCATCTCATTTTTGCTGGTGTTACTGAATTCATTGTAGATCTCTCCAGTAGCTGACAGCTTCCCTGCTAGTTGCCATGCATAATTTTGATGATCGGTTCAGCCCAGGTCTGCACTATATGTCAGGGGGGCTGCTGAGAAAAATAGCGTGCAATCAAAGAACTGAAGTGTGCCGTAATAGAGACTGAACCAAAATTCTGTGTACTGCCATCATTCTGCCACTTCCTAACTTTGCACTGGAAAGTTGCAACCTTAATAAAATGCTTTTCACTTCTTATAGCATATAAATCTAATTTACAATCAAGAGAGAAGTGTACTTGTTGCTTTCCCAGCTATGGCATTTAAATCAGAGAGCCTGTGCTTTATCTTGTACTACAAAAAACACAGGGCAACAGTTCAAGCATGAGGAGCTCTGGAGAGGCCTTTGGGGGAGGTGATAGACATAGAAGTGACAATTGGTTTCCATTTATTTATTTATCCTTGCTCACTCTGTTATTTCCTTGTACTAGAATTTCTGTTTCTAAACATGAATTGCCTTTCCTTTCACCTCAGTTTCTTTCAGAATTTTAATTTGGACTCGGGGCTCTCTTTTATATATTTACTCAATGCTTGGTGCAGCAAAACTCTGGGCCCTTTGGAGACTTAAGTTTTAACTGTTGCCTGCAAGGTGCAGAGTTTAAAAAGAAGCCCCTTGTAGTCTAGCTTTAGGCCATACAAAAAATACCCTTAGAAAAGTACTTAATAGTCTGCAAAATGATGGCTGTTAGACAAGCTATTTGCCCTTACATGGACAAGAATAAGGATTTGAATGATACGTATGTGGCTATGGCAGCTACACTCCATCTCCTGTGCTTCTGTACTCAGAGGGACAGTTCTTGTGGGAGTAAGGAGCATTTCCATATTGTAAACACTCAATTTTTAATATGTGCAATTAATCATGCAAGGAAAATGAGTCAGAAATCCACGTTTGTCTTTGTATCCCATTAATCATTAGACTAGTCTTCCATTTTTACCATGCTGTTAGGACAGGTCTGTTCTATCACAGTCTGCGAATGGATGCAGAGGGCAGACAATCGCATTCCCACATTCCTCCAACCTGCCCATTGCTCTCATTTGATGGTGATGATGAAGGTTGAGCAGCAACACATGAAGAGCTTTTAAGAGACTGAACTTTTATGACTGAGGCCAAAGGCTCACTGCTGACCAGGGTTGGAATAGGTGACACTCTTCCCCTCTAGCCCTTCTTATCGCCTCCTCACTTGTTAATGCTGACAGTTCATCCCCAGACCGCTGGCATGAAGATGCAGTTTTCCCTGTGAACCACTAGATGCCCTGAGATCTCTTTGGTTCAACATTTCTTTCAACAACCAAAATTTATGAGGGAAAAGAAAGGAACAGCATCCCAGCTAAACCATGAGAACAATAACAAGTTCGCTGGTGGGGAATATTTTCTGGATTAAAGTAATATCTGCTTTATACATGCATTCAATTCAAGCACTGAAAGGGAAAGCAATATAGATATTAGGGAATTTATCAATATCTCTTTTGAAAGAGTTTGAAAGATGGTTCCTCAGGGCCACCCTGATAGAAGCCAAGAAATTAATATTACAGTGATGGAAATCTCTCAATTGCCCGAAATAATAGACAGTTCTGCAGAAATTTAGCATTTCTGGCAAAAGTATCCTCAGAAGTGCAGAGCACAATAAGAAACAGTTAATGCAGTCGAGTTCTGGTATTATTGCACAGTGGTATCAGCTAAAGTAATGCCGCTAATCTAAGTGGAGTTATTCTAGTTTACATCAGTGTTAAATGAAAGCAGGATATGACTCCTCGCGCACTAGGCTTGTGCTGGATCGGAGGTCAAGCCCTCAAGGCATGGGCCATCTTTACCCAGATACAGCAAAGCTCTTAAGTAAGTGCTAGCCTTTAATTCCCTTCAGGGAGACCCTAGCTGACTATGGCAGGAATACCCTTCTACTTAAGCATGCATGAGCTTTGCTTGGGCATGACCAAGCCCTTCAGCACACAGCAGCACAGATTGTGAAAGGGCTGTGATTTAGCAAGCAGGCCCTGCCTTGCCAAATTGACAAATCTAGATGATCAGTAGCGAACATACAGTATGCTTGTCCTGCAGCTAAGCCATAACTGAGTTATATATCTGCTTTTTTAAGCATGAATTCATCCTCGATCTACTCAATGGGACACTTGGGGTAGACTTGAGTGAGGTAAAGATCAGACATCAGCTATTTCTCAAGACGTTTAAAGACTGTAGATAAATATTTGTTATATGCACCTTCATCTCAGGTTAAAGGGTTCTATCTGAACTAGCGTAAGCTGACAGAGCTTCCTTAACTTCCCTTTCTCATGATCTGGGCACTCCGTTTAATGAGAGAGCATTCATCTGTCATGATATAGGTGCTTCTACCCCATCATTTCAGCAGTTTTCACATAGTAAGAAAATATTGTGAGGCCTCTTTTTAAAAAATTGGGGCTTGTAGCTATCAGTTCTGCTGCTCAAAGATACACAGCAAATTAGTACTAGAGGTGGAAAAACAGCAAAGCTATCTGAACTCCTACCTTTTTGCTTTGAGTGCTATATGACCCTGCTACATTAGCACCCCTGCAAAAGATCACCTCGCTTTATTCTCTGGGTTCTCTGAAAAGCTCTGTGAAACAGCTTGGGGGATACCCACTACAGAAGAAAACTTCTGATAAAATATGTAAAACTGCTCTCAAATGGACAGTTGTTCCTCATTTCTACAAAAGCAATAATCACATTACAGGAAGCATCTTTGTCTCCTATTGCAAAAAAGGATGTTGAGACAGGCTTACCAGTGCCAAGTTTTAAGGCATCACCTCGCCTCCTCTCTGTTTTTTTCTGATATTAGAACGCATTTGCTCTAGACTGCAGCTTCAGGGTCTTGTAAGACCTCACTTTTCTAGGGAGCTCCAACAATAAATCACTAGGCAAGTGGTTCTCAGAATTAGCTAACACAGAGGCAAAAGTCAGCCAGGCACAATGTTGTTGTATAATCACTGTAATCAGGCTTACACTTGTTAGTTTATATATTATGCATGCACCCACCTAGATTCTTCTCGAAGTTTGACCTTTCTGAGTGTGAAAGCAGCTTAGTGACCTGAAGACTGTATTTTTTTCAGCATGACTCAGAATGCACTGTCCCTTTCAGAAATGTTATACTGAAATTGGACTTCACAGGGAGTGATTAGCTAATTTATAAGTTGCTTTGGATGCATAGAATTACAGAATCATTTAGGTTGGAAAAGACTCTTAAGATCATTGAATCCAACTGTAAACCTGACACTGCCAAGACCACCACTAAACCATATCCCCAAGAACCATGTCTACACATGTTTTAAATACCTCCAGGACTGGTGACTCAACTGCTTCCCTGTTCCAATGCTTGACAACCATTTTTGTGAAGAAGTTTTTCCTAATATCCAATATAAACCTCCTCTGGCTCTACTTGAGGCCATTTCCTCTTGTCCTATTACTTGTTACTTGGGAAAAGAGACCAATCCCCACCTCTCTACAACCTCCTTTCAGGTAGTTGTAGAGTGATAAGGTATCCCCTCAGCCTCCTTTTCTCCAGGCTAAGCAACCCCAGTTCCCTCAGCTGCTCCTCATTAAGACTTGTGCTCTAGACCCTTCGCTTGATTCCTTGCTCTTCTATGGACACACTCATTTCCTCATACTCAGGGATTTAGGCCAAACTGTTCACAATCCTCCTCTCCTCCCCACAACTTTTTCTTCCAACTTTACTAGTGTGCTCCCTTATTCATTTTTTTTTTTTTCTGAATTACTCACCTCCCATAGAAGCTTAAGGGAGCTACAAGGCAGGGCAAATTTGTGCTCAAATGGCAGCACCATACAGAAAGATACTGCTCTGTAAGGGGAACCATCAGCAAGAATCACAGATAGGGTCTTAAGCCCCAAACAACTGCTACCTTTCAGCTAAAGGATTAACTCTGTTCATAATTGCAGCAGTAAAGTCTTATCAGTTCTAAACAAGAAAAGCAAATAAAGGCTCATCTTTTTCCAGACCCCTTCACCCACATGACACTACAGAAAACTACATTACCAACCTTATGTAAACCACTTTCTAAAATCTGTTGCTGCTTGTCGAGGGACCACATAGAATATTTAATGACTCTGATGAACGGAGACCCTGTTAACTAAGGTGTGCCCTCTTAGGGGTTTCATTTGACTATGGACACCTGATTTTATAAGAACAAAAGCAAAGAGGGTATTTTTCCAAAGTTAGAGGGTGCTTCCTACATCAAAAAGACAGAGATACTAGAAGCAAAAGTGAGGCAAATTTTGCTTCATACCCATTACCGCTAGGAAGGAAAGGGTTGTGTTTTATTATAGCTCTTTCCTCATGAAATGAGTGGTCAATACTCATAGATTTTCACTTTCAGAGAAGGAGATGGAACCTTAGATTCTCATAGGTTTTAATACTGGAATGGACTGTAATAGTTACTCTGTGTGGCTTTCTGTGTCCCAGAGGGTTACTCTGTGTGGCTTTCTCAAACCCTCATAGGGTTTGAGCTTCTGCTCTAATTTGTGGTGATGCCAGAATCAGAGCAAACTATATCATCTTGTGATCTGATTTTCTTCTCAACAGCTTTGCTCAGGCTTCAGAAAAAGCCTCTTTCCTTGACATTTAACTCATCGTAGAGTGATGGTTTTTGTTCCCTGATTGAGGTCTGCTCAGGTAAAAGCTTTTCTCAGCTACAAATACCTCCATTTTTTACATGTATCTATGCTTCCTTTAGGATGAATTGGTAAGTCCACTGTCAATAAATAAGAGAACAGAGTCCAAACTTTAATGTTAGTTGGGAATCGGAAAGTAGGACCCCTTACCTGGAGTAAGGATGGTGTACGCGCTGTTCTGATGCAGTTGTAATGTCCACAGTAACATACGCTGCATAAAGCATCTTGTCCATGCCTGTTCCTTAGCCAAGTGCAGCACAGCCCAGATCCCTTCTGGATGGCAAAACCACAGAGGAGAGAACAATGCTGCCTCTCTGGTCGCTATAAAAGGGAATCAATCTTTAAGCAAGTGTAGGAAAAGCAATCTTGGAGTATCTAGAAGTGGGGATCCCAAATAGTCTCACAAAGGAGTGATTTTAAGCGAGTACAAGAGGGTAGGATGAGGATAAACACATTAAGAGGGGACACTTTAGCAGAACAGCAAGAAATGGGAGCTGTTAGGTTATGGGATAGTTACCAAGGGATGCGATGGAAGTTCTGTTACACTGGCCATTTGAAAAAGCAGACCAGACAGAGTGCTATTGACTATACTCCAAGGAACCATCCTGTCTCCACAGGGACCCTGACTGTTACCTGCCTAATGGCCTGATCTTCTAAATGTACCATGTGTCTGTTCCTAAAACTGACTTTAGCAAGACTTCTGGGTGTTAAATTGTTCAAGAAAATAACAGGTTATTGATCATCAATGACCTCATTCCCATTTTTGTGGACATGAAAGCTGTGTTGGATTTTTTTACTCATGCAATGTGCAGGAGATTCATGACTTTTCCTGGCTAGAGTAGACCATGGCATGCTTTTTGAAGGACTGGTGTCCCACTGTCTTTTTTTTTTTATATCTGAGGTAAAATAAAGTGCACCAACAGAAGCACCTTGTACCACCTGCCTCAGCCATATGATGTTTGAGCTGCCATCTGCAGCTGCCTGGGGCTAGTAGAGCTGCCATGAGCGGAAGAGGTGGATGCATTGCAGAGCCAAGCAGCCCCATGGAGCGGAGAGCAGCAGGGCTACTTTAGTTCTGCAAGATTTGCTCTGTCTCTCCTGGGCAGGGGATGGCACATGTGACGCCAGTACTCCAGTTAAATATTTAAATTTCATTTACTAGAGCAACAGGGGAAGCTGCAATTATGTTTTATAGGGAAAATTATTTTCCAGCATGCAGGTTAATTTTTAATTTGTCAGATTTTTTCTTACCCTTTTCTCCTCCCTTAGCCATCATCCCACTCAAACCTCCATTTTTAATTCCCTTTTAATTTGCTTGAGTGGCAGAGCAAAAGGAGGAGAGCTGGAGGTAAAAAGCATTTAATTGAAACACTTTTTGCTTGTCTGAGAAAGGTAGGCCCGGTATTACATAAGCCCTCTGCACCAGACCCTACAGCTTTAAGGACCCCCCACATACAGATACCCATATACACAGATATACCCATTCCGCTGTGCAACTCCTCTTTAGCATGTATGGTCTGAGGCTCCTTGTGGACTAAGCAACGTTACTTCCTACCTGCATGGTAACAAAAAATAAATAAATCTGCAATACAGTCAATAAATTAAAAACATTACAAATTGTCCAGTTTCTGAGCTATTTAAAATACAAGCTGCTGGTGCCCTGTATGGCAATATATGTACACAGAGAGCAGGATTTATGGTAGCTTGCTATGCACCTTAAATATCATGAAAACCAGTCAATTTCATTTTGTTACAGCCTAAATCTATCTTGGCAGCTCCTGCTACAGCCTAGTTCCTGTTACAACACAGGGCACTGAAAATGGTACAGCCTGTTTACTAAATGGATTTAATAAGAGCTTCTGGTAAAGACAATGGTTCTTAGTTTTTTTAAAAAAATGTCAGTAAGTGATACAGAGCTTTAGAATTCAATCACTGTGAATTAAGGGATTGTCTGAGCTGATCTAAATGGATGTTATCTCTCTGTCTTCATATCCCAACGGGCATGATCTGGCTTCTTATGCTAGTCCTTCACAATGGTGTCCAAGCAGTTCTGGGGACGAATGAGCGTGCTATACAATGTGCAGTATATGCTGCTTCTGCCTAAAACTAAATTAATTTTACCATATCTTTCCTTTCTTGCTTTCTCTACTTTCCCTGAGATAATACTGTAAAGCAGATCTGCAGGCTGCAGTAGGGCAAGAGGGAAGGGCACTGTTTGGGTGGTACCTAGGAAACATTTAGATAAGGAAAACTGAGTCTAAGCACCAGAAATATCTTCTGTTGGATGAACTGTGGATTCATCAGAGTGTCCAGGCACATCTTGGCACCTGAAACTGCAGATACTTAATATCTTAACTCTGTGCAATCCTCACAAGATCAGCCCCAATGGAAGAGCAGAAATATTGACTATTCCTTTTCCTTTTGCATTTCTGAGAACTTCACAAAGGTGAGTTCTGTGCCCAAGTGATGAATACAAGGGAACTTCGCTGTGGCATTTACAGGACTGCACTCACAACAGTTTTCCTGGCAGTGATAATTATGTATCTGCACTTCACAGCTGCATGAATCCTTCCAGAGAGTCATTGTGAGAAAAATGTAGGACTCTGCAGGGTAAAGCTCTAGGGAGCAGCTTCCAGTGGGTTAGTTACACTGATCCTCCAGGAAGCTTTAAATCACTTGTTGAGTAGACATGAGTAGACTTCTGCATCAACCAGTGGTGTCAGCCAGGAGAAAGCTTGTGAGTCTACTGCTCTGCAGCAGGGTGGACGCATACTGCACTGCAGCAAGGCATAGCAGGAGTCAGCATGCGTTGTTTAAAGCCATTTCTCTGACTTCATCATATATTGTTTCTAGATATCTTCTCTTTAATGTCCCAGTCAGTACCAGAAAAGGAAGAGTGCAGCTGTGGATGTAAGAAATTGCCAGGAAAGCACAGCAATTTTTATAGCCACTCTGTGCTACTTGACTGTACAGATTGCTGAGTCTGGTCTTCATTAACAGACCTTTACAGTCATCTGTTAGGTAAAACTACAGAAGGACCAAAGCTACCTGTTAAGAAAGTCCTCACATACCCATCCAGAGGAATGCCAGCCAGATGATCTCTCTGAATGGAGGAAGACCATTACCTGATCATTTTGGCAGTCCATTTAACACTGCTATCTATGAAGCAGGATTCTGCAGCGAGTAGTCTAAGTGTCTGAATGATGGACAGTTGTAAACAACTTGTCTTTCGGGACAGCATTATCCCATATTCAGAACCAGTAATAAAGCCATAAAGTTTTCTGTGTCTCTTAATTTATGTAGGCTATCAAATCAGTGTATGGATGTCCTCATTATCTATGTGAATATCCAATTCTTTCTTTGGTGCTGATAAAATCTTAGGTTTGGTGGGTTTTCATGATGTAGTACATTTCACAGATTAACTTTAGTTTGTTTTAAAAACTTTTTCTACAAGAAGTTGTTGCCTGCGTTGCATCATGTGGATTTTTATTTTTTTTTTATAAGAATGTTTCGTGGTATTAATCAAAAGTCCAGAGCATCTTCCAGGAGCTACCGGTACAAGAACAAATTCTCAGAATCCTTCTCCATCATAGATTCTCAGTTTAGTCCAGTGGAGTGCTGGCATGCTGATCTAACACCTGTGCAATTATTCTGTGAAATTAGTTCCTGGGAGGCTTTTAGTTGAGGCAGGAGAGCTCTAAGCAAAAATCAGGGCTCCAGTTTTGTACTAAATTCTGGTACTTCTTATGTTTCTGGATTATAAAAAGGTGAAATACTGAACTTTTTCCACATGACCAAAACTTCATTGCATTTTTAATTCATATGCACTGTAGTGTTTCTTTTTCAGGAACAAGATGCTTCAATATTTCTAAATCCGAACACTTTGTTGCGATGACTCAAATGTGTCCTTCATTAAAGTGTATTTCATTTGGGTGCTGTAGTGATGAAGATATTTTGTAGAGCAGGAAGAGAATGTATGTCTTGTACGTCTATTTGTTCTCATGGCTAGACACATTGCAGTTTTTCAGATGCTGCTTTTTTTGTTCCCAAGTCATGTTGATTGAAAATTTCTTCTCAGGTCTTCTAGATACTTATTTTTTCAAGCAAATGTCCACTGTAATTCACACTAATTGTCAGCCCTGTTGTCAGCTTCAGCAGTGAAGCTGATGATTAAGTGGTCATGAATGATTAACTCTCAGCGTTTGCGATGATCGCAGTAGGTCTGGGCTCAGGTATGTTGGCAGGGTAGCCAAAGACAAAGTTATGTCTGAGTGGTCAAACTGCATAGCATATTGAGACCCAGAGATTTAGGTGGCTTGTCAGAAAGAAAGAAGTGCAGAAAGAAGCAAACGATTGCCATGGTAATAAGTGAACTACTAGTAAGATAGAAAAAAATACAAAGAAAAGCACAAAAATGGTTCAAGGATTGAAGGACGAGATACAAGGAGCTAAATTTATATAGTCTAGAAAAGAAACTGTACATCTAAAGAGACATCAGTTTATATATGCCTTCATCAGAGCCACGAATATTTGCACTATCAGATCATTAAGGAGTGGTTAATGGAAAGCATGTCAGCTACTGGAAAATACTACAGAGGAGTGGTCATATAAGCTTGATCATGGAAAGTACAATATCTAATATCCTCAGATGTCTTTATTTGTGGGTTGTTTTTTTTCCTATAATTCAGTGAGAATGTGAGATGCTTATACAACCACTTTATAATGCTGTTGTCCTCTTTTGAGCAAGCTGGCTTTATTTCTTAAATACACAAGCCTGGTCTCTTGTCTTGATCAAATGCAAACAGATGATAACAGGGGAGGCAATTTTGTCCTTCAAAGCCCTTTCCTGCTGCTTTCCCTTAAGACCAGGGATGTATTGCAGAATCATTTGCCCCATGTAAATTAAGTTTGAAGTTATCTTTTTCCCTCTGGCAATTTGTATTTACCATTAGAGATATCTGTGATTTGAACTTCCCTGTGTTTATGACTTACCTAAAGAGATCAAAGTGCCCTTTTTAAGCTGTTGATAGCACCAAGAGAAATGAGTACATCTGAATAGACCTGACACCTGCTGGCTTTAGCAGGTGAAAACCTTCCAACCCTTCCTCCCCACTCCCAGTAAAGTGTAAAGATAATTTAAGATGAGAAAACTAAGCACACAGTATGTCAAGTGTAAAATCTGAATCTGCAGGTGCACTGCATGTAAGTTCTTTTAAGATTCAGGGGTCTCTATAACAAACTGATAGTTTTCCCCAATCCTGTGAGACGGCAGAACTTGGAGTCCTGTGGAATCAGTACATCAGGAGACTGGTCCTGGATCTCTGCCATCATCTAACATAATATCAACTTCACTTTCCTATTTTAAGATAAGTCTGTTGGAGAAGCTGATCTATACAGTCTTGAGGATATTAAAGCTGGAAGGGATTATTATTGCTAGGTCCATTCAACTTGACTTTTTGCACAGCACAAGCCATATAGTTCATTAATTAAGTTCTGTATCAATTCTGTAATTCCTGCTTGAGATATAAAATATTTCAATGGTGGAAGATAATCTTAGAAATATCATTGAGGGTGGGGGCAGAATTCATCCATGATTCAGAAGTCAAAGCTGTCATCAGAAAGGAGGGACAGATGGATTTCCTGCTAAAGCAATGATGTACAGTATCGTTGTCAGGCCTGTCCCACCTCTCAGTTCTTATGACTTTTCTCCTTACTCGTGGTTTCTCATTTCTTGCAGCCATTTTCCTGGTTGTGACTGATGCACAAAAATACTGTTTTGTTTTCTCTATTTACACTGTTTCCCCACTCGCTATGTTCTCTGTGGTTTGGGATAAGTATTGCTTAAAGTCTCGTGACAAAGATGATGCTTTTGAAGTGCTGATGGTAAAGAAGTACTTCTCTGGCTTCTTTTCTGACTGTTCCACTTGTTTCCAGTCTCCACAAGCTTCTTGTATTTTGTGTTTGAATAATTTGATAATGACTCACAAATTACTAAATGGGCTTTATTACAAAACGGATCAGGCTATTAACTCCTCTATGGGTTAAACTTTAGCCAAAACCCAGCATAAAACCTGCCAGTTGCATACAATATATGTATATACCCATACAATAGTTCGTTGTTTTCCGCAGTGTGAGAGATGACAGCTTGTAACTAGAAGCAGGGAATGTGTATCCCTTGCTTTGTCTGACGTGGCTTTTATGGATATACGTTTTTTAGACTTGTACTGTCCCCATGACCTCACAGTGAGGCTTCTTCAGAAATAGTTAATTTTTATTTGGTGAGCAGTTGCATCTATTTTTCCCTCTTAGTGCATACTTAGAAATTACTTCTAAGTTTCCTCCAGTGGTGGTGCTTCACCTGGATACTCCCAACACAGGCATCATAGGTGTTAAAGGTACGACCCTTCAACAACTTCTCTGCTTCTACTGAAATATTACGTTCAGTAAGGAAATGCAAATTTTTGGATTTTCTAATGGAATGACATTTCTCTGGCTTTTAATTTTGTCTGAAGACTTAGCACCAAGGTTTAGCGCATTGGATGCCAATTGCAAAAGATTTTAGATTATTTGATAGGCAGCAGGATAAGTGCCCAAGCTGCCTAGAAGAGAGAGATTTTCTGTACTAATTTTAAATGAAAAAGAAAGAAATCGCACTTTGGTGGTGTCAGTTTTTCCTCCTTCTCTTCCTACATGATAGAGCGTTATCTGGCAATGCTCTTGAGCCTAAAGTTTGCCTTTTCTCTGTTGGATTGCTGCATTATGCTAAGTTTCCAAGTTTTGAAGTACTCATATTCTGTCTTCAATCTGTGAATTTTGCACAATTTGCATTTGGGAAAAAATACATCTTCATCCCTCATGTCAAAGCCTCATATGACATAAATCCATATACCGTTTTCCCCAACAGAATATAGTGTTTATTGCACACTAACCTTTTCTGTATTACTATTGACAATTTCATCATGGATTGATGCATCGTTAGAATTTTTTTTTCCTAAAATACTTAATTTAACTCTGCTCACCAAGTACAGAACTTTATACACTTTGCCTTAGCTTATTGGTTTACTACAGCTGAATAGAGAAAAGAGATAGATTTCAATAGATAGAAACAATTACCAGTAATACAGGAAAACACAAATGTTTTGAAATATTTGTTTGGTGTTTGGAGAGAATATCCATTTACAAGGGCCACATGATGTAATCATATAGGATGCTCCTGAAATAATTTCTTCATCAGTACTAACACGTAAGGATATTAATTGCTTAAATGACCTAATAGAGTTATCAGTAGGAGCTGACTAGATAAGTACTTTCTGTCTGCATTTGACCACAGTTGAGTCACTCCTGGAATGTGGTGTCCTGATTTGACGTCTGAAGGTGAATAAAGATATTGATAGATGAGAGAATTCGGTATTTCTGCTTCCTCATCAGATATCCTTGCACAACAATGTGTATTGCAGCTCTTCCTCCTCTGGCCCAGAGCTGGAGAGGTATGCCAATGCTTTACCTCATTGTAGTTATCTTCCAAGTAGTTTAAGTTTATTTACATCACAGGTACTTCAGCTGTGGCTGTACAACATGTTAAAAAAGCACTGATTGCAAGGGAACTTTTTCTTTTGGTCCCTTTAGTTTATGCTATTATGGAATCTCTATCTGCAATTTTGAGAAAGAATTCCATGCTAATTTTAAGCATGCCTTTGAATAAGGGATTTCTACATTAAATTACTACATTATTTCAAGGAATAAAATCTCGACGCGCTGGCAGAAGTTTCTTTCTTTTTCATGCAAACCAACTGCTGCACACAGCACACCTAGCCAGGGTATTGTAAATATATGTGTGGTTTTTTTCTTTGAGGCTTTCTTAGCAAATTTTGAGGTCTAAGGCATTTGTCTTACATCCACATGTCAAGTTTCTTGAATGCTGGGAGAACTGAATTCAGCCTCCAACCTTGACAGTAGTGAGGTAAAGATGCTGCATGAAGTCTGGGTGTAGTCTAAGGAAAAGTCAGCTGAATTGTAGTTAAAAAGAAGTTGGGATAGAGTCTTCTGTGTGACGAAAGGTTAAATGCAGTAGGTTTTTCAACGTGCAGAAGAGATGGTCAAAAGGAATTTGATAGAGCTCTTACATTCTCAAATAGTGTGTAGGAAGTAGTGTACAAATGAAAGAATCAGGTGGATGTTTTTAAATTAAGACATGAAAAGGAGAGTATTTTTCATACAATGAAGCTGAAAAATTTGCCACTTCAGATTGTTGCAGGCCCCCAAAGAAAAAAAAGACATTTTCATGGAAGACAAATCCACCGAGGGCTATGAAGTGTGAAGACGCAGGTACAATCTCTAGCTCAGGACATGTGTAAACTATTGATTGCTAAAATCTTGGACATTATAATAAGGAACTATCACTGTAGTCTTAGCTTAATCTTACATTTTTCCTGAGTGGCCACTATTGGCCAGTGATAAATTCTGGTACAATATGGCTGCTATTTTTATTTTCTGAAACAGTATAAGTGTGATTTTTTACAGGCTCATTCAAGCTAAATAGGGTAATGCTCTGATACGGTTTAATAATAGGAAATACTGTATTCTTTCCAGAATAGTGAGCGGGATTGACAAGGTTGTCTACAAGATAAAACTAGCGAAAACTTCTTTTCTTAAATAAAAATAAGTTAAAACCCCCCCAAAACGTGAATGAAATGCAGCGCCAGAAGCAGCAGCAAGTCCAGCATGTTGCAGGGAAGCTTCATGATGTGAATAATAAATACAGCATACAAGATGAGAGAGGTACAGGGAAAGTGCTGTTTTGAACAGTCTGACTCCTGATGCTCTGAAAAACATAGAGCCTGCTCAGCAGTGGCTTTGAAGGTCTGTTGCCAAAATTCAGAATCAGATAGAACAAGAGAACACATACATTTTGCACCAGATGTGGGATTTGAACCCCGCACTGCTTGCCCCTGAAAGACTGATTTCTCTAATGGTTAAGAAAATTTTGCTTATGGCTTAAACACAGGGACATGTTCTAGGGTAACATGCAAGAGCATGGCAGTCAAGCCGTGGAAGACACTTGTGTTTTCACTTTTAGCTGATGGCAGTTGAGAATTACCTCAGGTTATCTTGCTTCCTATTAGGTTTGTGTAATGGTTTAGATGTATGAACAAAGTGACATAGCTTACAGGTTTTTGTGCATCAACTAGTCTGCAGTAATTGCCTCTATGCATCCTCTTAGCCTGAAGCAGATGCAAAATAATTCAACTTAGCTGTGGACTCAGTGAAATATAGCTAAAATAACCCTTGATCCAACACCAGAAGATAACATCGTGCAGAAAGCCTCTTCCGTATTCCACCCATAACACCCACACGTTCCACTCACAGCCTGGAGCTGGGCAATAGGTCTCAAAGGAGCAATAGGTCTCACAGGAATAGAGACTCAGCTGTTGGGAGCTCTACCATTCCCATCAATTTGATGGCCAAGGAATTGGTTTCAGTTATCCTGACTATGTGGCCTCTACTCATATAAAATGCTAAGATCTGTAGGACCAAGATGAGGGTTTCGGTATCTGGAGGGAGGGCATTCTGGAGAAGAGGCCTGTCTTTTCAAATAGCTTCTGCCGGAAATACTTTGGAGCATATCTGGGCGTGCTCAAGGACTGCAATTGTACCTCTATGTGTGGGCTGATCTGAAGCAACAAGTTTTTTTAGCTGACTGGCCAAAACCGCCTCCTTTGCCTTTTAGCTATAGGGTACTGCAGAGTAGGATGGGGAATTTTTTATCTCTTTTTTTAGCTATTAATGACCTAATACAAACTACAAAAAGTGCATCCAGATATCATGGTGATAAGTGCCTTAAAAGCATCTGTAATGATAAATAATTCAAATGATGATGTTCTTCATGAAGCTTTTAAAGTATATTAACCAGAAACTTATATAAGCAATGAAACCTACATTACACACACACGCATACATATGCAAAAAGTAATGAGTAGATGAAGAAACGTATCTATGTAAAGAACAGAAAAATTTTTTTTAACTTCTGCATTTTTCTTGTTCAGTCACTTGTTCACCACCTTCCACTCCCCTCCCTCCAGCCAAAGCAAGTCAAAATCAAAGCTCCAACTCAGTTTAGAAAACATGCGTTCGTAAATGGTAATAGTCCATAATATCAGCATTTGGTGGGATGTACTACCCATGGCAGAGGATGATCTGTTTAGGAGCTTTTTAGATAAACTGGGCATATGTAAGTGTTGCACGGACACTTGTGAACAGAGTGCTTATTTAAAAAAAAAAAAAAAAACAACCAAATCCATTGGGTTCTTTAGACATAATGTTCACGTGAGGGATCAGAGCGCTGGGACAGGACAGTCGGTACCTATCCAGACAGTAAAAGGAGTCGCTGTTCCAAGGGACTTTGTAATCTTCAGCTGAAGATTACACTTCTCACAGTTAGGTGAGACATCCCTAACTGCTGTTCTGCTGAAGTCTTGTACCTACCTACAAAGTGTTTAAATTACAGAACTGCTGGATTAAAAGTAGGATCTTGAACTCACATCCTGGCCATTAGTAATGGGTTACTGACTATTACTATGTGCTCATCTCTCTGTATGTCCATTTAGACATATGCACATGTCTGTATGTCTCTACATGTACGGAGAGGCTGCACTTTGCATAAATCATTAAATATTCACTGGGCCTGAAAGTAACAACACCTAATTCTACAGACCATTATCTGAGTGATTTATGAGGCTACAGAGGTTCAGTTCCTGGATCTAGTGATTTTTCTTGTGCGCTGTATTGGGAAAATACAATGCTTATGGCCGAGGGTTTTCCAAAGGATATAAAACATCATTTGAGACTGCTTTGCTTTTCTATGTGCCTCTGTTCACTATCTATAAATTGGGCTCATTCATATAAACTCTTTACATCTATTATCTCTAAACAACATATGTTTCTGACTGGCAACTAGTAAATGTTGCATATTTACAGCAGCTTGAAAAAACGTGCCCCTTCAGCATTAACACATTTAACTCTGAATAAAAAGATTATACATGTTACTCATGGAAGAAAGATACCCCTACATACACCCACCGACCCACCCCTTTTTAAATTGCTGGAATTCCTCAGGGAATGAGTTTTGAATTTGTGTGGGGGAGACTGTGACACACCTTCAGCCTACAATGAAATGAAAGTGAGACCATCTCCTGCCAGAACCTGCGGAATCGCAGCAGCTGCCTTTAGAATTATGGTGTATCTCCACTGCAGATTACATGCAAGAATGAACAAGAACGACTGCAGGCATCCTTCACCATCACCTTGCAGGTTTCTGGACATACCATATTGCTTGAAAGATGGCTGTTGTGATTCTTACTTATGCTGTTTTCTTTATACACTGCCTGGAAACTGCAGAGAGCCCTCAAAGTCTTTTGGTAGCTATTCAACACAAAGGTTGGGTTACAACCTCTGGCTCAGGAAGTCTTTAAACTGTGATGCTGGGATGCAAAGATGTAACAGGGAAATGATCACCATAGGCATGCTCTGCTTTTGCACATGTGCCTTGCCAGTCTTGGTGACAAGACAGTGCACTTGAGGAACATGTGGCAATCCTAAATTCTAATGAGGTTTAAATTGCACTTACACTCACTTGAAATCTCTATCAGACATCCAGAGCAGTGAAAGAGACAACTCCTTTAAACATGAAATAAGTAACAGTTACTTGCTGCATTGTCTCAGTTTCCAGGAACTAACTGGTAAAAATGGACAACAACAAAACATGTTGTAAACAGCTACTGCATATTTTGCCCTGGAGAACTGCCGCTATTCCAGGATCTCCTAGTAGCATCGACAAAGTATTCCGTATTGAGCACCTGCATTTACGTTACCTTTTCCTCTGTCTTTGCCTTTAGGCTTACAGGAAAAAAAACCACAATGCATTAGGTGTATGACAGAGAAAAAACAATTTAGAGATCTGAGAGAAAATGGCACACGCAGTGGGTTGTGATTATTCCACTAACACTGCCAGCATTGTGGGATCAGTCATGCCATTCACTTCCCATTCGATCCTCCCTGCAACTTTCTCAAGACTCATTCTTTTTCTGGAATTAAAAAAAAGATATTATTTAGTTCTCCTCCTACAGTTTATTTCTACCTTTTTATTAAGAAATGAATTAGCCCCCCGGATCACTTTCCAGTATTCCAAGTGCATTTTCTCTCTCAGCTGAGAAAAAATTGTGAGGTCAGTTCACGTAAGCTGTCATTAACATGACAGCTTGAACCATTCTATAAGCCACAATCTAAACTCTTAGTGTCTTAGTTTATCTCTTGGTAAATGGGGATAACCCTGCTGACCATTGTTTGTGAAACATTTTCTGATCAGTGTGTGAGTAAAGTTAGAGAGAGAAGTGCAGTGCGTTATATGTGTCAAGCACTGCTTTAGTGAAAGCATATTTCAGGATATATGAAGGTCTCCTGTAAGATCACATCAAACCAACTCAAACCAACAAGACTAAGGACAGGGATTTGGAGATGAGGTGTCTTTATACAAATGTGTCTGTGGGTATCTGTTATTGCAGATGTTCCAGTCCTCCTGGGTATCTGTTATTGCAGATGTTCCAGTCCTCCACCTATAAAGTAGGAATAATAATAGACTAAAACCAAGATCAAATTAACACTGCGTGTGTTCAGAGCATTTGGGTACTACATAAAACCACCTAATGAAGTAATGTAATACTGCTTTCTGGTCACATAATGGGGTAGGGGGGAATGAGAAAAAAAGCAAATACAGATTATATAGCTGCTTGTTAGTCATGAGATTCATCTCACTTAATTTAAGTCTTCTAGAAGTTCTGTGTCTAGGCTAGTCATCCAGGGCAGGACTCAGCTAACCAGCTGTTAACTCCTACAATGTGCTATAAAAAGAGCATGGGCTGACTGGCTCAGAAGTGAACACCTACACTGCAGACTTCTAAAGGTAGATGAGGTGAATCTCAATGCTAGTCTTCTTATGCAATTAGTGCAAAGTGAGGAGGACATTTTCAGGTAGCTTTCTTGGCAACTTCTAACCAGTTCCCACTGCTTTGTTGCTGAGAAAAAGTTTACAAAGTTTTCTGTCTTGAATGGGTTTTAATGGAACTGCAAAAAGGAACATCCCCAACATTGAGGTAACTTCACATGAAAATATGAAATAAATCTCCTTTCTAAACTCTGGGGAACTAGAGTTTCCAAAACAATATTCTACAAGAAGTATCCTAACGTGTCAAAAAATGCCTTCTTTGAAATGGTTGAACTCTTCTGATTGAAACTTTAAATAATGAGCTTATAATCATGGAATTCAGGTTAGAAGAGACTTCAGGAGACATCTATTCCAACTTCCTGCTCAAAGGACAGTCAGCCATTACATCAGGTTGGTTTTCTCAGGGTTTTATTCATTGTGGTCTTGAACATCTCCAAGGACAAAGACTACATAACCTCTTCTCTGGTTGGCGGTCCTCATGGTGAAAAAGCTTTTCCTTGTTTCCAGTCGGGATCTCTCTTGTTTCAATTTCTACCTGTTGTCTCTCATCAGCTCACCATGCACCACTGTGAAAAGGTTGGCTCTCTTCTTGGTAACCTCCTCATTGGTACTAGGAGGCTGCTGTTATCTGCCCACAAAGTCATTTCTTCTCAAGGCTGAACAAGCCCACTTCCCTCAGTGTCTCCTCACAGGACAAGTGCTCCTGCTCTTGAATATCTTGGTAGCCCCTGTGAACTTGCTCCAGTTAGTTGATATCTGTGCTGTATTGGGGGCCCAAAATTGGGTGCAGTAGTCTAGATACAATCTAATGATTGACAAGTAAGGTGGAAAAATCACTTCCTCCAATGTCCTGGCTGCTCTGTTAATACGGCCCAGGATAGTGTTGGCCGACTTTGCTGCCAGGGCACGCTGCTGGCTCATACCCAGCTTACTCTCTGCCTGGATACCCAGATCCTTTTCTGCAGAGCTGTTTCCCAGCCCATCAGTCCCCAGCTTGTACCACTACAGCGGCCTTTCCTTTCCCATTGCAAGACTTTGCATTTGCCCTTGTTGGATTTCCTGTCTGGCCGCTCCTTCAGACTCTCTAGGTCCCTTTGAATGGCAGTCCTGCCCTCATGCATATCAACTGTTCCCACCAACTTGGTGTCACCTGAAAACTTCACGATGGTGTGCTCCCCGCTTCCTCCAGGTCACTTATAAAGCTTAGGACAAATGTTCAGGATAACAAATCTCAGTCTGAACTTTTGAAGTTCAAGAAAATTGTAAGGAATTGAGAACCAGGTCTTAGCATCAAGCAATTCTAATTCTATAAGGCATGGACAGACATGCCTATTTTTGCTTCATGTCACCTAGGAATTCCATTGCAGGCATGTAAGAACATAGCATCCTTCAAAAAATTCACAAAGAAGAAATAGGATTTTTTTCCATGCAAGACAAAAATCTGGTATGAATTATGGCAGTTAATAACATAGAGCGGCATAGGAGATAAAAAGGGTACACAAGTATAGGAAAAAATGATGGGTATCACATCTAACAGAAAATACAAAAATAATGTTATATATAGAAGAAATTTTCTTTTCCCATATAGGATTATTTTTCCTGTTGGGGAAATATGTTTGCTCTGGTCAATAGTTCGGTGTTTTAATGGCTGCAAGTAATCGGTCACACAGCCTTCTTCTTGCTGGGTTAGAGCCCCAATGCACTAAGCAGTGCTTCACTACTCTCTGTGTATTGGACATTTTTATCTGCAAAGTACTAGTGCTACTTCCTTTCCTAGGCTATCTCCAGAGATTTGTCAGCCACATTGTGAACAAACTTGACACCATTTAGGTGGTAAGTTATTGTATGAAATCATAGTCCTGTCTGGCTTTCTACTGATAAATCACACAAGTCTTTCAAAGTTACCCATGGGATCTCTCCAGACATACATGATTGGAAGGAAACATTGCTAGTCAGTCAGAAAGGTCCCAGCTTGACTATGGATCTGTCCACTAAAGTGGTGAAATTCCCATTAGTGTTTGATGGTAACACCCAGGTGGTATCTAAGAGGCCAAACACTTCAGTGTAATAAACAGAAAATCAAGCTTTGTTGGAAAGATAACAGATATCATGCAGATATAGTCCTAGACATAACCTGTTAAGGTATCTCCTTCTATCCTTATTTTGCCCTGGACCCCAGGTTATTACTACTTAGTAAAGACTGATTGCCATGACACTTCTCCATCCATCCTTCTCTCTGTCTAATCAGAGTGATAAGGCGTCTGTGATCTAGTTACCTTTCTCTCAGAGCAAAAGATATGTGCCACTATCCTTACTCTGAAATCAAATCCTTGAGTAACTCATGTCACTTTCTTGGTATCTCTCAGGAGAGTATTGGCTTACTGGGAAACAAATTATCTCTGCTCTAAGTATTCATTTTAATGTATCTCTCTCTCTCTGAAAAAAGTACCAGAACAGAATAGGTGACTTTATGATACATGGTCTGCTTGTCACATAGGTGACCCTCAGTCTAAAGAACAGAAAACAAGATCAAGGCTACCTGGTCCAGATGGCACTTGCCTTTTGTACTATCATCAGAGCCTGTAGATCAGACAGGATTGAGCGGAGGTTTGTTACGGCTGTTCTGCTGGAGAACCTATCCTCTATCGTGAAGACTCAAGGCGGAGAAGCTAGATGTGCCATATCAGTGCTGTGGCTGGGGTCACTGCATGTTGATGACCCCTTCCTAATGAAACGATTTCCTCTGCTGGGAAATCGTAAAGCTCTGAGCATGGATTAGCACACAGCTGCCTTCCTCAGTCCTTCAGCATGGCTTGGGCAAATGAGATGATTTGGGACAAGCCAGGCATGTTAGAGAGCATGTCAGGTTTCTCTTAACCATGTGAAGAGTCAGGCTTGGGAACTCTCGTGTTTTAGATTGACCCTTGCCTACTACAGGAGCTATTGTTATTCATGGAAAAATATTTCAAGGGTTGAAAAATTGTTGGATTTCTTGCCTTCTACACTTCATTATTGTGGAGCAGGCCAAAGGAGAGAGAGGAGCTGAAAGGTAGGGCTAGCCAATACGTGGATATTATATCCTGCAATTTAGCTTAAATTGGCAATTTACCAGCGTGAATACCCTCAAGTGGGCCTTAATGCTGGAGTGGGTGGTTTAATTAGCGCTATGCTCCCATTTATAATTAGATTTCTGTTAGTTCAGTTTGAAGCATGATTTCATAATATAAAATTATTTTTAAAAATCCTGTGGGGATATTTCTGGTAAATTAATACTGTGGACTTTGATGAACTGATGCTTTTAATAGACTGTGGTATTTGGAAAGAATCTAAATCAAAGCAATAACATTACTATCCCATAAAAGTCAATGCCACATGATAATAAATCCACGTGCAAGAGGGAAAAAGAGTCATAGGATTATTGGAGGAGAATGTGGACTGTGTGCTTTTCTGTTTCAATTTGGAAAGCTTGAGAAATGTAAATCTTGTCAGGAAACATTTTGTATTTCTTCTTTTTTTTTAATAGAGTAATGTTAACCTCAAACCAAAATTTTTTGTTCCTATTCCCCAAATAGGTTTTTAATACTGAATTAAGATATATCAGTGATTTCAAAACATAAAAAAATAAAATTAAAACCAAGAAATATGCTGAATTCTACACACTCTAGTATGCTGTTTCCCTTCAACAAACTGATAGTTTCAGATGTGGTTAAATCCTTCTTGATCTGTCCTGTATGATTGGAACATTTCCCTTTTTTATTTTCATGTGATTTTAGGATAGTTGCAGAACAAGAATTGTCTAGAGAATGATAAATCATGGCAGAATACCACAACAAAACTAAACATGATTTCACTCAAGTACAATGGCAAATTTCATTTTTGTGCGAAGGGCAGTGGTGGAGGGAAGCCTCACTCAGATAAAATGTGGTAAAGAGGAAGTAACAGCTCAGGGAGAAGCTTGCAGTGATCAAATATTTATAAAAGGCCACCCATACTAAAAAGATACTGTGTTTACTATTCTTTGTTTCTAAAAATAAGCCTACAAGTGCAAAGCCTTACATTTGGAAAACATCAGAGTCTATGATGCTAGTGAAAACCATTTTAACTGAATTCTGATTTATTACTTCTCTGGGTAACCCCATGTGCATGATCTTTTATAGGAAGACAGGAAGATGAGATTCTTGCTCCCAAGGATCATCCAGGCAAGGACCTCCATGAGCTGGGGGCAAAACTCTCCACAGACTTCAAAAGTAAGTGAATAAACATACTGAGAAAGATAATGGGGGAAAGAAAGTGCCATTTGAAACCATCTCTTTGGAAGCGGGTAGCATGCTAGCCAGAGGTTTAGCACTCATCTCCGGCAGGCATAGCCAGGTCTGTTCACATCCAGGGTGGATTGCTCTGCATCAGTATTCCTTTATTATAATTCTATTAGTGCAGATACTGATGGCTAGTGTGTGTTAAAAGCTGCTCTAGTGTTGGAAGTGATTTGTACTGCAGTTTGTCTTGCGTCTGGCCAGATCCTTTCAGAGGGGTTTTCTACACCTGTGAAGTACCATGTGCCTTTACAGCAGGTGTATGTACAAGTGAATGTTTGAAGTTAGGTCTCTGTTCAGAACGAGGCACTGCACCTGGGGTAGATACTGCCTTACTTTACTTTACTATTAAACAGATGGATCTGAGACAGGAATGATACAACCAGTTACTCTGCTTCCAGAGGAAAAGGAGGTGGCTTGCAGCTTACCTTTGCACCCTAAGGACAAATTGAAGTCTGGAGGGATCTGCTGGAGAGGAGTGGGGGCTCATCCTATTCTTCCAGCTTGTGTAAAGAGCTCAGGGAGGAGGTGAGGCCTAATAGGAAATGCTAAAAAGGAGCAAATCTAAAGTCTCCTTTGCTCCCCTTTTTCCAGAAATGGGAATATTGAAAGACATTTTCTTTGTAGATCGGATTCCTGCTGCAATGCAAGAATCCTTATAAGCCCAGCCAGGCTCCTGCCCTCCAGGCACTCTCCACCTGGTCATCCTTGCTCATCTCACCACCATGGAACAGGAGGGATTACCTGTAGGTTTGTGTCAATCTGTAAGCAAGACAAACATGGGTTTTGGTAGGAAAAACAGACATTAGGATTTTATTTTTGGTTGCTTTCAGTCTTGAGCAGATTTAGCAGTGTGAATGTTCACATGGCATCACGTAAATTATTATGTGTTTCATTTTTTGGAAAAGGAGAAAAAGAGAAGGTCAAGGAGAAGATAAAGTGTAGGGGAGCAGGGTCTATTGTGTATTTTCATTAGCCATTAACACTTTACCTAGCATTTTTTAAAAGCATTTGGAGAGATGTCATGAGGAAAACACACAGATGGCCAAGATAATGGGACACTGAGCATTTTCTCCCCCTTGCTTGTTTTACTAAAATAATCTTAGATTAAAGGAGTAGTGGGACCCATTGCTTGCTACAGCATGAAGAACAGAGAACTAAATAGCTCTTGCAGATTAGATGGTAATAAATAGTAATATAAATACTAGTAATAGTAATATAATGCTAACTAGTTATTTAAGAAACAGAAAAAAAAATGTTGAATTAATAAAATTAATTCTTGCTCTCTGTGTTCTTCATCCTCCAGAAAAAAAAACCTATCCATTGTTTCTTTCCTTCTTACTGAATGATTAGACAAAATATGTATTCCCAGTGCCACCATACATATTTGAGCCATTGCTGAAAAACTGATGATCTTATAATGAACATAACCATTTCAAAGAACATCACTACTTTCTCCAGCCAGACAGGGGCTAAAACGTGGTCAAAAAGACTTAGATAAACATTAGAGAGCACTATAAACTTGCAGAAGCCATTCTTAATTATGTTACAGCCTCTACCATATTTATGACAACGGAAGGTATTGGCCCATGCAGGCTTGAAACCGAGAAGCAGATCATCAGTTGGCATAAATCCTGATTCCTACCTGCAAAAGTGTGTGTATCATATCTGTCTTATTAATTCCCTGACCTTTGTCAACCTGCCTTCTGGGTCACTAACATATATTTAAATTTTTAAGTTCAATTTTGTCTACGTCTGGTACAATAAGTCCATGCAGACCAGGTAAATTAAGCTTCCAGCTCAGTGCCTCGGAGCAATCAAATCCCCACTTACATAGGTCTAATTAATAGATAAATAGAACTGAAAGGACATTATGATTATCTCACCTGATCTTCTGCCTGTAATAGGCCTTGAAGATTTCTGGAGTTAATTGTTTATTTGCCACATGTTTTGAAAGTTTAACTCCCTTTTTGATCATCAGTATTCATGTAACCCCCTATGGAAATAGGGAGAATTTCTTAAGCTTAAATATTTCATAAGTCTTTTCTAACATTTCTTTCTTAAACTTCTCTCAGTTTTCTATAATGTCTTGTGGAATTATGACACAAAGTTTAAGAAAACAAGCATAATTTATATGATATTAATTCAAAAAATGCCAGAGGTGGGGACTCTACAACAGCCCCAATAATATTTAACCTCTATTTAGATAGCCTACTGTTTAAAATACACTTTTGAATTATATAGTCCCTCTTAGCCTGTAGTCCATTTTTCTGATGTAAGAAGATACTTACAGACTGCTATGCAGTAAACCTTTTTTTGATGAGCTCTTGGAACCTCTTTTAGGAGGAAAACTCTCTAAGCTTTCTCCAATTCTTCCATATCCAACATCCTTAGAGACTGCAGAGCTGAACATGGTCTTGCAGGCAGTGCTATAAGGCTGCTTAGCATAGATAGAGGCAATGCAGCTACTCTACTGTTGTTTATATGTACAATGATCTAATTAGCCATTTTATTCACTTTCATTTCACTTCCCTAATATTTGAGTTGTCTGAAAAGGTGAAGATTAATAATTTTGTGTGTACTTCTGAGACACCAGTTAAAAAAAAAAATTACTACATTGGAACATGCCTCATCTCCAGCAGTGGCCAGCAAAAAATGTTTAAGGAATACTTATAACAAATAGGGTACATATAAAATGGTTCTTCTCCCAGTTTACCATAATCATAAGATTTTCAGAGTCTGCAAGTACATCAGGCAGATAACAGGAAAAAGAGTGAGTCCTGACTGGATGACACCCAATTGCTGGTCTTTTACAGAAATGTAATTCACAAGTACCTTTTGAAGCTTGCCAATTAGCCAATTCTTAATTCCTGTAATATATGTCTTATTGATTTTATATAGTAGTAATTTGATTTTAAAACTTGAATGTCATACCATACCTTTTGAAATCAAATTGGAATACATCTTATCTATTGTATTTACGAGCTTTTAATTTTTTTCAAAGTAAGTTCTGATGTTATCTTGACAGAATCTGCTTTTTATAAGGCCATATTTCTTGGAGTTAATTATATTTCCCTCCTTTAATTCTGTTTTAATAATCTAGACCTGTATCAGTCTTCTATCAGGCTGTGTTCGTGATCAGTGCCAGACTGACAACTGAGGTCGTTTTGTTTAAGTGTCCTCTGGAAGTCTGCTGGTTTTCCTAGATTAATTGAAAATCAACATTTATGTCAAAGAGAACTTAATTTTCAAAACCTGTGCATATTAACTATATAGGTCTGCTGATTTAAATATATTTAGTAGTAGTAGCTCTCTACATCCTCTTGCATTGCTGGCAGAAAGGAAGGTGTTGAAAGACCATCAGGTGCTGAGAATACGTTACCTGTTTTTTTCCAAGCAGAGAACAGAAGTATTTGCTGAGTGCATATGTCCTTTGCACCTTTTTATCAATGGTTTTATTTTCTCTGGGTAGGAATAAGCCAGGACCATATTCATGTTCTTTTTGTTGTTAAAAGTTCTTTCTTATCTGCTAAATTTCTCAGGCTACAGATTATTCCCTTGATATCCTTTTCCTCCCGCTATCAATTTTCTGTAATTGCTAATATCTGAGTTTTATTAATTGCTATTAACTTTTTTTTTCCCTTTTCTGTATTTGTTTCATCTTTGTAGCCCCTTCCTCTAAGTCAGATTGTTTTTAATTTCTTTTAAGCTGTGGTCAGCAGAAACAACACCATGACAGAGACTAGGAGTTCAGGAAAACTGTTGGATTCGATTTTGATGATGATTAGTTGTACAAATGTGGATTCTGCTCAAATTGCTCACAAACAGTAGCATCTCATCCTTTTCTCCCTGTGATACTTCCTTGTGTTTTAACCTCTTAACTACCAGAAGACATGTGGAACAGTATGCCCAGGAAATCACAATATTACTTTGTGGAGTTTTCCAAAGACATGGCTTGCTAATTCAAAGCATATCATAGTGAGTTTCTTCAGCACCCCGGAATAAATTCGCTCACTTAGAATTCAATGGATTAATCTTTTATGAAAACTAATTAACATTTTGCCAGCTGACTGAACAAGTCAATTCCATTAGGGCACCTTCACCTTTAGTGGCAAGGTAGAAGAAGAAATTATATGGTGTTCTGCTGTATGACCATATGAGAAATTAATAAATAATGAAACTTCTAGCATAAAGACCATATGTATAATATGTATATCACCATCATCATGTTTACTGCTCTGTGGCAATATAAAATTTACCTAAAAAACTCCCAAAAATGCTGGTGAAATATTTGTATTCTGCTTGTGGGAAGGAGCTGCTTGGTTTATTTCACAGATGTTTTATGTAGGGAATTCACAACCAAAGTTTCTGGTTCAGTTTGCCTTTCTTATATGCACCGTACATCTAGGCAGAGACTGTGTTCCCACACATTGCTGTAATGGGCTTGGTTGTTGTTGAACATTTGAATAATAGTTATCAATGAGTAACTGTTGTAATATCCTTTGGCATCTCACAAGTGACAAAATTGGGAAGGCTCCATGTTTCAAATAATAATGTGCTTTGAAATTAAACTGTTGCCTATCAGTTACAAAATGGTGTATAATGATGGTGAGAAGAATGTCAGTGTTTCAGGTGAGCGGAGAGAGGTTCAAGCTGTGGCATTCAGAGCCACACTCTAGGTCTGAAGATGTTCCAGGGATAGAGAGAACCTCTAATCAAATACAGCATAGACGGTGTACTTAAATATAGCTACTCCAAATGTCAGAAGTTTATCTGGTCAAAAAAAATCATGTCTTCTGTAAAGAAATAATCATTTTCTGGAGACAGCAATTCACAATGTTGACAAAAATGTCATTGACATTTTAAGAATTTTTTGACAGATTCTTTTCATCTGGGTTTTCTACTCATCTTTAGCCTAATGTAGTTCTTCCTGGCATGTATTTTTGCAAATTAAACCTGAAAATATCAAGGCTGTGCTGAAGCTGAGCACAATGAAAGGCTGTGAGGAAAGCAGCTAATGCAAAGTTATTTGGGGAGCAAAGCTTTGCTAGCTAGGAAAAAGATAAAAGGGAAAAGCGAGAAATCTTATTTCAGCCAAGCCCATTTCTCTGTCCTTGATTTGAATCCAGCAGAATGTTGCAGAACTGTAATAGATAATCAATACCTGCACTGTGTTCCCTCAGTACTTATAAATGGCTCACTCTCTGTTCCATGTCCTGAAACCTAAATTTGAATTTCAGACATAGTGAATGATTCAGAGACTTTGGGGACTGATTATTGGTGAGGGAAGAAAGGGGATTCAGTGGTGATATATATGCATTGTTGTAGAATCAGTATGCCTTTTCCTCAGGGTTAGCATTTATAAAAGTAGCATAAAATAAGGCAATATAGTCAGAAATGAAACTAGAAACTCTCCGGGTGTTTAGTCTAGTCCAGACACTTTCCAAATCATTCTAAGTAACTTCCTGTGAACACTTGATAGCTGTTGGTCTTGCTTACTCATTGGAAACACAAACTTGGCAATATGTATGATGCAGGGGCTACTGTGAAGCGTGGATGCAGTTTTAAGAAGGGTGAGTGATCTGTGGCAGGGTTGAAGATCATGTTTTGTGTACACTTTCAACTTCTACTGCACGAGGCTTGTTCAAGTGGATAACAGATTTCATGAGTAAAAGCTACCACTTTTCCCTTCGTGAAATTCCTGTCTGTTACCACCACTGTATTTCTCTGGGACTGGAGGCAAGTCACGTCTTCATCTTGCGTGGTCAATGGCGGAGGACTGGCCTAGGACAGTCTCACTGTTTGTACTAGGAGTATTTATTTGCATTCATTCATTCATTCTCTTTAAGGCTGATAGGAGTTTTCATTCCCTTAGCAACTGGCAGTGGGCTGGGAGGTAGCAATAATGCGGTAAAGTATTCATTTTTTCTATATGAGCTATCCTTATAGAAAAGACTGTAGTAGGTCAGAAAACTGCATTCCCATTCTTCATAAATTTTGCATTATCTGAAACATTTTCATCTTCAGAAAGACAAACCAAAATTTAAAGATGTTTGTTAAAATCAAATTCCGAACTATTTTGTTTCAGAAATGCTGCATATTGATATTCCTAAAATAAAATCTACTTCTCCAAATTCTTGAAACCTACTGACTCAAACTGGGGCTATTTCTGGCCAATTTCATAGTGCTCTAAACATAACGTTACAGGGACAGACGACTGCTCTACTTTCAGGGTAATTGGCTCCCTAAGCTGCACTGGTCACATAGCCAGGGCCATGTGAGGTGACTAGCCTTTGGCCAGTAGCCAGGTTGAGCAATGAAAACACTGGGTTCCTTGTACTTCATTCTGGATGGTGGCTTGCAGGGTGACCAGGAGCCCATCCCAGGCTCAGGGTCTGAAAACTGTGTCAGCAGGACTGGAAACCTTGTCCAATAAATTCTTCTAACTGCTGATGAAAACAAGTTTCCTGAGCATAAAAGGTGGGCAGCAATTTTGGAAGGCAGATATCCTGGAAATTTAAAAGCCCTGGAGATCTGAGCTGTGTGGCAGTCCTTCAGGGAGCATCTGAGAAGCTGGGTGGATGAGTGAAGAAGAGAAGAGGCAGAGAACTGGTGAGTTTTGTTAGCAGACTTATTCAAATTGGCACATTTCTGCAAAACATTCCACTTTGAATGGAATGGCAATTTTTCTGACAGAAGTTGATTTTTTTTAAACATTTCTGACCATTACCAGTCAAATCATCATGAAACCCCAGGAGACTCAAAAGCCTAGCTTGTTACTTTGTAAGAGAGGTTTATACATCTTGCTTGAATTGTCATGACCTTTTTTACTTAAACTTGTTATGCTGAAGATCCTCTGGGTACTATTTCTGCCTCCCTGTGGCTGTTCTGCCACATACTATTTTTTACAGGACTTTATACTAAAGCAATAGCCTACGTGTGTCTGCTTTGGGGATTTATGAACCATCTTGCACCTCTGACCATGCAGCTGTGCAGAGAAGTTCATGCTTTTAACAGTTCTCCCCAGACAGAGAGCAGCTCTTCCAACGGCTGGTGCACATGGAATAAAAAGAGAACATACTGCTGAAAACTGAGCAAGGGCCAGCAGAGGGAGAAGTATTAAAGCAATCAGTGAGAAAGTGAAATTTTGCTTTCCAAATGAAGATTGACACATTCACATTGCTGTTCACTTAAGACAAAAAACCCCAAAACCAAACAATCATTAATTCAACCTTAAGTAAATTGGATGATTTATGCCACGACTCAAAACTGATCTCTGGAAGAAGACAGTGTTCTTTGCTAGCCCCAAAATACACATCACACTAGTGACAAAAGGGTAAACATGTTCCTTTTCGAGCTCTCTGCTTTTGTTTTCACTAAAAGAAGATCCATAGAGTGACCTACTGTCTAAGTTCTCTTCCCTTTCTTAGCTATTTCTGAAGTTTCATTTCCATTTTGAAGCCAAACATCAAAGATTTTTTGCCCTTTTTAGGAGATAAAAAGAGAGCAAGCAAGAAAAAGAGAAATGTTCATATCTTCACACAAGACCTCTGAAAATAGTGAATTCTCATCTGTTATGATCCAGATCCATCACTCTGAAAATGACAAGTAGATTTTGGCTGTGTTTTACAGAGCTCCCAAATGTGTGACTTCTCCAGAGTCTTGTAGAAGATGCCATATATCTATCTTTCTTTACTCAGGGAACAGAAGCCATGCAATACCATAATGTATAGGTGCTCTGCTTGAGTGCAGTGTCTGGTTGGCCTCATATTTTGCTATTTCCTGAATAGATTTCAGTAAAATTATTCTTATTAAAAACCAAGTGCCTGCTCTGCATCTATCAGTTAAAAATATTTGTGAGATACAAGGGACCCAGTTTCAAATGTTAACTAGATTTAATGCTGCTTTGATCCAGGGAGAAGAAGGTCTGTAATTGATCTCAAATCCTCAGCAGGGCGTGTTAGCTACTAGGTGACCCATCTCTGGACGTTTTGACAACTCTTCTTGAATCAGACCTGAAGCTTTGTGTTTGGGACTAGGAACTGGTGCAACTTCCCCGTTTAAAAAGGAAACAAACAACAACCAATGACTTACAAAAGGTTTCATTTTCAGTTTAGGTATGAACAAGGACACACTCAGAAATCTGAAAGATTTTCACAAATGAGAATTCTCAGCCACAGCTCGATCACAGCATACAGATGCCACTTGATCTAATGTACCACTCGGACCAGCTTTACCCAGTGAACAAATGCAGTGTTGACCATGATGAAATAGCAAGACTTAGCAAGGAAGATGCTAAAAGGATTGAACGGAAAGAAATGAGACCCTCTGTTGCAATCACATTTCTGTTCCTTGATTAAAGATAGCAGATAAGGAAGCAATAGTTCACCCTGACTGCTTTTGTAACCTAGATGAGGTGATTTCAGGGATCTTCACAAACCTGTATAGGTACCACTTGAAATCATCTTCAAGTATAGGGTGCACTACACCACACACTGTATGCTAGACTAAAAAACATTCAATATTACTGAATAACACAGATTTTAGTGAAATCATTTAACATGGATGTTTTACCTGTGAAATACTTAAAAATGCACTGCTTACTCATTTTAGTGCACCAAAATAATTTTGAAAACTCTGAAAAAAATGTGAATTCCAGGAAAATAAATTAGCATTTTAAGTTAATTTGAACAGATAGTCCGTTTGGATTTGCTTTCTTCTTAAAAAATAGGTAGCAGAGAAGAAAATATTTCCCAAGTCCTTATCAATTAAATAAACATTAATGAACTTTTTTTGGAGGTAAAATATGATTCCAAGACTGGTATTCACCCAGTGCAAGAACAAAAACATAATATGGGATACATGCAAAGCGTATAATGGAGCAGTAATTTTAAATGAACAACATACTCAAGAAAACAGTGATTTCCTCAAGGATATTGCACAAATAGAGAAAGAGGAAAAATGAGTTGAAAATACATATACTGAAATCACTCAGCTACTTCAGTGTTTGAATTATTAGAAAGTTCTATTAATTTGTTTTTCAATTACCTTTTGCAATCCCGAAAAGTACACATAAAGATATTTTTATCACTTTCTTTCTAGTCAAGAGCAGATTTTATTCTGCAAGTCTTTTTTGCATTGTTCTTTTTTTGAATTTTTTTTTTTTTGGATAACAGGGGAAAGCCATGTTGAAAAGCTAGTTTTGTATTTTTGTTTGAAGATAATTATACGGTAGTCATTTATGCCTTCTTTACACCCAAGCTCCATATTCATCAAGTAGCTGCTAAATTGACTCTACCCTCCTGCATAGAGATTATTTGCATACCTTACTCTGGATGTTGCTAGTTCTGCTATAACATCATCAGAGCCAGAGCTAGAGTTACTAGGTCCTCTGGAAGGACTCAGGCACTTTTTTTTACTTCCCATAGCAAATGGATGAGTAAGTCTATCAATCAGATGGATTGTAAGGTAATTAATTGCCATGCCTTTAAATAGTCTCTGGGAATCAGGATCCAAAAAAGTGATCATGTGCAGGTACCATGGGCCAGACTTCACGAAAGCTGTGAGGAGGATGAAAAGATTTTAAAGACTTTGTAAAGAATGCTGACATGAATGAACCTAAGCACATTTAGAGTGTCACAGTGTCCTTTGTATAGTGGATATTGCTCTTTGGAAAAATGAAAGATGCAGGTATTTACAGATGTAGAAGGAGTATTATCTGAAAACAGGATCTTTATTGCTGGCACCTTTAACTTCCTGAGGTCATACTCCTGTGTACCATTCATCATGTCTAATTCCAGAGCCATTTCTGTGCTGCCTAGAAAAAGTGAAAAGAAATCCCTCACATCTTAATTACTATGTGAAAGTGCATTGGAAAATATTATAAATGCCAGTCAGGGCTCAGATATAATAAAAAAGGATCTACAGGTTAAAATATGGGCAGAAAAAAGCATGCAAACTAAATTATCTGGAGAATAACGTTTCAAGTCCGTGCTATTCAAGTGAAGACAGATAAGTGAAAAAGAAGCAAGGCTGCAAGAATCCTAGAGGAGGCCACACAAAACAAATTAAATTACTTTATAGTGAAACACAATGGCATTAAAAATCAATGTATTTGTAGGAAAAGGGAGAAGGAAAGGGTAAGCTGAATTTGCAGATCAATCCTTGCCTGCTGTTTGCTGTACAGCACTTGTGAAACAGTTAAGTCCCACCTTGCTTTCAATTCTAAACTTGGCAATATCAGCAAAAGATCAGCAGACTGGAAAAAGAACAAGAAAGAATAAGCAGAGACATTTAATCACTTCAAGTCTGTCAGTCCTCTTCTGCTTTATTCACTCTCAAATCTATGCTTTACTTAAATCTTCCTATCCACAGATACCCAGGCAGCCTGATGTTAAGTGCCTGGGTACACAAAAAAGAGGGTCATTGCTAGGAGGCTGTATCACCCTCGGCAGTATCGGTATTCTTAAGCAGTAATTTCTTCCTTGTTCGCTGGCTGTTTTAGCATTAATGGTGTGTGTAAGCCCTGGGCCACTGGGACTTTGCTCTGGAAGCTGTAAGTCACTCCCACTTCTTAGAAAGGGAGTGCTCTTGCCAGAGGAGGCAATGCCAGGTGTATTCCCTGTTGGTGGGAACTCCACCTTCCCTGTGGAGCGTAGCCTCCTATTGGGGGAGGAACTATACCAGCATGGCAGTGCTTTGTACCTGTACAAAATAGTCCCTTTGTTACTAGAGGCTCCTCTGACGTTAAATTAATGAGCATTTGTGAAGCATTCTGAGGCCTTTGGGTGGGGATCTTCACAGGAAGTAATGAAGATTGTTCTGTGCTGTCTCTGTCTCATGATGTGCCAAATAATCTTCTGTTATCTCCTGTGATCTGTGACCAGTCTGTTCTGATATAGCCACGTTACCCAAAGTGGGGTGGGGTGGAGTGGAGGCAGAATGGCATCGTACCAATGGAGCAGGGAAGTGCAAGAGAAAGCCTTTGGCACTGTGGTTAAAAAGGTCATGTTAAGTAGCCCTTGGAGACAGGCGCACAGCACCATGTCAAGATAATTACAGCGAACGGTGCCTGCTGGTGTTGCCTTCGTTGTTTATAAGGACACTGTCTGTTTGTATTCGTGTTCTTGTCTCTCAAGTTTGCTCCAGCATACAAGTCCCTTTTAAAAATTAGCATTAAAGAAGCCCAGAAAGGAAAAGTCACACTCCCATACACACACATGCACACACACAAAATGAAACCTGACACAACATGATACATGGAGTGTCAGCTCCTAGTTGTCAGTTTCTTGGCTTTTTGTCAGTTGTAATAAGACCTTCAGATAACTTAAAATGTGAACTCCTAATCTTTCTTTATGTGTGTCTCTGTTTTTCATGCTTTTATAAATAGGATTTGGACTGAAAAGCAACACATAACTTATGGCAGTGATAAATACACACAGACAGATCTTTTCCAGAATAAGGATGTGAAATCAGTTGACTTCCTAAAATATCAGGTATGTGTGACTGTTAAAAAGCAAGCAGTGGGATGCCTGTGGACACCTTCCCCTTCCCTGTGTCATTAAGCTGATGGAATTATTCATTCTAAGGAAGGGCCATGCATGTAAAGCACATGTTAATGTGTCATAAATTAAATGATACTGGAAAATAGAAGAACTGTTTATGTCATTTTAAATCTGTCCTTGGTCACAGATGCAGAAGATGGGAGCTAAATAGTTCAGACCAACTTTTAATGAAGTCAAAGTATCATTTTTCCAGTTATTCACAGTCTGTCTGTGTGGGCTTAGAGTGCTGGGCAGGCTTGCTGTCAGCTTTGTGACACAGAAGCTGACTTTTATGGGAGTAATGACAAGAGTGGCTAAGGAACAAGCATACCTTGCGTGAGGTAAACTAGTGGCAGAGCAGAGAATGGAATTCAAGTCTCTTAATTTGCAGGATTAATGTCTGATCTCTACCTTGTGTTCACTTTACAGACACAAAATATGTGCAATGGGAATGAAAACAAGAGTTTGATTGCTGAAGCAGTGGTTTCTGCCAGTGGAGGACAAAGAAGTTATAGCCCAGGATGTTATAGCTCAGTCTGAAATAAGACCGTACGACACACCAAGAGATTAAAGCATATTCGTCCAAGAACATTGAGTTGAGCACATGTACATCTTAAGAAAGAGGGTAACAGCTCTTTTGCATTCTCTCACTTCTTCAGAGAGGACACTATGTTAACTCTTTATGGTTAATTGATGGAGTGGCCAACACGGAAGTTCTGTGGAGAGAAATCTTCAGAGGCCCATCTATGTTCATCAAGAATTGCCTGTTTACCGTGGCTTCATTGTCATTGCTGCAAATGGGCTCAACATGTTCCATGGGAACTCTGCATTCTGGCGAAGGGGTTAAGTGGGAACAATCCATTACTTCTGCCAAAAAAAGTGACCTCTGATTAAGAACAGATTTAGTCCCGGGATGAGAAAAGTGCTGAGGGATCCTGCAGGAGCAGAGCACCTACTGCTGTTCTTCATGTAAGTTCTGAAAACCTCATATATTCCACCTTGTGAAAGACAGAATGTACAGTTCCTGTGGGTTGCTTATCTGACCAGGGAAAGCAAATATTTTCTAAAGCATCTAAATATTGAAGGAAACACAAAGATCCAAGTTCTGTCCCTTAGAGTGGGCATGGTTAATTCTGCATTAAATCTTAATCTTCAGAGCAAGACCTGTGAGGCTACAGTGCCTAGTGTAAATGCATCAGCAGAGCTTGCTTGTTTGTTTCTCTGATTCAGTGCATGTGATTTTGTTTGCTTCCAAAGGCTGGCCTAGTGAATTATAAAAGCCTGCTATTAGTGCATCCAATAGAGTTGCTCCTTCAGGTCAAGCAGTGAGGTTTTATGCCTCTCACGTTAGACTTTGACTCTCATTGATGACCTCAGTGACCCTGTGTAGGTGTCATATACACTCTAATGTAAATGTGATTAACAGGAGTAACACTGACCTTTATTTCTTATTCCAAACCATATAATCTTGGTCAGAGTTTTGTTTCAAAACTAGCTGGTGACTCACTGGTGGGGTTGCTATAATATATTAAATTGGCTTAGACAGCTTAAATCTAAACTGTGGGATGCAGGAATACTTCCCAGCTTCTAGATTCAGGGCCTCTGTCTTCACACCTTCCTTTTGGGAACAAAAATACTTTGTGTGGGCAGGAAGACAGCAAGGATACTCCTGCAAGTCTCCCAGCCTGTGTGGTCAGAGGACATCCTTCATGAAGAATTTTTCGATGAAATGTAATCATCCCAACATTATAAACTTTGTCTTGAAGGATCTTGTAGGCTTTGCCTTCACATGGCAAGCACCATGGTAATTTTCAAAATGGTTGAAAAGAATCTATTCATTTTATACCCTTTTATTAACTCATGAGATCAGCTGACAGTTTGATCTGAAATGCAAATTGTAGTGTAACAGGAAAACCAGTCTGGGATTTGCCTGTTGTGATAACTTTGGGAAGCAGCTCAAGCATCCAAAGGATTAAGAGATTTGGTAATAGTTTAGTCAAGTACAAGAGATGGTACCTGGAAAGTGATGCAGCCAGTCAATACCCTGAGGGAAAGGGAGGTGAAAAGATGAAAAAGAGCTTTCAATTCCTGTTATTTGTCCAGAGTTAATAATTATTTGAAAGCAAATTGCCTTGAATCAGAGCATTCCACACTGATGTCTCTAGAGCTTTTTAACTCAGGGGTTTGGGATCACTTGTACAAAGCTCCAAAACATTTAGTCAAAGTATTAAAAAACCCCTCAAACCAACATTCCCCTTAATGCAGAGAAATGAGGAGAAGGAATATCTGTCTTTCATTGAACAGTATTAACCAGAAAGGCTCTTCACATACGGCAAGACAGATGTGAGTCTAATTAAACTCCAAAGATTTTGGTGGATTTTATAATATTGTTATAAGTCAAGATTATGGGACAACACTCATAGACAGCCCAGGTTCCAGGTAAAGCATTCTGTTATGTGGTTTTGTCCTGCCCTTGTCTTTGGACACTACTACAAGCTTAAAACCTTCTAGTCCTTAAAGGAGAAACTGTAATTTGAAAAGTGAAATTCCAACCATAATTATATCTCCAAATATTTCAGTCCAGGAAGAGAGTCAGTATTAGAGGTTAGAAGTGTTCCATTGATTTTACTGTGAAAAGTCAAACTGAGTTCAGGTAGGGGTGGGAATATTAGTAAAACATTGATTACATGCTTCAGCGTCCAGCAGTGGATGGAGTTTACACCTCTATCAGTTTATCAGTTCTTAGCTGTTTCCTTTCAAAAGCATTATAAAATTGAAATAATTGGTGTGCGCCACCTTTTAAATTTATGGGTTGAGTTGCGAGTCTCATCAGAGTAATGCGCGTAATGTTCTGACCTTGTGTTTCTTCTGCTGGTTTCATGTTTGTTGCTTAGGCTTTTCCTTCTTTCATCAGTGTTGAAGTCTTCCCCCCACTACATCTTCCATTACATGGATCAATTACACTGCTTTCAATGAATGGTCATTCATTTCACTTCGTCTTTGAAAGAGATGATTATTACATTTTCTGAGGATAAAAATAATCACTAGGCTTCCATTTATATCTAAAATCTCCATCTCATCATTCACACTGTCTTGAGACAATACGCTGTAAGTTATGAATTCAGTGCAAGCGAATTTGGCGTTGATGAAAGATGCTCAAGTGACATCTTTATTTCTTTCCTCAGGAAACATACTTTGTGAGCAATGTCAGGGCAGGCTTTTCTTATAACTTTTGCTGATATATTTCTGATTTGGATGCAGGACCTACAAGAAGAGTTGAAGCTTCTTACTCCTTGTAAGGAGTGATATTGGTGTTAAGAGGCCACATGTGAAAGAGGAACACCATTGTGCTTGGTGCTCTCTGGTGCGAACAGATAGATAGTGAAAGACAATGCTTATCCCAAAAGCGATAATGACAAGTAAAGGGTGGGAAGCACAATGTCACAGAACAAGCAAGTACCCTACTCTGAATCCTTATAATGGGCTCCGGGTCCTTGTGCCCTACTCTGTTTCCTTGGTCGGTGTTTTAACTACTTGGCGTATAGCACTACATCTCTGGAACATGAAGGCTTTCAGGTTGATAACACTGCTCCCTCATCACACAGACTACTTGCCTCTTTTATTACCTTTGAGTACTGTTTACTTGAAGACTTTCAAAAGCGCTAGTGATGCCATCAGTCTGCAGAGAGTGTCATTAGCTGCTTCAGCTACACGTAGGGAAGAAATCCATGGAACAAAGCAGGGCTGTACCTGCTTCCTCATTTGCTGTGCTCAGAATAATGATAACCTGTATAAATATAACTTGCTAATTGCAGTGTTGATCTTGCTTTGTTTTCTTGGTAACCAACGAGATGATAACCTGCATTCTGACAGTTTTTTGTTTGAGATTTTATATTCTGTATAGAAACAGAGAGTGATTTGGAAGATCCGTGGCTAAAATTCTGTAAATACAGTCCTCTATAGCAATAGAACTGTCTCTCCTTCTTCCTTCAAGTAAACTGAATGTATCTTACGTATTATAGGTCAAGGGCGACCTTGCAAAAAATGAGTGTCAGTTTTGGGATTACAGCACCATTTGATGTTGCAGCCCTACACATTGGGAACTATGATAGAAAATTATACAAATCTGAGGATACGGGAAAAAGGAGGCTTGCAATTTCTCTAATACAGCTCTCAAAATAAGAACAGGTAACACAGAATGGCAAGCTATGCCAGCAGGTGCTACTTCCCTGCTTTTGGATTACCAGTTCTCGAATAGAATTATCAGCTATATAGCACATTAGATTGATAAGGAGTGAAATTCTCTCCATTGTCATAATGTTAGGATTAAAGAATCATTAATAATTGTGACAGAAAAATGAGGCAAACCAATCGACTTATTTATAATCCAGTTATTTATACTCTCATCTGACTTTCTCTGTCTTGATCTCCTTGATCAGTCTTTTGCTGTATCATGGAAATGACTCTGTGTGTTCTTTGAGGCAGGGATTACCAGCTAAATCCAATGTTGGCATGACTCTATGGTCCTGATGATGTATGATCTGAGAATCTGATGGAGGGAGTTATTTATAACTGCCTGGAATGCTTTTCAGTACTTCAAGGTAGATGAAAAGGTTGAAAATTGGTGTAAAATCAGCAAGGGGATAGACTTAGTAATATATGTAAATATTTATGTGGAGACCAAGGAGTTCCTGACAATAGGATTTCTTCTTGCATGACGCTTAAAGCCTCAAACTTTCATTCACCATCCAAAAAAAAAAGTACCCTAAGAAGCATCCAGAAGCTCCCTGCTTTCCTTTTTCAGAATGGGTTGTGTTTTCAGCAATGTCCTGAATGAGAGAAAATTAACACAAATTTTAGTTATTTTCAATTTGTGAGGTGAATTGGAAGCTTGGCTGAAAGTTGAGTCTGCTTTCGGTGAGATATTGCATTTTTGCTGGCATTATGTCTTATTATTCACACTCTCTTTATTAACTCTTAGAGATGAAGCCTTTCAGAATCCATCTCTACATGTTTTACAGAAGTGGAAACAAAACCACAGGATAACTAGGAGTTTTATCTAAAAACTGAGAGTGAAGATTGTGTGGAAAGAACACTGCCTTCCTTATTTATACCCTTGTCTTCCAGTACTTTGACTTTTTTCACAACTTTTTGTTTAAGCACTCTCAGGATACTGCCCAGTTTGTTGTTTGTTTATTTTTGGATTTTTGGTTGAGTTTGTTTGTTTGTTTGTTTTGGGTTTTTTGTTGTTTTTTTTTTTAATTTCAGCACTGCAAAGTACTTTTTCTGCTTTCCGTAGCTTGCTTTAGAGCTCCAAATGTTTTGAGAACTTAGTACACAGTCTGTCTTTTTCCCATCTCACCCATGCTGACTAATCATTCCTCTCCCAGAAACCTAATGGATACCAGTGCAGTTTATGAGGGTTAAAGTTATCTCCTGGTTTCCTACACAATATCACCGTTAATTGCTTTCAAACGTTAGCAACTCTGATATTTAAAGAGGCATTGAGAAACTGCTTGATTTTCTGTGTTGCAATGCAAACCAATCTTCTAGCTAGGTTGTGTACAAGAATTTGCCTTTCTCGGTTGCCATCCTTTTGGAATCCCTGTAAATTCCTACAGCCAGCTTCTGTCTGAGATATATTCTCCACTTTGTTGACTTCTATTGGAGCTGAGGACTGCCAAGAAGAGAATTTAGTGGAATTCTTGATTGTCCTCTCTCCTGTTACTAACTTGGGGAATACTCTTAGTCTAGGTGCCTCACTGGGCAATCCCTGAAGATCCTGACATGTTGCCACTGTAAACAAAAAGAAATTGTTTGTTTTACAGCTGCTGGTTGAATGACTTGTATTTGAAGGTACAGCCCAATGGAAGCGTTTCTCCCAGCAGTTGTTGGAGCCGTAGGTTAGTGTTTTAGTACTTGAAACACCTCAGATTTGAGTGCATGAGAATGAGGTGAATCAGCAGGGAAGGCAAACATGGGAAAGTGAGGTGCTGACTGTGATTTCCAACTTATGATGGAACTGTCTTGGTCAAACAAAGCATAGATGGAGAGGAATATTCATTAGGAGAGAAGAGACAGCAGGACAGATCATAGACAGATCATTACCTTATATATTTTGAAGTGAAACAGCAGCAAATCTACTGATGTCAGGAATTTCTTTTAGCAGCAGATCATTTTATGGGGCCAAGTGCAGGCAGAATAAGAATAAATATACCGATTGTCTTTCTCTTAAGGAAGTATTCAGCTCTTTTCAAGAAATTCTCAGCACTTTGGAGAACCAGATCTTAAATATAGAGTAATTTTAAACTTCCAGCCTGTTTGTCGTATCATTTAGTTAAAGGGACAGAAACAAGCCAAGTTTGAGAACTGACACACAGTCACTAAAGATGCTTGGGAGAGTTTGGGCCTAAGTCAAATTCACTAGTCTGGCTAGTCTAGGTTTTAGACAAGAATTAAACCCTGTGCTTTGAGGCTCCTGCTCTGAATCTTTGGAAAGTGAGTGGCCTGGAAATTATTTACAATAGGTGAAATACTGAAAGATTTATTATGTTCCCATTGAATTTTGGATCTTAACATCTTTAAGGACCTGGCCAATTATTAGCTAATTTGCTTTTCTAGGACACAAACGGGGGGTTATTTTATGCATAATCACCTTATTAATGAAAGCACAGAACTCATAAAATGCTTAGAAAGGTTAAAGTTGGTACAGGCGAAGGAGAAACTGATGACTAAATCCAGACATAAGAGGTGCTCTGAGGGAGAGGGATTTCATTGTATAATTTATGGGCAGGAAAATGAAAAGAGAGGCTTAAAAAGCAATGAGAACTGCTTGGCTAAATTCCTGCTGAAAACTTTGAAACTATACTCCCCATCTTCTTATAGCAAAACAAAACCAACCTAACCATTTAACAGATGATCCCCTTGCTATAAAAAGCTGCCAGCTTGTATCATTTTGGCTCATGTATTTGGCTTTGAGATAGGAACAGCTGGAGTAAAGCAAAAGGAAAAACCCCAAAGTGCTCTCTTCTTCTCTTTGCTCATGGGTACTGAGCTTTAATTAACTTCATCATCCTCTTATTAAAATCAAACTCTTCTAATGGGGCTCTCCCTCTTCCCCAGACTTTTTATTCACGCTGTGTTGATACCAAGGAATTTTTCTCTTGGAGGCTGAAATTATCTGGATATCTCTCAAAGCATTCATACCATTCTTCAGATTAAGATTGCCTCTGAGAAAGCCATTATAAAGATCCCATAGAGAAAGAAGCAAAGTCTTAAAAAATTGTCTTGAATTGGAATGCTATTTTTCGTCTTTAGGTAATCTTCCTCTGTTAATTATATGAGAACACTATTAACAGCATCAGCAGGCCAAGGAATAGTCTTTTGGGAGTACAGAAGAGCTCCAGAGGCAAAAACAAACCAGAGGTTTATCTTCATCAATAGTATTATCTTCTGCAAAGAGAAGCACCATTTCTTCCAGGCTGTGTTTGTGATCTGCTCACAAAGGCCTTGAGCAAGCCTGCAGGTAATGTGTGCTATCGTTCCGTGCTTTATTGCTCTCAAAGTGAGGGCACCCAAAAGGTATTTATATGACTACCCCAACATCTGCACAAAAACTACCAGATATTAAAGGGCATTATGAGCAGCATTGGCCATTTGCACAGGGATTTATACTGACAGTATAAGCTCTCAAATTCCAAATTGGCATACAAGCTACCAATCATCCTGTAGGGTGCAGAGCTCAGTGGATATGCTGATTGCTGTGTCACAGGACAACAAAAAAAAGGAAATAGGCACGTTTCTTTTCTTATTTATTGTTTAGGATTTCTTCTATTCCTTTTTACTGCCTGAATACAAATCCCGTTTGTGGTCTTCTAGCTGCAAGTAAACATTGTTTATTTTCCTCCCATCCCTCCTCACTTTTCTTTTTTAGGCTTTGCTTTACTTAGAAAAAGCAGTGTTTCAGCACTAAAATGAGCCTTATATCGAGCCATAGGTTCTGTCAAGTCTGTACACTTTTGTGGCTTCTGCTCCTCCCTCCCTGAGCATTAGTTGGTCTCTAGCTGGGATTAATATGACATGTCAGGGTCAGGATTAAAAAGAAAACCTTCACCTTTCCTGAGTGATGCTTCTTCTATGGATACCTCATGCATACCTCATGTCTGACCCTATCCACATGATGCTAATCTGATAAACCATGACCTTTAAAAATGTGTTTTGCAATAACTCCACACTGGATAAGAATTTAAATGAGAAAAGGCTATTCTGTCTTTAAAGCTGTTGATGTAAAAAAAAAAAACAACCAAACAAAAAACATAGGAAGGATGGCTGTAGAAAAAGTGGACTTGGGCAGAAAATCTCTGACATACTCTCATGTGTAAATCTTTTTAGGTATCTGCAAGGGAGCACCTTCTGTGTATTTTTTTCTATTCCAAATATATCAGCAGAAGTATCAGAGAAATTTTTAGAGAACTGGCATCCACTCCTCTGCCTTCATTATCTGATCCAAGTTTTTCAACATCATTGACTCTCAGGACATCTGTGAGTATTCAGCACTTTGGAAAAATATCACACCATTTAGGTTTGCATTCGGTCTCCCCACACATATCTGTACCTGCTGTATTTTCATGCACTGTATATTATCCAACTGTTAAGAAGCAGTGTTTCAGTTCCAGTCACACTGTGATCCCTGATGAACATGGGAGGTACTGTGAAGCTCATCTCTTACTTGATTATAAATATCTCATGCTTAAGACTGATCCCATATGTTTTGGTGCTGTCTGACCCACTTGCTTCCAGAAATGTTTCAAGTGGTTGACAACCCTGTTTATTTCCATATTTACTAGTCACATTCTTAAGCCAGTCAGTGTGCTCTGGTGTTCATTTGCTGATTTTTGAATGAGCAAACGTGCTATGTGCCGTTTGTACCAGCCAACCAGTTATATTCCAATATGAAATTGAAGTGATCTCCCCTCCTTTTTAATCACAGTTATTTTGACACAGTCTTCGACACAGTACTCAAGATTTCAGTTTTGTAGGAATTGTAAGAGAATGGAACAACATAACTCCCACCTAAGGTAGGAAGAGTAGTGGAGACTGAACACTTTTTTGAAATGGGACCCCATTTCAATGTTTTTTTAGCACCCGTAAACTAGGGTTAGACCTGTAGTAGCTTAGCTCATTGCATATACTTTAACTTTGTTAAAATCATGTGCATTTGGAAAATCTCTATAAAACCAAACACTGTCAGGTAACAACTATACAAATATTTGTTGAATAGAATTAATATTAATGAAGTTTATATCCATGTTTTGGAAGCAACTCTACTGGAAGTCTCAAAAATACATCGAAAGGAAGTTTTTCTTGATATCAGCTTACAGAGTTTTAGTGTATGCCTATGGAAAAATGATACTTGCACGTGCATTACATTTTGTAGGGGCTGTCTGTATAGGATCATATATCATCCAGTACATACTAATGGGAAATCCTTATTTAGTCTGTAGAAGACAAGTCAGTTGTTTCATTAACTTAGAAGATAAGAAATGTACACCTTCCATTTTGTCTTCAACCTTTTCCTGTCTTGTATCTATTCCTTTTGTGTTGGGGATGTCATAAAGGCTATTCAGACTGTAGAGGGGAGACTCTGACTGGATTGGTGACAGTGCGTGCATGATTGTAAATAACATGTTTAGAATGCTGGTAGGCAAAAAATGTAGAAGCTTGTTATTGGACCTGACTACAAGACTCTCCTAAAATTAAATGAGCACATAGTCTTCACAAAAATAGAATTTGTATTTCAGAGGAAATTCCAATTTTGCAATGATGTTTCCCTGACTTGCATAAATTTTGAATTTTGAAGTGATAAAATTTAGAAGAAAATTCAAAACAAATTAATTCTGAAATGTCAAAAGGTCTGTATTAAAACCAGCTGTTTAATGACTAAATCTTAATAATTTATATTTCTGAGGTAACATCTATTTGAAACACATCATCTTTTGTACAAAAATAAAAAATGAGACAGAAGAGAACCAAATGAGAAAATGAAAATTAAATACCACATTTTGACATCAAATCACTTCAAAATTCTTTCCATAGAAAGAATTAAATCAAAATCAAAGCATTCTAGAACAGACAAGACAGCATTTTGGCAGTGAAATACTATTGAACTCTTTCTGATTAGCACTGGTATGCAGTTTCACTTCAGTTACAAGAACAGCATGAAACGTGATTTAGCTCAGTTTTGTTCCTGTATAGCACAATATATCTTCTACCCTTAAAAAAAAAAAAAAAAAAAAAGGGTCCTGGAAGTGAGGACAGCAGTATTCTCTTCCAGGCTCTGTCACTAACTTCCTTAACTCCTCAAATAGTACCTGACTTTTGGAAATAGCATGGAGTAAGTTTCTTAACGTTTGCAAAGCAAACTGAGCCATCAAACAGAAATCACTTTCTAAGTGGTAAGTATTATATTTGACCTGAGTCAAAGTTAGAGCTGAGGTAAGAGCAGAGTGGAAAGAGAATAAGCAATGCCAAGAATACAATTTTCAGAGAAAATGCAGGGTTTATTTTTAGGATAAGTAAGTGGAGGAAATCGAAATAAACTGCAGGATTAAGTAGTTGCTATAAAAAATTATCTTTGTGCTACGAACACTTTTCATCTCTTCTCCTTTTAGTACAGTTAAAAAAATAAATTACAATCTTTTTAGCCATCTACTGTAATAATCTTTTACTATCTGTTTGCAAAAGGCAGAACTCATCACAGGACTGAAGTTTGTGCAGAAGCACCCAGTGAAACGGAGAAAGTTGTTTCAGATGCAGCCTCTATTGACTATGGTCTGAGATTTACCCAGAAACTCTCCTTTGGCACTTTGCTCCCTTTTATTCAAGTATCAGCGTCACACATACTGATTGCTGAAGATTACCATACTCGGTCCGAGCACAGCCTGAGCTAGGCTGACCCTAACTTACTCTTTGGCACAATTGGGTGAAGGGAGGTTGTGGTGGTTCTCTTACATTTTACATTTCCTTAATCCTGAACTAGTGAAGGAAGGGAAATTATAATTTGAGAAAACTAATTTCCAGTTTAGGGATCAGCTAGAGTAGTCTGTGGGTGGAAATCACAGAATTTGAATTTCTGACCCCTTCCCAGTTTTGCTAACTGCCCCATCTCAGACCATCACTCATGTTCGCTACTGGAATTTGCCAATATGGGGAATCTTTATCAGCTCTTTTCTGTTGTACCTAATGCCTTTCTGTTGCGTTTGGATTGTAGATCCCAAGAATCTTGTCAGGTATGAATATGAAACTATGTCTATACTGCAAGTGAAGGTGTGATTACAGAGTGGGTAGGAGTTTCCAGTTCATTCTACCCTGACTCTCAAAATCTATACAACAGCTATACCTCCGGGGACAGCCAGCTTTGAAGCATTTAACCACCAGTCTATTTAATCATTTCACTTACAGATGCATCATTTAGCAACTAAGTGTGTTTTTTCTTTGACAATTTGAGTACAGTTTGAGTACCCTTATAGGGATGACTGCTTCTTAATGAACAAAATAAATGTTTTAGAGCTTTAAAAGTCATGGGGCCAACAGTTTACTTTTTTTAAAGTGTGGAAGTGTGGGTGTATTACTGAAAGCAATTCATTCTTTGGATTGGCACAAAGTGAGCTGATTTGATTTGTTTCTATCGCCACATGCTAAAGGCAAAGAATAAAATTTAAAAAAAAAGGAACATATTGTGCCTAGGATAGGAGAATGTATTTAAATAAGAGGCAGACCCCTAATTTGATCAGGGCTGGCATAATTCCAAGCGGGTGTTATCTCAAAAATTGGAAGTTATCATGGTTTCCTGCTTGTTACTCTCTTCAAAACAAAACAAAACAAAACAAAAAAATAATTTCACCATCTAAATGCAAATTTCTTTTTTTGTTTGCTTTAGGTTTGGGTCTTTGGTTTGCACTCAAGGGCTGCCAAAGTACAGTTCCCTAGGAAATGTCAGTACAATTAAAATTTTAATTCTACAACTGTCAAGATCTGTTGGTGGAGATAAATGTTTCTAGAAGACCCACACAACAACAATTGGTGACTCTTGTATGATGTCATAAAACTTAATGAAACTGGACTCTAGTGGATAGTATGGTACTTTCACCATGACCAACTGAAACCTGCAGTTTCTTTGCAGCCCTAAAGCCTCATGATCTGGAATTGTGAAAGAGACAGAGGGGTTTGGAAAATGAAAATAACTCAACTTGCTTGGCTAAATTTTTAGAACACTCTTAGGCTTGTGTCTAAGATGACCACTTTGTCAGAGATCTAAAACTAGTGGAACAAATATGGTGACAGGCAGGATTATTATTCTGAGAACCACTGTGAGCAGCAACCCGAAATCTTTAAGGCATGAAGAGGGCTGAAAGTTGCTTTTTCTTCGGGGCTTTATTGTTTTGACTGACACTGTTGAAAGGTCTAGCTTAGCCCATTTAATCATCTATTATTGTTAAAACTGTTATTATGACACTAATTTCTCAAGTGTGGACAAGGCCTGCAGGAACAGATGGTGTACATCTCAAAATGCTTACAAGCTAAGTGTGAATATGCTGTTGTGAATCATCTCAATAATAAGTCACAATCTTTTTAGAGCTCTCATTAGCACCTGTTGTTGAGTGTACTGCTGATTTCTGCCCAGGGTACTTGATTTACTGCCACAATAGAAGAAGATAAACATTAGAGCAAAACCAAAAGTTTTCCAGATCCTTAGAAGCTGGAGTCAAGCCTTCCCCTGTTACTAGTCCAGAACACAAGCAAAATTTTGTCAGTAGAATTTGATGAGTTGGCCTACTGAAGAGGCCTTCACAACTTTCAGAGCAAACCAAACAGTTTCTCATATCTACAGCCAAGCTTCACCAACATGAACTGCAAATGAGTTCATGCCAGACTTTCAGAACCTGTCTGTAACTGGGTCTTTTGGAAGGTGATGAGTTGCTCCATGAAGTCCTCTTCTGCTTCCTGTTCCTCTTCCCCTTTTTCTACCTCTTCCTTGCCCTCTTTCCATTTTTTTTAATTTTTTTTTTTTTGAAATCCAAAGCAGCATAACAACATTGAACACTTTTTGAAGACAGCTTACTTTGGATTCATCTCACCTCTGTATAAGTTATTTGACTATCTGATAGAAAAGACAGACACTTGCAATGCCATTCTACATCCTCTAGAGACACACAAACAGTAAAAAGATATTTGATCTAGAGACTCTTCACTGAGTTTGTTGACATCTTCTCTCATCAGTTTCAACCTTTCCAGATGTTTTCCCCAGTACTTGCAAGCCTGTGTTGGATCCCAGTTATTGTTTGTAATTTTCTCTTTTCAGCCAATAGAACATCCCACAGGGACTTTTTAAGGTTTCTTATGCTGAAAATAAATAATTTCAAAATAATTTTGAAGATCCATTTTAATTGTGTTTACCAAAATATGCACAAAGTGCACAAAGGCTCCACTGAAGTGCACAAGCTGTACTCTGAAATTGTGCTTAGACTCAGAAGAGAGCTCTAAAATGCAGCACTGTGGACAATGTAGATGTGCAAGTAAAAATAATAGATAAGTGCCTAAATAAAGCAAATTCAGTGTCTAGGAGGTTGCCTCATTTGTGAGCTGAAGGAATGCAATCAATGAGTTTTGACAACAGAGTTAAGACTCAATATTATAACTCCAGGACTGACCAAAAGATGTGAAGGGATAAAGGTTCCTTCAAAGCTACTTTTTAATCGTTTTGAATCTAGACCGAAAGAGATTGGAATGAACAGGTGATGGCATAGGAGACTTCTATGAACTAAGGTGATTTCTCCAATGCAGCGTATGGCTTATTTAGCCATTTTTGTTTGGTTAGTTGAATTTACTGAATATATGGTAAAGGCACACCCACATATTATTTTAGTCAATGCAGGTTTTAATCACATATTTTTAGTAACAGGTTAGAACATAAATAGAATTGGCAACCTGACACCCCATGTATCTTTATGGCAATTGAATGCGAAAAAAATTGCACCCTCTTTCATTCAAGCCTTTGATCTATTTCCCATTTCCATATCGCTTTTGCTGATTTCAGGAAAGATTTAATACATTTATCATTGCAAAAATATAAAGCTCCTGAAGGAAGGAAACAGACAAATGACCTATTATACAAAGTCACTGAAAAACACTCAGTCTGCATCTACTTTATATTGAAATGCAAACAGAACTTAATACAAGGCTATTGCAAGTGATCAAATATTTGCACCAAAAGATGCAGTTTGCGTGTTAACTCACAGTTGACACTACGCCAGCTCGTTTTCTTGCCTAGTCCTTGGTCACCACAGTGGCTATTCATTCTTTTCACTCCACTAAGATCTGAGGAACTGCTTCTCAAAGCTCCCTGAAATAAATGGGTCTGAGGTCCCTAATAACTTGGATGAGTTACTGTTATCTAAGGCTCATACCTTTGTAAATTTGATGTTTCTGCAGGGAACTTGTTCTATAAAGAAACCAAGAACCGGTATAAGGGCTAGCTTTAATTTCATTGACTGAATCAACAGTGAGTGAATTAAGATCAAGATAAATCACAAGTAGCCCTCCCCCTCTAATTAACATCCAAGACAACTGTGGCATTAAGGTTGAACACAAATCTTAAATCCTGTCTATTTTGTCACAAAGTATCCAAGAATCAATCAAATAGCAAAGTAGCTGAAGAATGAGGAGAACTTCAGGCCTGATGCCCAGCCTCCCTCTTAGACTAGCAGATCACAGGGATTTAACTTCATAAATGCATCAGATACACCTGTTTCTGGTAAATTTCCCCTACTCTTTTCTGCCTTCTGAGTAGAAGAAAAAATTTCTTTGGCCATTTGAGCAAATGTTGGTTGTGAAGCCTCCTCTTTTCCATTCACTGTATTCTGGAGTACTGTGTATGCTTAACTATTATCCACGGTAATACCATCATCAAAACAGTGGTCTTCTGAACTTTGGGAAGCTAGACTCTAGGGCTGTTGATCAGATCACAACTTTTCTATGAAGCAGCTCTACCAGATGTTTTTTTGAACTAGAAAGAACCCCATCACTCAGCCTCAAACCATCTCTTTTTTACTAGCTTCAAATAATAGCTTTTCTGATCTCCAGGTAAATTTTTTTAAGTAGCATTAGGATCCCATCTCTTCTTTTCCATAATGCTTTTCCCTGGAACATGTGACAGCTCAGTCATGGCCTGTTCTTGGTGTGGTCTTTTCATTGGTGCTGCCCCCTGATGCCCGTGTGTGGTAGCTATGCTACAGTGTGCTGTAATCTGACGTTAACAAACTAATACAATTTACTCCTCAATAGTTTCCAGAATTACAGCAGCAGCTGCACAGCTGGATGACTGAATATTCTTCTATTGTAGCAGCTAGACATACATTACAGACATGTAGTGTTTGGGCTGTAACTTGGCTTATAGAATACCACCCACATTCAAATGAGGTTTTTATGCAATCTCTGACTTTAACGATGGTTATATATATTTTTTTTATCGCACCTAATAGATGGAGTGAAATATCTCCAATCTGCTATTGATTTCCAAGGCGAAGCAGCCAGCCAAATCAGATGAGAGCAATTTGCCAGCTGCTGTTGAGCAATAAATATTAGTCCCAAAATGTCATGTCTTTGCATGCTTCTCTGGAAGAAGCTGTCAATATTTTCATCAGGAGGCTGGTTCTAAATCCTCTTCAGTGGTATGGGTTTCCCTACGGTATTCGACACCTGTGAACAACAATTAAGCAGCCTGTCCAGAGAGCATGCCCAGAGGTTTCCAGCCATTTCTTTCTAGCTTGTAAGTGAGAAAATTGCTTGCCTTTGTTAGCCAGTGTTCAAACAGCTGAGGGAAAATACTCTGGGTAGAAATGAAGCAAAGAAAGAAAACTCAGTGCCATATGAGAATCAAGACTTATTTATTTTTCCTGACATGAAACAGTGATTTAAACAGTACTCTAGGCACACAACTTGAATTATGATGCTAGAGGTGTGACAGCAGCTTTATAATTGTTTATCAGTCATTTTAAAAATGCTGCTCAGTGTCTGATGAAGGTCTTTGGAAAGTTTGTTTTTAATTTATTGCAGTTCTTAGTTTGATTTGAGAGAATACTATAATACATGGACACATTTTCTCTTACCTACCACCTTTTTTCTATCTGAATTCTGCCTTCAAGGTTAAGTAATCTGAGGAAACTGCCTGCATAAACATCCTCTCTTGTATACAGGCTCTATCACCACCTGTCTTGCTGTTCCTCATTTACAAATTTATATCCACAAAAATGATTAGTTTCAACCCAGCTCTTCACCACATGAGAGTACATTATCTTTGGAGGACTCTGAGGAAGCAAGGGGATGTGGCCACAGGAAACAGCACATGACTGAGGGAACATTAATGAATTTTAGCCCTCCTCTTACTCCTGTCCTAGTGCTATAGAAAGCATAGGAATTTAAATATTATTTTAAAACTTCTCTTTCAAGTCTCTCCTTGCCCACAGTTGTCTCTCATCACAACCCTACAGTCAATCATTTTCCTTCACATTATTGAATTGTTCAACATATCAAGTAGCAAGGTTGGTTTACTTTTCTTAGGTACCTCAGTAAAATATGCATGACCCGTACAATGCTTGCTGAAAAGGTGAGAGAGGAAAAAAGAGGGATAGGGGAACCTAACATCAAGTGAGCTGATAAGTCAGGAGGTTGTTCTCTCCACCCTCAATAAGACTGAGCTGTAGACTAACTAAACCCAACAGTTTTGTGAGTTTCTCCTTGTACCCAAGAGGAAATCTGACTCACACTCTATCCCAGCCTTTTCACTTTCTTAGAAAACTCTTGGAGCTTGAACGTGAAAGCAGACACCTCTCAAAAGATCTCTTAAAAAGACAGCTGGTCCAAATTAGCCTGACTAGGAAGAAATCAACAACACAATAAGCAGGCCATCTGTTGAAGAGATTGTGTTCCTTGTCAACTACTGGCATTGCAGGTTGCTAATTGTGTAGTGGAGGAAACAGGGATAATGTTTGTTGCCCCAGAAAAGCCAGGTTTCTCAAGGTATTTAGATGCCAGTAAGATTTTCAAAACATATCTTTATTTTCCACTGAAACTAAAAGTGATGCATGGGGGTGCAGATATTGCAACGGTGGATAACAAAACATATCTTACCAAACATTGGAACAGGCTGCCCAGGGAAGTGGTTGAATCACCATCCCTGGAGGTATTTAAGAGACAGGTAGATGTGGTGCTTAGGGACACGGTTTAGTGGTGGTTTTGGCAGTTTTAGGTTAATGGTTGGACTCGATGATTTTTAAGGTCCCTTCCAACCTAGACGATTCTATGTTTCTATGATTCTATATTTTTGAAATATGACTGTTTGCTCTGTAGGAGTGTCAGGATGCTATTTTCCAATGTGAAATGCGTCACCAGTTGGATCTATATCTTGTGTAAAGGCAATTATGTTAAAGTTCACCTACTTCCCACCTCCACTCAGACCTAATATCATGACATCTGAGAAACAGAATCATAGAATCATAGAATGGTTTGGGTTGTAAGAGACCTTTAAAGGTCACCTAGTCCAACGCCCCTGCAACGAGCAGGGACATCGTCAAATAGATCAGAGTGGTAGATGTGCCCAAATTGCCCAGAGAGGCGGTAGATGTGCCATCCCTGGAAACGTTAAAGGTCAGGTTGGATGGGGCTCTGAGCAACCTGTCCCAGTGTTTCACCACCCTCATCATAAAAAATTTTTTCCTTATATCTTGTCTAAATCTACCCTCTTTTAGTTTAAAACCATTACCCACTGTCCTACCAAAACAGGGTCTACTAAAAATTCTGTCCTCATCTTTCTTGTAAACCGCCTTTAAGTATTGAAAGGCCACAAATAGAGTGACATTGACTAAGGTATGGTTGGTAGCACAAGGGAAATAGAAGGCTAACCTCTAATTTTGCAATCAATTGGGCAGGGAGACAGGGTAGAGCATTACTTTCTCTATCTTCTACTGATACCGGATTTCCTCTGGCCTCAGAGCTAGTCTCATGGGTGCCAGGATTGAGCTGTGCCTAAAGATCAGCAGATACCACGTGTTTACAAGTTGCATAAACTTGTACATTTAGCTAGCTACATATGGATTTCAGTTTCTCCTTGTCTCCTTCAAAAAGCATGTGTAGTGCTACTATAAGGAGGCCATTTGGATAGCAATCTAGGTGATCGTGGTCAGAGTCTGGCAAGTTTGAGGAACTAGATACAGGTTTCTGCTGTCCAGTTCAAGGTCTGACCACCTGGATCTTTTGGCTGTCGGTGTGAAAATCCATTATAGCAGAGCTCAGGTCTCTGTTATCCAGTTGTCTCACTGTCTGACTAAAATCAGCAGGTGGCCGTGAAGCAAGTGGCTAAGCCTACATCCATCCAAAGGAATGCTAGAGACAGGAAGGCAGGCAGTGTTTTGATGGGGGTGTCACATTTGTATGCATTGACAGTCTCTGCTCTCAAAAGTCAAATTGGTTCATAGCCTGTGAGCATTTCTGGACTTCTTTGATTCTTGCTATACAAATTATTCCAATGCCAGAAAGGCATTTTTCCATCTGTAATTGGGAAGGGGACCCTGTACCTCACTCTCTGGCCATTTTACTGATCCAATTAACTCATTCTGTATCGGAGAGCATACATGAATCATAAAACTCCAACTGGTCCAGAACAGACTAGACCTCTCTTGGAGCTATATCACTGGGTGGAAGTATATTTGCTGAGCACTTCATGCATCACATTGGCTCACTCACAAATATCATCTAGGATACAATAGGAGGACAATATCACTTCCTTCTCCGGCCCAACTACACATATTACTACTTTCAAGAAGGCCTTCTACAGCCCCTCTAGAAGAAGAGGGAGACTCATGTTTGTGTTTGTGATTTACTTCTGATTTTCCTCAGTGTTTTCAGTTGATTGAAACTACAGTGAGGAGGAACGTATTACAGAGAATTTAATGTTAAAAAGTTTTTGCAAGATTACAAAAGGTCTATCAGCTGTTAAAGCTAATATGTGCACCCAGTCTGAATTCTGTAGAATAACCTTTTTCTCATTAAGTGTAGCATTTTAATGAATTAAATTTATAACAGGCACTGCCTTGGACCTTACTGGCAATAAATTGCTTAGAAGAGTCAGACCTTCGAGCTATAGGAACCACATATTGTAGTTAATTAAGGCACATTAGTAGCACTTTTATTAATCAGAAATGATAGTATCACCCTTGAAGCCTCTTACTTAATAATTCTATATTAGCATTTCAACTATAATGAATCTACCTTCCAAATAAATATAGCCTGAGATAATACCATTAAAATGATGTGTGTTAATATTCAGTGCATTGACTTTTTCTTTTTAACTGATCTGCATCTCCAGAAATCTATTGTGAGGAAAAATGAAAAAAAATCTTGAAATATTTAACTAAAAGTAAAGAATGGATCCAGAATAACTCCTTACAACACCTTAGGCTCAGCTCCAGGAAGTTCCTCTCTAGCCAAGTGAACCTAATGACATCTACGTGTTCACAGCAAACCACATCTGTTAGTATGATAGCTCTTGGTCATGTAACCTTGGGGAAATAAAAGGTAAGGAACTTCTCTAAAATGGAAACTTTATTGTGTTGAGAAAATGGCTTCTCCAGTAGGCAAGAACCAGAATAAGTGAAAATAAATTCTTTGTTTCCAAAGTTTTCTTCTAAAGCCTGCATACAGGCTTGGAAAAGCTTCTGAAAAGATCTGAAAACATTGCAGAACTCTTCACTTTAGAAAGCTTAAATGTGGGATCCCAAGGCATCCTGTTTTACATACTTTAAGCACAGCAGTACTTAAGCTGCGGAAAGGGGAGGGGAAGCATACCACAAATAGGTGGAGAGTGTCTGACTTTGTGAGTTTTTAAGTTAAAATATTAAATGTTCTTGAATGTTAAAATGGAATCTGTTTCACCTTTATTGTGCTTTTCGCTTCTGAAATTAATGATTTGTTTTTGTCCAGAAAATTTTTTGCCTGGTATTTTTTCAACTTAAGCATTGAACAAATATGAACTGCAGTTCTACCTCTACCTCCAGCTATTTTGCTGAGATCACTGGTGTTGTGTGGCAATTAATTAAGTTTTTTTAAACACTTATAAATGCAAGGGGTCTTACCTTCATGGCCAATGCTATATCAAACATACTTGGACAGGATAGCTGCTCCTGCAGATTGCAAGAGTGGTGAACTTCACAGTTCAAGAACAGGGCTGTCTCATGAAGCTCCATAAAATCTTAATGAGGTCTTGTTATACGTATCTATCCATTTTAAAACAGTCTGCCTCTTCTTTTCTTCCTTTTTAACATCACCTTCTTTAAGTGTACTCTGCTTTTACATAGTTTCTTCAATGTATCTGTATGTGTCCCCACTACTTAATTTTGTGTTTTTGTAAATTTTTTTTGCATTTTTTTCTTTATGTAGGATTCCATTAATCCAGTTCCTATTCACCATTTGTGTCACTGCTTGAGTCCTTGTTTTAAAAGACCACACATGATTGGCAAAAATGAGTACAGTCTTTGTCTTGCCCTCCTTCTTCTCCCTTTCCCCAGCTTGCTCCTATCACTCCAGTGGTATAGATATTTGAGCGCAGAAAGATAGAGAGGTGGGTAAGGAAAAGTGCTGAGGAGAACAAAGCAAGGGTATATTTGCAACCGGTTCATCATCTTTTCTGTATCTGCTTCATAAGAACATACAAAACAATGTGAATTTTTACCAGGAGACTCTGCTATTTTTGAAGCAAAGATGACCACAATTCTCTTATCTCATTGTTCTAGTCTCTGCAAGGTCTGCAGGTAATAAAGTTCAAAAGTGTCCATCGCCCATTCTGTCCTTCTATCAATTCCCGTCTGTCAATATTCTGAGCATCTTCAGCTCACAAAGGTAATTTATGTTAGAAATTTAGAGCATTCATGTCTTATAAAATCCAGGCTGGAATTCTAATTCCAGATATACACACGCCTGAATTTTCCTGTAAAGGCAACAGTAACTGATTTGAGGCATGAGGGACATTATTCAAGAGACAAGAAGGAGAAAATTAGAAAACCAGTTTCCACTGTTGAATCATTGAGATGCTATGTCACGTTCCAGGTCACCTTTTAAGGAAAGCTTCAGGTACATTCAGATTGTCTGATATTGTTCTTTTGGGTCTTACAGCTTATCCCTGTGCTTTCAGCGTATGTACCATCTTCATTAAAGACAAAAGAAGTTGAGGTACAAAGAAATATTCACTTTTCAAGGAGCTTTTCTGTAAGACAGTTTCAGAAATGAAGACTACCATATTTCTTATCAAGTTCTTTCAATGCACAGGTCTTTGAGCCATTAAAGCTTTCTTCTTCCTTCTTCCTTACTTCAAAGTAACCTACAAGCTTTCTAAGAACAAATATAATCTCCTCCTGAGGTCCTGCCATTGTTTCTCTGAAGGGTCACTCAGCAGTGTGCTGTGTAGTTCAATACAAGGTACGGGAGAAGATCAGTAACCTTCAGAGGACCAGGTTCAAATCTCACTGTAGTCAATGGGGTAATCAAAGTTTGCTGTCAATAGGATAGAGCTACAAGTGCGTTACTGCCTGTTTGTATGCTCTGCTCAGGTACACCAGTCACACCCTAACCAAAACAGAGACATGCATGTTTATCAAATCTTGTTTCAAGCATCTCTAGAAACTACATTAACAGAAATTGCAGTAATTGTTCTGGTGCCCAGGTACCCATGTGTCCATGTGTCCACTTTTTCTACTTCGCATCACCATTTTCTTCCAGAGCTGCCACCTCTGCTGGTGGTAGGACAGTTTGGTACATGGAAGCTATTGGCTACACAGACCAGACATTCTATTTTCAAAGGTAAATAGAGAGGCTAACAAAATTCAAGCACAGCTGTGGGTGATATCTGTGTCCCCTCTAGCCACACCTCCTCTATGGCAAAGGGTTGGCCTTTGGCTGCTTGGTATTAAAGTCTCCCTTATCTCTAGTTTCAGCCTTTTTCCTTTTTTCTCCTGTCCCTATCCCTAGCTTATGTGGCCAACATACTACTAGCTATTGAGTCACTGAAATTTAGCTTTTCTTCTTAAGGCTCTTGCCTGCTCCTGCAATCACGTAATATAAGCAAATAAGCGGCAAACCATTCTGTCCCTTGAGATTCTGGTGTAGAGTAGTTTTATAGTTTAGACAAGCTGAAGACTTGCCTGTAAAGGCTCAGATTCAGAGTGTGAGCTGATGTATTTAAAATATAAACAAACTTCAAGATTTTTAACCCTTTTTCATAATTATCCTGGATTCTGGTTCCTGATGCTGAACACCTGATATTTAACAGTAAGGTATGGGAAAGTTTATATGGAAATTTGTTTACTTCTTCTACCTCAAGCTCCAATCTTGAGACCAGAAGGAAAAACACAGGCATCTCAAAAAGATGCAATGAATGGCATGCTCCTCAGTTTTCTGAGTGCTACTTTTTTCAGACTCAGGCATCCATGATCCTAAGTCCTTATTCTTCAATTACAGACATCTTGTAAACCACCAGGCTCCTGCTTTCAACTCTTCATGGCAACACACCTAAAAGAGGAGAAAGAACCCCTTTTCACAAAACACATATTTCAGCCAAAAGTCTCATTACCCTGTTGTATGAGCCCCGTAGCATTTTCATTTCTGGTACATCTGCCCAGGAGGAACACAAAAGGGTGGGGCTCCACCCTTTTGCCAGGTGGGGCTCCTGGCAAAGCCCAATTAGTGTTGTCACAAGGATAGTTTCAATCTTTAAAAATTGTTGTTGAAAGAATGAGCATCATAATATATAAGAAATGAATACAAATATATTAAAAATGCTGTTCTTTTGAGAACTTTCTTGAATGTTGTGTGTTTTTCTGCAGTTCAGTCATTTGACTTACGCCAGCTTGCAATTCAGAAGGAACTAGTCGCTTTAATGTGTCTGATCATATGAGTCATGCTATAGGACTCTTATTTTATGATTGCCTGACTGTAATTCATTTTAGATGTAAATGCTTGCAGAAAGTACATTTTAAATTTTTTTTGCACAGCCATTCATATATGCAGGCTAATACATATATTTTGCATGAATATTCATTTCAGAGAAACTCAATCATAGAAGTGCTTATGGGAAATGATCACAGAAGACAAGTGCATTGATATGAACATAAAGGCACTACACTGAAAATTATGATTCTCCAAAGACCTCCTCAGTTACAACCTAAAGTGTTTAAGCACCTCAGCTTTTGCCAGAATAATTTTCTGACAGACAAGAGTCTTTCTTTATTGGAATGGATAATAGATTTAAGTTTCCTCTTCTTATCTTCAGTCTCTGACTAATCTCCTAAGCTTCATAAGTTATTCTGTCTTTCTTTGTCCAACCCAACTGTTTTATGCAGAATGGTGTAGCTTCAGCTGGAGATATTGAGAGGCCATGCCTTTCCTTGACTCCTTTTCCTGTCCTCAGATCCCTTACCCAACTTCAAAAAAAAAAAAACCAAAACAAAAGCATGCTTTAGTAATAGAGCACTTCCTGAGCTGTGGAAGGACCTAACTTCATAAACCTCAGCCAGGGAACAGCTAAATTGAGTCATCCAGGGACACCTAAAATGGCAACCAAGTTGCCTAGCCTAAAATTGAATCTTACCCCCAGATACTCATTGAGGTCTACTTTTTTGTCCTTTCAGAGAATCCTAGAACAGGTATTCTTAACATAATTCAGCTTCTTGGTGAAAATAGTAAAACAAAAGAAAAATAATAATCTGTCTGTGTGATCCTTGTAGGTCCCTGCGTAGGTCCTTGTGACCAGCTGTTTGCACTGACTGTGTAGTCAGTTTGGTTCAACAATTTCCTCATCCTGTTTTGAAGGAGAGACTGCTACTGTTCTGAGAAGTGTCTTAACCCCGAAGCGCTCCAGTGTGATGGGTTATTAGACACTCTGATGTCAAGCACTCTGAACCTCTCCTGTTAAAACTCTTCTACTGGAAATACTTAACTATTCACGGAAAGAGGACCTGAAATCCCTATGATTTTAACTATTGGTCTGCTTAGTCATTTGTATGCTGCCATTAACACAACACTTTGTATTGTTGATATGAAATGGGAAGACTTCAGTGGGAGGAAAGGAGAAAGCTGTACTTCAAACTGCACATGGTGGCATACAGGGCACTTTCCTGTATGGTAGATATTGTTGACTTCTTATTTAAAATGAAAGACTGACTGAGTTTAGACCATGGACTCTCTAAGAGTTTACAGCTCAAACTCAAGTCAGGGGAAGCAATGCCTTTAGGCTCAGATGTTAAAATCTCTTTGAGATGCAGAGTCTGAATAACTTCTTCCCTAACTGTTTTCCTCAGCTGAGTTCTGCCTTTCCCCAGACGAGCAATTAGATCCTTCAATTAAATTTTAGGTATCTTTCTTTCTCTATGTCTTATCTAGGCCTTTTTGCTCTGATATGCACCTGAACATAAAGCCATCTGCAGACTCCTGTTAGAAGGGTAAATATTGCTTCATGGAAGTTCCCCCCAGGAAATCTGGACTCTTGAGGTGCTTTTATTAGTGACTATAATATGACCTCTCCCCTGTGACCAGATTCCTCTGTTAAGTCTTCCATTGTTTTTTGCTTCAGCAGTCCCATGGGTTACAGTAGTATGGAAAGGTTCATTGGAAAATGTGGGAGGCAATGTTCCATCACCTCCATATTTCCCAATTGTTTTACAATAAAGGATAAAGCATTACAATGCATCATGCTATTACATTGTCATGTTTTCACTGGTGCTATCATTGCACAGTCCATAAATTCTTGCAATGCAAAAAGACTACTAAACTGTCTATACAGACAATGTTAAATTCAATGTGTTGCCTTCCATTTCATCTCAATTAGCGGTAGCTAAATGGTTGGAACCAATTCTGCGTCTTCATTTGCATTGCCTGTCTAATAGCCTGATTTACATCAGTAGCACTAGCACAGAATTTTAGTTAATTGGGATTTCAGTAGCTAAATGGCATTTCATTGTCCCAGCAAAACAAACACGTGTTTACAAGTTTTTAAGTAAAACTGTAAGAGCTTCAAATGATGTTTAGTTTATCAAGCAGCAAAACTGCCTTCTATTACAATTCAGCGTTCATAATAATACACAAAACACTATAGCCACAATAGTGACACGGAAGGTGTAAAAACTGCATAGAAACTCAGCTGATAGTGGCTTCGTAATAAAACTGTTCATTAGATAATTCTGCTGTACTGCGGAGGTGGAAACTTCTCCTTGTGAGCAGAATTAATTCCACAAAAGCTGTGCTGTTTTATCACAAAGGCTTAGATGCATTGTGAAACTCACTTCTTTTTATGCTCTGCTTAAGTCCTGCTGACACCCAGAGGGACCTGGAAATAGCTTCCTAGCTAGAAGATAGTGTTTGTTTTATTGCTACAGTATTGCCTAAGGGCTTATGCTATGATGGAGCTTTGTTTTTACTGTCACTCGGTATTGTTAATTCCCGGCATTCTAGAATGATGAGTCACGCCATTGAAAATCATGAGACAGCTTTAAAAATAATGAATTTTAAAAACAAAATAATAACATGCCTTAGGGCTTTATTATTTTACCTCCTTTTTTTGAGATTAGAGTGTATGGGAGTCCAATGTTATTCTCCCATCAAAAAACCCAAACCTTACATTATCAAGGTATGAGGTTGATATATTACCCTGATTCTAGAAAATGGGGATTTTGAAGAAAATATCAAATCATGTGAGGCCTTTTTGCTAGTATGAGATGTATAAGCATATAGTTATCCATAACCTAGTGAATGTATGATTGAGAAGACAGTATCTATCTAAGGTGTGGTTGAAGTATGCAAGCAGGCAGGGTGAGGAGACAGGACAGCGACCAAAGTGGACCAAACTCTCAGGTTGTGTAAATGAGCAAGTTCCCATTGGAGCTAACAGAGACAGAGCAATCAACGTGCACTGAAGCCTGGCCTGCTTTGTGTACAACTCTTAGCATGTCAGATGCAACACACACCTTGTGTAACCTTTACCTGCTGTTTGCCTCTGGAAGCAAGTCTTGAAAGTGTATCATAAAACTCAGTCCTACCTTTGACTTAGGGCAATGGAGCAATTCAGTTAGGTCTGCTCTCATTCTTGTTTCTGTGATTACAATGAAGAGAAGAGACTCACACAGGAAACAGAGGATAGTCCATGTAAAAGAGAAATGTGCAAATGTGAAAGCCTTCTAAGAAACAGTGAAGGTGCTTTATAAAGTTTCTAACAAGTTAAAAGAGTGAATGAGGAGAACAGGTATACATAAAGGTAGAGATGTGGGGATAAATTAATCTGCAGCAATTAAAAAGAAGAAAAAAAAAAGGTATTAGAAACCCTGATTAGAATTCAGCACAGACTCAGATGTCCTGCAAGGACAGTTGCATGTACTATATGAAGCATCCTCAAGGCATAGCTCGGAATAAAGAGTCTGATGACTATAATAATGACCATTATTTCAGTTCTCCATGTCAGTATTCAGAACTGAAAAACCACCCCTGCTTAGAGCTACAGAGCACATTAATGAAAATGCAAAAGATGAAGTCAAGAATCTCATTTTACCTTGGGGGAGAAGCAGTTTAATACCCTTCACTTTTCAGAAGTGATAGAATTTCTCTAAAGGGATGACAGTGTTGCAAGTTGATGACAACTTCAGTGAAAGTCAAAGAAAGCAGATAAAATTTTGCATGAGAAAACAATTAAAACCCCAACACTTGTGAAAGATCTTGGTACTAAAGCAAAATAACTTGCTGAATTCTTTCTGAATCCCAAGGGAGTCCTTAATCAGCCTTCCATAAGCACTAATGAAAGATGCATAGTAAAAATCCAGTGCAATTGTTTTAAATCTGCACAAGTCAGTGCTAGGTTGAGGAATAATGAGAATTTGACCCAGAGTTTTCACTTCAAAATAATATTTGTCTAATTGGTTTTCTTCTGCATTTACCACTTCATTTTGCTTACAGAGGAATGTATGAAATTTAAAATTGAAAGGAAACCCCTCAAAATTTCCATCCTGAAAATGAAAATAATATGGATCAGTGTTGGATTTGTAGATTGGAAGAGCAACAGCTTTGAGTGATTTATAGTACATCCAGGATTGCATCCATTTATCCACCACAGCGGGCCTCAGTTTGGTCTTGGGAAGGGAGCAGTTCTGTAAGGTCCAGGTTGTTAGGCTCTTCTTTCACTAACGCACTGTTCTTCATCAGCAAGAACCTGGCTGCAGTATCAGGTTCTTCGATTCTACCCGCATGATGTGGGCTCAGTAAAGCTTTTTTTCAAGAGTTTAAGATGGTACCCAGTGTTGGTAGAGGAACTGATTGCATTCCCATGGAAGAATTCTCACAAAACCCTTTCTGTAGCAGCAAATGCAATTTTTCCAAAACTATTTTTTTTGGCTGGAAGCAACGATTACATGATCATGCTGGCTCTGCACCTGTTTGCTCATCTGTTTGTCTCCTAATCCTTACCTAAGTAACCGTCAAATGTCTTGGTCAGTTTCAACTACATTTTGTAAGGAAGCAGAGGCATCAAAAGTAATTGCATTCACAGATGCTTTGTGAAAAACAGTGGGTGAGGAGAGGAGTGAGACCCAAGTTAGAGGCCCCACAGAGGGAAAGGCTGCAGTGTAAACTCAATGGTTAACTGTTCTGCTTGGCTTGCCTCTGGCAAAATATTGCATTCGAAGCTGGGAAGCTGTTTGAGCGCGCGTACTCAGTCTATTAGAGGGCAGCTAGTATAGGGATTAGACTGAGTGTGGAGAGGCTGTTCATCTTTGTATTGGGATGAAGGAAATGAGGAACATGGAGGTATTTGAGAGAAAGGTAAGATTTTCAAGGGCACAGGGATAAAGAGAGGCGCTGGGGTAATTGCTGACAGAGCGCACCAGAATATGAGTTCATATCTCCTCACTTCTCCCACTTGTGGAACGATGTAGTTTATCTCCCCCTATTTAAAAACCCTTTACAGTTTCCATTAAATGATATTTAAATGCTGCTATGCTGTGATACCCTTTTCTGCCTGAAAAACTTCCTGTCGTGTACTACCAGGCTAATAACTACATTTAGAATTTTTCATCGTACTGATGGGAATCAAAATCTTCCTTTTTATCATACAAAATAAGGGAATGTTTACTTTCTGGGTACATTCATGATCAGTCCACATCTCCCTGAACCACTAAAATGCCCCATGTTGATATCTCATGCTGCTATTCTCCACTGGCAATGCTCCAGATCCTGTGATGAAGTGTGTTTTCTCTAGCTGAACTGCTGTAACGCTTCGCTGTAGTCTCATGATTGCAGTGACTATGGCAAAAGTAGTCATCTTGCCAGCTAGTCTTAAAGAATATTTTTTTTATTCGTAAGCAAAAGAATAAAAATGTAAATGAAATCTGGAGGCAGCTTACAAATGATGATGATGCTTTCCCAAGAATAAATTATATTATAATTCAATAAAAATAAACATGTGAAAAAACTCCTAAACAATAGTACTGACACTAAAAATAAAATGAAAAAGAGGATACTAAAACTCAAGAGAGAAACATGTAAACTCACTGGTATCTGCTTTATGGCTTCTACAAGTGTAAATCAGTAGTATCTATATCAGTATCACTGGATTCTCAGTCTATGGAGCTGGAGTGAGGGCAGAAATTGGCTCTATAACATTTTGTTAGTTATACTGAAACACTTCTGCAGACGACAAATTTCACGGTTAAATTTCCTTCCTCCCAGTCACCAGTGGGTAGGAATCCACAGGAATCTCAAAGGATTGATTAGAAAGCCAGTAACTACATTAGCTGAATTTATCACAGTTATATCTCAGACAAAATCTGTAGTTTCAGTTTCCCGTGACTTGTCTCAATGACAGTAGTGTAATAAACTCTGCAGGAAGTAGAGAAGTAGAGAACTAGAGCTGCATGTCTCTCTGTTCTTGCTTTTATTTATTTAATGAATTCTTTTGGCCTTTGGTTGAGTTTGACAAGATTTCCATGAATGGGCAAACTGGGAGGGTTTTGATTAAACTTTTTCCCCGACATAATTTCATTCTGCTTTAACAGCTACACATCTCTGCTCAGTTCCCTATAATGTTTCTGTTAAGAAAAATATTAAGTCAGAGAAAGTAACACATCATGGAGATGCTGTCACCACTGGCAAATAGCTGTCTGGCTGCATTGAAATCACTGAAATTAATGATGGAGATGTGATGAATTCATTCATCTTGTCCGACCTGACTGTCACAGGAAGCACTCAATGCTTATACTTTTGAAATGTTCAGATAGGTAGATATAATTTAGAGTGCTTTTCTCACTGCTTTGCCTAAAGGTTGGAACTCAGAGCAAAGTGGGAAAATATTCCATAAATAGTCCATTCAAGAATAAAACAACTTTGAGTCAGCTCAGGACCAATGTTTTCCCTATCTTCTTTTCCAAAAAACTTTTGCATGTGTAGTTTTTTTCCTACATCTACACAAAAGGAAGCTCAGAGGTATACAAAGAGACATGATGGCGTGACAAGGCTCAGCCACTTGAAAGAGGCTGCTTCTGCTGCCTTGGGTTTGCAGTGGGAAGTGAGAAAGGGGTCTGTCCCTTTCTCTTCACAGATAAGGTGAAAGTGGGGTAAAAATTTTTATAGTGGGCTTTTTGCTCCTTCCCCAAGAATAACCAGTTCTGAGGAACCTCTGCTGCTCCCAGTCAGCCTCAGTCACAAAACAGATTGAGCTCAAAGTACATATATATTTGGTAGAAGCAGTTTTGCAATAGGTGTTAAAGACTTTTTTTTCCTTTTCTTTGAGTCAGAACACGAAACTAGAATGGTTGTGGTTCTGTGACCAGTAGTATGTCAGCTTGTTCCTCTTGTTATGCATCTCGTATACTGCACCATGGCATGCAGGTCATTTTTCATTCAGGTTGTGGATTAATCAGGTCCTGAGCTGCTCTCTGCCTTGGGTACCTCCACCTGCTATGCTGTGAAGCACAGAGTACACACCACCTATTCCAAACTCAGTTCTGCTGTCTGCTGCTGTAGCTCCTTTCTTTCTATAGAAATCTGCTTTCAGAGACGAATGCAATTTAAAAATGTTTTTGCCATCTAATATACATAGTTTCATGTTATTCATGTTTTCCTTTTGACCACATTCTCCCATCTTCCTATGTTTAAAGAGGATGATGGGATGAGAAGCAGGGATTGTGTTACGTGTGCCATCAAGCTTCTTGAGGGGAACATCCAAAGCAGGGGTGAGGAGCTGATGTCATTAAGGAACTCTGAGTTTTATTATGGAAAGACATCTGAGTCTGTAAAACTGGATTTGTGGTGCAAGACCATAGTTTAATAATCACAGAAGGCTGGAACTGTTCACTCCTTCCCATAGTGAGAGGTGTGCTGGTGTCTGGTTGTTCCAACCTCTTTCTGTCCCTTTCCAAACCCGAAGAGATGCACACCATGGTAAAGTGGGTTGACAATGGTGCAAAGCGTGATCAGAAGCTATAGCATCTGTTATTTTCATAGATGAGTGGACTTAAAATGGAAGAGATTGTACTGATGGTCTCTGCTCAGGATATGGGCTGATGAGCCTGTTTTATTTTATTTGCATAATACATTTCTCAGGAATGGTTTTGTGGCAGTTGCATCTCTGCTTTTAGCTCAGAACAGCCTCCTGTTCAGAGTGCAGTTTTCTGCCTCTAATCTCTTTTGGATAACTTTAAATAAAGCTGCAAAGTGGGAAAAGTATTATTCCGTTCACAAAATCTACTGATGTTCCCTTTCCATATTGTTTGATCTGCTTCAGAGTGGAGGTGAAAAGGCACTGTTGGTCAGCACTACCAGTTTCAGCTAGAAACACTACAGCCCTCTACTTGTATGTTGAATATTTGTTGTGGCAAGTCCTCTCCCTTGACTGAGCTGCCTTGGAGCTCCCAGATTAACTCTGCTATGACTGAGGATTTGCCAGTGGGACAAAAGAAACAAGAATACTGGGTGGTAATTAAAGACAGATTCAGATCAGTAGTTACAGATACAAAGCATCTTATTAAGTAAGGGGCTTATAAAAAAGATGGGGACAAACTTTTTAGCTGGGCCTGTTACAATAGGAGAAGGGGTAATAGTTTTAAACTAAAAGAGGGTAGATTTAGACTAGATATAAGGAATAATTTTTTTACACTGAAGGCGGTGAAAACACTGGAACAGGTTGCCCAGAGAAGTGGTAGATGCCTCATGCCTGGAAACATTCAAGGTCAGGTTGGCCAGGGCTCTGAGCTACCTGATCTATTTGAAGATGTCCCTGCTAATTGCAGGGGTATTGAACTATTGAACTAGATGACCTTTAAAGATCCCTTCCAACCCAAACTATTCTATAAGTAAGTAAATTCATTCCCTGTTAGAGCAAGTTATATTCACTGACTGGAATATTATTTCTACCAATACTCATCCACATTATTTTCTATTGATAAAATGTACTTACAGCAGAAAATGATGATACTCAGGTGCCCTGAACACCTTCCTTTTTAAGAAAGATAGACAGAGAAAGACACATGAAAAAGGTGGCATGAAGTCTATGCGTTGAGCTAATATGGTTAAATGAACAAAAAAATATTCTGCAAAATTGGGCATTTTTAGGATGCAGAGGTGTGAGCTTTACTTGCATCTGCCTCCTGTGATAGAACAGCTGTATGTCATCTCTCTGTTTTAGAGGCCTTATACTTGTGAGTGAAAGACCATCTCTGAGGAAGAGGATTAATACAATCTCAATTGCAGTGCTATTTTATAGATTTTATACCTGCTTTTCTCCTCCAGCATCCCATGTGTCACATGCAGCTGGGCAATGAGTAGTTGGTCCAAGAGCTGAAGTTTTCACATTTGCATTCATGCATGTCCTGAAGAATCATAAGGTCCTACACACAAAATGCATGCTCATAGCCTGATCACATTGCTATCTGTGCTCTGGCTACACGGCCCTGAGGAGAGACAAACACAGATCCCCTTAGCCTATACCTTAAAACTTTATTGGCTCCAAACCCAAAGTATATAAGAGAGAGAGATCTGTATAAGAGAAAGAGATCACAGCTTTATGCTACAAAAACATAAAGTATGATGTGAGCCCTATAAGCACAAGTCTGGTAGACAGTGTTTGAATCTAGATGGGATTGTCTTGGACTCTCCTTGTTCTGTTTCACAGAGTTGTTAAAGCTGGAGAACAACTACTGTTGTCACTCATTCTGGTAGCTGTTACAGATACTAAGGGTTGGACTTGAATAGAGGCTTTCTAATGTTATGAGAGGAATGCATACTAACAGGAGTTGTGACATTGTGAGAGGCTTCAAGTTCTTATGTATAGAGTGGAGAGTGAATGCTATTAATAAAATTAGGATCCATTTTTCTCAGATGAAAGGTAATATAGACTGTAGATTTACATTAGAAAGCAATGAAGACATTATAGATGAGCTTGTTGTGGAGAATCACCTTGGACTGACTGCCCACATATAACTACAACTGAAACCGAAAAGGATAAATAAAAAAGAGCACTTAGCACTTGGTAAGTGAAAGTGAGGTTCCTCTCTTCTATCATGTCTTGCCTGTTGGGAAAACTGGGTTCTGAGTTTCTGGAGCTTTGAAACTCTGTTTTCAGAAGAAACTTCTGCCATTTGGCAAGAAGCACTTCAATCTCTGCTCATTATTAAGTTCACCTTATAATCAAATATTTGATATTTTATCCAATTCACAGACTTTAATATACACTTAATTATACAAACTATAGCTTCTAAGACATACTTTTAACTGTCTAGTTACCATTTTTCTTCTGTTATTACAGACACTCATACATTAATTTACAAAAACATAAATATATTTATTCATTTGTCACCAGCTGCTTCTTTTTTTTTTTTCCCTTTTAATTTTTACTGATTTTTGTCTGTCTTACCTGATTGTGCCTTTGGGATCTTCCAGGATTTGAAACGTTCCCAGTTGTCATTCTCTATTTAAATTCTTTCTTTCATCAGATTTAGCTTGGTGCATTACAGGTTTTCACTATATGAAAATGAACCTTCAAAAAGTCAATACATTCCTGGCTGGTATTTAATTCTGTGTACAAGTAATGAATAAAATTCAACCTCTCCCTAAATAAAGACACCTTTTATTGCCATTATCTTGACCTTTGATATCTTGTAGATTGTTTAGGAATGAAAGAGAGAGAGAAAGAAAATATATGCAATCAGGAATTTCAAACATATTGTGTTAGGAAGTATGGATACACTGTGTTTGCCAAGGCAGGATTGAAATTTTGCTGATTTTTTCAGTTTGTTTTTTTTTTTTTCCTGAGTGCGTAATAAAGTGCTTTATGATGAATTACATAATCCACCAATTATGATAAGAAATGCTACCTCTAAAATATAAATTGCTGGTTACCATGTCTATTTTTTTCCTCCAAGTAGCAGACAGACCACAGCGTCCTTCATGCAGTCTTCTACTTTTCCAAGCTATTGTGCTTAAAGTTTTCTGAACAATAGCTTACAAAGAAAGTTATCAAGGATATTGACTAGCTCTCATGGGAAAAAAGCTTCTTTCTAACACCATAATCATTTGTATTAAGGTGTCTTTTGGAGATAAATGGCTGTGGTTTTCAAGATAATCCATCAACATTAGCATCTTCAAAGCTGTCATGGGAATTAAGGGGTTTAGAAGTACGATCTTTATATTTAGGGAAAATAAAATTACCATTGATCAAAAATAGAATAATTATATCAGTTTTGATTGTAGACATTTTATTAATGACAAGTTCCCTTTGTAAATCACGGAATCACGGAATCTTCAGAGTTGGAAGGGACCTCTAGAGATCATCTAGTCCAACTCCCCTGCTAGAGCAGGGTTGCCTAAAGCACATCCCTCAGGGCTGCATCCAAGCAGGTCTTGAAAATCTCCAGAGAAGGGGACTCCACAACCTCCCTGGGCAGCCTGTTCCAGTGCTCTGTCACCCTCACTGTAAAGAAGTTTTTCCATGTATTTGAACGGAACTTCCTATGTTCTAGCTTGTGCCCATTGCCCCTTGTCCTGTCGCTGGGAACCATTGAAAAGAGCCTGGCTCCGTCCTCCTTAAACCCACCCTTTAGATACTTGTAAACATTAATCAGGTCCCCCCTCAACCTTCTCTTCTCCAGGCTAAAGAGTCCCAGCTCTTTCAGCCTTTCCTCATAAGGGAGGTGCTCCAGTCCCATAATCATCTTGGTTGCCCTACGCTGGACTCGCTCCAGTAGTTCCCTGTCCCTCTTGAACTGGGGAGCCCAAAACTGGACACAGTACTCCAGTTGTGGCCTCACCAGTGCAGAGTAGAGGGGGAGAATGACCTCCCTCGACCTACTGGCCACAGTCTTCCCTATGCAGCCCAGGATGCCATTGGCCTTCTTGGCGACAAGGGCACACTGCTGGCTCATGGATAATTTGCTGTCTACCAGGACCCCCAGGTCCTTCTCCTCAGAGCTGCTTCCCAGCATGTCCGCCCCTAACATATGTTTGGCATTCTTCCTTCCCAGGTGCAGGACCCTACACTTGCTTTTGTTGAACCTCATTTGGTTCTTCTCTGCCCAGCTCTCCAGCCTGTCCAGGTCACGCTGGATGGCAGCACGGCCCTCTGGAGTGTCGGCCACCCCTCCCAGCTTGGTATCATCAGCAAACTTGCTGAGGATACACTCTGTCCCCTCATCTAGGTCATTAATGAATATATTGAACAAAATTGGTCCAAGTATTGACCCCTGAGGGACACCACTCGTTGCAGGCCTCCAACTGGACTCTGTGCCGCTGATGACAACCCTCTGAGTTCTGTCACTCAGCCAGTTCTCGATCCACCTCACTGTCACCTCATCTAGCCCATACTTCCTCAGCTTCCTAATGAGGATGTTATGGGAGACAGTGTCAAAAGCCTTGCTAAGGTCAAGGTAGATGACATCTACGGCTCTCCCCTCATCCAGCCAACCCGTTATAACATCATAGAAAGCTATCAGATTGGTCAGGCATGATTTGCCCTTGGTAAATCCATGCTGACCACTTCCAATAACTTCCTGTTCCTCTATGTGTTTGGAGACGACATCCAGAATGAGTCGCTCCATTACCTTCCCAGGGACAGAGGTGAGACTAACCGGCCTGTAGTTCCCTGGGTCCTCCTTCTTGCCTTTTTTGAAGATTGGAGTGATGTCAGCCTTCCTCCAGTCCTCAGGCACCTCTCCTGTTCCCCATGACTTTTCAAAGACGATGGAGAGTGGTCTAGCGATAACATCTGCCAGCTCTCTCAGCACTCGCGGGTGCATCCCGTCAGGGCCCATGGATTTATGAATGTCCAGCTTGGCCAAGTGGTCTCTGACCCGGTCCTCCTCAACTAAGGGAAAATCTTCCTCTCTCCAGACCTTCCCCCTTGCCTCCAGGGTATGGGATGCGTGAGGGACAGCTTTATCAGTGAAGACCGAAGAAAAGAAGGCATTCAGTAACTCTGCCTTCTCTGTGTCTTCCACCACTAGGGCACCCGTCTCATTCATCAGTGGACCTATATTTTCCCTAGTTTTCCTTTTTCTGTTGATACACTGGAAAAATCTCTTCTTGTTATCTTTAACTGCAGTGGCCAAGCTGAGTTCTGATTGAGCTTTGGCCCTTCTAATCTTCCCCCTGCATAGCTTTGTTATATCTTGATAATCCTCATAAGTTGCTAAGCCCCTTTTCCAGAGAATGTAAGCCTTCCTTTTTTTCCTGAGGTCCAGCCAAAGCTCTCTATTTAGCCAGGCTGGCCTTCTTCCCCGTCGGCTCATCTTTCGGGACATGGGGATGGCCTTCTCCTGTGCTTCTAAGAGCACCTGCTTGAAGTATGACCAGCTTTCCTGGGCACCTTTGCTCTTCAAAACGGCCTCCCAAGGGACACTCTCAACCATGCTCCTAAACAGGCTAAAGTCTGCCCTTCGGAAATCCAAGGTGGCAGTTTTGCTGGCTCCCCGCCTCCCTTCACCAAGAATTGAAAACTCTATCATTTCATGGTCACTCTGCCCAAGACAACCTCCAACCTTTACATCCCCCACAAGACCTTCTCTGTTAACAAACAGTAGGTCCAGTAGGGCACTTCCCCTAGTAGGTTCCTTCACCAGCTGTGTTAGGAAGTTGTCTTCCACACACTCCAGGAACCTCCGGGACTGTTCCCTCTCTGCTGTGTAGTATTCCCAGCGGACATCCGGGAAGTTGAAATCCCCCACAAGAACAAGGGCAGATGATCGCGAGACCTCTGCCAGCCGCTTATAGAATACTTCATCGGTTTCTACATCCTGATTAGGGGGTCTATAACAAACTCCCATCATGATATCTGCCTTGTTGGCCTTCCCCTTGATTTTTATCCATACACACTCAACACTGTCATTCACACTGTTGAGTTCTAGACATTCAAAACCGCCCCTAACATAGAGGGCCACCCCACCACCTCTCTTCCCTTGCCTATCTCTTCTGAAAAGCTGGTAGCCATCAATTACAGCACTCCACTTGTGTGTGTCTTCCCACCACGTTTCCGTGATGGCAACCACATCATAGTTTCCCTGCTGCACGATGGCCTCCAGCTCGTCCTGCTTATTCCCCATGCTGCGTGCATTAGTGTAGATGCACTTCAGTTGGGTTAATTGTCCTACCACTTCCTTGGGGGGACAGGCCCTGATTTGCACCTGATCATGAAGGCCAAAGACACAAAAAAATTGATGCAGCAATACCCAAGGAAATGAATTTTGCCCAATATTAATGCCAAGTCTGACACAATCCCTGTACCAACAGGGACAGTTTTTAAGGATCAGTTTCAATCCTGAATTTTGAAGACATCTCTTCTATTGCCAGTGGTCCCGCAAAGGGAACGAGTATCATAGTCAGATTGGGAAAATGGTAAATTCTTGGAAAGAAACAGATCAATCTAACAACTTACTTGGAAAATATGGTATATGCCAGTCCTATAGCAACACATTAGTAGTCAACAAAGTTCTTACTTTTGTCTCCAGTGGTGCTCCTGACAAAATCTTTCATCTGGCTGCACTAGAAGTTTGTGATACAGAAGTCGTGCACATAAATATTAATCATAGAAACTTGTTCTCTGCTCAGGAAAATCCAGGTTGAGCAGTACACTTCTGGAACATGCCACTTCTTGTCTTTTTCTTCCTTTAACTTAATCTAAACGTATTATATGGACATAAATAGGTATGAAGAGTGAGGCGTGTTCAGGGACACAGAGTTTGGAGTTGGTAGATGAAGTTACAAAGTTTGTATCAGTAACACTAACATGGGTCTCCTCTCTGCCACAGGTTCTACGGGGATCACTAACAAAGACTTTTTCTAGATTCCTTCTTGTTTCGCTCATATTCATTGCCTAAATTTTGTAATATATTTACAGTACCTAAAATTGAATACCAGTCATCTGAAGATCACAGAACACTTGACATAGATTGCAAACTCCCTGAACAAAAAACACTTCAGCCTCCAGTGACTCTTGTTCTGTAACACAGAATATAAGTTTGTACCACATACTAATTCTTTTCACACCAGCTTAGATAAGGAAGAATATAATGTATTAGATTCAAATGTCAGGTCTGTTTACCCAAACCCGCAAATGAAATTTTGCAAGTAAATCAGAGTTAGAATATAAGATATATGGAGACACCATCATCTCTGAGCAGCTCAGGGTAGCAGAAACCTTGACTTCCTATCACATCTGGAAAAGAACACCTCCAGCAAACATGACACATACCAGTACTAAAAGCATTGGATATATCCTGGCTCAGAGCCCTGATTGGTATCATAATCTATGACACCTGAACATTCCTGATGGTAGCACTCTGATCAGGAAGATAATTAGCTAGAAAAGGGAAATATTAAGTCATCAATTACTGATTACTATCCCATTATGTAAGGAAGCAATCATGCGATGGAAATGTACAAGCCTAGAGGATAGAAAAGGCCCAAAGTAATTTTATGAGTGTAAATTGGTCCAGATACAGGAAGAAAAGAAAAAATAAGAGGTCAAGTACTAGCACCGAGGGGCACATTGCACTCATGAATAATCAGCTTGTTTGAAGACAGTGCCTGCTAGTGAGAGACTTACCACTGCTTTAGTAAATCAGTGACCCACCTGTAATGGGGAATGCTGCAAGGAAAGTGAGTGGGTAAATTGCAGCCTCTAAGGTCAGCAACACAATGTGTTTCTCTCCCTAGTGTTTGATAATAGCAGATGGAGGAAGTGGTACTGTGAAATTCTCTGGCTGGTGTGAAATGAAATGTGAAATATTTCTTTTTGCATCTCTTTTTTTTTTTTACTTTTTTTTTCTTTCTTTCTTTTTTTTTTTTCCACTTATACAGACCCATAGCTGGAAAAAAGACTTATAAGTATGTTCTTCCTTATGGAGCTACTTCACGTTATGTCTGCTGCTAATTTGGCCAATTGATGTCAATGGAAATGTGACTTACTGATCTGTGGTACTGATTCTAGTATGGATTTACACCTTTTGAAGACTGTATCTAGAATTAGTTCTTTATTTCAGAGTGACATTCCCCTTCGGTTACATATTATTTATATATATTTTAGAAGTGAAAAAATAACATCTAAAGTAACATGACACTTTTTTTTTCCTACTCCTTAGAAGAATATGTAATGATATAACTTTTCATGAAGAACTATAGGCCAACAACTTTAGCGTTTAATGAAACTCAACTCTCTGAAAACATTCTGCAACAGTTACCTAAAGCTTGTCTTTAATGTAACAAACTCACATACTGAAATCAACGGAGACGAAAAACTGAATATGTAAACAGTTGAAACAGGTCTGTTCACCATTCTTGATGTTTATATTTACCTTCTCTAGATTGAAACACTACTTAGTGAAGTTCTTAGTGATCTATATCCTTACTCTATTATTTTGTAAAATGCCATTAATATTTACTCCAAGTCAGATTTTACTGCTTTTGATGGTGCAGAATAGCAATTCCTTACTTGAACAGACAATAAGAATTCTCATGTGGAGAGTGTTGTTTAGTGAGAGTGAGATATATTGATAGACTATGAAGAATACTTGCCATTTTACAAAACCCTATAAGGTATAATAAAGTTGCATATAGCATTACTCTTCAGAAAACTGGGAGAAGACGATGTTCTTTCAAGAGATCTCAGAGATCTCTTACTGATCTCAGAGGAGCATCACACGTTACCACGGAAACCAAGAACTTCGATTACTTTATGAAATTGCTAAACAAAACAGGTTGATTGATGATAAAGCCCAAAATACCAGAGTTGGTCAAAGATCTATTCCAAAACAACATGTTTGCCACGGGGAGATGCCACTTAATCTGTATGAAACCTCAATTCAAGAGCATAGTATATAACTTCACGCCTGTGGATTTATGTAGGCTGAACTCCTGGCCCACACTGTATGATGAACCACAAAAAGGTGTTCTGCCTCTCTCATGAGAGTGCTTGACTGATAAATCTTCTCTGCTAAGCATGAAATCATAATGGGGTGGACGAGATTTAAGGTGTTCAGACCTAAGAATAGCTATACTAGTAAATGAACCATATCAAGTCATTTAACAGTCCGTTTAGCTCAGTACACTGTTCTTCATGGTGTCCAGTAGATATTGAATAGGATAAAGTATATGAACAAAACAGTACAAAATTATATTTTCTCCCATTCTTGTTCCCAGATTCTGGAAATCTGTGGTGTAAGGATTTCCTAGACAGGTGCTATAATCTCAATTTTATGTTTAAAACCCCTTGAAGAATTTTCTTGCATGAATAGATCTATATACTTTTTCAACCATTTACACTTTTGACCCCTGTACTGTCCTGAAGCAATGTTGTCTGAAGAGAATACTGACTTTAGTTTAAGACTGTTGCTCAGTCATTGTATTTGGTTCCCTCTAGCTCTTGTGTTCTGTGAAATGGCAAAAAATTATTCCCTGTTCACTTTCTCCATGTCAGTAACAATTTTGTTGTTGCTGTAATATTCCTTTCTTCTGTCTCATCTCCAGTATTAAGATCCCTCATCTTCTAATTTTTCCTCGTCTGAAATCTGCTCTTTTTTTTTCATTGGCCTCATTTAACTGCTGCAAGGCATTATAGCATGGCATAATTCACTTTCTCTTTACTTTGACCAGTATTTCTCTCTCACCTCTTTCTAATGATCTGTTTCCCTCTTTGGCTGATGGTTAGCACTGAACAGATGCTTTTATTGAATTCCGGGATTATTTTTTGAGACGTAAGAGTTAATTTACAGGCCGACATTTTATGTGTCTAATTAAAGTTGTTCTCCATGTGCCTCAGTTTGCATTTGTTGACAATGAATTTCATCTGATGCTTTATTGCTTAGTTACTTAGCATTAAAAGCCCTCTGCAAGTCTGCTTAGCTGTCAGTTCTAGTTTTCACTGCTCTGAATAACTTTGTGCCACATCATATATGAATACCTTGAAAAGCTTTAGAGCCACTTTTGGTATCTTTCCATTGTGAAAATTAACCCTTTGTAGCTACTTCTTCTTTCCCTCCTTTTATGCATTCTCATGAGAAAGTCTGTTCTTACGCCCTGTGGTAATGTATCTTCCAACAAACAGTTGGATAAACTGCTCTGGAAGTCAGAGTGGCTGAAACTAAATGGTGTAGTGAGAGACTGTGCTCTTGGGTTTTCAGGAAGCTGAGAATCTGCAACAGTAGCCTAGAATAAATCAGAAGCAAAAAAACCCCCAGCTTTTCAGCAGTTACACCACACACGGCACATGGAAAGAGGAGATATGAAAGTGAGGTCCATCAGCACTGCAGAGGGAATCAGCACAAGATGGTAAAACAAAACAAATGAGTTTCAGGCAGGGATTTCAAGGAAAAAAATATTGTCTTTATGAATAGGATGAAGAAAACTGCACCTGATCTTTTATAATACTTGCCTTGCATTTTGGAGAAAGTAAATTGAGGGAAGTGCCAGTTAAACTGCTCGTGTGCCGATCAACTACTGTGTTTAGCTTGTCTACAGTTAGCAGGGCTTGAGAAATGAGCTGGAAAGATGGTTTCCATGTGTGTGATGCAATGAGTAAAGTAATTCATAAAGCCCAGTCACAGCTGCAACTTCTCTTAGTTGCTCTTGGGACTAGGACAGGGAGTAGAGAGTGAAATGCAACAATGGTCTACTCCTGGGAGCTCTTTTACCTCTTAATCCCATCAGTCCTTTTTGTGTTGTACGATCACACAGACAATGTGTTGTAGAAAAAGATGCTTGGGGGAAGGTAGCCTCTTACCTTCAGAAAAATCCATCCTCCTTTGCGAACTGCTGTTGACTCAGACCGAGACCTCTGAAAGGAAATCCAGAAGCAGGCTGCAGCCTGAGTTAACTGTAACATAAGGCTACAGATGGCTTGTGGGCTGAAATCCCTTGTAACGAATGATAACGCAGAGCATTGTTTCGCTGCTAAGTGCTTAATTTGTTCACAGGAAAATTTTAGAGTGATAGTTTGAACCAGTCACTTGAAATGGTTTTGTTTTTTCTTTAGCAAACCAAATTCGTTCGGCATTTGGATTTATTTCTCTTCAAGGTCACTGATGAGTGGTTGACCTATGAGTGGAAAAAAATGCATATCTTCAGGTCACTAGCTTTCAGATGAGGCCATCTGCTTCAAATTGGTGGGAAAAAAATGGCAGAGTCTCTTGCTGGAAATTAATAAATTGATTCAGACATGCTCAGGAAATTGTATTGTGCCACAGGGAAAAAATTACTTATGACCTCATCTGGAGATCACCTTTTGCCTCAAGCCACAAAGACTCTAGAAGTAGGCTGGATAAAGATATTGTAGAATAGTTTCCATGGGAAATCCTGCCATTGGATAGACTGGATGACCTATAAAATAGTCTTTTGTATCTCTAATTTTAGAGTATCTATGATTTGCAGCCATTATAATCTCATTGTAGCTATTGTCACTACAGATGCAAAACTTATTCCTATTCCTTTTAGATTTATGAAAGCTATCTGCTTTAATCTTGTAAAATAGGTCAAAGGAAAGGATGGGTCAGTATGTTTTTTTTTTTAATTTACCATTATATTAAGGTTTTTTGTGGTCCCTATTGCACTTGTACTTGAGCATCCCATACCATCTCTGCAAGAGAAGTACGTTCTTTCTTATTCCGTTTCATCTATGAGGACGAAAGGTCACACAGGACATCTATGACACTGCATAAATCTCAACCTTGGACTTCAGAGCTTCAGCCTATCTCTTTGTCCTCTTGCCCATCCCATTATTTGCAGGTCTAGGAAGAACAGCAGACAAGTGCAGGATTGAGAAAGGAAACTAACTTTGTTTATAAATCCATCTTTCACTGTTGAATGCTGACCCTGGTCTGAACCTAACCCTACACCTAGGAAACCATGACATTTCCCCTCCAAATATTAAATAGTAGAGGTGTTTAGCAGGAGTCCTGGGCTGTGTTTTAGTTCATAGGAAAGGTTAAAGTAACAGTGTAGGTTCTGACAAGGAAAAAGCCTGGAGCTATTCTGAAAGTGCAATCTGCCACAGTAGGCTAGAGGCTACTGCTAAGTTTCCTACCCAGGGCAAAAAAAACTTTGTCCAGAGGCTTCAAAGGGTCCTTGCTTAAATCCTACCCTTCCTGGCTATTCAAACTCTGTTCCTATCATCTGTCCTGGCTTTCTCGTTCTCCAACCCTAATCCTTGTTGGAGACGTAATCCCCAGCTGCTACCAAGGTTGTGTGCATTCACAAATTATTGCTAGCAGGCTAATTCTACTGATGCGCCCTCATTTACTGCTACAAACCCTTTTGTAGCCCCCTTTTCCTCTCAGTCTTGTCTTCCCTTCACTTAACCCCCTCCCCTGAAACAAACCCTAATCCTAGGTTCTGGCAGCGCCCTGCCCATGTATCCACGCTCTGCGTTACTAGAAGAGAAATTCTAGCTACATTCTTCAGTTTATGCTAGAGCAGCTTTTGCCCCCACTGTGAAAGTCTTCCCTGTCTTTTTCAAAACTCTAATTCTAACCTCTCTTGGAGGCAGTGATATTTGACCCTGCAAGGTAGAAATTCAACCCAGCTGCAGCAGTTTTTCAAAACCTTAATGAGGTAAAATGTTAGTGAATATTTGCATTTTAGCAGTGTGATTGTGCTTGCCCTGCTACATCTAGTACAGTATATACAGGCAGGTAAAAGCAGTCCCTAGCCCAAATATCTTAATTTAAGTAGACAAGAAGAACACAGATGATGTGATCGATCTTATCTGTCAAGGCAGGTTGACAAGAGTACAGCCTGGAGAAGAAATGACTGCAGATGTGCCCTGTTCACCACCGATCACAGAATGAAGAGCAGAAGCATGTATAAGGGCCAGCTGCACCGGTTTTGTCCTCACACTGATCCGTCCCCACCTAGACATTTCTCCCAATTAGTTTGTATTGGGAAGCAGTCTCTCCAGAATCAAGCAGATTTTGGCAGTAATGGAACTAAACCCTAGAAATTAAAATGCACCCAGAAAAAGACAGACACTGTATGCAGAAATAAGTGACAGCAGAATCATCCGGGCATGAATTACAACCTCGCTTGGCAGCAACACTAGGGGAGTGGAGCATCAATCAAAACGAGAAGAGCCATGCTCCTTGGATCTGGGACTCCTGACATGACTAGCTAGTGCCAGACACAGCTAGGCAGACAGCCATTCTCCTAGTAATGCATTCCTGATGAATAAAGACTGTATCTGTAGTCTAATGGCTTGAAATTGCTCGGAGATTTAATAAAAGCTCTGAGGAGAAAGGGAAAATAATAGTCATTTAGATAAATGATAGGACTCTACCCAGAACAAAGGCATTTTAATACAAATGTGTTGCCATCAATGGTGGCGTGTGTGCTCTGCTGTAATTAGACATTTTCTACTAAGGCAACACAAAGCCAGCTGTTTGGCCCATTGTGTGTGCCTCCATTCTCTAAGTCTCAGTTGCGCGTGCTAGTCATAAGGCACAAAAGACTGGTTTCATATTGAAAATATGAAAACATGCAAACACACACACACAAGAAAATGGCAAGGGGGACAGACTGGCAATCACACAATGAGCTGATTATAGACTGCTAATAATAAAAGCATAATTGCTAAATTACTGCCAGATGGACCAGGTACAGCTACTCATGAGACACCTGTTTTACTGGGGTGTGAAGCAGTTCCATCCCGACAGAATACAGCTGCAGGGTGGATAAATCCAGACAGTTGTGTTGGGAAAACACACGCATTATGTAGATTAAGTACCAGACAAATGTGGGGTGAACCATGTCTGCTTTACCAAGTTTTAAAACTTGTTGCAGCTTGGATATTTCCTGCTGTGCTGGGTAAATTCCACTGGCTAATGCTGATTTCCTGTAAGAAGAATACCTTCTTTTAGAGAGTGAGGGTTTGAAATTGCAATGACTCATACAGAGATTTGGAGGTTTGTTGCATATAGGATATAATACATTTTGGCCTGGGTCTTTGTCTGCTGTAACCTGTCAAAACTAATCTCATCTCTACCATGTGAGGATTTATTTCTGCATAATTCTGAATATTATAGAACAACACCAATATGAACAAGGTCTATCTAAATGCAAAAGCCTTAAGTACATGCCTGAACACTTACAGGTTATACAGGTCGATTGCATCTACTAGTGACTGTGTACAGAAATCCTGTAAACAGCATTGCTGAGCTGTTGTGTATAACAGAGCAACTGCAGAGGAAAACACCTACTGAGTTCTTGAGTATATCATGCTCATCCTCTGATTCTACTGATCTAATATCAATCTTTGTATAAAGGGAAATACAGAAGATGTGGTGGAAGAAAGTCATGCCAAGGTGAAAATACTCTCAGCAAATTCTTGTTGTAAGAGAACGATTTCTTGTCTCAAAATTTATGCACAGCTTTAAAGTTATTCTCTCGCAGATGCCCTGAAAGATGTCAGTACTTATTCCATTGATTTATACTGTTGCAACCTTCCTATCCTCAGAAGAGCAAATCCTGATTATCTCTGGTATAAGAAATAAGTCAGGCTTTCTTGTATTATTTTTTGTTTGTTTGTTTCATTTTCTTTAGGTTTGAATACTAAAGGAGGTATACAATTATTAATATCATGTATGATGAAATGACGCTGTGAATGTCATCCCCTCAAATATCTGTAGGGAAGACAAGAGAGAAGCAAAGCAGAAAAGTGATTTGTGTTCTTTGCGATACAGGTACCACACGGGTGCTTTGAAGGGAATGTATACTAGTACTAATGGACTTTGTTGGCTGTTTGCACAGTAGAATGGGTGAATGCACTCAAGTCAGGAAAATATGGGATGCTTTTCTCCATTTCTTTGTTTTGCATTCTTTTCATGTTGCATCTAATCACTATTAAGAAAATAACGACAGGATAAAGTTTACTATTTTTAAGAAATGATTCTACAAATAAACATCCTTATTTCATGAACATCACTTTGTCTCAGTGCAGCATGACCAAGTGACTATCTGACAATGCAGAGTTAGCCCATGAGGACCTTGGAGCCTGTGTATTTAGACCTTGTGTTCTGCTTTTCCATGCTTGCTGAGAATTACACTAGGGTTTACTTTAACTGCATTCTCCGAAGTGGAAATTTTCACTTAAATGATAGTTCAATAAAACTCACAAATACAAGAATAGAAGCGATGCTTCTTAAGCAACGGGAATCTGTCCACTATGAGATTACAGACCAGAAATGAAAGAAGTAGGGGAGAAATGGACTGACACACAAACAACAGGTTGGAGTGAATTTTGGACCTCAGCTACTAAGTATTTGTGAAAGTCTTATGGACTGATTTTGAGTAGAATCTGAAAATGAAATAGAATGGAACAAGCTGAGATGGGTAGGTATTAAAAAAAAAAAAAAAAGAAATCCCTTTGAAAGTGGCCAAGGTGACCAGACAGCATTCAGGTGAATTTTGGTTAGCTAGAATCAGGGCTTATATTGAAGTTTTCACGCACATTTACTGTTCTCATCTGGCAGTCTGTAGTGAGGCCATTGATCTCTGAAGGAGATCAGAGGAGATCATCCAGTTCCGGCTTAAAGTAAGCTGAAGACAGGCTGCCATGTTTTTTGAAAGTGAGAATGAAAAAAAAACCCAAAACACCACTCTCTGTATTTCATGTTATGAAATGTTTTTATATTGTAATGGGAGAAAGAAAATAAAAAGCAAGGCAAGTGGAATGAAGGAATTCTTAACAAAGCAGAATGATATCTATTGTTGTAGGCAATGGTTTAGTTGGCATATTAACTTATCTTCCTATTGGTGACATTTTATTTGTCCTCATGTTGTAGCCACCTCATAATCCTGCAGGTAAATTCTTATGATGGATCTCTGATTCTACTATATTATTCTATTTCTTCTTGAGTGTGAAAAACCAAAAAAGCCCCATGTTATGCAGAACTGAGAAATAAAAAAGCAATAGTTCACCTATGCATAGCCCACAGCTAGTAATTTTACTGGCTATGTATCATGATTTTATAATGATCACCACAGCAGTAGACATTCTTATTATAGTATTATTCTAAATTCTCTGCAACTAGCAAAGTATTAAAACCCCTTCCTCATATAGGAAGAAGAAAAAGGATGGGGGAGGTTATGTTCCTAATTGAACCATCTGCTAAAATCTAACCATTTCTGGCAGTTATTTGCCAGTTACCTGAAGCCTTTGGATGCCTACATTTCTGTCATTTCCACTACGCACACAAGTATTCTTATCTTTACACTTACATTTATGATTTCAGCAAGTGCTTGGGTATCAGCTTGCCTACCTTAGCTTCTGGGACAGACCTTGTGGATGTGCTTTGAGCATGGCAATGGAACAATCAGCAGGAAGAAATGCCTTCCTGTCTCTTACACAAAATCCCAGCTGTTGGAGCACTTAACTGCAGTTTGTGAGGTACGGGTTCATATACCTGTTCAATCTATTTAATGATAGAGATTTTAATGCATAGCCCTCCAGAGGGTCTGCAGAAGCCTGTCATTTGGGGTATTCTGAGTCCTGGTCCTTCCTCACAGTTCCTGTTTGTGTAAAGCAGAGTTTGAGTTTGGGAATTTTGCTTGAGATGGGACTCCAGAAGTCACATGGTATAATGCTGATTATTGACATCCCTAAACCTACCTCCTTGTTACACCAGCTCCAGATGCCTGTCTGGTGGATTGAAATGGGGGTGACTGGAGGGATTTTTTTCCAGTAGACAAGACATACCTCAACAATGAAGTTGCAAAGTGCTTAGAAGTTAGCTGTTCTCCCTAAACATGGACTAATCACCTTCTGTAATCAACAAGGAGAGTGGGAGAGAAGGGAGACACCTCTCCTTTGCAGGAACCTAGTCACAATTAGTGCAAACCAAAGAAGTCATGCTTATAATAAAATTTGTCCACACTGGATTTTAGCAGGATATTTAATATGTAGAAAACCCCAGTCTGTGTATGAAAAGTTATGTGCTGAGGTTTGTTTAATAATTTTTGCCTATGGCTTTGGATTCTTTAGGTAAAAAAATAGCTTTGTTTTTCAAACATTTTGAAAGATAACTGCAGGCTGCCTCAGGTGAGACTTAACCCACAAAATACTCTCTTACCAAGGGTTCTGCAAAATCAAAGGAACATGTGAAACAGACTCTTTCACTTCATTCATAGACCAGGATCATAAGACCATCTATAAGGAGATGTTCACTGGGGACAATGAAAAGCTTCAGGGGGAAGCCTGCATAGAGACCTTATAGGATATACATTTACCCATATGTTTATTCAGCGTGCTATCCCAAACAACCATATGCCTTCAGATCTCTCCTTCTTTGCCAGCTGTCTTATCCCCTGTTTCTGCCCAGAGCAGTGCCTACAGATAGTGGTGGGGAATGAGAACTTGTTGATATTCCTCTTAACGACCTGACAGAAATATCGTCAACACCTCTTTGCTATGTATTTCAGTGGCAGGGAATATACTGTTCTCTGTTGATGCCATAAAAATACAGAACTGGTTTTAATTTCTGTAAAACTTTGATGGCTTCATCCCTGGTAAATCCTACAGATATTTTCCATAATAAGAACAACATTGTGATAAGCTCATAAAACAAATGCATCAGAGTGGCAAATGCAGCCAGCTTTTTTCTTACTCTCAGCTGTTTAATTGTCTTGATAGAGGACTAAAAAGGAGGTATTCTCAGTTTATATCTTAGCAGGGATAAAATATGGCATTACAGAATGATAAACAGAAAGGGATAGTGCCATGTTTCAGAAAAGATACATTGGTATTAATTTCTTACTATTATGGATGTAAAAAGATACATGACTGATGAGTAAGTTCTGGCGTCCTGGGAAAATCATGAATTTGTCAGACCATATTCATTGTACACACAAGATTTTTTTTCAGCAGTTTCAGTTATGAAGTCCATGTTTGTGTTTACCCTAAATGGACATGTAGTGTTGCTTTGTAACACCCAGAACTGACTGCATTTTTGTGGCAAAATCCATGTGGTTTCACACACCACTAGGTTCTGCCTTTGGTACCTTAGGTGCACTTCTTCCACAGGGAAACTAGCTCTATTCCTCTAATGAAATCAGAACTGCTCGTGGGCTTTCCTTTTTCAGTACTTGAGCGTTTTCAGGGGTTAGTCTAAGGTGAGTGTATGTGAGGGAAGGCAAGGGACCCCTGTGAGTGCCTCAACTCATCCTTCATCTTTTGTGCAGCAGTTACGTGGGTGAGGAGATAAAAGAGTCTGGGATTCTGGTCAGCCTCAACACAGATGTGCGAGAATCACATTGCTGGCTTTCTCACATCACACCTGGAGCCAGGTGCTTCCCTGCTGGGTTAGAATCTAATCCCTGCTTTGTAAATCTGTTCAAGCCTGCAAAAGTGTGTGGAGCTGGCAAAAAAACCCAAACCCAGAAAAACTAACCCCAAAAGATAGCTGATATCTCTGCATGTTATTTGCTACTTCTTAGTAGTACAGGGAAAAGGCATCAGCGAGCTCTGCTTTTCTGCTTGTTAATTTCTCCACTGCCACTTTGTGTCAAGAATCTCAAAGGATTGAACCTTTCAACAGAGAGCTTTGGGCTTGATTCCCCACTGACTGCTGGTCTGATTGCCTTCCAGTCCTGGCTGCAGGAGAAGCAGTTTAGCGCAAGGACCCAAGGGCTTCAAAAGCCAAAGATAATGATGACAGCCACATTTGTGCTGAAAACCGGAACTCCCAGATGTCGTTAAGAGCACTAGAGTTCAGTTTGACTGTGCTTCCTGGACACAGCCTTCCTCAAAGGTGACACAGTTGTCTTTATCTGGACAAAGAATCTTTTCCCCTTATGACAAAAATAACATCCATCTCGATGTGTCTTATTAAGGACACAGCTTCCAGTCCAAGAAGACATGCCTTTGTGAAGAGAGGTTGTCACGCTGCCTTATGCAGTGCCTAGAAATCAGAATTGCTGAAGATTTATTGTAGCTAAAATGGACAAGAACTCACAGGCTCGCTCGTTACTTCTTGTCAGTAAGGCAGCCTGGTGTTGCAGATTGAAGGACCAGAAACTTCAGACTTGGAAACCTAGAGCTGCTAATGATAAATTGCAATCTGTCATGTGATTCTTGTACATGACAAGCACTTGTGGCTTCAAAAAGCAGAGAAAAGCTAGAAAAACTGCGGCAGATGCTTGTGCCTTGCAGTGGTGTGGCTTAGGAGGAGTCACATCAACACTGCTACTGGTACACATGTCACGACAGTGTCTTCTGTAGCACTGGGATTTTTTGAGGCAGTTACAGCCATCACTGGCTGCAAGAAGAGCTGTCAGCCAATATTTCTCTCTCTCCAGGTAGGCTGGAGCTAATGGCTGGGAAAGGTTTCACCCTCCCTTAGGGAAAAGCACACACTTGCACATGCTCAGCTGGGCTCCAAGGATGCTCTGCTGCCACAGGATCACTGTGGGATCATATAAACAATAAAGCAGAGGTGCCACATGTGAGTCTGTTCCAGTGCTGCTACCAAATGCAGCTGGGGCACTGAAGAGGGGCCCCTCTAACTTGAAAGAGAAGAGGGAGTGACAGGGTATCTCCAGGGAATCGAACATACAGGTTCTTGCCCCGAGTGTTTTTTCATAGTTGACTCTCTGTGCATCAGAAATTGTGGGATTAGTTTCAAAACAACAACATTTTATTATAGTAGAGCAATTTGGTTAGATTTATTCACTGTCTGTACTTTTAATCTTACAGTTCATATTTTCAAGGTTTGGGGGAGGGGGTACACGACACAGTGTTGGTCAACAGTGAGGACTAGATGTCTACTATTTTTCACATGCTTAAATGTTCTGATCATCAGAAAATTCCTGATGCTGGTTTATGGGGCAAAGTATGAATTTTTAGTGTTTTAAGGAAAATGCTAATTTTCAAAAGAAATTACAGTGAAATTTTTTGATATGGAAAAACTTGGTGTGAGAGAAGACAAAGGTGTTGGTTGGATATTGAATAGATATCCAGATATATTGAATAGATACCTAGAATATATAAGAGCTGAAGGACAGGAAGATCACCTTTGAGCAGCTGAAGAAAAACAGTTGGAAGAAAACAGAGATGTGGTCCTACAGCTGTCAGAGCTTCAGAGAGAAATGGTTAGGCTGAGGAGCAACTCTAAAACATCGTTTAGAAAAATTACTGTGATGGAAACATAGTGAAGAATTGCTGTCCTGGAGAGACAGGCTTCCAAAACTTTTTTGACGAGGCCAGGAAGAACCTAGCGTGAGATGGAGAGATCCTGGAACTTGCTTTATCACTAAAATGAGCAATAGGACTATTGCATTACTGTACACAAGTTGGTTCCCAGTGATTATCTGTGTTGGCTGATCCTGCATTGCACTCATGTATAAGCACCAGCCCTAAAAAATCTAAAGAACTAGTGCTAGAAAGTTATTTGGTGCAGAGTGTTAGTCCTATCTTTTAGGCACTGGAGAGTTATGTTTTAGTCTCACAATTTGACTGTTTTTTTGGAATGATACTGGGATTACGTGTGGGCTGATCGAAGCAAGTACTATTGCTAGTTGAATTTCTGACTGCCCACGGTTTGCAAGAGTTTGAAAGAAATAAGGGATAAAGGTGCCTCTATACTTGCTTTTTTCCTCTGGTAGCAGATCATTCAGTATTCTTCACTGACCCCAGGTAAACAAATAGTAGAGGCATAATTGCAACAAATAAACATCCGAGTTTTGTTGCAAAGGACTGCTTTTACTGCAAATCAGTAACTGGGAAAAGTCTCTGATTGTATTCTCCCCCTCAACTAGTGATAAAGGGGTTGGAAGAAGATACAGGGCTAAGGAGCTGGACAAAATATTTAAAAATATTGATTTTTACAAAAATGTGACAGATTTTTTTGTGGGATTTAGTAATGCCCAAGTTTTTCTCAGAGGAAGACTGACAGACTGGTTTTTGGGTGTGCTGGTATATAACACGTTTTCATCTTTCCTTTTTACTTGAGATTTGTGTGAAGTTCTCTGCAGGATTTAGATAAAATTCTTGAGGCATCTTTTGTAACAGACTGCACAGCATCCACATGAAAGTCCATTGCTACTCACCTTTGCAGCCCTCCTCCCATTTACCAGCTATGGTAATGTGTTGTGCGTTGTGTGTCATATTTTTTTATATTTTTTTTAATAAAGAATAAATTGGATTGAAATTTATCCAAGTTAGTGGAAATGAGATTAGCAGAGTACTTTGAATTTAATTCTGCCTTATTCTTTCCTGTAAGTGTCCTGTGGAGCCTTTTTTATGAAAGGTAAAAAATAACATAGTTTTCAAGTAGTCTGTGATGCTTATTTTATTATGAAGGTAAGAACAGTTGAATATAGGGCAACAAAGCAAGAGTTTTAAGTAGAATTAACTGGGAATCTTCCCAATTTGCTGACACAAATCTTGGATGAGAATTCTTCACAATGTGTCTCGAAATTTCTCATGAGAACTTCAGTTTGGTCGCAAGACTTATTTCTTGATAGGGAAGTCAGTGAAAGAGCTCCCTGCCTGCTTGCCTGCAAGGTGCGGAGTTTCTTGGTTTGCCTTCATTCTTTGGAACTGGGGTGGGGTCAATCTCCTTTTCCTAAAAGTGGGTCACGAGGGAAGATATAGAGACAGACAAAGAACCAGACAGTGGAAGAAATGTGGAATTAAGGCACTGGAAGGGAAGCCTGCAAAGTTCGTTTTACATTTACTCTCTGTGTGAGAGGAAGGGGGAAGGAATCCATTGTATTTTGTGAAATCCCAACCAGTGAAAAATGCGTTCTTGGTTGGGTTGTGTTTTGGTTTTGGTTTGGTTGTTGTTTTTTTTTTTTGCTTTCCATTCTAATTCCTGAGGCTTCTCACTCTCCCAAAGGCATTCTCTGAATCTATTCAACTTTAATTATAGATTACCTTGATCAAATGATTGATAATGACAGGATGTGAGAGGTGAATGCTATTGCTTCAGATGACTCGTGTTTAAGAAGTCTGGTGCATTTAAGTGTGTAAATAAGTACCAGCAGTGTTCAAAGCTTTCTGTAGGTACTCTTTCTGTATCCATTTTGTATCAGACTGGAGTCTGAGAAAGCATAAATAAGAACACTAGAAATCATAATTGATAAGGAAGCCTAAATAAAAGTTATTTAAACTGCTTTTATCAAGGAAGTTTTAAAACCTGGGGAAAACGTAGACCCATTTTCCACTCCATTAACCAGAAGAGAGATGAAAGTGAGAGTGGGAGATGGGAGCTCCAAGACAATGTGCAAAACTTGAATTCTTGTTCCTCAGATACCATATAGCAGTAACTATTTAAAGTCCTGTGGACATGTTATTCATCTTAGTGATCCTTAGGATTCATTCAGCTGGCAGTTTGCAATATGCCAGCATGCTGTAGGCTAAGCTGATTAGAAATGTGAGTGTATTTTCCCTTCTTGTGAAATTTTCTGAGGCTAAATAGCTCATGTTTAAGAGAGCTGAAGTTTGTGATGATCCAAGGGGAATAGCCTTTAAAATGCCGTGATCCTGTAAGGGATACATGGCTTTTGTAGATATAATAATAATAACTGTAACTCCTATGTCTAATAGTTCTTAAGCCCTGATACTGGCAAAAGAGCAACGTCAAAGTCTTGGTTTTATATTCAGTTTAGAATTTATAATAATTCTGTATAAACTGAAATGCTTTCAGAATGGTGAGTTTTCTCCATAAGGAAAATTCTTCTGAAGATATTGCATTGACTTTATGTAAAGTAATTATAAATACCAATGATACAGATGAAAAACATACCTGGCCAGGAGAAAAGGGGAATTGTGAAGTTAAATGGGTAAGAGGAACACTTTAGTCAAGACTTGATGTCTTGGGTCTATGTGAGTGCTCCAATGCGAGTTCAAAATGTGCATTGGTGGTGGAGCCCAGATATTAAAGAGAAAGGAAAAAAAAAAAGTGAGGAAGGAGCAAGGAGGAAAATAAAGTAAAAGGAACAACCTGTGATTATATCACAGGATTAGTATTCGGGAGATTTGTCTTCTTTTTACAGGCTAGCAGCAAATGGGCAATTTAAATATAGGCAAATAATTTCCCTTATACGAATGTCAAGAATAAGACTTAGAGAGTTGCTGAGAGTCTTAAGAAATTGCTTTTTATAAAGAATATCAGTGCCATGAATGAGACTCTCACTTTATAATATAAAGATATGATAACTGGAATTAGATAGCCAGAACAGTAAATTATTTTTTGCACTGATAATCAGATTTAGCCATTGTACAGATAGAACCAATATTAAGCATTAAGAAAAAGCAGTGCTGAGCATTAGTCACAGCACATTCTTCTGAATTCTCCCCAAATTCCAATATTGAAAGTAACAATTAGTGAGAAGGAATTGAAGGCCTTAGGATGTAATTGTTTGTTAGTTTATTGGCAACAAGACAACTAGTCCAAGGTTCTCATGCTTCTTATCCCTTATAAAGGGCCTCAGTGTTCCTGCTGGCCTAAGAGATCTCTTAAATACCCCTCAGTGCAGTGAAATCATAGCGAGGAAGCAATGAGTAAGCCAGCATTGCCCCTGTTCATAATGCAGAAGACAACCATGCACATTTCTTCCCAGATAGACTATCCGTCCTAATTAAACATTACGTCTCCTGGGTCTTTGCTCTTTCCAGTAGGTACTGTTGCTGGAACCCAGAAGAAGGTTATTACGTCCTCTGAATTTCAAACATATCATACAACTAAGATTTGTCTGTCTAAATTCGCAAATGTCTTTTAAGCCTGAACAGACAATGCATTCTCTGACTGCTGCTCTGCTTGTTGTGCCTTGCCTTGCCTGCCTTGGACTGGCAGTCACTAGTTAAAATTATGCCTTTTATTTTATGTTTTCCACCTTTTGACTATAGGCTTGTGATTTAATCTAAACTTCTAGATACATCTTAGGCAAGTTTTGTAATGTCTCCTGGCTTTAATTTCTTGCATGAGAGTGAAGTTGAGCAAATGTTTTCTTCTGTATTTGTTTTTTTACTTTTTTTCTTAGGGGAAAAAAGGCAATAGGAGTGGGAGGAAGAAAAGTTTTGTCAAATATGTTTCTGTTGAAAATCTTGACCATTTGGTACATAATCAGAAATATCAATTTCGAGAAAAACCCAAAGCAATTTGGCTAAACCCTCCAATTTTTAATTAGAAAATTTGTGATTAAAATTGGGAGACTGTTTATATCCATAATATTTACCAAGTGCTGCACATTTTCAATTACTTTTGCAGGTAATCTAGTGCTTGAAGAGCATATGTCATGGTGTGGCAATCTTCTTTCTTAATAAGACAGAAGTCTTTGGATGTAGAATTCCTTAGATGTGTTGCATGGGTGGGAGTCTGACAAAAGAGTATTGAGCCTGAAGAGAAAAAAAATAAGTCTTTTCTCAATTTTCAGTTCTAATCTTCCCAGCTTTTGAAAATGGTGCTTTCGTCATCTATCACTACTCGGAGCTGACTGGAAATCTGTCCTTTCTTCTACCCATTGTGTTGCTTATCTACGTAGATTGCAGAATGTACCAAGCTCTTGATCTATGTCCTCTGTGTCTGTTTGCCAGGTAAAGAAGAACTACAAGCGCACAATAACTGATCTCCAGAAAGGAGCATCAGGAATGATGTATTTCACTGGGAAGCCCAGCCTGCACCAGAGAACAGATGCCTTGACTTGTGCATTTGGTTCAGTTCCTGGTACATCCCAAGGCTATGCTCTCCCAGACATCTCTGTTTCATTTGTGTTAGTTTGTGCCTGGGAAATGAATCCCAGCCTGCTCTGTGGGACAGATGTGTTCCCTGGTATTTTTCAGTTGTCCTAGGTGTCTCTATTGAGAGACTGGACTGGCTGGAGCATGATACAATTCTTTTCCAGCCTGAAAATCTGTTATTTTTGTTACGGCAGATGTGTACCCTGGTCTTGTTCTGACCTAAAGGCAGGACATCGTCAAGACAGGTACATGACAATATTACTGGATTAACCTTTTAGAACATGTGATATGATTCATTACTATTCTTCTTTTCTAGTCACAGAACTACAGATAGATGATATGACTTGATCAGCATTAAATGGAAACTAATTTGATTGTCTGTGATTATCTGAGCCCAAGGTCTAGTGGGCCCCATTTTATCACCCTTCTCACCAGAAGAGGAGTCCAACTTGTGGTGTCCTCACTATGAAGGTGGTCTTTTTGCTGTTAGGGAAGAAAGTGGAGGTGATTGATTAGTTTAAATGGCTCTGATGCCAAACCTGGATGGTTACTGATAAGTATGGGATGCCCACACTCCTCCCGCACTTGATACTCCCCGACCTAGCATATTTTCCAGCTAAATTCATGGCAAAAGTGTGTGGTGTTACATGCTGGGGAGCAGGTCTTCCATGACAGCCCCTGTGTATGCCGTGTTGCTTTATGTAAATGGGTGAGAGTAGTATAAGATAAAAATCAGTCACTTCAAGAAATCTCATTCTTGTATTTCAGAACTGACTTGTGAAATAGGCCCATTGGTCTGATTCTCTGCTTTGCTAAGCTTAGAAGAATCAAAGTGATAAAGGACATTCCATTACTTTCAGACTCACTTTTTCTCCATTTTTTTTAATCTATTAGATCTTCTTTGCCGTTAGTTTAAAATAGATGGCTGGCACTGGAAATCTTCATGGACCAATTTCACACATCTTATGTATTTTAGATACCAGAAATTGTTAATTTCTTCCCTATATGCCTATACAGTGGACATGAATAATTTTTCTGGATATATGTATATGTGTACTTAAAATAACCAAGAGTAAAAAGGCAAAGCATACTGTTAAATGAATGTTAGACAGCATGCTTTTTATTTCTAAGCCAGCTGTGATCTTGCTGCTTATCCTTGTACTCTTCCAATTTCTTTCTCTGAATGCAAGGCACGATCACACTGAATTAACATTTTTTTCAATTCCAAGCCTTCTCACAGGGGACACTGTAGGCCCAGGGGACTCTCTCTTGTGCTTGTTATTTATCTATCTTCATGTTCATAACATGTTTACAATACACTGTTAATATAATGAATGCATATTGCATTTCTGTGTCCTAATCATGATGTTATGTATGTTTATTTTCACCTCTCTCCTAAACTCATTTCTGTGTTAACAAAATCCGACTTTATGCTGAAATTCATTGTTACCCTGTTTTTCCTCGGAAAATAGCCATTTATATAACCTATAGTGGGTCTGAAGATTTTGAAATATACTTCTCTAAAAATTATGCTTCTGATGAATTCTGACATTTTGTCACAAGCTGAAGTCATTGAGAGTATCTGAGGATGGTAAACTAATTATCTCTTGCCCTTCTCTTGCTAACATAAAAAGATTAAATTAATCACGTTCAGTTATAGCTGGCATTAAGCATACAGACATGTTCTTTTTTTAAGGAGAGAGACAGACATCAGTGGCTTTTATTAAATGCCTTTCTCTGTATGTCAAAATCTTCTTTTGAAAATTTCAAGTGCTAAATAAGCAATTTTGCCCATGTTTCCATATTCTTCATCAGAAAACTGACTTCTCTTATGGACTGTTTTTTTTATAACCCACTCCTAAATGAGTAATTCTATGTCCTGTGTCGCTCCTTTTTTCATTTTTGTAGTATAACAATCGTTGAGCTGTGCAGTGAAAGGGCTTTGACTTGGCAGCAGATCTGTCTTGAAAAGTAAAAACAAATCAAAGTTATCTATGAAAGTAGTGTCTGCGTTCAGAAGGTAATGTCTCTGGAAACCCTTGAGCTAACTAACCCTAACTCAGGGGAAGCCGTGTCAAACCATTACATGGTGACAGATGGGAGAGCTCAGACACAGGAGGAACTGGGACAACTTTCTACCAGAAAGCTGAGCAGATTCCTGGAATAGTTTGAAGATTTTTTTTTTGTTTTGTTTTATTTACTTGCAGTGGTTTTAGACAGAATTACCATATATGGCTCTGTGGTTGAAAATGAAAATATACTGCCTTGTCCAAAGAATTTGACTCTTAAGACCTAATCATACACTAATATAGTATTTGCTTCTGTTGAGAAGCCTTGTTGTCTTAGTCCACTCTTCCATATATTGAGTTTTGATAGTGGTTAGCAAACATCATCTGAGCTTGTTTAGGGTCTGTTAATTCACAGCGGGATGGGGCTGAACAGGATTTACCAAGAGCAAATGACATAGGATTGATGAAGAAACACCACCTCTTCCATCTGGGTCCATATTTTGTAATGTACAACAACTCACCAAGGTAAAGACCTTAACCTTCAGCTTCCTGTAAAAATCAGCTCAGGTCCATTTTAATGAGACAAGACATGATTGAAATTCTGCAACGGCACTTACTTAATTATAAGTCTCACTCCAAAATGTCACACAAACAGCTCTGTGTTCTCATGCTGCAGTTTTAGTTTGGTACAAGATCTGATGGCAGACTGCTAATTCAGATTACTCCTCCCCATTTCTTACTGCACCTTCTATTCTTTCAGTGGTCTTGCAACCCTTCAAAATGAGATCTGACGAGATCACTGCTGGGAGTGGGTCTCCAAAGCGATGGTGAAAAAACTATCATATACCACACCCTTAACACAAATTGGCAAGTTCTTGGTATCCGTCCAGGAAGCCTTTCCACAGCGAGTAAATATTTGTACCTGGGAAGCTTTTGATGCTTTGGTGCCATTGTCGTGCTGTGTGTACATTGCAGCAAATGGCATGTGATTTACAATCAGCTTGAGAGGGAGGGAGATGAGGTGATTCACCCTCAGGGACCACCTCTACATAACAGAGCCAGTGTGTAATGGCGGGGGAGAAGAGCGACCTTCTTTCTGGAGCCCCTGGTACCTGCTGACAGCATGAGTGATGCCTTCTCCAACCATTCCTTCTGACTCACCTAAGGAAACCCTGGCAGAGGCATAGCTGAGCCATCCATCACAGTTCCAAAAGCATTGCCTTAGTTTCTGAGTAAAAGATGTGCTTAGATATACAGTTTGTGATTGCTAATAAGCTAACGCTCCATTGGATACTGTAGATTGTAACTCTGTGATGGAGTCATTTGCAGTATAATTGCTTATTATCTGTTCAACACCACAGTGCTTCCAATTCCTGAAATCTTATGATGACAGTTCTGATATTTGAAGTTTGCATTAAAGCTACACACATAGGTGATCAGAGGAAAATTTCTGTTAAAATGGAGGCAGAATGAGAACTCCCAGCTGTCATAGAAATTGAAAATATCCCAAGAGTGTCAGGAAGAATTAGAACCCAGAAGTAAACAAACTTACTTGTAAGCCATTCTCACAACCAGTTTTTCAAAGGGGATTACTAAATGCTACATAGATTTTTTTTGGTGCAGTGCTCAATGCTGTGGGAAACAGAGAAACTAGGAGAGTCCAGTTCCAAAGATTTTGCAGTATTGAGGTTGAGCTTAGAAAGCCTCAAGAACAAAGATGGGAATTAAAAGCCTATTGTCTGATCGTCTATGTGGCAAGGCAGTTCATTGTGTTACGTATCTTGTTCCGATTAACTTTTATTCCATGAAAAGGAAAAAACCCCAAACACTAAAGGACAGTATGAATATAGTCACTAACTTTGAAAGACTGTCTCAGCTGACACACAAAATGGCCGCTCCCACCCAACGAAGAAGCAGATTTTTCTGCCTGTTTAAAGATACTGCAAAGATAATAGAAAAATAATGTTTTCTTTCGATCTTCTTTTGATTCCACAGTTATATCTTGGGAAAGGCCAAGGGTATGATGTGAATAAGCAACCAAAGTTCAGAAGTTTCTCTAATTCCTTTGATGTGGGTATTCAACTGCAGGTATCTTCTGAGATATCTTCTTTCTACAGGTGTTAGCACAGCTGGAAATGCTTTAAGACCAGCTTGCTTTGTAGTGGTTTTACAGCTAGAGCCACAGAATTTAAAGACAAAAGGAAAATTAAAGAGCAGGGCTTGGGGAACGTAATCAAAGGTTCACTCCACAGAGTTTGAGAGGTAAAACTTACTTTGTCGGCATTCACTCATGTACCTGCACACTCTGTTTTAAATCCTACCAATAATACCCTCAATTTCTTCTAGACAACATCAAACATATTCTTAATGGAAGCTGTATTATATCAGCACCTTCCACTAATACAGTACTTGAGTTGTCACTATATAATCATTGCCTTTATTCCCCTCAACAGGGAGACTGACCAAAACTTTGAATTCTGCAGTCCTAAGGCTAAAGGACCTCAATACTGTCTCTTATCCCTACCGTATGAAATATACAGACATTTTTTAGAAATGCCTTCTTTCTTGAGAGCTCACAGTTCCCATGCAGAAAACCATGCCTGCAGGAGAAACTGCTGTTGAAAACGATTTCAGGTAGTCCTTCACAGGCTGTCTAGCCTAGGAAGGAGAGTTTGAGAGTCTAGCGGTTAGGAGACAGTGCAAGGAACATGATAAACTGGCATGCATGCTTTTGCCGAGCAAAGGCATAAAGTCTTCCCCAGATGGGGAGGCAGATGAAACACGTAGCTGTTTTTCCTGAAGAGTCTGTACAGACCTTAACAAAGCATGGGATAGACTCTTCATCACTCCCGGGGAATAATTGTAGGTCTCTGTCATGTTCAGGGCAATAAAGTTGCATATTGAAAGAGTGAAGATGTGAATAACAGAGTGAGCATGTAAATGGCCAGCACCTCTTTGAGAGTCAGTTTCCCCATTGCATGGAAAAAAATGTGCTGGGGTTGGAAAGGCAGATTTTAAGTGTGATAACTAAGAATATATCAAAGCAAAACCAGACATCCCAAGATCAGTAACTTAGCATGTAAATTATATAGATTTACCATACAATATAAAGCTTGTTAGCAGCATGGTTAAGGGGCATTCAGGCTTCATGACTTTGCAAGACTTATTACATTTATTTGATTTTTATTTACTGGTCACAAACACCAGTTCTTTTGGTTTATCTTGGCAGAAACATCCTTTATGCCCTCTGGCTTGATTTCAGGAAGATTATAATGAAATTGCTGTTTGCTTGTTTGCCTCTCGAAAGCAGCAGTCTTATTTCTCTCAGGAAAGAAATGTATGCTTTTCTAATGTGAACACCTCTGGTATTTCAGCTGTGAAGAGGATGGTGGTGCGTGATTGAGGAGCTGCCCTGGGCCTTTTGTAGCCTCATGGACACTGTGTCTGCATGTTCTAGCACTAGTTATTCTCCTGTCCCTATAATGTCTAGATCTTGGATGTGTCCTGTTGTCATACTCTGAGGGCTTGTGAATTACTCTGTCGTAAATTCCTGTAAGCTATTGTGTAATCCTAGAGCCAGCGGTAGTAGATGTGCTTCTGATTATATCAGACCTATAGGAGTAAAAGTTAGGAATCTAGTTCATAATCACTTATTAACATTTTGGCCAAGTTATGAGTTAGCCTTACCATGAAAAAGTGGGTTAAAAATCCTTCATCAAGGTAGTCACCCAACATAAATTTTAAACATGGTCTTGCCTATACAATGAACAGTATGCTGGATTAATACTGGAATAATGTTACACAGCTTGATAAGTTTTGTGGTTGGTTGTTTTGGTTTTTTTTTAATGTATTTATTTTTGCATTCCATTTAGTATGAACAATGAAAAAGATTACTTTCAGGTTTGTTTATAGTAGGTTTTCATTCCTGGTTGTTATAAATTTTTCAAATGCAGTAATGTTATTTTCCAGGGAAGAAGAATGTTGCTCTTTAAAAAGTAAATGGCTTCCACAGAAATTTTGCAACACATTTCACAGTAGCATTTCTGTTGATGTTAGATGTTATAATAGCTCTTTCAGCTTTTAGGAACCTGGCATCATTGCATTAAAGTTACTTGACTATATTGCCAAATCAGAAAGGGAGCACAGAATATGTTCACGAACTTATGATGCAATGCCTACGTCTGTGAAACTGTAATGACCGTCTTTTTTTTTTTTTTTTTCCCCTCTTCCTCTTTGTGATATGGAGCCCCTTGTTTTTTTCCTGTTTAATTTTTTTTTCTTACTACATAGACTAAAAGTCTCTTAAAATTCTGTGTAGTCTATACATGCATCTGTACCTATAGTTATATATCTACATCAGGTGAATTTATTTAAATTACTTCATGGCAATATGAGGTGTGAAAGTTGAGTGATTAACTTGTTCTTTATGGAGGTGAATGCATCACAAATAAATTGTTTTTATCAGTCCAGAAGGAGGAGAAAAACAACTGCATTTTTTAGGGTCCAGTTTTCCCTTGCCTCACATTGGCTTCAGCAACCTTTTGGAGATCTTTTCCCTTCTGTGGCTTTCTGCAACAGTCCCTGATGAAGATTCTGACATAATTCCTGCATCAGTGAGAGTCATCTAATGCCACAGACCTTATGACCTTGTGTCATATCAATTTCGAGGTGTGTGGCATAGATCACCCCTTCCTTTACTATGCTTTTATCAGGAGAGCTATCAAATGGGATTTCTGACTACCAGGAGGATAGAAGGTCAACAAGTTAACCCATATGTTATTTCATATTCATGCTCTCTATAGTCCAGTTTTTCACTGGGGAACTTGACATTTATTTTAATAGGAGAAAGTTTTGTTAAGGTAAACTGTTCTTTGATGTTGGTGAAGGAAATAAGCCTTTTCAGCAAGGTAAAATGCTATTCTGAAAACAATTTTCATCCACTCACATGTTTTTCTTCTCTGTCTTCAACCCAGTTATCACCAGAGGGGTGTTCAAAAGGGTTAGTTCTAAAGACCCTTGTAGAAATCCCATACTTTTCAACTTCTTTTTGTCATCTGACACTAGTTTTCTGAAATGCATTATAATCATCCCTAAGGACGAGAATTTGCCCCCAGCAAAACAGCATCAAGCCATTTCAGTTTTCAATATAGCATTTGACTGCAATTCTGGTAAAGTAAATAACACTCTTTACACATCTGATGCACTAAATGTTCACATCTTTTTCAACAGAAGGGCATTTTCCTGAACTTTAAGATCTTCTACTAGTCTTTTCTATAATGAAAAATACTGCAAGTTGTCCTCTTTATGGTAAAGGACTTGTTATTCTGTTACTATGGTCTACAAATATTTATTTCCCTTCTGATTTTTATAATAGAAGATGATCCAAGGTTAATGTTAACATCTGTAACAAGGCAACCAAGAAATCAAGCATTAGAAAGGGGAGGCGCTTTTTGGAGAGAGCCAAAGTGCAGTGCAGTACAAGAAGGATAGATCAGCCACTACCTCCACTACAAGTCTGTGAACACCTACTGTTTGTTTTCATGTGTATTTATTGATTATGATTTGGTCTTATATTGGTCTTCCATTGTCTGACCATACGAACCTTGCCTTTTCTGGCAATTGAAGATAAAGGTATATATTAGTGAAGGAGTATGTAGGGAGTCAAGCATGAAGGAGACGTAGGAATTTTCGTGGATTTCTTTTTAAGCAGAAAGTGTTTGCAGAACAGCATATCTTCTTTTGACACAGATGATGACTGAAAGATAATAAGATCAAATTCCCTCTAAAAGAAGCCTCCTGTTTCAGTAGTCTATTTGTTCAAAATTAAACAGATATAATATAATACTCATTATATCCTGTCACAGTCATTATATTTAGGTGCTTAAATTAGCACTAACTTGCCTACAATGAGGGAAATAGTCTGGATTTAGCTGCTTTTATAATCAGTGTAAAGAATGCTATTGGCTTCAGCAATGAGAGATGACCCTGAATTCACTTTGCAGCTTGGTACTTTGCACGATTATGAACATGTGAATATTCTTAGACTGATATTATCAGTATTTAGGTACCCTGGGTAGTACATATTTCACCTAACTTTGAACATCCAAACCTGAACTAGTCTTCCTAGGTTGCTTGGTGTCTTGACTCCTCTTTTGGTGTTGGACACTTCTCTTCATTGACTGTAAGTATTTTAGGGGGATCTGCAAGCTTAGATGCCCAACTTTCAGACACTGGAATTAGAGGTGAATCCAAAACCAGTCTGACCACGGGCAGCCAACCTAATGTAGAAATTAGAACCAAAACAAAAGGCTGACAAGATCCAGATCTTTGCAAAACGTTTTAAACGCTTCTGGTTTTAACATTGCTTTCACTATCTTCCCTCAAACACATGTATTTTCAATATTGCCCACCTAAATTTACCTTGGATGAAGGCTATTGCTACAAGTAAAATGGTTAAGTGGCTACAGAAATTATTTCGGAATTATTTGTAATTCTTAACAGTATCTTTGCAGCATGACATGGGAGTTGAAAAGCATGCATGCCGTTTATGTTTCCCTCTTTCTCAGTGCCTTTTTCCTCCTGGAATTCAGCTAATCGGAAGTAGCACCAATATTGTTACATGCAAAATACCCCTCCCATCCCTGCACTCGAGTACAGCAGAAGCTCTATAAATGAAGTGCAAAACCTTTCAGTGAATGATGTTAGTGAAAATATTTGGCAAAAGGTGTCTCCTAGCTTAGGACAGGTTTTTATATGGGTTTTGTGTTGTTTCTTTGTTGGGTTTTTTTGTGGGTTTTGTTTTGTTTTTTTGTGGTTTTTTGTTTGGGTTTTTTTTGGTTTTTTTTTTTTTTAAATTCCCACAGAGATCCCTAATTAGATAATAATTCATTTGGTGGTTGTGAAATCCAAGAAATAAATCCCTCAAGAATCAAACTGATGGTAAGGCTGCAGGATCTGTCAGTCCAATACTAGAGCCATATGAATCTCCTTATTTATTCTGAAAAATGTATTCTGCAAAAGAAGTGCAAGTGTCTCTGTCAGTCTTTCACTAAAAAGCAGAACCATCTTTATTCCATTCTAAAAGGTGTGAGTGAAATTTCAGTGTGTGAGGGGCTAGTTCCTATTACTCTGTCTTGATTTTTCAGTTCTTTGGGAAATCACCTGTTCTCATGAAAGGCCTCAATTATCTTTATGCACAAAAATCACGTTTTGTTCCAAGTAAATGGAAACTACTGACAAGGTGATGCAGATGGAGAGGGTACAGTAAAGGCTACGAAGATGATTAGGGGACTGGAACACCTCTCTTATGAAGAAAGGCTGAGGGATTTGGGTCTTTTTAGTCTGGAAAAAAGACGACTAAGGGGGGATCTTATCAACGCTTATAAATACTTAAACAGGTGGGTGTCAGGAGGATGGGGCCAGGCTCTTTTTAATGGTTCCTGGTGACAGGACAAGGGGTAATGGGCACAAACTTGAACATAGGAAGTTCCACCTAAACACAAGGAGGAATTTCTTTAGTTTGGGGGTGGCAGAGCACTGGAACAGGCTGCCCAGAGACGTGGTGGAGTCTCCATCTCTGGAAACATTCAAACCCTGCCTGGACGCGTTCCTGTGCAACGTGCTCTAGGTGACCCTGCTCTGAAGGGGGCTGGACTAGATGATCTCCAGAGGTCCCTTCCAACCCCTACCATTCTGTGATGGGATCAGGTTTGTCCCTATTTTCATGCTATTTTTTGTCTGTATTGATTGAGAAAGAGCCTGAAAATCCCATCCCAGTGGCAATTAATATCTCTAATTTTGGGTAAGAAAGAATGACAAATGTGGATTCTCAGGATCATATCCCAGAGCTCTGCACTGAGGATCAGGACTTTTCCCTTGCTGTATCTGGAGCCTCAGCACTTGACCATCCTATACCTCAGTAATTAAGTATTCACATTTCTCAAATATCATTAGGGTGCTTTAGGAGGTATCACATTTGCTCTAACAGGCAACCCAACACATTAATATATTGTCAAAAAGCAACAATTCTTTGACATTGTTGCTCCTTCTTCCTCACTTGCTGGGAAAAATGGAAGAAATAATGGATGAAACATTATAGAATCATAGAATCTTCATGGTTGGAAAGGACTTTTGAGATCATCGAGTCCAACCAAACAACCTACAATCTCTGTCACTAGAGCACGCCCTGAAATGCCACATCTAGACGTTTCTTAAATACCTCTAGGGATCGTGACTCAGCCACCTCCCTGGGCAGGCTGTTACAGTGCCTGACCACTCTTCCAGTAAAGTAATTCTTCCTAATATCTAATCTAAACCTCCTCCCCTGCCACAACTTCAGACCATTTCCTCTGGTCCTGTCATTATTCACATGGGAGAAGAGGCCAACACCCACCTCTCTCCAACCTCCTTTCAGGTAGTTGTAGAGGGCAATGAGGTCTCCCCTCAGCCTCCTCTTCTCCAAGCTAAACATGCCCAGCTCCCTCAGCCTCTCCTCATATGACCTGGTCTCCAGACCCCTCACCAGCCTGGTAGCTCTCCTCTGGACACGCTCCAGCACTTCAATGTCCCTCTTGTACAGAGGGGCCCAGAACTGAAGGAGTAACATTGCAGATTCTCAGCTTGACTTAGTCTTCTCTATTGGGCAACGTTAACAAGTGTTAAAGATGTTGCAGGTACATTTCCACCTAATGCCCATTTTGATTGTATCGGTTTATAGGTGGATGAGATGTGCTATTGCCCAGACAATCCAATAATTATTTAAGTGAATCTCTTGTCTTTACTAATTTCTATTGTTAGTGTGAGAAATACTGAAATGCTGGGATTCATACCCCATTTCTGTAAGTGATGACAGGAGGTCAGGCAGGAATGACGATTGTTTGAAAACCTGCAGAAAGACAGAAGAATGCTCTGCTGTGTTTCAAGTGTGTTGATTGAAAGAAACCTGAATATGGGATGAAAGCTTTGTTTATTTTTCTGTAGTTGGTATACAGATTTGCCAATGCTCACAAATGAAAGAAGCACTGCTCTTCCTTTGGAGTCAGGTATGAGGGCAGACTCCATAGGGATGGAAGGGGACAGACACTAAAGCTTTAGTTGTGGTGGGTTTTTTATATGGTTTAAAAGAAAATGCAGCTCATACCTAGTGATTAAAATGTAGTAGGGATTTTCTTCCCTAACGTTTAGTTGTAATCATATTCTATAGCTATATCCCTTATTCTACATTTTTCCATGTATATTAGAAAGAATTCACCACCACTGCATTCTGTCTCCTCAATTTCCCCCCAAATTTTCAATTTATCAGGTTATATTTGGATTCCTGATTTACAGTGTTTTAAAAGATTATTCTATTATTCATGTAAAAAAATGATTGCTTTCAGTAACATAGAACATGATTTCTGATCTGATGTTTTGGAATTTTAATAAGAAAAAAAATGTTATGTGAATATAAGTTCTAAGTTGTTTTCTCAAGGATTCATGAGATTTGGGTTATTCGTGTAATCTTTCAGATTTCCTACCAGTAATCTATAACCTTGTCACTTCTGATGCCAGGCAGCAGTGCCTGGAGGATCACCAGCAATCACAGGCGAATAGTCACAGAAAACAGCTCTGCATCACATACAATGTGTCTGACACGTTTAAATGCATTGGATTCACTGCGAGATTTGTTAATCTGCAAGTGTGCAATGAAACCAACATGTTCTGGATGCAGGGATTCGTTGTAGATGCATAGCCAAGCTTGGAGAATACAGACTGTGGGGTGTGTTTGGTGACGCGCTTTTGATTTTGCCCGTGTTGACAGAGTTGTATTCATGCTCTGAGGAGTTAGTGTCTGCAGAGCCCACTGAAGTTCTTCAGAAATTGTGAAGTAGTTTAGCTAGTAGATTACTAAGTGTAGTCAATTTTAATGCCATATTTAGCTGTTGCACCTTGTAAGGTGTTGAGCTGGACAGCGAGGTATGCTCAGAGAAAACAAGAAAAAATGGTAGGCGTTCAGCATTTTCAAAAATTATGCTACTCAAATAAATATTTAAACACAGGATAAAAAACTTGGGTGTGACTGATTTATAAACCATCTCTGTTCATAGGAGATGTATTGAGGGGTGTGATATGTTACAACATGCTGAAGAGTAGGCTGAGGTGAGACCTACTATGGAAATACTACACAGCTACTCTGAGTTGCAGGTGAGGCTACGTGAGGCACAGAATGGGTTTTGGTCACAGAAGGCAGATCAAATATTCAGCTCAGTAACAGAAAACACCTCCAGGGAGGTGCCCAATGGCCATGGCTGGGGCTGCCCCCATGGGTGCTGCCTGGCTCCGTCCCTGCCGGTCTGGGGATCCCCCGCAGCTCCCCCAGCTCCAGGCTGCCTCTGGTCCAGATGGCACCCTTACCCACCTAAGGCAAAGACCTAAAGCAAAGTTATGCTGTATGGTGACAGGAAAATAAAAAAACTATGAAACGTAAGAAAACCCCATAGAAATGTGCTGCTTTATGAGCAGAGCGTTTCCTAAACAGTATGTTTTTGAAAGGTGTTTGTGTCTGATGCTCTCAAGAAATTCACAAAATAGTGCTTTTCTCTGGCTGTCATTTTGAAATATGTTTTGTTCCGTGTATAATATTAATTTTCTTGCTTTCAAAATGTACAACCTTTTAACAAGTGATAGTAACTCTAAGTGCTCAATTAGAATAAAATCTCATTCACAGACAGTTCATTAGCTTACCAGCTGGACTGTGCATTATGGACTTTCAAAGGTGTGGAGGAATAGTCTGCAGAGTTTTGCTTGCAATATAATAATATCTGTGAAAAATGCATTTTGTTTTTGATCAGGGCACTGTAATCATGCTGCTAAAAGGTGATTTTTAATTTTTTTTCGCCAATAGTTTTGCAAAAGCGAGCATCACTTTAGTTGCAAAAGGTTAGAAAATCTTCAAAAACTGACCACAGAGGGCCTTACAGTAGCTACATAGAGATATAGTCACAAAACCTGTATCCAACCTATGTCACAGCATCTAGTTTTGCATATTGGTTCGACGCTTCTTTTGGTGAGGTCGTAGATAATGCCAAAGAGTAATCCCAGGTCCATGGGATGAATCTGTCTGCAGCATGCTCTGACTGCAGTGTCCCAGGTCCATCTTCGTGTTACATGATCCTGCTTTGGCAGGCCAGTCAAGGAAAAGAAATAGTGTGGTTTCTTGGCCAGCTGCAAGCCCTGTCAGCTAACACCTGACAAAGCGCTGAGTGTTTTCAGTGGATGAAATTCCTCCTTGTGTAATGAGTCAGTATGAAGCCTTGTGTGCCAGTGATCTACCTGCATAAGATAATTGCCCGTTACATAAGCACTGGCTAGCTGACATGATACTAAAGTTCAATGTCTATAAACCCCCTAATACTGTAATAAACATGTCCATAAAATTGTTTGTCCATTGGCTTCAGGCTGCCTAATCAATAAGGCAGCAGGAAAATGTTGAGTTAATTAACCTGATAAATAGCTTGGCAAGCTCTATTTCTAATGACCACTCCTGATTTAATATACTGTAATCACAGAAAGACAGTGTGATAAGCATGAAAGGCGAACATTGTAGATCCACTTATCTGGTGATTTTAGCCAATATGAAAATCTGCGAGTAATAAAACTACAGTGTTTCAATCTGAATGGCAGGGTTTGTTATTCTGAAGCGTAACTGTAGGCACTCTTTCTGTCCCTTGGGAGGCAAAACAAAGATCCCTGAATGCTTCCTAGTCTGAAGTGGTTGTATATTAGGATTGTAGGATTAGACAGCCTCACCTTGCTTGTCTCTGCAAAGCAAAAAGCTGGACATCCGTAATCAATTAATGTACAATTTTGAAAACTGCTCTTACAAAAACATATTTGTGGATTTTTCTTGAAATGCCCTGGAGTTAGGAACCCAACAGTTTCAGTAATTTTCAGTTCAAATGGCAAGAGAATATTTGAACATTCACAAAGATTAATAAGAAGTTGTATCCTCTTTGCATGACATGTTTAAAGTAAGGAACACAGGAATGCTTTCCCACTCTTAGGTCAATACGTTGTTGGTCCTGGTAACACCTGACTCCATACTCAACTGAGTCCCAAGTCTCATCACCTGCTTCCATGTGTTGGTTTCCACAAAAATAAAATTGCTGGTGGGTTTTAAGGGAACTGTGTTGTGTTAGCATTTGAATTTAAATATAACCACAGGTAACCTCAGAAATGTCCTTTTCCAATGCACCTGTCCTGTCTGGATGCAAGTTCCATCACACTGAGCATGAAAGTACCACAGAAGTGACAGATGGAGGAAAGTTCCTTTTTTTTTTTTTTTTTCTTTTTTCTGTATCATCTTTAGCAGAACCAGTTACAGTGAAGAACTGCAATGATATCAGTGCTGGAATAAGACATCTTGACACTAACTGGTGCTATAAACAAAGGAGTAGTGAAAGTACATGCTAACACTGAGCCAAAATTAGTAGTACTCTAATGCCAGGTAATAAGGAAGGAGAGTTCATGAAAGTGTGAATGGGTCATGGTAAATCTAAGGAACAAAGTCAAAAAAGCACAACTGCCCATAAAACTTCAGGATGAGCAGCTGTCAGTCTCTCTAGAAGAGTTTGTCCAAACAATTCAGCAAAGATTTCCCTTTAAAACCAACTTAATTAATGTACAAAAATTTTAGAAAGTATCACCCTTTCGAAAGAGCCTTTTGTTGTCCCTGTGTGACTGAAAAGGTCTGTGAGTAGCACTGAGACTGTGAAATCTCTGGTGCAAATGAAGTGGCACACTGTTAAACATGACTATTAAACTATTTTCTTGGGAGTTGTTTTTGATTCATGTGGAATAGATTAAAAGTCTGTTTCAAATCCCACAAGGTTTCCCATGGAGTATAATTATACATGAAACAGAATAAAAAATGCAGTCCAACAATTACTTTAATTAGGTGGTGGTTACTGAAGCTGTCAATGTGCCTAGTCCTACAAAGAACTAAGAAGGAAGAGTTAGGTAATGGAATTGTTGATAAATGTTTGCACTTCAGAGGAATTAATTATCTGTGTAAATAAATAATGGGCTGAAAAACTGCAATCATCTGATGGGATCTTGCTCTTCGTCGTCACTGATGATATAATACCTATCTTAAAGACCAATTTGCTGCCTTAATAAAGCCACCCTCGAGGGCCTGCCTTGCTCCCTTTGAGCAATACAGCTTTCTGCAATTTTATGGGATCTGAAACTTGAAGTAATAAGGCTTGGCTCTAGTAGCATTATAAACTTGGCATCAGTAGCACTAGAGATCTCCTTTTCTTCTGCTAGCCATTTTGTCAATGAAATGGGTTTGACTACTTCTGAATGCAATAGAAGGGGTGAAGATATTAATTCTCTTCGGCCAGTCAATATTAGTTTTACTGTAGATGCACTCTGTGCACTCTGTGCACTGTGGAGCCTCTGCCATTGCTCTGAAGCATCTGCCAGGAGAGGAAGTCAGGTGGGAGGGACCAGTATTTGGTTCTGGACTGGAAGTTTTTATGTTCCTATATGTGTCACTATGCCTGTAGTGTTACAGTGGTACACAGAGAAGCTGATAAAATAGGAGATCAGAGTTTTTTAGCTGAGAGCTTTCAAAAGCACTGCAGCTCTTCAAAGCAACATTTTGAGTGATTATTGCCTCCAGATCCAGTTTTAAACACACTCTAGGTCAAAAAGGATTGAAATTCTCTTAGCTGATGATACAGTTGGCCCTGTTTTGTTCATGTGTTCCATTGGTGCCTTTGCAGCACTTTAATGGATGGATTTGCTGAGAGGAGTGGTCAAAAACTTACCGAACCATAAAATTCTTCCTCATTATTCCCATATTCCTCAAGAGGTTGTCCTTTCATCACCAGAAATGAAGCACATTGAAGGCAGAGGAAAGGAGCAGTAATACTCTCTCTGCACCTGTAGATCTGCACATACATTGTGTTGTGGCATCCTTCTCCCTTGTGTGAGGTAAGGTGTAACATCAGAGACAGGAATGTAAGGTAACTATGCTTTCGATGGGGAGAAGCTATTGATACTTCAGCTCTAGGAAAGGCAGATACAGCTATTTGAATGTGCTCACTTTCCACGTTGTTAGATGGTATCAGCTTGCCACATTCCTAAAAATACCCCAATGCAATGATAAGCTTCAGTCTTGCATGCTGCTGATCCAGCTGTTTTCACTCTGTTCAGTTAAAATGCAATAAATAGAGTACTGTAGTCTTCAGGAGGGAGTTGTCAGGAGATGCTACTTGACTATGACACCATTTCAATGGTTTTTAGCTGTGAAATCCAAGTTATTAGTGTTCAGTTTGTACAAAAACGGAGAAGGGAAGAGTACTATAAAAGAAAGTGTTCCTTGGAGAATATATCTGATTCTCATTTGTAAGCATTTTAGAGAGTTACGTATGAGGATATGTTCTTGACACAGACAGTAAAGCAATTCCCACTTCTGTGAACAAATACCCAAGACAGAGATTCAGTTCCATGGACTGCAGAATATTGCTATTTGCCTCTCAACTTAACTGATTTAATTCTGGTTCACAGTTTCAGTGAACGTAAAGAGAAATACTGGAATAAAATAAAAAAATCTCACCTCTTTCTTAATTGCATATTAAATCTTTGTAGACAAGAAAATCTGAACCTCTTTAGGGAGGCTTTAAGACATGTAAAAGTGTATGGTTAAAAAGAAAGAAATGTACTGGCCCCCTGAGCAAATGAAGAACAAGTGAGTATCACTAACAAATTTCTTTTCCACCTATCTCTTCCTTCCTCCTGCCCCATCCTGAGCAGGGACTTGATTTAGGCAATAAATACATACATATAATTTGCATTTTTTTTCCTAAGAGTTTCAGTTTGCAGCATTGACACTGTTCTCTTCCATGGTAACATAATGAGAATCTCAGAAGTGGGATTTAAAAATGGTATTTAGCCCCCTGATTTAGGTTACAGATTTTTAAGGATACTCTGATGCCTAAGTGAAATCAAATGTGATATTAAAGGTTTACAGGGAGTGCTTTGCATCTCTAGGGCAGAAGGTATACACTGCACTGAAGAGCTATTCTCAAAGTCTAGTCTCTTAGAAAGCACACAACTGGAAGGGGTCCTGCAGATCTCTGCGTTGTTCTGTAGTCCTGCTCTGAGCACTTGGCCAGAATGTTGTCAGCTAATGCCTGTTCTTGCCTTAAACCCCACATCTATGTAGTTGTTCCTGAACATATTTTCTTTGTTTCTATAAACTTTCTCCAAGCTGTCTTGGATGCAAAATATTTGCCAAATTAAGCTTTGAGGTGATTGTCTTCATATTCCAACACATTGTCATAGTTGGTCATTTGATATTGAGGCATGAAATATAAAATCTCTTCCCAAATCCCCATTGCAGCCATTTAAACACTTCTAGCTTCACTATGTCACCAGGTGTTCAATCACAGAAGAAAATATGACTACAGAATTCACTGTGAACCTTCCCATGTTTATATACTGATACTCCACACATAATATATGGAAGTGACAATGAGGAGCAGAAGGAGAAGAGACAAGGAAGGAAGGGCTCAAAAGAAAAATCTTCTGTTGGTGGCAGTGATGCTAGTATGTCCCATGATGGGGAGCAGGAGACAGCAATTGATTTGACCTGATCACCACGCTTTTACATCTCATTAATCCCATAAAAGAGTTGCTGGTACAGGTGAGATTTTTCTGACTGCAGGATGGAGTTTGAGGGAAAGCAAAGGTCACTCCAATTACTTGGAAGCCGCACGTTGCCTGCAGATGTTTTATTTCTTCTAAAAATCTTTACATTTTTAAGTTTGGGGTGGGGGGATGTTTGTTGGTTGGGTTTTTTGTGGGTTTATTTTTGTGGTTTGGTTTTGTTTTGTTTTTAACTTGTGTTCCACCAAGCAATAACCAAATAAGACTTGGGGATTAGTAGAGATGTTCAAGCAGACCCAAAATTGTCTTTCATGAATTATTCAGCAGACAAGTTCAGCAAGAGTTCTAAATCCCACTTTTTTCATTTGTGTTTAGTGCCTTTTAAAGGTGGTAAGGTGACGAATGATTCCTTTGCATTACTCAGCCTTTTAAGAAACTGTTTTCTTCTTTACTATGCAATCTATGCCTTTATTTCTACCTTTTATATGCCATTTCACAACCATTCAATAGGTGCAATATGCCTGCCCTTGCTTCTGCAACACAGTTAGCTTTCGTGGCAGGACAATAGGTTGAAAAAAGAGCAAAAGCATACTATTTAGACTAGGCTGCCAAGGGAAAAGTTGCTTCACTTAACACAGCCAGCAGTCAGCAAGTTCAGAAGGCAAGATGAAGTCCCAGCATTAACAAGCTGTGAAATGCTTGACAGGGACCTTGACAGGCTCGAGAGGTGGGCCTGTGCAAACCTCATGAAGTTCAACCAGGCCAAGTGCAAGGTCCTGCACCTGGGCCATGGCAATCCCAGGCACAAATACAGGTTGGGTGGAGAATGGCTTGAGAGCAGCCCTGAGGAGAAGGACTTTGGGGTGCTGGTGCACAAGAAGCTCAACATGAGCAGGCAATGCGCACTTGCAGCCCAGAAAGCCAACCACATCCTGGGCTGCATCAAAAGAAGCACAGCCAGCAGGTCAAGGGAGGTGATTCTGCCCCTCTGCTCTGGTGAGACCCCACCTAGAGTACTGCGTCCAGCTCTGGAGTCCTCAGCACAAGAAGGACATGGACCTGTTGGAATGGATCCAATGGAGGGCCATGAAGATGATGAGAGGGCTGGAGCACCTCTGCTATGAGGACAAGCTGAGAGAGTTGGGGTTGTTCAGCCTGGAGAAGAGAAGGCTCTAAGAAGACCTTATAGCAGCCTTCCAGTGCCTAAAGGGGGCCTACAGGAAGGATGGGGAGGGACTATTTTATCAGGGAGTGTTGTGATAGGACAAGGGCTAATGGCCTCAAACTAAAAGCGGGTAGATTTAGATTGGATATTAGGAAGAAATTCTTTCCTGTGAGGGTGGTGAGACACATGAACAGGTTGCCCAGGGAGGCTGTGGATGCCCAATCCCTGGAAGTTTCAAGGCCACGCTGGATGGGGCTTTGAGCAGCCTGGTCTAGTGGGAGGTGTCCCTGCCTATGGCAGGGGGGTTGGAACTAGGTGATCTTTAAGGTCCCTTCCAACCCAAACCATTCTGTGATTCTGTGAAATGCGCTGGCACAGTCAGAAAGGTTCTCAGTCGCATCACTGCTGAAAGCTGGGTGGGGGGACGAGGGGAAGTGTGGAGTTTGGAGGAGTAGCATACTTGGTGTCAAAGGAGTAAAGGTCAGAAGCACTGCAAATCTCATCTCTTTGTGAGCTTTGTCAGCTGCTGAAGACCTAGAGCAGGGCTCTGTGGGTGCTCCATCTTTTGGGAATTGCATATCGTAAGAGCTGCATAAGTGACATGCTTTCAGAGAGAAGCAGAGTTTAATGTTGCAATGCATTCCTGTCTGTTTCTGTGGTGCAATGGAAACAACACTGTCTTTTTCTTCTCATCTGAGTGCAATATTTAGTGTTATGACCAGATATAGTGTAATAACCAGAATGATATTCTGCTTTTGAGCATACGAGGGGAGATGTTGAAGATGGCCATAGGTATTGCTCGGCTGAACTGGAAACCATTTCTCAAAGTGTGTATGTTTGGGAGTGGTAGGTGGGTCTAAATGGGAATAGAAGCTCTGTTAAGAAACAGCTTGCTCAAGAAAGCTCTTGAATTATTAGCTTCTAAGAGTTCATCCCCATCTTTAAGTAAAATGAGATATTTTTCCCCAACAGGTATGCAGCATTATGATTACCCTTGAAAACCTCTAATCAGTATGTTCTCGGGCTGCAGAAATCTTTTCAACAGTTCTTTCTACAATAAATGTCCTTTCTCCCTCCTTCCTTTCCTGCTTTTCTCAAAAAGACCTAGTAGCAGTATTTGCAAATCAGAATTTTTTCAGAGAGGTTCTTTAATTTAGGCTAAAGTTGTTCCCTCAGTAGGACTTCTCAAAATGCAGCATTTTGTGAAACCCAGTTTTATATACTATAGTGCAGGTTCCCATGCCAACATCTTAAATGGGCTGTGCCTCTCCTTTTCTTCTCAAGGGTGGCCAGATAGCTGTGAGGACAAGTGCAGCACCGCCTGTTATGCAGCAGCCTCTCAGGTTGGGCATTGGGAGGAGATGTTCTACCTTGCTGTGTACTTTTGGAAAGTGACGCCTGGAATAATACATAGACCAGCTATTTACCAAGGTGCTGTGGACTACATGATCCTCAAAATACCTTGTTGTGAGATATTAAGCTTTCCTACTCCCTATGTCAGTGTGGCAGTGTGCTCTCCCCTTTTCCCCCTTCTCCCTGCCCCTGGCTCCTGCTCAAGCCACGGCCATCAGCGGCAGTTGTTATGAGTTGCACTTGAACTGTGGGGGATGGCTGGCAACATAGTCAAAACACTGTCTGGGGTGGGGACCTAGTTATCTTGTTACTTTACGAATATGACCGTAGATCAATTATCTTACTCTATAAATAATGGACAGCCCAAGAGCCCTTTGAGCTCTCCTGCATGGCAGCGGGCTGCGCGTCGGGATCTCCCCTTGAGTGGGGACGCTCGCTTAAGGTTCTACTCCTCAAGGTTGAGAGATTCCTTGCCGCAACAGGTTCTCGGTAAGTGACTAATAGCATGCTAAACTTTGAAATCTTAGCTAAGTGATATAAAGGGTTGATTGCGCATATATAATCCTTTAGACATAAACCGTTGACCAAGTCTGGGACTAGGATTGGATCCAGCCACACCTAGACTCCTCTCTGAGAAGTTTAGAAAGCAAGGGGGTCCTTTCTGAACCTTGTGACTCAACGGGAGGGTCTCCCTGACACCTTGTCTGACCTTGGCCTCTATGCAGTAAATAATCGAGTATACCCTGTCATCAAATCTCATAAAACACTGTCATATTCACTACTAACTTTGTTAAATTACTGTTTTATGTTAATAAATATTTCACTACTTCTGTCTTACAAATGAAGTTAATCACTCCGCCCGCAACAGTCAGTAGTTAGTCAATTCCAGCTTGAATTTCATGCAACCTCTGATTTGTAGAAAATAAGACAGAACAGGACCTTGTAAAGTCAATTGATCCTTCCTCTGAGTCCAATGCTAGACCAGCTATACAGCTGGAGACTATATCTGCCGAGGCAATCTATATCAGTTACTTAGCTAACTTGGGCTTCATAGAGCAACTTGGGCGTGGTATTACTCTACCTCCTCTTACGGATACCCTTAGGTCTGTGTCAGCCCTCCCTTTTCTCACCTAGTTGGAGACCACTACCTAGAGTGCTTGTGACAGCAGAGATGGAGAAGTGCAGAAAAAAAACCATATTGGGATGTGGCATTATTTGTTTTCCTGGAGACCTAGCATATAGTGTGAGGGAACAAAAATGATATGAATGGAATTGTCTATTGTTCTGGGTCTTGTTTTTTTTTTGTTTTGGGCGATTTGGTTTGGTTTGGTTTTTGCTTCTTTTGATCTCTCCTGACTTCCTGTGAAACTTTGCCCATTCTGCAGAGCCCAGTCTGCACATGTTTCTGAGCAGAAAAGAAGGTGAGTGAAAGGAAGCCATGACGTTATGCATTTACAACATTACTGTTAAATGCCATACAAGCACACAACAGAGCGAGTGCCTTGTAGGCAGATGCGTTCCCTTGAACTGCATCTTTCTGTCACCACAACTATCAGAGCTTTATGATATGGAAATGTGAGAAAAACAGCAAAAAAAAAGGATCTTTAAGGATGCAGTGGAGTGATTTAGATGTTGATAGAGATAGAACTGTTTTTGTGTTTATATGAGGTCCCTAGAGGAAATAGAGATGTGACTCAATTCTACCATCTTCCTTGCATGAATAGCGTTTGTCTCTTTGTTAATAAGCCTGACATTAAATTGTGCGCTCTCTCTCTTTCTCTCTTTCTCTCTCTCTCTCTTTTTTCCTCGGAACTAATAATACAGCCCCTAGAAGTTCATTAATGCTGGCATGTCTCTTTGCTTCACTTTTGTAATGCATGAGAACACAGGCCTTAAATAAAATCTTTGTGAAGCACTTGCACTTGTCTGAAGATAAAAAGCATGTTCCTACATTTGCATTACAAAGAAGCCCGTATCAGCATCTTCTTTCTTGCACCCTCCTTCCTCTGGGCTTGTATCTGATGGAAAAGGCAATTTCCAGCTAATCATTCTAAAAGCCTGTCATTTGTGTCTGTAATGAGAGGAAAGAGTTTTTACTCTTGATTTTCAGTGGGCATTAGGCAGTGGGATTTGTTGCAGTCCTATGGGAGGGTGCAATACACAGAAGCACTGCTGGGATCTCTATATTCTCTGTGCTCTGTGTAAGGATTTCTGCTCCACTGGGTGACACCAAATAGCCTGGGTTTTCTAGGAGGGGGAAAACATGTCTCAGAATGGGGAGGATTTTACATAATCCCTTCCAAACGCCAAAGCTTGTTTCCAGTCATGTTAATGTAAATCTGGCATCATCCTACTGATGACAGAGGAGTGACTTCAGATCACCCAGGTGTAACTGGACATGGTGCTGGGCAGCCTGCTGTAGGTGACCCTACTGGAGCAGGAGGGCTGGGCAAGATGACCTCCAAAGGTCCCTTCCAACCTCAGCTGTTCTGTAAAATATGTCGGAGTTGTCTGGAGCAATTCTCATCCCCTGCAGCAGGCATTTAGTGACATTTCAAACTGTATGTGGTAACCAGCCTGGGCTCCAGCTGCCCATTTCTAGAAAGAGGAAGTTTTTCCCTTGATCCTCTGTCAAACCCTTCTCTCTTGTGCCAACACATGAGTACTCTAATGGTCTAAAATGGGACTGTAAGACCTCCAAATGTTAGGAAATCAGACAGCAGCCTTGTGCTAGTGCACACACACAGAGAGTTATCACATCAATATTGGTTTATTTTGGCACGAAAACCTCTGGGAACAACCTCTGTTAGAGGACAGTGTTTATAGCCTTGGGAATAGTTAAGGCATGCAAAGTAACTGCAGTTCTCCACAAAAGAGCTATTATGATGAAGAGGATCTTGACTAGTAGCCTTTGGAAAGGAGAGGTGAGAAAGACTCTCTACGTTTGGGTGGGAGGAGTGAGGAAAGCATACTGCACCTTACACTCTTTCTTACTTGTCCAGTACAGCAGAACGTACACTCTGGTATGCATGAAGAGCATCACCTGGCATGTCCTAAGTCTGAGGTACCTCTCACAATACTGAAGCTGCACTCGTGCTTGCACCTTTAAAGAGACTGCCAAGAGGATCAGCTGTACTTTGAGATATTTGATTTTTCAGGATTAAGAGAGATTTTGATCTCCACAGAGCAGAGGAACACAGTTTAGCAGGGAACAGGGCTGTCAAGGTCATAACATTTTCCAGGATGGCAGCACAATCCGGCTGTGTTTGTTTTAGATCATTACATTTACCAAAACAGCAGTCCATTAGTTTAGCCCTGGCTGCAGAATCCCTGCAACACCCACAGGCTGCAGCCAGCAGTAATAAAGCTCCCTGAATGCATCTTTCAAGGTGTGCTTGACGCGATGCCAACTAGTCCTTGAAAGGTGCCCATGTGCAGCAATTCATGGCATTGTTCATGCTCTTCATATTTAATCATTTCATTACTAATTAATATGGTCATTAACACAGTGCAGAGGGAAAAGATGATTATTAAAGGTTAATGTCATTGCTGCTCATACCGTGCCTTGAATTGTTACAATTTTTTCCTAGGTATTTAATTAAACCTATAAGTAACAATACAATTAAATTTAATAATGTATGTGCAACCATATTTATTTGTCCCTCTGTGAGGCCAGAAACTGCCTACAACAATGAGAAAGAAATATATTAAATCCACAGTGGTTTTTGCTTTCCTTTTCATTTTGCATGCTCGTCTGCTTTCTTCTTGTCTCATGCTGGGCCTGGCTAGAGGTGAAACTCCAAAGATACATGGAGATGATGAAAAGCCTCTGATATATTTATGGGTCAAAAATGTTGCTTAGGTGTAGTGGCAGCCTAGCTTAGGGACTGGGAAAGTTCCTTTCATATATTTTCCCCAACTGTATCAACTATAAAGTGAATTTCAGCCAGGATTTCAAAACACTTTAAACTTACAAAAACTTACTGAATCAATGGTAAACCAAGGGGCTGCTGTATTTTTCCTGCTTTGACAAGATTAACTGTTGCTGAACTGACACCAAGTGACAATGCCACAAGTAAATCCACGCTTCTTTCTCTGTTCTCTGTGCTTGCAGACTACACTCCATGCCTGGTGATGCCTGAACCAAAGCTTGTCTTAGATCAAACCCACTTGATTGGCTGCTAACCCAATTTTAGGCATAGCTGAGGTCTGGATTAAAGACTATATTTGTGTTACTCATTACTACAGATTCAAGTGTTCCTACTAGTAATGCAGCTAGGTCACAGATGGCTAAGCATAAAAAACTGTTTTTCATCACCGTCTCATTCCTAAGGCCTTCAAGAAATGTCATGGGATCAGTGCTGGAAGCATGAACCAGTCCCAGTCTCCTTTCAAGAAAGAAGAGATGCCATGTGTAACTCCTGTACCTCATCTGGAGGTGTTTTGAGAATTCTGCAGACAAACCATAGTAAAACAAAGCTCATGAGATGAACAACATGGACAAGGAGTTACATGGAAAAGACAAGGGGTAATGGGTACAACTTAGTCCTGGGGAGATTCAGAGTGAACACAAGAGGAAAAATTTTCCCAATGACAACAGTCAGCCATTGGAATTATCTTCCCTGGGAAGTGGTGGACTCCCCAACCTTGGACGCTTTTAAGATTCAGCTGGACAGGGTGCTGGGCCGTCTTGCTTAGACCATGCTTTTTCCGAGAAAGACCATGGTCCAGATGATCGTTGATGTCCCTTCCAACCTGGTATTCTATGATTCTATGACAGAGAGAGAATGGCAGGCTCTACGTACACATATGAGCCAATATTTCACATACAAATACAGGTCTCCTCTCTACAGTGCAAGCATTTTAAAAGCACATTAAATTTGATCTAGGCAACATAAAAAGGCTACGCTGGTATGTGGGTGCACGTTCAATATGTAAACTTTTGAGTGTGGAATCAGGACTACACAGGAGTGTGCCATAGATCTTGTATTGCTAACCCTGTGAACAGCGTTTTGAATTAAATGATTGGAAATATTATTTTGTTCACATAATGGCAAACATCACATCAAAGCTGGCCAAAGAACAGTTAACAAGATTTTGATTGAATATTTATGCTAATAATTTGTACCTAGAGGAGTTATATTTGTAATTGATCCGAGTTAACACTGCAGTAGAGATCACAGATTGTAAATTTCTTTGCTTTTGTCTGTTAAAGTGTTCAGATTCTCTACTGTAATTACTATAATTTTCAAATTCTCTGTAGTATACGATGTGAGGAATTAAGAGACATATAAGACCTGAGCAGAACTCATCCAAGCTGGTGGAAAGACCTTAATGATTTCCATAGAGCTGTGGATCAAATTCTATTACATGAGGCTGCTTTCCATGTAGAAGGCTCCACTTCTCAGGACACCTTAGTACTAGAAGAAGCTTTGGAGAGCAAGGGCTGTGTGCATACAGCAGTCTCCAAGCAAACACTTTTGAAATTTTGTAGAAAGTGATTGACGGTCCAGAAGATTGGAAATGGGCAAAGATAGAGCATTCCTTCAAGGAAAGAGAGACCTGGAAAACTACTGGGATGTTTAAGTTTTAATGCCTGGAGAAATACTGGAACATCGATCTATTGGCAAACCTCTAAGAGTTGACAAATAACCAAGAAGTCTTTGTATAAAACTACATCCCGTGACAGATAACAGACCTTTTAGATAGAGAAGAAGTAGATACTGTATATCTTCAGGTTATTGATGCTGTTTTCAACAACATTCATGTAAACCAGTCTGGAGAATCTTGGCTAGACAAAATAGCAGCAGAAGTGGGAGTAAAAATTGGTGGGTCACAAGTAAACTGAAAAGATACTATCAGGCAGGATCCCCTGTGGTTTTCTTATGTCTGGTATTACCTAACATTTTCATGAACTAATTGGACAAAGGAAAAGACAATCCCATTACTTCACTTGTATTTAATTCCAGTCTAGAGAAGCGACATGGTGGAAGCACACTGAAAGACAGATTCAGAATTAAAAAAACAAAACCACCCTTGATCATTTGGATTAATGAGTTGAAATGAATAGGGTACAAATTAATAAGGACAAGAATGAAGTAGCGTGCTTCAGTAAGAATTCCCAGTTACACAAAAGTGAACTGGGGCAAAACTGTCACTGGACTGGGGCAAGGGAAATGGCAAACTGAAAGTAATCCAACATAGTTTAGTGAGGTGAAAATAGCAAATTCAATATAAGGATATATAACCATGAATGTTACAAACAAAATATTCAAAGTACTCCTCCCAATGTGCTCAGTTTTAGGCTGAACTGTACAGTGTTCATTTTTATCCATAATGATTTAGGAGAGGTGTGGACTGTCTGGAGAAGAACTAGAAAGGGGTAAGAGTGATTTAAGTCATGATTTTGGAGGAAAGGCTGTAAACATTAGATTAGGAACTGAGTAGGTCCGTCTAGGATGACACTTGTATTTTGATCCTAATTTGGGGAGTGGTTTCAAGTAGATGACATCTTGATTGTCTTCTGCATTTTCTATGATTTTAAATTTGTGACAGATTGAATTGTATATAAGATTTACAGAGTTGGATACATCCATACATGCTTGTGTGCATGCGCGTGTGTGTCTCTTTTGTGACCTGGGAGAGTCTTCATACTACTACAAAATATTCAGCAATGACAATTCTACCCATTTTGCTATCTCATTTATCTATCTTACATGCATCAGGGCAAAACCAACACCTTTAGAAACAAATAATAATTAAAAAAAAAAAAGCGAGAAGAAAGGAAGGAAGGATATCTCTTCCCCTTTGTTCTGAGAAAGCTTTTTATCAGTAAGTTATGCAAAAAAATAGGATAGTTTCAGCTTTGACTAACTGACGTGAAAAATAATGTTTCATCAAAAATTACCAACCTTGTTTTGCATTGGCAGGTAGAGGATGGAATGAACCTTAGCAATAAATGTCTTCCATGGCTATAGACCATAATTAAAAAGAAAATTAACAAAACCCCTGCAAGCCAAACTGCAGGAGACAGATTGCTCACAGCTTCCTTTCCAGGAAATTTTAATTTTTCGATTCCTGCTGAGAGTGCTGAGGAATCATGAAGGACTTACTGTATTGAATGCGTCTTTTAGCTGACTGAGTTTCAAAAAGGTTAAGAATACAGACCACATGAAAACTCTGAAATAATTTTGTTGTTAGGTTGCCCCTCCTGGAGGTATTGTAGGGAGCCCTGTAGCTTTTCATGATCAGCAGAGAGAGGAATGGAGGAGCTCTAGGCTGAACTACAGTGAGCAGATGCCCTCCCTCTGGTGTTTAATTTAATTAATTGATGTTTGTTGAAATAAAGCCAATTAACCTGGCTTATCTCTTTATCAATCATGCTTCTGCTTCCATTATTCAGCTGGAAAAATGGCATCATGTGTTTTATGGCAGACAGCAGGAACAATCAAAACCAACCTGTGCTGCCTTGCCTGCAGCAGGCTTTGCAAGGGAAGATGAGAAAGAGACTTTGTGGTGTAGGACAAAGCAGCCAGGATTTTTACTTTAACTGTTTTCTGCCTCTGAACCCTCGTTAATTGTTTTCCATACAGGGGTGAGGAGGAACTGAGGCATCATACAGTCAACAGTCTTGCTTAGGGTCACAGTGAGCCAAATCTGATTTCTGGACTCCTTGGTCTCAGACCCCTGTTGTAGATAGTAGGAAGCACATTGTACTCCAATGACAGGAGCCATCAAAGGATGATGTACTCTGAGATGAGCTGCAGTACCCATCTGCAAACAACAAAGAAGTGATTGATCATGTATATCATAAACAAATGCAAGAGAAGCCCACACTACTGATCATGGAACCTGGTATAAGCTACCCTTCTTTCATCTTCCAGCAGTTGTACCCTACAAAAACTCACTCTTTCTTGTGCCTCGTTTAGACATGCTGATTAATGAAGATTCAGAAAAAACCTCCCCACTGTAATAATCCATCAGGATTATATAAATCTAGTTTTACCTTAATTTAACATTAGTATGGCTACATAGGTGTCTTATGTTCCTCTTCACGTGTGTTGGGATTGCTCTTTTGGTTTTGTTTGTGTCTGGGGTTTTTGCTGTTTCAAGGAAGAGTTTTACAGTCTTCAAGTTTTCTAGGGTGCTAGTGACTTAAGAGGAAAGTCAGGGAGTGCTACCTGGAAATGCTGATAGAGGTCCAGTGAATAGATCTGAAGGAGAGGTGGCAAGAGGGACAGACCACTTTCTTGCCTGCATTTAAAGCAACTATAATTGTCATGTGGCAAAACTTTCTATATTTATGGATTTAGGAAATATTTTGGTGACTTTGTATTTACTGGTACTGGTAGCAGCTAACTGCTCTGGAAACTTCAGTGCATGATTGTTATTGTTGATTCCCATTAATCCCAAAAAGTACTCAAAAATAGCACAGCAATATTGCTACCTGCAGTGTAACCACTGGCTAAATACTGGAACAACCACTGACTCCTGCTGAAAAAATTCCTTCTGTTCACAACCATTCACCAAAAGTTTGCTTTCTGGTGGTAAATGATGTACATGGGTATCCATGCCTCTACAGAATGTTCCTTTTAGCAAAACTTGAACTTCACAACAGGAAACAGTTTTTTTGCTTATAGATAATTCAACCCTTTCATTTTGGTTCATTATGATAGTTGTGGATTAGTCATCTGTTTTGCATGATATTGTTTTTCACTCTGACTGGACACCTTAAACTTTTTGAGAAAGAGAACACTAAGCAAGCAACAAAAAAGAGCAAATAATTTCTGTCTGCTGCTGCAATTTTAGATGATTTAAGATTGCTTATCTTCATATCACCAGCATTCAGTATTTTCATTCTTATGCTAATTTTCATATGAAAAAATGAAACAGAGGGCGCGTTTATGTCTATGATTTTTTTTAAGTTTACCATTGCTAGGGATGTGTTTAGGAGTAGCCAACAACTTGTACTATTTCCATAAAGCACTCATTGTATATAGAATAAAAACATAAATCAATTACTATCTTTTGCAAGAATTCACTGCTAGCATACCAAATATGTCAGGTAAATTAAACCTGATCTTCTAGGTTTCCTGTGAAAAATTGTTGAGGGCCTTAAAATATTGCTATAAATTTCTGCAATTTCTCATATTAGTTATAGAAGTTTTGCATTGAAATGACATTTTGAAACTTTAGTAGGTTGTTTTTGTTAAGGTCCTTTTCAAAGAAGAATTTATAAGGGCAAAAATTAAATACCTGAATAGCACAGGTTCCATAGACGATTGATGTTCTGTTACTTAGAGAATAAATGAAACATATTGACCTCCTCCCCAAGGGATAATTTCACTTTGTATTTCCTGCTTCCTTTGGATAAAAGGATGCTGAAAATGAAAAGCCAAGAGCAAATTCCACTGGAGAAAGGTGTGATGCACATCTTTTTACTTTTTTGCTATCTGAGCAAAACCCAAGAAGATGTGCAACTGATTTTAGTGTCTTCTGCACAGAAGCACAGACCTTGAGACTGAGTGTCAATAGGCAAAGAGTGAACTGGGCTGCTGTAGGAAATTGTCATTTAGTTTGCAGGGAGGTGTAAGAGAATCTATTAGGAAGAAACTGTTGATCTGAGACTGGTATTACATGTGTAGAGCTGTCAGGACTCAGGCCACGAATGCAGTACAAAGGAAGGTATCTCAATCTACCCTCATTAACAAAGACTGTTAAGAGCATATCAAGTATCAAGTACATTTAAGGAAAAAAAGATAGTTTTGTCTTCTCTGTCAGAGGAGAACTGGTAGAGATAAAACATTCACAATGATGGTCGCTGCTATGTCATGCTAGTTAGTTTAACAAGCTGAGTGAAAGGGATAAAAGGCTCAGAATTTCCTTCCTAGTGAGTGGGTTAAGTGCGTGCATTTTCCACTTGGAGCAAATAGTCAGGACTGGTTAAATTTAAAAGCAGACTACAGAAAATTCAAAATACCAGCTCAGCTCTGAGTTTGTGCACCCTATACCCACCTAGTAGGGACCACTATGTAGACATAGTACATTAGGCTTTTTAATCAGTTGAGGTCTAGAAACAGAAAGAATAAAATAATGATTGCTTTTGTTTTACTGATAGTTTATTCTTTTTATGCTGTAGCCTAAGCATCAAAGACAAACACAAACATTATGTTAAATAATTGTTAAAATCGATAGTGTCTGAATCCCAAAGAAGGCTAGAAGACTTCTTTATATAGAAGTCATAAAAGAAAGAACGTAAAAGAAAGAACAACCTAGAATGAGACATTTGGAAACTATTATATAATATAAAAACCTAAAATACCACATCGTGTAATATATGGTAAGCATAGTGTTGGAAAGACAAATCTGTTGAATGTCTACATTTGTCTTCTTTTCAGCACACATTTATTTAAATCTACAGAAACCATAAATGGGGATACATCCACTTTCTGTCCATCTCTGTAATGGTATCTATGACACAGCTACACTCAAAAGCTTTGTGGATTCTGAGGAGGAGGTGGTTTTGGTCCAGACAGGATTGTAGTTAAGTTGTCTGTGGTCTAATTCAGATGTGTAATAAGTGTCCTCTTACCAAAGTTGTGCAAACCCAAACACTCAAAACTCAATTGCTTCTCAGTAAAATCAGTGAGACTAAGATGCAAATGTGTTTTAGCCTCTCTCTTCCTCAGTAGGACTGGCTTTTCTTTAAGGCATTGTGGGGATAATTCTAAAATATTTGAGAAATGTGCAGATGCTACCTTAAAAGAGGTCTGTAACTATGTTAATGCCATCACCCATGGGCATCTTCACAAAAGTTTACAATTCATGTTCAGAAGGTGTTTTGTCTGTTTTGCTTTGAATATGTGTCTAAGACGAGTGAAAACAGTGGAATTTTGTGGGCGGGGAGCAGGGTTTTGTGTAAAATCAACAAACTTTAGTAGTAATATGCTTATATTAAATCTTCCCTTTGTAGACTGTATTTTAGGGTATGGACGCACCAATGAGACAAGCTGCTGCATGAATCCTTTAGCTCAGGTTGTTGAGATTATTTATTCATGCCCTGCTAATAAATCTTGCTGAGCATGAGGAACATTGTATTTCATTTGGCTGTTAAGTCATATGTGTTAAAACATATGTGTTTCAGCCATATGAATGTTATCACAACTTTCATAAAATGCACAGAAAGTGTTTCAAGTATTTCACTACAAGTTCCTGGGAGAATGTGATGATACGTTTGTCTTCAGAAAGATAAAAACCAAATGAACATGTACAGTCATCCAGTAAAAGGAACATTTTGTGACTGCATCTTATTTTTTGAAAGACTTCATACAGGGAAAAAAAGAATTTTACGGAGCCACAAATCTACCCTGAAGAGATTTGAAATACAAACTGCATAAAAAGTGATTTCACAGATTTCAGAAATTGCAGCAACACATTAACAGTGCACAGTACAATGAAATGATTATATACCTCATAAAATAGGGAAGAGAACACAGTTGATAGACAGAATGGCAGAATGCGGGAGCTGAAGTACTGAATAGATTGTCTATCCCATCCTCCATCCTGACATGACTGTGAGATTATCTTCTGTGTGGAGGTGTTTTATCTTAACTCCACTTGGCGATGATGGGGTTTCAACATCCACCACTAGAAAATCACTGTATTTTTCCACTGGCAAAATGTGGAAATTCTCCTCTCATTTCTCCCATTAATATCACCTTCAGAAACCTACTTCTTTTTTCCTATTGGCAATTATATCTCTATCTCTTTTACACTTTCTCACACACTCCCTGTTCTCCTTTCTTTAAATCAAGTATTACCTGTTAAAAATGCTGCTTTGGCTACTTGCTTTTGAACAATGACTTGATGATAGATTGTGGTCCCATTGAAGTCAGTGTTAAAGTTCCAAGTGCCTCTGAAAGTGGAAATGAGCCTTCTGAATGAGTTATAATCAGATTGATTTAAAGACCAATTTTCAGCAGTCTAGGGTCCCTAGCTGAACTATATTTTCATGAAGAGCAGTGCTGTACTTTTCTGAGATCTTAATCTTAAGTGTTACATTACAAATGACTGGGTCCTGTGCATTTTGTAAGATATGGCCATACCTGAACCGCATGAATGATATCTGATGTATTCTAAAAGAATACCTGCAAGAGTTTTAAAGGAAAGTCTGGCTGCTGACCATATAGATATGTAAGCTTGGCTTTGTGTTCTTCATGAATTGAAACTGTGGCTGAGAGAAAAATTTTCAGGAAACTTAGCATGAGGATATTGTCAGAATGTGAAAAGACTTATTTACAGCATTGACAGCACATAATATATGATGTAGAAAATTACCAGAACTTTATTGTTTGATAGCTCAGTTAAGATCTAGGCTGGTTCTTAATTTCTGGATATCTTCCTAACTTGAATTTGCTTGCTCTGCCATGTCTCTGTGTTTTGAAGTCCAAAGTAAATCACGAGAAAGTGGCCTTCAAAGAACTATCTGTCTTTTTTGTGTTCAGCATGTCTCTTTAGTTATCATTAAAGTAACAGCTCTTATCAAATGAGCAGCTTTTAAAGTCCTTAAAAGTTCTTGAAGGAACAAGTTTCTGCTAGCCACTAGACTATTTTGCACAGAGCCCTGCAGAATTGCATGCTCATGCTGTCTTACTGGACAGTTTTGATTTCCATTCCATGTGTGAATGACCTTTGGTCAATAACCTGAAGATAAGCCTGGTAGACTAACTAGCACAAAGTCCTCAAAATATAGAAATTCCTGGATCACCAAATCTGGCCTCCAATTATTAATGGCAGCTTCATTATCTACCCTACTCATAATCTGACTGAACTGCTTCTTAAAATTGTTATTTCTGTCCATATTATTCCTATGGAAAGTCTGGTTTAGAATATCATTGGAAACCTTCTAATTTTTGGCTTAGCCAATTTACATCCATTTTCTGTGCTTTAATTTAAAAAAAAAATCTTCTTGTTTTAACAGAAATGGCTTCTCTTCTTCATGAATATTTACTTCATGTATTTATAGCTTTTCTCAGGCTTTCAAACAGAGGAATCCAAGGCTAGAAGATGCCATAGCAGTTCATTGAATTCACCATCCTGTTCAGTGAGGCTAAAGAAGCTAAGCTCGTCTCATCATTCTCAAGTTGTCCTAGTAAGTCTTTTCAGACTGGCCTTTGATTTCAGCTTCCTTTAATATGTTTCAAAGACTGCATGTGTTTCCCATGTCCCCACTGTAATAATATCTTGTAGTCGCATCAGAACTAACACGACCATTTCTTGATCTTTCTCCTTTTTGCATGCTGACTCCTTGTTTACAGCAGAAACTCTGTTACTCTGAGGGCATGGCATGCAGTGAGTGCTGTTTCATCTTCCGCCTGTAAACACCAGTTAATTGAACTCCTCCCATTTCACACCTCCTCTATGATGACCGTGCCTTTCAAATACAACCCAGTAAGAGCTGTTAGACCTAGTGGCTAGGGACAATGACTTACAAGATCTGTGGTCAGCTTTACTATTACCTCATTGGATGTCTTCAGGCAAAAAGGATGCTGGCCTACTGGACATCACATTCATTTGATACTCTCTCTAAAGTGTTTCTGCAAATTTGGCATGAACCTCTTAAATGTAAAATGTTACTGAAGGAATATCAACTAAGATCATGGAGGTGTTAATTTCCTCCTTGAAGGATGAGAGTCAACTAGGTATAATAATAACTGAAAATACTGCAACAGTTTTGTCACAAGAGGCTGTAGAGGCAGATAGTATCAAAATGCTCGATAAGAAACTAGACAAATTCCTGGACCTCAGATCCATAAACAAGATACTGAAGGGAATTGACAGGGTTATATCCTCTATTATCCTTAATACAACAAGCATGGATACTGGGAAATACAAGAAAATGGATTAAAGGAATACCCCATGCATCTCTGCTCTCTTAAATGTTATCCTCTATTTCCACTATCAGACAGAGTATTTGGCTAGATGCACCAGTGGTCTGACCCAGTAAAGCAGTTCTTATGTTCTCAGATTGACTTGCAAAACTACACATTAGTAAGAGCTGTCAATACAGTTATTCCTAAATCATTGTTAACACTTATCTCAGTCATACCCATTTTTCAGTAAAGAACCAAGATTACACATATTTTCCGTATTAAAAGGATGAAAAATAGGAACGGAGACGTGATGTATCATCTGTGGGGCTATGGATATGTACAGTTAACATATGGAAAGTTGCATGTGGAAAGAGAAGCATCCTCCAAATCTTATGTTGAGTACACTGACCTGGGTGGGTTTTTTGGCTTTTGGGTTTCATTTTTTAATTACTTCTCCTCCTACAGTTTTTGTAGTGGCAATTCATCACCATCTCTGTGACCAAGACATAGACTTCTCTATCTTGAACTGCAACTTTAGTTACAGATTGGAAGTCTGCTTTTAGGAGCTGCCAAAAACTTGATGTTTCTGAAGATAGTGAGTCAGTCATCCTCCCTGGAAGCAATATGCTCATGCAAAACTCTATCAGTGTTTTTATTATCCATAAAATTGCCTGTTCCTACATAATTCAGCAATATTTAACCGGATGACCTCCAGCAGCCAAAGTAGCTCTGATGCACCTGTTCTAACAGTGCTCCATCATACGAATCAAAAGATGCTCTGATTTAATTCACATCTTCCTGTTCTATTATTTAATACTGTCTTCCCTTTAGCACCATGACGTAATTAACCTTTCATCTCCAAAAGTTAAGGAGAAGGGTGCTGCTCCCAGCTAAGTGCACAAGCCTACTTTGCCCATGTATTTTTTAATATAGATATATAAAAATATGCTATAAGCTAAGTCAAGAAACATTAAAATGAATTTCAATGAATATGAGGAATAAGTTGAGATGTTGTGACTCAATGGGATCGTAGTGGGCACCTGCAGACATTTAATAACATAAAAAACATCACTTCTAATACCAAGTGAAAAAGTCATGGGATTTAAGTGAAGGGCTTACAAAGAAGTACTTAATTTAAAATAAAGCAAAACAATTGTGAGTAAATTAAACATTGATCATGAAAAGACACTAATTAAGATGTACTAATGATATCAAACTTAATTCTCATGCAATTTATCCACAATTACTCCTGAACAAATATTTAATTAAATTCCCTTTAATACCTTAAAACAATCTTCCCTTCTCTCTCACACTTTGTCTCTTTTTATTTCTAGTTGTTAGGTAGGAATATGTGAGCTCTTAATTGGCACAGAGTAAGAATGACAGGTATTAAGGGAATTCAATGCACTTATATTTGTGGTTCTTAAAAGTTAGAAGGGAAATGCTTTCCAAGTGGATGACTTGAGGAGTGTGTAGTGTTTTTACAGAGTAATTGTTTTAATTAATTGAGTTAATTAGCAGATATTTTCAAAGAGCTTTTAAGACATAGATTGCAATGTAAGCACTGTGTTGATGTTATTAGTGGGTGCTGCAGAAGCCGGGCTGGCAAAACCTTCAGCAGGAGTGGTAATGGTTCAAGAGGAACTCAGAGAGAAAATAAAGTTTCTTGCTTCAAGTCCCATTTCTAAAGTAAAACAAATGAAAATTGTTGGCTGGGGAGGTGTGTGTGAAATCCAGTGGCCTGACAGAGATGAGGCTGTCATAGCACTGTACCCCACGGCTATGTGTGGATTCCCAGTAGGCACACACACAAAAGCACACATATGCAATACATATATGGACAACTGGACACGTAGATCAGCACAGACAGACAAACTCAGCACTGACGCAAACATAAACAGCCTCAGCGGCCTCATCCTGTTCCCCTGTCTGGCCGATCAGGAGGAAGGTCAATGAGTGGGATATATATATATGTATACGTGTGAATATATGTACAACATGTATCCCTCCAGCAGCTGGTTTTAGGCAGTACCTGCCTTCTGGATCCCACTCTCCCCAGTTCCTGGCATGTGGACGTATCAACCCTGGAGTTTGACATCCCCACTCCAGCTGCTGGTAAAGACATGTTTCTCACAGAAACAAACGTGCACACACGCACAGAGGTCACTGGCAGCTGACCAGGACTCCCCTGGTCCCTCCGGTAGCCAGCTTCTCCCATGGTCCCACCCTCAGAGAGACACGCACACTGGACTCCCACGCCACTTCACCAGCAAGCCTGGCTTGATATTTGCTAGCACTCACACACCTGCTCTCCCTCCAGTTGCTGGCACCACAGACACACGGGCCTCTGACCCTTGATCCCACTCCGGTTGTTGGCACTTAGACACCACCCCCCACCCCCCGCCCCGGCCCCGACATGCACACAGAGTAGAAAAATAGTTAGAAAAGGAATTTAATAAGAAAAGGAACGCCATGATGATTAGATGTAGTCATGAAAGTGCACTGACCAGCAACCTGCATACAGCCAAACAGCCCCTTTTATCCCCTTTACCATCTCTGTTTTCCCATGCTTTTCCCCAAATCAGCTAGATCTATCCCTTTCCCCACCTAAGCATCTTAAAATGCGTCTTGTGCAATCCTGAAAAGCTCTTCCCCTGCATCCCATAATGTGTTCCATACCCCTGAACAGTGACCCCCTCAGTCTGTAAGGTGCTCCAGAGAGATGGGAGAGGACCCTTCAACTCATTTTGATGGGTGCCACCCCTGGGCAACAAAGCTGAGCATCTCCTGGGACAGCCCTTACAAGGGTCTGAACAATGTGCCCCTTACCCTCAGTGTGTAATTTGGGTTCCCTGGCCAAGCCTGCAAGGTACCAGAATTTCTGCAGTTTACAAAAATAATTTTTTTATGAAGTGTTGGACAATGTCTTTAACCAAGAGGTCTGTGAAGTTTTCAGATGAGCCTGAGAACTTTCAGACTGAGCTGAAAGGAACTTTCTGAAGGACATCCAAATTATTAATCCATATGCAACGTGCCTGAACTCAGCTGGGCATTTCTCATTCTGCTTCCAAGTGATTTTTCTTTCATGTTTTTTTATGCATCAGTATTAATGCATAAAGAATCTAAATGATGTCCTTGGATTAGAAAACTTTTTCACTTCCAAGGGTAGCAGATTGTTCAGATTTCTCAGAAGCATCTACCACATCCTTACACTTCAGCTCAGTGGCTGAAGTCTCAGATCACTAATTACCAAAACCTGCTGTCCTCTGGAAGATTTGTAACCTCTGAGAGAGAAACTGGAGAATCAGAGGCAGTTCTTACTTCAGAATATGTACCTATTGGTCACTTAGTTGTCATACATAATAAAGAATTCAGAGCTACAGAAATGACCTTCAGGAGAAGGCTAAAAATTAGGCATCATGGTAGAGACTTTCAGGTTGACCTTTAGGAATGAAGGCATGCACAGCGTGTACTGGAGCCCACTGCACAAAGGTGAATTGCAGTCTTGGAGAATAACAATATAAAGGGAGAATAACAATTTTATAGTTTCCTTTTAATAGAAAAAATGTTTCTCTTTTAATACTACTGTAAAAGTAATTCCCAGATAAATTAAATAATATTTTTATGCATATATTTATGTATATACACATACATATATATGCCTATATGGAGAAATGGAGAGGGAGAGAGGTTTTTATTTTTTCCAAGAGCAAGAGAATAAGCTTTGATCTGTAACTGTGGCTTCAAAAAAAAAAGAAGGAGAGAAAGGGAAAGGAGGAAAAATCTCCTTCCCATGTGGGAGGAAGCCTTGTTTACATATAGCAAAGCAAATCAGAAAAGGCAGAAGAAGCAGCAGACTTTGGGAATCTGGTCTTCCCAGCAGGGGAATTCAAACAGGTGGTGTATGATATTGGAAACTAAGATTAATTTTTTTCCTCCAAGGCAGTGTTTTGCATTGTTAATACATTTATTCCTATGCAGACCTAAGCTTTGCCTATTTACCCCTGGAGCAATAATTATATAGGATGGTCCTATAATTTTAGTATTCCACCTGTCCTGAAGAAGCTCAATGGAGGCCTTGGAGGGGACTTAATATTATTCAAAAGAATTAATCCTCCAGTGCAGCAAATGCCCTACAGAAAGAATTTTTAATGGAATTTTTTAAGGTATAAGTGTCCTGTAGGTAGCTTTGAAAATCTCCATCCTAACATCTCTAGTGCTGGGCAGACAACAGTCCCCATAGCACACACTTTCCTGGGACAGTAGGAGGCTTGTACCAGGTGAGAATTATTTCTGTTATTTTGATATCATATTAGCCATTTTGCAAAACAGTGACATTTAAGAAAGTAAAATATTGCACCAAATTGCAGTGAAATATTTCACCTGGATTTTTGCATCTCAGCTCCTGAATATGATGCCTACAATGAGGGAAAAGGAATAGTTGGTCGGTTTTAACTTCAGCTCAGGACTGAGCTCATGTGCATAAGTGGCAAACCCTTCAGTCATTTTGTACTTTAGTATCTTGACAGGAAGATGTGGAGTCTTTTTCTCTGTGAAAAAGCTGCTCATGAGAATGTATCATTGACCTCTGCTCCAGGAGATGCCCAGGCCCTACAGAATATAATGACTGTATGACTCTACACAAGGTATGAGAGTAGAGGGCAGATAGCTGGAGAAGATAGCCTCTGTCAACAGCTAGGGAGAATAAAATAGAGTTGGAAATGAAGTGGAACAAGATCAGAATGAAAGAAGGATTCTTCAGTCAGAGCCTGGAGATAGGATTAATCTGGACAAATGTTAATGTTTGCAGTGTAGACACCTGTAGCTGAACTGGGCGTTGTAGTTTATCTCCACTGCCACTTGTGTCCAATGACTGTGAGGAGACTGTAGGATGACTGTCTTCAGTGCACCCATCTGTATTGCAGATGTATAACATTACAAGAGTTGAATACTGCTGTAATTCAAGTTTCTCTTTGTAAAACTCAGATGCCTGGTGTCAGGGCAGAGATATGGAGCACATAATCACAAAATAACAAAGCACCAAATAAAGCACACAGTAGTAAGTAGGGGACATTTAGAGAGGCATAAGAGGGCCACGGACTGAGACTGCTTAAAGGTAAGCTTTTTAATGAACAGAAGGAGACTTGCTCACGTTCCATGTTTAGCTTCAGGTCTTTGCTGAGGTGTATTCATTTTTGCTTCTCCACTCTCTTTAAGTGCAGAGCTTTATTAAACTTCTTGGCAGCGACAGCCAGGCAAATAAACTGACTAAATAGACCCCAGCGGTAATTTCTATCTAGATTCAGCTAGTTTTGGAAAAACCTTGCACATAGCTCTGCTCGCAGTAATGTTTATCTCAGTCTAGAAGGTGACAAACAGCTGGAAGAAAAAATGAAAAGCCATAAAAACCTGAAGAGATTATGGGCTTTCTATCAGCTGTTCTAAAATACAATCAGTATTATCAACAAACGGACTTCCCAGGTTGTTTTCTTCTGTGTCTATTTTAGAAGGGGGAGAAGAGGATAAGGTGGTGGGGCCAGAAAGTCTTCTCTATAAAACAATTTCAGCTGCTTGGCTTGTGATGCATTTTGAAAATGGAACATGTGGCAAAACAAACCTCTTAATCTTACAATGTTTTGTAAAGCAGTGTTTTGGGCTTTGGAACAATTTTTTTAGTTCTTTCTCCATCTCAAGAGTTCACATAATATTTTTTTTCTTTCCACACACAGCTCTTTTAAAGCTTTACCTTATGTCCTTTGAAGTGCACTCTAAATATTTAACTACTAGATTTTTTCTTGGCAGCAAGACATCTGCTTTTCTTCATATTATAAGTAGCTGATGATAAAACACAAGAGGAAGCTTGATTTTAAAATATGCAGAATTCCTGCAGAAGAGCTAACTTGTTCTTAAGAAAAGACACCCTTCTGATAAATACAATGGTCATTTAAGTTATACAGTTTTTGTAGTTATGTTAACCTGAAATTGCTTGGAGTTCAATTCAGAGCTGTATGATTCTGTTTACAAACTGCAAAACATACGACTGAAATTTACTGTTAAGTATGAAGGTAAAACAAGTAACACAATTGAAAAAGAATTTGAAAGGATGCTTTTCAGAAGCCAAAGAGAATCAACGAGTACTCCTGACTTATTCTATATAGACCTCTCCCCATCAACACGGTAAATCCCAATTATAACTTGCCTCCTGAGCAAGAGCCTGTAACTATGCAGTCTTATTTTTTCTACAAGTGAAAAGGGAGCTTTAGAGAGTATGGAAACCTCTACAGTGTTAGAAACACACATATTCAGATATGTGGTATAGCTAAAGCTTAAGTCATCTGGCTATAGGGATTGATGGAATCAGCAAAGTCTCAGACAAGAATAAAATGGAAGGAAATGAGGAAATTCTTCAGGGGTAGAGGTAGGAACGATGTAGAGACATGAATAAATTTAACTGTAGCAGGGTAAGTCTGATCAGCTGTCAAGCCACAAGATACTATTGATATTAGAAATGTATGTGGATAGTTAACGTGTTTATGTGAGATACTAACTTTCACAGTGAGCTGCTTCAGAGGAAATTTGCATTACATGGCATGAAAATGAAGCCAGCTCTGTGTGGAGAACGGTATCAGTCCAGTATGAATGGTGAGAGGCACTGGTTCAGTGCTAAAGCTGAAGGAATAACAGCAAATCACACTTGCAGCTTTAAAAACCTTGACGATACTATTTTCAAAGGAGACGTTTACTATTGTAGCTACTTTTCAGAACAAATATTTTATAAGACGGAGATCTCAGAAGCAATCTGCTAAAATCCATTTCTGATTAAGTTCAAAATGAAAGAAGGAAGCTCCCAAATAATGATGTTAATAGTATCACATATTTTTAAAAAACATAGTGTGTTCACTAGCATCAATGAGTTTTTCAGGAAGAACGTGGCTCTTTATTGATAATGTTCATACAACTGAGGCAATTGTATTTAATTATGAGAATTCACTGGCCCTTTTCCATTAAAACCCTAAAGGGAAATGGAGTTATTTTGCTTTATGTATGCAAGAAATGGCTTTTCATATGGGAACTCATGATGCATTTGTTAATTGCTTTTGCACTTGCTCCAAAAAGGAGAGACTAAATAGTTTGTTCATTGCACGCTCTGCATATATGACGTCCACCTGTCTCTGATCACTCATAGGAGTGGTTTCTGACTGGATATAAAATCAATGTGAGATTTTCTTCATGGGGAGAAGGAGCTGGTGTTCTGATAGCATGAATTTCCTTGGGTTTCTTGTATAAAACAGAGTCCTTTGTATAGGCCATCACTGAACACTGGCTTCTAGCAAAGTGCTTGGCCATGGCACTGTGCCCGCTGTGTATTGGCAGCTGCGCTCCTCAGTGTCCAGGCTTTCTTTGGGACGTGTCACGGGCACTAGGGAAGGAAAATTCTCACTGGAATAGGAAAGGGAGAGAAGGGATGGCTGGTGCAAAAGACAGAATTAGAAAGTCAGGCTTCTCTGCTTAACTCTTCCATTACCTCTGGTAAATAAGCACGAGTGACTTAATTTTTCAGTTTCTGTGTCTAAAAACAAGATCAGTAATACTGTCTCGCAGGGAAGGTGTGCTGTGAGGCTTCATCCATTGTTGTTCTAGGGGCTCAGCTTACGCTATCGAGAAGGCAGCCTGAATTCTCAGTTACTGCTAAGGTAGCTGCGCAGGTGGCTCTGAGCCCAGAATTTCAGGAATTTCAGAGGGAACAACAGAGTGTATGCACAGAGACTGGGCAGACCGCTGATACTCATGAGTGGGACCAGTGTGGGAGACTACTGATTTTTCCGATATAGACAGTGCAGGCAATGTGGCAATGGTCAATGGAAGTAAAGATTCCCTAGCCTTATAGGATCCCAATGTCTGTGCACAGATGCATCAGCTTCACAAGGAAAGGAAAAGTACAGTCCGGGCAATATCTGGACAATGCCAAATCAGCAGCAGTAGATGCATCAGTCACCTTACCAGTAAAATGTGGGGATGACTGCTCTAGTGCATAATTCCTCAGTGGATGGGTGTTAAAAAACATGTCCCGAAAAACAGTGTGGTTGATTTCCTGGAGACAGCACAGCTGCAGTGGGCTTATTTTCTGTCACTCTATCCACTTATTTGGATCCAGATGGAAAAGGGCTACGATTGTTATGTTTAGAAAGTATCACTGCTTTGGAAGGTCAAGATCACAGACAACATTTTCACAGAGAAACTACAGAAGTCCAGGGATGCTCAGTATAGTCCTCTGACTGACTCTTTCTTTACTCTTAGATAAAAACATTTGGGTAAGACAAACTGAACACAAATTAGGACAGTGCTAGAAGCATGCCTCAGAGTCAGAGTCACACAAAAGATTTCTGGCTTAACAAAGTTAGATTTCTTAGTTATAAGCAAGGATGGGTTTATTGTCTGGAGTAAAGAGTGCTGAAACTCTTTGGTGCAGAAACAGGATGGAAAGGGATGTGGAAATTGCCAAAATCATGATTGTGGACTGTCCTCTCCTCTGCTGCAAAAGCTCTAGCCCTTCTTTCTTTTCAAAATCAGGTGTGCAGCACTGCTGAGATCTTTCACACCACAAATGTCTTGAGGATGGTTTGATCTAGACCGTCTGCCACATCTATATTTCGTAGTTGTTATAGTCAGTGGTGACAGACTCTTGTCTCCAGATAAAGGTTTTGAAGTTGGAGTCAGAGTGAGGTCTGATTGCTGCCACAGACCTGTGGTAGCAGGTACCTACAGGTCATATAGTCTGAGCTGATGCCTGAAAGAACAACTGCTTTATGGAAGAAGCTGGTGGTCCTGTGCAATGGCACTGACAGGGGAGAATAACGTGAGGTATTCCGAAGTGGCTTCTTCACTGTGAATACACTTTGTTCTCATACGGTCCCGTCCTCCTCTTTATTTGACAATCAGAAATTAATTTCACACTTTAATGCTCACTTAGTTCTGTGCTTAGTGTCTCTCTGTGCAAGGAAAAGAAGTAATCAAATAAGAAAAAGGTTCTTTTTAGCTCCCCCTGAGATGGGCCTATTTGTCACCTCCCTGCACTGTGATCTTCGGAAGTAATAAAGGAATAAAACCAGAGATCACTAGTGTGATGATATGAGTTTAAGGCAGCGCGTATGCGCCATGCCTACAAAATAGGTCTGTAATCTAGAAATTGATATTATGTAAATAATAAGAGAGAATTCACTTAATTTTGGTCTTGTGTTGTCCACCATATCACTTCCACTCTTTTCAGATCAAATTACAGCTTTTTCTTTGTGTGTTGACTAGGGATACTGAAGATTATAGGACCACGTGTTTAATTGTTTGTCCTGGAGGACACGGATTCTTTTCAGTGATTTGCATTTGAAATGCCAGTGGCCAAAAGATATCTTTTCCTAACCCAGTGGAGGAAAAACAACAGAACACAGCTGCCAAACGCTGGACTTTGGAGCACACAGTGAATAATTCCTGTTACTCTTAGGGCTAGAAGCCTTTACAGCAGCCCAAAATATGGCATCAAACCACAGTAAAATTCTTTTTGGAGAAAGAATGCAGCAGCTGTCTAGCAGCAGAAAGAGAAAGCAGGAATATTACATCTGGCATTTTCAAAGCTGGCGAGGGAAAAGATGTTTAGTACTGAATCTAGGAACTACAGTGCACAGGCACAATCTTACTGGGTGAGATCTACATCTTTTGTAAGCCACTAACCCACCTCTAGCAGCTGAGGCATGTCAGAAGAGTGTCAGTACGGTTCAGTTCTTACATGGAATACGCCCATCCGAGTGCCAACAAACCTTAACTTAAGGATTTACTGAGTTGAAGGTTGTGTCTAGACCATGATGGTTCATAGACCCCAAATGACTTGGTTCAATAAATGTGTCTCATTGCTTTTTGAACTTTTCTTTGTCATCCATAACATCTTGCAGCATCATGTTCTGCATGTTTATTTTGAGGTATGTGAAAAGTTCCTTCTTTTGTTTGTATTAAATCCTGTGTTTGGGTATTTTATTGGTAGGACCTATTTCGTTTGCTACATAAATTATTTAATAATTATTCTTTAACTCATCACTTTCATAATTGTTATGGACTTACTAGTGAAGACATTTGCAGATATCTGCATTTGTGGGTCTCAAAGATGACAAGGCCGAATTGTTCTCTATGTGGCTCCTGTGCGTCTCACTAGACAGCTGTGGACGTGTGCATTACAGAAAGACACAGAGACTGGACTTAGGCTTGGAAGCACTTAACATTAGGCATTGAGGGAAGATTAGCATGACTCATATCCTCAGGAACAAACAGCATAGCTTAGCTTTTGAATGTTGACTCTTCCTGCTTCCTGAAAGTTGTTCTGAGCTGGTGCAGAGTTGCTGAGGCAGTCATTGATAATCACCTTACAAGAGTGTTGAAAAGCTGGTTATGCCCCATCATCTCAAGGGCAGAATTAGAACTGGGACACAGATGTCAATTGACAATGGAAATCACGTACAAACAATGGTTTTACACTTACAAGCTATAGGCAGTTACCTCCTCTGTATTCCCTTCCCCCCTACCATTACAGCCTCAGAACAGATTTGCTGCCGTTGGCCTTGATGCCATGTTTAAAGTGACAAGATACTCCTCAAAAACATTTTGAACCTGGAAATTTACAGGCTCAAAAGGTAGGCTGGATTTTGCCATTTTGTGGATCCAGCTGCCAAATACAGGCAGAGCTAGACAGATACCACTCGGTAGTGGAAGCTATGAGAGGGCATCAGGGATTAGATCAATTCCAAGATGTTTACAAGGGCACTCTTTTACTTTGGGTCAGTGATTTTAGTGCTGACAGTTCTGTCAACATTTGCCACGTGAACTCAAAGCCAGACTTCACTCAGTGTCCCTTGCAATCATGTTGAAATAAATTAGGAATGGCTGTGTTATGGGGTGAGACTGGGGTCAAAGACTGTACGACACTTCTTCAGATTAGGCTTTGAGACCTTTGGAGAGTACACCTGGGAAGCAGAGGTGTTTAAAATACCAAACTCATCTCAGGAATCTTCTCCCACTTAATAGCAAGAAACGCACAATGATAAAAATGTAGAGCCCTGCTCTGATATCAGTGGATGCCATTCCACGTCAGGAGATGTAAATCCAGTTTTCTGGCTAACTGCAAACAGGGTGCTGTATCCCTGTCCTCTGCACGCTTTCAACCATAGTGTCTAGATACAGCCTGTTTCTGCTTTGCAAAAATTGATAGGAAAGAATGTTACTGCCATAGGTCCAAAGGAGGATCACTCCTTTGATCTATGAAAAAAGTCAGTGACTGGGAGGAACTTGGAGCAGAAATGGATATTTTTCCTCCCCCTCCTCGGCAGAAAATATACCCCCACGAAGGCCCGTAGGACAAGCTTTCCAGTAAGCACTCTCTGTGTGTCCTGCCAGTGCCCTTATTTCTAGATACTGTCTGTGTTACCTGCTAGTTCCTATGAAGACAAAACCCTTATCCTGCTGACTTTTAAATTGCTCCTTCCACTCATGTGCAATGAGAACTGGGCTCAAGGCCCCTGTTTTTGCTGACAGTCCATTATGAGCTTGAAGTCCATTACATCTGCTCTACAGACCATATGGAGCCATGAAGCTATAAGGAAGGGTAACAATAAACAGCATAAATTCTGCATAGCTTTGCATGCTTGCAGTGAACACCATTGTATGAACAATCATTTCAACAGCAGTAGCACATTTCCCAGGGGGAACCTGCAGAGTGTGAAAGACTTCCCACTCATCCTGTTATCGATGCCCCTGTATTGATTCCTTCATCAGTGCTGCTGCTCTGAGCTACTTCACATGCAGTGCAAAGTCAAATCATATTCTTCAGCTATATTTCTTTGACAAAGGCACCTGTTTCAGACTGGAGGATTTAGACACTAACGGAGCAGCAAGAAAATGAAAAGAAGGAGCTCTGCTTTTTGTTAGGGCTGGTGTTTATCTCTATAAGGTAAAACTATCATCCAAACACTCCCTATACAGACTTGGGTCCTGATTTGCTAATGCCATTATTATGGGCTCAGAGCATCCTAGCACGAGAATAAACCTCTTCCATGAAATGGATGTGATTGAAAATGTCTTTTCAGGAACCATAATGGATAGTAAAGTTTGTGACCACTAGCCCGTAAGCTGTGAAAACAGCTCTTCTCTCTGACTCGGGGAATGTAAACCAGGCATTATGGTCTTTTAAATTACAGTCAATTCTGTGAACATATATAATAGCAAGAACGGAGGAGAGCAAACTGTTCCACTCCTGTTGCAATGATTCCCTTATGCCTTAAAACATTAGTCTGAATTCTGTATAGATCCCCAGCTACCTGTGTTACTGTTTTTAAGGTATCTCAAACATTTTAAGACTCACTATTTATGTGTCATTGAGGAATAATTCTCCATTAATTTGGTGAACAGTAAATACATATACCTACTTCCTCAAGTTCAAAAACATTAAACTGGCCATTTTTCAGGCCTCATTTTATTAAGATGGGGCAACACAGAAAGTGAGCTTGGGTAGATCACATGTCCCATCTTAGCACTGCTCCTTAGCCAAACCTAGTTTTCCATTTCTGGGTATATCACTTGTCCTGCTCATGGAGTTTTAAGCCTTATTCTCAGCTTATGCCCCTCTGTACGGCCCTTTGGCTCAGACTTGGCAATTAAGCAGAGCCCTGCTTAGGCTGCAGAAACCTGCTAATGTGATCTTCAGCCCTCAGCAGCAATTCCTGGGCCAGGTGAAAGGAGGGCCAGGCAAACTTTTCATTTGCTGTAATAACAATCTGTGTGTGAAAGTCCTGCAGAGTCGCCAGCACTGCGAGTGATTCATGGAGCAGCACTAATTGTACTGGCTGCTCACTGATAAGTTGCACTCTTGGTGAGAGATTAGCCCATAAATCATTGTGGGGAGGTAATTTGTTTGATGTAATCTTTTGGGCCTGCCCATTTTAGCAGCCTCCCACTTCCTTTCTTTTCCTCTTTTTTAATGAATCTCACCAAAGGGAATAACCACAGTTGCACATCTTCTCTGATCCCCTGCTCCAACCTATGCATCTCCTTGTCTCTGGCCCAGCTCTCAGATCTTTCCATTTCATATCTTCACATCAAGTGCTAGCTTCCAGTAAGTGAGCCCTTCAATTGCATCTTTCACCCATGGTCTTCAAAGCCATTTAAAAAATATAAAGGAGTTCAGGCTCTAAACCCTTCAGCCTGCCTCATTTTGTAGGTGGATAAGCTTGTAAATACAAGGCTAAGGAAAAAATTTGCCCAAACTCAGGACACTAGCAGTATTTTACACCATGGTCAGTGATGTGCTCGTAACTTGTACAGACTGGAGTACTATACAGCTACTTCCGATGCTGATTATCACAGGCCCGTAGCAGAATAAACCTTGCAGTTCTTTATAGGTCACCCTGTAGTTATTTGCCTACTCATTGTATTTGTTTATGTAGTGCCCAGGGGCTGGAGAGACAAAGCTATTTCATAGATGAGATTTCACAGCAGCACACAAGGGCAAGCAAAATACGCTTGATGCAGTTTGAGAGCCTCCTCTGAGCCAGGACGGTGCTCTTCCTGGGCTCTTTATACAGGCTGGGAACAGACACCATGTGTGCCCACAGAAATTGCAATGTCTTCTCCCACTTTCCTAGTGCCCTAGTTGCCTGTGTTCGAGGCCACCACAACCAGACCTGCTCTGCTCTTCTCCTTCAGGTACTATGGGATTGTGTCCTGGCCAGTGAGGGCACTGCCCTGCCGGCTTTTCTGGCACCCTCACTGAGAAGCCCGCTCTTGCTGCTCCCCGGCAGGTCATGTCATGAGTCAGTTCCGACCAATCATTGAATGGATGCAATAGGAGCAATCTCCCTTAGTTCACTGGAGACAAAGTAATAGAGCAGAGAATTTCTAGTGTAGAAAAAGACTGTAGGGTGGAGACAAGTCATGGATTATATGGCTTCTGATAAGCTATTTTCAGATTGTTTTATATCTTTCTAGTCTTCACTTGCAAACTTCAAAGAACATCACTTAAACCTTGCTAGATCGTGAGCAAAGACTCAAAAGGCACAGTCACACATCATTATCACAGGAGCCCAGCAGAGATCCTAGGGAGCTGGGATCCCTAGAGTTGTGGCTACAGGAATTCACTGAGCCACTGATAAATTATTTCTTCTGTGTCAAAGATGGTACACTTGATTTTCTGTGCTTTGAGTGGTGCACTGTATGACCAAAATGACTTGATTCAGAGCTGTCAAAACTTGGGTTATCATGTAGATGCATCTTATATTTTCCTTTTTTATTACTGTTTCAGATGGGAAAATGAGCAAACCCACAGAGAGAGTCTGACAAGAGCATTTTTTTGCATTATAAAGACTAAGGGAAGTTTTTCTTTTGATTTATTGGTTGTTTTTAAATGAAGGCTTCAATTCTGTGAATAATAGTGGACCCCCAAAGTCAACCACTGTGTGGTGTACCACTAGCTTGCTGCTAAATCAACTCCATGTTTGCCAAGCAGCTCACCTTTTCTGAAGGAAAAATATAAGCATTACCTCCCAACAGAAACTACATGCATGATAATTCTGCATGTAAAATCTTGTCTGTGCAAAAAGGGTACTTATGGATGTAATAATACTTTTGTACACAAAAATGTGTAGCTAACTGTGCACAAAGGTTTGATTTAATTATCTATTTAGTTAGGGTAGTTTCAGTACCAATTTACTACTGGTAACCCTTTATGTTATTCTGGTATCACACATGAGGACAGCACAACTATCGGTCCATGTATGTTTTTACACAAACACTTATAAATTACAAATAGAATTTCAATTCTGTTATTAAAAAATACCAAGGAAATTAAACTATTAATTCCATTAATGAAAGCTAATAATTCACTTCATTAGCATGGCAAAGAGACAGTATGAGATAAAAATCATTCATACAAATAAAAGACATATTTCTAGAGAAATCATTAACACTTAGTAACAAAATGAAGAGCAAGGGATCAAAATGAAGGTTTAAATGTAAACTGAAAGACAGCTAGAAGGAATACAAAGAAAAAGCACTCTGAGTGACCTCAGAGTTGTATCCTCATTCCTGAAGAATCCTGGTCCAGACAAATTGGATCCTGGTCCAGACAAATGTTGGCTGTACTGGGGACTAGAGCTTAAGTGTCAGGACAGCATTGCTTTCCCTTGGATTTTTTCCCAACCGATCTTGATTTGAAACTTCCTCAATTTACAGCTGAAGTCCTGGAGCTATCTTGAACCATGGTCTTTGAAACTTATTACTCCACTACACTGTCAAAGTGCCCTAGTAGGCCTCTAGGTGTTGAAAACTTTGGGAGCACACCATTAACTTTGTTTCTAGGGGACCTTTTAGCTTTGATTTGCAATGGCCTACTGCTTCTAATATAATCACAGTAATTAAAAGCTGCTACTACTGATAGTAATGGTTACCGAGAGCAAGCTGCATAGATGTGTTGTCTTATCACTTGGTCTGATGATAGAAACTCCAGAAAGTAGAAAATACCATGTTGACTCTCTGTGAGCTTATATGAATGTAGTTCATGGTGTCAGTATCACCCCTCAACAAATATTCTTGTTGCATATCCAAAATTTAGTTTTATCATTGAGTCGAAGTGTGGAAAGCTCTATAGGGTGTGATCTTCTCCTCATGATTAATAAATCTAGGAAGGTCATTCAGAGTAACAAGCAGATCCTAAAACAACCACATTCAATCCACAGCTCTTTCTTCAGGGAACAGTCAAGAAAGCTTGTATGCCACTTGGTGTTTCTAAGATACTACCAGGAGAATTTGACACTAAAATTCACATCTTAACTTTCAAAAAATCAAGGCGTTCAAATCCAAGGAGAATTCCCTTGGGCCATAGGAATATGGTTCATCTCGTAATACGTTATTGTAACATATACCCTCTTCACCGTTTAGCATAAAAAGAAAATAAAATATACTGATTTAGCAAATATGACTGCAAATAGAAAGTCCTGTTCGTGGTATCTTTTTTACTTTTGGAAATGCACAGAGACATCATTCTCTACCCAGATATGCACTGGGAATTCTGTTCACTATTGACATGCCTTTAATAGTTTGCAATGAGCAAAACCACCTTGTAAATTGCCTTCCAATCTTATTGAAATAGCCTGATACAAACTGCACCCTAATTGCTAAATTAGGACTGTATTCTTTGCTGAGCTAATTTCCTTGCTAAATGAGCACGTGGTGTGGCAGTTAAGGGCTTTTTATCAGGTTATTACAATGAGGGATTATATGGTTTCAGTGTAATTGAATTTTAACGAGGACGACTCTTAGGCAAATACACCTCCATAAATGATGCAGCACTGATACTATGCTGAGAAACTGAAGATGACAACTCAGTGGAGCCAGCTGGACCTAGGGGAGTCTTTAAGACTTTAATTAAAAGCAATGAAGAGTCTTTCTTTTTTTTTTGCATTATTCTTAGCTCCAGAGTCCAATGGATCTGAAGGCGATTCCTGCTTTCATTTCGAGTTATCTCAGAATTGCTGATTGAGATTCTCTGCTCTGAAAGTCCAGCTTGATTCTCATTTGTTCTTTCTTAGATGCACTTAGTAACAAATGCAGCAATAAAAGCAATTCACATCCAGCAGTCTTAATGGCATACAGCAGATAAAGAAAAACATGGAATTCATTGTGTAAGGCTTGTCCATGTGTAATGAGAGTTAACTTTCTGCCAGAAAGCGTGGGCTGAATTCTAGTGGTGGGTTTCATGTGCTAAACCTTTCCTGAAGGAGCAGTAAGTGTTATTTTTGTGTGTGGTAGTACGGGAGGCCTGACTTCCCCTAAAGACGCAATTTCTTATTGAGGGCTGAGGCAGTAGGAAATTACTGTGTCCTTAAGGCTACGGAAGAGAAAAAATCTGCCTCAAAGGATGCTCTGATTAAGAATAAAATAGGCCTCTCACAGCTGTGCTGATTACTGAGGACAGAGAGGAATATACATATGTTATACAACATCTGTGATGGGATGTCGAAATGATAAGCCAACCTGAGAAACATACCCTTTACTGCCAGCAAATTAAACCCTAGAAGGCTGGGTTTACAATAGCATTACTTAGCCACTCTGTACTTCTAGTAGGGAGGACTGGCGCGGGGCAAATAAGTAGTATATGACTCATTTCTGAAATGAAGAAACATGTCTGAAATGTTGTGAAAAAGATAATTTGATAATGCAAATGCAAAGACAGTTTGGGAGGCTCAATAACCCCCAAAATGAAAAGAAACTAATGCATTAGGTGAGGTGTCAATGTTTGTCAACAGGGATTGCAGTTATTTCTGCTTATGAATATGGAAATAAACCAAGCAATCCTCTGAAAAGGAAAAGCCTTGTTAAGCTCTACAGACATTGTGTTTTAATTGCTGGTAAATGCTAGCTCCAGTAATGGCATCTGCTGTGTACCTGTGCAATCGCAGTGCACTGGCATGAGCTAATGACTGCAGAGCAGAAGGCTGGCCTGCAGCCACTGCAGGTGTACACCTTAATGAGGGTCCCATGGGGAGAGAGGTGCACTGAGCAAAAGACTTCTGAGACTGCTGAAGCTGTTGGAGCAGAGAGGGGATCAGTGTGGGCCCTTTTCACGCAAAGGAAGATGCAGACACATTAAGGATGTTTGCTTGGCAACTGCCTGCCTCACATGCACACAGACATAAAAGTGGCCATAATGCCATGATATGCTCAGATGCTGAAATATGTCTGATAGCAGTTACCATAATGAGGATATTAGACACTGCTCATTGCATCCTTGAAAAGCAACACAGACCCAGCTTTCAGTGAACTACAGTGAATTCAGCATCAGAGTGCTGATATGGAAGAAAATGTGCTGATGGCAGCTGCTTTTATCTTTACATTTTCCATTACTAGTCTTAATGCTTGCTGAGAAGAAAGGATTACCCCTGTCCCGCCCCATCCGTAACCACGTGGCTCTGGAGGCTCCTCAAAGGATAGCTGTGGAGCACAACGATAAGGGAGCTCATGGGGAGGAAATATAAATATGCTCAGAATTGTTCCAGTGATCTGAGTATCTCAGGTTGACTTCAAACATTAAGACATGTTGAGATTTTTTAAATACATAATCATTAAATTAAAGGTGATCACAAATCAGATGGCAGCACCACTTACTGGTGAAGACACCAGGAAGCCTGGACACTTTCTGTGCTACTGATGGGTCGTGCACCCTGGGGAAAGTCCTTTCACCCCTCACTGTCCCTCTTTTCTTCCTACTTTACTGTGCAGGCACATGCTGAGGTTTGAGCTGTCTGCCTGTGTGACCAAGGTGCGAATGACACTATGTTCTGAGCTAGAGAGTAATGATGGCCTTCTGTTCTCCCAGCGTGCTATTTCACATGCCACTTGCTATAAAGTAAAAGTACTTCTAAATCTATCCAGTCAATCTGTCATTTTATATTCAGACAGTAAAACCTCCCTTAGTTCTTAGAAGCCTTCTTAGGCTCCATCCCCACTTCTCCTTTGCTTCTTATGGTCCTTTGTCATCCCCTGCCCTCCTTGGGTCCTTCTCCCAGCTGTGTTAATCCTCATCCACTCCTAATATTTAATATAGTGAGTATTGTATATGTTGGCAAAGCTCCTTCTAGCTTTCTGGGAGGATCAGTAATTTTTGTTCTTAAACTGCCCTATAGAATTGGACACGTGGTAGCAAGGTAAATGTGTTATGTCTGATCTGCCTTGAAACTGGTTCTGTTTAGGTTCCTGGTCTCTGATGACTGCTGACTCCCAAAAATGAACACTGAGCAAATGCATAAGCAAGAGGCAAAAAAGAACTGCATACAGTGCTGAGTGTTTCTCTGGAGCAGTGTTTAAGATCTAGACAATGTTTGCAAAAAGCATCATCATCACCATCTGATGGGTTTTTGGTGGAGTGAACAGAAACTATATCTTCCAGGGTCTAGAAGGTATAATCTGTAACAAGCCTACCATATCGCAGGATTTGAGCCCAAAACCTGCACTGTGAGTCCTGGCTACCAAACGTTGTTTTAGCACAATATCCTTTCTTTTTGCCAGCTGTAGAGTGTTAGTTCTAGTGACACAGTGACTAAAGGAGGACATCATGCTGGCATTTACTCTGATTTGTCACCAAAAATTTCATCAGGGAAGTGAAAGACTGAATATGTAAGTAACCTCTTAACCCTGTGAGTGCTCTCTCCAAGAAGAGGAGTTAGACGTTGATTCAAGGCTCTGTGGAAAAGTTTGTATTTCACTTAGTTTGTTAGGTTATCAAACTGATACTCTAAAAATAGAAATGCAACAAATGGTTAATAATAACAACACAGCAATGTCCTGCAGAGCCATTAAGCCTATAAACTCATTCCCCAAAGCATATACACCTCTCGCCTTCTTTCCTGTTCTGCACAAGTGCCATCACATCAAACATGTTGTTTGTATTATGTAGCTGTGGAAATACGCTCCTTTCTGTTTTGACAATTCGATTACACACACGTTTACTCTGGGTGTAATTCTGAAGTCTCGTTCCAGCTCAGTTGCTTGGTTAAACTGCCGTGCTGCAGCAAGGGAGCGGGGGGAGCAGCTGAACTGCACAGCGCTGTGCAGCCTTGCTTTTCTCAGTGAACTCAATCTGTGGGGCTCTACTCCACCCTCACGGGCGGCAGGAGTGCTAATCAATAGCAGCATCTTGTTGTGCTGCACACAACAGCATATGCTGTACTTTGACCTTTCCTTGCCTATGTAAATAAGGGTAGAGATGTCCACCAGCTGATAATTCTTTTAGTGCCAGTTTTTAATCTGTTATATGTGTCTGGGGACAGGTACTTGCTACTGAAGAAATGAAGATGGAAAAAATCTTCACCCACTATTTCAGCCTCTTGGTAGGTCTAACTCTACAGGTGTTTGACATTTAACACCTTGCAGCTGGCCTAGTCTAGGGTCAATACCATCTATCATTATTTCCTACCTACATGGGCTAGATTCAATGGAGGTTTTTTGGGGGGGTTATTTTGTTTTGTTTTGTTTTGTTTTTTGTTTCAGTTTTTAATTTTTGCTTTGACTTGTACTTGTACTGTAGAAGATGAACCTAAACCTTCAGTGCTGTCTCCAGTGCGTCCACCTTCACTAGAGCTGTTGACTTAACAAGGAATGTATACACCACAAGATTTTAAAAATACCCTTTGCACAAGCTTAAACTATTTCTTGTATGAAAAGCACCAGTCACATATGAAAGACTCTGATTTCAGATTAATTGAAAGAAGAAGAAACATGAAAGCCTAAAGTTTTAGAATGGAAGGATGTTTATTTCAATCTTTTCTAAAAGGCTTGGGTTCAGGGCAGTATGAAGGTTCAGCTTAAATTTGGATCTGAAAACCTGTGGTCGGTTCCAAATATTTCATTTAGATAAGTTCAGATGGCCTCTAGTATGCTTAACACACATTTGTCTGCATTTTAGCTAGCTAGTGAAGTAGTGCTGAAACAAATGCTGCAGATGGCTAGATATTTGGGGAATGGGACTAATATTTATGAAGATCGCCAGAGAGTGTCCATTTAATTTAAATACTTCAGCTTTAGAACACTGAAAGTCCCTGTGTTTTGATAGAGTGCTAGTTTATGTGTTTTGAAAGACACTGCTCTCCTGGTTAGGCTACATATTTTGCTTCATATCGGTACTATTTATCTGGAAACTGAAAGCAAATATCGTCACTGTGGTCAGTGAGAACAAAGTTACCCTGTTTTTTAGTGTAATGATGGATGTCTTCAGAAGTTGGACTTCTGGTGGGGTGGGTTTTCTTCAGGAGATCGCTCTTTCTCTCTGTCAGGAAAGAGGCTCCAAACTGAATGCGCTTTGTTTAGTTATCTAAAGTAGTATAGGGTGAATGGTGTTTCTGGTGCTTGAATCATTTGAATAAATGGGTAAGCCAGGTTCTCACACTATTAGCCTTAATAGTTTGACAGGAAAGCACAGACCATGTCTTTCTTGAGAGCTTTGTCTGCACAAAAGGCAAAAAATGATAATTTGGGCCGGTCTTATTTATTATAAAGCATTAGCAAAGGCTTGTGTACTATTAACGATAGGAAGAAAGAAAAGCTATTTCAAACAAGACTTAAAATGACCTCTCATTAAAAAAAGAAAAAAAAAAAAAGAAAACAACCCCCTTTCTATTTCTCTACTCACTTTAATTTGGCATTTTTCACTTGACTCTTCCAAGCATGCTCTACCAACATAGAAAAAGATCTTCTTGATAAGAGGAAGAAATAGCATGGTGTCTTTCCAGTATTTGGTTCAAACACCCCAGATGAACAGCTTTAGTCACATGCCATTAGAATAACTAGCCTGAAGTGCTCTGTGGCTGCAGCTGAGCAGGAGCTGAGCACTCGAGGCAGAATCATGCAGTGCAAAGCACAGCACTTCTGGCAAAGCAAAATAAATCCCCAAGTCCCCAGTAAATATCGTTTGCATATATAGTTCACCACGGCTGGCTAACAGGAGGAATAAAACATGTGGAAGACAGTGCTTTTAGCTGAGGGTACACAGCTTGACTTAGATAATGAAGGGTGATGGTACAGTATCTGGAGCAATAAACACCATATTTTAATGAATAATTTTTTGAAATAACGGGACACAGAGTCATTATAAGGGTTATTTGTTTCCATTAGCAATCTGTTGTGTTTCTGACAATAACCTCGGCCTGGATTTGTTTATATCTTTATGCGAGGAGCTTTTAGAGGGGTTGCTATGGCTTGTGATTCCAATGCACCTGCAAAGTGGATGCTTGTTAGCACCCTTGCACCTGAATGGTGAAAAAGGAATAATCAGGAAGTCAATATATTGGAGGGAACAGATAGATTTTGTTTCTTTTAGCCCTCTATGGGTCACTGAGAGCTGTGTTAGCTTAGATAGAGTGGATATAAGGTGTTCTTCAGAGGCTCCCTGTAGTCTGTTACTTTATCTGTGGTCTAGAGCTCCTGCCCAGGTGAGAAAATCAGAAAGTTCAGTAGAAACTTATTGAAATATGGTGAGTAATTTTTGCCTTTTATTTGGGCCAATTTAGAGATTTTTAACATTTTATTCAAGATTATCTTGGTGGGATTTGTTTTGTGATCTATGCGTGTTACGAAAAGGCTTACTGTTTGGTCCAGTTATTATAGAAAGTCTGGTCGTCTTTTTGAGATGCTATCACAGTTCTTTGCAGTTACTAAGCTTCACGATGTGTTTTAAAATGGGCATATGCTGTCTTTTTCCAGCTTTGGCCAGAAACTTTTGTTGTTGACTCAAAAAGGGGAATGTTTGAAAAAGGAATTAATGGTTATTGATAACTTCCTTCTTCTTAGTATACAGGTCTGCTTTTCCTGCAAGATCACCGATTTGGGGAGGGGGAAGAGAAGAGGTGCTGGCATAATCCATTGTCTGGGCTCAGAATGGGTTCTGATCTCTTTCAAGCAAAGAGGATGGTGTCCTTGCTCAATAAGGGCCTTATTTTTCCTGTTGTCTTTGTTCAAGTTGTTTCTGATATCGAGCTGAGCTGTTTTGCATGGAGTGGAAAGAAAGGGAAGATGCTCTTTGCCTTAAATTCATACTCGCGGGCAAGGTGAGCACTTATAGATGGCATGTGAGTTTAATATCCCCTGCACGCAGATCCTTGCAAGTTGAAACACAGAGTGTGTGTGAAGAAGAAACAGCAGAAGATTGAAGAAATAGTTTTTTGCTCAGCCCAGCAAAATACAAAGCCACATCTATTTGCAGAATGGGAACTTTGTTATTTTACACATTTCTTCTCAAGGCTTACACAAACTGAAAACCCCGAGGACTGAGCATTAAGAGGGCTGGTAGCTAAAGCTTTTCCCTCTGTGCCTGGAGAGGAGCTCGTGAGTTTTTCCTTTGTCTTTTGGGATGGGGTGCTGGGGAAAAGGACAAGTGAGGTGTGGAATTGGGTTTTTTTGTTATTGAAGGGCAATCTATTCTTTTTCTCCTTGCAGACCCGCTAGTTCTCAATCCATCCTGAGCCCAGAGATGATAATAGAGAGCTTTCACATGCAAATATGTCAATTTATTTCCACAATAGCAAACCACTGAGGGCTGAAAGGGAAGCCACTGTAATGCTGAGAGTTACATTGTTCCAAAACCACTCTGCTCCTCAAATTCAGGAGAGGAAGTCTAATCAAAGGCCATTCAGATCTCAAAACCACAGGACTTGACTTCCTCATCTTCTTGATGCTTCTCATCTTTCTCAAATCTTCCTTTGCAGCAAAATCACTTATGTGCTTACCTGCTCAGCTCCATCTGACCATATTACACCGAACTGCCTGGAGGAGCTGAGAGTCTTTCTTCTGTGGCCTGAGAAATGCCTTTAACCTCCTCACTCTGTGGTGTCCTTGGAGCAAAGAGAAATGGAGAGCAGGGGCATGCATTTAGCTATGTGGCTTCTTCGTGTCTCTGGCCACAGGGAAATATATGTTTAAGAAGGCAGGTAGGCTCCAGAACTAAATGCTTTACTTTAAGACTTTGTGAACTAAATGTAGCCCTTTCCCCACTCATACATAAATAGAAATGGATGAATGTACTAAAACGTTCTACACAAGTACACTAGGATAATAAAATGTTTGGATCCTTTCCTGAAAATAATACCTTTCCTTAATGGGCTTGCAAATATAAGTTAGGGAACTAAAGGACCTGTGTTATACTACTCAGTTTGAAACACTCAGGCAACTTGAAATGAAATTAAGATTTTTTCATGATGCAGTGAAAACTCAACTTGTAGAAGTCTTGCTCAACTCTGGAAGCAGACTGGCAGCATGTTTGTGGCACCCAAGATAGAGAGTCCTGCCTGCAAGTGTAGAAGCATTTCTAAGACTGAGATGGCTTGAGCCAAGTCAGTGGGGAGGGTTTGTGCTTTTGTGTCAGTGATTAGCAGGGCTGGAGCAGACCTGTGTACATCCTCCCCTGGAAGAATTTGGAGAACCTTAAAAAAAGCTTCTGGGGGTCCACCTTCTGTCCAGTGCTGCAATGCAAGCCCTAAAGCAGCCAGCTCTTAATGCCCTCAGGGGGACTGTTATTTGTGTGTTTCAAGAAGCTTTGTATATGTGGGGGAAAAACCCTTAACCATTGTAACTTTAGAGTTAAGGAAGACACAAGGAAGGATGCTGTCTTTACTGTGACTCTGAAGCCAGTTAAATGTTCTCAAGGTAGCCTAGACAGTAATAAGCAAAATACAATGCCAGACTTGTTTTCCCAAAATGTAGGTGATCTCTGTAGGATTTTACAGCAATATCTGTGTGTATTCATTCTGCCTGTGCCTTGAACACGTCTTTCTGGATGCACCTTGAAGCTGAGGTCTGCAGCTTCCCTCTGGGAGGTTTGGTTAACACGTCACAACAAACACACAAGAGGGCCCATGTGGATTTCAGCTGTGGCCTTTTCTTAATGCATTTTAAAGCAAATACAAAGCTTTCAAAGCCTGGAGTTAAGCCCTCTGGGACTTCTTTTTCAACAAGTGTGATATGTGAGCATGCAAACCTCTCAGTCAAATTGGCAAGTCCCTCTGGGTATGTGCACTGGAGAATTGTAGGAAGGGGGAAAAGTAGCTTTAGGCTACCTTTCCTTCTTCCTAGTCAACCTTTCCAGAGTCCAAGTAGCTATAGAAACCAGGAAGCTGCCTGGTTGTGTCAGATCTTGGCAAGCAGGAGTATGACTCATGATTTTTTTAAAAGGCAGCTGATGAACAGGGATGAATTCCAACAGTGGGTAAAATATCACCTTTATTCATACAGGAATAGCCTTATTGCCATCAGTGGATCTCCTCTTTCTTCCTACCTGTGGAGTTTTTTCTATGAGAGAAAAATCAAAGTGGTTTAGATGGCTTCCTAGTGGCCAGCCTTAAGTTTCCAATCATCCATCATGTGGTCGTGTTTTCCTTTATTACAAATATGTATCTGCAAGTTTCTTTATATTAAAAGTTTTGAGTTGAACAGCCTTCTTCTATGCAGATCACAGTGTACGTATAATCCATATATAAGAAATCTCTGGTATAAGTAGTTGGTAACTGTTCCTCATAAAAGTAATTACTGTTTCTGAAAAATCTAAAACCCCTTTAAGTCACAAACTTTCAAATCCAAACTTTCAGGCCATTTCCCTCTTCTTGGCTTGTGATCTGCAAAATGGCTGTAGCTTCTTTGTTATATCTATAAGGGAATCAGTAGTTGTTTGCTTACATTACATTCGGACTCAGGCAAACTTACCTGGGTGCTTGACAGCATCCTTTACTTCTGGAGGATTTCTTCTGTCATAGCTGGTGTTGATTGTGGAATTTCTACAAACTCATTTTTTTAATTAAAAAAGTGGGTTGTTTAAAAAAAAAAAAAATTTGATTTGGTGCCAGTTAATTACCAGGAAATGGAGCAGCATGTGCTTCCTGCCACAATTCATTAGTCTGGCTGTTTCTTAGCTCATATAAGCCTGTATTCTAATTACATGGAGACAGTTTCTGCCATAAGGCATTAGCTTCCAATGACCAAGGCATATATGCAGTTCCACAGATTTTGTATGCTGGATCACCTGAAGACCTGTTAAATTGTCTTGTTCCCTCTTCCTGGTTGGCATTGCTTTTCTTGCCTTTAAGAATTCTGTCTGGCCCCTGCATTTAACTGATTAAAGAAGGGGAAAGAGAACCTTTTGCTGTTTCTGTGGGGAGAGATGCATCTTAATTTGTGGGGCATGACCTTGCAGATATGTAACACATGGGCAGTTAAGCAGCACTGAAAACACTGTAATAATCGTAGAGTAAAGAAAATAAAATATCCCATATAGAATTTGGGAGAGACAAAACTTTCCAAGTATGACAGATGAACTGTGGTAGTGTTTCAGTCAAACATATTGCTGCTATGTTTGATCTATTATTTTTTTTTTTTGAGCTAAGAGATTAGGGAAAAAAAATAAATCTTTATTTTTGGTTCTGAGAAAGGTGACAAATGTTGCTATGGGGAATGTTCTAGAGGCTCTGCTACTGACTTTGTTTTTGTTTGGGTGGTGTCTTTTTCACCTGTGCAACTTGCTGTGCAGAGAGACTAGGAGCTGAAGCAGACCAGACCCTTGAGTCCCAGGAACTTAGCTGGTCAGTAGTTTCCTGAGGGACCAGTGCATAGAGGAGACTTCTGGAGCTGCCTTTATAGAGGTGAGGCTTGCAGCTTTCAGACTCGCTTCAAAGCAATCTGTATTTCACTGTCTGTTTCTCTCTTTACCTCCCTTTTTGACCTGCAATCACTTTACAGTGAATACCTCTTCAGGTCAATACTTAAAGTATTCAACATCTAGGCAGCCAAAATCAGTCAATTTGTTTATTAGAATTATATACCTTAAAGGCCTTACAGGGTAACATTTATCAATTTTTGGAAATACATTTACAAAAGTTGCACCAATTCCTTTCCCTTGGTGAAAAGTCTGTCACGTCCTTGCATTTCCTCAAGGAAACTGGAGGCTGCAGACAGCAGGACCTAACCCCGTGGGTGAGTGGATACTAGAGGTGGGTGAGCAGCCAGCCTGGTGGGACATGCAAGGAATGTCAGTGATGGCAGCAGAGATTTGAAGCCTGGGACATGTATGAGGAACTTCCTAATTCTGTGTTTGCGCTGTAACTTCACCCTGGTGGGTATGGCTTGGCGGAGGAAGAATGCATAGGTTGATTTAAACTTGGTGTAATTAGTGTATGCACTAGTTACATTTCATTCTTCCCCTGTGGCACATTGGTACAGGCTACCGTGAAAGATGGCAAAAGTGCATTGTGCAGCCAGGCATGACAGCAGGCTGTGGATGCTTCCTTCTGGTGAGCTTCTTGAAGAGTCCATGTTCTCAGGCTTAGGCCAATGCAGGACCTCTCAATTTAGGTCTTACAAGTGAAAGAGACAGATGCTGTTTCTATGAGGAGCAGAGGGGAAACATTAAGGAGAACAGCCTGTGGCTGTAATTTATACTTCCAGAATGACCCAACTGAGCAATGTGTCTGATCTGAGCCACAAAAAGTCCTTTTAGCTTCCATTAAAGTAATCTAGCTGTGCAATATACCTTAGACTGTCATGAGAGGCTTAAGTGTTGATGCTCAACATATAACTTATGTTTAGAAGTAATTACTAGATGTAAGCTGCGTGTTTGCTGAAATGGGATATGAAGCGAGGTAAGAGCATTAACTCGTATTTACCAATGGAAGTGGCCTCTCTTGAAAGCAGTCTGTAATTCCAGATGCTTGACATACATCTTGCTAGGATTGTCATTTTAAATTTCTGAATAGATATTTCACCAGACCACTATAGTGAGCATCTTTACTTTTGTCAGGAATCTCAAAATGTTTGAGGTGCAATTTTAATTATGTTCAATATATTTCCTAAGAGGGTGCCTAGTCAGGAGGTGAAGACTTTGGCCAGAGATGTAGAAAACCAAAACCATATTTCTGAAAAGCCACTGTTGTTTGATTTTTTTCTGTTTGGGTTTGTTTGTTTGTGTGTTTTTTCCCCTCCCTTTTCATGGCATATCACTTACAGCACCATTCATCAAAGCATTTAATCATGTGCAGTTCAGTAAAGCAGCATCCAGTTCAGTGAAGCTGTTTTCTTAATGTGGGATTTAGTTTTGATTCCCTCTGTTTCCCAGTTGTGAAACGAGGATAGTAGAACTTCTTTTCTGTGTTTCTTTGTGTGTCTTTCTCTGAGAACTTATAGGGTGTATGGGTGAACTTGTGGGTGTATGTCTTTGCTGCAGAGGGTCACTGAGCTAACAGCAGTTGTAGTTAGTTATTATTCATTAAGCTGCAAACTAGGGGAAAAAACAACAGCACCAGAAGGATACCATGTTTTCATGTCTCACGTTATTTCCTATGTTTCTTAAGGAACTGGCATCTGGAGGCATGTCCTTAAGTGTGATTTCCTACCTTTTAAAAACAAATAAACAAATGAAATGCAGTTGCTCTCCATGGCTATAGAAGAGGAAAATCTGAAGCAGGGGCTGGTGCGTTGGCTCAAGGAGCAGAAAGCAGAAGTCAAAACAAAATTCACTTTGATTTATTTTTTAAGATCTCACAGTCTTTAAATTAGTGTTATGATTGTAAGGGAGGTAGAGAGTCATGAGTCTTAGGGTCTGGGGGACTGATTATAATACAAACAAAATTAAATTCAGTTTAACGACCCCAAAGGTAAATAAGCAAACAAAGTTAGAAAGAATTAAGTTTTGCTTCTTGATAGGGGTTGAATTATTCTAGTTTTTTCCCCCCTCTTGTTTCGCCTTTCAATTAATCGTTACTGCCTGGTCCTGAGTGCAGGGCTTGGCTTGATAACCATCCTCTGAGCTGCCATCATTATTATTATTTATCAGATAAACAAGCCATGTAGTGTTTTGGGAGGCAGAAAGGAATTATCTGCGTAAATATAAGACCCAATGACTAACCTATTTCTGCCAATGTGAACACATTTTTTTTCCCCACCTGACAAACTGGGGGGAAGCAGAACCAGAATAAAAATGCAGCAAGCTAACTCTCATATCAGCTTCTGTCTCTGAATCTACTTTGAATCTGGGCAAAACCCTATTGGAAGAACTGACTGCCCCAATTATGGGAAATGCATGCAGCAGCATCAAGGGTAGGAAAGCCTGTCTGCAGCTAGCTGAGCAGTCTCAGCTGATTCCGTTCTTGCTCTGCTTCAAATGCCACTACTCTGTAGAGCTGTTGGCCACAATGGCAATCTGCCCTGCCTGTACTTCTGACAGCTGGTAGAGCATTTCAGGAAAGGAGGTGGAATAGGGTTAAAGTTTATCTTTCATTGCCTTTCTCCTAGAATGAGTGTCTGTACATAAAAATTTGTTTTAAAATGGATGTTTGGGGACATCTTTTTTTTGTTGTGGTGTTGCTTGTTTTCTACCAATGCAGAGTGACCCATGCTGTGGCTTATTGCATGCCAGGTACTCTTATTCTGGGCACACTAGTTCCAAAGAAAAGCTGAAGTTGGTGCAATAAACAAAAGCAGCCCTTATAGATCACCTGTTCTCAGCAGTCTCTGTTTATCCCAGAGAATTTTCTTTGACATGTTCTCATTGATGTCGTATTTCACCTCTTGAATGTCTGTAATGAGGATCTCTCGGTCATTTACCTGGAGAATACAATCAACTGCTGTCTTAATTCTGACTGTTAAGAGCCTTTACATGATACGTGGACTGATCTGTACCTTTCTTCATTTCTGGCCATTTCTTTCTGTCCTGCTATCTTCTGAGGCCATGAATTAATTTACTTCCTTCATCTATTCTTTTTTTTAAAGGTATCAGACTGTAACTGTATTTCCTGTTGGCTTATTGTTAACTCTTTCACTTGCTCATTGTGTGGCTTATGCTCTGTTTCTTTTAGCACTTTATGGTTGTCTTTGGTCTTTATTTCTTTCCAGTCACTACCTTTTTCCTAAGTTTAGAAGAAAATATAGAGGTGTTCAGTTCTGAAGGCTCAGTTGCACTGTGGCTGTATAGATTGGCATTTTTATCTCCCTGCTTTTCTGGATGTTCTTCTTTTTTTTGTGCATCTGAGAATAATCTAGGAGTATACAGCCGTTAGTCTGAATCTGCTGTCAGCTATGTCAAGAAAACAAAGATGAGTGAATGAAAGAAAACCACTTGAAGCCTCTGGGGTTGCCTTTACTTTTATTCTGAAGGTTTTTTAAAAGAGAAGAAATAAAGCAGAGATCTGAAGGGTAGACCAGGAAGGCAGTGTTAAATCAGAGAAGGAAATACAGGCTTAGAGTGATATGATGTTCTGTTAAAGGTCCCAGCAGTGGCTAGTGGTTTTCTTGGAGAAAGCTGGCTAGATTTGGCTAAAGCACTGACAGATTGATCTATTCCATTCATAATATTTCTGCAGTACTTAAGAGAATTGTATCTAATATCTTTAGTCCTTCAGTGATAATTCAAGTAGAGAGAAGCAAAAGCCCTAAAAATCAGTCAAATGTACTTAATATCACTGAGTTAAGAATCCACTGAATATTTGTGTGTTACAGCAGCATAATGCTATGAAATAAAAGGTAGTTTACATAGATCGGGTTAGACAAGAGGAGTAGGGCCAGATGTCATTCCTTTGGGGATCACACCAGTGGAAAGGAAACAAGGAGATCCTTCGACATCAGCAGAATTGCTCTGAATTTTTGCCAACATGTCATGCCCACTTCATGGCAAAAAGCTGATGTGCAAGTACCCTGTGGGATCCTTAGCAGAGTGCTGGGTAGGGATGCCCTTTTGGCATGAGTTGGATTTCTAATGTTGGAAGAGCAGAGGTCTAATGCACAGTCAACTTCAGCATGCTGACCCAACTGAACAGTTGACCCACCTGATTTTAAGCAGGCAAGTAATTTTGACAGATATATCAGTTTAGGAGGCAATCCTTTCATGAACCTCCCAGGCTTTCTGTTACTGCTTCCCTAGTTCAGCTAATGGGAACTATCCTCAAGTTCTCCCATGGAAGGTCAGGCAGGTTAAATTACTCCTCACTTGCCTCTGGAGCAAACCCACATGATTTTAATAGGACTGTCTAGCTGTGTGCACAGTAAAAAAATTCAATGTGCCTGGGAAAGTTTGCAGGCACTGAATTCAGCTGGCAGGGAATGACTTTTCAGCCACACTAACATCTGCCTTTACACCCCTGCATGGGCAGTGTGCTGAGGCTGCATGTTGGGATTGATCCATCAGATGCTGTATGGGCTGAGCAAAACTTGGGCTCCATATGTGAAAGAGCTAGTTGGCGTCGGCCAGCAGTGTGTAAGGGACTGTTCTCGCAGATTACTAATGGATGATATAACTGCATTCTCCTGCCTGGAAACATCAGCCAGATTGTGGAGTTTCTTGCTATAGATGCACCCTTATGTGTTATAGCTCTGAGGCTATAATTCAGGGAACTATTTCTATTTAGTATGGCACTTAAACAAATGCTTAGCCATGTTCGCATGCTAAACTCCTCCTAAGCCCATGAACTTTGAATGAGACTCTTATTAATAATTCCGTGACTGTAATGTAAAGTTGGTTTAGTCAGGATTCTCTCTAACATGTGCACATCACAATGGAAATGATTGAAGCAGGACCTCTGGGCACAGTTGGTCTTAGACTTTTGACCACTTGGAATTGCTTTCAAAACAGGTTATTTGCCATTAGTGTCACCTCTTCTCTCATCCTTCCTTACCCCACTTTACTTTTCCTTTTGTCTTGTTCAGTGCTTTCAGCTTTGGAATAGGGTGCCAGGACTAATTAGAAACACGTCAGCAAGTAATTTACCTGGCATCCAGAGCTCTTTCATGCCCACTTTGAAGAAGCTCACTGACCAGGAATAGGTGCTGCCACTGCAAGGTCGCAACACTAATCAGTTGCGATATGAAGGGGAAGACAGTAACTCCTGTAAATAAAAAAGCATTCAAGATGAGTGTGTTTATTACTTCAATTATTCTGATCCCCAGGCACATTTCACATTATTCTGTTGAACTCTTCTATTTTTTTGTATATTTTAGAAATGGAAATTATTTTTTAAGTCACCCAGGCTATCCCTAGGGACCAGCTTAAGGTTATTCCCTGGAATATTCTTAAATCCTGTCCACTCTTGTTTGGAGAGATTCAGACTCCCAAAGAGAGCTAAAGCACGGCTGTATATTTCAATAATAATTATAGGAATTGCTACACAAAAGTTTCATTCATATGTTTATCTAGTTAGACTGCTGGTGCCTTTGGATGGGGAGCCTGTTGTGATGGTTAAATAAATAAAGCTGTCGTGTCTGTGATACGAATGATCAAGTGATACGAGTTGTTCAGTCTGCAGCTTCCCTGCTGGCAGTGGGAATGCATGAGTCAGCTGATGACCAATTCAGCAGTTTTCTACGGAAGGGTTGTTTGCTGCTGGAAACTGTCACGATGTTAGTGGGCTCCTTTCAGTAAAGTTTCCTGAACAAATGAATGCTTTACTGGAACTGCCACTAGTGCGACATGAAAGATGAAAAAGCAAAGGGAAGTGGGGGTGGGGGAGCAGGGTAAGGAAAAGAAGAAACAGAACAGATGTGTGTTGAGCTTGTTTCAAATTCTGTACTTTCTCAAAGATTACTTATTTATGCCTGTCTGATCAATTTGGCCCCATACTTAAAATTAATTTTGAACCTTTTTCAAAAAAATCTAAAGGTCCTAGTCACTTGAAATAACCCCAAAATAAAGACACTATGATTCTAATTTTATGTCCTAGATTTTATGAAATAGGTATTTGCAGAAACAGCCAAACACACTTGCATCAAACTGGACCAAGGATCCAGACTTCCTCACTTGAACTATTCAGGGGACAGTAGTCTTCAAAATGTCAATAGTGACTTGTATCACATCATTAGAATATATTCTCTTCTGACTGATCAATAAAATTTACTTCTTAAATGCCCTTAATATCTCATTCACATGCACTTGAACTTAGATTGAGGACTATGGCATGTACTCTTTATCAGATCAAATAAAAGGATTTGTTTAGTGTGAAAGATGAAATTGCCAGCATAACACACAGTCCTATTAGTGAAAGAAAATAGTCTATTGCTTCAAAACTTCATATTCTACTACCACAGTGTATTAAGAGACTGGTTTTATAGCTCTTTTCCAGCTGCATTTTGCATCCCTTCATCCAGGTACAACTAGAAGTGCAACTGTTTTGTCACTTGTTGGTGTCACCATTACAGCTCTGTAAGGAGAACATCATTACACTGCTACTGTATGTGTAGATATTGTATGTATCTGTACATCATAGGACTAAAATGCAGATCATGCCGTTTGAACTCCACCTACTGATGTTAATGTGTTTTTAATACCGTGCAACTTGCCTTGTTATTCAGATTCACTCTTGATAGTTTAATGATACAGTAGCAGCTATTTTTAAGGGGGGAAAAAAAATAAAGCCAGCCCTTGGATGTGTGATTTCTCTCTACCGGTGTCGTGATCATTAGTTTTTTTACACCCTTAAAGAACTGCCATTAGTCACATCTTAAAAAAAAATAATCTCCTGAGGCAGTAGCCAGCTCAAGAGGGTGGTAAATACCATGTGGTGGTTTATTGCACAGGGTCAGCAGTTCAAGTCCACCCCAGCTCATTGTCTAAACACATCAAAGAAAATGGAGTGCGTCCTCTCTGCCAGCTACCTCATAAAATATGCATCTACCTCACCATAGCTGCTAATTGTCTCCCCTGGTTGTCAAACTCAGTAGAGAGGCCGAGAGGTGAGGGAGACTATGAAAAATGAATTATTCTCCCTTGCTAGTAACAATCCCATTAAGGCATGTTAGCCTGGAATTAGGTGTATGTAGGGAAGTGAAAGCGTGCACCATTGTTGCCTTTTCATCAACAGCCAATATTGATCTCTTGATTTGTCTGACTAGTTTGCATATAGGAGTGCTGTGTTAAATAGCTATATTTATTTTCCTCTGGAAGAGAACTAGTTAATGGGAATAACTGAATGGTCATGCATCAAGGTCAAGTAAAAATTGTGTGTGTCTGTACATATGACTGAGCAGTGGGGCAGGTCCTGGAGTCTTGCGGTCAGTGTGGGTGAGGAGACCATACAGACAAATATTCAGGTTAACAGCGTGAGGTCTCGGCATTCTACCCTGCAGCTCATGAAAGCAATGCTCCCCTAATTACTCCGATTTCAGACCAGACAAATGGGGTTCATCCTATTACAGCAAAACTAACTATTTGTGAACAGTTTGTGGTGGGTAAACTTTGGTTGTTTTGGTTGGTGATAAGAATGAAACAGAATGGCCATATCGGTCAAACGAAAGATTCATCTACTCATTACTCTGTTTTTAGCTGTAGCTAAGCAGCTGTAGCTGGTTGTAGCTGTACAAGGTGGTCATGAATGAGCAAGAATAGGGTGAACATATTTAACACTTCTTATTCCCTTTACTTTACAAACCTCTGATTACTTTCAGAACATGAATCCCATTTTTCTGTGCGTTTCCTAATCTGAAATGATTTCTTTTTTGAACAGTTCCCCTCTATTTGACACACATAAACATCTAGCATCCATTTCAGCTTCCTTTGTCCAGGAATTCCACAGATCTGCTACCTGTAATGAGCCGTGTCTTTCTTTGCTTCGAATGTGCATCTTAGGATCTTTGTTTGATGCCTGTTAGTTCTTGTGGTAGAAGAGGCAAGGAGCACTCCGCCTTAATACACCCACTTCATGTCACCTCTGATTTATGTGTTATATCCCTCCCAGTCCATCTTTTCTTCCAAACTGACAGTCCTTAGAGAGACGTTTTGATGGTGGTAAGCAAATCTCAGGTCCTGTTTGATTCCTCTGTCTCATGCACTCTTTACTGCTGCATCTCAACTGTGCTCATCTGCGCCTCTGTAGAGAGTAGGTCTCTGCATCCTGTGAGAGTAGGTGAGATAGTTTGAAGCACATGTGTCAAATACAAAGTCTTGACTATTGCATCACCACTGAGGGTTAAAACTATTGAATATCTACTAAGCACTCTTTATTGAATGCTTTCCTCCCAGGGTGGATGGGTTATTCTGTTAATATGCCAGACAGGCTAGGATTTTTTCCTAACAGGACCTCTGCATTCATTTCCATTATCAAATAGATGCAGGCACAGGTTTGGAAGGCAGAGTCTTCAGCTCCTGATGTGACTGCTAAGCTAAGCAGAAGTGAGCTGACACTGAGATTCCCGAGCTTTCAGTCACAGGCAGGTTTTGTGGCGTGGCACCAGGGGAAGCAATGAGAAGAATGCAAAAGGTTTGGAGGCACAGGAGGCAGTCAAGGTGCCTGCCTACTTCACTGTGAAATGGCCCAGGTGCAGCCATCTCTTTGGCAGGACGTTTGCAAACATGAACAGCCTTTCTTTTGAATGATGAAGAAAAGCAGGGGAGTAGGAGTCGAGATTCCTCATTTCTTCTGTGACTTTTGCCATTGTATTGAGTAACTTGGGACAGCTCACTTTTGTTCTCTCTGTACCTATTTTTTTTGTCTAGTTGATGTATATTTATAAACATTGTACAGAGCTTTTAAATCAGTTTAGTGGTGGGCAGGCAGAAAACCGCGGGTACCAGATTGTTAAGGAAAATGAGAAAATTGATTTGTTTGGTGTAGAGCACCTATATATGCAGTGTCCTATCCTTGGTATTTTGTGGCTGTTATATAGGTTTTCTTTGTCTTAAATAGAAAGAAATAACAGGTAATGTCAGACTGGAAAAGTTTTTGTCTATTGCAATGAAACAAAAATTGCTGGTTATTCCCTCTTCAGACATAAGGACTTCATGGGCTAGGCCCAGGTGCAGAAAGACAAGGATGGTTCAGCTCAACATAGTTTGCATCCTGACAGTTTGTGAATTTACTTTTATGATGTGAAAAAAAATAGGAGAAGGAAACAGAAGTGAACCATCAGAACTCTGTTTAAACGAAGCAAGAAATGAGTTACAGGAATCAACATCTAATGTAAAACATCTGCAGCTTATTCTGAACTGACATTTTGAAGGGTGACTTTCTGGATAAAACTATTACAGTGATCCTTTGGGAAACTGGAGGTTTGGAAAGTTGTCAGGATTCACGCTTTAAGAATGGAGAGGAAAATGCCCAGGATGTGGTATACAGGCTTCAGCATGTCCCACTTCTGTCCTCCCTCAAAGTGAAGGAAAGGGTCTTCGGGGGGAGCTATATCCCACCAGCCTAAAGACATCCTACCCAGAAGTAGCTTTCCTGTTGTTATTGGGGGGTGGGAATGAACTGGTAAAAAAACCCAAACAAATTAATTCTCTGCAGTTTATCCCAGGGGAAAGATCAGGTGCCATGTAGCTTTCCATCTTTATTTTGAGCTGAAGCAAAGTAATCAGCCTTTTAATTTAAATACGAAATGCCAAATCTGTGCTTGCTGAAGGAAGAAGCAAGCTCTGGCACTACTGTTTGAATTCATAATAATGCTTCACCTTATGTTATTTGGCTCCCAGCCACTCACCAGGACTTCCTATGCTGCAGTCTGGTGCTGTTCTAGCCAGAAAAGGTGATTTCCTCCACAGACCTTTAGATGCAAATTGAAGAGAGAAACTTAAAAATTCTTTGAATAGCATTAGGTTTGGAGAGGCATCTCTAATTCTTGCCAGGCATCATCAAAAAGGTGGGTGGAAACACCTCTTTATGACTCGTTTTAATTCAAGTTGAGTCGAGGAAGAAACTGCCCCCAGTCTCTCTTTCCCAACCTAGAATTGAGCAGCACAGCAAGTCAAACTTAATGAGGCTCCTGCACCCTCTGCCAACTGGCAACAGACCCAGGAGCAGACTTACGCAATTAGTAAGGTTTCTTCTGACTCATCTTCTCTGCTCTTGTACCTGGCACCTGGTGTCTCTGATTTTGCATATTATTGCAGCCACAAGTCCAGGATCCATCTGCTGAACTGGACAGGCTGAGGAGTAGCTGTGGCTTGTTCACTCCCAGAGAAGTCACTCAATGTCTTGTGTGAAAGTCAGTCAGTGAAAAGTTAAACTTTTCCCTCTTTGTTGGGAGTAGTGGTGCTACTTGGCATATTTTCTTCTGTGGGTGTTCAAATGATTGGGCAGGTGTTGAGTTCTACAGGATTGTGAGGTCCCACAGAACAGTAGGCATATCTTCATTTTCTTTATTGTCTTGTGGCAACAGCAAACCCAAGCCCTTGTTGTGGAGCGCATGGAACTGTCAGAGGGATATTTAGGTGTTATCTGCTGGTCTCTGGGTGCACGGTTAAATGTTAATGCCATCACTGAACAAGTCTATTGTAAGCCTAAAACTGCAATGGTCTGAGACAACAATGGTGTAGAACCACCCAGTCTGCATAATTCACAGCACTAGAGGAATCCCCAGTGTCTTGTCAAGGATTTAGACCATTTTAGGGAGTGTGTCCTACTTAATGGTGCTACTTCGAGTTACGCTGGTTGGGTATTTTGCCAGAAAATTGGAGGCAAAGCTTGAAAGCAGTAAGATTTGGGTATGTTTCCCATCTGTTCCTGTGCATCCAGTTTCTGTGGTTGCATAGTTAGGTGGGGTTACCCTGTGCATACAAAAACTTGGCAACTACATGCCCTGTTGTGGCAACTGAGCTGGTAAATCCTGGGACACTTGAAACACTAGAAATGCACATAGTAGAGAAACTTCATCCCTCAGAACACCATGCACAGTGTGCTGATGATGGTGGGCAGTTTCCAGGCATGATGACTATGCGGGTTAATAGATTAGAAAGTAAAACAATCTCCTGAAGATATTGTTATGAATTAGAGGGTATGCCTGGAAAATTCTAGTTTATTTTCATCCAATTTCTCTTCATTAGAATGAACAGTTCTTCTGTGATTTGCACTAAATTATGACTTTACTTGGATCCAGCAGCAATCCTCAGAAGTTTTCTTTAGTTGGCTTTCTATACCAAATATCTATGTTCTTTGTGTCATTTGCACAAGTGTATTGCCTAAGGCTAAATTACCTTGCCTGGAAGGGGTTTGTAAGAGATGGGAAATAGAGAATGCAAAAAAGCCTTGAATAGGGGAATGAGGCAGGGAGAGTAAAATGAAAGGGCTGTCAAAATTGTTTGCTTATATTTCGTAGCATGTCCATTATCCAAGTACTTCACAAACAACATCAAACAAGGAAAGGACCAGAAGACAATATTGTCCATGTTCAGTCAACAAGGACCTGTTTACAAGGATGAGTTGTTTGCAGGGAGCTGTGGAATGGTTTGCTGACTCAAAATGTATTAATTGGTTCAAATTGCCAGACTTCTGAACCGCCCTTGAAAAACTGAAGGAACCATTTAGTTTCCTAGTGAAGAGCAGCCTTCCTTGCCCCAAGTCTTTAAATTTACTTTCAATCCATGGCCAGCCCTTTGGCAATATAAGACAAAAGAAACCAATGTGGCTGATATAAACCATATGTGTTCAAGGCTTCAGATTTTCAAGAGATGTCTGTGTGTGAGTATGTGTGAGGTATCTTCTAAGAAGGCCTTGATCCCTTGAAAAGGGGAGAATTTGCTCATGGGCCACATCTTGAGTTTGGGTGGCATCATTCAGATGCTTTGGGGTGTAAAAGGAACCAGAACAGCCTCAGCAGCAGTTCTGTATGGCTGCATGAAAAGTCACTTTGTGTGCCATTTATTATATCAGGAGGGGGCTGCAGACAAAAGAAATCAAATCCACTGATTTTTTTGAACTTTTTTTTTTAGCTGGTATGAGGCTGATTCATCTAGAAGTAGTTCAGCCACTGATGCATTGGGATTTTCTTTGCTTTTTTTGCTTTTCATTTCCTTTGAGTATTTTTAGACTAATTGTTGAGGTTTATTCTTTCCGTATTTCTGTGTACAGCTACATCTGCATAAAATGTGTCATTATTGTATTAAAATATTTATGTATCTGTTACAACTACATATGCAGTTCAAGTCCTTGTTTCATAACTTCCACTTTAACCTCTAGGCACTGAGGAGAGCCTGCGAGCTATAGCTACCAAACTGGAAGAAATGTATTTGGCTTTACCTCTCATCTCTTATCAAAGCAGTAGGAATTTAAAGGCCATTCTATTACTGTTTTCAAGGTCCAGTAGACATGCAGCAAGAATAAAGATCATTTTTTTAAAGCAATCTAATTCTCCACCTGATTGCTCTTTGTGCTTGATTTGTGCACACAGCATAATAATGTTATTAAGAGTAATCAGTACTGCTATCGTTATTCAGGCAAAGAAAGGCTACTGCACTATTGAACAGCTCTTCATATGTGAATCATGTAGCCCATAGAGCATCCCAGTAGTATTAAATACACGGGGGAAGAGTCCAGGCCAAAACTTCTAGGATTTGATAAAACACACAAATATTAAAAAGGGTAGAAAAGAGGACCCTGGTCAACCTCACCTCTGTGCCTGGGCAGATCATGGATAGATCCTCCTAGAAGCTATGCTAAGGCATATGGAGGACAGGGAAGTGATTCGAGACAGCCAGCATGTCTTCACCGAGGACAAGTTCTGCCTGACCAACCTAGTGGCCTTTTATGATGGAGTGACTACAGTGATAGACAAGGGAAGAACTATGGATGTTGTCTATCTGGACTCTGTAAGGCCTTTGACATGGACCCCCGCAACATCCTTCTCTCCAGATTGGAGAAATATGGATTTGATGAATGGACTGTTTGGTGGATGGAGAATTGTTTGGATGGTTGCATCCAGAGGGTAGTGGCCACAGGCTCAATGTCCAGATGGAGGCTGGTGACAAGTCATGTCTCTCAGGGGTCTATATTGGGACCAGTACTGGTCAATATCTTCATCAATGACAGACAGTGGATTGAGTGCACCCTCAGCAAATTTGCCGATGACACCAAGCTGACCGGTGTGGTTTACATGCCTGAGGGATGGGATGCCATCCAGAGGGACCTGGACAAGCTTGAAAAGTGGGACCATGTGAAGATCATGAGGTTCAATAAAGCCAAATGCAGGGTCCTGCACGTGGGTCAAGGCAACCCCAGGTATCAATACAGGCTGGGGGATGAAGGGATTGAGAGCAGTCATGCTGAGAAGGACTTAGGGGTACTGGTGGATGAAAAGGTGGACATGAGCTGACAACGTATGCTCACAACCCAGAAGGCCAACTGCATCCTGGGCTGCATGAAAAGAAGCACAGCCAGCAGGTCGAGGGAGGTGATTCTGCCCCTCTACTCGGCTCTGGTGAAACCCAGCCTGGAGTACCACATCCAGCTCTGGGGCCCTCAGCACAGGAAAGACATGGACCTGTTGAAGCAGGTCCAGAGGAGGGTCATAAAAATGATCAGGGAGTTGGAGCACCTCTCCTCTGAAGACAAGCTGAGAGAGTTGGGGTGGTTCAGCCTGGAGAAGAGAAGGCTCCAGGGAGACCTTGTAGCAGCCTTCTAGTACCTGAAGGGGACCTAGAGGAAAGATGGGTACAAACTTTTTATCCAGGCCTGTTGCAATAGGACAATGGGTAATAGTTTTAAATGAAAAGAGTGTAGATTTAGACTAGATATAAGGAAGAATTTTTTTATGATGAGAGTGGTGAAACACTGGAATAGGTTGCCCAGAGAGGTGGTAGAGGTGCCATCCCTGGAAGCATTCAAGGTCAGGTTGGATGGGGCTCTGAGCAACCTGATCTAGTTGAAGATGTTCCCGCTTGTTGCAGGGGGGTTGGACTAGATGACCTTTAAAAGGTTCCTTCCAACCCAAACTATTCTGTGTTTCTATGTTTAATTACAATGGATGGTAGATAGAACATATAGCCCTAGGCAACACCTTCATGAGAAACCAATGCCTTGTGTCAGGGTCTAATTTTCAGATAATTGGTACTGTATGTACCAGATACATGCCAATATAGGTATTGATAGAGCATGTAAAAGTGAGATGAGATAGCAAAGTAAATCTCTTGGGAATGAAGGACCATGTGGTAAATTACATAATGTCATTTACTTTTCATATGGTGCTTTCTGTCTGCATTGAGAACACTAGCACACACTGTAGAGACAACGTAGAAAAATAACACAAACTGAACAGGTCAGAAATACCCATTTTTAATTTGAGGTTTTACAAGAATTTTATTTTTCAAATTGTCATAGTATTCTTATAATACTTAATTTCAGAAACAAATCCAGGAAAACTTTGAGAAAAAAAGCTTTATCTTCCTGTTCCTCTGAAGATTTCAGTTAAAGTATTTTGATCAATTTTTTTTTTTCCAGTCAAAAAACCACAATGGAATTGAAAAGCAATTTTTAATTAAAAAAATGCTTTGGTAAAAAGGAAATATAATTAATTGCTACCCATATTGTATATAAACTATGGGACAGAAAATAGTAAACTAAGCAGAAATGCGATATTTGTCCAAATACAGGCTGCTCATCTGTCCTGCTTAGCTGTATGATCCAAGCTGTGGTGGTACATTAAACCTTACATCTAGATAATGATTCCCAGCCTTTTTTATTTAATGGTATTATCAAAGCAATGGATACTGAGCGTGGTATTCAGGCCTCTTTGCTACTACTGGTGTTTGAAATAGCCAAGACGTTTTGAAACTGTTGAATTTGATGGTTCTAAAATTTAAGGCAAAAAAATTTTCATGCGGTTGTAATTCTGAGATGAGATTTAAATTAATGCAAAATGAGAGAGAGAACATATTGCCAAGACTAGGCTCTCTCAGCCAGGTAATGCAGTCCTCCCTTTACTTCAAACCTAAGTGTGTTAGGCAGGTAGCCAACAGAGTCTACTTTCCCCGTCATCACAAGTGTCTGTTTTAAGCAAACTTTTCTGATCTTGAGTTTTGCAGTCTTCTCTGGCTCTGAAGGGCTGCTACAGCCCAACTCATGCAATCTCTCTTCTTGCTGAGATTTTTCCATGGATCTTTTTTCTTTAGGTACTTCAATTTAATATGATGTTAATAAAGGTGGAGGTTTCTTCCAGTAACCTTTTTCATTCAAAGGTATTCATATTCTTAATAGGATTCATGCTATGCCATACTGTAACAGGGAATTGCTTCTCTCAAAGTTTCACCTGCAAAGATCACTGAACTCAGTGGGGATATTTGTATTGCCTTCAGTGTGCTTAAGATCAGCACTAGTGACTGCCGAGCACCTTGAACACGTAGTAATGAATCTGACTTTGTGGCAGCCCTGAGAGATGGATATCGCTACCTCTGTTACTGATAAGGAAATAGAAGTCTGGAGAGCTTACGTGAATTGCCTATGATCATAAAACAACCCTGTGGAAATGCTGAGAAGCAAAATGCTTGTCACCAGTCCTGTCTCATCTGGAAGGCTGGTTTGCCCTCTTGGCATCACACTGGCGACTATTAACTTGTTCCTAGATCTTCACAAAGTGAAATAACAGCCTCATAACTGCTACCTGCATATCTATAGTTGGCTGTGCATTGATCCTGCATCACCCATACTGCATATTCATCGTATCCCAAAGATCCATCTGGAGTAGCAATCTGCCTGTCTGAGTGCCTGAAGACCTTTCAGCCCTCCCTGATTTCCCAGTTGTGGTGGGACTGAGGCAGGGCAAGAAGGGTGGCTCACTGAGATCCCTGGTCAAAATGCAGCTGTTTGGTGAGCTGACATGGTGAACCCTGCTGTAGTTGCTCTGTAGCGTTAACTATACACAGCAGAGGGCATTAGCGTTATTAGTACTACAGAGTTTATCTCTGGTAACTGTGGTTCAAATATAAACCCCGGGACAGAAAATTCATGTACAATACAATAGTTGGTTGACTGTTCATAAATAGAATATCTCTTATTATTGCAAATTGGAGGATCAGACAAAAGTGCATCTCCCTGGGGAGGGACAGCCAAGCAGTTTGGGTCTGTGTGATAGAAGGTTTGATGATAAGAGTTATTTGGCTGATGTAATGTTTATTTACTGCAGATGAATGTGGTCAGGCTATGCATCAGCTTCAGGAACAATCTAGAAACACTCTCTAAAGTAGAAGGGCACAACTGACAGACCACTCTGTGTGTTTTCTGTGTGCCAAAAACCCTTCCTGATAAGCCTGGACCTTTTTTATGGGCTCCCTGTGTAAGCATTAAAGTCAAATACGGAACAGTTAATGCACTGGTCCGAGCACCTGCAGTCCTATGATGGATTTAAAAAAAAATACATGAAGACTAAATGCCCAAAAGAAAAAAAAAAAAGACTATTCTTCCGCTACACTATTCCTAACAAGCTGCGGTATCCCTGTACGAAAAAAAAAATCAATTTGCTTATCAAACAGAGACACAAGCGTGATAATACTATTAAAAGGAGGAGGAAAAAAAATCCAGAATTTCTTACATTTTGCAGTTACTCTGCAAGCAGAAACGCTGCACAGTGTCATTTCAGTCTGTGCCATGTTTGTTGCTCAGCTGTGTCTGATAATTTAGGGCAACAAAGTTCGCAGATCTCTCTGGATCTTAGTCCAGCTGCTGTGTCTGCAGTCATTCCTCCTCCAAGCTCAGGTGGTGGGACTGCCTCTGGGGTCCAGCTTGAATGCTTCTGCTGGGCTGCCTCTTCTGGGGTTAGGGACCAGAGTGTCAAGGGCTTGCTGCTATAAAGGGGTTTAAATTTCCTCTTGTCAGGGAATAAGCTGGGGCTCCAAGTCCTTTCCCTTTGGGCTCTTCAGATTAGGGGTTTCTCTCTAAAATGGGTACCTGACCTGAGACCTGGATCATACAGGTCAAGACCAGATTTTTGACAAGTCTGCAAGTTTGAGTCCCTGTTACATGTTGAGAACAGCTCGACTGATCTCTGTACTTTATTGTCAGGAAGGATCTGCAGAGTGCAGGCTTCTGGAGGAGACAGTTGTGTTTAATGTCTGCCATTTGGCTCTTCCTGGGGAATAAGATGAACGTTCTTGTTTGTATACGTAGAAAAAGGATTGCAGTGACACAAAGCACCAACCAAAACAAGGTCTCTACAGTTCTGTGTATAGTGTGAATGTGGTAAGAAACACGTTATCCCTGTTGTGGTTACAGCCTACGTAGCAAGAGAATAAATGATGGGGAATGAGGGATGCAGGTACCAAAAATGACTTGACTTCACATAGAAGGTCTGTGGCAGCACAGACTTTCAAAGTCAGAGTCCAGTGGGTTAGTTTCAAGACTACAGTTGCTCACACCGAATTTGTATGTGTATCGTTCTGTAGGGAGCCACTGCTTCCCTTGCTGTGTTGAAAGGAGAGGGAAATTTTCCTAGAGTAGACCAAGCTCAAATTCTGACTGCTCTTTGGGGAAGCCATTGTTTGGGCCCATGGTTGTCTGTCACTTCTTTTTTGATTCTCATCAAGCATAGTATCATCATCCTTCTGCTTTCTCCTTCCTTCTCCTTGCAAAACCCCCTGTCATTAACAACTTAGTCTACCAAAGGGGTAATGCCCAGGGAATTGCTCACAAGCCCTCAGAAACGGGTTCCAAGCTCTCTCTGCACTATATTTTCATAGAATCGTAGAATCTTCATGGTTGGAAAGGACCTTTGAGATCGAGTCCAACTACACACACACAAAAAAAACCAACCAACCCTACAATCTCTGCCACTAGAGCGTGCCCTAAAGTGCCACATCTAGATGTTTCTTAAATACCTCTAGGGATGGTGACTCAACCACCTCCCTGGGCAGGCTGTTCCAGTGCCTGACCACTCTTTCAGTAAAGTAGTTCTTCCGAATATCTAATCTAAACTTCCCCTGCCACAACTTCACACCATTTCCTATGGTCCTGTCATTACTCACCTGGGAGAAGAGGCCAACCCCCACCTCTCTCCAACCTCCTTTCAGGTAGTTGTAGAGGGCAATGAGGTCTCCCCTCAGCCTCCTCTTCTCCAAGCTAAACATGCCCAGCTCCCTCAGCCTCTCCTCATATGACCTGGTCTCCAGACCCCTCACCAGCCTGGTAGCTCTCCTCTGGACACGCTCCAGCACTTCAATGTCCCTCTTGTACAGAGGGGCCCAGAACTGAACACAGCACTCGAGGTGAGGCCTCACCAGTGCCGAGTACAGAGGCACCATCACTTCCCTGCTCCTGCTGGCCATGCTATTCCTGATACAAGCCAGAATGCTGTTGGCCGCCTTGGCCACGTGGGCACACTGCTGGCTCATGTTAAGCTGGCCGTCCACCAGCACCCCCAGGTCCTTTTGTGCTGCGCAGCTTTCCAGCCGCTTGTCCCCAGGGCTGTAGTGTTGCTTGGGGCTGTTGTGACCGAAATGCAGGACCCGGCACTTGGCCTTATTAAACCTCATACAGTTGGCCTTGGCCCATCGATCCAGCCTGTCCAGGTCCCTCTGTAGAGCCTTCCTACCCTCAAGCAGATCAACACTCCCACCTAGTTTGGTGTCGTCTGCAAACTTACTGAGGGTGCACTCAATCCCCTCATCCAGATCATTGATAAAGGTATTAAACAAAACTGAGCCCTGAGGGACACCACTGGTGACCGGCCGCCAAGAGGATTTCACCCCATTAATCACAACTCTCTGGGCACGGCCATCCAGCCAGTTTTTAACCCAGTGAAGCTGGGTTATGGCATGTCTATGCCATGATTCGCCAGCTTCTCCAGGGGAGTGCTGTGGGGGACAGTGTCAAAGGCCTTACCAAAGTCCAGATAGACAACATCCACAGCCTTCCCTGCATCCAGAAGGCGGGTCACATGGTCATAGAAAGAGATCAGGTTGGTTAAGCAGGACCTCCCTTTCCTAAACCCATGCTGGCTGGCCCTCATCCCTTGGCTGCCCTGCACTTGCCGTGAGAGCTCACTCAAGATGATCCTCTCCATGATCTTTCCTGGTACTGAGGTCAGGCTGACAGGCCTGTAGTTCCCCGGATCCTCCTTCCGACCCTTCTTGTAGATGGGCGTCACGTTAGCCACCCTCCAGTCATCTGGTACGTGCCCTGTTGACCAGGATTGTTGATAAATGATGGAGAGAGGCTTTGCTTGCTACAACAGGGTTTAGCAACCTTTTTGAGGAATTCCTGCTCGAAGTAAAGGAGTTGAAGAATGGTGGAGGTGGATGGATCCATCAAAGATCAAAAAGAACAAGCTAAAATATGAACATAATAGGAAACAGTAGTTTTAGAGGCGATCATAAGGTAGCGTGCTAGGAGACTGAAGTGATGTGCCCAGTGGGAACAATCTGAACTTATTTGTTCAAGTTCAAAGTATTCTGTTTGGACATCAGCTGTCTCCAATGGCAAGCACACCGACTGATTATCTGGTATAAATCTGCATAATTTGTCGTTATACATAATGCAGTTAATTTACTTCAGGCTAAAACTTTCAATCTATTCACATTAACACATTGCATAAATAACAGGATAAGGGCACTCGGATGACATGTGCACATCCCTTCCATGGCTCTGGGTTCCTGTGCCGCTGGGTAGCAACTCAGAGCTGGCAGTGCACCCTGGGGATGTGGGGAAGTATTCAACGTACACCCAAAGCATCTGCTGCTGCTCTGGGGTTCCCAGGTAAAATTTTGCTGCAGCATGCAATCTTTTAAATTCTGGGTTGTGTGTGAATGCAAACAGGATTTTAGCAAGAGAATTAGCAGAGCTGGGGGTGCGTCCATTTACAGTCGTGTTTTATAGCTTTCATTTGTACGTTAGCTACTTCCAAAATTTTTAGTAACTCTGCTTAAAGCTACTACCAATGTAATGCTTGAAAGGCAGTAATACCTGCAACTTCTATTAGTTTTTAAGATAGTTTGGGTTTTGTCTGGTGGATGGGTCTCATTTGTCTCATTGTGAAAAGGCTTCTATTATTGCAAATTAAGCTGCTTCGTTGTGGATAGAGCTATCTTCATGTTCCATGTTGAAGAGTGAATTCATATTTCACTCTTCCTGGGATGAAGACAAGGTGTCGGAGCTCTCAGATTGAACATCAACTGGCTGACCTCAGGCTGAGCGGAACATAGAGACTCCCCTAAGTGTGCTAGCTAATGGTACCCTAGAGGAGGATGAAGATGAATATGGATGAAGGCTCCTTCAAAACTTACTGGTCACTTTCATAGCATTCATCATAAGGTGCTGAGACTGTCACAAGAGATCACAGTACACAGTTAAGGCAATGGAAAATACATTTTCTGGGTACAGTATGAGACTTACCTTTTGCCCACCTCTGATTTCTGGACTGATTCTGGTGGTGAAATACTCGGTAAAAATCTCCGTCTTAAGATTATCCAGTGTTTGGATCAGTTTTATGGAAGCGGTGGCTTGGGTGCCTTTTTGCTAATTTCTCCATTTCTGTGATGATTTTGTGTATACTGTTCTAATAATCTCATGTATCTGACAAATATTTCAGATTTTAACTTCAAATGAATCTCTACACATACTTACTCATTTATGATTAGTCAGTCTTACAAAAGGATGAGTGAGAAAAATGCTCTTGTTGATTAACAATAGTCATTATATCTATTATAGAGAATCCCTTATAATAGTTATGGATTGAGAAGACTAAAATAAGTAAGGTGTTCATGAGAAGGGCAGAGACAAAAAATATGTTTGCCTGCCCATAGAAATTTTTCCCCTCTTCTGGTAGGGATAAACCAAGTCTTCTCCAGTAGGGTTTTTTGGAGGAGGGAGTAGAAAAAGGGAAACAAAATAATAATAAAAAAGAAAAAAGTTAAGCAAGAAAAGGAGCTTGGAAGCAAACATACATACGTATCTGTGTGTGTGTGCGCGCATATATACACAGACACATGTACATAGTCAACATCAACCAAAGAACCACTCATTTGTGATTAAAGGTTTGCCTGAGCATAAGGAATTCCAAACTCATGATTCTTGCTCTGCTTGATGCTGGTCCTTGGATCTCTTCAGTAAGCTGGCATGAGTCTATTTTTCAAGAAGTTCAATATTGGATTTGGAGATTTGCCACGATAAACATCTTCTGTCCTGTAGAGCACATGTTTTATTCCCTCTAGAACCATGGTCTGGTTTTCATTTTAGTGTTGTTTTCTTTTTTGTTTATTTTGCATTATTGCTTTGTGTAGACTGTTGGCCCATCAGGGACGTGATAGGGCCCCGGAGATACTGGTTGCATTCCTGGCTTTCTCTGAGCTTTCAGTGTGACCTTTAGTGTGTGATTTCGTATCTCCAGTTCCTGAATGCAATCAAAATGAGATTTCTCTACCTCATCAGGATGTTATGAGGCTAAAATGCATCTAATAGCTTTGAGATGCTCAGGTATTTGGGTGGTGATAGCCATGTCAGTGGCTATCAGAGAGAGAACAAAACAAATCTCGGCTACCTCAGTTCACCCCTCCTGAAATTTTATTCAACTGGCAATTCAGCTGGATGAATTTTGGAGTTTTATTACATCATGATGCAATAAGGTAAGAGTAGATCCACTTGTACTTTTTTCCTCATGGATGTTCCTGCCTGATAAATTCACCTACTGTCTTATCAATCAGTTTCAACAGCTGCTAAAGTAGTCACCTTGTTTCAATCAGTGCAAAATAAAACAGACGTCCCTGCCCTTTTTACTGTATCGTCTTGAAGAAGGAGGGGAAATTCGCATCTTTGTATCCTTTTCTTGCAACCCTTTGATTTGAGATCAAGATTACTCTTTAGATATAACCTGTCTTGTACTGTCAAATATCGCTGGTCTAGAATTAAATCCAACAAAGTCACATAATAAGAGGAAAAAAAAACCCCAAACCCTTAAATAATTTAAACTCATTATTCTACTAATCCTTCCATTCTCCTAGGCTCCCTGGAGGTGTATTAGGAGGTAATTGAAAACACTTTAATACACTGAAAAGGCATTTGAGACTAATGTAGTCAGCCCTTGGTAACTCTCTCTCTACTTTGCTGGCTGTTTAGTAATAAGGAAGAAGAGCTCACTTAGAGGAGGAAAAAAAAAGGCAAAAAGAACAAGAAAAAAACCCAACCCCAACGTATTAAACAAAACCAAAAGCACCTAGAGACAATAATGTGCATTTACTGTAAATAACTATTAGAAAAAACTTCACAGTATTTTCTTCATTATAATGAGAATTTACCAGGTGTTCAGAAGAGCACATGTAGGGTGGGAGAGGGTGGTATCTGATGCTTGGGGCAGGGCACTGACAGAGGATGTCCCAGGAATGCAGTGTCCAGCTCTGTTTCTTTCCCTGTGCGCAACCTTGTGTGATACTTCTGGGAGTCTACATTTAATTTACCTTGTGTGGAAAGTGCTGTCACTACCTCTTCCTCGTGAAGCTTAAATTAATTATTGCTTTTAAACTACTCGAAGATCCTTGGATAAAGTTGCTATAGAATTTGAAAGTGTTATTATTGCTCCAAAATCCTACGGCAGGAAGGGTGTTTAGATGTCAATGCTGATAGGCAGTGCTTTGGTATAGGATTGAACTATGCCTGTAAAGCGCTTGCTTATATTAAGGACAGTATAAAGCTTCGCTTCCCCAAAGAGAATTTAGGGAGGAATTATTCTAGCTTTTACTTCCAGTTAATAACATATTTGACACTTGGCAGGCTGTGTTTGGGGATGGGCGGTCTTTAGAGCATCATTGGACACTGTATTGTGTGACAACTGTGATTTTTCTAGTTGCATTCAATTTTTGATTCAAAGAGACAGTTTCATCCTACCTGTAAATTTATTCCCATGGTTGTGGTGCCTTTGCCAGTTCACAAACAAAATCAGATCCAAGACATTTGAGCTTCTTCTTTTGAAAGCAATACTTTCAGTCAATAGAGCTTTCCCATTTTTTTGTAAAATTCTAAGCTCAGGCACTGGACAGAACAAGGAGTCAGTGGTGGATTAGGGAGGTTTTTGCCTCTAGATCATATGATTTAAACCTTGCCTTGGAGAATAGCACTCAAAAAATTGTTGTTGTGGAAAGACTGCTGGTGAATTACACAAAAAGGAGTGTGCTGGCTTTTCCTTAGTTCTGGGACTTCCCCACACCTGGGATCCAGGGGCTGTCTCAGCAAACCTGCAAGGACTAGAAGATTTTTCAGGTGCAGATATTCCTTCTTGTCCCAAAGTGGCCAGCTAGTCTAGCAGGCGAGCAAAGAGCAGGGGGTAATTTATCTCCTTACATATCCTTTTGTCATCGTCACTAACTTACTCTGATGGTTTTAAAACTCCGCCACTTAGTCTCGCATAAGGTAAATCAGCAGAGTTATATACAGTGACGTGCCTGGAGATGTATTTACATTTGGTCCTTCTTGTGTCTCTTGTTATTTACAAATTTAATACATCAAAACGTTACTACATATTAAAGCAGGATTATTCTGAGCATTCACAATAGTTGGACATCCCTTGCAATTAAGTGGAGCTCCCAAAGCATGACTTGCATTTTGGGGAAAAGCTGGGTTCCTTAAGGTGCAGATATACAGGGGGAAGAGAAGTGAAGTTCCCTTGTTCAAATACTTGTAGAGACTGGAGTGGCTCCCAGTTCAAGCTGGAGTTGTGCCAATTCACTGCCCCTGTATTCCATTGCAGGAGCTTAAATATATGGAGCATCGGCAACCCACCCTGGACGTCACTGCCTTCCTGCCTCCATCCAGCTCCGTTCCCACTGATCCCCATTTGGTTTACTTTTGCTTTACCCTCATTGTGCCTTGTAGCGAGAGAAGGAAAATGCAAACCTGGAAGACTTGGCTCTGCCCTAATACTGCTGCTTCTCAGTGCAAGGAGAGGACCAGTACCCACCTGTGTCAACTAGATGGGCATGAATGTCTGTAGGAGAAAGATAAACAAGATTTACATGTAGCTTGTCACTGACCAGAAAACAGGACCCAATAGGTGATTTCCATTCACTTTCCTTAATGATGAAATTTCCTTTTATACTCGTGGTCATTAGACTGCTTACCTGAAACTCTTCAGTGCATTTAGAACTTAATTCGTGCAAGTTTCCATTGTAAGGAAGAGTGTACAGCACAGTGTGAGCCCCCAGCATGTCACAGCTGCAGCCAGTTCTGTGTAACATCTCTGAGGCAATCACAGCAATTTCTTCTGCTGAGAAGTATTTAAATACTATTTATTTTGAAATGTAATTTAGTAGCTGTTAGATAGGAAAGATCTGTCTTTGCAATTCATTTGCTCTCTGTAAGCTCCTCATCTCCTAATAAAATTACCCACAATAGCAATTAAGGAACTCTCATTTTGTAAGTGCAGACTCTAACATAATATAATACTTTCATTCCTGTTTTGATTTCAATGGCATTAATAAGTTTTATGCCACATGAGGACCTACCCTCCACATTATAATGCTGATGAAGGCTGATAATATTTCTCTACTGCAATTTCAACAACTGTAAAAAAGAAGGTAATAATAATAATATTGACTTGTGTACCTTAGAGGGATTTTTGAGGGGATCAGTAGAGTTTGTAATGTGCTCTGAAAATGATGCTCTAAGGGCTATTAGGAAGCTGCCTTCCTGACAGCTTGACATATTTTCAGACAGCAGCAATGCAGCTGTGTTAAGCCATTGAGCAACCAACCCCATGGAAAACATCTAAATAATAGAATTTACAAAAATAACTTCAAAAGCCCCTCTCCTTTTTGTGATGCACTGAAAAGTGGAGATCCATTTTATGTGTCTAAATACATCATTCACCGGTCTGGACTTCCAGCTGGAATGTGCTGGTGAAGAGCTGAGACACATCAGCCCCACTCTTTTATCAGTGCTGAGTACCGTTGTTATGCACAGTTGCAGTGGTGGTAGGACCCTGGCAGGGATTTCTCTTCAGAAAACGATGGGCCTAATTCTGCTTTTTCTTACATCTGTGTAAATCTGTAGTAGTGTTATGAAAGTGAAGAAAGGGAGTCTGCTTTGCATCAGTGTGACTGAGGTATGACCCAGATTCTTAAATACAGAGATCAGATGATAATTTCACTGTCCACTTTCATGGGTAGTGAGGAACTGCCCTGTCACAACAGGGAGAACGGCAGGGAGGTGAAAATTCACGATATTCAAGCACTGTGACAGATGATTGAGTTTGCAGTTACTAGGAAAGAGATACTCTATGTCACTGTCCAGAGCCTCTGTCCCTGTAGTCATGACACTTTATAATTTCAAAATTTGCATTTAGTTCTCATCAAAGTTAAAAAAAAAAAGCTTAAATTCTACTTTAGTTATTTCAAGTTTAACTGACAAATTGAAGATTACACACAGTTCTTTCGAACTGAGTTAAAAAAAGTAATTTCACTTTTACTGCCTTTAAATTTTTTATAATTCTAAAATACAGTTAAAAATTGTAGATGCGATATTATTCTGAATTTAAAAATGCAGTAGAAAATAAAAAAGAGGCAAAATTTTTTTTACAATTTTTGTTCTAGCTACTTGGGGTTTAAGCAAGTCAGGTAAAATAGAACGAGTTTATGAAACAGTTCATTGTTGAAATAAATAAGCTATTTGGGAACCCTTCCCCCCAACTTTTGGCTAAAAACCAATTAGCTCAGATCTACTCTAGGAATTTTATAATCTCAGCTGCTCTGATTTCTGCTTGGGCTAGGCAGCCCAGGAACAGAGAGCTGTAATCAGCTGATGCCAGTTCCTCAGTGCTTTGTCTCTTTCTCACACTAAGCTGCATCTGATGCTGCGGAAAGAAAAAGCCTGTGTACATACATATACATAAAACCTTTGCCATGAATGTCTTTGACTTTTTTCACCTCTTCATTGATTTTGTTAGATGTACTCCAGAGATGACTGTCAAACTCTGAAAGCGATATGTTTCTATTGCGGAGAACTGTGCTGCTCGTAACATTTCTTTCACAGAAAAAAGCTGGCTAGAAGCCACTGATTCGCAGGCCTTGTACTTTTAGAAATCTAAAATGTTCTGTAGAGGATACAGCACAGTGTAGGTGGTCTCTGATAATGGACACTTTGGCAAGCTATATGAAGTGCTTTACTGATTCAGTTAAGGATTCTTGCTTTAATAATATGCTCTTCTTTTATGACGCTCGTGCTGCAGGATGCTCACAAAGCTACCATGCAAAAATATTAGCTAGTGCAGGGAATAGCTTTAAACTTCTGCTCAGTTTAGTGTTCCATGGGGAACATACTATAAGTCAAGTCCATATACTGTATTAACTCCCAACTGGTTTCTTAACATGTTTCTGGGACATGACTAGTATTAGTGGGAAGCTGAGACCTGGCTGCCTTAGAAGTGATTTTTTTTTTTTTTTTTACTCCTGTCTCCATCAATATAGTTGTGCAGGATGTTCTTTTTGGCTTGTTCAGGAGCTGAAATTTGAAGGAAATTTGAAGTACATTGAAAACAACAGCCTTAAGACCATATTACTGTGCATTTCTGCTCAAGGAGAATCTTGCCTTTTGCCTCCAGGACTGGTCTCTTGGAGATAGTGGTGTTTGGCTGTCTAAGTATATTGCAAAACTCTGCAACAATTTTTGTGAGATTGATGGCAAGGTCAGAAAATGGTACTTTTGTCTTTTGCAGTATATACGTAAAGGCAGGTTCTAGTTGTCTGCAAGAATTAATTAAAATATACGACCAAGTAGACAACTGAAGATATAACCACGTAAAAAGGTATGTATGAATGAGTTTATCAGTGAAAGTTGAGTACATTCAATGTTTCTTGACCTTTGCAGAAGTCACCAATGTTCATTTTTTTCACTAAGTTCTTTTAAATATATGAATTGAATATGAGAGAGGTAGTCATTAAAAGATATAATGAAGACCTTTATCTGTGGGGTTCAAAAGAACATTTAGGCTGTGATTATTGTGCTAGTAAACACAGCTTTTCCTGAAGACTGATTTCTGTTGCCAAAATCTTAAAGAACATTGTTAGTTGCTCTTTGATTACCAATTAAATGCAATTAGAATTTTGTCTTGTTTTAGGTTTTACAGAACCTACTATTGACATCAGTGTATTTAATCTTTTCCTTTCAATAGAGATATTTCATGTGCTGCTTAAATTTTCTTTGTGGTGTTTGAAATGCAAACAGAAGTTTATTAGACATTCTTGTAGTAATATTGTGTAGATTTCAAGTCTAAAGATAAAAGGCACAAACAATATTGTCATTGTACTTGAACGATGAGAATAACATCATGCAATTTTTCTTAACCTAAGGGAGATAAATTAGGAATAATTAACAGAATAATGATGAAAAGTAAAAATTAGATTAATAAACATTCTGCTTGTTTTAAAACCTGAGCTAAGAATGTTATTGCTATTTTAAATAGAAGCATTATGGAGATAAAAATCCTGTGCTACTGAAACAGAGCTTGTGGTCGTGTACTTCAGGAAACAATTGAGCTTTGGCAATGGGAATGGACCAGATGAGCTTTATTAATAGGTTTTATAGACTAATGATTTTAATACTGCGCATCCCAATTAATCCCTCCTGTATGGAGGCACAATTCCAGAAAAAGAATCCCTTTGCCCACCCAGAAATTTTCTATTGTTTTTTTATTTTCTGATTCCAAACTCATGAGAGTAAATTATAAGCTTTGATGTAAAGCACAGGTTAATAGTGGTAGATAGTTGAGGTTTTCATTTAATATATAGAAAATTTGGAATGATGTCGTCTCACAGCTAAGGCTGGCTGCCTTCACAAGTGTCCGTTCCCTTTTGATTTCTCACACTACAGGATTTCTCATACTCACAGCTACAGAGATGAATCCGTGGGCGGTGTATTCTCCAAGAATATCTGCCTTTCTTCAGATGGGATGCTGTATGCTATTGGGCACTAAGAGTGAAATGTTGTCCCACTGAATTCCCTGGCAGAGCTACTTTTTGCTTCAGTAGCATTCATCTGCCATTAGGGATCAATGGATGCTGTTTCTGTTGTCTTATTTTGATATTGTGGGGAAAAAAGCCTGGGCATTAATACTTAATATTACTAGTATTTGGAAGTGTGTATAGAGATTTTAGACATTCTAGATGACACTGATGATAGGCAATATCCAAGCTCAGAGCTGTGAATGAAGTACCAATGCACAACAAATGCTATCACAATAGTAATATCCCTTGTGTCCCCTAAATTTGTATTATGTGTTGGTTCTAACTTTGCATTGCAAAAGAGTACGTGTATGAGGGCCTTGTTTAGTGGTTGTTTGTGTTTGTTTTCAAAATGCCATGCACAGATAGATGAAAATGAAGACAACTTTCTTGATTTTGTTAGCATTCCCTCCTTGTATTTACACGCTATAAAATCTCAGTGACCCATTGCTACTGATGACTGTGCCTACATTAAGAAATTTGGTGCAGTGGACCGAAAGAGCTGGTGCTGAAGACCTGTCACTTACATAATGTGAAGTTTAGGGGGTGCAGGTCAGACCAAAATTAGTCTAGTTCTCTGGACCACACATTGTCATTATGTGAAGGGCTTGTAGGTGTTTGGATTCACTGTCTGTGTCCTATCATATTGGCAGCACATCTGGTATAGGTCTGGAACAGATCTTCTGGTTGAGCTTCTTCTGAATCTAGTGTGCCTGTACCAAATAAGGTCGGTAAATGCAGTCTGTGCATGGTGAATGGGTACACTGAGAAGAGTCACCACAACGCCCTGAACCATAATGCTAACATTAATGTAGGTACAGCCCATGATTGCTTTGCTTGCCTACATGGAATCTAAACTGACAGTAGGAAATGCTAACTGCACACCAGCTTGAGTATTTTAATTAATTCTCTGTAGATGAAAAAGAGCCAGAGGGATACTTGTGATAACTGTTCATAACAGCTAAGGTAGTTCTGATCTCTACTGATAATACAGAGGGAAATAGCTATATTAGTTTTTACCAATTCATTGAGCCATTCAGCCCTCTGTTCAGCTGTGTTCCCAATAAAATAATAATTAAGAAATAAAAGTAAATTGTTACTACAGGTTTAATTAAAGTTCTGAGATAATTTCACAGTGCAGCTTTGGGTCCTGGTAGCAACAGATCTAGAGCCTAATTACTGTCATACCAGGTGGCCTGCTTTACATCTAATTGCTTCCCTTGAGTCTGACAAGAGCCTGATTTGGAAAGTCAACTCTGTTTCTAGTAGAATGTGATTTTATTATAGATAAGGAAAGAAGGACACAAATAAAGACTCCTTCCCTACAGGTACGTGCTTACCCAGCTACTGTGCCTTGATTGTGCTCTGAAGCTCCCTACTGGAAATTTGAATGAAGATGTTACATATGACTTCATATATTGATATCTTTTTAAACTCATCCATTCCCAACTTGTACACAAGGTTTATGGGGAGAGGACCTGAGCAGATAGTTCAAAAGAGGTAGTAATGATGAATAATGTATAAATTCAGACAGTAGGAAGAAGGAGGATATGTGCTGTTAAGTTTAATGCTGGTTCATAAATACCTGCTCATATTTTCTAACCAGGACAGAAATCAAACAGTCTTGACTGAAAGCATAAAATGAGGGAAGGCTTTCAGAAATACATAAATTAGGTTCAGCATCTTCTGTACCACTTTATTCTGGTAAACAGGCAGGATGGAGTTGACTCCTGCTTGAACATGTGGAAAACTTTATCAATTCATTACATCCATCTGAGGTTGCAGAGCTGTTATCAAAAAGGGTCTGGACCTGTAAGAAAGGATGTTAAAGCAGAGAAGAAAGCTTTATCACTGATCAATAGTACTTGAAGGTGCTGAAGGTAACTGCCTTTTTCCCCCATCACCTAGGATGCTGGGCTTGTATAAAGAACATTTATTTAGTTGTTAAGAGTGTCAAGAATGATGCATACTAAGGCTGGACACAAAACATAGCTATCTCAAAAGACATAGTTATATCAAAAGAAAAAATTCCATCGTTTTAAAGGTCTTTGGATCAAGTTCAAGCTCACTGTGTCACTGGACTTGCACAATAGCCTTTTGCAATAGTTGTTTAATTATTAGACATCAGAAATAGGTATTTGTGTGGAAAAAATAAAAATAAAAAAAATATCTCTACTTCAGTGACATCTCTTAATAATTTCGCTGTGGGGAAATCAGAAAAATAACCTTTTTTTTCCTCTCCTTTTTTGCTAGTGCTATTAGCTGAACTTGATATTCATAAACTACTCAATGTTTTGCTCAAGGCAAATACAATTGTGAACAACTTTTGACTTGGGATGCAATGAATTTGGGCAACAAGCCTGGTATTCATTTTCAATGAATGTTTATAAGGGTAGATTTCTAGTGATGTACTTTAAAAGAGGGATTGAAAAAAGGCTGAAAGAGTCAAGTGTAATCTTATAGCTGTCACCAAAATGTGAATATTTAATTTGTTTTTACATTGTGGCCAACTAGTAAACAGTTCTTTCTTGAGATGCACACTCTGAGGGCAGACCATGTTTATATGGCTTGAAAATCAATGGCAATACACTGAGTTCCTGTTAGGCTATCTGAACACAAATGTCTTTGTAATAAACTTCCTTCTTTCTCTTCTTCCTAACCACATGCTTTCAGATCAAACGCATGCTTTAAAACTGTTTCTTTTCTAGCTTAGAGGAAACAGCACATATGCTAAAAATGTAGTGGGGAAAATAGCAAAGAAAAAGAATTAGGCAAAGAAAAGCTGCTCTTAGCACTTTCCAAAGTTGTTATTCAGTGCATTATTCAGAAGAGAGAAAAAGTAACAACAACATAGCATTGTGTAGGAACACACGTGTGCGTAGAATATGCTCATGTGGAGGTGGAAAGGCTTGGATTCACTGGAACAAGCCCAGTTTGAATTGAGCTGTCATGGAGGAGCACCCAGTGAGCAGGCTGATTTCTGGGTCTGGGAGTCATGGCTGTCCCACCACCCCAGCCAGGGAGCAGGACAGTTGGGGGGCAGCCAGGGACAGCCCCAACCCTGGACATCAAGCACCTCCCTGGGACCAGGCTCAGGGTGGGCTGGGGCATCACTCCACATGTGGGGGTCAGGCTATGGATCAAGGGGGCCATGGCTGGGTAGAACAAGGACAGCCCTGCACCAGGGGAAGGGCAGTCCCCACTGAGCCCCACCATCAGCGCTGTCTGGAGAAGCTCTCCTCAAGGCCACCAGCAGCATCAGCTCAGTGTTGGCCCCGAGCCCAGGCAGGCAAACCCCCAGAATGGGGAGGGGGGAATGTGCTTAGGGCTCTGACACATCTTAATGGTGGTATATTCTCCATTCATGCTAACTAAGTTTCTGAGTGCTGGGAATAACGTTTGTGGGGTTTTTTATTTTGCTATGGGTTTGTAGAAGAAGCAGCTCAGCAGCCCATAAAACAAGTTAAAAAAATTAAATTAAAATGAAGAGGACAGGATTTTAAGGGCAAAAGAAGTGGGGAGGTTGACAAGTGTCCTATCCTAGTGTTTAGTATAAAGTGGACACAGTAGCAAATTTAGAAAATGTTAATTGGTCTCTGTGCTGTCAAGGTGAGCTTCTGGCTTTTAGGTTGGGTTGTATGCTAAAATAGTGCATTTTCAGCATTGAGGTCAGTTGCAGTGAAAAAAAGCTCTATTTGATCCTAGAGGTGAAGCCACCTCTTTCTGTTAGCTTCTTGTCTTGTGGTTAGACTTTTGAAAAACACACCCTTCATAGTGCAGAAAAAGTGGGGGGAACCCTAGATAGCTGAACTACACTCACCACAGATGGACCTACTGAAATACGTCTGTTACTGATGTCAGTGGCTAAAAGTGCAGCACTGTCTGTTTGGGGGCAGGGGGAGTACAGCACAGGGTGCTGGGTAGGACACGAGAAATATCCATGTTCCCATTGTAGTTCTGGATTTTCCGGGAGCTGTTCGGCAGGTCACTTGGCTGCCTTCTGGTTCATATTTTTCACATTGCTAGTATTGGCTGATTAACTGGTTAATGGTCGCGCTGTTGTTTGAAAAAGTAATGTATTACTTTACTGCCATTGCCTATTGTTATAGACAAATCACTGAATCGTTTTTGTGATAGCTTTTCCTTTGATCCATCACACTTTCATTCCTTTAGCTGATTAGAAAGTAATTAAAATAAACAGATGCCTTTTGCTTGTGTCTGTGCAATAAGTCTGAATTAATAAATATTATTGCATCAGTAATAATCCTCCTTAGTAATACAGTAGCTGACTAGGCTGAAATGCTGAAGGAAATCTCAATACAAACAGAAATGTGGGTTAATATGCTCATTAGTAGGCAATTATTAGAAACACTACTTGCTTGAAATGAAGACAGGTTCCTGTCTAGGAATGAAGCCAGACACTTCCTTTTAGACGGGAAATTTCAGCTTAGCACTGGTATAAAAGCAGCTAAAAAGCACCCTTGGCTCATACAGAAATCAGTATTAAAACTTTGTAATGTTTTATTTTATGGGATTTTTTTTTTCCCTTGTTTGTAAAATGCAGCCACTAGGGCATCAATAGTAACTAGAAAAGGTTAGAGAGGAGCGTGTACCAAGTTTTGGATTACCTACATAGATGTTGCAATGCTTTCCTTTAGCATTACATGACAATCTACTTGTCTACATCAAGAACCATATTCTGATGAGGGCTGAACACAAAAGAAGGAGAATTAAGATTACAAGTAATCCCTTGTGGAAACTGAATTATAAAAGCAAACAAACAAAAAAAACCCCAAACCAAAATAAAACACCGGAAGGGGAATAATGTTCTTTCCTTGGAGCAACTCCTTGAAGGCAACCAGGGCAGTCAGACACTAACTTCTGGGCACCGTTCCCAGGCTATCTTACTGTGAAAGGTGGTCTAAGACCTTCCAGCTGTCGTCCAGCAGTAGTGGAGAGAAAATGTTTCACTTAACCTAGAGTAAGTCTCTTTTAACAGAAAATATGTCATAGTTGTATGATCAGACCTGTCTTGCTGTATAATACATCACTGACTACCTGAAAATAAAATGTTACCAGGCAAATGCAATATTAAAGAAAGGTAGTCTGTGAATCTGAACACTGTGCTACTGGCATGACGCAAAGTGTCTGAGAACCACAATGTGCCTGTTCCTACAGAAAATATACATATTCCTAAATGTACCAGTCTCATTTGAGGGCTTTGTCTAATATAGAAAGAAGTAGTTTTATCCATTTTCTTTCAGGCCTTTAATTAACCAAAATGGAAATTTCCTACCTCTTACAAAGCTATAATAAAATGAAAATTGTGCATATATTTTTCTTCTTGGAAGATTATTCCAAGAAATTTGCTCTAAATTCATTGCTTTGTTGGCATTTGGGTCATTCTTCATTCTGACTTTTTTTGCGGAGTGTGCCTGGCAAGAACATTCCATGCTTTACATTTTTTTCAAATATTCCTTGAAGGTCGTGCTCTTAGCATTGTCATCAACAACACTGAACTGCTCTGCGATAGTGCTAGAAAAGTTCATGGTGAGAGTACATCAGCGTCTATGTCATGGACTTCCATGCGTATGCAAATACTTTTGAGATATGGTGAAGTAATGATGTCTTTAGACATAAAAGCTACCTTCGCTTACAAGAAATGTTTTCTTAATTTAAATCCATGTTGAACCAAATGGACTCATGATTTTAGTGTAGGCATTTATACAGGTATGCTCCTTGATCCGGGGTGTGGTGTGATATAAAAATGTTCTTACCAGGAAAAAAATCAACTGAACAAGGCAAACTTTTGCTGTAAGTCTCACTTTGTTAATGAAGCATTAATCTGTGTGTGCCACAGATAATACTTTCTATAACTTGGAACTTTAACAGGTATGTATGAAGATAATGTCTTGAAATCAATGTACTTATTCTGATCTTAGCTATATCTCTTCTGATATCTGCAAGCAATTTTTGGAGACTGTTTATTTGAACAGACTTACTTTCAGTGGTGTGAAGATCTAAAGACACACATGTTAGTTTAGTAAAGCTCACCTTTGAATATATGAGCAAATAAATGAACATGTCATGTAAGGAGACAGCTTACTATTTTTAAAGAAATGTAGGCAATGTAGATATGAAGTTTCACAGGAGAAGGCTGTCACCAGAATATAGATACTTCCTTGATTCAGGTTGGGTCAGAAATAAACCCGTCTTAAAGTTTCTTCAGGTAATGCCGTGAAAAAACTGCAGTGGAACTGAAAACAAATGACAGCAAGGATGTTCACGGCACTCACTGATGACACAGATTTCCTTGAATGACAAACTTAACCCCCACATCCCTTGGTTCTCTCAGGAGACTCTTGTGGAATGCTGTCACTCAAGGCGGCTTTGCAATGCAACAAATTGGCCATCACTGCTGGATGCCATAAACTTAGCATCAAAAGCGATTTTTCCCCTGAAGTTTACATGCAAATGCCTAATGAGCATTTGACGGTGCCTGCTGGGTTAATAAATACGGCATGCTGTATAATTGTGTTAGCTGTGAATTGTCTTAAGCAAGGGAGAAAAAAAAGGTTGTCCTTACCCCTCCATTACCAATTATAATTTGTGTATTTAGGTAACTCTGGCATTTTGCATTAAGTAGAAAGCATGGGAGACAAAAATGGAGTTGTTATCACATTGGTCCCAGGGGCGTATGATTTGCTCCCAAGTTGCTGTGGGAGTCTTGTCTTCTGAACAGCGAGATGTACAGGTGGTTAGAGGGAAGGCAGTCAGAACATGAAGCTCTGTCTTTTAACTCTGTCACTGATGTTATGTATCAACATGTAAAAGTCATTTCGTCACTCACTTTTTGTCATAGGACCCTGAAATGACTAAGAAAATGTGCTAGAATTTTTCTAAAGCCATATATTTCATGATCAGTTTCCCATCAGTGAAATGGAGAGAATATTAACTACAAAACAAATAAAGCGTAGCTTGGAGGATCTGTTAAATGACAAATTCAGCAGCTCTGTTAATATGAACTGTGATGTTATCTGAGTTTTCATAATAGGCCTCAAATTTTACATTCAGATGAAGAGGTGTAATTGGTGTCTATCAGACAGTGTAAACTATGTTGCCAAGAAAAAAAATCTTACAGTGGGAAAAACAGGGCAGGGGTTGTACTTAACATTAGGGTCCTGCTTTTTCACTGTCTGCACTTCATGATGCAGATAGCTTTAATTGCACACCTCTTTGTCCTTCAGAAACCTCTGGGAATACTGGCAGGAATCCATGACTCAGTCAATACTGCAATTAAACTGATGGTTATTGTCACCTCTCATTGAAGCTGCAGACTTACCACTGCCATTAGAACTGCAAGGGGAACAGATACTTTTTTCATAAAATACCTAGGCTTTTATAGTCCTTGCCAGCCATTAAATGAATTGCTAATCTCTGAAGATGTTAGACTTGATTCATGCCTCTACATAATTTCTTTTTCACTGTTCTGGTTGGTGTGGAGGGAGCTAAAATTAAGCACAAGTTGCAATTGTGCCTTATAAAGAGCCCTTTATGTTGTCAGGAGAGAATGAGTCTTAGCATAAATGAGACAGCTTTTTTACCTCTTGCCTGCATGGGGAATCCAACTGATGCCCATGGAATCAATGGGCAGAGTCTCATCATCTTCAGCTGTATCATCACCTATGCATCCACTGAGAGAGTAGAAGGGGAAACAAATACATGTTTTTTGTTTTTTTAAAATATATGGTTTTAAATGCTTTGAACTAAGGCCTTGCTTCCTTTGGTATAAAGGTTGGGGTTTGTCACTTTAAAAAATTTCTCATGTCATCTGGGTGTCTTAATTTTTTTTTTTTCTTAACTTCCCACTCCTGGCACCCAAGGCCAGTTCTATTATGCAAGCTGGGACAAGGGGATACTGGGTCGCTTTGGAGGTTGAATCACAGTCAAAGATGAAATGTAAACCCAAATGTCGCAATTTTGATCATTAGAAAATCACAGTTGGATTTTTCTTGCAAGAGTATATGTAATAGCCTGGCCATCTTAGTCCAGTTCATCCACAGATCGTTACGTTCTCTGTGTGTGTGTCTGGCAGCCTTTGTCACTTCCTGAGCCCAAAAATGACTGTTTAGGATGAATTTAGCTGCTGGGACATAAGGAATTCTTCAGTACAGTGCAGAAGGTGATAGTAGCATATACAGAGTTAATCACTACATTTATAATTGACAAGATATGAATAAATTTTTTTACTGGCAATTAGCGGGACTGGCAAAGCATTCTTATAAGAGGTTGAAAACTCCCTTGTCCCTACAGTAAGGAGCAGAAAAGCTAATGTGTTTTATAGCTGCTGGAGTCTACGTGTGCTTTAGCTTTATTCCATATCAATCAGATACACATTTTTTCTCTTCTGTAATTGCAAGTAGTAGCAATGAATGACTATAACATGTTCTGGAGTACACAGAAGAGAATGAATCTGTGCAGGCAAAAAACTCACCAGGTGATCTTTAATGTTTGCGGAAGATATGAAGGGTAATTTTTAACCGAGATGAAAGTAAACATCTGAAAAAAATGTTTCTAGTCAAACAGTACTTCTGTCTGCCATGCCTGAGAGCTGCTTCCACGTGGGGAGGGGGGAGAAGAGAATGTCACCTATAATATAATTAGAAAAACAGTTGCAAAACAGAAAGATGATAATATTATTCCCTTGAATAGCTATCATCTCCTGCCTTAAAAGACTTGTTGAAAGTAAATTCCAGTGGAACACAATAAGTCCAATTAGGATAAAATGTAATTTATGCCTCTTCCTAGATCTGGAACAGCAATTTTGATGCAGTGCAGGTGATAACTACAAGCCTGGCTGGATGGGGAAAGACAGTGAAGGCAACCAAAGACTGTCCCCATGAATCTACAAGACTCATTCTTTAACCTAGAGTTTGCCAGTCTAGCTCTTTGGTAGTAGGCTGGCTATGAATGCCTGCATCTGTTATGTGTGATTCCCTTCAGGTATCGGTAATTAGCAACAGTCTGATAATCAACTGGGAGTTTTACGTGCCACTCTGAGGGTGTCCTGGGAACATGTACAGGGCATTAAAAGGTGATAACCAAGCAATGGAGAGGAAAGCTATAGTATTTCTTGTGGCATGTTCCTTATTTGCTATTTTTGACCTTGCTGATTAACTGAAGATTTGCCAGATACGTAATTTTTGCATCAGTAGATCTGTTTTTACAGCACTGACTGGGATTCATCTTCATATCCTTCTCGCTCACATTCTTTCCTTATGCAAATAAAAGTGTGTGTAACATCCCCCAGTGCAGCTGAAAATGGTGAAGGCAGGGCTAATGTTTTGTGATAATTTCTCCAATGTATTTAATTCTGGAAGATGTTTGTTTGACACCCAAGTAGAAAAAAATAAATATCCTTCATCCATGTAAAACTGAATGGGCATGAATGATTACTTTCTGAGATGCCCCACTCTAGAACTTCAGGAGTAGTTGTCAAATATGAGGGTGTTATTCAGTCTCTCTCAGCTCTTGGTACCTTAGCCCATCTGCTTATGTTTCATACTGGGGCAACTACAGAATAGCATTTCTTATTAGGAATAGCATTTCCTATTTAGGACCTGTTATGGCTCATTTCACATAGGGTGTACCTTGGTTAGTCCTAGATTTGGAGCTGCTGGTATTATCTGGTGTCATACATATAGTAGGCTGTAGAAACAAGAAATTCAAGGTTTCCAGCAGAAATGAAGTAAAATTTGGACAGAACTCATTTTAAATATAAGTAGTTTTCATTAATTTTACAATGAGTTAGGAATGTCATGTTCAGGGTGTCTGAAATTCTCTTCCACCTGCCCTAATGTCAGTCCTAATAAGTTGCCAGGAAGATATGCTTTGAATATTCAATATAATGAATACAAATGACACATGTTAATTTTTTGTGCGTGAAATACAGTACATGGTGATGTTTGAGAGCATTTGAAATAGTCCTCTGCTGGGAAGTTTCTATCACGCTCAGGGCAACGCTTTGTGACAATATTAGTGATGGTAAGCAACATTAAGATACCAAAGAGTCAGAGTTCATATGTGAGATATTTCTTACCATGATTTTGATTCTTGTGTTGATCTCGACATTACTGAAAAAAGTCAACAAAGTTACTCTGAGTTATATTAGTGTTGTTTCTTTAGAGTTATATACTCTAGAGTTATGTACTTACGCATCTGTAACTGTAGGCAGAGAAGTTAGAACAGAAGATTTGTATTCCATTATAGTTCCCTGCCTTTTGTTCAGTTTTTCTTCTTTTTCCCAGTACGCTTTTGCAGGCAACTGGCAATATTGCAAAGGCAACATGAACTTACAAAATCAATAACTTCTTTCTTTCAGAACTTCAAGGTATAAGCCAAACAGTGTGTACATAGCACTAAAGATAGGATTCCATTCTATAAGCACCCGCTTTTTCCATGAGATTTGCCTTTTGCTGATAGACTGATTAGAAATGTTATCTATTTCATAGATCTCTGCCAACTTGGTGGTGATTTTGAGCAGGCTTCTGGTGTCAGAAAGCATCTTGCTCAGTGCACAGAGCCATCGCTGTACAATGACGAGACCTTGAGGGCAAGGAATGACTAGCTCAAGGAAGGTCCTAATCTCGTTATTATATCGTAGAGTCTCAAGTGATTGTGAAGGATAAGATATGAACATGGAGAAATAAAGTGGGTAAGGTTACAAGGTTGCAAAGGACACTAAAAACCTTTTAAATGTATTATATTCACCTAATAACAATCCCTCTCTCCCACCCTCATGAATGGAAGATTACATTTTGCATTATGACTTAGTTCTGTAGGGTTTCTGGTTGTCCAGTATGGACCTGATACTGCGATGCAGTTGTGAGAGATGATGCAAACTCCATTGATTTAGTTGAGGATAAGGAATGGGTTTTCTACCTGTTTTGAGCCTGATCCCTATCTCACTCCCTATCTCTGTCCCCCCTATCCCACTCAAGCATGTGAGTGAATTCTTGGTAATGTCTAGGGATACAGCACCTCGTGCCAAGATCACAGGAGTTATTTTCAAGACAAGAGGAAGTTCATGAATAAGACCAGGTACAACATTAAACATCAGAAGTGCTTTAGTAGTCTGTGGGTGATAGCCACATAAGGTATTGATTCAGGATGTTAGAAATAGTCTCTCTAAATTGCTTTAATGATGCCAAATGCAAGAGAAATTCCCCCTTATCTTATCAGTAAGGTGACAGCTTGCACATGACACTGAAATGTTACCAAATCAGCTGAAGAACAGACTTCTGAATGATTGCTCCTAGGTGTGTTTTCCCTGGAGGTTTCCTATTCAGAGACCTTCGCCTCTGTTTAGCTTTAAGAAGGATGTGGCTATTGTGTGAGGTGATAGCACTCCAGTTTGGAGTACAGCCCATCTTTTGTCTGTTTTCTACAGCCACGTGTTTTAAACACCTTTTAAGACAATTGTCATTCCTTTTCATTGGATTTTATCAGTAGTCTTTAACAAAACAAGTATGTTCTGGTAGCTTCTAATGGGTCCCAGTGGAAGCTTTAAAGGAGGAACTTAAATCTAGAAAAATAGATTACATCTAAGGCAATGTTCAGTCATTGCATGCACTAGGGTTGTTTGGCTACTCTGCTTAATCCAGAGGACATACATGGGAGCTTTTTACTATATCTCTGTGTCTTATGTGTAGATGTGAGCTTTTTTTTTTTAAAACAAATGTATATGAATTCTCTTTATCTCTGCAAAAATGTTGTGTCCTGCTAAGGACACCAGCAAATCAGGTTAATGTGTGGAAGGGAAAAAAATAAGACAAGAGGAAGCAAAAGCAATTTACTCCCTGTGCTGTCCACATTTTTCACTGTAGAGGTATTTAGGACATGAGGATACGAGCGTGTGAGTTAATCAGTACAATACCTGGGCCAGGTACCCAAGGTTCCAGCCAGTATCTGTGTAAAGCTACAAAAAGCTGGTGGCCAGGTGATCTTTCCTAGACTGATATCGGTCAAGGGAGCAGCAGCCTCAGAACTGTGTTGAATCGCAGCCCCTGAACATTGCAGCGCCTTGGACATCAAAGCACCCCGTTCCATCCACAACCTGAAGCAGCCAGCCCTGCTACTTAAGGAAAAGGTTGCCCTTGCCCTCACTGCCTTCCTCTGTCTATTGTTTCTTCTCAGTCTGCTTCTTACCTTGGACTGTGTTCAGCTTTGCTCACCGCACGTCTTTCCTTTTTCTTACATCGTGACTCCACCCTTCACTCTCTGTGTCTCCCTCCTTCCTAGTGCCACAATCCTTTCTTTGTGCAGACTTATTCCTGGCAAGTCTGGTTGCATGTGAGCCTGGAAAAGGTTCTTCAGTTATTCACAAGCTATTAGACTCCACATATGACACTACTTGTGTTATACCAGAGGCTTGGATAACTGATCTGATATAGTAATCTTTTGAAAGGAATAAGAATGAATGATTACACAAATATTTTGTTGCATTCCATAATATTGCTTTAGTGAGAGATGGAAATTTTCATGCTTAATGATTGCATGAGTATCGCTCTTCCAAGACTGCTAAAGAATGATGAACATTTAAGAGGAAAAAAATTGACTTTCACCTACGTTCTACCTTTTTGGGACAAGCACCTTAGAAAAAAAAGGTGATTAATTTTCAGTTTACCTTTCCTTTAGCATAACAAACTTCCATTTGAAGTTTAATTGGATCTGTTCTAGGATGCAACTAAAAGTTAGTGGAAGATAAGAGGAGCATAGCAAGAAAAAAAATATTCAAAGTGAATAATTTAAGATCACATCCATAATTAATGGCATTTGGAAAGCTTCCTCTAGTGCTCTAATCATATCTCAAAATGTGCTAATTAGAGCAGTTTGGTACAAAACAGAGTATGCAGGTGTTGAACAGCTTCTTCTGTGCTTTTTTAAGAAATGTCGCAGTAACTGGTTCTCCTGGCATTAGTGCTCACATTTAATAAATGTTACCCTGTTTAACATATATTTGACAGCTGAAGAGCATGCATATAATTATTACCTTGTTAAAATAGGTTTGAAGAATGCAGAACAAAATCAGATATTTTTAGTATAGAAACTTAAGCTTGTAGTAAACGGTGGGGCATCCTATAACGGCCATTGGGGATATAACTAGCAAAGAGTTGAAACTGAAAAAGAGAAAGATTCAGTCTTCCTGGCCATGAAACAGCAAAGTTTCTAAATTCATCTGCTTGAAATTAATGTTATCTAAAAGTAGTCCTGATAATTCAGCAGAGTTAATTTGCTTACTTTGCTTTTGTAGTAGTACTTTTTGTAGTAGTACTACTTCAACTGTATTTAAGTGTTGATTGTTTGTTTGTTTTTGGCTGGGCACAATTTTGCTGGTCAATTACTCACTTATCTTGGAAATCAGCGACAACTGACACCACCGCTCCCTTTCTCTAATCCCTCTCCAGAACTAATCAGTATGTTCCAGAAAGAAATGAGCTGTGCACTCAGGTCTTTGCGTGCGTACATTTGTGCATGTATTGGTGCTCTGCCACAGTGAAACGGCAAATACCGAAGAGATGCTTAATGCACAGATGCCTCGGAACCCTCCTGACAGCTCGACATTACTGAAACGGGAGCTGGTTCTAGGGGGCCGCAGTGTCCAGCAAGCAGGTGTGACAGTACTGTCGAACAGACAAATAAATGAAACTGAAGATTACAGATTGCATTTAAAATGAATATATCATGCCTCTGCAGTATTTGTTTTATATGATTATTCTAGTACAAAGTTTTGTTTTATTGAGGTTCTACAAAATTTAGCAGAATGAAACAAATAGTTCTATAACTATTAATAGCTGTTATCATTTCCTTTAAGGTTAGTTAACCTGGCTGAGAGCGGAGTTTCTTTCTATTACATGCTACATGTTCATTTTAAGATACTTTCTTGGAGAACCTGCAGTCTGAAATATTAATATTGCAAAATCTAACACAGGGGCTTAAACCTAAGGTATGTCCAATTTTTCAAGAGACTCAGCAGTATCTATCTAGTTCCCTTTTTTCCCAAGCAGTCAGCAGACTTACTGCCATCTATGAATTAGCTCTTTTTCTATGCTATATTCTCTTCATTCCTACCCATTAGCATTCAACTCTTTTCTCTGTCTTCTGCAGCTAGATGAATTATTCCCTGAGAACAATCATTTGACAATGAAATTTGCCCTTTTTGCATTTGTTATTTCTCCATGAACACATCACAATTTGCATTAATTAGTTTATTATTTGAAATTGTTTGATGAATAGTTTGTTCCAACCCATTTCACTCATGTAGCTAATATTAATTTGAGTGTTTCATCCTAGTGATTTGCCATTCAAACTGTGTCCTATTGTATCACGTGGTGATTGTTTCTGCTCCTGACCTGGATGACACAACTTGAGTCAATCAAAAAGAAAGAAATATGGTTCATGGAAAGTTTTCAAAGGAAAGTTTAGTTCTATTTTCTTACTATTTTCTGCAATTATTTTTTTTTCTTGAGAAAACAGTACACTTTCATTTTTGCATTGTGCTCTTCCTTTTTCTCAGTTGCAAAACCGCAAAAACATGAAAAATGGGGATTTTAAAAAGTCTCTTTTTTGTACTCCCAGTTCAAGGAGATGGAGTAAAATAAATTGGTATTTTATTTTATCCAATAATCAAATGTTTGCTCAGTTGAGGGCAGTTTTTCATCAAAACACTGTCTTTGTAATAAAAATATTTTTGACCAGTCCAAGTTATAAATTCTATAAACAGCCTCTGCTTTCCCAGGAATCACGATTCACCAATAGCAATATTTTGGCAGTAGTAAGTAAAATTCTGATGGGATTCAAAGGTTCTTCCACTACCTCCATTTTTGTGAGGAATGAAAATGATACCATCAGGAAAACTGGAAATATGTGCACAAGAAAAATAGAATAAGGTTTCAGAATTCACAAGCATCCCTTTCTTTCAGCTCTCTGTGATGTTCTGGTCTCTTGCTCTAAACTTCTGGTAAACTTTGGACTGTAATCACTTTATTTCTGTTAAAATAGATATTTTATCTCTGTACAGATCCAGTCTGAAAAGCATTTTCTTCAGATGAACAAAAAGCTATAGTGTTCAATAGGAACTCACAAATATATTTTGCCCCGAAAAAAGCAGAATTCTATAATCATATGTTAGACATTAGAGTAATATTTAAATCCTTCCTATTCTAATGTTAATTGTAAGGGGTGTTGAAAAATAGCAGTTGAGTAGTTTTTTAAAAAAAGAAAAAGAATGGGAAAAGAACTCCCTTAGACGTGGATTATTTATTTGTTTTTAAAACAAATCTTGGGAAAAATGGGTGTGTTTCAGTATGTAATCATAGGCATTAAAATTTTAATTACTTAAAGGGTTCAGCAAATTTGCCTAGGAAACCATAAGGCGACTGCTCATGGCAAAATGATGGAAAGGCAGTAATGGGACGCAAATAGGAAAGCGGAAAGGAACGGCAGTATAATTAATGCCATCAGCATGCTTGTATAGAAGATTGATCCTGTCAAGCAAACAAGTATCACTTCTGAGATCTCAGATGCGTTTGGTGAAGGCATCTCTGTGATATAGTGGATCCGAGGCATTTTTGAGACAGGTGATATACTGGAACAATGTTTAGTGGTAACTTTCTCATCAGACCAAAATCAAGAGAGCCCACAGAAGCAGGGTAGTGTCTGAGTGAGAGTAACTGTAAAAGTTCAGTTCGTGCTCCCATGGATTAGTTTCTGGGCAGATACTGCTCCTGTTTATTCTTGGCCCAGTCTAATCCAGGAGGACGACACCTGTAAATACTACACTTGTGAAATTTCTGATGACACAGAATTAGTGAGTGAATAATGATGATAAATTGCACATGGGATATAGAGGCTGCTCTGGATCGCTTACAGAAGTAAACTAGCAGGTAGTTCAACACAAACATTTTTGTGTGGTCACCTTACAAGGTTATATTTCCAGGCATGCAGAAAGTGTGTCAGTGTTAGGAAACTGGGACTTCATCCTTAAAATCAGTAACTGAAGAGACCAGAAATAACCAGAGCAGTGAAACAACTGAACGTCAGTGGGCAATCTGATGTAGCTAAGGCTCAATACAACATCTGAATAATTAGTTGGGAAATACATACGAACAAGGGAGTACTATTTTTGCAGTTGTCGTGGCATGAAGAGGGACATGAACGTTTCTATCTATCTATTTTAATTGCTTAAGTGAGAGTTATAACTATTGTTATGAGTCATGAACCTCTGGCACTAATGATACACTCTTGTTTTGAGTTCTAATAGTCGTCAAAAAAGCTGATGAAGGATTGAAAAGGGTTCAGAAAATATTAATAGGAAAATATTTTTTTTCTAGGGAGAAACCAAGAAAACAATCTGTTTAATGCATCAAAGAAAATTAAGAGGTGGTAAGGGGAATGGATAGCTTATTGTAGGTGGTATTTCTGTCATAAAGATGGATCCATGTGGTTCAGGAGCTGGAAGCTAGACTAAGGTGAATTCTAAGAGAGTAATTAATCAGTGGAACAACTTTCCTCCAGTTATGACGGATTCTCTGTCACTGGCAGCTGCTAAATCAAGTCTCAATGTCTTTATGAAAGATATCTTAATACTCAAAATAAGATAAAACTCTCAAGAAGAAATCATTTACGTGAGATTTTTGGCCTACTGTGTAAGGAAGGAGAGGAAAAAAGATCCCCACTCTTAATATCTATTCATGAGACTTTTCTTTATAGTTTGCACAAGCTATCAATATTTAAGTCTTTCAAATAATTTTGAGATGTGTGTACAAAAGATGCTGTATGTCTTATCAGAGGGAATTCAAGAGCAAAATAAATATAATTATGATCAAATTGGCAAATAAAAGCAAAACAAAGCTATTGACTTCTAGGTATGCCAATTCTCTTTCTCGCAGCTGGGACAAAAACTGTATTGCTGTTTCAAGCAGATACAGAAAAAATACATGGAAAGTTCTCTCCGGAAATGATAGATAGGGCCATGTCTCTAAGTGCTTTGCTATCAGAGCTCCATATTAAGCAATTAAACAGCAAGTCTTTCTGGAGCATCAGCAAGTCAAAAAACCTGAGTGATGACAGCCACAATCTAAATAATTTTGTCAAGATATGTAATATTGCCTGAGAGTTGTGGACCGTGTGGAAGTCTTTTCCTGTCGGCAGTGAGGCAGGCAGCATTGCGTTGCTCAACGCAGTCTGCCTTTATGGTGGATATTTCTGTGCTGGAGTGCCACAGCTGTTTGGTTTTTTTTTTGTTGTTTGTTTGGTTTTGGTTTTTTTGTAATGCAAAGAAACTACAGTCACTTCTAATAAAAGTAATGGCTGAACACTGCATGCTGGTTTGTTATAAAACCCTTTGGTTTATACATTTTGCTCCTGGTTTGGAGTTTAGCATTTTAGCATCTTTCTGAAATTGCAAGCTGTATTTGTTGGAAAGCTTAGTAGAAAGCAAGTCCAGTGGCCAAGCAATGGTGTCCTTAGGGATGACTGGAAAACACCCAGGATCATTCCTCTAGATCGGTATTTTATAACTCGGAGGAGAAATCTGTCCATGAAAAGAGAGTGCGCAAGACTAGCTGTCCCAGTGAACACTGGAAGTGCTTGCTTCACCTCCTTTTCCCAGACCTGTCAGAAAGAGCTGCGAATATGCTCTGTGAGGGTGAGGAGGGGTGGGAAAGGGAGGGGAAGGGTTGTTACCAGTTAGCAGGACTTCCTGGAACAGCGTTGTGTATATCACTGGTGATGTCTGTAAGTAATGCACCCTGAGGGGGATGGTACAAAATCTGGTTAGGAAATCATCTCAGGTTTGGCCATTAATTTGTGGCATTGGCTTACCTTTTGGGTATGTAGGAATGGACTGGAAATAAGTAAATGAGTAAGTGAGGTAAAGTGATAGAGTGCAACTGCTTCTCATGGCAAAAAAGACAAAACCCAGTTTCTGTCCTGACTGTCATGTCTACATCTGTGATACTCTTTTCTCTTCATTGCTCCTTTAATTAAAAGAAACCTCTCTGCCTCTCTGGGGCACATCCCTGAGGAAAGATTGTTTTCGGATGAGAAGCATATTCTGCTCTTTCATCCTCTTCAAAACCTAGAGTTCGTTTTCCCTCTGTTTGTCAATCAGCATGAAAAAGCTTTTTTTTTTTTCTTTTTTTCTTTTTTGCCTCTTAGTCCACCGGAAACAAATATGAAGAAAAGACAGAAAGCTCCAGGCATTTTTAACATGGGGGAATGCAATGCTGATGTAAAGCTGCAGCAGATGTACACCTAAATTAGATGTTAATGAGTACACAGGCGCATGTAAGTGAGCAGCTCTGAGGGTGTGGAAGGAAGCAGAAAGATGGGGCAGTAAAATGACTTTGATGTCGCCTGGGTAAAGGTACATTTGGACATTTTTCTGTCTGCTGCTGTTTCTTGTATCCAGCCTGGATTTTCTCATCACTGTGTGGCAGCAAATCATTTTGTTTCTTGCTGATACAGTGAGAGAAACTGAACCGCGTGCTCGCCTTCCTTCAGCCATGCTTTGAATTGCTTCAGTTCTCCAACTCCAGGGGAGAGTCTGCAGACCTTAAGTGGCAGAGATCTATGAGGCAAAATTTTTGGCAAATTTTAAGTGTCAGAATTATGGAGAAAGTTAAGGGGCAGATGGAGAAAAGAGAAGGTGCTCTGCACTTAAAAGGAATGGGTAAAGAGTACAAGCAGAGATGAAAGGGGCACAAAACAAGATGCAGAGACATGAGAACGAAGAAATTATTTCGGGCACTGAGATCACAAATCACCTTTGATTTGTGATTTACACACAGGTAAATTAGTGTGCAGAATGGCTAATCAAAAACAGCGTAACACCCAAGATTAAAAATACCTGTGAAGTAGGGTTAGGAAAGCACTGATAAAAGAAAACAAAATGCTATCAGATAAAGACACCAGAAACAAATAACATGATAGTAAGAGTGATGATAGGTTTGAACAGTTGCTATGCTGCTTGTTGAGAGGAATACATATATTATTCAGTGCATACAAATCTCCTTGGATGCATTTTTTGGAAGTAGTTTAATACCTAAAATCAGGGCGTTTTCATTGTCTTTCCTCAGTGCAGCATTACAAATCTTATTTACAGATTAAAAGGGGCTTTAGGCTCTGCAGTATTCCCAACAAAAGGCCTTTTCTCTCATGGATTTTATGCAGCTGATGAAGATCACAGGTCTGGTGTATGGTATACCTCCAAATTCCTGTAAAAACCATGTCACTTCCCAAGGCCAAGGCAGTGGGAGCAGTTTGGGAGGAGAGGTTCAGTGGAGGATAGGAGACGTGAGTGAGGACAGAAAGCTTTTCTTCACAGAGAACTGAGGGTCAGAGGCTCTGTTTCAGAAGGTTTTGGTTTTGTTTTTCTTGGATGTGCAACAGGAAGCGTTATGTGTATCCTTCACAACCTGCAGCAATGGACCTTACTGATGATGAAGGGATCTAGAGTCTGAAGTCTGGTCCCAGATGGGGACTGCAGGCAGAGATGGCTGCTGATCTTGTGCTTCTAGGGATGCATACTGATGAAGTAAGCGCATTCTTTGTTTATTAGTTTCTTTGGAAAGATATTTGGATTAACTTCTGTGGAAATATATTCTAATGTGGGCTGTAAGTACTTGTACTGATAGGCAGACAGGCAGACCAAACTGTCTTTCTATTTGTCTGCCTGCCTATCTGTCTGTCTACCTTTTGATCTAGCTATCTACATTTTTTAGTCTCCCAGTGGTACGGACAGCCTGTCTCTTCTGCTAAATGGGGACTCCCCTTCCTAACAGCCTGTCTGTTTGAAGCCAGTATAACTTCAGCATGAGAAAGGAATTTTACACCTGATAATAAAATAACATTTTTGTACTTAACAATGCATGAAGGTCTCGGTGCCCTTTGTGAAACCCATTACCTCCAACACACTTTCCCCTGCCCCTTCCACTGAATTAGCAGCTACCTGTGGCACTAGTACCTCCTTGCAGGGAGTGCCTCTGTGTAGTCTGAGGCCAAGTTTTAACCTCTCATGGGGCCGAGGGAGCTCCTGAGTCAAGCCTGGAAAGGATAGGATGGGCAAACAGTGCAGAACATTTATACCTGGTACCTCAAAGAAGCCAGGAGGGCTAGGGAGAATCAAGAACTGACTAGTAAACCAGGGCTGTGCTCCCTGTTGCCTAACACTAGCATTGACACACACCTGGCTTCCTCATCCCTGCCTGGCTCATGGTGCAGAGGTTTGTGGCCTGAACCTCGCAAATACTGGCCTGCTGCAGGACTTTGGCTCCATGTGGAAGCTGAAGGGCAGTGTCAGGGTGATGGGAGGGCTAAGAACATGTGGAAGGTATTGACTTGCAGGTATAAACTGGAGCTCCAGAGGATTTTGAGGCACATTGTTGTTTTTTTTTTTTTTAACTGAAGTAAAAATATCTAGTAGGATGTATGATCTTGGACATGATAAATAAGTCATAGCAAATACATTGCATACAAGAAAAATACAGCTAGTATACTTAACTAAAATATTTGCATAGCACTCATGTTGTTTATATTATAATGCCTAACCATATTCATATAGAACTTCCTAAGGACTATTAATGAGTCACAGAAAGTTTACTGTAGCCTTGTTGCATTACGACATTCTCTTCTGTAAACACTGCTTCCTTTTGAAAAAGTGTTTTTTAGTTGTATTTGCTATTTAGTATGTTTTCTACCGGCTTGCTACTTAGACAATTCAAATTCTGACAGTTCACAGAAGTGAGCTGGCAAAATGGCAGGAATTCCAATGTATTGGCTAGTGCCAAGCAAGCTGAGTCATCCACATTTATTAAACCCGTAGATTAATTTTTCATCAGAGTGAAAAAAAATAATCTAATCTTATGTACAGATGCATAGTAGGTAACGTATAACAAAAATCCATTGTTTAAAATAAGATTTTCCCATAGTCTTTCATCCCCAGGTCCTTTATCAAATACATTGGCAAGAAACCAAGAGATAAGTATCAAACTAATTGATTGCAATATCGTTGCTCCTTCTGCCTTCTCTCCAGAATTTGAACAGCTGATTCATGCCTAATGCTAAGGAGATACCTGTGTTATTGTCTTATGGGAGAAGAAGAGGGAGTATTGTAAAACTAATGCATTTTGTCTGTAGGGGAAATAAAATCAATATCGATTTAAAGAATCTGCCAGAGAAAAAAGAACAAGCTGGGATCCTTCTAGGAACCTTGTCTTCAGCGAGGAGCATTTGTGTTCTATTTAAAAATGCAGAAGTAGCATTGACATCTAGTGTTTGTTCCAGTATTTTACTAAAGAGATTTAATGGTCCACAATTCAATTTGAAGTGAAAGTATCCCCCAAATGACTCTTTATAAAGTCTTTTGGAGACCAAAGTCAATATCTATGGGCCTTTGGAGATGCAGCAATTGATTACCTGTCCAAGTCAATGAGCATTAAAACCCAAAGAGATTCAGAAGTACATTTCACTGTTACAAAACCTCACCCCTGATACCACTGATGCACATTGACTGGTCCACAGTGAAGTTCAGTATATAAATAAAACATCTTGTTCTGAGACCTGATTGAAGTTTTGTAACATCTAGAAAACTGTAAGTTAACACCTTTTGCCGTAGTGCCGGTGCCTGGATTTGTGCCTTCAGTACATGTTTCACTGCATGATGGGCATAAAGTATATCAGATTTTGGAGACACTTATTCCTTTGTCTGCTAACGCTGCTGTTGTTTGACTCCTTGGCTTGTAGAATAACGTCACCTTGTCTTCTCAAAGCTCTTTTCAACCTGAAGAGCTCTGCCAGCAGTATACAAGAATCACTTCATCCCCTCTAAAATGAAGTCAATTGAGCAATTACTTCGTGACCCTCTGAAAGGCAGGAGCTGATTAAGAGAGCCAACAGTTTATGACTGAAAAGGAGAAAGAACAGTGTTCAACTGTAGCTGCGTACGACAAATAAACTGCTAGTGACGGAAACTGGGACTCAGTAGGGTAAGGAGTTGATTCAATCTTTTGGAAAATAAAACCACTTCTCTGAGGAAATTGCTAATTTTATGAACTTAGGATCTAGGTTTTACATCTTACCTGAAACACATAATTTATGAACGCTAAGTCAGGGGATTGTTGCACTAACTGAAATGGAAGTGGGTGGTTTCTTGGAAATCTGATGTCATGTATTTAATTTCTTTTTTTTCAATGAATCTTATGGATGAGTACTGATGATTAAGCAAGATTCCATTGGAGCGGTATGCGATAGGTCTTCTAATTATGAACCTTAATTCAGAGTCTGCTGTACCTGTTGTAAGAAGAGTAACAATATGAGGAAATAAGTATTGTGATAGCTGACTTCAATATAAAGACAGCAAATATTTTCTTGGGCGGGGGGGGGGTGGCACAGGGGAGGCAAGAGGTAACTTTGTCGTGCACTGGTGTTTGAGTTTGGAAATCTTATCGAGTGTGTAGCTGAGATCCTGTCCATCTTTTAAAAAAGGTAACAAGGACAGTCTGGACTGTGGGATAAGGAGCCTCCCTGCGGCCTCCAAAATGTTGTAGACTGTGTCCTGATAGAAGCTGTTTTCAGGCACACGAAGTACTAGAAGGCAATTTGAAGAAGCCAGCATTGATTTACTAGGGGCAAATTCTGCCTTCTACCATGGATTGACTGATGTTGTGGATGAAGGGAGAGAAGTTTGTTGTTTGCAAGCATGCGTCATTTAGCACAGCTTTCTACACACTGTTCCATAGTATCCTGCCAGCCATACTGAAGAGATGTTGACTAGGGTGTGGACTACAAGGTGGGTGTTGAGATACAATTTAGAAATGCACATGGAAATATGGATGAAATGCACATCAAAGTGTCAAACAGATGTGATGTACTGTCTTTCTAAACAGTGGTTGCTAACATCTGTCCTTTGCTTTCTGTCTACCATGGCAGAGAAATGTTGTGAATTTAAAGACAACTAAGGGCTTCGCTTTATTAGAATAGTCACTTGATTATTAGTATGAAGAGTTAAAATATATGTTGATTTTTATGCTTCACATATACAATATTCCTATGGGTTTTTTTACATTTCCTGTGTTCACAGAGAGATGTTTATTGCTTTTCTTTTAGTTTTTGAATGACGTAATCAACAAATGTGTCATGAGTGGATTTACACTGTATATCGAGATATTAAATAGCGGTAGCGATCCAGCTTCAGAAATCTCTTTTTATGGAGAAAAATATCATAGACAAAGAAGTCTTTTTTTCTTACATTAATTAATTAAATACATACATTTTTAAAATACTGAAAACCAAAGGTAATGAAAAGAAAATTCAGTGTTTCGAAATACATTTGGAGTTATTTTTCTTTCTTTTTTTTTTTTCTTCTAGTATTATTATTCCTTATCTTTCCCAGAAGGTTAGTGCATGAACTCTGTTGTGTTCCAGAGTGAGTTCTACCTGGAGGCTGCAAGAGCTGAGCCAGCCTTTCCCTGCTGATTGCTGCTTTTTTAAACAAACAAACAAACAAAACAACCGAGAAGACCTCAAGTCTGGTCCATTTTTCACATAGGTCCTGATTTGGTGAGCAGTTAACTGATTTGGCTAAAATACACATTGAACCTTAAATATAGTCATAATTTCACTGAGTCATCTGGATTATTCATATGCCTAGAAGAGATATAAATAGGATTAAATATATTGTTAAATCAGGTGTATATTCTGTCACAAAGTTTTAAGCTGCTGTTTCAGTTATGAAAACTTTGGGAATTTCTGTGTCCCATAAATAAGTAAAATTACTGTAGAGACATAGATCTGTCTTGACCTACTGGAATTTTACTGATTTGACAATAGTTGCAGACTTTTGCTAGTCATAGGAAGGAGGCCAACCATCTCCAAACAATTTGGTGGTTCATAACTTCTTCTCACAGCCCACTGAGAAGCGTACTTTTTCCTTTAGTTTTGACAGTTAATTTAACACGGAGAAAATTAGTGGTGTTTTGGTTTTTTTTAGATTAGAAATAATTGCAAAGATATATTTACTTATTTAGTATTTTGATGTGGAACAGGGAAAGCTCATTATCGAATCAGGCCCTCAGCCGTATAATCTGATGACATTTTGTCTTCTCTAGATACAGTTAATCAGAATTTTTAATATGTAACTGTTTATGTACCATAGGGAAATAGCAGGTGGCAGTGAAAATGAAATGAGGTTTACTTTGGGAAATGTTTCAATCCCAGATTCTGGCATCTGAACTGAAGTCTCAAACAGTTTGAGGAACATCTATGAGAAATAAGAACTTAAACTCATTATCTGACCACTAAGAGAAAGGTGCTTTTATTTTGTTTGTCCAGGAAAAGCAATGTTAACTATATATCATTACATTTATGGTTTATCAGCCTCACTTTTGTCTTTGGGAAGGACCTAGAAGAAAGCAAGATTAACTGATTTCCAAGGCCAAAAGAAAAGTATAGATATGAGGTATGATATAACATTAAAGCTTCTTGGGGATGAGGGTAGCTGATGAATCTCATACAATACTCTTTCCTGAAACTAAATCAAGAAAGTCAATGAAGCTAAAGTTAGTAGATAATTTTTGACGTCTGGAGATGGAAAGGACTCAAGAAATAGTCATCTTTTCCAGACAGACGTTATTGGTCCTCAAGCCAGGAAGCAAAAATATTATGTAAGATGAATGATAGAGGCAAACGCGCCTGCTATGTGGCAGCTGTGTAACTGAATGCTCCCGGCCAAATCCTCTTTCTTTTCTTTGGACAAAATATGAGGAATTTGACCATTTGGGTTTTCTGAAAGCTTGATGCTGAAGATGCATAGCAGGTCTGACAGAGAGGTGGATTTCTGCAATGGTGAAAGGCTGCCCTTAGAAAAATCTTCTGATTTTGTGGTCTTACAGACATTGTCGCTCCTACAAGGACTGCATGTATACAGGAGGTCTATTGAGAGGGTGAACAGACAGCTAAATTGATGTTCTTTTCATGCAAGTTTTTGGGCCTGGGAAATCCCAGACTAAAATACGATGTTCCAGGCTGAGGTAAACACCAAACTTAAGTGCCTTGAAGGAAGGGCTGAGAGGCAATGAAATGAGGGAGGGAACAGACTTGAGGATGCAGGACTGACAACCCTAGAGTCCAATATTCTCTCTTAAACCACCGCACCAGCAGCAGAAGTGGCTCTTCCTCCTGTTATGCTTTTAAAAGCTCTGAATCTTCATACTCACATCAGTCATGAACTGAAGGGAAGAGCCTGAAGGATGAAGCGGGTATTAGGATGTTTAGTCACTTGTATCTTTGCTATTGCTGCAAGCAGAAGAGGAAGAGCTGGAACTGCTCTTGTGACTTTTTAAAAATGGCTTTAACCTGTTTTAGCTTCTTTGAAGGAAATGCATCCTAGCTATTCCTGCGCAACTCATGAAACTTCAGATTTTTTTTTTTTTCTCTCCACCAGCCATCCTGGAAATAAGTAACTCTTTAACTATCCTTGTTTTACTGATCTAAGACACACAAAGTCTAAGTGATTTGACCACAAGGAAAGGATTTGATGCACAAAGAAATTTGTGACAGAGCAAACGGTTAAATCCAGTATCCATATCCCAGACTATCCTGCTTCCCTGTAAACAGCTGTTCCTTAGTGAGTGGATTAAGAGACAACATTCGGTTTAGCACCCATAAAGCCGTATAAAAAAACATTCATTGCCAATTTTAACAAGTGAATTATGGGGGCAGACCTCCACCTGCTTTTTTAATCCCAGTTGTCACAAACTCTAAGAAATAAAACGAAAATGTATCTCCACAATTACATCCACTGATAGTGAGAGATACTTCTAAAAAGAGATCCAATTCATGCCAAGTCTTGGGCAGAGAATTTATCTGCTTGCCAGAGGACTTGCTCTTCAATGCAAACCCTGTTTGCTACTGTCATAAAGGTGTGACACACAAGATCAGGGTGAGAATGATCAGGGTGAGAATTTCCTCTCCCTGATCTCCTAACATAGTCAATGTGACCAAGGTTAATTAAAACCACTGTCACCTGACTGAGGTCAATATGCAATAGCTTCTGTAGTTAATGCTACAGCCACCTGATAAAAAACCATAGATCGGAGGGTTAGTAATCCATATTTGCTAGGGCTACACTTTACTTCTGGGAGGAAAAAGGGGAAAAAAAAAAAAAAAGGCAATAAAAGAGAGCTGCTGTGAAGTGCAAGTCTGTGACAATGATTGGAAAAGCTGTGTGTATCTCCCAGCTGAACTGTGGGGTGACTAGTGGGGAGCTGAGATTAGGTTTGTTTGTGCAGTAGCCCAGTCCTCTGAGCATTGGGATCTTGCTCAAAGAAGCACACAAACATCCCACTCCTTTTTAAAAGCAAGTGTCCAGGAAGGGAAGGTGGCACTTTGTAGCAAAATGCTGAAAAAAAAAAAAAAAAAAAAAAAAAAAAAAAAATGGGGAAAGTCCAGCTAATGCAGGCCAAACTCCAAACTCTCACAACTGTTTGCCACAGGGAAAGAGCTTCCAATTCAAATCACTGTGAATCATTTTACCTCAGCACTGACCTGTTGATGTTTAAGTAGAACAAACTCCCTTCAGTAGAAAATGAAATATGAGTTTACATCCTGATATGAAGATTATTGCAGTGTTATCAGGATCAGTTTCTATATTACCACATGCTGCTGGTCAGTGTTTGCAAAATAGTCAAAGACTTCTCCCTTGCCAGCTTGACAGCTTTAAACCTCTCTCATTCTTAGCCCTCCTCACAATTCCTACTTAAATATATAATATGTAATTCTAGGAAATATTTTGAAATACAAAATTAAACCTAAGTTATGCAAATCAATTAGAATTATGACCCTTATCATTTTTCAAAGTTAACCATTAAGACTCTTTTGTTGGTTTTGTTTCGTTGCTTTTTTCCCCCCAATCTCTGAAGCTCCATGCAGAAGTTTCAATTAGTAGGGATTCAAGGGCTTTTTGAGCAAACAGAAATTCTTCTCCATCTTCCTGTCATGCCCCAGAAGAGACAGACCCTTTCAGAACTGCAACAGTGTGGGTCTCTGCCTATGCGTTTGTCAGCTCTGGAATGAAACAAGTGGCAGCGGTTAATGGTCCTGTGTCCGCCGCTCTAGAGCCATAGGAAAGGAATGTCACTGTTCTCTTTGCAGGATGTGGCTAGCTTTCATTGACCTGAGTGAGACCCTGGGAGTTTTATAAAAGCCAAAAGTATTTCTGTATGATGACAACTTCTGAAAGAAGAAAAAGTTAAATGTCCTCACAAATATGTCAGAAACAGTTTCCATGTCTCCAAGCAGTGTTAAGGATGGATTTTTATTGAATTTTCTCTCTTCTATGTATGCTTGTTCTCTCGTGCTCTTTCTCTCTCTGGAGGGATCAATGCAATCTTTTAACAAGGTGAAGTTTGAAATAGAAATCACAAAATTTTTTTCTACAGTACTTCAGAAAGGAAAAAAAAGAAACTCTAACATGTACGGAGAAATGACAAGTCACAGTTGTCTAAAGCCTTAGGGGTTTGATGGTTCAGTCTAGTTTGCATATGAAAAACTTTCACATACATATGGTTAGAGAACCACACACTATTTAAGATGGTAAGAATGTCAGCACAGAGTTATCCACGTGCCAAGTAATTACTTGGTTGCATATCCCGTTTGGGACAAAAGTCAAGCCGTCAATCTTTCTTAACAAAGTTACTGATTCAGAATGGACCTGACTTACAGGTCTAGTAGCTTTATTCCACCTCTGTTCCCACAATTTATTGCTTATTTGTAAATCGGGATATATTTATATGATGTCCTTTTCACTGTGAAGTCTGAATGTTTCATAGTAGTGCATCAGGCTATATCAGTCTCAGTTCATCCTTCTTAATCTCCACTCGCATCTGCTGAATTTGTCCACAGTTACCTTCTTTCTTCTATTCTTTCACACTCATGCTAAATACTTTTTTTTCTCCCTCTGCTTGTCATCTCCTCTGTTTGGGATTATTCTGATCTCATCGTGCCTCAGTCCCCTGATCCTTTACAGCCATGCATAGAGGTTTTCTTTCAAAAAGAATGTTGTTATTCTTTCTGCTCCTTCCTTCTTCATGAGGCCAGATCTGGGTGTTTACTCATTCACTGTAAATTCAGTCTATTAAAGCTGGGCATTGGTGCTCTGTCAGATCACCAACTGCTGCCCAGAAGGGAGCTTCTCTGTGACTCCTGGTTTTTAAAGGCTTTGGGAAGGCCATGGCTTACTGCAATACATTATACTCTAATACATCTTTTTTTCTACTTCTCTCTTTCTGCCTCTAGTCAGTAGGTACTTACGTGGAAATGAAATCAGATTCTGGCTCCTCTCTGCTGTCTGCCTCACAAAAGCATCTCTGTCAAATTTATTTGACAATCCAATCTGTTCCCTATGTGGTCATCATCAGAACTACTCAAACTTGCTTTTAAGCCTGCAAAATGAAAATGTGGAATATAATTAATACCCTTTTTTTTTTTTTTAAGTCACCATCTTCAAGCTGGTATCTAGTTTTAAACCTCACCAGATTTGCATACGTAGAAAACATATTCTTCTGCTGAAAACTCATGTACTTAGTGCACTATGGAATTCCAGTTATGTAGGTATGCCAGATTTAATTGGAAAATATCAGTTACTTGATAAATCTGCAAAATACTCTACTAATATCTGGATGGCCTGTGTTTAACTTTTTGGCTCGGCAACAGATTTCCTTTTGTGGCCTTGGATGACTCCTTTACTTTGTCAACTTCCACCCATCCACAAGAGGCAGTTTTGTTGCCAAAGGTTCACTACCTTCTCACAATGTTGTAGATAAAACGCACCACTGAAAATGAGTCTCTGAAACACTTCTGTGAGGAGGGACTATCTAATTAGGCAGGTAGATGGAGTTAATAATAATTTTCAGCCACAAGCAATGGCATACTGACACTTCTAGTAATCTCACTGCCTGTAACCTACTGTAGCTCATAACAAAGATTAAAGTCCCACAGGGAGCCACAGAGAGTCTGTGCTTCTTTATCCTGCTCATTTCTGAGAGTCATCCTCCTCATTGCTGCTTGATTTAAAAGAAAAATTGACACATGTGATGGTTGGTTTGGATAAAGGTATGCTAATCACTGACTGTTTTCTGTTTATAAAGGCTGGCTGCATTGTTAAAAGTTTCAGCCCTAGTATGTAGCTTTGGAAGCCAATACGATTTAATTGCAGGTGGGACACAGGAACATTAATGAAAGAAAAATACAGTCTTTGTGAGCAAGGAACAAATTATTGAGGGTTTTTATTTTTTTTTTTAGTGGAAGATGAGGTCATTGTTAACAGCAAGATGGCTCTCAGAGATAGCTGCCTGCAGGAATAGATTGGGGGTTTATCAGGCTGCCAAGCTGCAGCGTTGGGGATTTTTGAAGTGTGAAGAACGTGTGAGATACTTGTCCAAATGCTGAGGGAGAAAGCAAGGCCTCGACAAATAAATCCAGTGCAATTTTTAGTGAAATAAATCTAGCTCTGCTTAGAAGCTGGAACTTCAGTTTTTGCCTATGAAACCTGTTCTCCTGTCCTGTTCTTTTGATGAGGCCTAAGGCAAGAGCATCTAAAAATAGTGGAGAAAGAGGAGGGAGAAAGGGAGAATAAACCCTTCCCGAACTTCTAATATGTCTTGATTTTCTGTCATCTTTAAGACAGGGATGCTTTCTTACACTGTATTGAGCATATTGTCAGTACAATTCAAATACTGCTATTTTTATTATTAATGCTATAAAGATCCATTAAGAAGCAGGTTAGAGTGACAAATCTTTCTCAGTCTCACATATAAAAATTATTGCATGCAGATATTACTCTGTGTGTACGTATACATATAAATATTGTTATCATTCTTGGGTTGATTTGCAGTGTTTATTGTATGGAAAAGCCAACACGTAAGTATTATTTACATGTACTAAACTCTCTTCACAGAGATGAGAAATTTCTTAACTCGCCCTTGACTGAGAGAAGCTCTTTACTCAATCAGCATCACTGGCTTTATGCTGAAATTCCACAGGCCAGTTGAATTCTCACTAGACAGCTGCTGACCTGCTCCATCACGTCCCCAAAGCGCTGCCAAACTGACGGCTGTTACTGAGTTCCATAAAAATACAAAAAGGTGCTCCTGGAGATTATTGTGAGTTATGCTGGCTGCACTTTCAAATCCCTGTCTAATCCCAGATGAGAAGCTGCTCTTTGTAAGGCACGTCCCTTACCTTGCGTTTCATCCCAGAGCTGTTCTGCCATTGATGGTAGGGATGCTCAGCTGACACCTCTAAATCCCCCTTTAAAAAGACAGCATTACCCAGGGATTGCACCCTGAGTTCTCTTCCCAGTTTCTCACGCCTGCTGTAGCCTTCTCCATCTCACCTCCACATGCCCTTCTGTTTAGCTGCTTTTAAAAGATACTGGCTGTCTTTATAAAACACATCCATTGCTACAGATGAAAAATGCCTTGTTGTGATCTAAGTAGTTATTTTGCAATTGGTTGCTTTTTGTTTCATGTTTTGGTCTCTAATAGGTGAATATGATTTCTGATTTTATCTTTATATCTTCCTCTTTATTGCAGAGGAGCTATCTCACTCTAATAAATCATTTCTTGCCCTTTAAGAAATGGGAATGAATGAGGGTATTACTGCACCTGAGACTGCAAGTACACATTTGAGTGTGTGTGCATCTGAAAAAAGCTGCGAATGCTTACTGCGCCAGCAGACCTGAAGCAGCAAGCTTTAAACCTGTTCCACAAACTGAACTAACTTCAAGGAAGAAAGAGATATTTTAAGATGACAAAGCTTAATTTTGTGCTTAATTTTGTGCGTGTGTGCACCTGTAAATACATCTGCACATGGAACTGCTCAGAAGCCAACTCTGTAACTGTTACAAGCTGTGCTTACGTTGCACTCAGGAAGAGAGGAAATCTTTATTACTCTTTCAACACTTGAACCTTAATTTATGCTATGATCATCCGTTTGAATTAGTATCACTACTGAGGCCTTAATTTTAAAGTAATTTAGAACATTTTTCCAAAATGTGGTGGCTTCTGGTTGCATTTATGTAGCGTTCACAATATCTACATTGCAGGAAAAGACAAATTTTTTTAAAAAAATACAGGCTGCTAAATCAGTCACTTCAACAACAGGAAATGATAAAATTTAAAATTCCTCTTGAACTATGTCTATCCAATGGACTTTAGGCTGTTACATCTCTGATACTATACGTCTTCTATTTCAGGCTTCCAGGCTGAAACTCTTCTGGCTCCTTTTCACAGGCTTTTTCATTGTGTGAACATGAGCTACAGCTCTCTGCTGAACCCTCTGTTCCCGGAACCATGTCCTGTCCCTTTCTCATAGTACCCAGGTCTCTTCCGGTTCTTTTTTGCCAGGCAGCTCCCTCCTCTGCAACACAGCAAAGCTCGCAGGTGCCCCCGAGGGCACTGAGCTGCACATGGGGAAAGTCCAGCTCATTGGTCACTTCACGACCTTTTGTTGCCATGCTCTAGTGAGTCTTTAACGTGACCCATCTCACACTAGGATTTCCAAAGGTGTGTAACTTATCCAGTGCCAGTTAGGTTTTCTTGGGGATGACAAAAAGCCCATTCAAATCTGCAAATTTGAATTCCAGATCAAGGGGTAGGAATGGAACTCATTTGAAAACTCATGAGAAATGAGCAACGTATTTTTTACCTGTGTTTTGGAATCATTCTTGTCTGAAATAATTAACCTGTAAGTTGTGCTCAACATAAAAAAGGTTCAGACCACAGTCAAAGCAAAAAATTAGCGTCCAATACCTGGAAATTTCTTTCTTGGGAATTATTAAATTTTGAAATTCTGTCTTATCTCCCACTGCAATTGAGTGCTTCCACTCTAAATTTCAGATTAAAAGCAAATTCTAAAATCTTTTGTTTCAGAAATCTTATTGAAGGTTTCATTTTGATAACATTCAAGTTGTTCATTTACACTTTGTCATTAAGACTTGTGTATTTTTGTGTCTCTTGACACTAATCCATCTCCCCAAAGGGAATATATGTTAGCTTTCTTATGCCCACAGCAGTAGCTTGTATCACTTTAGAAGCCCTTATTTTTGCCCTTCATGTTCGTTATCAGAATAAATTCTAGGTGGGCTTTGACTTTCCTGATCTCATCCATCCCTGCATGCTTGAACAGAGTCTCTATGTTCCTGTCACGGCATCTGCTCTGCTTCTATGTCTTGTACCATTCCCTTTTATGCTTGAGTTTAGTGCCAGGAGCTACTTGCTCATCCACACAGGCCTCCTGCTACCTGTGCTTCATTTCCTGTGCATCCAGATAGACCATTCTTGAGCTTGGAGGAGCTGATCCCTGAAGAGCAACCAGCTCTCCTGGACCTTTCTTCTTTCCAGGACCTCTCTTCTCTCCATGACAGTTACCCATGATCCCTGAATAGGCCAAAGTCTGCATTCCTGAGGAGAACCAGCTTATGGTTGGATTTTTTTGCTATTAACACTATTTTTACTTGCAGTATCTTGTCTGGAATTAATTTTTTATAGTTAATAAGAAAATTTATTTCCCTATTTTAAAAAAACTTGATTTTTTGTTATATTGGGGAAATATTTTGATTTTGCATATCATTATTATAAACGTAAGTTTGGCAAGCTAAAATTGTAGGTGTTAGATTATATGGTTTAGGTGAAAAAAAGCAGTAGTTTTCCATTAAATATGGATTCAGAAATATTTCTATTTATCGTTTTCAACTTATAAACTATTTCATTTGACCTTTATTGCCTGGATATGTTAGCTACATCTTTTTCTTCACATAAACGTATGTATGTCTTTGGCTTCAGAAAATGGAAGTCCAATGCAACTGCCAGACTGGAGGATTCTTTAACAAACATCTAAGCCAATTACTTTTTATTTTCTGAGCCTCGACAAACTTGGAAGCATGGGGAATAACATCAGTGGGGTTTTGGATTAAAAAAAAAAGTATCATCACACTATGGTTTCCGTCTTTCCCAATGTCACTTATTCTTTGCAGAGGGATGCCTGGTATGGAATTTCCTGCAGAAGTAAAACAAAAAATCAGGCTGCAACGTAAGTAAGAAAAGGTAAGAAAGTTCAAATACACAAGGGGAAGTAGAGACAGGCATGAAACCAGGCAAGAAAGAGTATGCAAATACCATGAAACCTGTGTATTCAGGTGGCCAGAGTTAACTAAATAAACTAATCAGAATATACTACCAATGGGCTATTTCTTTTTTTTTTTTTTTTGCTAGAAATGCTGCAGTTATTTTACTTTTTTTTGCCCTTTAGGCAGCTGAAATGATAATTAAGTTTGTGTCTCTGATGCTGGAGATTCTGAAGAGAAGAAATATGTCAGAAATAAGGACAGGAAGAAAGAAGACTGAGAGATAAATGTTCATTATGAAAGGAAAGCTTTGAAAAAAGCAGAGTCAGTAATTCTAGAGACATCAAAAATATATATATTTGAGACACTCCTGCTAATATAGTTTTTGTTACATTGTTGTTCCTTCCCCTCCCCTTTTTTTTAAAGTATCATATTTAACATGATACATATAATTTGGACATCTTTATAAAATATCTTCTGTCATGGGATTTTATTCCTCCTTGAAAAATTGCAGGAGATCTTGGGCTCAGAAGAAGGGAGTGGAATTATCAAAATTGTCCTTATTGGAGACACAGGAAAAACACTGACATACCATTGCTTCACTGGGCCACCACACAGGATGAATTACTGGTTTTATGGCGTATAACTGCAGTCTTAGCCAGGGATGCTAATGCTTATAGAGACCTCTGTGCACCAGCCAGAACTTGGAATAAATTTGGTTTCAGGCTGGGTACTATCCACCTGGATAAAAAGAAATGTTGCATTTCAGTCTCCAGCTGCCATCCCGTGCCCAAGTCCGTTGCTGTTCCTCAGATTCTCCCTCTCTCCCTGCTTCAAACTATCCAAAATGATCAGTCTGTAACTTAAGCTGTGAAAGCCTGGGCTTTCATCTGTTGATCATGGAAATCTTCCCGGTGCCTAAATTTCCTCCTTCAGCCCTTGTGAAAATCAAAGAACAATGTACCTGCTTTATGTGAGACTTCATCATTACTCTGCTGGGTCTATGGTCGTAGATCTGATACTGACATCGCAAACCAGCATAATCTCTCACCATCACCTATTTTCTGATAATCTCTGGATGATAATGCAATTGTTTTTGTTTCCAAAAGCTGTGCTGTTTTATTTACTCTCCATTTTGTGATGTATACTTAGCCAAAGTCAATATCTCTAACTGGGAGATGACTGGATATTTGCCATTTGTTTGTGTGCAGAGTTGTCTCTCCCCTGCGTAATATATTCAGTGTCACATTTCTCATATGGCATTATTTCTTCCTGTGATACAGTGGTTTATGCATGTGTCTGGGAATTGTGTTTCCCTTTGATTTATTAGCTAAGCACAAAAGGTTTGTCCTCTTATTGCTGTCTTTATTCATACAAGTCTTGGCACGTTTCAGCAATTCCAGCTACAGCTCGCTTACGTCTGTTTTCTTTTGAGCCTTGTTTGTTTCACCTAATTACTTTTGCAATAACTATTTTGAGGTTTTCAACAGTCATTTTTTACCGAGGTAGTTTATTCTTTATGTGTTTTTATATCCTGGTTGGTCTCCCAAGTGGAGTTTCTCAGCTGTGTGCATTTAGTTTGTTCTTGAGTAATTACAGGAGATCTTCATGAAAGGATATGGATGGCGTGTGAGTGGCATCTGAATAATGTGAGTGAGTAGAATATACCTGTCAGAGTGGTGGGCAACACAGATGAACATCCATATGTTGATACTCCCTTTCAGATCTTACTTGGTGCTATGAACGCTTGGTCCTGCATCATAACAAGAGATTGGACTAGAGGCTTCCTTGAGATCTGTTGCAAGCCTACTTTTTCTTATTGTTGACGGTCTGCCAAAATGTAAGAGAAACACATTGTTCTATTCTTGTCCCAAAACGATGGTTTCACAGCTTGCTTTCCTAATGGGCATATAAAATGAATTCTTCTATTGTCTCTTAGATCCATCACTGTTACTTTTCAGTTCCCCAAACTTCCCACTTTTGTCTCTTGCAAAGAGAATAAAACAACTAAAGACCCAATTAATGATATTCACAGCCAGCCAAAGCCCAGAATTGTTTTCCCACAGCTCCCTTGAAATGCCAGTAATGACACAACGCTTAGTGATTGTGTAGGTTTTGTTTGTTAATGTCAATAAAGCACTTCAAGAATCCTGTGCAGTGAATGACAGATATGATATCCGAAGGCAGATATAAAACATTTTGTGCCTTAGCAACATGGTTGGGATCTGGATTCTGAGACCAGCTTACTCTAATAAAGTTCAGCGTGCTCATGGCCAGGCATTGATTCAGACCCGTCCTTCTCATCAAGAGAATACCAGGGAAATATCATTTACTATGCATGGGCCTTGCTTCTCCTGTGAACCCACAGTCACTGCAAACTTTGGTGGCTGAGGAAAGTTAGAGTATCAAAACAGTAACGAACTCTTAGACATTGCTTACCAGTTTTATATACTCACAGAGAGTAGCAACATACTGGTTTGGGAACGTGAGATTCTAGATAGCAAAGCACACAACTCTTACCAGCCCAATTGTTGGTTTGAACCTGCATCCCACTAAATATTAATCATATATTAATATTGCTTTTTTGGAGGAATACATGTATTTGTCTGTAGCTTCCACTACCTGTTAAAATTTTTTTCAAATATGAAATCTGTTTCCCTGAAGAACATAAAGAATATTTCCAGCATAAAGAATCTTAAGGCTACAGAAAGAAAAAGCTAAATGCATGTGCTCAGAGAAAAAGACCTTAACTATGAGTTCCTAAACCGACTTGCCCTTGGCTGAAGTTGTCTCTACGTAGAGCTTGGTGGCTTAGTCTTTGAGAGGCGGAGTGACTTGGGGGCTGCATTTGAGTGATGCAGAGAGCACCAAAACTGCTGTAAGTAGCACCATTTCAATGCCTGCTTATCAGCTTCTTGGTAAATAGAAATAAAATATGCTGTTTCCATCACCTGAATGTGTGTGCAAAGTTGCAATTATTTGTTTGCAATTAATAAAAAAAATATTTTCCGAAATTTTCTAGTGGTAGGCCAGACTGCTAATGGTGCCTGGAGGCCTCTTACACAATGTACCAGGCAAAGAGAAAACTGGAATGATCAGAGAAAGAAGCTGCTAGAAAAGGATTTCTACAGGTGATTAACCTAATGAGCGCCAGGATTTTCACGTAGACTGCCAGCTTCTTCTGGTGTTAGTACCTGAAGATCATGAGTCTGACTTTTTAATTTGTGCTCCTGGCTCTCACATATGTGGTTAGTTTGTGCGTGGGGTTTTGTTGTTGTTTTTTGCTTGTTTGTTTTTTTAACATTAGGCAGCACTTTTCCTTGTTTTTTTGTCTTGGCTTACTTCATTTAAAAATAACAGTAGTATTTACTTACCTTACAGTGTTACTATGAGCCTTAAGCATTCCCTGAGCAGCTTGGAGAGAGCTGGACAAAAGCTTCTCTATCGAGGTAACAGCAATTTTCTGGGACTGAACAGTGTCAAGCAGCGTGGGGTATTTCATATCCCACCTCTTACCTGCTGCTGTGTCAGACGAATAGACGAGATATTAGTTTTGTAGATTAAGAGGTAGCTAGGAAAACTGGACATGCTTTCAAACTTTTTTTTTTTGATAAATAGGAACTTGGCAAAATTCATTCAGAGAGGTTGAAACTACACATGCATTTGGCTCTAGCTGGAAGATTCAAGCATCATTAAAAAATTTAAAGAGGAAGAGTCCATTCCAAAAATGACAAGAGCATTTCCCTTAGTCCTTTTCACAACTGAATTATTTTCCCTTGCAAATGCCAACCTGTTTTGTTTCAACAGTTTAGAAAGCATGCTATGACTTTTCAGTTTCCAACAATATTTTTCATTTTAACATTAACATTGTCTGCCATGAATGTGGTGAAAACCATCAGTTGTATGTCTGTAAGAACTGTAAATGAACGACATACCTTTGTGAATTCAGAGCATGAGAGAGGCTTCACTCTAAGATTTATATATCATTTCCAGCAGGTGGAAATAAAAATAACCTCTCAAGCGCTAACCATTTGTTGGTACCCTACGTGAACCCAGGATAATCAGTAGTTGTCTGGAAGGAAGCTAAAGCAGTAGTTGCATGACCGTGTTAATCTGCAGCTCCGAAAACGGCAGGCTCATCCTCATCCCTGTTGCCAGTGCTGGATGTCATTGTCACGTTTTCTCTTGCGCCTCATTCAGCATTGTGCAGCCCCACAGAGTGAGGAACAGCTCCACTTACCTCTGTTTTTCATTTACAGGTTTGATTTCGGCATGGTTTTCCATGTGGCTGGATGAAGGGAGGAGGTTGGATCAGGTAGGCAGCAGTCATGTCCTCCTTTTCAGAAAAAGTCTGGACCAGTGGTGATCTAAAGGGTCGGTGTAACTGTCATATAAAGTACTCCCCTGTTAAGTTTCACATCAAAGACATTCAGGGACAAAGGAGGGAGTTTCACATGAGTGGAAGCCCATAGTGGATTTGGGTTATAAAATGAAGCACGTGTTTACAAACTTCATCTACTTTTTTTTTTACTTTTTTTTTTTTTGCCTAAATGTGAGTTGTATTATGGGCATTTCAAGGTGACTTATGAAGAGCAAGGCGTTGTCCCCTTTGGGTGCGGTAATTCGTAAATAACATGCTATCCCTCTACAAAGTCTGTAAGATAACTCAGGATTTGGTAAGACGAGGTTTCTGTGTAGAAGAGACCCCTCCCTAATGCTTAGCATTGACCTGGCATTGCCAGCAGATCCTGGTGACGTCTAACACGACAGTGGAAAAAGTATATGAATGCTGAGGATCTCCAACAAATGTATAACACCTATATTTAAAATAGGATTGTTAGAATATTCTTGATTAATGCATATTTGTAATAATGTATATTATAGCTTTATAACATTATGCATTTCAACAGTTAATTTTATTTTAAAAACAAATAAATAAATGGTTTTTCAAGCAGGCTGGAGAATGCAAAAATGGGACATTTTAGCTGAGTGTAGTGCTTCAGGTTTAAACCAAAATGAAATATTTCAGAAATAAGCAGTTCCATGTCAGTCCTTCCAGCCGAATTGTCAAAGTATATGATTTTGAGGAAAACAACAAAAATAATAAGGATACTGAGCAATCATCCGATTTTGTTTTTTTGCCCCAGTTATGCGCTGCTTGGGGCAGACCAGCAGTCTTTTCACAATCTTGCAAAGTCACACTGATACTGGAGAAAATAATAAAAAACATCCCTTTGTTTCTTGGAACATTGTAACTCGGAGGATTTAGTGTTATTTAGGATCAGTAGCAAAACAAAGGAATAAAGCGATTGAATGCTTTGCTTGAAAACAGAGATTTAAGTTCATATGTGCTTTGTCTTGAGCCTTGCAAAGCTTATTGAGTCACTGAGATTCAAACTTTTTTTTTTGGTATTAGCTGCAGGTCTTTTGATCCTGCTGTGTCAGAAGAGTTTGTCCTAGAGTGAAAGGCAGGTGTAGAAAGAAGAAAGACAAAGTGGAAGCAATATGTCATTAAGTGAATGATTCCATAAAATTTAACGGAGATGTCAGGATTAATCAAAAGAAGACAGAAAATATGGAGAAAATTAGAGTCACTGTCTAATAGTTAGATAATGAAAAATTACAGAGCATCTCTTGCTAAAGTAAAACAGCTTCACTTTTCTGGTAAAGAGAAATTGGGTTCCAAATGCTGAGAGCGCCAAACACTCCTCTAACTAATTTAGAGGCCAACAAGTAAGAAGAATAACTTCTTATTATGTATTATGAAAAGTCAGTTGGAGCTGTGAAAATGGAATGATTTGAAATGTTTGTAGTTTAAAATTAGATTTTCAAAGGACCTCAAGCTTGACTAAGCCTTCAGTTCACACTGCCTGGGAGAAGAGGATGGCATTTTGAAGGAGGCACACACTGTTTGTAGCCGTGGGCTGTGAGGTGCTCTTTGTGTGTGGTCTGTCCTCCATGGCAAGGGGTTGTGCGCAGAAGCACTTCCCATAGGGACGCTGGGAGTCATTACGGCTTAGAGATGTGAATATGTCTTGGACAACAAATTGTTCTTCCTGAGGTTCCTGGTTGCACTGGGAGTGAAACAGGCAATGTTTAGCATCATTTGGAGGATGCAGAGTATTTTCTTCTCTTCTTCCATATAGGCAGATGCCCTATGTGTGGAGTAAACCAAACTCTTCTTCTATCTGCTTAGCACCCTCATCCTGCCTCCACTACCTGCCTGGCTCCTGAGATGGCATGTTTGCTAAAAAATCCCACAACTTTCCTAAATACCGGGTAACAATTCAGATCACCTTTATGTAGTTGTATTGTGCTAAAGGCAAGAAAAGCAGGGAAACACACAATGTGATGTCTGGATGCCCTCCTCATCCCTTCTTATTGCCTGAGCAGCAATGTAAGAATAAAGCATGCTGTAGCACCGTAACTTGGGTAATTCTTTTTATACAGCTTGAGCACATGAATAAGATTACATTCCTCGTGTAATAATACTGAAGTCAGTGAGGCTATCGCAGAAAACAGGTTTATCGAGATGCATCAGTTTTGCAGGACTAGCTCCAGGAAGCAAAAATATGGATAAACATGGATATTCTCAACTGGAAGGGACCGGAAACTCTACAGTAATACGAATTAAAATAACTTCTGTCCTACCAATCAGCTAGCCAGGTGTCACTACTAATACAGAATGGAAAACTCTCATAAAGAAATAATATCAAAGAAAGAAACTCTGAAACAAAGCTGTTGCACAGTCTTTGGAAAGAAAGGGCTTTCTGGCAGCTACAGTCTCTCTGGCTTCATTAGGAAGTGTATAATTGATGTAATAAGAATAATCTATTTGTTTGCATCTTAGAGAGGTTTAATGAATGGTACTGTGTTAATAAAGACACAAAAAGCAAGCCACCAAACCCCAAGCTGCTGCAGGGATTGTCTCCTGCACAGCTCCTGGCGGAGCCGCAGCCTGCTGGGAGCTGTTGGGGCATTCCGGGAAGAGGATTCTTTTAGTGAGCATCAAGTCAGGCTTCACATGACAATATTGCTCTCTTTTCATCCAATTATAGTCAGTAAAATCATCGGGGCTGGGGATGTTTGAAGACAGAGCTGGTATTTTGACTTGTTCAGGGAGAAAATTGTTTTCGACTTACACTTCCATTCCTGTCAGGCCATCCGAGTTATTCTGCACTGGCAGTGATGTAAGTGATAGGAGGATGGGACTCAGAGTCTATGAGCAACACTTTTGGAATGTTCCTCCTGTATTAACTTCTGAACAGCCTCATGCTTGTGAGATGCCTTACTTAATCTTGCTCCAGCGGTACAGGCAACAAGCATAAGTTGTCCTCTGCTAAGTGTAGTACTTTTTCGGTTGAGGGTTCTCAGAGAGCTCTGCAAAGCTTAGAAAGTTTCACAACTTTAAATATTACCCTTCTTAATGCCTGGGAAAGCTGGGAGGAAAAAAATCTAAGGCAACATACTCAGAGGTACCTATTAGTTTTGCTTACAGTATTTATATATTTTTTTTGTATACTAAATAGACAGAGCTGAGGCTTGGTTACTCTTCCCTGTTGCAGGATCACCGCGAGACCTCAGCATATGCCCAGTTCTGCATTTGGTCCTTGTGTGCCCAGCCTGTAATGTGCATAAGATGGTTGTTCTGAGGTGCTGAGTCCTTTAACCATCTCAATGGGATTCAAGAGTGCTCAAGCTGCTACACAAATAGATGAACAAGTCATTTGTAGCCACTTCAAGGTGGTACCCTGGAGTTCCCTGCTCATGCTTTTGTGGTTGAGGTTTTCTTGAAGGGAAAGGTTGAGAGCTTATTGAGTCAGCACAACAATGGCCAACAAGTAGGTTTAACCTGAGTACTGTCAACACATGAAGTAAGAGAGATCCCTGCAAGTTTTGTTCTAAACAAACTTGTGGAAAAACTGACAGTGAGACAGAAGATGATCTCAAACCCAAGGCACTGGGCCTGCTGGGGCTGGTTTTGGTGTGGGTCACTACAACGTGCTGTTAAATGAAAAATGTTTCCAGGGCTGCTGCAACATCTGTGCTTGGGTACAGCACAGCTATTTATTTCTCCGATCTACTCGGGCTTTGCCCTGGCTCCCCATAACTTACCGGCCAGATAATCTCATGAACAGCAATTTATTTTAGTGATGTCATTTCATTTTCACACCATCATGACTGAGTTTTGAGTCTGTTTTATGGATAATTAGCATTATCCTCTACCCTTCATATAGAGGAAGATTCTAATATTCTGGTGGTTTTATTGATACACAACCTTTGGATGGATATCACTGTAATCATCATCTTACAGTCCTGGTCACCATACCAGATTTAAAAAACATAATGGATATAGCGCTTGGTCTGTATTATTGAAGGACGTGTTCTCATTGCAGGGCTAATTTGAACAGACTAAGATAACTATTGCGTTTTGTTTAAGGAGTCAAGGAGAAATTACCATCCACATCTTGTGCTTTTCTGATATTCATATCTCATTGTGCCCATGCATATCACGTGCTCTGATACCCACAGATCCTGCTAAGTTGTAGAGTCTGAGTATGTGTGCTCCAGTCACTGTACAGATGAGGTTTCATATCAGTCTTGACTTAGTTTGGCTGTTTGTTTGTTTTTTTTAACTTTGGTTTAATTATTTATTTGCTCCTTTGCCTCATCCATAAATGGTCAACATCTTCTGTTATTATTGATTAATATCAAGTATGAAAACACATTTGAATTTCTTGATGGGAGAAATACAATTGCTATATGTGATTTTGCGTTTGCTAAATGATGCCAAACCACTGGTATTAGGAAGAGGTTAGTGGAAGTCAAACTGCTGCAGAAAACAGTGTTTTAGGATAATATTGTTGTAGCTGGAATAAATTGGAATCTTTGTATGGTCATGATGCCCACTGAGACCATTTGCAAGGAACTAACCGAAAATTTCTTGTTGTGCCTTCAGACTGTGCTGGTATCGCCAGAACTCTCTGAATTTGGTTGCCATCTAACTAAAATTATCAAGTTCAGGTAAAAAGTCATGTGGTCATTTGTGCTGTGTTATGGCTGCACAATATTTCACTTGTCTAAGACTCCGCTATCTAAGGCAGGGTCGTGAAAGTGAATCAACTGGGTATTTTGTAGATATGGAGGATTCGTAGATTTGATGATTTTATGCTAACTGGGTTCTCTCTCTTTCTTTTCCCATTTGAGATATACTGGGTTGTTATGGTGTGTGTCTTATCTCAGGTGGTTAGCAATTAGCCTTCACCTGGCTGAGATCACTGACCTTAGAAATGGGGCAGAGCAATTCACTGAGCAGGGGAAAAATTAGTTTGTTGACAGCCATTTTTGGTTGTGATAACCACAGACCAGGTAGAGATGCCACAGTCCAATTGCAAAGTAATTTCCTTCAGGCCTTATAGCTAGCTGAGTTTTTCAAATGTCAAAGGAAAGTGAAGAATAAAGCTGTGTTAGTCTCCAAAAGCATGAAGTTATTGGGATTGTTAGCACTGCTACTGCTGTGTGCTGTTAAGTGAGGTAGATATAGGTGCACATTTGTGACATGCCATGTACTCTCATCGCAATCAATCTGCATCTTTTACAAGAGATCTAATGCTACTCTTAAGAATTTCTGCATAACTCTGGAAGACTTTAATCTTCATTTTTTTAGGTTTACCACCTCTTCCTTGGCAAATGGTGCTCTGAAGACATGTGACAGGGGACACTACTGGTGCAATGCCAGGAGTAGGTGCTTCCTCATGATCAGAGTTTCTCCGTGCAACAGACCTGTGGGACTCCTTGCCAAAGAATATTTCAGGTACAAGGAATTTACATGGAATCAATGGAAGATGGGAGTGGAACTTGGTGTAGATATTCATTGGTGGTTGCTAAACAAACAAAAATAAACAAATCACAAAATGCCCAAGAAATCCATGGACAAGTATTAGAGTAGAAAGTATCATAGTTGCTTGTCCTGCTCTCGCTTTTCCTAGACTCCCACTAGTGACCTCTGTCGAAGACAGAAGACTGGGCTAGATGTACTCTGAAGCCAGGATATAGTCTTATCTTCCTTTTACCTCCCACCGTGCCGTCTTGCTCAATACCCCAATCTTGCCCCATCCAATCTACGTTTTAAGTTCTGCAACTTTTCAAGCATAGGAATTTCCTAAGCCGGACAGTGTATTTGGCTTTTTTGGTAACCTGTAATATTTAATTCTGTTTGTTCCAAGCACCATACAAGGAGAGCCTTGAATGTCCATCAGGACACTCCATATCAATATTATATCACACTTTTAGTGGAGGGACCTTTCTTTTCTTTTTTGCTCTTGTTTCAACCATTCTTATCAACATGCCACTGTTTTGGGTTTTATCCATCCGTGTAGCGTCTTATCTTCTGCCAGGTTTTTTGACCTTTGTTTTTGGAATTCTCTAATAACTTGCTGTCGATACTTCACAAATTGAGCACCAAACACTATTATTTTCACCATAGTTATGACTTCTGAATTTTGTCTTGAATCTGTTGATAACTCATATTTTTTTAAAATGCTTTTGAAAAAAAACCCACCCCAATTTGTAGTAAATTGTTCTGTCATCAAAATACATTTGATCAGTTTTGGTACTTGTAGCTCACTGATCTTCATTCACATTGCAGCTCTAGCAATGTGTTTGCAATGGCTAGAAATTAATATTCTAGAGAGACTTTGTACAGAGGTGTAGGATTACATATGTTACATGTAAAGACTGAAGTACACTAGCAAGGTACAAGAAGCTTAATTTTGGTATAATCAATGGTCTTAAGAATCAAATACGGGGTGAACCCACAGAAGTGACTGGGCTGGCTTGATACTGTGACGATATAGAGTCTGACAGTTTTATTTATCAGGACAAACATTTTTACTGAATATGACTATTTTATATCAAAGCAATTCTCAACATGGATTTAGAGGGCAGAATGATGTCTCTGTCCTGGCCTGGAACGTGCAGCCATAACGTTGGTGGATATTTGGACCATGCAAGCAATCACATTGATGTCAGTAGCTCTTCAAAATGAGTAAGGTTGTACAGATCAGTTCTTAGACTCATAACAGCTTCCAAGTGTGCTGCTCACATCCTCTGTACTTAAAACATCACCTTTGCATGTGGCCTGCTGGGTCCATCAAAGCTGTGAGTTGAAGCAAATACAGCTGAAGCCAAAGGGCTAGAAGAGAGACGATTGAGAAGAAAAGCATTTGAAGACATGGGAGGAGGTTAGCTCTACCTCCTGAAGAGTTCATGCTAACTTTATGAGTCCCGCTTCTTTTAAAGGGTTCAAGGACAAAAGTCCCCTTTGCAGCACACTAACTAGCCTATTGTACATGTTCTGAGAAATCAGTCCGTGGCTGTATGGTGCCTCTCCTGTCATCTCCAGATTGGGCTTTCACACTCGTCCTATACGCATATTCATATCTGCATTCTTTGATTTTCACATGTGCACAACAGTTTTGCTGCCTACACAGTCCTTTATAAATAAAGCCTTGTTGCTGTGCCATGTGTTTGGGTGCAGAGGCTCCTTAGAAATATCCTGGGTGAAATGCATGTTCCAGCACTTAGGGGCAGTATAGGAAAAAGGGAAAAGTGCAGCAAGGATGTTGGGAAAGAAGGATTTGTGGTAGCTTGAGTTGTTAACTATAGATTTGTGTATACCATTTTTATTTCTTATATATATAATTTATATATAAAGTAATACATTCAGTTGTCCACTTATGCAGGAAAAAAGGAAAGAAAAAAAGCTATACATGAGATGACACAAGAAAGAGGGGAAGAAAAACTTTAAAATAATTAATTACAGATGTGGTTGGGCTTTGTAAAACGTGTTGTATTCAGGTTACTGTTGGGAGGCAGAAATCATTGCCCAGAAACAATAAGTAGCAGGATCACATCTGCTTTACATTCTAATTAAAATTTCAAACAAGCAGCTTAGATGCGTGTTCTCTGTAACCAACTGGCTGTGGTGTTTTAAGAGCTCTCTGCTGAGATGAAAGATGTAAGGATCTAAGAGAGTTCATCTGAGTTATGGTCAGCCTGGTTTATCAGTCAGTCACTGGTATTATCAATTATTTGTGTGGAGGTACCACATTAAGGCCCTAATTTTAATAGGAGCTCAGTAGGTATTACTGATTACACGAGACAAGCCTTGTCCCAAAGAGTTTATAGTTTGAATACACAGACAGAAAAAAAATAAGAGAGGAAATGACCACAAGGAGTTAAAATGAACTGAGGCAATGATATTTTCCATGCTAGTCAGAGAGATATGGATGGAATCCAGAATTTTAAATTCATAGTCCTGTGCCTTAGGTATAAGGCAGCACCACACATGTCGGTGCACTGTGCTTGCTCATGATACTGTTACTCTTGTGAAAGTGTTTTCAAAAGCAGTGATGATTTGAAAGACAACAGAGAAAACCCCAAGAATGTTCCCTGGCTGCCCCTGAGAAGCTTCAGAATTGCAACGTGCACATGCATAAACTGTTTTCTCAGTGCTGATTTTTATTCTTGCCTGGGAAGGTCTAGATTGAAGCAGGGAGTTTTACCTGGCTTATGCAATAATGGAGATAGATAATAAGGCTCATCATCCACGAAAAAGGCGAGTATTAAACAGCATGTGTTTGAAAATAAACATTTTAAAATCAACAGGTTAAGATCATTTCCGCAAGAGTAGTAAATAAACTATAGAGTTTTGTAAACAGCTTATGTTAATATCTAATATCTCTTGAAAAAAATAATCTAAATTGCTGGAGGGCTGCCATTAGTATACTTTATATATGTTAAAAGAGGAAAAGAAGATATGCCAGTGAACAGTAGACCACTTAGGCTGATTCAGTGATGGATAAGGTAATGGAACAATTAATTTGGGACTTTATTATTGAGGTATTAGAAAGCAAAAAATATAAATAATATCAGGCAACTTAGTTTTATGGAAAGCAGGCCTTGTCAAACAAACCTTTACTCTTTTTTCGCAAGAGTACAAGTCAGGTTAATGAAAACAACTTTTTTGAAATGGTGGATTTCTCCAAGGAATTTGATTTAGTACCGCTTGGCATCCTGTGGGGGAAAAAAGAATAATGGAATGAACAAGGCACATGTTAAGTGGATGAAAACTAGCCGAGCTGAAAATGCAATAGTTAATAGAGATTATCAGCAAGCAAAATCTTTACTAGTAAGATAATTTATGAGTCAACCCTACTCCTTTTAGTTGGTTGTTCTGTTATATCTTCCTGGTAAAATTCACTAGCAGTATAGAGCCTGCAGAATCACAAAATTCTGAGAATACTGTTAAATTTCATAACTTCTCTGAATTACTCTGACATGACACAGAAGGTGAGATTCAATTCATTGAAAATAAAATTAAAAAATCAGGTGCCATTTTAGGAATCCTAAGGAACTGGATTCAGCTGCCTGGGACTGGTAGATATGACAGAGTATGAGAAGCTCCAAGTTTTCCAGAAGAGCAGCTGGGGCCATGTGGTGTGTTTACCACCAATCTGAACAGGACTACACACCCATGTTTAGGCAAGCAAATCCTGCCACAACTAGCATCTGTCAGCTGGAGGTTTCTCTTCCCAGCCGCTTCTACGTATGGCTTCTGATACTAGGACCTAAGGGTGCTTAAGCTGGACTCTTGAAATTGTCAGTGCACCCTGTGTTAAGTTTACTATTTTCTAGGAAAAGAATTCCCAGTGTTTGCCAGCCCCTTAAAATCACTTTTAGCTACACAACCTTTACATTTAAAGAAGAGCCAAAAAAAAAAAAAAAATAGGACTGGAAAAAGTCTTCCCATGTGAATTTCAAGAAGTTTAATCTATTCAGTTTATCAAAGAGAAGATTGAAGGATTACCTGATTATTTTGTGGAGGGCCTTAGACATGGAAAGCTATGATAATGAGAAGATTTTCAGTCTTGCAGACAGAGATATAATGAAATCCAATTTGCTGGAAGTCAGACAAATTCAAGCTTGAAATAAAACACACTTTTGAACACCAAGGTTAATTAAACATTGGAAGAATTTCCATTGAGGAGGTGATAGATTTGCCATTACATAGAGTCTTTCAGGCAAAACTTCAGTTTTGGACTCCCGTTAGTCCAGTCTCTAGGAAAAAAATGCCATGGCCTCTGTGTGAAAGCTTTCGAACTAGAGGATCATAGTGGTCCTTTCTGACTACAGAGCACATGAATTTATAAACAGAAGGAAATGGGCCCTACTCTTCTAAGAGAGCCTATGCTATTGACAAAATTGTCCAGTGTGAGAAATGATAAATAGCAGAACCACTACAACAAAATCCTTCCTTGGAGGAATATGTGACTATTCTCTCAGCAGATGTCAACATGACATACTGCTCCTCCTCTTGATAAGCATAAACTTGGAGAGAAGTAGAGATAAAGTAATTTGAATAACAATCTCAGGCAATAGAGTAAACACCTTTGCCCCTGTATTCAATTGCACGCTCAAGTATCAGCTTCCACTGACTTGATTTCTTCCCTTGCACATTCATATTACTGTCAACATCGCTGTTCAGAAAATGCATTTTTCCCTCTTGGGCAATCAATCTCCCGTAATTATTTTCATTCACAGACATGCCTGTTGTTTCCAGAAATACGAAAAATTAGCTGAACATTTTGGTGGTCCTTCATTCCTGAACAACAAGGTCAAAGAATGTGTTGGGTTGGAAGGGACCTTTAAAGGTCATCTAGTCCAACCCCCCTGCAGTAAGCAGGGACACCTTCAACTAGATCAGATTGCTCAGAGCCTCATCAAGCCTGGCCTTGAATGTCTCCAGGGATGGGGCCTCCACCACCTCTCTGGGCAACCTGTTCCAGTGTCTCACCACCCTCATTGTAAAGAACTTCTATTTTAAAACCACTGCCGCTCGTCCTATCACTACATGCCCTTGCAAAAAGCCCCTCCCCAGTCAGAGGAAGTGAAGTCAGAGGAAATGACTTCAGAGAGGAAATCGCCCCAGAAATCATACTTACGTGAAGAAAATCCATGCTGTAAGAGCATGGACCTGAGGGAGAGACATCAGCTGTAAAGAAGAGGGCTCAGGAGGAAATCCTGGATGGATGCCCCTGAGAAGCAATAGGTATGATTTACTATGAAAAGTGCAGTAGGAGATAATGATAGGTGTACTCAAGATATGAAGATACAAAAAGAGGAAAGAAGAATTTCTGTGTTGGACCACAACTTTTGTTTATCCTTATCAGTTGACTCATTCTTGCTTCTTGGTCAGTAAGAAAACAAGAGAGGTGCAGGTTACACACCTGTATCTAGATTTGGATTTGAGATCCAGGTTTGTATTTCAAGTTCTTTCCAGTGTTACAGATGTTCAGCTGTAGTGATACAGTTCACTGTGTTGTATCATGGGGTTGACTTATGACTGAAAACTAGAGATAAATTTGCGTCTTGTATTACTTCTGCAGAAAATATGAACCACTTCTGACTTTGCATTTTAAGTATCTTCCCTCTCACCACGATTGAAAACTGGATTTTATGAATATATGTATATAATTTCTTTAAATATGTTGAAGGGGAGGGCTGGAGAACCTGCTAGGTAGACAACGGACAGTACAACAGAGAGTGATAAAGAGTAGTTCTAGGGATTATATTGTTTAGTTTTGATCTAAGAACAGATTTATTCAGCTTAAGGGAAGTGATTCTTCAATACGTTCACAAAAGTGTGTTTCTGGAGCAGCATCAAGATTTTAGCTGCTTTTAGGTTTAGATACTGCATCTGTGAGTGCTCACTGCACTGTTTTCCTTTCAGGTCCTTCATTGGCATTGGTTAGCTCCATACTGCTGCGTTGGTCCTCATGCTCTAAGGGCGCTTCACTAAAGAGATTTCTTTCCCACAGCCTTTCTGTGTTTGACATTAGGTAGCTGCCTGTCACCAGTACATTTCTTTGCAACAGTGATTGCCCTTGAATCCTAGCTGTCTTTAAGCAGAGATTTGTACACTGCCTAGCTGTGTGTCCTGTGTCTTAATTTCCATCCTTTTTCCCATCAACAACTCTCTACTAGCCCTGTGGCACCTCACTTACTTAGAAAACTAATATTAGGAAAGCTTTTAATATCACTGAGGAGGCCTGATGGAAAGAGAGAGAGGCGAGATCAGCCTGAAACTGATTCTCAGACTGCGCAGTATCCCTCAGGCTTTGTGTTACTTAGCTCATAAAATCTTAGCCCATAGACCTCAGTCAGATTGCCCCAATATTCACAGGTTTCTGTGGCAGTGAATATAAGAAAGGAAATACTGTCAAAACTTTTATCATTGGAAGGCACTTTGATTTCTTATGAGGAATGACTCTTTACATGAGTAAATGGGTGAACGTAGATATTAGAAGTGTATGGTATGGATGGATAGAGAGCTCAAAGAATGATATGAATAGATTGATGGATGTATAATGCTGCACACACGTACTGAGAAAAAGTGATGACTACAAAACTATCTCAGGAAAACTGGGAAGTTTCTCATACAGTGATCTGAACTTCTGCCCTTTGTGACAGCTTAACAAAAACAAAATACAAAAAGGAGATATCTCTATTAAAGGCCACAGCAGCTTTAAAGGAAATGTGCTGATTTCAGTAAAAGCAGCTGAAATACCTCCCTATGTGGAGGAGGGTTTTGGCATGAATCCCGCAAGCTGTGGGTAGAGAGTAATTGCCAGCTAACTTTGCACCTCCACAGAAAGATAAAATAAAATGTAGTTTAAGCATTTAAAAAATACATTACTCTTCTTATGTTTTACGCTTAAAGAGGGTGCTGACAGGTATGAAGCATCACGGAGAAAAGTCTTACCAGTACAATCAGTGCTAAGTGGTTGTGCTTTTTATTTGCATTTCCTTCATTCTGTTCTTTCTTTTCCTTGCAAAAGACTAAATTGATTACCAACTTTGTTTTGATGAGTTCCATCTTTCCCTACAAAATCAAGATAGTAGTTCATGCCATGATTTTAAAATAAATTTTTGCTGCAAGTGTGGAGTCATCACTCTTCTTCGGTAAGGCTTTAAATTTTTACTTTAATGACAGATGTCTTGTTATTTCAGAGGTGAAGAAAAATCAGTCCTAATTTTAGTCAGGCATGCTGGGCCCACAGATGAAAAATATGAACTTTGGCCAGACTTGTGAATTCCTCTGAAAACTTGCTAACTTACATATTCTCTGTCGCATTCAAATTTTAGAGTAAAATTTCAGCCTTCTGCACTGAGTTATATACTTAAAAACATTTAAATTGGTTCACCTTTAATAAGTCTTATTAGTTCTACTACATATATAGAAACCTAATTTCTTTTGAATGTAAAAAGGTAACCTCAGCACGCCTTGTACCCACCATTTCCCGTGCTCCCACTTATGCCATGCCCCATATCACACATGCTTGACATATGATGGTATAAAAAAACCACATTTGGTGTGGCATGATGTTTTGGGCACTTTGGACTGATAAATCACACATGCATATTGCAATTATCCCAAGGGTGCTTATAGAGGACCCCTGAATATCTGGGGATCACTGTAGGTGATAAAAAAAAAAATTCAGGTTTTTCCAGAAGCTGGCAGTGCTGTGCAGTCTGGATATGAGCCTGAATATGGGTCTGAGCAGTCTGGATATGGTACTATGCCTGGCTGCTCAGGACAGTTCCCTGAGACAGATGCCTTTAGCAATGTGGGCATAGCTTGAATGGAAAAAGTAGTCCTCAGGGATGTTAAATCAGAGCATGACCTTTCAGCAGATGGCACATTTTTTATAGCCGAGCTCTGGGTCACATAGGAGTAGAAAAACTCAGCTATTCCTTGTGCAGAGAACCGCTAAAGCTCCGTCATCAGAGAGCCCCGCTGTGGCAGCATAAGTGAAGGTCAGATTTCCGTATTGTGTCAGCTCTGGGACAAGGTCATAATTACATACCTGTGCCACTGAATTTTCTGATGTCAGAGCAGCAATATTTGGAGGTCCTACATAAATACAGGCAATAGAAAGTTGAAAGAAACTTGCAGAAGCCAAAGTATATATTAAAATGTAAATAGCAAGAGAGAACAGTTTGTGTAAGATTAGGGTGAAAAATATATATGATGATTATAAAACCTGATGTAATGAAACATGACAGGGTGGGGCCCTAGGGCTGAAATAAACTAGATTCCACTCTTTAAACTACATTATGCAAGAGTGAAGAGAGAGAAAATGGGAAAAGTAATGCAGTAATAAAAATGTTTTGGAAAGTGAGACAGGGTGAACCAACACAGTCTTTTTACCCCACGTGAATCTCTGCCAATATTGTTGAATATGATTTTTATCTTGGCCTTGTTTATTTCAAGCTTATTTAAATTTTGAAAGGATTTGTGGTTTCTTTCTTTTCTTTTAACTGAGTGGAATATGTAAATAACACCAACAAAGAAGAAATTATCATTAGCTAAAGCACATATGGAGAATTTGTATTACAATGTGATCTGAGTGCTTGCGTTCCCCTCAAGCCCCTTTGCAATCTGCCCATGGATAAACGTGCACCTTCATGCACAGTCATGCGGATATGTTCCTGCTTTAGATGTTTCTGCTTAGATGTTTCAGGGATAGACACAATAGCAGTCTGATAGCAAGGAAAGAAATGCAGAGGTCTGCCCTTGCATGGGACCAAGGACATGTGCCCTACTGACCAGAGCTCACCACCAACAGTGACAAGGGTCCTACCCCCCCCCCCACCGCTCCTTCTGCTTTGCTCTATAAACTTCTTTTATGATCACAGATGTGCTGCATTTATGATAGATCTGCTTATGAGTGTGGCTGTGTTTATTACACAGGCAAAATTTGCTACCATGGAAAGGACTTAAAAGCTGGTCTGGCCTACAGCCCAGTAATGAGCTGCATCAATCAGTTTCAATAACACGCTGGAATAGAATACACGGATCTCAGCATGCAGTGCCAGCATTAGTACGTTTATACACCCATGAAAGAGGTACAGGCCTTTCCATTTTATCGTCTGGGAAACTGAGTCAAAAGACATCAGTAGCCTGGTTCTGTTGCCATGGAAGTCGATAGCAAAATCCCTTTTACAGTCACAGAAAATGAAAGGTTGAGTGAGAATTGATACATCTCAGTAGAAATGCCAAATCTGTTGGCTCCCAAGCCTTTACAATTAAGCCCATGTTTTGTTTCATTCCCTGTTAGGCACCAATGGTCTATCATGATCAGTACTTTGATGCTCATCTGTGATGCTTCAGAAGAAAATCACTTTTTTTATCTGTAACTGACTGATACAGATTTGCAATCCTGTATACTAGAGGAAAGAAGATAGAAGTGGTTGTCTTTGGTGAACAGAGTTTAACCTGGAGGAAGAATTTGGGTTACCTTAGTACATGCAGGCATTATTTGATGTGTATTACTGGTGTTAGAAGTATTAAAATCACGTATAGTATATTGGATATGTGTTCAGTTACTAGTATTTAGCACAAGAGGTCAGACAGCACTCTGTGGAAAAAAATGTGCCTTCCTCGGATTAGCAGTACTGTTCTTTAATGTCTTGAAATCACACATTATTCATAACTTATAGGTAAAATTAAGGGAGTGAGGAGTTGTCACTGCAGTACCTCTCTTCATCAACAAGTTGCCTTCTGAACATAAAAGGACGCTGCTGCGTCGGAGCAGATTAAATCCTTTGCTCTTTTTCCTCTTTGTTCTGAGTTCAGCACCAGTGCCGTGTATCCAGCTGTTTGAACAGAGAGGATTAACCTTCTCCTGGGGCCAATTATACAGCCCATCTGTCTGCTGTCATTGCAGAACTGCCAAGTAGCCCAGCCAGGGACACATGTGGCAGGCTCCTGCTGTAATGAGCATCCGTGTTTCAGGTGAGGGATGCCGGCAGTTCCCACGATGTGGATTTGGGTAGCGCAGAGCACTGGCTGTTCTGCTCCTGTGGTGACTTCTGGCTGCTGAGGCTCACACTTGGTCACTCTGCACCAGCAGCCCGTATGAGTGAGCCACAGATCCAGATGTGGTGAGGTCAAGTTGTCTTTCACTGGGCTGTGTGTGTCAGCCTTGTTGTGGGTCAAGAGATGTGCCACATGAACACTGCTAACTGGGGCTCCACCAAAATCCTGGGCATTGCTGGGGCCCTGGGTCTTCAGTCTCTCCTCCTAACTATGGGATCTTGCAGACTCGTGCTCTAATGGACCCCAAACACCAATGATCTGAGCCCCAACTAGTATGTGATGATTGTCTCATCCACGCTTCCTATGTCAGTGGTAGAAACGTGGCAATGATAAAGAAAGAATGATTGCAGTCACTGCTGTAATATCTATGTCTGATCAAAATTCACTTGCTCTTCCTATTTGTACAAGGCACTAATATACAGTAATATAGAAAATCTGAAAGAATGTTAACTAGACTAGCCACTGGTAAAAGTGCAAGCAAGAAATTTAGAGCTGTTTGGGGAACTATCCCCTTCTGACAAATACATGGACAGGGGCTGAACATTTCTGGAGGTTTGCTGCTTGGAGAGAACTTCCCAAATCTATAAGGAGTGTTTGGTTGAAAAATCAGGGAGAGGCAGTGAACAATGTTTTCCTTTCTCCCTATCTCTCCAGTCGAGCACACCAGGATCATGAGTCATAAGTTCTCGCAAAAATCAAAGTAGTTTTCATTCTGTTGTCTGAAGATGGACATTTTTCAATCAAAAAATTCGTTGATTTTTTTTTCGAGTGCTGAGGAGAAGGGCAAGGGAAATGATGCACTGAGAAATGTCTATTTAATTGTGGGAAGAAGTCCTTGAAAATTAAAAGGCAGACTTGAAAGTGGTTGATTTTAGGAAAATGATCTTGTTACCTTGGAAATATTTCCCAGCTCAATTTCACATTGGATCAGGATATGGTGAAGCATGACTACAATACAAGTTCACAAATAATACCTTGAACCACAGCCACAGCTGTAACAATGAGCACTAACGCGTTTTGGAAAGGACATTGAACTTCAAGCCTATTTGTAACCGTTAGAGAGCAAGCTGAAACTTAACAGAAGACTGCTCCCAAATCTGCTTGCAGTCAGCTGCTTCTATAGCTTCCACAGGCTCCTCTGTTAGGCAGAAGATTTGGGTCTGATTTAATTCTTCTCATCTTCTTAATTATGGCAATGATTGGAAAAATCACTTTACGTAAGAAATTAGGGGTGATCTGCATGCTTACATTTGAAGCACAAAGGAGTGTTTTTCCATGTGCACAAGCCTTGCTGACCCACATCTCCATACTTTCAGTGCTCCCACCATGCACAGTAATAACAGGATATTCATGTCTGTTTCTGGCATGTTTGAAAACTGGAAGACTGGTTTATAGTGATCTAAACATAATGGAGCTGTCAACTGGATTTTTGCAGTCATTTCTCTTAACACTGTGAGGAAGAATATGAAGTGCCCCACTGAGAATATGGGGATTGTATGTATCAGTGCCCACGAAATATGATGATTATTTTCCCACTAAAGAAGAGAAGTGCTAGTAATAAAAAAAAGATTCTTTATATAGAAACTGCATCAGAGGATTTTAAAGGGATTCTGTTTCAGTTTCCCTGCAATCATAAATTGAGAGTATGGATACCATGAAATGTTAAATCAATCTGTTGACCAAAGGTTGTTGATATGTAGGGCGGGGGTGACTGTTATTTCTTCAGAGCTGAAAGCTCTTATATATCTAGTGATGAGAACAGGGTTATGTAAAAAGAAAAAGCAAAGAGAAAAAAAAAAAAAGAGATGAAGGCAAACCAAAACACATACGACCAAGCCTTTGAAACTGTTGGGAATATTGCCTTTCCAATACTTGAATTATGCATTATGAATATTTCATCTGATGCATTTAGCACACACTCCCATTTTTAATTTGTGAATCAGTGCTGAAGTAGTCTCAGATTTCACATTATTCACAGATAACCTACAAATGCAGTATTAAAGTTGCACTAGAAGCTCCTAAATGTCTGAATCTTTTCACTGCTACTAACTCCACTACCAGCATATGCATCTAGAATGAAGAAAGGGAGTTTTTTTCTTAATGTGCCAAGCATCCAAACAATTAAATTCACTAAGGGTTATCTCACATGCAACCACCAGCCTATGGAACGTGTTTGAGGAAATACTTTCACAGAAGACACTTGCCCATGGTTCTGTTAGACTGCCTATGAACTGTGATAATTAGACAACCACCCAACTTTCTATGGCCTAGTTCCTCAACTGTTTTATTATCTATAGAAAGTTTTGATTACAGAAAAATACTCCCAGCTGTTACAAAAGTGGCTTGAAAATGGAATTTATTGTATGAAAAGCAGGTACTTCCCTCTGCCAAGCTCTGGTCCAGAAGAAGTAACGAATCATGTCAGTGACACAGACGGGGGCCGGACAAATTCAGAACTTGAATGGATGGTGCTTTGTAACTTAGCATGATTTAATGCCAGTATCATATGAATACACACAGAGATCAGAATAGAATTATCACATCCCACATTCGTGAGGTCTGACTCCATACTTTCATAAAACTGGTATAGAATAATGCTCATTGAAATTTTTATGTGGAGTTCCTAATTACTTGCCTAGAATACGATTGCTATGTTCTTGTTTCACTTTCCTCTTCTTAAGGTGCTTTGCTGTACATTGGATGAGTACCAGGCACATAACGCTTATCTGAAAACGTCACATTTGAAAAAAAATGGACTAAGTGTTCAGCGCAGTTTCTGAGTGAACCAAGTATCATGGTAGAATCCTTCTTCTAGCAGTTGTGCTTCTTCTGGGTTACAGTAGACCAGAAGCTCTCATAGTTCTGTAGGGGGAGTAGGACGTTTCCATACCTCATTGTCACTGACCGTGCTGACAGTGCTTAGTCTATCAGGACTTGAGTAGGCAAAGTACCCAGACATACCCATTAAATCCCAAAGAAGGCAACAGAATATAAATGTATGCCTTGGGTTTTATGTGTATTTATGTGCTCTGCTAAGCTGCATATTTGCTGTACAAATGGAGTGCCTATCTCTCTTGTGCTTGTGTTGTACTCGGTAGGATTCCAGACAAGTGTCTATTGATTATGTTTTAAAATCACCATGATATTATGAAGAGAAAATAATAAGACAGAGTAATAATCATAATTAAAAACCTAATTTTTCCTTGAGGTAGCTCAATTTAAATTCAGCGGAGCTATACAGAGCTCAGTTGGGCCTGTTATTTCCTATTAGGTTTTCTGGCAGAGCTAAGATGTCATACAAACACTTAAAAACTGAAAAGAAGACAATTACTACATGCCAGTTCTGTGTTCTAGAGACAATTGGGCCAATCACTCTCATTTGAGTCTGTAACTAAGTACAGTAAAAGAAAAAGAACCGCATTGAAGTCCAAGCAGTTAATTTACTGTGTAGAAGTAAAAAGCTGCCAAGCTCATAAGTCTTCCTCAAATTTATGACCAAACAAAAATGACATATTTTACTGGAATTAACTGAAAGTGCAAGAACCCTATTGGGTCAAAACTGCAGAAACTTTCAGAGAACATGTGTGTCAAACAGGTATTTGATAGTAGATGCCATCAGAAATCCTCTCTGTTTACACACATTTTTTGATTATTATGCATGTGTTTGTTTGCAATGTATGTATATACACGTACCTATATACATATATGCAAATGTATATATAGATGTATATTTTGAGTTCTTTGTCTTTGAGTATTTTATACCTTGCCGATTTACTCCAATGAATTCACAAGCTCTGGGAGCAGAAGCGGGGCAGGAAGAAGCAAATTTATTCCGGTGCCTTCTGATTTCTGTGCAGTTTCTTGTGCTTGTGAATACAGTCGTCAGAACAAAAGTCTGCCTGAATTCATGACACACGTTGCTGCTGACTGCAGCAAAAACCAGCCCTTGACTGACTGCCAGCAAGACTAAGCACAGGATGAGCTTTCTGCCCGTACCTACGGGTGACTGGGAGGGATCTTAAAAGGTTTTCGTATCAAATGTCTTAATTTAATTAAAACAAGGGGGGAGAGAAAAAGGTCTAACTAATAAAGTAGCTGCATCCCCCGTGCTTCCAGCGAGCCCAGCTGCTCACACAGACAGGCATAAATTCCGAACCAATTTTTCATTAACGAAATTTTCCATTCCAGCTCCACTGATGTAGAGGTTTCCACTTTCAGGCCTCTTGCTGTGTTGCAGAGCTTATTATTAGTTATTATTCATCTGTCCTCAATTCAGTGATCGGATCTGTCTGTTGCTGCTTTAGGAGGCAGAGATTCTAGCTGAGCTTACTGAGGGAAAAATACAAAGCAGGCAAACGTAGCCATTGCATGAAGTGCTTTTCCTGTGGGTTGCCAACCTCACCCTGACATCATGTAGATCAGGAATAATTTTCAGTCAACAGAGACAGGGACATTGCAGATGAAGCCTGAGACAGACAGACCTCAAAGTCACACTGTCCTCATCCTCAGCTGAGCTCATCCTGAATGCTTCTCAGAGATACGGGTGACTGCAAAGGACCACCTCATGAGAATTCCCACTAACATCCTTCATAATTTTTCCTCTCACAGTGCAAGCAGCTAAGAAGGAATATTAAGCTCCCAGCAAGGCAGAGGGGAACAGTCCCAGCAATCGCTCCTTCCTGGTATGGAAAAGCAAGCTACTGCTGGTTACACTGTGACAGAAGAAATAGAGAGACATGGGTCAGTCCTCCATCTTCATATGTGCTGCTTCCAGCCGAGCGTGATTCGCAGAGGATAAGAAAGCTCACTCCTCATGCAGGTAATCTCTGTAGAGCTTTGTAGGGCTTGAACAAACCTAGGTCCATGTGTTTGCTGCTTCTGCCACAAGCATTGCCCTTTGTGGAAATAAAAAGGAGAAGGCTGAGGTGCAAATGGTGACAGAAGTGCAAAGCACAACTGCTTTTAGGAGGAAGTTTCCTGGGGCTCTGCCTGGCCTTGGGAACAGGGTGGTCTCTGCTCCCCTCCATCTCTCCTTCCTGGAGAGCTGTTCAAAACACCGCAGGTGAAACAGTGCAGCTTCCAAGGCTGGAAAACTGGATGGCAATCAGAAATATGAGGCAGCTGCAGGTGACACATGAAGAGATAATGTCCTCTTGTATAGTCTGGCTGAACTGGCAGTGCCCATGCAAAGTGTGGAAATGTGCCCCTGCTTGAACTGCCTCTATCTATACGTTTTGTGATCCAGAAGTACAGAGATCTGGCATTAAAAACAGCTGAATCGTACCCTTGGTTTATATCTGGGTAAAACTAGAGAAGATGGATAGATGAATAAAAGTATACTGATGTCACTAAACAAGTTGATTAGGTTAATGAAATGCAAACACAACTTTTATGCTTTTGAATGTCTAAAAAATGCCTAGTTAAATGTTTGTATAGTAAACACAATGCCCTTTCCAGGTACTTGCCGAGAGCAGAGACTGGTACTAAATATCAAAGGTAAAATTAATCAGGGGTAACCTGCAGGCCTGAGAGAGCACGTAATGGACATAATTAGTCTGCAGGTTTTTTCCTTGCCAAGAGCCATCCGAACCAGACAAGGACATCCATTTGAGGACATTAATAAGTTTTGGCGTGTCAGCCACAGATCAGTGATCACAGCCATGCTGATGCATGTTGGCTCATGCATCACCATTAATCTACCTTACTATTTATTTATTGGATTGTAAAATAACTTGGAAGCTTAAATCCCTTCTATACCCACCTCTTGAAAAACTGTTCACTTCTGTTCCTCTCAGCTGGAAATGGTATTTAGCAAAGCCAGAAAATGTTCAAAGAAGGACAACAGGAATGACTGAAGAGATGGCATGGCAACGCTAACATTTGAGCCTGGAAATAGCGAGCACGAGCCTCCAGAACAATCCCTCATCATATTTGACAACACGTACCCATGTCTCAGTTCTACCGAAAGCCTTAGCTTCAGTAGCTATGGAAAGGCTCAGCATCCCTCATTTTAAATGTATAAAGAAACTTCCACTGAAGTTCAAATGCACGGCCTGAAATGCCTTGTCATGAGGAACTGAGCAGAAAAACCCAGGCAAAAGCTCCTGTACGTGGGAGGTAGATATGAAAGTAATTCTCTGCTGTTTTCAGCCAAGGGAGAGCTGGGTACCTGCCACTTTGCAAACCCACAGATTTCTGAGATTATCCTCTGATGAGCAGACGTTTTCTTTAAATAGCATGCTGCAAATTAACAGTTCTCCGAAAACTCCTTTGACAAAGTCCCTGATAAAGCTTCTTTCTTAACCCTTAAGCTGCTGACTTGGAGCAATTAATGGAGTGATAGAAAATGGACGGCCTGATACAATGATTTCCTCTATGGTTAATAACCTCATGTGGCAATGTAAGAGTGGGAGATAGTGTACTTGCGATGTGGGAGACAGTGGATTAATTTTGAGTTCAGAGGCATCTGGTTATAGCTATTTTCTCTGTTCCAAGGCAATTTTCAAGATGTTTTGCTGTCCTGAATTATGATAAATACAACATATGTCTGTGAAATAAAAATCAGGACAAACTTGTTTTCCCCCGCCTCGTTCTCACAATGAATTCATTTAAATGTTAAAAAAAAGGAATATTCAGCTATGTAATTCACAAAGTCTCACATAATTTGACAAGTTTGTTTTCACAACTTGTTTTAAAATTTTAAATTCTTCAGAATGGACCTTTTCTGGCAAACAAGAATTAGTATTTCCCTATGAAAAATATTTCATTGAAAATGAACTGAAATCCTACAATGGAGGAGAGGCTAAAACTGCATTTTTGAATGGAAGCATTTCATATTCTTGCAAGCCAAAGCACAGTAGTCACTTCCACAGTAAGAGGCAAGACCACTACAGGTAAATCAGTGTAATTCCATGTCTTTCAATGAAGCAGCATGAATAATGGCAGCCAATCTCGTCCCTGGTTTCTAAAGCAGAATCTCCTGTCAGAAATAGGTTGAAGCCTGGATCTGCTAACATACCTGATGTGCCTCCTTATACTTTTTCCACGTCAGCCATTGCTATACATCTTTGTCCTTAACTGTAATAATCATGGATTTAACCATAACACAGGTGCTGCTGATTCTTCTCAATGTGTTGCGTAATAATATTTATCACTTCCTTTAGTTAAAGTGCCATTTAGCCTTTAAAAAAAAAGTTCCATGGGCACTTACCCTGTCTGAGGAAGATCTATGCACCGTCTTCTGTAGTGTTGACATAATGTGTTTCATTTACAAATAAATACAAACTAGGCTAAGCTTTGCTCTTTTATTCCTTTTACTTCCTCACGTTTTGTTTGTTTGCTCTCTTGCGTGACTGTGGCCTTTGTTTTTTTAATTTTTCCTCTGGGATCATCTCATGGACCATTTTCCAATGTCCATGTCTCACAGACTGCCACCAGTCCATAACCTACAAGACTGATGTGTAACTTACAGGCGTCACTGATGTGTAATACTGCAGTGCTGTCATTCTTAATCCTTTGGACTGTATTTTCTGTATTCTCTCTTTCATCAGGTTCTTCTTCATAAAAGTAAATCGCCTAAGCCCAAGGTCTTTTGCCAGTGCTGTTCCACTGAGTTTCGAAGGATTTTACTGTCATAAATGGGAGCAGAACACTGTCCCTGATTGAAAGAGCTATGCAAGTCTATCCGTTCTTATAGAAAGGCAAACAGATGAAAAGCTGCCATCAAATAATGCGTACTGTCCAAAGTCTGAGCTGTATCAATGAAATCTGTTCTTCCAAAGCTGTTTCCTTGATCGTTCTCTCCCACGTTCAAACACATACATTATCAGTAGAAAAATAATGCAAGAATAGCATTTAGTATAAGAAGAAAATATTTTGACAAAGGAATACCTTGTTGTAGCACGGTCACAGCATATTGATAAGAATGGAAGGACCAGACTTTCTAAATGGGCTCTGCAGATGTCTTTGGCAGCTGGATTGTCAGAAGCTCTGAGGGCCTGTTGGGTCTGCAAGCTTCAATCACACAATCATAGAATTCCCTAGGTTGGAAGGGACCTATCAGATCATTTAGTCCAAACACTCAAGATGTCCCTGGTGTTATGTGCAGATGGCGGAACTACCTCAGGGCTGTAGGCTGTGGAGGTGGAAGAGAGCAGAAGTGAAGGCAATCATTTGCCCAGCTGCACTTCAGTCCAGGTGCCAAAGGTTATACTAGCTATGCTACCCTGCTCCTTGGAAAACCTGTTCCTCAACACAAAAATAGAAACTGAGGACTTCTGAGAGCCTTAGGAATCTGTCTCTTGTTTTGGTACTTACAAGGATGCTGGCTGAATCCGGAGCCTTGGTTTCTCTGTGTAAGGGATGGATATGGATCTGGCTCCGTTCCTCAAAACACTATTGCATCTCAGCTCAGCTGCTGGGCTCTTTTGTGCTAGCTTTTGCATTCTTTACTATCTCCTGCTGCGACAATCACTATCTATTGACATTTTTTCCACCACATTCCCCAACAGGAAGCTTTCTTCAGGTTATTTTTTGTGACTTTTAAATGTAAGAACTGGGATGGGAAAATTCAGTTTGCAATAGGTGTACACTGGGGAGGTCTGGGGCAATCGTAGCTAGCATCTGAAATAAAAAGAAACTCTCATGGAGAAAACCAGGCAAAAAATGGAAAAGAAAAATTCTATACTCACGGTATTTCACATCAGTTATACTGCAGCTGCAATTATCCTCAAGAGTACATTAAAAAGCTTGGGACATTGAATTACAAATGCGTAATTCAGGTCATTCTTGTAAGTGGGCCTCACTGTAATATTATGCATATTAATGCTCCCAAGTCTCATCACAGCTCCAGTTTATTGAAAATAGCTTGCTGTCTAGACGCATAACTAGATGATATTTCTATGTAAATATTTATTCCAAGATGTATGTCTTTTATATAGACACAATCAGACAAAGACAGCATTTACTGAATTCACCAATGAAACTAGTAGAAGCAAAGGGTTTGTCTTTTCCACTGAAATCAGAGCCCTGGGAGCTGGACTTTCACTTGATCTACCTGTCCAATGTCACAGTTGTTAATAGCAAAATGTACGTTGCCGCCTCCCTCTTATTACTTAAAAAGAATCATTCATTCAACGCAGTATAAGGAAAATACTCCGCAGATAAATGGTGCTGAAGTACACCTTTGTCAAAAGCTTTTTAAAATATGCATCATCAGGACTTTGAAGACCCACTGCACTGAACTTTGCTACAGTACCTCAAGAAAAACATGGACCCTTATTTCCATCTCCAGGTAAGAAAGAACATGGGAATGCAAAGTAATTATATTCTTGAAGGCAATGGCAAAGTGATGGTCCATTTGGCTTTAAGTCCAGGCTTCAGCTGCCCCTTTACACCAGTAAGGCCGGAGCCAATAAGACTCAATCAGTTCCAGCAGTATCCTCCACCAGAACTTTTGTACATTATCTGGCAGACTAACATAGAAAAAAATGATCATCTATTGTAACGTACCTTTGAATGAAAAGGACTGCAGAAAATTAATTTACATGGGTACTGAAGATAGAACAGAGAAACTTCAGGTAGTATTAAGTTTTATTCCAATTAATAGCACAAACTCAACACAGTAATATGAGACATTGCCTGAGCTCCTTTCTTTGCTTGTTGAATTTCGCTGAGCTCCCAAATGAGCCAGGTTTACAGGAACAGACACAATCTAAGTATTGTTTTGCTATGAAGTCATTGCTTTATTTATTGCTTTAATAACTCTGCTAAGTATTTCACACTGTAAAAATTTAGAAGATCTTATAAGATTTTCTTGTGAAGATCTTATTCTTTGGATGACAGACATGACAGACAAATGCAAAACTGGTTTACTTTCCTGTCATGTGTGTAATCTCCCATTTTTCTCTTAGGCTTATGCCTATCCAACACAATAGACCCTGCTTTTGAAGAGTGAATTTTTTATTACAAAGGACTGTACAAACTGAACAATAAATTATCTAAAGCCTTGTGCATGCAATTGCAAAGCACCATTGCCAGCTATTCTGCAGTAAACTAAGAAGGTCAAAGATGTTAAAGATTCATCTCAAGCTCACTTGGAATCTGTATCCTTTGTCTGCAGTAGTTTCAGCTCTTTCGCTTTAATTGTGCAGCTTTTTACTTTTAGAATACTTCATTATTTTCTATGCATATACCACTTTGTGTTATGTTAAACAGAAGAAAGCTGTTACATAGCAAAATTACAGTAATTACTTTTCTTTTTGAGATACTTATATATTAAATGAGAACAAATTAATAATTTTCATGCTACTTGTAAAGCTCTAGTTATCTACCTGTCAATGTATCTGCTTGTCCATCTATCTCAGTTTCAGCTTGGACAAAATTTTTAATACATTCCAAAATGGAATATACCATTTATTTGGAAAATTACAAAGTATGAATTTGGGAAATTTATCTGTGTCTGAAGTCAATGTGAATTGGCAGATCATTTGGATACATCATAAGCTTCAGTATTTATAAATTAGCATATATATAGCAGGGACACAACTAATCTAACAAACAAACAAACAAAACGCACCCAGCTCTAATAACAGGAAAATCCCCCATGTATTTTTTTCTTTCACTTCCACAGTCAGCCCCCTTGGTAACCTGAAATTCATACCCCATGTTGCCCCGTTACTCCAATTTAATATGATATTACAGTGGTTTTAACATACCTTTTTCTTAGCTTGGCCACAGAAAACCAATAAAGTTAATGTGTTCTTTGCATGCCAAGAGCTGAACCAGCCACAGAGCAGTCTCTGTTCATCAGATACATCTCTGTGCTTCATTATTTTTAAGTTAACACACGTGCATATCTGTGGGGGAAAAAAAAACGAGTGAGAGAGAGTCAAGACAAGGGAGAGAGAAAAATGTTGCCATAGAATTTTAACACATCAAAGCTTGCAGGAAAAAGTCACCTTGCTTTAGACCCTCTATTTTTTAATTCCTTTTCTTGCTCTAAAATTAGCCACATCCAATTCAAAGGAGCCATGTGGGCAATCCTAAGGAAAGCAAGAGAGACCAGACCTGACATTCTCTGAAGCTCAGTAAACCTGAGGAAAAAAAAAAAAAGTAATTTATCTTCTTTTTCCTTCTCTTTCTGATTTGAGGAATTAAATAAAGCAAAATGAGACAAGAGAAACTCCTATTGTGAAGCATAATAGAGAATGTCATTGCAGCTTTTCCTTAGATGATTCAAGGAGCTTGTTCTACCAGCATGTATCTGAATATGTTTTATAACAGAGTGGCAGATAATAGGTTAAATGCTTAATATAAAAGGCTGTGATTCAGTAGGCTAACTCCATTCAGAAAAAAATAATGAAGCTTAAACTCAGCTATGCTATTGGTTTCTCTGTTAGGTGTGTATGGTCTCCTGAGCAGGAATCCTTTATTTACAGATCTCCCCCACAACTACAGGAGTGACTTAGCCATAACTATCCTAAAGACAAGGAACAGTGAGGCAAATTCTCCTATGTGTTTCTGATGTGGACAGATTTTAGCGTATTTTTGTACAAGAGCAACTTTTTTGTCTCTTTAGGTGAAAAGCCATGATAATTTTGTCATATGCACTCTCGCCTTTCCTATTTATGTTAAAGAACTCTGTGATGAGTGCCCTTGATTTCTGTGAGCAACCTCTGGAATGAAATAACACCCCAGCTGCGTCAAAGAAGAAGAACTGAGCCCTCTAGAAGGAGGTAACTAATGAGTTGAACGTAGGATGACAGGCAGCTACTGTGGAAAGCAATAAGTAGGCTGGATACGAGAGACCATTTGTAGCTGAGAGATGTGTCTGACTTCCATAGGCACAGACAGGGCAGGCAAGGAAGTTTTTTGCTAGGATTCTTTAAAGCAAATCAGTCAAACTAGTTAAGAGCAGAGTTTACGAAGCCTGTGGGAGGAAATAAAATCACAATGCGCAGAAAGTACCCTAACTTCTTTTTGCCCACTGAATATTGGTGATCACCAAATGGTAAATTGGTTGGTTTAGCTGGCATTGCCAAATGTAGGATTCAATTACCATTACTATCTAGCTGCCACTGTAGTTACTGGTTAACAACTTGTCTGGTCCCTATTTGAAACAAATCACATTCATTGCCTTATCTTCAGCGGCATTTCCATAATTCTTCCCTGCACTGCAAGCTTTGTGCTTGCTTCTTGTCATCTTTTTCTCCATTTCTCTTTCTTTTGGCCTCTCAGCTGTTCATGTTAAGGAGGAGGTAATTTATTTTTCATTGAATCCTTCAAAATTTTAAATGTTCCTTTTAAGTCTCCCTACACGTATTTCAAGCAGCTCCCTTCCAGCGTAAATAATCTTCATTACCTATGAATCCAGCCAGGCCCCCAATCCTCCCCTTTACTTTAAGTTTAATTTCCATTCTATATTTCTTAAAGGTGAGCAACCAGCTTTGTTGAAATACTTGTGAGCTGTGTATTATACTGTACAAAACACATGAAATAAAATGTTCTTGGTTATTCTCTCTCCCTGGTTTAAGATACCAAACACCCTGTTTACACTTAAGTTTACAGGAGACATCTGCCTCATGCTATGTCTGATCTAAGTAATTTTAACTGTGCTTGTCATCTAGCTGCTGAACTGCTTATGCTGGCTCCTCCATCTCTTTCTCCACTGGAGTAGCTGGCTACTGGGCTTAGAGACCATCAGCGACTTTGATTTTTGTATCGTGCCAATGTAAAATACTTCCTGCTTATCCAAGATTAATTTAATCTGCCATCATGCTGCCCAGATCTCCAATGACTTTAAGTATAGCTAGGGAATTTGACACCCCTCTGCAGGCTATTATTAGCTGAAATAACTTAACCTTCCATCAGTTTTCAATAACTTCCTGTCTACATCTTTTGCTGGCTTAGTAACACATTAAAAAACACTGGTCCCAATATTGACCTTTAGGACACTTCTCTATTGACCATCTTTCAAGCTCAGAAACATTCATTTTATGTATTCTTAGAATTTAACATAATACCTAATTTCCAACATTATCTAGCCTTCGTAGTCTATTGATACTATCTTTATTTTAAGTCTATACCAGTATTTCCTTTACGGATGATCATCCTGATTATCTGAAATGTCCTGAGCCAGTATCTGTATGTAGTTTTTAACCAGTTAAAGAAAAAACACGACAATAAAACTCATTGTAGTACAAAAATATTATCATTATTAGTAGGATTATCTTGTTTTGCTATGTTTAACACTTCGAATTGTAAGATCACAAAATATTCTAAGGAGGAAATAAAATATCAGCCATTCCAATTCACTGATGTGGAAACTGGTATGTGCTGTACCTTAAACTGCATGAAGAGTTAATGGCAAAACTCAGGGCTTCCAAATTCTAGTGTTTTCCCCACTGAGATGTGCTCCCTCTCTTGCTGGCACAATACCTGCCTCCTTGTTACAGAACCTCAGCTGATGTGAAGCATAATTTCTCAAGAATGCATAGGATCACTTGGTGGTTGTGAGTACTGAAAGGCAGTGCAAAGACATGGTGTGATGCACGCAAAGAAAAGGTAACTGATGTGTTGGCTTAGAAGGCACTCAGCTCCTGTTTATGGTGAGGCTGAGCAGGAGAGAGACACAAGAAATAATAGGAGCTGAAAGAATTGTATTGGCTTTTCTTCTTAATTTAAAAAAAAAAAATCACAATGAAGTAATTTTATTTAACCCTGGGTAATAGTTTGATTTGGTACGAGTGTGAAAGAAACTGAAATTAGCTGGATAGTTAGAATGGATTTGTAAATGAACGAATGACCTTTGGAAGTAAAATTGCAATTCACACAAAATGAACATTTCCATTTTCTTTTGTTTCAAAATGTTTCTCATGATAGGATGTTTTGCAGAGAACAATCGCATTCAAGCAAATCTGTGTCTCTTCAAGAAAAAAAAAAAGGTGTGTAGAAAATGGGTGAAAGGAGAGAAAAAAAAAGAAGAATGTATAGGAATGAAACACATTTAGCTGTATAAAGAACAACATAGATAAGATGCTGTTCCAATTTCTAGACCCATTGATAACTCACCAGGGCCATTTAATATCCCACACTCATATTTTTATCACCAGGGCTGGACGAGAAGTGATTGGTACTAACTATAGTCAATGTGGCATACACTTAGGAAGTTCTGATTCCAGGAGAGGGAAATGGTTTGGGTTCAGAGAGATCAATGGTTTTTCCCAGTGATGAAATGGGAAAGATCCTTAATTTGATTCTCAGATGCTAATTGTGTTCCAAACATCTAATTAATTCTGTCGGATGTTTTTGTTCTGTTTAGTTGGTGCTGCCCCCTCCCGCCAGCTGAGATTGCAGGTTCGGAACCATAATAGTTTCCCAGGGATGAGGGTGACGCTCACTGTTTTGGGAAGTGGCCAGGATCCATGTTGGCTAATAGAGAGACAGGATCACTCTAATGGCTTTTGAAGCCTAATTGTGGAGACAAGAATCACAAGGTTTCCTGTTTATCCTGCTTTTTGTATTTTCATGCAAAATGAGTCACTGCCAGCTATACCAGCTCAAACAGAGTGCTAGACGCCCTCTGAATGTGTTGAAGAGAAAGGTACTTGTTTTCCCCTGCAAACAACATGGGGAATATATTGGACCAGCAAAAAGATGTGAGTATAAACCTGCTGTCATATCTGAGCTGTTGTGGTCTAGCGAATATGGGTAACGGTATCTGCAAAGATATAGCGATATGGGCTACAATGCATGTCAACATGCAGTATATGAAGGCTTTGGGGGCTTCTGGTTAAAGTCTGTGTTATAACTTGTGCTGAGTTATATTTGCGACTACTGTTAGTAAAGACGGCAAAAGTAATTTTATACAAGTATGTTATTATGAGCTATTGTAAATCTGCCCTCACTGGTCTCTGGAGCAAATGCACTGTGCTGGGTTTCTCTATATTTAGATATCTGAAAGACAGATGTCCACTTGTGAGCTAGTTACCTTGAGTATGTGGTTAATCTGACCCAGTTTAGACAAATAGTTCAGGAGGGGATTCATGAGAAGTGCACCAGGCCTCTTCATGCAAGAAGAGTATACCTGGCCAGCTTAAGCATAAGCATTTGTGTAGGAAACACATGCATTTACTCCCAGTGAAGCTGTCTTTTTAAAGAGATTGCTTTGTGTAACAACGTGCAAACTCAGGGTAAAGGCCTGAACAAATCTTAACCTGCCTTTGAGCAGGTTTTGGCTCAAACCAGACTGCTCTCTGTTGCTGGCTTTTTTTTTTTTTTTGTTTTCCTTTTTTCATTTTTAATTCTGATTTCTTAGTTCATCTGAATTTTCAACAGAGTCAACAGAGGCAGATCAAGACAAAGGTACCAGGGAAAACTCAGGCCAGAAGCAGTTATGTTCTGTGGCATTAATGGTGCTGTCACCCCCTTAAATGTTAAAACTAATCTAGGTTGAATCTCTGTATCCGCTACTGAGGCTTTGAAGAAGGATGTAATGAAATTTTGAAAAGAATTTTCCCTTTTATCTGTTCCTGCAGTAACTATAAGAGTTTCCTTCTCCCGTACCCCTTTTCTTTTGCAAAAACACACAACAATCTGTTAATTAGTTGTTGTTCCTAGAACAGAATATTTTATTGCGACATTTCTGTGCTGAATGTTGAATGGTAAATCTTTAGTGGTGGCTATACGTTTGTGAACACTACTCCAGACGCATTTCGTTACTGCAGAGCTGTGCTTAGTGCTTACTGGGGTTCCCTGCAGCCACTTGCAGTTAAAGGTCAGACATGAAAAGCTCAGATTTCGCAGACAGGGGAGCACTGCCTTGGCTCTACAAGGCTCTTCAAGAGAATAAGCTTGCCACAGAGATGAAAGCGGCTAAGGTGGGCAGAGCACTCTAGCTGGGCTGCTGAAATGAACTGGTATCTAGCAACAACTTAAGGCCTCACAGTGGTAGTAGGACACCACCTGTAGCTGGGTTAAGCTCGGTGTATACTAGTGCAATCTAGCCAGCATGCAGTTCCAATGGTGTAGCATGAGATCTGGGTGCACAAAACATCACACCTTCTGAGTTGCTGAGAGAGTAAAATTGCTTGTGTGTAAGCTGCCCCAATCACCGTCCTCTTGCTGCTCCTGTATTCTTTTACTCGTGGCTCTTAAATTGAACAAAGAGCCTCTGCAATGTATTTCTTTCCTGCTCAACAGATCTGTGTGGCAAATCACAGAAATATGAGCCATCTTTCACAGCACAGATGTTTAAGTGGTTAAGTTATACAATTCTATACTGGAATGATAAAATTTTATGAGTGGCTTATTTGGGAAACATGTAGACCTGGAAAATATTGTCTCTTAGCACTGAAGACCAGAGGGAAGTGATTAGCAGAACTTTCTCATATAATTATGTTATCTTTGCTTAATCCTTTATACTACTACCATTTTTCCCAAGTTTTTTTTTTTTAAACCTTTTTTCCAGCCAAAAAGAACAAATTGTACTTTACAAATAGCTTATAGATTAATGGGAAAGGTCATTCATGTTCCAGAACTTTCCTGTTGTCACATTATCCATCACAGTTTTCAATCCACGGCTCTGATCTGCTTCTGTTTCATTGCTAGATTCAAGCATGCATCTTTCCCAGATGAACTTTCACAGGTCCATTATTCCTTCTGTGCAGTGTGAAGATCAGTTCCTGAATGGACAGTGAAGAGCTGAAAAACTCCGGTGTGGGAATGGCAGAAGTGAACAAAAAGGCAGGCAGTGCCAGAAATCTTGCAAGTATCCTCTGCTTTCAGGAAAGGAAGTCATTGCTGAGTCACATAAGCTACAACATCAAAAGTACTGGCTGTTGTACTTAATTATTGATATCACTTCCCCTGTGAATTTGGGAGACAATTGCATTTGCAGGACAAGGGAAAGAGTGAAACAGCTCAGAATGACACAATGGCTCATGACCAAAATATCGCATATCCACATAGTTTCTTTGGAGCTCAGTGAGGAAAACATGGAGGTAGGAGGCTGTCTGGGATGCCTAGAGCTCACTTGTTTTGCCACTCACTGAATTGTTTGACTGCATAAGAAAAGGAAATTTAGCCGATTTCTAAAGCAATGAGATGTTAAGACTCTGGGCTGAGGCTGCCTTTTAGAGTAGATTTGCATAGTAATAATGTGATGGTAGCAGTGTCTGGTTTTGAGTGCAGGATGAGAAGCGTGGTTAATTTGACATCGCCTAGGAGACCTGTTCCACCGAAGCAGAGAGGATGCGCGTTAGCGTGATGCAGTAGGGTGAATCAGTGTTAAAGACATGCCTAAAACTCCTGCCTGTTCCTGGTCTGATTTTGAACCACTGCACAGCTTCCTATATTTTCATTTCTCCTCCTAGCTGAAAGAAAAGGGGTAAAGGAAGGAAGGCAATTGAGGATTACTAAAAGGTAATTGAATGAAACCCCATTATCAGTCTGGGATTCCTTTCTAGGAAAAGGCACGGCTCAATTTTCTTCCTAACCTTTCCAGCAGATACTCTCTCTTGCCCCCGCAAACCACCTCAGAGAGTCTCTTGCTCTCAATCTAAATAATGTGCATTCACCAAGAGAATGGTAGTTGGAGAAAGACATTCCAGTGCTGCCCACATTATTAAGAAAAATGTCACCACAAACCACCTAACGCATTCCTTGAATTACAAAAGCTAAGTGTACACAGCATCTATAATGAATGAACATTTTCCTGTGTAAATGCTAGGAAATCCAAGAGAGATTAGCCTGAGTAATGGAGTTAAAATCAAGCTAATTTGTTTGTGAGATTATTGGCAAGTGAAAAATCTCTTTCACAGCTTTGTTAGGCAGAGGGGTGGAGAAACTCTACGTGTTAGGCTCCGAGGCAATCAATGTAAATTTGTTTTTATCAATATACTTGGCTTTGCTGAATTAAATGAGTTATATTCCCAGCTGCGTGGCTGAACCTGGACAGAGTCCAGTGCAACCAAAGGTCTGCAACAAAAAGGTTTGGATCTGTGGAAGTATAAGGTGAGAGAGAGGAAGGAGGGCTGTGAACAGCTCTGGAGCTGAATGGGGATACACTATACATAGAGGGAAGAGCAGGATTCACACTGCTGCTTTACTTTGTGTGATGTGTGCCTGGCAACGTAGGAAATGGTGATAAGAACTCCGAGAAAATGCTGATCCTCATTTTGGATTTTTTAACTTTATGCAAAATGTTAATGTCTCTACAGCTCCTTTTCTTTCGCTATCCATTCTGTGCCCTTTCTTACGCCTGCCTTCCTGCCTTTCAGACATTCTCCCCCTGGTCCCAAATGCCCCTTCTTCTTTACAGCCTCGCTTTACAACATCTATTTCTTCATGCTCTCTCCACCCACTGCACGCTTCCCATGACCAGTCCCACCTGTCCCCGTCTCTCCCCTCTGCTGTCCTCGCTGTTTTGTTCCCTCCCCTTTCCTTCATGGCAGCTTTGAGTGGAAAGCAAAATGGCTGAATTCTCCATCCCACGCAACTGCCTTGTACCTTTTCTGTTGACTTCAGTAGTTGTAAGTGGAAGCAATTTGATGAGATGCTAAGCACAGGATTCAGAGAGCCTATGATTTTTCATCCTCCTTTACCTACTAAAATGTCCCCTAGTATATCTTCAGCCTCATACGTAGGTAATAGGGTTTTCCGCTTAAAATTTTGAATTCTCTTGGGAAAGAAGTTTATTCTTCAAATGAAAATTCTGAAACAACATACAGTTTTCCTTTTATTTCAACTGAAAATATCTTATTAGTTGAGATTTTCAGTGTTGAAAAGCTGAAAAGCAATGGTATGTAATAAAGAATCGGACAACTGGAAGAGGACTAATCTGACCAGTAGTAGGTGTCTCTGCTAGATCTCCATTTGAGATAGTCTCTGTAGTCTCATACAGTGGAGAGTGGTCTCATCTCAGTGGAGAGAGGCAGTCATTTTAAGACCGTTATTCATCTTGAAGAAGATATTTAAAATAGGTCAGATGAATCACACCTTAAATGTACCTATTTCTCTCCATTCACTATAAAGGAAACCTGGGGTGACTAGCTCTGAGGTTGACGCCTACACTATGGATGTCTAAAGTTATGGAAAATGAATCCCACCCTAGCTGTCATCTTAAACACTCATCGTAACGTCATTTCTTTTCCTTTATTTTTAAACTAAAATTCTCAAGAGCAGAACAACATTTTAAGACGAAAAATATTTCAGCTTGACAATTCCCATAAAAAGATCAATTTTTGTGTTGAATTTTATATTTCCCTTAAAAAAGTTTCAGTCTTGACAAAACTACTTTTTTTAATTTTTTTTTTTTATGAAGAAAGCTTTTTAAATGAAAAATGTGACCTGAGTCTCCCTGGCACATAAAAAGCAGAAGGGAGTGTTCCACCCCACTTCTCCTTGGGTGCTGGTGCTAATACAGCTTCATTGGGGCCAACTTCTGTCAGAAGTAGTGGTAATTTCATGACCAGGTCATTAGGAGCTGGGCTAAGAACTGCCAATCAATTTCACATGGATTCGGTTCTGTTGTCAGCTGGCAATAACTTCTGGTCACTATTGAACTGGACTGGATTTGCACCAGTGACCTAGAAGAGAAAAAAAAAAAATTATTACCAGTTCTTTAATCTATCCAGTTCAGCAAAATTGCCTCATATCAAAATGTATCATTTATTTCCTTATACCTGCCTAGCAGGACTGTAACTATAACAAACCACCTCAAACAGCAGTAGGATGTAGTAATATAGAGCAATTTAAGCATAATGGAGCTCAGCGCTTTCTAGTACTGTGAGATGACAGGTTTTGGAGGGCAAGATATAAGGTGAAGAACAATTGCTTGTCTTATCCCCAGCCAGCAGTCACTGTCTATAAACATCCTACCTATTCATGTTTGCTGGGTCAGGGGGGATTTTCAGAACACTTTGAAACCTGCATTAAGACTGTCTTAGACTTTGGAAAGGCCTAAGGTAATTTTCTTCTGCCTGCTGTGACTTTCTTTTCCAAGTCCTAAAACTGCATGACTGATAGGTGGGTAATTTCTGAATTTCAACTTACATCCTTCATCTTGGCCAGTAATAAACCTGAAAAGAGTGTCCTAGTGTGGGGAGCAATTGTAGCTCTATGCATTAGTCTATGTGCTCCTTTTACATTTGTCCATTCAACACCTTTTCCATTTGTCTTTCCCAAGTCAGATTGAATGAGTTGAGAGAAATCAATGTCTCTTTGTAACCTCTGAATATTTTTCTTTCCCAGTAGAGTACTTCTCTAAACAGTGGTTAAGTTGAACGGCAGCAGAGTCAAGATTTGTTGTCACTAAGGTCAATAGCAAATTCTCAATTGGATCAGTCATTCACTTTCACAGAATCACAGAATCACAGAATGGTTTAGGTTGGAAGGGACCTTAAAGATCATGTAGTTCCAACCCCCCTGCCACGGGCAGGGACACCTCCCACTAGACCAGGCTGCTCAAAGCCTCATCCAGCCTGGCCTTGAACACTTCCAGGGATGGGGCACCCACAGCTTCCCTGGGCAACCTGTTCCAGTGTCTCACCAGCCTCACAGTAAAGAATTTCTTCCTAACATCCACAGTTACCCTCTTTTAGTTTCAAACCTTTACCCCATGTCCTATCATTACACTCCCTGATAAAAGTCCCTCCCCATCCTTCCTGTAGGCCTCCTTCAGGTACTGGAAGGCCGCTATAAGGTCTCCCTGGAGTCTTTTCTCCAGGCTGAACAACCCCAATTCTCTCAGCTTGTCCTCATAGCACAGGTGCTCCAGCCCTCTCATCATCTTCGTGGCCCTCCGCTGGACCCGTTCCAACATGTCCATGTCCTTCTTGTGCTGAGGACTCCAGAGCTGGACGCAGTACTCCAGGTGGGGTCTCACCAGAGCAGAGTAGAGGGGCAGAATCACCTCCCTTGACCTGCTGGCCATGCTTCTTTTGATGCAGCCCAGGATGCGTTTGGCTTTCTGGGCTGCAAGTGTGCATTGCTGGCTCTTGTTGAGCTTCTCGTCCACCAGCACCCCCAAGTCCTTCTCCTCAGGGCTGCTCTCAAGCCATTCTCCGCCCAACCTGTATTTGTGCCTGGGATTGCCATGGCCCAGGTGCAGGACCTTGCACTTGGCCTGGCTGAACTTCATGAGGTTTGCACGGGCCCACCTCTCAAACCTGTCCAGGTTCCTCTGGATGGCAACCCTTCCCTCCAGCGTCTTGACCGTACCACAAAGCTTGGTGTCGTCAGCAAACTTGCTGAAGGTGCCCTCAATACCACTGTCCATGTCACCCACAAAGATGTTAAACAGCACCAGTCCCAGTACTGACCCCTGAGGAACGCCACTCATCACTAGCTTCCGTGTGGACATTGAGCCATTGACTGCAACCCTTTGAGTGGGGTCATCTAGCTAGTTCCTTGACCACCGAGTGGTCCATCCATCAAATCCATGCTTTTCCAATTTAGAGACCAGTGTGTATTGCGGGACAGTGTCAAACACTTTGCATAAGTCCAGGTAGATGATGTCGGTTGCTCTCCCCTTATCTACCAATGCTGTGGCAACATCATAGAAGGCCACCAAATTTGTCAGGCACGCTTTGCCTTTGGCGAATCCATGTTGGCTGTCACCAATCGCCTCCTTATTTTCCATGTGCCTTAGCAGAGATTCCAGGAGGATCTGCTCCATGATCTTGCCAGGCACAGAGGTGAGACTGACTTCACTTAGTACCAGCCCAGATGGGTTTGGAAGATGCTTTTTCATACGTCTCTTTCATGTGTTTTTTCTCAACCTTTTGTCTCTGGTTTAAATTTTGCTTGCAGACCTTTATAATTAAATGGTAACTCCAAACCAAGCTTAGTTTTGGTAAATTTTGTATTTCGGTTTGGGAAGGGTTCAATCTTTCCAGTGAACAACTGACAGAAGTAACTGAAAACTCTCTTTCTGCCCAGAGACAACAAAAATACACTCGGGCCCTGTGGAACACCTAAATGTGTGGAACGTGGCAGAAGGTGCAACACACTCACTAGGCTGTTTAGTCCTGGAGAAGCCAATTCAATCTTAAGTTTTGGAGAAGGTACTTACGGAAGCCTCACAAGCATAATTTAGCTTCAGAGACTTCCGAGTCACTTCAGTTCTATATATTTCAGTTCCTCCAGAAAAGCTGACACCAACACAGCAGGACTTTTTTTGATGGCTACGTTTTGTCTGCATAGTAAAAGAGACTCAGGGTATTTCTTCATGCCTTTTGGATGCCCTATTGCAGTTGACTCAGTCAGGTTGCCCTAAGTTCAGAAATGTTTTCCAAAACCGAAGGCAGATACTGAAGGACTGAAAGGTTTACTTTTTCTTATTTTGGACATTTGAGATGCAGCTTAAAGCAGCAAGAAGAGTCCAGTGTGAAACGTTTCAGAAGGTAACTTTTTCCGTGAGGAGGCAGCTGGACAGGTTTGTCAGTTTTATCTAGATTAAATAAGATTAGTAAGAAAGAATCACCTTGATCAGCTACTTTCACTTTCTCTGCAAAAGACATAAATGTTCATTAAAATAATTATTCTTTGAGCTACAGCAGACAGTTCCAACAAGACCATATCAAACCAAGGTATTTTCCTAAAATATTTATTTTAATGTTTCTCTTGACAAAGGACCCGTGACAATTTTTATTAAATTATTACAAAAGTTAAATATTCTCATGGCAAAATCAGTGGTTCAATTTTTAAATTGGGGTGCATTTAACCTCAGAATCCATCCATTGAATCAAGTTATAATTCTTCTGGCTAAACTGAAGAACACATACAAAATTTCTGCTTGGTAGGTGGTTGCAAAGTGGCTGTGACCAAATCATTCTATACATGTTCTTAACCATCTCAATAAATAGAGTTCTGGAATATCCCACTACCAGGCATGCTTTCCTGGTCTTAAGTCATACCTATGTTTCTTTGAAATCCTACTCTTTTTTTCCTAATAGTTTTCCTCAAGTTTGCAACGCTATGTTCTGAAATCAGTTCTACCTGCACCAAATACAAAGATATTATTATCTCTTCATCCTATTGTATTTTCTACTATACCTAAATCTAAGGGGCTTTTTTTTCTATGACATGATATTAAAACTTACTCTTAATGAATTGTGTTCTGTGACCTCTAAGTTCTTTTCAGTCATTTCTTCATGGAATAATACGTGCATCCTTTCAGGGAAGAAAACTGCTCCTAGAGATATACTTTCCTCTGCCATTTATCAGGGGTTTATTCTGAACAACACTGTATCTTCTTTGTTATTTTCCGGTACTTAATATTTGTTTCACCTGAAAAATTACTCATTTATTTATTGATCTGGGTCTCAAGAGAAACTCTTAAATAGTGTAAGCCAAAAAAAAAAAGAAAAGAATGTCTGCAGAATCTCTCAGTGAAATTAACTCATGTGATGATAATTTTTCACTGAAGTTATGTTTAGGGATCTGCCAGTGCTCTCAAGACATGCATTGATGTTTTGGCTATCAGTGTAGTTTCTGAATCAAAACGTTGCATGATATCAAAACTGTTGCTTTATAGACATTTAAAGATAGTTCCAAATAATTTTTATCCTTATTATTCAACTTTGTGAATAATATAAAATAGTGTTGGTATTAATGACGTTGTTTTCCTCTGTTCTTTGCAAGCTGAATTCTAATATCAACTGTGTTGCAATTTTGACCATTATCAACACCAAGCTAGAAATCCTAAAAGTTTCAGGTGTGCTGAGATTCCAAAGTAATGGGCAAAGATAGAAGATCTCACCATTCAGGCTTTGGATGCTGATATGAGCTATGAAGTATAGTTCTTAGAACCTTTTGTAAATTTCAGATTGGCTTGGAGGTTGGGCCATGACATCTGCCAGAACAACCTTCAAGCAAATCCTCAATTGTCAAAAATTTTAGAAGATCCTCAAATCATGATTCTGGCATTATTTAGGAAAGATGGATATTTTTTCCTGTGAGAATTAGAATCCTTTTAATAGGTGATCAGCCATGTCATTCCTTTGCCTAGTAATCCCAGGGGAAGGTTGATGAACCATCAGTTTTTCAGGATGCCTGGGTGATGAATCCTTCTTCTTAATGTGGCAGGACCCAGAAAAGCAATGACGGTTCCGCTCACTGACACTCAGAAGATTAGCAATGTATGGACGTGTGAACTACTTTCAGTCCTTTTGAAAAACAGGTTCACTACCCCATGCCGTTGTCTCACATCTGGAAAAGGGCTCACAAAGAACCAAAGTGCATTTCGAGCCCATCTCACAGAAGCACCATATTCAGATTGGCTATCTGTTAATGTTTATGAGAAATAGCTTGCTCTTAGATCCCAAGTGACTAGGGATGGCTATAGGAACTCATTTCAGGAGGCTCTGCATAGTATCATAGTGTTATTATCAGCACTTTGTCCGCTATCAGGTAAAAAGCTCAGGAGCCCACCCTCCAAAATTATCAGCAGGAGTTGCTAGCCCATACTCAAGCTCTTTGTAGAAAAGCATTGCACTGCAGTTACTCTTTCCGTGGCTGCTGATGGTCGCAGACATTTTAATCTCTCCCTCCCTTGCTTATTTCATGATGTCGATGTTTTTCAACACTTGAGTTCTGACAGGTGGGATGATCTTTAGAGAGGAAGATGATGGTGAAGAAATACAGCTGGTCTTGTTGACAGCCACATTGTCTTTCCCCGTCTTTTTTCTGTGAAAGGTTAGTTGTTCTACTTAGTTCCTTATTTTATTTATTTCCTCAGTTTATTTATTTACTCCTGGCTCTAAGCTGTTCTTGAAATTAGACTCATTGTAACAACATAATGCACAGACTGTCTGCTGACTGTGCCAGATTAAGCTTTATAATATTTTATGTGTATTGAAAGAGCATACACGCTACCGGTAATAAGTAAGCACTGCCCTTGGGCCCAGCTCCTGCTATGTATTACAAATCTCAGAAATGTGGTCATTACTTTGTCTTAGCTGCAAAATTACTTTTATTGAATTGCAGTTAAGGTATCCTGTTATTTGTGGTTGTTTTTTTAAAGAATTTTTACACATTCCTTCCCCTCCCTTTTCACCTCCATTTGTGGAAACATAATAATGCCATTCGATCCCTGAAATGCTCTGTGGCTGAATTTTCAACCCAGGTTCACAATCTGACACCATACAATCTGTGAAAATGAAGAGTACATGCCCAGCTATGTTTTGTGATTTTTGCCACTGTCTATGTTAATACATCTTTCATGAATTAATGCACATTTTTCTCCATCATGTTTGCAATTTGTAGCTTTTCATTATTTAATGTGAATTAACTATTTGTAGCCCCCAGGTGGTTTGCAGTGCATTTGTATGACCATTTTTTGAATCACATACTATGTGATTGACCACATAGCTTATTTTTGTAGTATTGTTTATACGCCGTTATCGGCTATTCCTTTGAGTTTAAATCAAAACTTCCTAATTCAGAGTTGACTAGTCTCCCAATAAGAAATACTAACTCAAGTCTTTTGCAACTTGTGTCTTCCATTTGTGACAAAAATGCCAAGAGCATGTGGGATTGAATACTGCTATGTCATCTGGTCGTGACCAGTGTAAGCAAGGGTGACATAAGGGGAAAGCCAAACCAAACCAAACCAAAAACCCCTTAGGCCACAGTTTATGGGAAAGTTTTCCAAATTGTTTCCCACACCCAACTTTCATCCATGGAGCAGACAGCTAATTACAGTGTAGGAGAAAGAAAGTATCAAAAGTAGATGTGTAAAGACTCTCTTGTCTACGTATATCTGGTGAAACTCCCTTTTACACAGATGATAAGCCCAAACCTGTTTCTTATGCACTGAGATTTAAGTGATGGAAAATTCTGTACAAATAGTTTAAGTATGAATTTAATCTATAAAAAGATGCATTGATGCAAGCCTTCACTTGAAAAGAAAGCCTACCAGAATGGTAAACCCTACTTTGAGACCTTTCTGGCTTGTGTTCTGGGTATGGCATTTATTCGAACGGTTATTTTAGCTTATTGTTTCGTCCAGTATATGGCTGTTTTTAATGGTATCTTTAAAAAGATTGATTCCCACTATAAAGCTGAGTTGGAATGCTGAGGTAGTACTCAGTAATTTCTCCAAACCAGGAATTTGTTTCTCAATTTGACCCGAAGGAGATATAGCTTAATTATGATACAAATAATCCGTCTTTTGATAGGCAAACTGCTTTTTATTTTCTTCTTTGGCAAACAAAATAAATAAAAGAAAAATAAAAGGAAAAAAATCCTATTGTTAAAATATAAAATGTTGAATTTCAAATCACAGTACAAAGAGTTAGAAGGAATCTTGAGAGGACGTATCACCCACATTACGGTGGCATTAACTGTAACTATCTGAGGCAAGTTTGTCCTCCTTGTTCTTAAAAACGGCTCATGATGGAGATTCCATGCCCACTTGGATGACCACTAGAAGGCTTTTTTTAAGGTCTTACCTGAATCTCTCTTATTGCATTTTATATCCCTTTGCTTCTTGTCTTAATCTCATGGACAAGGAAGAGAGATAATACCCTTTGTCTTTGGAGCATCCTCTTGCATATTTGCAGACTGTTTCCATATTTCCTCTCATTATTCCCTTACCTACACAATCTTTCCTTATAGGTTATTATTCATAGACTTCTGACAATTCTTGGTGCTGTTGCTTTCGTTGTCTCTCTTCAATATGGCTACATCTCTTTTAAAGAGTATTCTATAACTGTAATCCATTTTTGTTTAACAACTCCTGTTATGAACTTTTAAAACTGACATTAATGTGTGCATTTCTTAATGATTCAAGCACAAGGGAGCTGTTACCAATAATATATCAAAGATAATCATTTTTCAGATTACTTTAAAAGTAAATAATTATTTTCTGTGTCTATGGCACTACTGAATTCATGGATCTTCAGACAGCTTTCTGGATTATAAACTCATTGCCTGAACCAAAATCAAAATAAATCAGAAGAGAGATTTGCATGGAGTTAATGAACAGGACTTTGATTATGGTATAATTTATGTTAGGTTTAGACTAGCATGACACTAGTAACGTCATGGAAGTTTTTCAGTGGTGGGAAATGGATATGAACCTCTGTTAATTTTAGGAATATCTATCTCACCTGATGTCCCACAGCACCCAGCAGTGAAAGATGCTTGTGTCAGTCAGCATAACAGGGAAAGCCTATATATAATTTAGCCAATGAGTGGGCTGGTGTTGGATTAGTGGCAGAAATTTGTTTTTTTTTATGAAAGGAAAAAAAGGAATCAAGAAAATTATTTATACAGGAAATCATACAAGTTCTTTCCATTCTCTGCTGCATTTGAAATTTTCTAGTTCTCTGCTGGTGCATCTTGGGGGTTTTTTCCTCCTTATGACCTTTTGAATGGTCCAAGGTCATAACCTTGAAATGAAAAGAAGAAAAGCTCCGGTTTAGGCCCTGTTGCTATTATAATCTGTACATAGTGCTTTTAATGAGGCATAAACAGTATCTGTAGATTGTAATGGAGGGCTGCCGTGCTGCTGTACTCTGACCTCTTTTTTAAATTTATACCCACGTGACTATGAATTTCAATTTGTTTGCAATTCTGTTCCCCTTCCCTGGTGTTTATGGGCCCTTGCTAGCTATTAAAAGCAAGAAGGGAGCATAAAAGTCAGCCAGTTAAATGCCTAGTGCTTTAGTTAAACAGTATTCGTATTGTACTCAGTAGAACAGATTTCTTGTAGTGAGCCATACTACAGACATTTGATGTAGGTCCCACTTGCCCAGGTTACAATATAAAGCTCATGGTCTCTTCAACTGCGAAAGGAAAAGAGAGAGACTTCCCGGGAGCATTGTTAATTACGTATGGAGATCTAGTAAATAAATGGTGTATGGAACACAGTTGCATGCTCCATTGTGTCCTACTGCTTACCGGCAACAGGCTGCTTTTGGCCAGCTGTGTTCTTTGCTGCGTTGTGTTTCCCACAGGCTGCTGCAATCCGAGGTTTCCTCTTGCAAATAACTCAAAACGGTATTAATAGAATCTATTTTATTCACGTTTCATGTTCCTGAAAGGGGTTTATTCCTACAGCGCATGGTGAGACAAAAATGAAGTCATGCTTTGGTCAGATTAGGAACCATATCTTCCTTAGAAATGCACAAGAGGTATTTCTCCATTCTAACAGATGACTGCTTTTGAGGGCAGGTTGCTTGGACTTAGGTGTGTCACTCTGGGCTAACTGTGATCTCCAATAAGATACAGAGTCAGGCCTGCCATCTGTGCCTTTTCTTCAGCTCTGGCAGTATGAGGTATTATGCCAAAGTATTATGGCTCCAATTCTGCAGAATTATGACAAATCGTAACATGAAATTGAAGGCATTTCTCCAGGAAATGAGGAGTGCCGTATGGCTCTCCATGAGGGCATGTCAGTCCTCTCCAGTGTGGGTAAGTGGAGATCTAGTGATCCAAGTGGAGGTTCACAAGCCCCTGCAACAGTAGTTACTTAACAAATGCAGTTTTCTTTTCCTTTCTGATCCACTCTGTCTGTGGGCAGACCTGGTCAAAAAAAGGGCCATTTTGAATATGTTCTCATTTGCTGAATTTCAAAGAAGCTTTTACCAACTTCCCCCGATGAGCGTCAACACTGCTCTGGGTAGAGTGGTTGCCATTATGTGGGACCCTGGAGCACACTGGAGGTTGGGGGCCAGAGCCAGGGGTTCACTTCAAACTCCTTTAGTTCTTGTCTAGGTGATAATCGCCACGCTGGGGTGTGCCTCAGAGCCATAAAATGCTATGCGCATAATCTCTCTCAGTCACACCCACACACTCTTCCTGCTCCTCCTGTTTTCATACATTTGCCTGGATAATGGATAATCCCCTTCCTGTCACCCCACATCGTCTCTCAGTTGGAGACAATATTGCTTAATTGTAAAAAAAAATATAAAGCCCCTTGTACAGCGTTTGTTTGGAAAGGAAGGTTTCTCTGATCTCCACGGCTCCTTTATCGTATGCAGTGGAGTTAAAATGTCCATACTTTTAAAAAGCTTTCTCAGTAGTAATTATTTTACTCTTCTGCCAGAGGGACTGCAAGTGCCTTTCTACTCTTAGGCTCATGCTTAATCTGCGGTTTGTTACCCACATTACAGCTGACCCAAGGCTCTTGTCTTAAAATGTCTTAGGCATGACTTGCACGGATATCAGCTTCGCATATCCAGTACAGAGGAATCGTGCCTTTCCTGGGATTTTTTTTTTTAACCGCCTTTATTTGGTGTGATCTATGTATTTTTGCATAGATATTATGGATAGGATTTTCTAGGATCCTAATATGGCTTTGTATTCTTACTTGTGGCATAAGAAAGGGAGGTAGTAGAGTAGAAGAGAGATGAGGCAGACAAGGCATGAGTGGGTGGGTGCGAATAAAAGGATTACGGAATGGAAAAATGATCTGTTTCCAGGAATTAGAACTACATTTTTTACACCTTAGAGTCGCTCCATCTCCAAGACTTTGTGATTTAAAAAGTGATTCCTCCATCTCCACTTCAAGGAAATAATAAAAAACCAAGCAGCATGGTTTCACATCTGGATGAAACAAAGCTGAGTGCTCTGCTAATGCACCAGCACCTAGATAGTCTTATGATTATGACAAACTGCATATTGAACCTCATATACTTGATGGTTTAACTCAGTTTCTCAAAAGTTCTAATCCAAGTGTACCATTCCTCTTCCCAGTAAAACAGGAAAATTCATACAGAGCTGGACGAGCTGGACCGTTAATCGCGGCATAGCACCTTTACATTTCTTTCCTCAGTAACAGGCTCTTGAAATGGGTGTAAACATAATTTAGGACAATTTTGTTGCCTATATATGCTCCCAAAGAGGTATTAAGGAGTATTAGTATTCATTAATCGTTACATTCAGACCTACTGACATGAGTGAGAGTAAGTCTGAGGTTTCTTTCCAAAAAAATGTATTTTTCCTAGTTTTTCCTGCTTTTCCGTAAAGTTTGTGAAAAGGATTTTCTCCCCAGGAGCATTAATACTTTTTGCTTCCAGTCAGAGCAAGTTTGTTGTTATTTTTCAGTTCTTCCTCTTTGTCCTGCTAAAATACTGCAGTAAATAATAGAAGAGGGACCACCCTGTGGGCATAGAAGACCTACCTCAAATGAAAAAGCCTCTAATAAATATAATTCTGAAACAGCTATGAAGCTGACTGAACTATCTAATAGATCTATGCCCTCTTCCCTAGTTGCATGAAGAGAGAGAGAGCAACCAATCTTTGGTCTGTTTTTCTTTCTTTTAACCTTAAAAGACAGTTTATCTGGAATGTTAAACACAGTTTCGTTTGTGGTTCTTTTATCTTCTCCAGATGAATTCATCTAACACCTACTGACAGCTTGTAATTTTATGTAGCCAGCGATGGGTAATAAGCTTTAGGTGTTTCTTGCATGAAATAGGATATTTGTTATAACTAAATGGTCCTGGCTGCAGTCAAAAACCGTGTGAAAGACAGGACAGTCATCTCTGAAATAATGTGTTGGATAAAATAAAATGGAGCTTCAATAGGAGTGAAAACAACCACCATAATTTCTCTGATTCGTCACAGATTTAGTGTTCGATGCACACTTTAGGTGAGTACCACAGAACGTAGCTTTGAGAACGAGCAACACGAATTTCTACCCATCGACACATGAGTGTTCAGTGGACCTCTGATGGCTTTGGACCACTCTTCCACCTTCTGTTGCCTCCAGAGTTTTCCCAGATAGCACTTTCTTGGATATGCAACAAAGCAGCAATTACCATGAAAGGGAAATGCCAGGAAGCAGAGCTAAAAAGCAGCATTTATGATTGACAAGGAGATTCAAACAAAATAAGATTTTTGAATTCTAGATTTAACCTATACTTTACCATGATAACAGACAGCACATAACTAGCACAAGTGGAAGAAATTAAGTTCCTTGGAAATGATTTATTGCCTGCAAGTTATCTTGGCTTTCAGCCAAGGTGTCAGGGTGTCAGAGCAATTTGTAACACGTATTTACTTTTTTTTTTTTTTTTAATTTTCATCGTGCTTCTCCTCAGCTAGCATGTGGGTGGCAGGAACACTTCATTCAATACTTCTGTTTTCAGTATTGTACCACTGGGCTCTTTTCACCTGCCTATATTTTATCAGTTCCCTTTGCACTCATCCTTCACAAAAGCTGTTCACTTCATCACAGCCCACGCACTGAGACGTATCCCCTTGATAAAGCTGGGGGAGATCTATAAATAATTTCATTAACGCCTTGTCCTCCTTGAGGAAAATCAAGCAGACCATCCATAGGCCAAGCTAGGAACAGGAGAGCTGATTCCAAACTGCCAGGTAACTTTGGAGTACTTACTGTAGGGACAATCCTTCCTCCAGCAGAGTGAGCAGGTGATGGTATAGCTCTACGCAATGAGAGTAAGATAAACCCTTGAAGAGATTCCTTGATTCCCCGTATGCTGAATAGTTTGTAGTGTCAGTCTACATCAGCTTGAATCATATCAGCAACTCCGTAGGGAGCTGTGTTTTTCTGAATTTCAGTGCTTTGGGATAAGTAGTGTGGACAAATAAGGTCATAACTGGTTGACATGTAAGTCTTCCACTCCAAATAGCTTTATTCCTGACAACTCATCATTTGTCGCTAACATCAGGGTTGTATCATTAGGCAAGTGGCATCATCTGACAGTGAGACTATAATTAATTGTTCTAAACTGTGGTTTCATGCAGATGCCCGTTCAGTGGATTTGCCCAAATGACATCTTGCCCTTTAGACCCTGAAAAAACAAGGAGGTGTGGCAAGGTAGTCATTAAAGAAGAAAGCACAAAGGATCACGTTAATGGTAAAAAGCACCAGTCGTGTTAATGATTATTGAAACTTGTAGGTGGGCAAGGAGAACAGAGGGGGAGAGAGAGGTAGTTTGGAGGAGGCTGAGTTAATTTGATCCCTGGTTCCAAAGTAGATTTTGGTTCCTGAGATGCAGTACCATTCACTAGCTAACAAAGGGGATCTTGGCTGATAACACTTCCTATGCCATGTGGTAGGTACATATGCTGCTTCTCACTTGGACAGCATCAGATACCCGCTCTTGTGCTGCTTGCTCCGTAGTAATTTTAGACAGGGATAAGTATACATGCATAGACAAACACACACTCATATATATAGACTATGTATATAACTTCATAAGACATTGATAAAATATTTGAAGCCACAAGGTGTGGGGACTGTATTTGTCTACCAGCATTTTTTCTTCTTGGTTGTGGTTCTGGGAGGTCCTTTGTTGAACTATGGCAAAACACACAGATGCATATTTTAAGCTGTTCAATTGCCCTGTTAAATGGGAGCCCAGGTGCTTAAAGAAGTTGGGGAGCACTGTAAAAATTACTGATGATACTATCCTGCAGTTCTGACCACGTTAATTCCAATTGTTTTCATGGCCCTCATCCAAACTTGAATCCCAATTCAGTGGCTGATTAGAAGAAAAATTCTATCACATGCTTCTCGCCATGACTGAGCATGGATGCTTTTTTAAAAAGCAAGCAAGATGGATGTTCATTTGAGATAATCACCAACTACGTGTCTGAAAAATTTAAAAGGGACATTAGATTTTGGATGCCTGAAGTTTTGGATGTCCGGCTTGAAAAGTAATAAAGGGAACGCATTTTCCATGAGGTTCTGAGCCTGCCGTTTGAAAACCAACCTTCTGAAAGCGCATTACCTGGTTCTTGTAAAGGAAGCAAACACAAATCCCCAGACGTTTTTAAAAACTTGGGGCTTCTCAAGCCTCTAGTTAGAGAAACGATGACTTGTTCCAGAAGATCAAGTCACAGGCTTCAAAATTAAAATGAAAGCTGATGACAGATATCACGGATGTAGACACTAAGATCCACATCATGGGCTCTCTCCTGGGGACTCCCAAAGATAGACTTATTTAAATACGTTTGCAGGCTCAGTCACAACCTGTCTTTTGTTGCATGGTTTCATGTGCTAGACAGATCTACTGTGGTAGTGATAGAAGTGGCAGTGCTACCTAATAGGGGCCAATGGTTTAAAAAAAATCCATCAGCTGACACATTCTTCAGCTGCTATCTTGTACCAGGCTTCTTCCTCCTCCCTGAAGATGCATCTGTGATAAAGTGGGTAAAGCTTGCCTCACAAGCTGTAAATTAAGGTTTTGGGAAGGACTAAGAGGACAAAACAGTGAAGAATTTCTTGAGTAGGGAAGTATTTGTGAAACACTGGCATCTAGGCATTGTGCTGTGACATGATAGGAGCCTCTGCTTGCCATTTATAGTAAAAGAGGAATGACAGTGGAGTGTTTCTGTGTGATTCTGTGTGTTAGAATGACCTGCACATACATTTTCTTTTTCTAAAATAAGGCCACAGCTAGTTAGCAGATTTATTTAGAGTTACAATGCCTTGGATTACATAGAGCTGGTTTGGCTACCTCCCGTCTTTCTGTGCTAGATGAGCTGTGGAGATAATGACTTACAAATTAAAATATGCTCTTATTAATAGATTTTCAACAAATGAGCATACAGGGACAGTGGAGCCACACAGGATGTTATTTGGTCCATGAGGAGAAATACACTTTATAATTAGTTTCATTTACATGTGTTCAGTGGCCACTGCACAAGTAATTTTTTATCTCTATCTCCAGAAATCATTCTCAAATAACTATCTGTATATATGCAACACGGATGAAAAGGGAATAATATGCTGCCAACGTCGGAGAACCTAATAAATTGTTGCATCCCCTGGAAGTCATCAACACAGATAAGGAAATTGCAAAGGCTGATAGGTCGTTGTGAATGTTTTCTTCTTTGGAATTAAATGTCCAGCCTACTCAGATATTCAAGGAAATAAAGGGTTTTATAAGACAGGGTTTTAATTCATGAGAACTAAAGCTATTTCCTAAAACATTCCCGTGCTGTCAGTGGAAAGGAACGTGTTGATGAAACCGGAGGCTTTTGTGCCCCGTGTGGTGCTCAGAACTCTGCAGAGCTCCCACTGGTTTGATCGGGTTACAATAAGCAGACGCAAGAAACTAAAATGAGATTTTAAAAAGCCTGTAGAGAAAAGAAACTCACTATTGCACTATATTAAAGCTACAGAAAGTTTATCTTTTTCTCTCACACACATGCATATACCTGGCTTTCCTCTGTTCTACAGCCCGTGCACGGAAAAGCATTTGCCCAGCCCACAGGTCCCTAGCTATGGTTGTCATTTGAACACCAGAAGGCATGGAGGAATTTTTGAACCCTGCTGAAGCCACTGGAGGTGCCTTACCATGGCACGGGATTAGTCTTTTGAGGACAAACATTGTCATTCATTGTATGCTTTACAGTCTGAAACACAACACAACCCACTTCTCAGCTGGCACATAAGCATTACCGGAGTAAAAGAGAACAACAACAACAACAATAAAATGTTTTAATAAACCAGAACCAGTTACTTTTATTCATTTATTTTCTTGCCATGGCAGAGAATCAAAACTTCCATTATTTGCACGTTACAAGAAGTCTTTTTCTGAAGCTGGAAAAACTGCCATCAACATTGATTTACTGGGATTATTTTTTCCTGGGCCACAAGTCTTTTGAGTTACCACTGCCAGAACTGAGCTTGAGTGACAAGAGGCAGGTTCTCTTCTTGGTTCGTGGTTGCCCTTGGCCGTGTCACTGTAGAATTCAAGTGTGTTGATACTCTCAGGGCTATTGCAAAGTAAATACCTGAGGGACTGAAAATAAAAGGTGTTACTATAAGGTTGAGATGTCTTAATTTCTAAACATAGGACTATGTCTTTTAAAGTTATGAAAGCAAAACCTAAGTTTTGCTGGAGACAGTAATAGCACTAGTAAATCATCATACATCATCGGGCATTTCAGTAAGATACTGACGAATGCTTTACATGCAGGAAGAGAATAACTTTAGTAGTAGAGTCCTGTGTGGGCCAGAACTCAAATATTGCAGGGATAACTGCAATATAATTTCCAAGACAGACAAAAAATATCTGAACTTCAGAAAATCATGTAGGACTTGGGAAAGCATTCCAGCTACCTCAGAGAACCTAATGTGTAGCTCCGAGATGAGACGAAGTCCTTGATGATCACCTGAGAAGAGCCAGTCCTGTCCAAGTCCTTGACCTTCTGACATAGTTCCCGTTCTGGACTGCCTAGAAATGGAAAGTGAAAAGAACAATCCCGAATATGTCAAAAGCCTGAAGAAATAATGAGCTCGATGCTAAATAGGGCTAGGGTTAGGGCTAAGGTTAGGCTCAGGGTTAGGGCCAGGGCTAGCATTAGGCTCAGGTAGGCACCTCAGCTGTCTCAGTCCACGGCAAAAATGATCTCAGTGCAGATGGTCATGTTGGCAGTGCTTATCAGCAGGAACTTGCAGGACTGGGAGGAGGGCAGCATCGTTAGCTGGCAGTGGTGCGACTGAGGCAGAAGCAGCCAGGCCGATCTCAGCAACTGCTGGGCCCAGCAGGCGACTTTCTGCATGTCTAAGTAGGAGCTTGTGCAGAGAGTCCGTAGGACGATTGAGCTCTGGTCCTTCGGCAGCTTGTCTTCGTGCTGGTGCAGAAAGCACAAAGTACCCTTCAGCAGCTGCTTCTTCCAGCACACGCACTCCAACACCACACGGATGTTGGAGGGCCTTCCTGGCAGCTGTCCCGTGGTGTCCGGCTCTAGGTGGAAAGAGTGCCCGGGGGGTGGCCGCAGGAACACGAGCAGCTGGTAGTCAATGCTGTTCTCCTGAATACTCCAGGCTTCACAGGTGTCATCCATCCCTGTGGCTGGGTACATCTGCGGCATGGAACTGCTCTTGCAAACCACTCGGCAGACACCGAGAAGGTCGCCCACCAGCTCCTTCAGCTCCTTGCACTTGTTGGGCAGGCCCTGCATTGGCGATGGGGTGAACGTAGCCCAAGACCTGACACCACTGTGTAAACCATTCAGACCTTCCTCCTCCTTCTCCTTCTCCTCCTTGCTGCTGGAGCCCTCCCGCTCACTGCAGCAGTCAGAGGGAAATATCCTTTTCCGGTGCAGCCAGCAGACCAGCGCCAACAGGACCAGGGCTCCTGCAATGGTCCAAACCAGCCAGTGCCATGAGGCAGAACGGAGTGCTGTTTCCTCTGCGCTCCTCTCGATCTCGTACAGCAGCTGAGTCATCTCTCGGTTCAGATATTCCTCGCACTGCTTCACACACTCAGTCGTGGCCACGTCGATCTGGTGAATGCTCTTCAGCCTGTGGTGGAGGGCCAGCACAGCCACGCCAAGGGCAATTGCCGCAGCCATGGTCTGCAGGAGGAGGGAGAAAAGAGGGCTGAGCAGGGCTGGGTGGGAGGGAGCAGGGGCTGGGGGAGGCTGGCAGGAGCCAGCTGGAGCTGGGGGCCGGTAGGAGCGGGGCTGAGGAGAGGAGGTGAGAGGGAGCAGGGGCAGGGTTTGTGAGCACTGCACAGGTGGGAGCCACGGGCTGCCCCAGGAAAGCCTTTGGGCACTGGTGTCGACAGGCTTGAAGGGGCCACAGGTCCTGGCTGGAGACAGCGTGGGGCCCATCCTGCCCAAGCCGCCCTGTGCCCCGTGAAATGATAAATGACACCCGAGTAGAGTCTCCCAAGGCCCCATCCCTGCCCCCCAACAGCGTCCCAAGGAGCCACGGGCACCCAGCCCATCCCCAAAGCCTCTCTGGGCACCTGTCACCACTGGCCGCCCTGAGCCCCTCTGCCCCCAGCCCCGAGGGCAGCACCGGGCCCTGCCCTGAGAAGCTCGGCTCTCGCTCAGGGTTCGAAACCCCCTGGCCACCCGCCCCGTCCCCCATCCAGCCCAGCCTTCCCCCCGCATGCTGCACTCACCGATCGCCCAGGTCAAACAGCAGCGGGGCTGCCTGGTGGTGTCCCTGGGGACACCTCCCATGGTGACCTGTCCTCTGTGCTGTCATAGCCACCAGAGCAGCATCACCCAGCCAGCAAGCCCCACCCTTCGTCACCACCGCCCGGCTCAGTGGGTCCGGGGCATCACACCAAGTGCCATCCTTGACACTAAGATAGAGATGTCTTAGTTTTTAAACACAGGACTATGTCTTTTAAAGTTAGGAAAGCAAAACCTAAGTCTGTAGGAGAGTAGGGAGAAATGAGCAGGGCTGGGTGGGAGGGAGCATGAGGCTGGGGGAGGCTGGCAGGACCCAGCTGGAGGTGGGGGCCGGTAGGAGAGGGGCCCCATACTATCACTGAAATGAAAACAGGGACTGTATGTGGATGTCCCTGATTTAGGTAGAGAGGTGCCGAGTTTTCTAGGCTAAGTAGTCTGGCTGTGTATTTTCTTGAAAAGTAGCGCTACGAGCCCTCGGGCAGAGATAAAACTCCGCCTCCCTCTTCTCCTCTTGGATTCCTTCTGCCATGGCAGGACTTAGCCCTGCAAACACTGAAGATCAAGCCAAACGCAAATCGTGTCCCTAGTGCAGGTGGCAAAGATCCTGCAGCTCCTGTCTCCAGCTACCAACTTGCCCCCTGCAAGGGCAAATGATGGGGCTGGAGAGGCCATGCCGTGGCCCGCCTCTCTCTGCTCCCCTGAGTTCAGGGGAGGCTGGTACCTCTGGTGTACATCACCATGGACACTAAGCTGGAGCACTTTGCTGTGGATCGTGCCTTCCAGAAATGTATCCTGCAGCACATAAGTGCATCACTTGAGACCCAGACACTTCAAAAGCTTTTTTTAGCCTTGCCACATATGTGCCAAGACTGACATGGGTGGCATGCTTCTGTCAGTTCAGCATGTGCAGAACCGTACATCCAATGCATCTACTGTCCAAAGCCTTCTGAAGGCAAAAAGAGGCAGGGGATTTCAGTAAGCGGGAGCATGCCCTGAAGTTCTTTTCTTTGTTAAGTCTCTCTTGTCGAGGTGGTGGGGACCTGAGGTCCCAAGTGGAGAGAATGTTTCTTTGGTCTGTCTGCCTGTGACCCTAGGCACAGCCACCCAAATGATTTCAAAGGGTGCACAGGTGATGTGGCCTGTGGATGGTTTATTCCTGCTCTGCCACCCTGTGAGATGGATCGACTCCCTTGGTGCTGACCTTCGTGCTTGTAGACATGATGGTGCTCTTGGTGCCTTCGTGACACTGATAAGGGGTTGATGGTGTCTTTCCCTGTGCTGGTATGAGGACTCTCCATGTCAGGGTCTCTGCTCCTGCTGTGCTGGTGAGATAGCAACGTTCCAAAAGCGACTATTTCTGAATGGCGATGAGGGGGTGCAGGAGGGGAAGTGTCTGGTGCTGCAGGACGCTCCTAAGAACATTCTTTATAGATAAACACTTTATAAGCACATTATTTATATATACACACTGTATAAAACCACAATATATACACTATAGGTGGACACTGTATATATATATTCACTATATAACTCAATATTTCAACAAAAATGAAACTTAGAAACATTTAAAAACCTAGAAGTCAGATGTTGTACAGCTAATGCTGAAGCAGATGTCCGGCTTTTCCTCACATATGGCAATGATGCTCTCTATGTTGTAGATGGAGAGAATCGGGTCTCGGGGATTAAGAATCTCCCTGTAGCCAACAACTGAGAAGCTCTGAGAACACTCCAGTCTTCTCCTGACCTTCAGCACCTGACACAAGTGTTTTGGAAAGTAACTTTCCACTTTTAGGCAATTAGTTATTCTGAAATGGCAAATATCATGCACATAGCCTCCCCTTCCCTGCTCTGCCCCCATTAAAGATTTAACATTTATTCACTGTTCATGGGGCCAGAAAGAAAACGGGTGATTCAGGGATCATTGTTAGAGTGAGTATCTTAGAAATGTTTTTTCTTTCCTTTCTTGGGCAGCAACAATACCTCCCAAAGTTTGGGGTTCAGACAACAGAGATGTCTAACTTTGTTTTGTATGTCCAGTTGCATACGAAGTATTTGTGTAGGGCTAGCAGACAGGATGTGGGACCTATGGGATGCCATGCCTTTCTGGATTGGTAACTGGAAGGCGAAGCCAGCCTATTTTGCTTCCCATGCCCTTCAGTTTTGCATTTGATTTGGATGCAGCTGGGTATCTAAAACAGTAACAGACATCCCTATTTACGTAGCCAAATCCTTGTCATGGTGACGGGGTTTAGGTGTTGGTCTTAAATGCCCATCTCAGCTGACAGGTCATGGAATGGGCCCACTTGGCTTTGTGATAAGACTGAGCATCCACAGATTTGATGGGTCAGTTTACTTGAACATTCTTAGTTTAAAAGACACTTCATTTTCCTGGATCACCAGTGCATTAGTTGCACCAAGCAAGGCTCATGTATTTATTATCTTTTGGCTCAGTACAAATGGGAATGTAAAGGATAATTGCTGAGTAAGAGAGACTGGTTTAAGAGAAAATGTTTCTCAATCTGTGATGGAGTTATGTTCAGAAACCTGCATATCCCTTATTTGCCACAGGGGGGAAACAATCTCAGGAATTCATCTCGGTAACATAGCTGCAACAGTTCAAATGTAACAGTTAAATACCATATGCTGTACATACGAATGCAGATGCAACTGATCACTTCGAACAGCTCTGAACAGAGCCCATGATACATTTTTCAGTAGCTGCCCGAATGCTTCTTTACACCAAAGAGGCTCCTCAGGTGCTGTTCCAATCTAGTATTTAAACAAAATACTAGTTTTGTATTTTACATGGAATAAAATTCCATGGAAAAACTGTTTTTCTTAATAAACTAGATAACTATAAAGCGTCAGTGTACTAATAAACTTCCAAAAGGAAGAAGACCTCAGATCCACAAATGTATTTAGGTACCTAATGCCTCTATGCATTTGTCTCCCATTAGATTTTGAATGGGCAAATTAGGACATTAAACTGCACTTCTGAGTTCAGGCCAGAGGTTTTCTCTCCTATATGACTAGTTTGGGAAGATTTTCCAATGATCAAAGGCAGATACATCTCTAAAGATAGTCTTTTGATGGTAGGGAGAGAGAGGGCATAACACACATCCCTTTTTTCCCTCTACAGACTTGAATAACTGATTTGAAGAGGTGCTCTGAATGCTACTGTTCCTCCCAAATTAGGGACTAGCTAAACTCATTTGACTCGAGGCAGTGGTGTGTGTTGCAGTGCTGGTCTGCTACTGGTGAGCCAAGCAAGTGATCTCTACAGTCTCCTTTTTCCCACTTGCTGGAAAAATAGAAGATTTCTGTTCCCTAGAGATGCCAATCCAGCAACTTTACAATCTCTTCATATTCAGATTGGAATGAGAGAAGGTTTAACTTTTGACACAAATTGATCAAAAGCCATGACATCTTGCCTGATGCACGCCTACCCCAACTCAGTGTTTTTATACACAGCTGCCTGTGGGTACTTCATTCTCTTCCTTTTACATGACATAGGAGTAAAGGACTTTTAATCTGGGAATCATATTCAGTTTGTATTTTAAAGCAGGTGACATTTCCAGTACAACATCAGGGGGCTTAGTATAAATGGGAACTTTCTCTGAGAAAACAGCAGATAAGTAACAAATGAGCTAATCTGGAGCCTTTACAAGAAAACCTGTAGCTTCAGAAAACTCCAGTTTTAGGCCTTTTCTACTTCGGGGACACCTTGAAGTACTTTTCCCCCAGTTCTAACACCAATCCACGCTTTGCAGTGCCAGCAGTACGGGGAGCCCTTCAAGACAATGTGCTGTCACTGGCATTTTAAGGGCTTCACAGATGAGACTTGCCCTGCGCCAGGTTAGGCCTGGTAAATAACTGACAAGAGAGACATTTGTTGTCAAACTCTTTTCTGCCACTTTGCCATTCCTCTCCAGATATGTCACATTTCTTACAAATGTGGATTTCCACATGCATCCGCACTGTAAATGCACTCTGTGCAGTTTCAATTTAAGGCACTGCGGTTCATCAATGGCATTTCAGCATCTGGAAGCCAGGGAAGGCTGCTGGGCCCTTCTGCACAGACCCGAGTATCTGTTTGCTTTCCCCCGTCCCATAAAGCGAGGGAGAAAAATGGTGACAAGTCATTAACAAGATCTTCTGTGTTTTGTTTTATGAGTGCCAGCTGTTCCCCAGCAATCACTCTCATAAAACCAGCACTGAAACGTAACTGTCGCGGGATGTGAGCGAGGACCACGCAAGCAGTGAGCAGCATTTAATTAAGGACAGAGTGGACAGTGCCACGGTGCCGTGCGGGCCAGCAGCTCCCCAGGACCGGGGATGCCGGGAGCTGCGGGGTATCCCCGGGCTGGCAGGGAGGGAGCAGGGCAGCCTGAAGGACACTGTGGCAGCCCCAGCCCTGGACATCGGGCATCTCCCTGGGGATGGAGCAGGCCGAGGCCAGGCCAGGATATGGGCTTGTGGATTGGGGTGGCCCGTGGCCAGGCAGGGCAAGGCTGTGGGGAGCTGGAGCCCAGCCCTGCTGGGTGTCGCTGGGGCAGGGCCTGACTGCCTCAGGGGGCTGACATGGGGTCCTGGGCCATGGGCAGGGTAGGGAGAGCCCTGGAGGACTGGGCAAGGGCAGGCGGGGCTGGTGGTGGCCCCAAGGCACCTCTGGGATAGATGGACTCCTCTGGAAATTGTGGAGGACTTTTACAGTGAGGGAGGCCCTGACTTTTTTTTTTTTTTTCTAGCCACACCTCAGACAGGTGAACATTTCAGTGCTGCTGCAAAACGGTTGCAAGTCCATGACATCTGGTAGTGGCTAGGCGCAAGCCTGGTTTCCTTGGTAATGAAAATTAATGAAATTAATTGGACAAACAGACAAAAAATTGGACAAAGTTGGACAAACTTCCGGCCCTAGTAAACTCCTCTGACTATTACCCCCTCTTATTATTTCAGGTGGGTAGCGATGAAGTGGGTAGAAGGAGCCCAAGATCGATTAAAAGAGATTTTAGAGCCTTGGGGTGGCGGCTTAAGGGATCAGGAACGCAAGTTGTATTCTCCTCTATCCCTTCAGTGGCAATCACGAATGAGAAAATTAACAGGAAGAGGCATCAGGTCAACTCGTGGCTCTGGGACTGGTGTTATCGGCAGGGCTTTGGGTTTTTTGATCACAGGCTGCTATATGAGTCACCTGACCTGCTGGTGGCAGGTGAGATGCACCTGTCCCAGAAGGGGAAAAGAATTTTGGGGCAGGAGTTAGCAAGGCTCATTGACAGGACTTTAAATTAGATATGAGGGGGGAAGGGGAGATAACTGGGCCCATCAGGAATAAACCCAAGGGAGGCATGCCAGGGCTTGAAGGATGCTTGACTAGCGAGGACTCTCACTCTGCCATTTCATTTGAGAGAAGGGACAGACATTTAGAAATCACGGAAGCACCTGAGAGGGGTCTGGTAGGAAATGGGGCCCACACTCACAGAAAGGTGTTGGAATCATTACCACATCTGAAGTGCATCTACACCAACGCACGCAGTATGCGCAACAAACAGGGGGAGCTTGAAGCCATGATGCACCAGGAAAACTACGACATAGTGGCTATCACAGAAATGTGGTGGGATGCCTCACATGACTGGAGTGCCACAATCGATGGCTACAAGCTCTTCAGGAGGGACAGACAGGAAAGGAGAGGCGGTGGAGTGGCCCTGTATGTTAGAGAATGCTATGAGAGCTCGGAAATCAAGTATACTGATGATGGGGTGGAGAATGTTTGGATTAGGTTAAGGGCCAATAAAGCTGATATCGCTGTGGGAGTCTGCTATAGACCTCCCAAACAAAGCAGTGAGGCGGATGAAGCTTTCTATAAGCAGCTGGGGGAAATCTCGCAGTCACTTGCCGTTGTTCTTGTGGGGGACTTTATCCTCCTGGATATCTGCTGGGAATACAACACAGCAGAGAGGGAACAATCCAGGAGGTTCCTGGAATGTGTGGAGGGTAACTTCCTCACACAGCTGGTAAGTGAGCCGACCAGGGAAGGTGCCCTCCTGGACCTACTTCTTGTGAACAGGGAAGAACTTGTGGGGGAAGTAACGGTTGGTGGCCGTCTAGGGCACAGTGATCATGAGATGATAGAATTTCTGATTCTTGGAGAAACAAGGAGAAGGGTTAGTAAAACTGCCACCTTAGACTTCCGGAGGGCAAACTTTGACCTGTTCAGAAGACTGCTGGACAAAATCCCTTGGGAGGCTGCCCTGAAGGATATAGGAGCCCAGGAAGGCTGGACATACTTCAAGAGAGAAGTCTTAAAGGCACAGGAGGAGAATGTCCCCGTGTGCCGAAAAACAAGCAGGCGGGGAAGGAGACCGGCCTGGGTAAACAGGGACCTTTGGCTGGACCTCAAGTACAAAAGGAGAGTCTATGACCTTTGGAAGAGGGGGCAGGTCTCTCATGAAGACTATAAGGATATAGCGAAGCTATGCAGGGAGAAAATTAGGAGAGCCAAAGCACAGCTAGAGCTCAACCTAGCTACAGCTGTTAAGGATAATAAAAAGTATTTCTATAAATTCATTAACAACAAAAGGAGGATTAGGGAAAATCTCCCTCCCTTATTGGATGCAGAGGGAAACATAGTCACAAAGGATGAGGAAAAGGCTGAGGTGCTCAATGCCTACTTTGCCTCAGTCTTTGGCAGTGGAACTAGCCGTTCCCTGGGCACCCAGCCTTGTGAGCTAGGAGACAGGGAGGGGAAGCTGAACGAGGTCATCACAATTAAAGAGGAAGTGATCAGTGACCTGCTACACCGCTTGGATGTGCACAAGTCTATGGGACCGCATGGGTTACATCCAAGAGTGCTGAAAGAGTTGGCAGATGTGCTCGTCAGGCCACTCTCCCTTATCTACCTGAAGTCATGGCTAACTGGGGAGGTCCCAATGGACTGGAGGGTAGCAAATGTAGCACCCGTCTACAAAAAAGGCAGAAAGGAGGATCCAGGAAACTATAGGCCTGTCAGTCTGACCTCAGTAGCCGGGAAGGTCATGGAGCAGATCATCTTGAGTGCCATTAAAAGTCATATAATGGACAAGCAGGGGATCAGGCCTAGTCAGCATGGGTTTATGAAAGGCAGGTCCTGCCTGACGAACCTGATCTCCTTCTATGACAAGATGACCCGATTATTGGATGAGGGAAAGGCTGTGGACATTGTCTACCTAGACTTTCAAAAAGCATTTGACACTGTCCCCCGTAGAATTCTAATGGAAAAACTGGTGGCTCATGACCTGGATGAGCATTCGATCTGCTGGATCAAGCACTGGCTGGATGGGCGTTCCCAAAGAGTGGTGGTCAATGGAGTTAAATCCAGCTGGCATCTGGTCACAAGTGGTGTCCCTCAGGGCTCAGTGTTGGGACCATTTCTGTTTAACATCTTTATTGATGACCTTGATAAGGACATAGAGTGTATCACCAGCAAGTTTGCAGATGACATGAAGCTAAGCGGGAGTGTTGATCTGCATGAGGATAGGGAGACTCTACAGAGAGACTTGGATAGATTGGACAGATGGGTCAATGCTAATGGAATGAGCTTCAATAAGGCCAAGTGCCAGGTCCTGCACTTGGGCCACAACAACCCCATGCATCGCTACAGGCTTGGGGAAGTGTGGCTGGAGAGCTGCCTGGCAGAAAAGGACCTGGAGGTTCTAATTGACAAGCGGCTGAACGTGAGCCAGCAGTGTGCCCAGGTGGCCAAGAAAGCCAATGACATCCTGGCTTGTATTAGAAATAGTGTGACCAGCAGAAGTAGGGAGGTGATTGTCCCCCTGTACTCAGCACTGGTGAGGCCACACCTTGAGTATTGTGTCCAGTTCTGGGCACCTCAATACGAGAGAGATATCAAGGTGCTGGAGCGAGTGCAGAGGAGGGCAACGAAGCTGGTGAAGGGCCTGGAGAAGAAATCTTACAAGGAGCGATTGAGGGAGCTGGGACTATTTAGTTTGAGGAAGAGGAGGCTGAGGGGAGACCTCATCACTCTCTACAACTACTTGAAAGGACATTGTACAGAGGTTGGTGCTGGTCTCTTCTCACAGGTAATTAGTGATAGAACAAGAGGGAATGGGTTCAAGCTGCAGCAGGGTAGGTTTAGGCTGGACATTAGGAAAAAATTTTTCACAGAACGAGTGGTCAGACACTGGAATAGACTGCCCAGGGAGGTGGTGGAGTCACCATCCCTGGATGTGTTTAAGACTCGTTTAGATGTGGTGTTAGGGGATATGGTGTAGGGGAGAACTTTGTAGAGTGGAGCTGATGGTTGGACTCGATGATCCCAAGGGTCTTTTCCAACCTAAATGATTCTATGGTTCTATGATTCTATGAAAACTATCCTGAGTTTAGCCAAGAGGGGCCAGTTGAATAATAGATACAATGTTAATAATCATGGAGTCAAAGTTGGCTCCGTTCATTTATCTGGGGACTCTCCCCTGAAATCCAGTGCTAGTGTCAAACCAAATCCCTTCTGCTAGTGCTTAGAAGAATGCTTGGCCTGGAATATTGTGCATCAGACAAACAACATTCAACATGTTGCTTGAAGAGTTGCCTAAAATAACCAATAAGACATATCATGGGCAAGGAAGCAATTTAGATCATAATTTGCTGAGTTTGCATCTTCAGATTGGGAAGGAGCTTTAGTGTTAGTTACTGATTGCTATGAACCTAGACAGAAACCCAGCTTGGGAGTCTCCACAGACATTCCCATTACATGCACAAAGATCAGGTCATGCTTCATTCTGTCAGTAACATAATCTGGATGAAGGAAAAGCCAAACAAAAAGGAAGACCAAAAGACCCCATGGTGGAGAGCAGAGGATCTTCTGCAATACAAGCTATCCGAAATGAACATGAAATGGCAGCAGCCTCCAGCAAACACTTGGAAGTTTAAAGATGCAACACACAGAAAATGAAGCAGTAATTGTTCCCAACAGTAGCAACATAAGCCATAGCTAGCAATCACCTGAACCATCTGCTCCCCTAAGTAGCAGCTCTTAGCACAGGCATGAGATTGAAAGATCCTCTGACTCCAGGCATAAACTCAATTCACATCAGAAAATGGCAATAAAAATCAAGTGGTTTTCCCTGCACTTCAACATGCGGGAGATGCAACACCAGGATTATCCACAGAAAATACAAACATAGAAATTGTATCAGTCATGAAAGTCTCTGCAGCACAAGCCCAGTCCTGTTTCACACAAATGCTGACAAAACTGATAAGCATATTTTCTCCTTACAGTCAGAATTTATAACCTGAAGTGGCTGTTATAATGGAAAAGTAAATGATCCCTTAATACTCAAATCAATCTTGTGAGAAATAACCTGAATAACGAGTTACAATTGCAAGAGGTGAAATTAAGACAAGAACAGTTAAATAAGGATCTAAAGGAACAGATAACATTTAGTATGGTATTGGGAACCTAAATTAGACTTTAAAATGTATGCAGAGACAGAGGAAGAAGGGGAGAAAATAAGGAACTGGAGCAGAGGCCTCAGATAAAGATGAGCCTTTTGATGAGGAATAATCAGAAGCAATGCCAGATTGACATTATTTGAGGAAAAATCCCCACTTCAAATAGAATTTTTGATGCAACTAGCTTTTAGAGCTTGGAACTATAGGAGGATTTCCATTTACAGTATAAAATACTCCAAAATGCTTACAGCTCAAATCAATTTGTTGCAGATGTGATTAGAAACTGTCTCTAAGAACGTGCCAAAGCACAAGATGTGGCACCAAGCTAGTAACATCTCTTTCGCCCTGTGCTGTTTAGTGCCTTACACTGATGGATGGACTTTACCCTAATGACAGCACAATGAGAAGAAAGTATTACCCCCAATTTAAAGGAAGAGAATGGAATAGATGACTTTTCTAAAATCAACTAGAACACTAATGACTAACTGAAAGCATTTATTGTGGAGGAGGGAGATACAGGATCCTGAGATAGGATCTTGACTACAAAATCAAATTTGAAAACCAAATAATTCCAGCAATAAGACATCTTAATGTTTACTGTTGTTGGGTTAGGTACCATGGTCCATCCAGGTTTAGTAAACCTTTGAGTTTTCCCAGAAGTCCTAACAAAAGTTGGAGCATATGAGGATGGGATTTCTCTCATCTTTATATCCAATGGGGAAAAATAGGCACTCCCAGGAGGTGATTCAACATGCGCTGAAGCAGATGTCTAACTCAGGTCAGACGCCTGATGTTACTGAAGTTCCTATTTCTCTCATTGTCTGCAAAATGAACCTAGTGGGATTAGTGCAGATGTTACCTCAGACACTTATGCTACAGATGTCCACAAGATGAGAGGAGCACCTCAGGCACTGGACAGTGAAAATTAAACCCTAGGCAAGATGCTCTGGTCTGTATTTGGATTATGACACCACCACCCTACACCCATCCCAAGTTCTCCATGTTTCTGTTCTGGCCATTTTTAATTACATCCAATAATAATACAACTGAATCCAGTACCAGGGAAATACAAGAGGAAAGAGACCAGGATCATTCAGACTTTGTCTAGAGGGTAGCGGGGAAGTGAAAGGGAGAAGTTTTGTAACTGTCGATGGTAACACATAGTGCTTGATGACAATTTTCATCCAGGTCCTCCTGCTTGGCACCTTAAATTAAGAATGGCAGAAACATTAGCAAGAATCTTAAAAAGTACTATTCTGTATTGGCAGGGAAATAAGGATGACATAATAGATCTTCACTACTGTTTGCCTATTTACCTATTCATCCGCTGTCTAGCTACTTACTTATCTAGTTATCTCGCCTATTTATATATTTCCCTATGCAGAAGATTTTTAAGGAATCTCTCAGGTTATTGGCCACCTTGGTGGATGAGTACTTGTGCTGAATCCCATGATTCTGTCCTGCAGACCATGTGATTGGTGAACCCTGAGGAGACAAGGCCATTATTGAGAGGTTAAACAGTGGGAATGAGCTAAGGGGAAGTTTCGACAGATTGTTTCTGTCATGAGGCCAGTTACACCTGCTTTAAATTTTCCAAATAGCTCTTTGCAACCATAAAAATTGAAGAAATTCTTCTTTACAATGGAATGGAAAACATTAAAGAAAAACTGTGAGAGAGGGCCACTACTGTCCAATTCGGAGCTGCACAGCTTCCCTTCAGGAAACAGTGGCTTAGAAGACCCATAATATTGCCTGCAGTATTTAGAGCTGTGTTTTGTTTTGACATCGGCTGGCATTAGATCAGGTCCTTCTAGCACAGCCTTGATTATCATGCAGAACCCGAAAGATTATTGTAATAATCAAGCTTTCGTATAATCAAGGACATATTTAAAGTATTAAAAGCATACCTAGAGACACGACTGTGTAACAGCTAACAGGCAGTTACAGATCATTGGTGTTGAAAAATCAAAGAGAAAAACAAATCTTTTATTCCATATTATTATTATTTCAGTGACGTTCTGTAATCCAACCAAAGCCCTATTAAAAAATAATTAAAGAACTTTTTATCTTTATTGTATTGTGTTCTTTAATTATTGTCATGGCATCAGGAGAGACTCTCCTAGCTGAAGATGATTATTAAAAATAAAAGACATGGTAAATAATAAAACAATCCCTAATAGCCATCTTTTCATAAATGGCGAATCTCTAAGTACACGTGGAGGAAAACCTGGTATGTTGCAAAAAGAAAACAAGCATGAGAAAATTTTGTGACTTTTCCCCAAGAAGTTAGTGGCAATAACGCCACTATAACCTAGACCATCTGCCTCACAGTCTTATTTTTTTCTGACTAGAATACAGATCTGAAGTGATTCCTGAAGCGAGTCCACTCCTGTTATCAATGACAGTGTTAAATTGCTTAAGCCTGAAGACGTAAAGCACTAACTAAATATAAAGAAGCATCCTAATTCCTGCTTGCTTTTAAATCAGTAGCCAAGACTCTGTGTAGGACGGGATGAAAAGACATGAGTAATTGGATACCAGTAAGGTTCAAGACATGGATTAGATTTCACATAAAAAATAGGGCTTGCTAGGTCATATGCTTGTAGCCAAAATCATATTAATGTTGGCTACCAATCAGCTAGCGTTCTCAGTATCTGATGACTGTGGGTGCTTGAGTTATAAACGTGCCAATAGATGAAAGTGCCTCTTTGGTGTGGAGGAAAAATAGCATTTCATGAGAGGTGAAAGATTTTGGGAAGAAAAAAAGAAATCTCTGCAATGCCAGTGATATTATATGTACAGTTTGTAAGCATGAAAAGGACAGAAATGTACCTGCTTTGCAAAATGAATGCTCTATCTCAATGCATCAATGCATATGAATCAAGGCCGATGTATATGGCTTGAAGATTATGACATTTCACAAATATATGGTTTTGTTGTAATTTTTTCCTTTGCTACAATTTTTAGCATTGGGGACAGTATCAGGAAATAGTATCACACTTGCAGGCCAGGATTGAGCTCCGTGGGCTCTGAACTCTGTTCCTGATGCCACTAAGTATTTTTTCTGTGACCTTGTGTATTTTTCTCTCTTCCTTTCTTAAATTCTACTGCATATCCTGGTGATAGGTAAGAAATACACACAGATAAAGCAACCAGTCACTTCTCTGAAGGCTTGATAGCTCAGCAAAGCAGCACAGACAAAGACAAAACAGGTGAAAGTGCCAAACTAAAGCCAGCCAGGAGGTAGAAGGGGGGAAAATTGAATCACTGAGCAGATTTTTTTTTTTCCAAACCACAGCTGTCTCAGTGCAATGTCACTCGCCGAGACAAACAGGTCCGGTGCTGGCATGTTGGCAGCGGAGCTGGGTGATCACGACAAAAAGGGTGCAGAAAGCTGAGGAGGAGAGCTCAGCCGCGGTCTCTACCCGAAAGATGCAGCTCCCTGCGTCTTCTGCGCTTGCCAGAGCAGGCGTAGCCATGCAAACAGAGCTCCCCCAGCAGCGTGCAGCCACCCAGGCCTCTGGCTGCAGGGAGTGCCTCCACCTCCCCCAGCTAGTGGGTGGTAGAAGGGGTGACAGCTGTGTGAGGTGCGACCAGGTGCATGATCTACTCAGCCTGGTAGCAGAGCTAAAAGAAGAGATAGAAAGGCTGAGGAGCATCAGGGAGAGCAAGAAAGAAACTGATTGGTGGAATCAGGCTCTGACCTCCCTGGGTAAAAAACGAGAAGAGCCACCAAAAGAACCCTGAGCCAAAGGAGATCTGGTACCCTCTCCCTGCTGGACTGAAGGCAGTGGCCAATAGGAGGCTAGCGAATGGAGGCCAGTCTGTACTAGGGGAGCCCAGTGAATCCCCTCCTTGCCCACATCCCCTAACCAGGTGCCTCTGTATAATAAGTATGGACAGTGGGATTGAGGGCACCGTCAGCAAGTTTGACAATGACACCAAGCTTTGTGGTACAGTCAACACGCTGGAGGGACAAGTTGCCATACAGAGGAACCTTGACAGGCTTGAGAGGTGGGCCCGTGCAAACCTCATGAAGTTCAGCCAGGCCAAGTGCAAGGTCCTGCACCTGGGCCATGGCAATCCCAGGCACAAATACAGGTTGGGCGGAGAATGGCTTGAGAGCAGCCCTGAGGAGAAGGACTTGGGGGTCCTGGTGCACGAGAAGCTTAACAAGAGCCAGCAATGCACACTTGCAGCCCAGAAAGCCAAACGCATCCTGGGCTGCATCAAAAGAAGCGTGGCCAGCAGGTCAAGGGAGGTGATTCTGCCCCTCTACTCTGCTCTGGTGAGACCCACCTGGAGTACTGTGTCCAGCTCTGGAGTCCTCAGCACAAGAAGGACATGGACATGTTGGAACAGACCACAAAGATGATCAGAGGGCTGGAGCACCTGTGCTATGAGGACAGGCTTGGGGTTGGGGACAGAGTTGGGGTTGTTCAGCCTAGAGAAGAGAAAGCTCCAGGGAGACCTTATAGCAGCCTTCCAGTACTTGAAGGGGGCCTACAGGAAGGATGGGGAGGGACTCTTCATCAGGGAGTGTAATGATAGGACGAGGGGTAACAGTTTGAAACTGAAGGAGCGTAGATTTAGGTTGGATATTAGGAAGAAGTTCTTTACTGTGAGGCTGGTGAGGCACTGGAACAGGTTGCCCAGGGAGGTTGTGGCTGCCCCATCCCTGGAGATGTTCAAGGCCAGGCTGGATGGGGCTTTGAGCAGCCTGGTCTAGTGGGAGGTGTCCCTGCCCAGGGCAGGGGGTTGGAACTAGGTGATCTTTAAGGTCCCTTCCAACCTAAACCATTCTATGATATTCTATAACCTGAATTATTCTTTGTGTAAGCATTATATTTACCATTGATTCTCTCTCTTTCTTTTGCTCTCACTTTTTTTAACTTTCCTCCTCCAAACTTCAGTCCCAATGGCAGGAATTCATAAAGCCATTTGGATTACATGAACTGTGAAATGTTTTAATCAAATGATGAATGCAATTTTCATTTCACTCCAGTCGATTATTTCCTGCAAGAAAAGGTTAGTAGCAATTTTGCAGCACATTGCATCGTAAATCCTAATTTGTGTATTTTATTTCTATTGCAAGGCTATGGACTGTAGTGAACTTGACAGAATTCACTAGGCCCTCTCCAGAGAAAGTCATAAGAACAGAAATAGTGTAGGGTTCTACCAACTCACTACTTGCACAATGTCCTAGTATTAAAATTAGTTTTGACAACTGTGGCTTTAACCTTCCATCCGCTATTCAGGGTAACTAGGCTGAACAAGTCAAGAGGATGCATTTGTTATTTCTCAGCCATGCAATAAAAATCCTATGGGACAAACTATTTTCAAAATAGTCTAGGGAAGGAGATGGTAGAAATCACTTTACAAAAACTTACTGTTCTCTTCTTGTAAAGAAAGATTTGAAGGGATGAATCAACTTCATACGATTTCTGCTAAACTTGAATCATAGAGTCATAGAATCTTCATGGTTGAGAGTCCAACCAACCAACCAAACAACCTACAATCTCTGCCACTAGAGCATGCCCTGAAGTGCCACATCTAGATGTTTCTTAAACACCTCTAGGGATGGTGACTCAACCACCTCCCTGGGCAGGCTGTTCCAGTGCCTGACCACTCTTTCAGTAAAATAATTCTTCCTAATATCTAACTTAAACCTCCCCTGCCACAACTTCAGACCGTTTCCTCTGGTCCTGTCATTATTCACTTGGGAGAAGAGGCCAACACCCACCTCTCTCCAACCTCCTTTCAGGTAGTTGTAGAGGGCAATGAGGTCTCCCCTCAGCCTCCTCTTCTCCAAACTAAACATGCCCAGCTCCCTCAGCCTCTCCTCATATGACCTGGTCTCCAGACCCCTCACCAGCCTGGTAGCTCTCCTCTGGACACGCTCCAGCACTTCAATGTCCCTCTTGTACAGAGGGGCCCAGAACTGAACACAGCACTCGAGGTGAGGCCTCACCAGTGCCGAGTACAGAGGCACCATCACTTCCCTGCTCCTGCTGGCCATGCTATTCCTGATACAAGCCAGAATGCTGTTGGCCTTCTTGGCCACGTGGGCACACTGCTGGCTCATGTTAAGCTGGCCGTCCACCAGCACCCCCAGGTCCTTTTGTGCTGCACAGCTTTCCAGCCACTGAAACCCTGACATGATCCAACCACATACCCACATTCCAACCTAAGCCTGATCTGGATAAAAAAAGCGCTTGTTCTGTGTGCCCCTGATTGAAAGGATATGTAAAGCTTGAGTCTGACTTCTTCCAGTGGTCTAGTGATTACAACACAACCAGTTTTGACTGCTCAGAGCAAAGACCAACAGTAAGCATGCCTGATGTTCTGAAAGAAACACCCTGAAATAATCTGAAAAGGACTAAAAGCAGCATGAAAAGCAGATTCAAGTTTGTGGAAAAAAAAAACCCAAACAACAAAACCCAACCCAACCAAAAAAACCCCAAACCCTCTGTGGGAGTTAAGAACAGAAAAAGAAAGCAATTCTAGATAGAGCTTACGTAGAAGGTAAGATGGTTACTCTCCTTCCGTTCCTGCCCACAGCAGGGGAAGGAAGGAAGGAAGACTGCACCAAGCATGCCTGGACAGTACATGACATTCCAAAGATTACTGAATTTAAGAATAGGTAAAACAATTCCTTGGGTTCTTGGGTTTTTTAGGATGAAAGATATAAGTTATATCTGGGACTATACACCCCGTATATAACTAAATACTAGCAAAACAATAAAAATTCCTGTTGAAACAAAGAAAAGATAAAGAAAAATAGAAATTTCTGAGAATTCACAGGGGAAAAAAGCAGGTGACTTCAATGGGACAATTATAATTTGCTGCTATTGCTGAAGAACGAGCTAGAGGGGGAAAAAAGCACAGGAAAAGGTCGACCTGAAGGAAAAAATATGCCTGAAGTATTGCCCCAATGAACAATTATGTCCCTGTACAGCAATTAGAGCAACGGTTTTCTATTCAGTTTATTCGCTCTGTCTTATCACTCAAGAAAATGGAAATAAATCAGGCTGTTGGCTGACCTTTAAGAAACTCTGGTTCCCAGTGAATCATCCTGCCACTGACATCATTTGATTGTCTCCTCAAGTCTGTTTCTACACATACAGCAGCTGGCAATAACAGACCTGTGGGCCTCATGTTTTCATGAAACAGCCTTTTTTCCCTTGCTTCTTAAGGTAAATAAAGTATAGCAATTAGAAGCAACTGAAAGAGAAATTTGTCATCGTGTCCACTGTGCTTGTAGAGAGAAAATCATTAACAAGAATAAGATCTGCCTCTAGATAAAATAAGATAAATAAGAACAAGAATAAGATGAAGCTCTATCTGAAAACTCAACATGGCATCAAAACATTACATTTTAAAGTACTGAAACCTTTGGTTTCTTTCTCCTCAGAGTTATTTTTAATGTGTTGTCCTGGCTTCCACAAAGCTGAGGTGTCCAACCACCAGAAGAAAAACTCTTATAGCTTGACCTGACTCACAAAGGTCTGGAAATCTCAGAGAAAGACAACTTTAGGAATTTTTCCAGAGAAATCGAAGAGACAAATGAAGGAGCTGGTGGGCGACCTTCTCGGTGTCTGCTGAGTGGTTTGCAAGAGCAGTTCCATGCCGCAGATGTACCCAGCCACTGGGATGGATGACACCTGTGAAGCCTGGACTATTCAGGAGAACAGCATTGACTACCAGCTGCTTGTGTTCCTGCGGCCACCCCCCGGGCACTCTTTCCACCTAGAGCCGGACACCACGGGACAGCTGCCAGGAAGGCCCTCCAACATCCGTGTGGTGTTGGAGTGCGTGTGCTGGAAGAAGCAGCTGCTGAGGGGTACTTTGTGCTTTCTGCACCAGCACGAAGACAAGCTGCCGAAGGACCAGAGCTCAATCGTCCTACGGACTCTCTGCACAAGCTCCTACTTAGACATGCAGAAAGTCGCCTGCTGGGCCCAGCGGTTGCTGAGATCGGCCTGGCTGCTTCTGCCTCAGTCGCACCACTGCCAGCTAACGATGCTGCCCTCCTCCCAGTCCTGCAAGTTCCTGCTGATAAGCACTGCCAACATGACCATCTGCACTGAGATCATTTTTGCCGTGGACTGAGACAGCTGAGGTGCCTACCTGAGCCTAATGCTAGCCCTGGCCCTAACCCTGAGCCTAACCTTAGCCCTAACCCTAGCCCTATTTAGCATCGAGCTCATTATTTCTTCAGGCTTTTGACATATTTGGGATTGTTCTTTTCACTTTCCATTTCTAGGCAGTCCAGAACGGGAACTATGTCAGAAGGTCAAGGACTTGGACAGGACTGGCTCTTCTCAGGTGATCATCAAGGACTTCGTCTCATCTCGGAGCTACACATTAGGTTCTCTGAGGTAGCTGGAATGCTTTCCCAAGTCCTACATGATTTTCTGAAGTTCAGATATTTTTTGTCTGTCTTGGAAATTATATTGCAGTTATCCCTGCAATATTTGAGTTCTGGCCCACACAGGACTCTACTACTAAAGTTATTCTCTTCCTGCATGTAAAGCATTCGTCAGTATCTTACTGAAATGCCCGATGATGTATGATGATTTACTAGTGCTATTACTGTCTCCAGCAAAACTTAGGTTTTGCTTTCATAACTTTAAAAGACATAGTCCTATGTTTAGAAATTAAGACATCTCAACCTTATAGTAACACCTCTTATTTTCAGTCCCTCAGGTATTTACTTTGCAATAGCCCTGAGAGTATCAACACACTTGAATTCTACAGTGACACGGCCAAGGGCAACCACGAACCAAGAAGAGAACCTGCCTCTTGTCACTCAAGCTCAGTTCTGGCAGTGGTAACTCAAAAGACTTGTGGCCCAGGAAAAAATAATCCCAGTAAATCAATGTTGATGGCAGTTTTTCCAGCTTCAGAAAAAGACTTCTTGTAACGTGCAAATAATGGAAGTTTTGATTCTCTGCCATGGCAAGAAAATAAATGAATAAAAGTAACTGGTTCTGGTTTATTAAAACATTTTAGTGTTGTTGTTGTTGTTGTTCTCTTTTACTCCGGTAATGCTTATGTGCCAGCTGAGAAGTGGGTTGTGTTGTGTTTCAGACTGTAAAGCATACAATGAATGACAATGTTTGTCCTCAAAAGACTAATCCCGTGCCATGGTAAGGCACCTCCAGTGGCTTCAGCAGGGTTCAAAAATTCCTCCATGCCTTCTGGTGTTCAAATGACAACCATAGCTAGGGACCTGTGGGCTGGGCAAATGCTTTTCCGTGCACGGGCTGTAGAACAGAGGAAAGCCAGGTATATGCATGTGTGTGAGAGAAAAAGATAAACTTTCTGTAGCTTTAATATAATGCAATAGTGAGTTTCTTTTCTCTACAGGCTTTTTAAAATCTCATTTTAGTTTCTTGCGTCTGCTTATTGTAACCCGATCAAACCAGTGGGAGCTCTGCAGAGTTCTGAGCACCACACGGGGCACAAAAGCCTCCGGTTTCATCAACACGTTCCTTTCCACTGACAGCACGGGAATGTTTTAGGAAATAGCTTTAGTTCTCATGAATTAAAACCCTGTCTTATAAAACCCTTTATTTCCTTGAATATCTGAGTAGGCTGGACATTTAATTCCAAAGAAGAAAACATTCACAACGACCACAGTCACCAGATCGACGTGGCCACGACTGAGTGTGTGAAGCAGTGCGAGGAATATCTGAACTGAGAGATGATTCGGCTGCTGTATGAGATCGAGAGGAGCGCAGAGGAAACCGCACTCTGTTCTGCCTCGCAGTGCTGGCCATGACTACATAAAAATTTAGAGCCTTACCATCACCATGCATCATAATGTGTATGAAACACAATGAATATAAACCACTCGTTTGTCTGTGTGGTAGAACCCTTTCCAATGTAACAGTTTAGATAATCTAAATATTCCATATTTTGTCTATTGCTTTTCTGCAGAAATGAACACCGGAACATTAAAAGAATTGATTTTTAAATGAAAACTGATTGAATTGGTGTTGTGTTTTTTGTTAGTTTGTTTTGGGTTTGGTTTTGGTTTTTGTTTTACAAAGAATGAAGGAATAAGCTTATGTTCTACTGTTTTCTTGTATTGCCTCTGTGCGTTCATAGTTTAAACCCCTAATCTGAAAGACAACAAAAGGATGAGAAAAGGAAAGAACCAAAAGATTACGCTGTAAATAAATTATGTACTGAGGTTTTATTCTTAGCAGTACTCTATTACACCTGTTTCCTCTACCTGAAAAATAAGGCTAACCAGTATTTAACTATCTCACAAGTACATTGGGAAAATTATGCATTTATTAATCTTTCGAAAGCTTTCTGACATTGTCCGATTTAGAACACTTCAAATTGCAAAGCCTTGTATCATCATAATCATTATTTATGGTGAAGAAATTCTTCAATTTCAGATGTCCTGTTCCTCTATGTCTTTTCTAGTTTTGGTTGTCTCTCTAAACTTCACCAATATAGAGGGGCAGGTCCCTGTACGTTTTATGGATACCTGTAGTTCCTCTACTCCTGTGACGTAAGTAAATCCCGGGCATTGTGATACCATACACGTGGCCACTTTTCTGTGATTTGCACCTTTGCATTTTTAGGAGCTTGCTCCCTATCGGAGGAGATGACACTTTACGTCAATCGCCGAGACAAACAGCTCCGGTGCCGGCGCGTCAGCAGCGCAGCCCAGCGACCGCGGCGAAAAAAGGGCTTTTCCCGCGTTTTCCTGAGGCCGGGACAAGGCCGCGCAGCCGCAGGGAGCCCGAGGGCGGCTGACGAGGCCGGGGCGGAGCCTGCAGCAGCGGCGGCAGATGTAAACGAGCCGTAACGGCCACCAACGGTCCCTCGCCAAGATGGCGGGGGGTGGCGGGGCGGCCTGCCGCGGCTGCGGCAGACCTTAGCGAGGCGTACCGGCACCAACGGCCGCTCGCCGAGACGAGGAGGCAGGGACGGAGCCTGCAGCAGCAGCAGCGGCGGCCAGGCCCCACCCCCTTAAAAGGCGGGCCTAGGCAGCGCGAGCGATCAGGAGCGCGGCACGTCAGTTTGGGCGGAAGGGCGCGAAAAGCTGAGGAGGAGAGCTCAGCCGCGGTCTCTATCCGAAAGATGCAGCTCCCTGGGTCTTCTGCGCTTGCCAGAGCAGGCGTAGCCGTGCAAACAGAGCTCCCCCGGCAGCGTGCAGCCACCCAGGCCTCTGGCTGCAGGGAGTGCCTCCACCTCCCCCAGCTAGTGGGTGGTAGAAGGGGTGACAGCTGTGTGAGGTGCGACCAGGTGCATGATCTACTCAGCCTGGTAGCAGAGCTAAAAGAAGAGATAGAAAGGCTGAGGAGCATCAGGGAGAGCAAGAAAGAAATTGATTGGTGGAATCAGGCTCTGACCTCCCTGGGTAAAAAACCAGAGGAGCCACCAAAAGAACCCTGAGCCAAAGGAGATCTGGTACCCTCTCCCTGCCGGACTGAAGGCAGTGGCCAATAGGAGGCTAGCGAATGGAGGCCAGTCTGTACTAGGGGTGGCAAGCGAACCCCCTCCTTGCCCACATCCCCTAACCAGATGCCTCTGTGTAATAGGTATGAGGCTCTCAAGGAGGTAGGCTAGCCCATGGATGGCATGGAAGATGGTTCGGCTGCACCAGAAGAGATGCCAGGACCAGTAAGGCCTACCCCCCTTTTAAAAACTGCCTGCACAAGGAAGAAGAGGTGGGTTATAGTAGTAGGTGACTCCATTCTAAGGGGAACAGAGGGTCCAATATGCCAGGCAGACCCTCTTCGTAGGAAAGTATGCTGCCTCCCTGCGGCCCGGGTCAGGGACGTCACTAGAAAACTACTGAATGACTTTTTTGCCTCAGTCTTCACTGTCAAGGGCTCCAACCAGTTGCAGAATCCAAAGGCAGTGTCTATGAAAATGAACAACCGCCCACTGTAGGAGAAGATCAGGTTCGAGACCGTCTGAGGAACCTGAAGGTGCATAAGTCCTGATAAAATCCATCCACGAGTCCTGAGGGATCTGGCAGATGAAATCGCTGTGCTGCTTTCCATTATATTACAAAAGTTGTGTCAGTCTGGTGAAGTTCCTGCTGATGGAGAAGGGGAAACATAATCCCCATTTTCAAAAAGGGAAAAAAGGAAGACCAAGGGAACTACAGACTTGTCAGTCTCACCTCTGTGCCTGACAAGATCATGGAGTAGATCCTCCTGGAATCTCTGCTAAGGCACATGGAAAATAAGGAGGTGATTGGTGACAGCCAACATGGATTCGCCAAAGGCAAAGCGTGCCTGACAAATTTGGTGGCCTTCTATGATGTTGCCACAGCATTGGTAGATAAGGGGAGAGCAACCGACGTCATCTACCTGGACTTATGCAAAGCGTTTGACATTGTCCCGCAATACATCCTGGTCTCTAAATTGGAAAAGCATGGATTTGATGGATGGACCACTCGGTGGTCAAGGAACTAGCTAGATGACCCCACTCAAAGGGTTGCAGTCAATGGCTCAATGTCCACACGGAAGCCAGTGATGAGTGGTGTTCCTCAGGGGTCAGTACTGGGACTGGTGCTGTTTAACATCTTTGTGGGTGACATGGACAGTGGGATTGAGGGCACCCTCAGCAAGTTTGCTGATGACACCAAGCTTTGTGGTACGGTCAAGACGCTGGAGGGAAGGGTTGCTATCCAGAGGAACCTGGACAGGTTTGAGAGGTGGGCCTGTGCAAACCTCATGAAGTTCAGCCAGGCCAAGTGCAAGGTCCTGCACTTGGGTAATGGCAATCCCAGGCACAAATACAGGTTGGGCGGAGAATGGCTTGAGAGCAGCCCTGAGGAGAAGGACTTGAGGGTGCTGGTGGATGAGAAGGTCAACATGAGCAGGCAATGCACACTTGCAGCCCAGAAAGCCAAACGCATCCTGAACTGCATCAAAAGAAGCATGGCCGGCAGGTCAAGGGAGGTGATTCTGCCCCTCTACTCTGCTCTGGTGAGACCCACCTGGAGTACTGCGTCCAGCTCTGGAGTCCTCAGCACAAGAAGGACATGGGCATGTTGGAACAGACCACAAAGATGATGAGAGGGCTGGAGCACCTGTGCTATGAGGACAGGCTGAGAGAGTTGGGGTTGTTCAGCCTAGATAAGAGAAAGCTACAGGGAGACCTCACAGCGGCCTTCCAGTACCTGAAGGGGGCCTACAGGAAGGATGGGGAGGGACTCTTTATCAGGGAGTGTAATGATAGGATAAGGGGTAACAGTTTGAAACTGAAGGACCATAGATTTAGATTGGATATTAGGAAGAAATTCTTTACTGTGAGACTGGTGAGGCACTGGAACAGGTTGCCCAGAGAAGTTGTGGATGCCCCACCCCTGGAAGTGTTCAAGGCCAGGCTGGATGGGGCTTTGAGCAGCCTGGTCTAGTGGGAGGTGTCCCTGCCCATAGCAGGGGGGTTGGAACTAGCTCATCTTTAAGGTCCCTTCCAACCCAAACCATTCTATGATTCTGTGAGTTTAGATGTAGCATGTTACCAAGGAGAGACATGTGTTGTGTCTTTTCATAAAAGATTTTTGTTGTCTCCTCTTTTTTTCTTTTTGCCTTACCCCATACAAGTCACTCAGGATATGAAAAGAAAAAGACAGCTCTTTGTTTATGGCAAACACAGCATTAATGTGTATCTTTCTCTTTTGCATTTTCTTTCTGATCTTCCAGTGTGCAGAACAATTTGCCTGCTAATTCATTTAAGGCTGCTTTTGTGAGCCTGTCTGAACACTTAGTAGAATAGGAAAATTTGGAAGCATAAAAATGCAGAAGGATTTCCTCCTCTAGCCATTTGGAATGATAAATAGCATCTCCAGCAGAAGGGCTACATGCGTGTGTACTACTGTGATCGTGGCTGAGCAAGGGGCTCATGGGATCCTCTTGCTGCTCAGAGGTGAAATTGAGGGCAAGATCACACGTGCCCTTCTTGCTGGACCAGATCACCTGGGGACATCCTTCCTCCACAGTAAAACCTCTCCTTCTTCCCTTCAGCTCTTGCAGCTGCCTGATAAGTTACTGGGTCCTAATTTCTAACCTCTTCTAGTCAAAGCAACTATTTCTATGGCTGGCCTTTGCTGATCTTTGTCTGCTGGTAATCCCTGGGCTGAAGAATCTGTTCATCTAGTATACCTGTAAGTGAGGAGAGCGACTGAGCTGCTGCTATGGGGCAGAGACTCATTATACAAAATGATACTGAACCCTCAGTACAGGCATGACCCAAATCGTGGTACCTGACCCTGCAACATGCAAAGCATCCACTAAGAGGCACTGTTTTGTACTGTCAGCGGGAGACGGTCACCTTACAGGTGAATCAGGCTTCTCTGTTGCCATACTGTAGGTATAGAGAAAATTTCTGCTTAATTTGGTGCCACTATCCTCATATACTTGCCAGACACTTCTCATTCACCTGCTCTCTTGGTGTTTCTCTGCAGGTTTATTTTCCCACTTGCTCCAGGCAGTGATGATTGATTCATAAAGCACAGAGCTCTGCTTTGCAAGGTCAGCATCAGCAATGTTATTACTGTGTGCATAGTTTATAAATCCAACAAACTTATTTTAAACATTGAGCACAGAGGGATACAGTGCCTGTTAATTGGAAATCTCCGTGTCTTTTTTTTTTTTTTAATGTATTACTAAAAAGCAAGCATTCTTTCTTGTATAAATTGAGAAGCAGATTTTATTTGCATTGTGCTTTCACAATGCATTCTGGCTAGTTAAGCTGAGTCATGACTGATAATGACAGTGTTTTTTTGTAGCAGTAGAAACACAGCTAAGGTCTTCTCCTCACACTCAGAGCCCAGCAAAAGAATTTATGAAAACATGGTTGAAGAACCAGACTGTTTGTGAAATAACAAGGAAGAAAAACTGTCTTGGAAATGTGTGATCTTGGGTCTCTGTCATGGGTTGGGTTTCAATTCTCTGTGAGCAGGGTTTAACTGGCAAAGAGTACATGTCATGCAACCTACTCAAACACCAGGGGACTCATCTGTGCCTTTGGATTTGGGCTCCCCACTGGACAAAGTGGAATTTCTCATTCTGTGAATTGTCCAAGAACTTATTAATTCAAGGTCAGAATAAATTGATCCAGTTATGATTTCCAGACTTACCAGAGGCCACCTCTCTCCTTTGTCTAGGGATATTCTAGGGAGAAAAGCTGAAATGTTCAGGGGAAGAATAACACACCTTTGCCACTTAGCTTATGAAGGAAGACAGTAGGTCTGGTGTCCTTACTCTGTACTGGGTAAGAAGGAAGAAGTTTATTCCTGTGAGCCAAAGGAACTCATTGAGCAGCACATTCCTCAAGGGAAGTAGACAACCTGCTCAGATTTCTCATGAAAATCAGAAAGTCCTGATAGATCCCTATCTCCATGACACATGCAGATAGACTGTTCTGAATTCTTTATTCCAAGTGTTTTGCCTTGGATATGTTGAAAAAGAGAAGAGGAGGGTGAGAATGAACAAAGAAGGGGAAGGGAAGTTGACAAGAAGGCAGGGAATGAAGGAAAGAGGACATTATCAGAAGAGTAAATAACATAGTAAAAACCAGGATGTGTATATGTGAAGGAACAAGTTTGTATCTGAAGGTCTAATGCAGGTGGTTAAAGGGAAGCAAGTGAGAAAGACACAGAATTACGCAGTATTACGCAGAATAAGCTTCAAAGAGATGTTTCAATATTTTCACATTATAACAACCCTCTCTACAGAAAATGTTGTTTCATTAAAGCTGATTTTAGCTCCATGCTTTCATTTTTAAGTGTGGAAATGAAATTGACAAATATTTTTTCAGTTTTCCTTTTAATTTAAACAAATAGAATGTGTTGTAAAAATATGCTTAAAATTTAATTTACAGGGAAAGAAAATATGACACTTTTGTCAATTTAATTTAATTGAAAATATAAACATTTGTTGTTTGGAAACTTTGGAAGCCAGATTGCAGCATTTTTCGGAATTGTAAAACAGAGCGTGTTTGGTACAGTGGTGGTTTTTTTGCTCCAACGTGAAAGAAAAGTAATTCTGGAATATAGAAATCTCCAGCCAAAAGACATTCCATTCTTGCACAGTGCCTTAGGTGCTGCAATCACTGTGGAGCTGAGCGCATCCCGTTTGCTGCTCTGCAGCCTGCCTTTGCTCAAAGCTCACCGTAACTGTTCACGTGGGCCCTTGTGGCAGGGCTTTCCTGAGCTGCCAGGGCAGTATTTTTTCCCTTGTTTCATTCTGTTAGTCTCACATGGTTTCCCTCATGGCCTTGTAACCGCAAGCCCACATACTGATCGTATAGATGGTTCTTATGGGATGCAATTGCCATTGGCACGGAGAATCGCTCTTCCTGGCCTTTTTCTACAGATCATCTTATGGCTTTTAGTTTATATTAGGGGAGCCCAAAACCTAGAGCATAGCAAAGTAGAGTGGTCATTTAGATACCTGGACAGGATTATCCAATGAAACACATGCAGAAATGTTTAGTGCCAATCCTGTGTCCAACTGAGCAGTCAGCATGAAGAGCATCATGAATGGGAACAGCCCCCAGGATCTGGAGCAAGTCCCGATGGAAGGTACAAAGTGTTAGGATACAAGGACAGTGATGGCTGCCATCACTATCACAACCTGCTGTACTGGAGAGACCACAGAGGGGGATGCTCATCTGGCAATGACTCCCAGCTGGCCACAGGAAGAGGCTTTCCTTTTTTTGTTCTCTCTCTTTCTTTTCCCATTGTTTTTAATACCTTTGGTAACTTTGAAGTTTGTGTATGTAGCTTCACCTCAAGACCCCACTAATAAAGCTTTGTGAATTAAGCTTGTCTCAGGATCCTTCATGCAACACTCTTTCGAACAACTACTATTCAGTACAAAGGCTGACTGTTGGTAAATGTGATTTATTGCAAGGTCTGCTTGCTTTGAGTAAGACACACACATCTCTCTCAAACTCTTCCTGATTTGACCAAACAAAGAGTTTTCTTCTTGCAGGATATAATAGGCACCCAAGAATTTATCTGTATCCTTATGTGCATTCTGTGCCATGCATTCCTGTTGTTTCCTCCCTACACAGAGTGAATTTCAGCTTGAGGGGAGGATTAAGCAAACCTGCACAGTCACAGCATCAAGTGCCAATAGGTGGATTGCCAGGAAAGATCAAAGCTGAAATGGAGAGCCAAAAAAGCAAGCTGTTTCTTACTCTTCTCTCATCATTGCTTGCTTTCCCCCATGTATTTCCCCAGTACCGTCAGGTTTAAACAACTTTTGCATAAAGTAGTCCATCCAGGTCCTCTGACAGCATTAATTCCTTGGCTAATATGGACTAATATATAACCAGTCAAAGGCAATGGAAGGAGTATGGCAGTTGTTGACTAGTCATGCCCAAAAGGATTTCACTATCTTTGATGCTAGTGGCTACCCAGAGAGTGTTTGTGGCCTATTTGCGGGAGACGACATCGTCCTAGTTCTGTGAAAGACACCCCTATATAGCACTGGTGGAGTGGAAAGGATTGATCAGCCTCTTGGAGTGCATCCCTCTCTCTGCACAAATGCTGCAGAGGGAGCCTAAATGACTAATATATGCTAGGCACTTAAGTTTTAGATAGCTAAAAGTAGGTAAGACGAATCCCAACCTAAGTGCTCTGCTCCTCTTTATCGTCTGCTTTCCTTAACAGTGCTCCTGCTCTAGCCTTATCCAAAGAGCATGTAGTAGCACTATGTCCTGGCAAAGCACTTGCTTCTGCTCTCCCTGAAGTCAGTGGGAGTTTTTGATTGCCTTTCATAACTGCAGAATCAAGCCTAATGCCCCTTCCCGTTTGGTACAAATGCAACTACTAAATAGCGAAGACAGATGCTGCTATCCCAGCAGCAGAGCACGTTAAAGGACTCAGCCCGTGGATCTTCCTGTCCTTCTCTCGGCTGCCCAATTCCCTCCCCACCTCCTACCCTGCAGGAGATCACCCAGGGTAATTATGCACTTTGTTTATATCTGCTTCTTAATCTAACGGAGAATTGATCACACTTACAAAGTAGTTACCACCCAGGGGATGGAAATGGAGCCGCATTTTTCTCCTGATTGGGTACACCTCATTAGGTCCACGACAGCCTTCCGCTGAACTCCCTGCCAGGGTAATTGGTAGTGACAATGGTATCGTTTTGCCACATAGCAGTCAGCATTGGCAGGAACAGCCAGATCTCAGAAACACGCAGGAGGAGATGAATCAAAAAGATTACAGAGATGTCACGAGATTAGTAATTAAATAAGACCTCCAGAAAGGCGTGTCTTAATTTTATTAAGAGCTGTTGAGGACAATCATCTGTTTAAAGTAACAGATGACCGAGCATATAATTATGAAGTGCCAGTTAATAGAATTAGCAGCAGACCACAGAAACTTCCAGTATTGTCTGTAAATAGAGCTCAATGGAAGAGATAAACTCATCTTCCCTTTATTTTCCTCCTAGATATGATCCAGAAAGACTTGCATGTGTGGGCTTTTTTTTCCACTGCAAATAAACTTCAGTGAACTGTTTACTGGTGACTGTAAGACCTGCTGGATGGAGTTTATTGTGAAACCCAAGAAGGTGACTATATTTGGCTTACAATGACAGAGCTGCTGTGAAACCGCTGTTAAAATTGTCAGAGATGATATAGCAAGGCTAGATTGACATTGATCTGACCCAGTCTGCTGCTGCTGTACTCTGTAAGCAATCTCATTTGACCTCACTTGCGCCACTTACATATGATCTTGGTGCCACGTAGGCAATTAAATTATCACAACCGACAAACTGGTCACTTCTTTCCATAAAATATGGGAAATTTTCTCAAAAACTTTAATGTTTGATTTGCAAGTAGAGATGCCAAGCGTAAACAGGATCCAGGAATACTTTGATCATAATTTCCAGGATTATTGTAAGAATTTGGCTGGAATGTGACAACAGCATTTTCTATGAATTTTGTAAATACATTTAACTAAATTATATTGCAGTAATGTGCAGGAAAACCTACGTAGTATCATTACTAGAGCCCATACGGAAGTGCAACAGAAGACAATGCCTGTCACAAGGATCATAAAATCTGAATATCATACTTAAAGGCTTTGCCGCCACAACTTTTTACTAGTTTAATTATATTATATACAGAGCTGTTCAAACAATGTGTGGACCAGTCAAAACATATGCTAAATATATAGTTTCTATTAAGCTTTGCAGCATAAACAAACCACATAGCACAGCACACTGTCTGCCAAAAGCTGTCGTGTGGCTGATATAGTCTTAAGGGACATATAAAATTAGAGCTTTTGGAAGTATGGCATTTTTTATGTCAAAGATGATGGGTTTGAAACAAATAAGATTGATTAGCCATATAGATGTCTTTATTAATACTTCATAGGAAGTGGGTTTCTTCCATGAAAATCTAATCCTGAATCCACTCCCCATTCCTTTCCAGCAGAAATACAAATAAAAAACATTCTTTAATTTATTTTTCATTGTTGAATTGTATTTTATTTCATTTTATAACAAAAAAGAACCCCTTTTAAATGGTAAACTATGCCTTTTATTCCTGAAAAGGAACTGAAATGCTCTGTTTTGACAGTTCTGCAATATTTTCTTGAAAAAATGTGTAAAAATACTCAGAAGGAATGGCCTACTCACATTATTTTTTTTCTTTAATTAATCAGTAATTTCTGACAGGAAACTTCAAAAAATCATTTCATTTCTAGTCAATATAACGTATAGAAGTCTGGGATAATGCCATTGCCTTTAATTGCTTGTAATTTTCACTATCGTATCATGTCTCTCAAAATTTTGCTGAAACTGTGTAAATCATGTAACCTTCCTGATGCAACGCTGATGTATCTTTGATAAAGATCTATTTCCCCCCCAGAATCTGGGAAGAAAAGGCATTTTTCCTTCTTTTTTTAATGACATTTTCTGAATCTTTAGTTTCTGCCTTTGTCTCTAGTGTTTGTTCTCCCTTTTTATTTTCGTTTCTTCCAACCTTGATCCATTTTCTTGCATGGCACCAGGTTCACCGTTCCCCCTCCTTTGCTCCCAAACTTTAGAAAGGCAAGGAAAGCTTTTATTTTAAAAGAGTTGAACTGCAGGTGCAAGTAACGTGGAAAAGCACGCTCTCCTCTGTATATTATTTGAGGAGGCAGGAACGGGCCTTGACTTCACTTGGAACCATATTTTTTTAATTTCTCTAAACTAAACATGGGGACCATCACGTTTGTTAGATATACATTGCTTGATTATTTCCTTATGTTTTCCATTATGCTTCATTCACAAGGAAAAGTGGGCACCTTTAAGGTAGTGCCAGCAGCTGTTTAGAAAAGGAACCAGCAAAGATTATCTCCACCAAAGGGGTATTATATAGGTGTAGAAGGCATAAGTAAGCACACCTGCTGCCTCTCAAACTTGAGTGCTGGGCAGCCGTGGTGGGTAATGACAACTGGGTTCAGGACAGCCTCTCTGGGACTAATATGTATGCAGAAATAAATCAAAATAATGATGGACTGTACAAAAAATACAGGCTCCCGAAACCTTCTTAACAACAGGCTTGCTCTACAGCTTTTTTTTGTTGTTGTTGCTCCCATGCCAAGGCAACCACCTGAAAAAGTCAACAAGGAAACTTCAAAAGTCAAAAAGGATATTTGTCTCCTTTAGAGATGTGATGGGAATGGTGCTTAAGGACATACTGCCTCAGATTTGCCTGTTCCCCTTATGTACTCTTTCTCTCTGTAAAGCGATTACGAATCCAGTGCTATTCATGCTGACTGATTTGCCTGCCTGCGTCTTTCCTTACCTACAGAGAATCCCACATGGAGCTTTTAGTACCTGCCCTGACCTTTTTTTTGTGTGCTGGGGCTATCAAAACATAGGCTGTCTGCTGAAGTGTCATCTCTCATTTAGGGGGGCCATTTCTTTTACCTGGTTTTAGAAGCTCTTCTTGTTAACTGCCTTTCCCAAGTGAGTGAGAAAGGCAGCCCTTTCCTCTAAGCCATATTTCACATGGGATAAACCCATGTCACACAAACAGCAAGAAGGGATTTGCCTGTGCTGTGTCTTTAATCCAGACTAATTCAGAGCAGATGGCTCTGAGAGGCATGCATGGCAGTATCTGCAGTACAAGCCTGTCCCTCCCCATGCCAGCACCTGCTCACCACCAGCGGGGCGGTCCTCAGCTGCCCATGCAACCGGAGGGGCAGGAGGCTCCCCTACTCTGTCCCCTGCTTGCAGGAGTCTAGAGTGTCTTTTCACTTGCCTGCCTCATCTTATTATTTGTAATCTTCTGGAAGAGGTTAGTTAACCTTAAACCTTCTTCTGTCCCTTAAAATCCCATGACCTGGAGGACGTGGAGGAGGGAGACTAGCTGGTTAGTGGCTTAGGGTGCATGGAGGCTGGAGCCCTCTGAGAGGCAAGGAGCTGCAGGTGCAACATGTGATGCTCAGCTGAGAGGTGACATTGAATCAACAGTGAGAAGTGATGGGTTAACTTGTTGTTTTCCTCTTTCAGAATTGGACTGAAATACCCTTGGAAAATACCTGGTGATGGGTTTCTCCAGCAGGCCCTGGGAAGGACTGACTGCCCTAGCGGGTCTCGTGAAATCTCTAGTTTTTTGTCCTATAGCTGGCTGTCAGTCCTGCCAGATGCTGTAAAAGACAAAGTCAACAGGCTGCATCTAAACTAGCCTTACTTCTGAAGGGAGAAAGGATGTGGTTTCCTTCTGACCCAATCTGGTACCCAGGATGGATGGCTTCAAGTTTTCAAAAATCATGAGCAAGACTCACTCCAACCCAATAACAAGGTGCTAAGATCATAACTTTGGCATTTGAATTACCTTCTGATTTTCAAATTTAGTCAAGAGGTTTTTTGCCTCAGTCAGGAGGGGTAAAAACTTTTTTTTTAATGGAAGCTGACAATCTGTCAGAAAATGTAAGTATAGAACCTTTATGAAAGACACCAAATATAACAGTGTCATGATAAAAATCACTGACACTGGATCCATTTTTTGCCCTGAAGCGTACAGAGTGACAGCCCTTAGAATTTTTATGCCGGCAAGAGTAGCTGCAGATCCTATCATTATTTACCTAAATGAAATGTATAATCCTTTTACTGAAACATTTTCAGCTAGAAATCAGCCCTAATAATTTAGCGGATTTGGCTCAGGTACTTATTCTGTCCCCATCAATCCAGTATCTGAGCAGCTCGTAAAATTAAAATATACTAAGAATTTCAAGGTCACTGCTTGTTGGCGGTAATTAAAGTAGTCTCTCTTTTCCATGAAGAACTGATTGCTCTTTTTTTTTGTACATATGATTCTACACTTGGTTTTGCATGTCATCTGTAAATGGCAGAAGATTATGGGATGATTTTGTTCAAAGAGGTCAGATTTGAACCTGAAATCAGGCTAATTGTTCTAAGAGTAAGGTCAGCTATTCCACAAAATTTAAGTGTGTTTATGATCTCTGTCTTGTAAGGGAAAAAAAATATCCCTTGCTCCAACAAAACAGGAATGCTAACAGTGTTCAAAGACTAAGGAGGCAAGACAGTTTTTTTAAGTCTCCTACAGCATTGACGACATGAAAAATGAGACCAGGAGACAGATACACGTGAACAACGAGATGTCTAAAGTGTTAAATAAATACTTCGTGTATCACCTCCTGGATTTAGAGATTTGAAAAGAAATCAGGCTCAATAATCTAGACACTTTTGTAAATCTTATTCTTTATTTTTCTTCACAATTAGGTGGCCTAAATACCTTTGTGAAGGCCCTCTCTGTCCTAACAAGAATGCGATCGTAATGCAAAGTCTAAAAAACATGAATAAGGTTTGATTAGAGAGTCCCTTCTGTTAGGACAGTAAGCTTCTGGATTCAGCTTTTCAGATAGGCCTAAATATTCTGGATTTAGTACTATGACACCACAAATATGACACGATAACGTGGTCATTAACCCAAAGGACGGAGGACAGTTCTCCAGGTAATCAGTGTTTTGTGATACTGTGGGCAAAGAAATCTTGGTATTTCTGCAGAAATGGCTACTGCTGCATTAAATACAAGCTGTAGATGTATATCCTCTGTCACTAGCGTGGTGCAGTGCTGGGCATGGGCTATCAGACTCTGTTCGTTCTCTTTCCTCACTAACCACTCTCATGTTGTTAAGGACTGAAGCAGGGAAACTAACTGCATCTTCTGTCCCCTCTACCAGGTCCCCCCACCATGGGTTACCCAAATAGTACTGTGTTCAACTGCTGTCCCAGCAGTGGCAAAGGGAGTTTGTGCCTAAGGGGTTAACAAGAAAACACATTCAAATTCCCAGAAACTCTGCAAATCCACCTTTCTACTCTAGGAGTCAACCCTCACCACTCCCCTGTGAGGTAATTTGCAGTGATCGTGTTGGACAAACCTACTTTGTTTCCCTTGATTCACAGATCAAAGTCGGGAGTACAATTCTTTGGTATCCAATACATAAATCCCTCCCGCTTCAGAGGCATCCACTTAAAAGAATACATTGACCATATATATGTGTAAGTATATATCAATTTAAGAGATTACGTTTCCCATACAGCAGACAGAATGAAGAGCAGAATACCATGTTAAAAGGTGTACCTGAGAAAAGGATAAACTCCGTAATTAAATATTCAAATTCCAACGCACCCGGTGGGGATGACCTTAGAGACCCAACACTGATGCAATGCATTTATTGCTATTGAGTTTAATTTCACTCTTCTGCCCTCACAGCGCGTAAGGGAAGAAAGTCATGGGAAAAATCATGTAAACCAAGCCAGAGGCATAAGCAGGCTGTCATGGTTCAGCCTCAGACAGCAACAAAGAACCACGCGGCCGCTCTCTCAAACCCCCCACGGCTGTGGGGGAAGAATTGGAAGAAAAAGGCAAAACTCGTGGGTTGAGACAAAGGCAGTTTAACAGAACGGCAAGGGGAACAGGAAAACAACAATAACAACGCTGATAAAGGAATGTACAAACACAATTGTGGTACCACCGCTCACCGACTGGACCCTTCATGCCCCATCCCGCTCCCAAGCGGCAACTTCCCAGCTACAGACTGGGCATGGCTCAGATGGGATGGAATACCTGTATCTCTGCCAGAGCCTGAGGAAAATTAACCCCATCCCTGCCGGAACCAGCACACGGACTCTTACTCATACCTCTGTAAAACACTCTCTAAAGCTGTAAAGGAAACAACGGGGGTAGGTACTTCATGGCTGCACAGCAGGAGCGCTATTAGGGAGCAGTTGTCCTAAAAGGCACCCCTGATTCTCCAGTCACTCCATTTTAGTTGAACATAGCAGAATTCCCCATTCCCTCCCTTCAGCATCTTGGATATGCAATGGAGGGAGCTGGAGCAAGGAGCCTGCCAGAAGCACTGCCAACTGCAGGTACATGATGACCTGTGGTAACAGGGATATATGAGATGTGAAGGTGAGGACACCTACACAAAGTGCCACTGGTGCACCCATGAGTTGATAAGCTCGCTTCGCCTGCCTCGGCTTGTTGGATTCTCATTGTCCTGTCTCGTATTGACCTGAATCACGCTGGTCTTGCAACAAAACTAGGATCCTGATCCCTGAGGCTTTTTAGGTAACTAGTCACCACTGAAATGAAGGATATTTCATTTCCAATGAAGTTAATGATCTTGTGCCATGCAGTGGACTGCAAAAAAACTGTCCCCTACACATCGAGAAATTTCCACCTGCTCTCACTCCAGGGTTTTCTGCCAAGCCCAGCACTGCCAGGCCATTGGCACCCTGCTATCATGATGGCAGGGACCCCCAAGAATCCAGGAGAACTGTAAAAAATGCAGATTATCTCCCAGAAATATGGGTGATCTCCTTCTGGGGCCAGGGGAAGGACCTAACAAAATTTGTGGGGTTCGAATTCACTCAAAAGGTTCCCATTTGAGTCATATTTTTCTAAGTGTTATAGGCTGTCTGCAGTGATTTTTAAACACTGGGATTAGACATCTCATGCAGCTTGAGAGGTCAAAATGTTGTGAATAGGAGACCAGGTCAATATACATCTAATGATTTTTTTTTTTGCCTGCCCGATGGAGCAAATGAGTTCTTCTAGGTCACCAGTTTTATTCACAGGCACCCTAGGCCAGATTCTTCAGTTGGAATAAATGGGCAGAAGTGTCCTTGAGATTATACCCGTATATACAAACTGAGAAGCGGCCCTGACGCCTCTAGCATTTCTTCACTAGTTTTAAGAGAACTCTGCCTTTGAGGGAGATGACAGCCAGAAAAAAGTGAGAGTGAAGTAAAACTTGAATACAGACTAATTTGGATGTTTTTATAAAGTCTTGCAGACTTCTCTCCACAAACCATTAAGTCCTAATTGCCACACTAATGTTATTTTATATTGTAAGTGCAGCTCCCAACTCCTGATATTATGGCACCCAGTGGAATTAAAGCAGGCATTTAGCTTTACCACCTTCTCTGCTGTAACCTTTTCAATCCGTGATTATTATTCTGTCAACGCACGCTTCTTCATTATTACTTAAAGGTGTCGTCCCTTCCACCAGAACGACATGCTGCTGTGTAAATTAGGGCCATAAGTAACCCGGTTCGGTGCTGAAGCAAGCACCTTTCTTCTGACAAGCCATGAATTAAGGGCTTCTTTCCTCCCAGTGGAAGGAGCCTCTCTCCTTCGTTCCTAATAAGGGCAGTGCTGAGGTGGATTTAAAAGGTTCTTTTCTGTTAAAGGGGTTTGATCTGCGATAATCTCCTATAATCCAGAGACTAGGAGCAAACTGAGCATTAGGCCTGGATTGCAAATCCACTCTCAGCCTTTTTTTTTTCTGTTTATTTATTTCAAACCTCATTTAAATACAGTACCTTCCTTTTCCTTTCCATAAGGGACATTAAGGAAATGCCTTTCCAATTAGGATTCAAATTTGATTAATTATTATTAGTTAATCCCAGTTCCGGTAATTGAAATTCCTCCTTCAGGAATTTCACAACCCTTTTAGAAATTATACAGTGTTGGGTTGCAAACTGCGTGCTATAACTCTATGTTAGCCTCACAGCTGATTTTCTTGCTCTGACTGTATATGGAGTGGATCGTGTGCAGTTCAGGAAACATCATTTCCATTTTAACTCACCATTAAAGCTCTTAGACATACATTTTCCAAATAAATCATCTAATGAACTTGATTTGTTTTGTTCTTGTTGTGTTTTCACTCATGAATTGCTTCTGACCTACCCTAATGCTAGCAAATCTTAGTCTTATTTGCACATAATTTTGGAGAAAGACTTTTTATTCTAGGATTTGTGATTATGTTGATAATTTCAGCTGTTACATTCCCTATATAGCTACTCGTGGTAGATCAAATGTTATTACTTCTAGTCCCTTGCTGGATGAGAATAACTTTTTCTACGGCCAAGTAATGAAGAAGACATGATGAACAGCAAATAATGAATGAAGAATACTTGTACTCACGCGGGAGTACTGTATGCTAATACAGGCAGTGGTAGAAGGACCATTCCCTGTGCAGTCATACAAATGAAAAATAACTGACATAAATATTTATGACTTGAAGATAACATGGGATAGAGAAAGCACGCCGGAACCAAACACATTTTGAGTCTGGCTGGGTTTGCACCGACACAGGTGATAAAGAGAGCCTTATTCCTTCATCAGCGGTTTTGTACCAGGTAAAAAAAATAACAGGGAACAAAACAGCCAAGGGAGACTCTTACCACTGCATCAAAAAAGTATCCCCCAGCTGTTTTGGGAAGGGCTGCTAAACAAATCCTGTTGGGTGTGCTGAGGATGACAGAAAAGGAGACAAAAATTTAGACCTGTAGAACTGCTGTAATTTATACAGGTCTCTAGCACTGGGTACCTTATAGTAGGGGTTATGAGGCAGGTCAAGGGTTGAAGTTCTGTGCAGCCCCAAAACACGTGGGGTTCAAGTTTTGTGCAGAAAGCATATGTGCATATTTCTGTCAAGAGTTAATTCATATTTAGGTCTAATTGTCCCGCTCCAGTTTTTGTTTGGGGTATAAATCCAAAGTATATCCATTCTTGAAAGACTGGAGATTTACTCTGGTGGATTTTGGAGGATGTTTGGTCTAATGTACAGGATTTCACTCTGAACAGTAGTATCACCCATCTATGCCCACCACAAGTAGAACAGATAAGGGGAACACGCCACACTGCACTATTTATAGGGATAAAGTTATATAGATATGTAAAATAATGTATACAGTAATTAGCTCATTAAACTGAGCAGATTCTCAAAAATATCCAGGAGAGGATGAGACCTCTGAAGGGTATGAGATCGTCTCCTCACTAAAATGAGATCCAGGTCACCTGTCCTAGAGATTAATTCTGAAGCTCTTCACCAGGTGTAATCCATATTAATGCCAGATACAATTTAAACATAGTGGCATTAACAGTGAATCTAACATACCTGACACAGTAATACCTTTTAGCTGTTTGAAAACTGGGTCACCAGTTTGATATTCCTAAGGTCTGTACTTTGTCTCCTGCTGGAACAATGACAAACCAATGGGTCTGTTTAGTCAGTGTATTTATTGTCAATTTGTTTGTTTGTTTTATAGTTGTTCTGAAGAAAGCAGCCTGAACTGGCCGTTCCCAAACTACTAATCAGGAGCAAAAAGGTAGCAAGATCCCCAATATTGGACTGTGTTCTTGCCACCTATTTGGAGAACACTGAAGGATGACAGGTATCTCTCAGGAAATTTGGGTCTTTGGTTTGTGAGTGATGAAGGAGCTCAGTTCATCTGGTTGTCTTGTTACACTGAATAATTGAAACCACTCTAATTGTAATCATCAGTCACTGTAGTCAACAGTGAAGCTGCAGCAGGGTAACTGAGAAAGGATGTCCAGAAAGCACATCAGCCATATTCAGCCTGCCCGTGCTCCTGTGGTGAGCGGTTACTTCATAGCATCAGCTGGGCTGAGGTGTATGGTAGATAAAAAATAGCCTGATCCTTGAAATAAAAAGATAAATTAGTGAAGAAAGGGAACGGAGGAAGTGTGAAACTTGGAGGGGGGTAGGGGGAGCGGGAGGGAAGGTCCTGGGTCCCAGAAGGCCAGGCTAGAGATGTACGGTCCTTCCCTCTCAAATAAACTGAAGCTGTCACAGGCTGATTAGATAGCAGAAGCAGGGGGCCTCCTTCTGGACCGAGGTCCTGGAGGGATCTGCAACCTACATTCCCCAAGGAGGAACAAGTTCCTCAACCTCATTCAAGATCATGCTTGGTGGTCTTTATGGAGGAAGTCCAACCCAGGTGGCTCTGACCCTCAGACTCTGAGTGGCCAAGGCCGGCAGCAGCACAGTGATTTGGGCACCCGTCAGCGTGCAGATAACTGTAGTCCAGAAGTCGCAGCCAAAATTGTATTGCTCTCATCTGTATTCATGACTTCTAACCAATGCTAACTATTAGCCAACACTCAGTGTATTATGGGCAGTTACATTTCAATCATTTGAGTCTGTGTAGTCGTTTTGGATGTGTTTGTGTAGCAGCCCAACCATACAGCAAGCTGAGGCTCTCTGGCAGCTGTTCAAAGCATTTGTACTAATGGCCCCAGGACTGTTTGCAATTTCATGCACTTACTGAGTTCTGCACCAGCCTCACAACCCGGCTTTAAATGTCCACAATCCCAATGGGGTTTCTTCAATAGAAAGTCATCATCTTGTGGCTTGTATTAAACAGGAAGATGACAAGATGTCATCTTCTACTCACCTTAAATCTAGGGACATATGTTTCTCAGGATCAAATTGGTGCTATACCAAGTTTTTCCTGTCTCATCTCCAAATATTACTACACAACCTGGTACCGTGCAATGGTCTCTTGGAAGATGGGATCTTTTTTCTATACAAATTTTGTATTATATGCATTACCAGAGGGGTATTTGAATGGAAGAGAGAATATCTAGTCTTCTGTTTCTCAAAACCATGGGGTAAAGGCACTTTTTGAGGTGATGATGGATTTTTTTCGCATTATGGCAGAGTTTCATATTTGATAAAGTTGCTGCTGGCTTTAATGTTCTTGCTGTGTGCTTTGGTCTGTTTTTAGAGACAGTGAGACACACAGGATACACTCTGGCCTTCTTGCAAATGAGGAATGTTCTCATCATCTCTGTAAATACTCACCTGTCCATTTTCAAGCTCCTTGGGCAACCCAGTCTCAGATGACAAGGACTTTTTTGTAAAGTTGGGCTTGACAGGCTCAGAGGCAGAAACCCCAAAACAGAAGGAGTCATTCAGAGCTCATTCTTGTCCCAGTTTTAGTTCTCAGTAGTGCTTTAATTGTCGGGGTGTGAATTTTGGAAGAAATTCTTTGTTTCCTTATGGAGAACAGGATAAGGACTCACAGACCACCAGGCTTTGGGACAGAGCTCTCTGAAGTCTTCCTGGAGGTACTTTCTCTGAAGGAACAAATGTTGAACACTATCACAGGACACTAGGATGAGACCAATTTATTGGCCTAGGCAGGTCTAACGTGTTCCTACATCGCCATGCCTCCTGTCTGTGCTGTGACCTGTGCAGCCATACCCTCCTGGGGGTCCTGCCTCACCAGGCCCAGCCTTTGTGCGTGACACCAGTTCCACCAGTGACCAGCATGTAGCTCTCTGCTGTAATAACTCTTAGATCGTACCAGTCCAATGCCATTTTTCTGTCTATGGTACATCAGGTTTATAAGCTAACTATTTGGAATTTCACATCTCTGACTCATGTTCAAAGGAAGGAAGATTAACACATCCACTCTCTGCATTTCTGTTTAAGCCTCGTTACCACAGGTTAAAAAGTAGACATTTCACTGCATGCAGCCCTGCTTATGCCTTCTCAGCTCCTGCATTTCATAGTGATGTACCAATAACATTGGCAAAGAGACCAACTTCCCTGAAACAGTAGCATCTCTTTTGTCCTCTGCAGACACCCATCCTGTGATTTGACTCATAAATGGTACAAGTGGTAATTGGCTGCTCAGTATTAAAATATTCCTGCATTGTTCATTGCAGGGAAGAGGATAGGAGTACTGATATTTTTAAAATAAACTAGTTCCACAGAAGGAACTTGAAAAATGTTGCAAAAGACATCCATTCAATTTCTCATTCCATGAAAAATATTATGGGCAAACATGGCTGAGCAGCTTTAACAATAAGTTGATGCCCACCTCTGTAACTGTACAGGTAACTAATAGAGCATTCTCCTCTCCTATTTCCAAACTAAAATTTATGGATTTTAAAATCAGGATTTACTTTCTTCTAGTGCAGGCCATTGATTTTGCAATGTTTATGTTTCCCACTGGTTTCTCTAGCCTTGTGTCCGGGCATCTCATATGACTCAGTATACCACGATGCTGCCTCTTCATAAAAAAACAAATCAACTAACAATCTGAAGCACAACATTGTCAGCACATTTAAAAGAGCACCGACAGGGTACTACTGTAGGAACAGTAGTTCCCTACGGCTGTTTACTTCCCTGCAAAACATGGGTCCTCATTGTCAGGAGATTTATCTGTAGCATGTGGTGAGAGAATCAGGTGATTAAATGCCCTAACGTAGGAGTTGAACCTTTGCTGTGGAATCCTTTCACCTCCCGTTAAGCTCATTTGAAGCACTGAACTCTCCTAACTGGGATGAGATGCAGATTATCTATTAATCTGCTTCCTACAAAGAGAAGATTTCTGTTCTCTCTCTCCCGTAAGTATTTCGTAAAAGAAGTAAATGTTCCTTTATCAGTCAACAAGGAAATCTGTACATCACAAACCATACAATTAAAGACCACAAATGTACATGTGTGCATGTGTTCACATGAACATGTACGCATGAATACAAATGCACGCACTTGCTGATATATCTATATCTGGATATATATTTATATCTCTGGCATTTACCATCTGTTGGGAGTATAATACCGGGAATAAGCATCTGGCACAGTTTCGTATAGTAGGGCCTTTTGACAGCGGATGCTAGGGAATGTTGTTCCTTCGGGGATGAAGGAATAATTAATTAGGACAAGGAAAACATACTGCAGAACATAAAATTCATATATTGAAAGCAAGAGTTTCAAGAAACTCTTTGATTTAGTTTTCGTATGGCCTACAGCCTAAAACCAAATGTAATTTAATGTTTTTGCTGGAATCCCCTCATCATGTTTAGGGGAATTTAAAGGTGAAACATGTAAGATGGTAATAACATCACTTGCTAATTCCACATCCAGAATATTATTACACATCCAGAATAGCCCAAGTATTGAGTTACAAACACTGAACACAGAGGGGAGAGAGACACTGGGAAAAAGTTCCAGAGAAATAGGCTGCAAGGGGTAGAAGGGGGTGCTGCATGAAGCATATGGTGTGCTGTGGGTTACCCACGGGTTAATGGGTACAAAACAATCCAAACAGATGTGACATTCAAGCTATTCAAAGAATAAAGTGTTTTCTTGGTTATAAGGTGGAATTAGTCATTGGCCTCCAGGTTAGAAAGTGCGTAAATCTTTGCTGCATTTATTGCACTCGCTTGGAGACTTCCAAGGGCTCTTTTTGGTCATCTGTCTTTGCTACCCTTTGCTGGGTGAAGAGCGAGAATGAAGCAAGCAGAATCTTTTGCAATATTATTTTCTTCTGTTTCCAGAGTGAATCAATCCCATGGTACGGCATATAAACAGGTTTAGCAAAGGAAAAGCTACCACTTTTTTAGTCTTGCATCGTGCAGGGCAGAGGTACCTTTCATTGCTTTGTTGTTACGCATTGCTTTACACGTGAATTAATCCGAATTGTAACCAAGTACTGGGTGTAGTTTGGAAACATACGAAATGGTTATCTTCCTCTAAGGATAAGGGGAAAGTAGATCAGTTACTGTTCTCTAGAGCTGGCAAACTCAGAAAAGACATTTGAAACCAGAAATATATTCCAATTCATGAAATCTCTAAGGAGGATATAAATTGTCAGCTAATAATATTGTCTGCTTTGCTACGCGTATGCACATATGCAGACATACACACGCACATACATTTTTATTTTCATTTCATATAACCATTTGGTTCCTAGCAGACATCAAATGAAATCCACATCATCACTAATTTCAGAAATTTCCATTTCATCAGCTTGTTTAATAGTCTCCAGGATGATATTTTGGGTATTTGGGTTGGGTTTTTTTAGCAGGACTGTGTGCAGAATTTCACAGTGGAATCATATCCTGTTCTTTCAAGTAAATGGCGTATATTTTTAGGAAAAAAAAAAACAAAAAGCAGCTTATTCCACTATTATAAAACATGTCAAAAAAATTAACTTACAGAAGTTCCATACACATATGCAGTTGTCTTTATTATTCCCACAGGCTTCACTTTAAATTCTGCAGCACCTTTAATTTCCCAGGCTTCTCTTTCAGAATGCTCTTATTGATCTCTGTTGTCCTTCTGACTGCCTGCTCTACCTGACACTTGCATCTAAAGCACAGCTGGTACAGCTGCACATCACACTACCACACGTTAATTTATGAGGCAGCACAGTTACTTGAGGTCTGTATAAATTTCTTGGTGTAGGGTTGTGAGATGAGGGGACTTGGCCACTGGAGCTAGCTCAACTCCTCGATGATGTGTGAAAATATTTATTACACCCAGGTAAGTGGATATCTGTATATCATTTCACCAGCCACCGATGTGCAGTTGCGCTCAGAAGTGGAACAAGGAAGAATCCCTAGGACACAGAAAAAAATACCAAATCCAGAGATGCTGTGTGAGGTGCACACATGAAAATGGAGGCAAAACAAAGGCAAGGTAGAAATTGGTCAGATTGCACATGGAGGACCCTGGAGTCACACTTGTGCATTAGCAATTAGGGCATGGATTCAGGATGTAACCCAAAAGACAGAGCTGTTTTTAGCAGCTCTCAAAGTGATAAAGGGGGAGCCATGGGATAATTTCAGAAGTCTATTTGGCTGGCTGTGTAAGCAGGGCAGTGGCTGGTGGCACCTGGTGGATGACCACAACCCAGCTGGTGCCCAGGCGCTGGCACCACCGCACCGGGCTGGCTCCATCCCTCTCTCAGGGCTGGCCACTCGCTGACTCGCCATGGGGCTCCCCCCCTCACCTATGAGTCCCTGAGTCCTCTTCCTCTCCCAAACGCTGTGAGCACCAAAAGAAATTACTGGGCACTCATTTAATTTTGCTCAGTATTTGCTAATTTGCTGATGTGGATTGAGCTTCATTCATTAAAGCTAAATGAACTAAAATCACGATTAACAGTAATAAATGCAGCTGTTAGATTGTGGATTTCATTACTTGGGTTCTTTGGCAGCTATCCATTATTTTAAAACAGCATCTGTTGGCTAACTTGCTCTAATCTTGTATGAGAAAGTGAAAGAAATGTTTTCCTTTTTAATAAAGAAAATAGGATAGGATATTGCTTTTGAAAATTCAAGGCTGCATATGCTACTAATATTGATGATTAACTCAATGGCTAGATTAAAAACAACTCAGATGTCACGTTCAAAGTGAAGCAGCAACATAATAAAGAAGTCCAACCACACCACAGCGTAACAAGGAAAAGAAAATAATTACATGAACGTCTTTAAGAGTCTTCAGTAACACATAAATGTAAATATCGCTAATGGTTAACATGAATGTGCCATCTGGACAGTTGAATGACGTAGATTCTGGCACTAGAGGTGTCATTCCTCTTGGAAAGCATGAGGAAACCAGAGACTTTGAAAGATGTTGCAAACAAAGTTTGACTAGATCTCTTTTGAATATCTTAATGTTGGCTGTGAACAATAATCAGAGCAAAAACCTACAAAGTCAGATCCTAAGCCTAAAAAGGCTTCCTCTTATTTCTGCAGATTTTGGATCAGGGTTTAGAATACATTAGTGATATAGATCTGCATAAATGTAACCACCGAAAAATAAGTTAAATGCCTTTTTACTAGATTTTTTCTCATGCATTCCAAAAAGGTCTGTATTTCTTGATTCCCGCTTCATACCTAAATTCGTGAAATGAAAGACAGTGTGAGGGAAAGGGAAAGCAAACATCTCCATTTTCAACATAATTTAAAAAATAATTACTGCTCCTTACTTAGGTTTCAAAGCGGACCACAGAACATCAAATAAATGAAAAGCAGGTACTTTTCCCCAAGAATGTTTTTTACTGTACATTTTGTAGCAAAAAAAAGAAAATAAAGGAAAAATATTCTGATCACAGGGATGTCATTTTCTAAAACTCCAAGTAGGAAACGTGACGAATACAAGATCAAGTACACAGCCATGTCACAATATATTTCTGCACCTTTAAAAAAAAATATACATAGAGTTTTTTCATGTGTTATTTTCTCTGTGCCTTGCACCCTTTCTCCACATCTCTTTTACAAAATCGTAGTAACAATGTGCAATTTCAGAATGGTTCCCAGCAGCTGATCATTGGGAGCCAGCAAATAAATAAACAGATGAAAGGACAGTTGCAGTACCCACCAGAATGCTGGAAATCACAGTAAAGTTTTCAAGGACAATGACGTCAGCTGGGTGGGCCATGTGCATTTCCACAACCACAGCAATGCTCCCCAAAAACGAATTTGAGAATCAGTTTACAAGCCCTAAAGAGTTCCTGTTAGTGAGCAAGTACCTCCATGAGGGTGAGAGAAGAGGGGGGCAGGAGGACACTGGGGATGGGGGAAGGGCTATCTGTAACGCAGGGGACACATGGGAGACCCCCTGTTCTGAGACACTCACATTGAACTTGGTTTCCGTAGCTAATCTGGAACATATCCAATCCCCTGAAATACACAAAAACTTACATTTCCTGTGATGCTACTGATCCAGTCGAGCCATGTCATGGCGACTGTACAGACAAAGAGCTTTTGTCACAATAGGGTGAAAGTTTGTGTTTTCTTTGTCAGTTGAACAGAGTGACAGTGTGACTTTTGCCAGAAGCCATTGATATTCATAATGTGGAGAGTTCATGGGAGCTACTTTTGTTTTCCCTTTCTTTATCCTTTACTAGGCAATCTTGATTACTATTTTTCCCATTTTTGATAGCAACACCCCTACAGATATCAATAGGTGCTGCAATCTGCCTTGAGCATTGACAAGCAGAGACTATGAAGAAGATGGAAGAAAGAGGGTGATTTTTTAAAAATTTATTAACCCCTAGATTTAATTTTTCCTAGGACATAAAGGGGTTTTATTGGAGGTGGGTTATACAGTACATCAGAAATTTGACCTTTGTACATATCCTCCTTTTCATCTGGGGGATTTGATGTGACTGAAAACAAAACCAAAAAATGCATTGAAACATACTTTCTGCTGTGGGGAAAAAACAACTCAAAAGCAGCAACAAGGCAAAACAGAACAGAAATCATCAAATCCCAACCAAAAGCCCACTCAACAACAAGTATTCTTTTCCCAGATGTCACAGTTAACACCATGAGATTATGCTGAACAATTTGCTCTGATCTCTCCCTGTGGATGCCCTGCCTGCACTTTTGAGAAAGTCATTTGCAATGACAACCAGATTTATCCTAGCACCAGTCTTATATACACAGAAGTGTATTTCTGTGGTTAAAAGAAAAGAAAGAGGTGCCCTTAAAAAAAAAAAAAAGAAAAAAAACCTGTAAAATTAAATTTGTGCTGTTAAACCCCTTTTCATCCTCATTTAATCCCGTGTGACGGTTCACCAAGAGTCTGAGTAACTTTTGGAAAGCAATGCTAAATACAACTAGTAAATTCCTTGAAATATTCACGCATGGTTTAGTTGGGGCCAGACAAGAATGGTGCCATACGTGCCTATTCACATTTCATGACCTTCTTTCGCTTTTAGTATCCCTGTTACTTATTTGTTTACTTATCTTTTTGGCCAGTACAACTGAAAACGTTTCTTCCCCTCTCTTTCCAAACGCATGGCCCTGCAGCAAACCACGCTTTATAACACATGAGGGGAGAAGAGGAGGGGGGGAGACACTGATATTTACACTGTGCTTTCCATTACCCACTCCGAGCTCCCGAAAGTCCCTTTCGCCCCTGTTAGGTCATTGTCATCATACTGCAAAAGCATGCCATTCACCGAGAGGCTCCTCTTTGTCCAAATGTTTGTTATCTTTTTTGGGTAGGTGCAACACTGAGATGTGGCGAAGTCCCCCATGTCAAAAGAATGGCTACGCTTAGTTTTGCCCTCCAGAGGCAACATGAGGAGGCTGCGAAATTTGGACTCCGGCTGGCCCAGCAGTGGCTCTTTGTCCGAGTGGCGGGCCACTGTGGAAGTTCTGGAGTCTGTCATCTCCTCCTTTTTCTGACATTTCAGTTCCAGGGAGGCAAAAGCTCCCATTAGCCGGTCAATATTGTGTTTTGACCTGGAAGGAGGCCTCCACTTACTGGACAATGTGCCCTGTTCACTTTGGAGGCTATAGTCATCACAGTCGCGGCTATTTGCAGAGCTGGAGGAAGAAGAGATGCTGCTCCGCGCAGACTGACAGTTAAACTCCATAAGTTCATTTCTCACCACCACTTTGGGATTGACTTGGGGCAAGACTCCGTTCTGAACCGGTTGTGCTCCATTTGTCTGTGAGTAGACATTGCTGACATTAGACATCTTCCCCTGGGAATTGTTGCAGACCTTATAGCGGACCATGAGTATTACAATGAACACCAGCAGAGTTGCCACAATGATGCCTCCAATGATCAGAATCATGGTCCCACCCAGGAACTGGCTGTGCATCGACTGGCACTGAGGGTAGTCCTCTTTGGTGAAGAACTGGGCGCATCCCACAATATTGGTGGCAGTAAGGGTCGTGGCGGTGTCATCCCACATTGCCAGGACACAGAGGTCATAGCCTGTTCCAGAAACAAGGTTGTTTACAACAAAGGCTTTGTTTGTAGCTGGAATCATCCTTTAAAGAAAAAGAAAAAAAAAAGAGAAAAAAAATTGGTTACTCTTCACACTAAGGGAAAAGAGAGAAGAAACATAAGAACAGTGTGGTGTTTACTGTGCTGGGTATTGGCAGAGAGGAGCCAGAGCCATAAAATTCAAACACGCATTCAAGATTCCCAGCTCCTGTGGGTCCAACATCTCGGCATTCAGTAATGCTCAAGTTCTGAGGGCCATCTCCCAAATATGCAATAAAGGGAATAAGAAAAAGCAGACAAAACTAGACAAGGGTTTTTTTCTCTGCACTTGAGTCTGCCCTAATCTTAAATATATTCAAATCTGAACAAATAGCTCAGAATAAAAATATGTGCCTACAAAGAGCAGTTCTTTCTGAATGTGCAAATGACCCTCGCACTTGCTGAGTCTGAACCTGGCAGTTGCCATATCGCTTCACAGGTGCCTGGATATTTACTGTGTAACATCAGCAGGCTGCTTACCTTGTGAAGACAAGAGGCTACTTTTAGTTTTCTCATTCGCTGAGAATGCAAGGCAGGCAGCCACTTCTCTCTCCACTCCCCACCTACTTTCCCCATCCTCCTACTCTCCACTGTGGAAAATATCTCCTACAAATGCAGCTATCATCTTTGCCAGAAATTCTTCCCTGCAACCACCTTCCTCTGTGTGAGTGAAAAAGAAATACTTGCATTGGCAGTATGGACTGTGGATGTGTAAGGAGAGGTAGGAAGATGCAGGGATGGAAACTAGAAAGTTTCTTTGAAATAAAAAATTCTACTCAAGTACAAATCCATTTTCAAAAACCAAATAGCTAGGCCGAAGCTGTGCTCCAAGTTTGGTCATTTATGGATATTATTCTTTGCTGCCACAAAACTTAAGCAATCATTTGAACTCATGCAATATTAGAGCATCACTAGCATTCAAAATTAGCAGATGGGAATGAAGTTGGTCTACCCCCGCTTCAAACTGGTGAAAATTGCAGCACATTAGTGGAATACAGTGGAGAACCTTAGATTCTGTGCCTGGTGGGTAGCCAAGACTAAAACCAAAGAGATAGCCCATGCATGTTTCTCTTTACTTCCACGTAACAGGCTTGAGTGAGAGAAAAAAAGCTGAAATTAAACCCAGCCCGTTCTGACTTAGAGCTGCAGATCTTTAGCACCAGCAACAAGGGAGCCCTACAGGCACTTACACCACACAGCAAGCTGGCGTGGCTGTAATTGGGATGGTACGGCCTGGCCAGAGGAAAAAGGCATACTCCTTGTGGGAATGCCAGGCTTTCTTAGCCTCAAATCACAGCTAGCATAAATTGCAGCTTTGCAGAGGCCCTTCTGTGCAGTGGGAGGGAACAGGCCTGCACAGAGAAGCGGCAACGTCAAGGCACTGCAAAGATGAGCTTCTGATCATCTTTGCATTTATGCATTCATGCCACTTACACTACCCTTCAGTCTGGCCACAGGCGAGGATGTGGCTCCTTTTTAAAAAGCAAACAAACACACGGAAAAATTCTGTAAGGAAAAGAAACATCGGTGAAAGGCACCTGGAATATAAATATGACCTGGCAGGTTTACTCAATGTTATATTTGAGATTCTTGGCACATTTATCATCCTAATGGAGATATTCTGCACAGACATAAATGAGCTATTCAGAATGAGCCAAGAGGTCATAAAGCAGTCCTCCTGGGAAACTCCAGATACAGTTGCTAAGATGGTTTCTAATAGCTGAATTGGTTGGTCTCAAGTTATTTCTAATTGTCCTCCTCTCCCTGTGGCTCTGAGAACAATATATCACTGGCCACAGCAGGTGGGGCAATACCTGCACTCTGTTGAATTGTTCAAGGTATTTCATATGCACACACCAAGGGTGATACATGGAATAACAGAATGCTATTGATCTTCAAACGTATGATCTTCAAACTGTTGAACAGTTTCACCAATTGCTTCATATATCCTTCCATATCACCTAGTGATATACTCCACTTTCCCCATGTGCTTAAAAAATTCTGCAGTGCGTAAGTCCTTCAGAAATTATTTTGCTGTGAAACCTCATTACAAGCAAGTAGCACTGTTAGCAGAAAGAACCGTCAGCCCTATAAACTAGGTCTTGGACTCAGGTCATAACTCTGGAAAAACAGAGCTATAGCACCGTCTGTTAGAGTGGTTCCTTTTGCTTTGCACTGATGAAACACACAGAGACCTCTATATTCTCTCCAAACAAACAGCAAACAACTGGGTTTACACCGTATATAGCTTTGCACATATCTTACGCATATAGAAACAGTCTTTCAGCCTAACACAGTATGCCAATTTATATAGAGTGACCGTTGATATCTTCAATCGTTTATAACTTGTTTTCTTCAAATACGATTACACACAAGCTTCCAAGGAAATGTAACTGCCTGGAACATTTCAAGGACTGGCAGGCAGTGATAGTAGCACAAAATGTAAAGCCAGCTCATTTTCAAATGTACAGCAGTGAGGCCACAACCAATCCTAAAGCTTGGCCAGGTTAACTGTATTGAAACTTGCCGTAAAAGCTCATCTTAGCCTTTAAAAGAAACTGAGTCATTTCTAAACTCAATCAGTCCTGGAAGCTACAGCTGTGATAATATTGGGACTAATAATAGCTTTATAACAGATGACAGTTGCAATCCCAATTATGGAAAAAGCAATCAACTCTCCATATACATCTAAAATGAAGAATTTTGGATGTTTCCATAAATAAATTTCAAATGTTCTTGTAAAATATTCAAATTAATGTTATTGTAAAAGAACAGCTGAGCATAGGAATAAGCACCAAGTTCAAGAGTACTAGGAGTTAAGTAAGTAATCTCAGACTCAGTTTTCTAGGTTGCAGGGAAGACGATCTCGTTTTCATGAAGTTGCCAAACTGTAAGAGTATTTTGGCATTCCTCCATGCTTTAGCCCACCCTCCCCAAACATACTGCCAGTCAGCGATGACGGATGACATCTCTTAATGTTCCCCACACCTAAAATCGATGCAGACACATTTTTACTCTGGGATATTGATGACCTTTTGATTGTCCCCAACACGAGTAGCTGCAAGATGACGCTTCAATCTTTGCTTTGCTGCCTAACAGGAGGAGTCTCTTCATGGCTGCTCTGTATGTCTAACACCATCAATCATGGACCACCATGTGCTGCCATTGGGACTCAATAGCTAGGGGCTGCTACAAAACAAAAAGGCCACTGAAACTGTGTCTAGGCAGAGATCCTGCAAGGCTTTGTTCAGTAATCTCTTCGGCGAAACACAGAAAGTTGATTTCAGGTAGCAAGAATCTATAGCTTGGTTCATTGGAGATCAAAACCAGCTTTTGAAAGTTGTTAGCTTTTGAAACTCAGAAGATCCTAGTCCTCGCTTGTTACCCCTCAGCAAACATACTTATTTGCAGCAGTATCTTCAGGCAAGGAGCCTGATATTGTCCAGCTGCTCTTCAGGGCAGTGTGATCTTGCAGAGATGCTTCTTATCGCAGAAGAGGAATAGAGATCTAAATTTGATAACTTTCTTTAAGAAAAAAAAAGAGTAAGAGTTGGCAAACTACAAGAGGAGATCAACCAGCAACACACTTGCTTATTTTTAAAATAATGATAGGTTATAACAGGTTCTAGTGTGTAGAGTTTAAGGACCCTGGGAACAATGAGGACTGGGAAAGAAAGCAAATACTCAAACATATTAACAGTGTAAGTGTAAATATAGTCCTAGCAAGGACAACAAGAAATTGGAAAATCTCTTTATGGAACTTTCACTGTCCAGACATGTAAGACACAGTGATTTCTGTTTTTCTCCTCTGGTTTATTTTCCTTAGGGTAGGAGGCGCAGACAAATCGCCTCCGCATTGGTGACATTTTGTCTCCTGATTCTTAAGCTAGTTTCTGAATCCTATCTGAAGATCAAAATACCCCAAGGAAAATTAGTCATATAAGAACATGGTTCTGACCTCTCTGAAAATCTTGCCTCTAAGGAACGAAATGAGTATAGGGGTCTTACAACTGACCTTCTTAATTTACAAAAAGGGCCTCTTCTCTCACCCTTTGGCACAATAGCATCACTTACTGGAAGAGGGGGAGACCACTGGCCAGGATTGGGGCATGACGTAAGCATCTGAAATAAAACAGCAATAGGCAGATGCTCCTCTGAGAGTTTATGTGTGATGAAGAGCTGTGAAGCTGAGATGAAAGTTTGCAGGGCTTTTGCAAAAAATACATTCCCTTCAATCCACGGAAATTTAGTTCTCATTTTGTAAAAGCACCAAAATGAGACCGTGAGCCCCTTTTTAAAAAAAGGAAGGATCCTTCTTTGAAGTCAACCTTATTTTCTACCACCACCACTAAAAAGTCCTTGTTATGTCCTTGTAGACACAACATACGGAAAGCAAGCAATTTTGTAATTACTCACTTCAGTGTGTGCTGATATTAAGGAAATTAGAAAAGAAATTACTTAGAAATGCAGGAGGAAAAGGTTTGCTGCAGACTTCACTCATAATCCCAGATGCAAGTGAGCACTGAAGCTTGCAGGAAGTGAACTGTGCTGAGAATTTAGTAAACCTGAGTTTTATTCTTTACTTTATCAGTTACACTGATATCAGGCTCTACTTTATCAGTAACTCTCAGTTCCTGAGAAATCATTTTGCTGTACTGTAAATCTCCTCATTTATAAAATGGGGATAATGCCAGCAATCTCCTTTCAAAAGAGGCCTGTAGTGTATGGAAGGAAATTAGTAGATATTATGATTACACTGTAATATACAAATGGGTTCTTTTCTTCTTTGCAGCACTGGGGATTAGCAGGAGTGAACTGCTGGTTAACACTGTGGTTATGCAAAACAGACAAATTAGAGAAAAGACAGATTAGGCTACTTGGCTGGGCAATTCTGTTCCTTTTCTCCATCGCAAAGAGGCATACGATACCATCTACTTTTATCCAGAAACTGCTTTAATCACAGAACTTGCAGGGAGCTGTCAAGGCAATTCCTTTGGGAAGGCACTTGCAAGTCCCAAGACTCAGTTTCTCTACCGACCTGCGAGACTACGTTGCCTTTCTCATGGTCCATTTTTTTTGTATTTTCCAGGGCTATATACTAATGTATTGCAGTATGATTTCTCCTTTTGAAATGAATGCTAGGAGTTTGAAATGGAAAGTCGTGCTAATTTATTAAATGATTGTATCTACTAAAAAAATGATTGTATCTATACTAAAAAAGCCTAATTGCTTGTGTGTGAATATTCCATGCCTAAACTGCCCAACTCAAACTCTTCCTGTAAGATTCTATGTCTACATGCCATGTCCCAGGGCAGATACCTTACAAAAAATGGTCCATGTCTCTGCTGGTAAGTTCTCTTTTCTTCCAGAGTGACTTCAGAAAGCTGTATATCAAAAATAGCCCTTGGAATATTAACTCCTGAACCATGCTGGAAAAAAAAAGCATGCAAGGAACTGCACCAAGACATTAGCAGCATAGATGATGGGGTTCTAATGCATGGGAATGTTTCTAGGCCCTCATTAATTTACCAGCACAGCTGTAGCCTATAGACTAATTATGAAGCAACTGCTAAGCATTAGTGCTAAACACTGTCATGGTGCACTACAGTTTGTAATGAAGAGGGGAAAAGGAAGGGGAAGATGGGTGCCAGGGTGAAATAGCTAGTGTTCTGTAAAATCATATTGCAGTTATTTACCACATTAACTTTCCTGCTTACTAATGTCTTGGTGTGAAAATATCAATCTCACTGTACATTCCTAGTCTTACACTTCCTCTTACACAAAGGCGAATTCACGTAAGTGCAAAATATTGCCCTGATTGCTCTCAGAACTAGAAATCAATCCAGAAAATATTAACACTGGAATTTGACCATTTTTCATTTTTTAGTGGAAATCTCAAGCGAAAAATGTTCATTTATTTCATCAATAAGTTTGTCCCCTATTTTAAAATCTCTGGGTTTTTTTCTTTGTTCCAGTTTCACAGGTAAATCTGAAAAAAATAATGATTCCAGATAATCTTCCTTAAAAGTGTTGTAGAAGGCTCTGTTAGGGTCCTACTTTTCAGGCGGAGCGCCCACCTTCAGTCCCAGTGGGATTAAAGTAGGATGGCAGAGAAAGGGGAGAGGGAAAGTATCAATGGTGAGATACTGGAGAAAGACTGGCTAAAGAGCATGTAACAAGAGATGGTAGTCAGAGAATGGAGTTTATTGCCTGAAGAAAGACCGCATAAAGTATCCTTTAAAGCCTGGTGGATGTAGCTGAATGGCACACAGATCTTGCTTCTTACCAGACAGAGATAGTAATGAGGTGTTATTTCATTGAGGACAGGTAAGGAAAGAAGAAGGAAGAGAAGGTTGAAGTGAGAGAGAATGCAAGAAGAAAAGTGCCACCAGTGAACATTGGTGGCTCCGGCAGTGTCAGACCAGCAGAAAATGAGAGAAGGACAAACAGGTTCAAAGCAGCCATTGGCAGGGCACTATCAGGCTACCACCAAAATGATGGAAGAAGTCCAGGTAGCCACCAAATGGGGACCAAGATCACAAAACCAGCTCAATAGATGGTCGAGTGCAATCAAACACAGGTGAAGATCTTTCAGCAAAACCAAGACAATTAGAAAAATAGTGAAGTGAATCAAGGCAGCGGAAAGAGTTCAGATGGTGGACAGATATTAAGAAGGCTGGAGAAAAGGGCAAAAAAAGATCAGAGGAAGACTAGAAGGATCTAAATTGCAGTGAAAATGTCACACGTAACGTATTGCCTGGGAGCAAGAGCACATAATTGACAAATTCGGACTGCACAGTTGGCATTCTTCTCTGCTGTCAACTTTTGTAATTTCCTTGAAAGTTTTATGGTGTACATTGCTGTCATTTTTTGCTGTGTTTTTATCCTGGAAAGCCCCAGTTTCTGCAGTCATGGAATGAAAGTAGAATCTAAAATGTTATTAAAAGTTAAGTAAGCTAACAATGGAGATTAATTTCTGACCCTTCAATTTACAAAAAAGCTTCTGAATATATATCTTCGGATCATCCCAAAGCCGCAAGAATCAAAATACAAAGTACCAAGTATACTACTATGTGAGATCTCACAGTCTTTTGGCGCCTGATTCAAGATTTTTTAATCTAAGAATGTGAGAAAGACAGAGACCTACTGTGACCTGCATCTAGAAAAAAATGACAGTTATATTTCTGGTGTCCTGGGGGAAAAAAAAAAAAAGTTGTTAGTATTAGCAACAGGGTGTAATTCCTCTGTCAGTCATGTCAACATAACGAAATGTCAGATAATACCAGGAGGTAGCCAGACTTGTTCAGTAAACACTAACTCAACCCAGCATGAATAATTTCCTGTATTTTTTATTTTATTAGTTTGTGGGGGTTTTATGACATACAATCATAATTTTGCCTTCAGATGAAACATTTATTATTAAACAGAAATCCCTTCCTGCTTTTCTGAATCTTGTCTCCTCATCACTCATGCATCCAGCTGCCCTTCAGAGAATCTGTCTTGTCAAATGCAACACATAGTACATATCATTTCATTATTATTTCCTAATTTGCTTATGCTCTTTTGTGCTCATTTGGAAAAGTGAGGTGGGGAAGAGAAGACAGAGCCAAAAGCAATTGATATGTCTGTCACAAGGCGGTGAACCAGGGAGATACTGATAATGAATATATCCCCTGTGCTACAGGGGAAAGCAAAAAAAAAAACCCAAAACCAAACAAACATGAACCACTAGCTCAGAGAATATAAATTTCTGGTGATATCTCATAGGCTGCTGAACAGTGTCCCCTGGGGATGCACTGAAGTCATTCGGCAGGTGACAGAACAAAGCGTAGGCTTCTAGGGGACATTACTGCACAAGGCTGAGAAAGGGGGAACCGTGGGACAAGGTATTCTGCTCCCCTCCACCAGCCATTGCTCTAAGAGGGAACGCTCCTCTCTATAGTATTCCCAATCAGATTCTTGCAAACAACAGGGGGCCATAAGCAGGCAGAACTGGTGAGACACTTCTGGATGAATGAAGACCTCCAAAACCAGCCCATAATGCCCTACATCAATGGAGGTGCTCGGTTTGGCTGTCCAGGTGCAAGCTACTGCACGGGGACAGCCTTGTTTTGGTTAATTTTGGTATGACAACACAAAATTAGACTTTCAAGCTCCCTGATCTATGCTATCATTTCTTTCATGTGGGCACAACGGCAGCACACATTTAGTGCCCTGATCATTAAATTTTTTCTTTAAAGGGAATGCAGATATACCTTAGGAACATTTGACAGCACAAAGGATAAATCCAGTCACACCCAAGCTATTCAGCTACTCACAGAACGCCTCTCACCTTAATATATCCAAGATACTAACTGCCTCAGAAAAAAAATCCTCACACTAACTCAAATCCAACTAAAACACATTTAAACTCATTAGCAGAGTAATTGAAAGATCACACAATATTTCTGTTAGTAAATGTGAAGCTGAAGTGTTTATGGAAACAATGCATAACCATACTAACAAATTCACTCTGTATCGTGTTAATGTAGAGTTAGAAAGTATCATAATTCACAGCAATGTTTCAAAAAGCCAGGCAGGAAATTTGAGATTAATCAAAAAATATCTAAAAACAGTAAGTTACTCTACTGATAGTCACAACAACACGTTACAACTACCCCATTTCTAAAAATGGGAAGAGACCAAAGAGTTATCCATGAAAGGTGTGTTATCATCAAGCAGAGTGTGGGACCTGGGACACTCTTTCCTAGGTTTTTATAGACAAACGGTCCATCCACTTGGCTGAAGTGTTGTGCTTATTCTCTCAGACTTAAGTAATTTTGAACTCTTTTCTGCAGAGTTGGTCAGTTACACCAGAAAAGGTCATCCTACCATACCAACAGAGGTGGCCTACCATACCAACCAGAAGAGAAGCAACATTAGAAGTAATGAGCGCATTTAGGAGCTCAGAGGAACTTAGTTTGCAAAAGGGATTCTAAACACAGCTGTGAGGTTCCGCTATAAGCTGTCCTTTCTTGAGAGTCACAAGTGGGGCTTTCCACTTATTTCCAGGCAGTGAATTCTGTGCAAATTATAATGATAGGATCAAAGAGAGCTGACTGCGATCCTATAGTGGTTGACAGCTTCCCATCCCCTTTTTCCGTGAGAGCTCATGTCAGCTGAGGTGAAGAGGAGGATCATCAGTGACTTACTAGCAATTTCATTCATGCTCACTACGCAGAGCACTTATGCTAGGTTGCAGCTCGTATGTCCTGCAGGAGCTCTGTGTCCTGTCACACAGGCTAGTTTCATCTCTGGAAGGTTGTGTTGGAACGACAGAAACTCCAGGCACTGCTTGAAGTTATGTTTGCCTGTGTTTTGTAATTGACTGGTCAAAGCAAACTGCAGCGTGCTGTTTCAGGCTCTTCTGTCACAAAATCTTTGTGCACTGGTGGGAGAACTGTGGTGCCAGCTAATAGCTGACAGGACTATTCTAAGTATTCCAACCAAAAGAAAGAGTCTTATCAAGTGAATCAGAGGTCTCACTACCCATAGAAATGCTGACGTATCCATTTGTATAAAAAAGTGTTTCAACATCAGTTTAAGACATAATTTATGCGTTATTAAAAAGTTTAATCATACATCATGTGAGTGTTCCCCCACCTCAGTGACTGAACTTGTGGGTAATCTCAAGAGATTGGGGATGGTTATCTACCAGAATTTCGAGAATCTCTCTCATTGTGAAGTTGAAAAAATGAGTTTAATTCCCAGTGGAGATGAGGAGAGAACTACATTTACCAATTCTCCAAAAATGAGCTAAAGAAATACCAATTTACCGAAGATACAGCCAGAGTATACCTATATTCAGAGAGGAACGTAGCCACAAGTTAGAAACATGAAAAGGTGTTTATATGAGACATTTTTAGCATCACAGGCAGGTTGAAAAGCAAACAGGAAAACTAAGATTGAGGACCCATCCCTCTAGCCTCTCAGCAAACATGGGAAATATCTTTTACTATCAAAAATGGATACAGTAGAATAGCTTGCTTCTTGTGAATTAAGAAAATGTACTGGAAAACAATGTGAGAAAGTTTGAATAACAAACGTCTAGTATCAACCATCAAGCTTTTAGTTTCTGAGTTAGAAGTGCGAGAAAATCTTTTGCAACAAAAATCTCGGTGAAACATGCATAACAATGCACAAGGTAAAGCGAACCAGGATGATTCACGGTGACTTTTGCAATAACATTGAGAAAAAAAAATGTTTTTTTCAATTGCAGAATGAGAACACGGGGTGCAAAAATCACTAATGGTCAAAAGCATTGTCTCCTAGGGGGAAAAAAAAAGGCAGGGAAAATCAAAAAAGCAGCATAGATATGTAATAAAGGCATTTCCTAAAGCAGTGGTTTGACATTTTACCACTTTCTGGGTATTGCATATAAAGCAAAGGAAAAGGAAGGCTAGGACTAGATAGCTGGAAAGACAGGGAGATGTTGAATTTCAGAATGCTCTACAGAAGGCCAGAACAGTTACATCCTTTCAGTTTGTGATACCAAAATTAGATAAAAGCATTTCTCAGCAACCAGAGACATCCTGCTTCTTTCAAAGCTGAGCCTGGACCGAAACCATACTGTGTGAAGAGTGACAAATACATTATTGAAAGGGAAAGTAAAATCCATCCAGTAAGAAAACAAGTTTTAATTTATAATGACCTCAGGAGGAAGAAATGAGAAATCAAGGATAGATTCCATTGGAAGCATGATATTACCACCTAGAAATACATTTCTCTGCTAAAGGATCTTAGGCAAGTGTCACAGATTTCTAGTATACAACCAAAGTGCACTAAAAAGTAGTCTGCTAGTTCCTTCCATGTCATAAATGAGACTCAGAAAACTGATGGAAGCTGTCATGAGACATCTGTTAGGCTAATGGCATAACCCAAAAACTGAACTTAAGCAGTTCAGAATCCCAGGGTGTGCATTGCAATAGTGAACCCTTTGCAAAGAGGAAAAGCATGAGCAGTGTTTGTTGGATTTTCTTCTTCCAGGCACTAGACATATACTTTGCAAATACATGTTTGGCCCTCCTCATGTTACTTCTCACTCACAGAAAGTACACAGAAGGTTTGGAAGTACTTGCAATTGAATTAAATCCTACTTTTAAGCAAGGTTACCTATTAAATGAGTTTACAAATAGAAGACAGCTCAAATTTGGTGTCACCCTTTTATTTCAGAGAACCACAGCTGATCTGTTTTGTAACATTAAGAGATTAGAATTTCTTCTCATGTTTCAACTTCTCCAGTTGATTAAAGTTTTACCTGGCTCCTGAGACTTACCCACTTCTAGCTTAAGTTACGCAGTTTTGCTGAATATGATTTTAGGACCAAATAGGCAATGAGCAGCTGATCAGCAAGTTAATAAGCTTTCACATGAAAACCAACTACAGCAAATGCTAGGTATGCCATCAGTCTGTTGATATAGCTACATCCAGCTCTGCTAAGTTTATTACTTCTTTACCATGATTAAGTATTAGTCATCATACCTGAAGGTTTTTGCAGTCATGGATATTTCCTTGTCCACCAGTAGAACAAAAGCTTCTACATGTTATAGGCATCCATATGAGGTCATTACAGATAAGAGAAAACAGGTTGTGAATAATTTCATTGAAAAATTCTATAAATACTGTGGCATCGTCTGTGTAAGAGCACCCTATACTGTTGAAAGTGAAATGAAAGAATAGATTTTTTCATTATCTTTGCTTGAAAAACTTTCAAAGCAGTGAGTAATGAAGGAAGAGACTGGCAGATTGCTCTGCTCTGCAGCTTCAAGCATAAAGCCTGCAAAACTCTCTCTTCTTCACTCTGTAAAATCTTCTCTGAGCTTTCCTGCTGTAACTCCAGATAGCACAAGTAAGTAGGACATGCAAAAATGACCCTGAGAGCTAAAAAAGGAGAGCATGGAATAAAATGCAAATTAAATACACAAAGATACCAAACCTACAATTTTTGCCTGCTTGGAGAATACAGAATCATTTGTCACCTCTGCTATCAGAGAAGGCAATGCTGTCCTCATCCTGTCAAAATGAGCAGTAGTAGAAATTTGCCAAATGTTTGTTAATATTTAGGAGCGAAAAAGATGGGCTGAACATTGATTCATAATATCAAGCAGCATCAAAACCTCAGTGTGACCCCTCCAAAAAGACTAAGGAGTAAAAAGCCAGACTCAATCTTTCCTAGAAAGGAGGGTAAAATGAATACTCTAAAGAAATCATTACATATAAGATTCCAGGCTTCTTGGAGAGTGCAGACAGCACTGCATTCTAGAGTATGTTAGTTCTATGACTCTGTTTTCCCATACATATATTTATCATGAGTATTATCAATAAAGGCACTCGACTCAACATTTCTAATAGCCAATGTAATCCTTCAAAGGAAACTTAAGCATGTCCCTCCTTAACCACTACATGGGCTGTGAGAGTTCCTTACGTCTGCAGTTGAAAAAGAACAAAATCTGTTGCCCTCAGTAAAGCATTTTCCCTTCTGCAGCTCAGAGTGTATGGTCAAGAGAATAAAGTAGATAAGAACTTTACTCCCTTACAAAGTCCTGCAAAGCTGTGGTCCACTAGCAGAACTGCTGATTTCGGCTTCTGTGCAGTGGGCTGGGTTGGGAGGAGTCCTAAACTCGCCTCTGCACCACTTGATACACAGCTGCTGGGCTCAGAGCTCCCTTCTCTAAATGATGATTGTGTCCCCTTTCTAGGTCGCACCGAGGCAGTGCTGTCCACGTGTCGTATGGAATTTGGGTAGGCACTACCATCAGTCTGTGGCAGGACTTCAGCAAGGCACAGTGTTGATCTTTTTGCTTGAGACGAGAACAAGAGCTACACTCAAGCATCCTGGCTGACAAGATGGCCTTTTCTACTTTCTTGCTGGGGAAGTCAGCCAGCTTTGGAGAGAAGGGACTTACATATTTTTTTAAAGTTTAATTTCCTGCCTTATTTCTATGCCTCACCAGACAGAAGGAGGGAGAATCACTAGCAGAAGAAATGAAGCTGCAAACCTGCTGAACAGCAACTCTGACTAAACAAGAGGGGAGGATGTGGCCTGTACCCAGGTGTCTGTAAGAGGGTTGCCCACATTTCCTCCAAAAGATGTAGGAAAAGAAGCAAAATGGGAATGGTCTAACAAGAGCTGTCTTTTGTTGTTAAAGTCTGCTTGGCAGATGGCTTTGTTCCCACAGTCCCTGGAGACATCTCAAGCGGAACACACCCCTGTTTCATTCCTTATGCCTTTCCCATCAGATTGGAAAGGTAAGAAAAATCCTGTGTCCAAGCACCTCAAGGGCTTCTCATCCACTTTAAGATTCAGGATTTCTTTCAGAAGAGACATTTAGGGTGTAGTCCTTTCCTGGCCATGTGCACACTGTCTTTGCAGGTGTATATTTGTACTATCCCCCCACATTCAGTGCAAATCTCTTCCCTAGATCTGACTTGGGAGATATTGGCCTTATTGTGATGGTGACACAAATCATTATTTGGTGATTGAAAAGTGGGATGAAGTGGAGATAGCTCTGGCACTGCAGAAAACTTCTGTGAGTTTTACGTAACTTGAAGAAGTTACTATCTAATGTGTCTTGTAGGCAGATTAAAATAAACTTCTGTCAGCGAACAGAAACTACAAACGGATCCAAATGATTCCCCACAATACATGTGTTTCTCTCTTCCACATTAGCCTGTCTATAAGCCAGAAGCCAAAGACAGTCTTGTCCTAAATTCATGTGGCCATGCACCTCATGAAGGTATAACTGACTTGCGGTAATTACATTTCAATGAAATATTGAAGAATGCTTAATTGGTTTTACCACCTCAGCAGTAGAAAAGAATTTATTCTGTCATGACTAAATTGTAAAACTATGTTTTGGAAAATTAGTTGCTTTTTAATGACCATGCTGGCAACTTTTTGCAGTGCCATAGAAAAGGTGAATGGATGGAAATGTTTTTGTAACCATGAGGGCAGTTTCTCGCTCCATAGTGTAAGTACAAGGTGGCCTGCCACGGGTTTCAGCTAGGTCTTGTTTCCTTATGTGCACTGGGTTTGTCTGCAGATACTGGCCTCTCTATTTTCTGAAGTGTCCCAGAATATTCATAGACATATTTCTAAATCCACTGCTCCATGGATTCTTAATTTTTTTTTTTACTGTGCTCTGGAAAGAATCACTCCATCCTCCCACCAGCACGAAGACAAATGTGATAGCTGCTCCTGAACATATGGTACAGCCTAAAAAAAGGGCTATCTTGTAGGAGTTTATCTGTATGGATCACTTATCACACATTCCCCAACGGAGGACTTAGGAGATAGCATCTCTTTTTTGTTCTCAAACTGCTCATGTTCAGCATTTTTCTGTCTACTGCTTTCCAACATGCTTATGATTCCTCGAAAGAGAAAAGCCCACTCTCGTTACAACTGGCCTTTTATGTATTGCTCAGCAAACTTGGATCTGCTCTACTGCCAGGGACTAGTTGCATAAATATGCAAAACTTATCCTCCTTTGCGGGTTAATCATCGTAGATTGGTCTAGATTTATTCCCTATAAGAATGAAATTCAGATTCTGCAGTATTTGGTGACATTATGGCCCAATTTTTTGTCTCTGAAGAGAGCAACCTGTAATCATGTGAAAAGACAGATTTTCAAAGTTACAAATTTCTATGCTGCCCTCCGTTTGAGAAGGAAGATGTTAGCATGATATTTTATCCCAAACCAATTTTCTCAGATTACAATGTTTGTCTCCCTCAAGAACCTACAAACATTTTCAGAGACTCTCATGCGATGAAAGCAAAGGGTCATTATTTCACGGGAATTCACTACAGTTTTAGGCAAATACTTCGAGGATTTCAGAATGCTTTAACCGATATCCAAAAGTATCTAACTAGAATAGTCTCTGAAGGAAATCCTTTATAAAATTCAAGAGACAGGTACCCTGAGTTGAAATAACACGTGGCTCTATTATTGGCTATAAGACAATCCTGTACAGGTGGAGTAGGCTCCTCCGATATTTCTGTGCATTGGCTAAAACAGATTTAAGGCTTGGTAGAGCAACAGCTACCACAGTTGCCCCCACAAAATTTTACTAAGGCATGACAAAAGCAGACCTAGCTAGGAAACCTGACTGAAACACAAACCCCTTACCTAAGCAGAAATTGCGAGTTTGATGATGGCTGGTGTCAGGAGTGCACACTTTTAAGGATGACAGGAAGAAAAATTTACCATGGGTGCAGGATGACTCAGATAAAGGTGAATTGGGAGTATATGGGAGAGTGTGGGCATAAGAGATGATGCACAAAAAATGCAAATGCATCAGCTGTTTTCATCTTGGTTTAAATCAGAGTAGAGTCATGGGGATGTGCACAGCGGTCCTAGGGAGCCTTTTGGTACTGAGACTGTTCACCCAGCCACCAGCACACTGTGCCTTAACTCTTCCTTCAGTCAGTATCAGCAGAAGCGTTTCAAGGCTCTGCTTGTGCTCACTAAACCCGGCCAAACCTGCGCCACCGGACTGAGTTTGTTATTATTTCTTAAGAGAAACCTGATACTGCAGTCTCTCAACTGCAGCCCTACTGGCATTGCGGTACTTGAGACCTTGACACGGGCATATCCATAACACCAGCAGAAGCAGCAAAGAGGAAGACACTGATGAACGACTCTGGGGACCACAAACAATCCCAGACAACAATACACCCAAAAAGACAGATCTAGAACAAACCTCTTCTACAATGACTAATGGCACAGAAGGCAGGCTGAAAGGCAGGGAGATCTGTCTGCAGTGCTCAAAAGAGCCTTGGAAACAACTGTCCAAGGGATTGGCCAGTAAAGAGCATCCCTACAGTCAAGTAAGAAAGAAGTACACGTTTTCATGTTTTTCACTCTCAGTTGCAGCCCAGTGCAAAGTATCATAATACACTCTTCTCAGTTTATTCACAAGTACAAATGTTTCTTGCATGCTGGATCTTGCCGAGATAAAATCCACTGAAAAGATTCCAGGGGAAAGGATAGGAGACACTTAATGGACCATAGCTTAATAGCTTACCCAGGGACTAAATAATGAAAGAGAGAGTCTTTGATCCTGTCATGTGCTCTCTGCACCTGTGGACATTGCTTAACGCCTGATAGGATATTTCCTACCAGAGTTCTAGACCAGGAGTCTGAAATGATCAGTACTTTTTTCCATCAGCCTTACTTTCAGGACTGTAAGGGGAGGGCTGGTACTTAGAGACAAACACTGTCTGAAAGCTTGACAGCATTCTACCATGTCAGTTAAAAAGGCTCTTCTTAGTTCTCAAGGAAGGTGAAGCCATGTAGTACCTATTTTTGATACAGCCTAAGAAGATCCACTCAGCATATGACTGCTGTGACATAACTGCCAGTTAAAGTAATAAATAGTCACACTCACAAAAGTTAAGGTAATTGAAATTGTAATGCATACAACTGTAGCATTAGTGTACACGGAGATGTTTGGTTTTATTGAACCTGCTGACTTTACCAGGAGGCTTTGGTTGACAGTTTGACTGCTTTTACGTTCTTGCCTTTGTAGGTGGCTGCTTCCCAAATGTTAAAAGCAGTACAGGTACTCACGATCATCTAGTCTGACCTTCTGGACAGCAGAGTCCAGCACAGGCTGAGGAGTTTATCCAGGGATTCTTCCGCTGAGCCCCAGCACAGCGGTCTACTGGACATACGGTCTTAAGGATTTCGCAGGGGATTAGGAGTTGATGACTCTACCTCCTCCTACTGGTTCAGACCACAAGGTTAAAATGCCACAGCTCATTTCCGATTTGAATATATGTCTTCACTTCAGACTGAGAAATATAAAGAGTGGTTTACACATCTGCATATAAAGCCAAACCAATAAGCAAGTAACAGACTTTGAGGCAGGATGGAGACAAAGTCAGCCTATTTAAAGCTGTGGTGAATTATTAAAGTTGTGAATTTTGCTTTGGGAAGAGTCAGAAGATCGTATGAGTTTCTATACTTGGAGGAGTGCAGGGGTTGAGGAGATATGGAATATAAAGAATAATGTAATGGGTGATGGATAGTCTGTTATCGGCTAAGATGACTGGCTAAATAGTCAATGGCTCCTCATAAAATGGTTGAGAGGCTTGAGAAAGCCCGGGTGGCCACAGGCAATCTTCCCAAGGCCATGATAAACATGGAGACAAGTATCCAGAGTTTATTTATAGGAAAAGACCTAGGACAGCTGGTTGAAATTAAAGGGTATGCAAAGACACCATGGAAAAAGGAAGACTATAACATTTCATGTGCAAAAGGAAAAAGGAGGTAGTCCCAGGTATTTAAAGCCAGTTCTGGAGTGTCCAGAGATAGGTCATTTGTTTTGTATCCAGCCACTTCCACTTGAAACATGCCTGTGTCTGTGAGGTACTTCTGTGTGTTATTATCACTATTAAAAGAGACCTAGAAAAAACCCCCAAACATTTAGAAGCTTTTTCTGAAGGCCACAGGACCACATGAACACAGAAGAACATAAACCCAGTGTCTTTTCAGCTTAGCATGTTAGTTACGGTTTCTACAGTACTGTTCAGTTCTAAGGTGCCTCTACTGACACTTTGATCATCAGAAAGTCTGTGGGGGAAGCCAGTATCGTTCAGCACAAGGGGTTTGTGCAGCAGATCTTTAATGCTTTCATGAGAAGCCATTTTCAAAACTTTTGTCGTGTAGATGAAATAAAGATGACCTTTATCCTTTACTTTTCTCCATTCAAGGTCAACGGCAGTTCTGTGATCTACTGACAATGGCACATGATGCCCATGGATGATATCCCATTGCTGCCAATGATTAATAGTTGCAGTTCCCTCTCCTCAGCGCCATAACTCACTCAAAGCTTCAGCATATGAGAATGATGGAACATCCCTGGAACAGATAAATGCATAAATCCTTTGAAGCCAACAAAAAATTGCCAGCTCTCTAGGAGTTTCTTCACAAGTCAGGCTATAGTTTTCAGATTAATACGTGCATGTAACACAAGAGGGGGAAAACCAGATAACCAATAGGATAAATCAGAGAAGTAATTTAAGGCTGGTTATTGTCACTTTCTATACTCTGTTCACTGTTGTTCACTTTGCAGGAAGAAAATGTCAGACAGGCACACATCACTTATTGTCCACAGTATCTGCATCTGCGACAGTCATTTCATTTGCAGTTGTGCTGGGAAGTGCATTCTGAAGCACACGACTTATCCCAAAAGCCACCGTATAATAACATCACGAACCAGCCTTCAAAAGGACTGTCTGTGGGAGTAGTGTATCAGTCATGTCATTCGGAGATATATCTGCCAATTTTAGGCAGCAAAAGTTTTTATATCTGATAGCTCTGTAGAACAAATTAATCTATCGGAGAAAGCTGGACTGTGTTTAGGCTAGTGCATTGTCTACAAATGGCGCAGCCACTAAAAGCTCCACCTTCCTGGCTGGCCAGAGTTCAAAATCGACCACTGTGGAGAGACAGAGTCTTGCCCCTATCCTGGTGACATGAGGGGCCAGCCCTGCTGCCTGGGCTGTGGTGAGCCCAGCTCCTGGGTCCATCTGAGACGAGAGCCCCAGGGAAAGGGAGGGCGGCTGTCACTCCGCTCTGACTGCGCGCCAGAGCTGGCGAGAGGAGGAAGGGCAACCCGCCTTGAGCTGCCTCTGCAATCGCTGTCTAAACTAGATGCTGGAGCTAGGTGGTACGGAAAGCTCTCCTGGGGAGCCGGGCAGTCTGTTTGTGTAGGTTGTCAACTATACGCACTTTTTCGTAAACAAAGCAGAAGGCATGTGAGATTGCCCAAATGCCAACTGTAGGAACTCTCAGTTATACACTGTAAAGTTCTGCTTTCAAGTTAACAGAGCTTCTCTGGACTCACGACAGAGAAGACTCCCGTAGTTCTCAGAAGCTGTGGTTTATTTAAAAAAAAAATTAGAATGAAGTAGTTTTATTTTCATCTTTTATTTTTAATAAGAGTGTTCACAGGTTCAAGAAAAAAAAAATTAGCCTTTTCAGCTATCCATTTTCAGAAGCAGAACTTAGGAAGCTCTTTTTTACTGCTTGTTTTTCAATGAAAACTTCTAATATTTTAATGGAATAGAATATTATTTCCTACATATTTTTCTTACATGTTGTATCATTTCACTTTTCATTTGGGCGAATAAAGATCTACAATTTTCTGAGTTGTTCTACCTATAGATATTTAGAATTTGCAATGGCCTAATTAAGAAAAGCTTAAATGTTTCTTTGAACAGTCAGTCTCTGCAGAGTTTTGGTGCTTATCCAAACCTGACTGAACAGCAGTGAAATTTCCATAGCTTCTGAGGATGCAAAATAGGACTAGAACCCACAGAAAAGGCTGTTCTGCTTCCATTCCTGGCCTTCGCTACAGCAAAAGAAAGCACCTCATGTTACCTCTGATCTGGAGTAGCGAAAATACTGAATTTTTAGAGAACTGTGTGTGTTAACCCATCCTTGGAAGCAATATTGCATTTCTTATCTCTGAGTCCTCATGGCAGGTTGCTTCCACTTGCGATTATCTCAAGTGTAGTTGCCATTATGTAAATGCTAGATCCATGCAGCAGGAACATCCTATGCTGACTGACAAAACTGTGTCCTAAGTATATATTCTGCTACCTGTGCTCGCTAAAATAATGGTTAGCGTAGAAAGGTATCTCAAAATAGTGGGGTGAGAAGAGAGAGCATAAACATAAACAGCCAGTCAAATCATAAAACACAGTCACAAATAATTTATCTAGCAGAAACATTTAAACAAGAAAATCTCTGCACAGAAAAGTCAAAATTTATAGGTCTCATAATTACACTAGTTAGCAAGATGCCTCACAAAACCTCCAGCTTGGTAATTCTGAATAGAAAATAAAGCTGAATACATCTCAGTCTGGTCATGGATTAAATCACAAGTGGAAAAAGAGGATCCAGTCCCGACAAGTGGTCTGTTGTCACTTAGCTCTACTCGGCTCCTGATTTGTAGAAAAATCCGTAGGGGAACAAAATGAAAAGAAATAAGGATTGCATTAAGCAAAGTTACATGTAATTCGTATTTGGGAATGGCAAGGGGGAGGAAAGATAAAGAATATTTTTCCCCGAAATTGATCCCTCTGTCTTCATGTACCTTTTTATGTATTCACATGTCACCCTTTTCATGGTGTATCTTCCATCTTCATTCTTCTGCCTTTAGCTAAATGTTGTGCAGCTCTGCCTTTTTGAACTGTCATGAAAACAACGTGTAAGAGACAGCACTGCAGATAAACAGCAATGCGTGTTGCCTGGTAAGTTGTGCTGTCACTGCAAGGAAAAAGACAAAACACCATGCACTCAAAACTGAGCAAAACATCTGAAAATGTAAGAGCGGCTTATTGTTTCACTGAAGTGCAAACCGTAGCGGCGACGGTGCAGCTGGAATGCGACAAGTGAGGCATCCATTGCTAGTGGCAGAGAATGACTGAAAAATGTGATAGCTCCCAGGACACGAACTTCAGCCGGAGGTTTTTGGCTCCTGCAGCTGCGGCTCTGTACGGCAGAGCCGTCTGGTTTCCGTCTGGCGGAGGGATTCATTACTCATGCCAAATCATCCCCTCCCTGAGGGAACTTGTGTAAAGTGCACAGTATTTTACATCAGTTGGATGTCCCTCGGATTACATATTCAAAGCTCTTACAGGCACTAACACTACATGCATCTAGCAAAACCTTGGTATTCTGACGGCAAAGCTGGTCAGATACCTCAAATGAAACACATTTTTAGTGTTAAAATAGGGGTTTCTGCTAGATGCAGTTTTTTCTTGTCTCTTGTCAGGAAAATGAAAGGTACAGCTGTGGGGAGCCACAATGCTCTTCCTCTCCCTGGGACCCGTGAGGGATGCTCTGCTTCCAGCCCTTGATGTGTTCTTCTGCTCCTTTGCCACTCTCCCATGCCCCTTCTCCTTGTACGCCCCGACCATCCCTTCACCACTGCAGAGGCTCAAAGCCGGGACAATATGAAAGGAAGGAAGACCTCTGTGGGGAGAGGGGAGAGAGCAAAGTGAAGGTGATGACTTTAGAGAGCTTTGCTTCCAGGAGGAGAATAACTTCCCAAGGGGCATGATGTATGGTGGGGATGGGGCTGTCACTCCCAAAGCTGTAACATCCACAAAGAGACTGATAGCAACACATTCCCAAATGAAATACTTTTAGAGTTTTCTTTCCATAAACAAACAAAGCCACTGTTATGGAGAATTTTCAGACTGATTCTTGACAGAAACAGATGTTGCAATATTGGAATTTCCCATGGGACAGATATTCCAGGGTTTATTCCATTTTAAACAGGGCTAGAAAATAAAACTGAGTTGATATACGGTTTGCGTCTTCATAGCCATTGCAGAGGCAGGTGGTTGGAGGATGTGCTAGACAGATGTTGCACGCTGCTGCAATGACTGTGAGACCAACTAGTGTGGATCTTCTTTTTTTTTTTTTTAAATTAGTTTTTAAATCTACTCCTTGTTCAGTGTAAGGAGCAATCAATTACTTTGTGGTTCTGTCCCACTATGTCACAGATTAAGGTTTGCTTTGGGTAAACTGAGGTACTAGCTTCAAAATTTCCCCACGACAACAACTCTTGCTTGGGAACTACTAAATGTGACCTAATTTGAAAAGCGGCCTGTAGCTCTTTTTGGTATATGCCTCCCTGTCACCACTAAGGTTAATCAAGGTTAAGCAGAAGGAAGGAAAACGGCAAAAGCCAGGAAAAAACTTGCAGATCATGTCCTCAGGGGCTTTCTCTAAGTAGGAAGAAGGACTCTGCTTCTATCGCTGTTCCTGGGCTCCCTTTGCTACCCTAAAAACATGCAAAGTTTCTGGACTGAAATCACATAAAGAAAGGTAGAAAACAGGTGTTAACCTGGTGCCGACATACACAGTCTCACTAACTGATGGACATGAAGCTCAGCAGGCAAGCATGTTAATCCAGTCTTAACTGGGGAGGTAAGGGGACGAGCAAACCGTTGGGAGGTGGGTCCCCATGACTAAGAAATCTGGAAAATTCTCAGCACCATGCCGCTGTAAGGTCACAGCTTACTAAGACTTTGCTCGATATCGCCTTTGATAGTTGAACAACATCTCATGACTTTAAATGGACAACTATGAAATAGCAAGGGATGGAGTGTGATCAGCCATCGCCATTACAAGGTTATATGGATTTGGGCAGGAAGTTGTAGGACTTTGCCGGAGTTCGGCACCACTGGAAAAAACGCACATTACAATTCCACGTTACGGCAACAAAAATCTTAACCACTATGTGTCCTAATCTGGCCAAGAAACAGCTCTCCTTGCCTGCTTCTCTGTGCTGCTCCTTGTCTTTGCGTTTTCCAAGAAAGACCAGACAGCTTTGATTCCATTCACCTGCAACCTATAGTTCAGCACCTCAGTGAACACCTAAATCTTTGTCTACAGTGTACAGCTAGCAACACAGGCAAGACTTATATACCAACAATCTGAGCCTGCTAAGAACAGGGGAATTGTGGTTTTTTGTTTGTAGATGCAAAGGCCAAATTCAAACAGCCTTATGCTTGTTAGGCAAAATGTGTCCTTTAAAGATGTTAATATGAAGGTTAAAATAATTTTTTTCTGGTTTCTGGAGTAAAGCTATATCGTTATTATTATTTTCTGCTCTAAAGTCAAAATATCAACTCAATTTTGCAGGTAGTTTTATGTAAGTGCGCTACTTCCAGGAGTATGCCACCTTTGCCCTCCAGAGTGCTATTCCTTTCACTCCATTCAGATAACCAGCATATTCATAAATCCCAATGAAACCAGTTATAAACACCTGTACTACCACACAATGAAATACAAAGAAAATTCTAGGAGAAAACCCAAATGGAAGCTGCTTTAGAACAACTAAATAAAAGGCTTTACTCTGAAAAATACTCCAGCTCTGGCATAATTAGCTAATTAAACCACAGCCACTATAATTATCTACCAGGAGATAGCCTGGATGGGGAAAACAAAAAGAAAAGGTGAAACAAATAACAATATTATGTTTTAGTGGGGAAAAAAAGCCCAAACAGTTAAAACGTCATATGTTTCCATTAGTCAGAGTTTGTATAGCATAAGGTTTTGTCACCTCTTCATCCCACTCCAACCTGGTCTTGTGCAAAGGTGCAGCACAGAGCCCTGAAGTGGGACTGCTGCAGCCCCTCAGGCTTTTGTTAACACTCGTCACAGGCATGAATCCTGCTCCCAGCGTTTATTTCATCCTTCCCTTTGCAAACAGTCCTTCACCTCACAAAAGGTGTTAGTGTCCCCAGAGAAGGAAATTAGAATTTAAACCACTAGCCATACGTATAGCCTTGATGTGGCTCGTCTCCCTAAGTGAATCATACAAGTGCCAGGCATCCATCGGAGCTACTTCTGCACTGTTTTTCCAGCAGAGAGTTTGCAGCTTCGTTAGTGCCACTGAGGGTGCAGGAGGTTTGTCTGACACTATACAGAGAAGATGGGGCTGTCACTGCCCTCTGCTCAGTCAGCAGCCTGTGACAGCAGCTGCTCCAGGCACTGTGAGGCCCTGGATGGGAGGAGCCAGGATCTGAAGATGACTCCTTCCATGGTGGCCATTCCTCCTTCTGCTTCCTCAGAGAGCCGGGCACTGTCACGTCATTGACGGGAACAGAACCAGAGGAGGATGCAAGGATCAAGGGGTGGAGGAGAGAAGCAGGGGTCCCCTTAGCTCCCTGTTCAGCTTACATGAACATCTGGCTCCCTTTTAGGGATGAAAGTGAAAAGGCACAAAGAGATGGGCCAGTTTCAAGACAGTTACCTTCACTCCTCCTCCCCTCTCCCATTGCCAAACCTTGGCAGAGCTGCCACATTCCTCCCCATGGCACGCCCCGGCTGCGAACGTCTGCATGCAGCAGAGAGAAGAGCAGGTACCAGGCCAGTAACGCATCCTTGCCCCAGCATAACCGAGCTGAAATACTGCCTCTACATACTCAAATTAGCAAGATTTAAGTTGACTTGGACGTTGCCGTCCCAACTCTGCAGTACAGCGCGCGGGGAGGCTCAGTGGTCGCTGCTGTGTCTCTTTCTCATTCTGCAGCAGCCTTCTGGAGAAGAGGCGCAGACGGCCCCCACCCTCCCAGCACCGGCAGAAGGACTGATTCATCAAGCCTGACTCTCTGAGGCAGCCTGCCAGACGACAGAGCTGCTGGTGGGGTGCCTTGATGCTGTCAGCTGCCCATATGTCTATCGGGCAGCTACTGCCTGTGCGATCCCCATTCTGAGAGAAATTCAGAGCACGGTTTTGGATATCTACATAAGAACCAATTCCACAATCCAAGCCAATTAAATAAACAAATAGATAATTAGGGGGAAAAAAAAAAAGTTTTGGTTTGAGCAAACAGCTCTTTTATTTGTTTTCTTGTCAAAATGAAGTAAATTATGAGGTAATAAATAAATATTACAAAATTTAAACCTAGGCAAATTCAAAGTGATGTAAGGGGAAGGGGAGGGAGGACAGATGGGCAAATTCAGCACAAATTCACACCTAGTGCTGGCCGTCTCAAACTGTTCATGACTGCAAATAAACTAATCTGTAAACCAGGAGCAGCTGAACAGAAGGGGGTTAGGGTATAGGCTTACCTTGGTGTCCACAGGGATTTTTTGGCCACCCTAAAGCACAGCTCTAGCCCCTACTGGATAAGCTCTTTCCCATCGGAGGATGCCAGGCTTGGTATCTCTCTCACTTGCCGGGCACCAATGCAGCCCTTTCTGTTACCATGGCACAGAGCTGATTTTGCTTCCACCCTACAGTACCCTACGCCAAAGGCTGAAGGCAATTCCTGTTTCCTTTCTAGGCAGCATCACTTTGTGGGATTCTTGTCAAATACGCTGGGACTTAATATGATCACGCCGTGCCTCTGCGACATCGGCCGGGCTGCGGCAATAGGGCAGATCAGCCTGCTGGCTGGGCTGCTTTTTCTCGGCTGTGAAAATCAGAACATTTCATTTTAAACACAGAAATGTCTCAATGGCGTTACAGTTTCAAGGTTTCTTTAGACTGCAGTACTAGCCTGTTATCCTCGGTTAGGACTGGATTACCTTTGTGCTTGGCCCTTTTACAGATTATTAAGGATTACAGGGTACATGTCTGTACTGCCCTCATATTAGACTATAAAGCAAGATATGTTTTGGGGGGAAAGGGTAATATGACAATGAAATAACCCATATCATGTTCTCAAAGACATCCATTACCTCACATTTTCTTTCTTTACCGTTGAAAATTTGAGCTACATTTCTACTGTGCCCTTTTAAGAACAAAGAAAGGATAAAAGGCTTCCTTGTAGTATGAGACTTCCCTGAAAACCTACAACACTCAAAAAATTACATGGAGCATGAATCTGATTTCTGCCTCGAGTTTTAAGTTCTCAGCTTGTCTGAAATCCTCCTCTTTCATCCTCCCCTGACCAGAGCATTAACACAAAGATTACTCACCATCAACATCTTAATTAAAGCCTGAAAATAGGTTTAAATAAGAAACAAGTGTTGCATTCACCTTGCACTGGATCACCTGAAAAGTATGATTTTTGCTCATACTGAGTACATATACTTTGCTCAGAAAATCTACCTATTATAGGCAAATCCAAAAATAACCAGGCTTGTAGGAACTAAAGGTAATGAAGACTTACTATATAATTTATTTAGTCTACTGCATTTTTCTTTTTTATTTTTCCAGTGCTGTGTCTTTTCCAGTTCTATATTTTTCAAATGATGAGTCTTAAATCATTTCTCTAAGGAAACAAACCGTATCATTGTTATCATATGTTAGGGTTAACCAGTGCAATCATTGTACAAAAAAAGTACTTTTTTTTCTGAAAACAACCTGAGCATACAAGCAGAAAGCCTGGTATGAAAGAGAGAGGGTGTAATAGGAAATTCCGAACAAGCAATTAGATGGGTGAGTCTGGAGCTATGGCAGTGAAATAAAGCACCAGGTTTTGGCTGTGTTTGTAACTTTAAGTTATTCTCCCTTTGACATCCTCCTTGTCCTGTCTCATGTATTTGATAGGTAAAATAGTCCTACATTAAAAAAATGTAACATAATTTCTTGCACGAAGCCCAAAGCAATTCCCGCAGTCAGAACGCAACTGCTCAATGCTGGAGAGACAAGGAGTGTTGGGAACCTACTGCAGGAGGAGCAGGTGCCCTCCTCCAAGTACCTCCTACCAAAAATCTAAAAGAGAGAGACAACTTTGGCATGGGTAAAAAGGCTTCATGTGACTTCAGAGGGGAGCTGTACGGGGTAGGGTGTCAGATGGCTGGGGAGGCAGGAGCTGTCAAGGCACCCTGTCTCACCTACCCACAGCCTGGAGTGGCGCGTGAGCAAGTGGGAGCTAAGTTAAGCAGAATGATCTCAAACTGGCAAGGCAAATTTTAGGAACTCGGTATGTTTTAGGAATACAACATGCTTTTAAGATTTTTTTTTTTTATTATTATTATTATTTGTAACTCTCTCACAAAACACCCGCGGATAAAAATAAATCATCCTCTCCTTGAGGCAGATAGCTCTGAGCCGCTGATTCTACTAGAGGGTCACCACTGTTGAAGGAGATTTCTTAGTAGTCTGGAGATTACCTGGATTGCTGGCGTCCCAGTTAAAAAGAAGGGTGAAGTGAGGGGAGGGAGGAAGTTCTCAGATACAGATTTAGAAAGGCCAGGAGTAGTTGTCACACTCTGTGGTCACTGATACTATTTTGATGTCTCCTAAAAGGACCCAGATGTCAGTAGCTGTGACCCAAATTGAGGAAGGGATTAGAGTGGATCTCTGATGCCATCTGTAACTCAATGGATCAGCACCATAGAGAAAAAAAGTGTTGGGAACCTGCTGCACATACCAGCTGAAGAAGTGAAAATTCGGACATCAAGTGGAGCATCTTGGGTGCTTAAATTTGCATTACGTGTATAAACTATGTAAGAAATCAAGCCTCATTGTTTTTACGATTCCTTTAAGGAGACAACACACCTCTGTTGTACAGATACATGCTCACAGTGAAGCCCTGATCTGAGTTTGATACTACTGAAGATGCCTTTCCCAAGTCAAACAGATTTATAATCTATATTTAACAACAGTAACAACACCAAGAATGCTATATTTTCTCCCCTCACATTTTAAATGTGAGGAAGGACTTTATTAGGAACGCACTGAAAGCTAAATCAGGACTACTTCCAGCTGTGATTCTGCAGGCATGTTGTTTCTTCCACTGGCTTATTGAATTACCTTAAGCAAACTATTTAACCTCCTTTTTCCTCCATCCGCCTCTCTAGAAAATAATGTTAATCCCTAAAATGCAAGATTTTCAGGCTGAACCAAAGCTCTTCAGTGTCAATGGTGGATACTCATTTCTGAGGGCTTTGAGACAAGCCTTCGGTCAAGCATTTGATCAGTTAATATTTGTAACTGTCCGTGCTAGTATCACTTTGCATGACTAACTATTTTGCATGACTACGAATGACATGGGAGGTTGTTACTGCTAAGCATTCAGCAAATGGCATAAGTTTTTTTGCACAGAGAAGCGCGTGAACTGCTATAAGTCTGCCCTAGATTTAAAATAGGAAAGATAGTGGTAACTGTGCATCTGTGTGCTGGCTTCTTAATATTCAGGAGTAGCATGAATCTGAATGCGTCAAAACTTTTCATTTAGACATCAAATTCTTGATTCACCTGAAGCTTAATCAAAATCTTCTTTCAATGGTTCATTTTGGCATCAGACGTGTAGCTCGTTATTGCAGTGATGGGTGGGGACAGCTCTTGGCATTTGTGTTCGGAGCAGCTAAGAGAGGGGATGTGGCAGATGTTATGGGCAAGCATTAGCTCGTCCCGAATTCCCCTCCAGTAAAAATGCTGAGCCTTTGATGAGCCAAATAAATAATTAGCAGTGGAGATAAAATGGGAGCAGCGCTGTCTTATGCTGAAAACAGATTCTGATTTCCTTTCCACCCCATGCAACACCCTTGGCCGTGGTGGGATTACTTCCCAGCAGCACAACAGGGGCTGAGAATCAGGCTCTTTGCCTTTGTATTCAGCTCCTGAGGCAGAGCTCAGGGGTAGAACTGCAGCATACAACCTCTCCTCATACCTCACTAAATGTTATTTGACAGCTGTTAAGCTTTGAAGGAAGTGGGAATGCCTCCAAGCCAGTGAAAGATGCTGTCCTGCCCTTCTCTGCTCTGCTGGGGCACTGCGGTGTGGGCAGCAAGTGCCCTCTCACATGCTGTCACATGCTTCTCACATACTCACATAAAGGGACATATCTCCTGTAGGGATAAATGGCCATTTAGTATTTTGCCTTTCTGTCGTGGTTATCAAGCAAGAAAACATTGATCTGGGTGGTGTTTGCACGGTTTACCTCTGCTCATGATGAACTGGATGTCTCTGACCAATGGATTTCTCATGAGTTTCTGTGCGAGCATCAAGTGGATGACAGTTTGTCAACAATCTAGGACAACTTTAGTGACAATGCTAAGATGTACAACTACTTTTCTTTAATTCTTGCTTATTTTTATCTTTTTATTATATTTATTTCATAATCTATATTTCTATTTTCTACTTCATTATCTGGCAATACTTGTAATTTTTGTCCTTTTCACTGCATTTTTTTCTTATTTTTCAAAGATTTCTCATATTGCAAAGGGAAAAAAGAAGAAAAAATCGACAAACCCCGACAAACAAACAAAAACCAACACTGAAATACGCTTTGTCCCTGAATTTCTCCCATTAAGACAAACAAAACAAAAAGAAAAGGCTAGATGAAATTTTTTTCAGCAGAAGCGAGTAAAACCCCATAATCCCAGAATGCGTGCTTCTGTCAAGCATCCTCTTCATTATGTCTGATGCCTTTCAGCAAGCCTGCACTTGCTAAGGGTCCTCTAGAAGTCAATGCACACTACTGCCGCAAACCAGTCTCAAATGACCTGAAGTATCAAATGTTCATGTAAGACTTTCCCCTGCTCTGCTTATATAAATTTTGTTTCTCTTTGGGACTGTGACTTCACATTTTTATTTTTATACAGTTTCTGTCTCAACCTGTCAAATACAAATGATTAATACGTGATGATTAATGTCTTCATGTGATGTCCTTCCTCCCAATGGTTGTTTTATTCCGTGTTTAATTATATAAATGCTTTGACCAAATCAAGGTTTGTATCCTGGATACAATGCAGCTAGAATAGCTCCGTTCACGTGTTGAGGGTGAGGAGGGGTTTTTGCACCAGCGGTGAGCCACGGAGGAAGGTTACTGCATAGCCAGGTTGGAGACAAGGGTAGAACTGAAAAGGGGGTAGAATAGTGGCAGGCATTTACCCCTAAGTCTTCATCTGAGTGCACCCTCAGCAAGTTTGCTGATGACACCAAGCTGTGTGGCACGGTCGACAAGCTGGAGGGAAGGGATGCCATCCAGAGGGTCCTGGACAGGCTTGAGAGGTGTGCCCATGCAAATCTCGTGAAGTTCAACATGGCCCAGTGCAAGGTCCTGCGTGTCCAAATCATGAGTAAGGATGGATGTTCAGGCCTTTTCAGAATAAATTGATCCTCTACCTTTTCTAAAATTACCAGAACTCTGTATTTCTAACTTTCCTCAGAGACAAAATAATGTAATCACTCTTTACTACAGCATCAGGATGTTGAGATTATTTGCCCTAACAGCAGCAGGGCAGGGCTTCCTCTGTTTCCAGTCTTTAGCTGGTAGACCTCCACACATCAGGCCTTTGTTGCAAGAAGCATTAGCAATATAGAGAGTGGCATCCCCTCCGATGCACGGTGTTCAGTGTGGCACCGCTGTTTGAGAGAACATCCTTACACAACTTAGATATTTCTGAAGTTTGCAACACCTTAGTCATAAAGCATTCTCTTATTGACATGCAACAGACTAGAAGAGTGCATGGGTATATTTATCCCACTATGCTGTGGGAAATTCAAATTCGGTTAATTACTTCCTACCTAGGTTAAAGTATCCGTAAGTGCAAATGCCCAAGTTATTTTTTGCTCATAAAATGGAACTGCACTATCACCTGACTGCCAAACTGCAGCTAATATGTAACTGAGAGGTGACAGGATAGCAGTGGTTGGTGGAGTGATCTTCGTTCAGCCGGTCTGTACAGCACTTGCAGTAAAAGGAGCTGTGTAAATGTAAATCATTGTTATATTCTTTAAGTAATCAAATCCATGGTGCCATTGTTTAAAAAGGCTGGAGATGTGGAGCCATTTATTCATATTTTAATGCTTAGACTGCCTGCTGCATAAAATATATATGGAAAAAATAAGCTTTCAGAGATACATTTTTTTTTCCAGTGCTGAATTTATAAGCTAAGGAGACTATAGTGCTACAGTAATTCTTAATTTGTACAGTTGTTTTTATCACTCTTAGTAAGAAATACCACAAAATAAAACAGACCTAAATCTCTCATAAATCTAATGGAAGTGTCGCACTTCAGATGCACATTTTTAAGCGGCTGCATCATTGCTTTAATTCAAAACACAGCCAGCAGGCTCAGTATGACCTGGGAAGTTCTACAAAACACTTGCAGATTTATTCATCTTTTGAAATAGTGGTGAATTTATAAATTACACCAATGCCCGATGGCCAAAACTGAGATTTGGTCCCACATCATGTAGGGTGCTCTACACATAAAAAAGACACAATCTCTGTCCCCAGATGCCTTACTTGAATTCAAGTGCTGCAGTTATGTAATGTTGCATCTTAATCATTCATGACTATCCGGGTTGCTGCAGACCACACAATGATTTCAAAGCAACAGTCTCCCTATTCATTTCTGTGGGCTTCTGGTTCCACAATATTTTCTAATGTGTTTATCCCTATGATGCAAGGCAGTGCTATCACCCCTGCTTACAGATGGAAAACTGAGCCCCAAAGATACTGTTTTCAAAATTTTTGTATATCAGTTCAATCCCTTATTCAAAATGAATCAAGTATGCCAGTGCCTAAGTTGCACTAATCATAAGTCTGATGCTCTTAAATGTCTAAAACACTTTTGAAAGGAGAGTCTAGACTGATGAAAATGTACCTTTAACTTTCCCAGGAGCAGGTAGGATTTCTGTGATAGAGCACTGGCACTCTGGATTACAGAATCACAGAATGGTTGTGGTTATAAGGAACTTCTGGAAGTCATCTTGTCCAATCTCCCTGCTCAAGCGCAGCCACCCAGGCACAGTTGCCCAGGACGATGTTCAGATGGCTTTTGAATATCTCCAAGAATATAGACTCCACCACCTCTCTGGGCCATCTGTGCCAGTGCTCAGTCACCATCATAGTAAAGAAGTATTTCCTGATGTTCAGATGGAACCTCCTGTGCACCTTCAGATGGTGCCTCTTGTCCTGGCACTGGGCACCACTGAAAAAAGCCTGACTCTGTCTTCTTACACCCTCTCTTCAGATATTTGTACATATTTATGAGTTCCCCCCTGAGCTTTCTCTTCTCCAGGCTGAACAGTCACAGGTCTCAGCCTTTCCTCATATGTGAGGTGCTCCAGTTCCTTAATTGTCGTAGTGGCTCTTTGCTGGACTCTCTCTAATATGTCCACATCTCTCTTGAACTGTGGAGCCAGAACTGTACACAGTACATCATATGTGGCCTCATCAGTGCTGAGTAGAGGAGAAGCTAGAACCTGCTGGTTATGCTTCTCCTAACGCAGCCCAGGATACCATTAGCCTTCATTATGGCAAGGGCACATCACCGGGTCATGTTCAATCTCATGTCCACTAGGACCCCCAGACCCTTTTCTGCAAAGCTGCTTCCCACCCAGAGGGACTCGGCATCTCTGGTACATGGGGATATTCCTCCTGAGGGGCAGGACTTGGGATTTTCTTTTGTTGAATATCATGAGGTTCCTCTCAGGCCATTTCTCCAGCCTGTCAAGGTCCCTCTGGATGACAGCATGACACTGGTCTATCAGCCACTCCTTACAGTTTTGTGCGATCAGCCAAATTGCTGAGGGTACACTCAGCTCCATCATACATGTCATTAATGAAGATATTAAATAGGATTGGATGATAAATAGGTTGTGGACCAGTATTGACTCTTGGGATATACTGCTAGTTACTGATCTCCAGCTAGACTCCATGCCACTGATCACAGCCCTCCTGGCTCAGCTGTTTGGCTAGTTTTACATCCATCTCACTGCTCATCCAGCCCATTCTGCATTAGCTTCTCTACAACGATCTTATGAGACAGAGTTGAAAGCCTTAGTGAAGTCAAGGTAGACATCTACTGCTCTTGCCTTGTCTACCAACCCAGTTATTTGATAGTAAAAGGTTATCAGGTTTGTCAAGTGTGACTTCGTGAATCCATGCTGATGAATCCCAGTCACCTCTTGTCCATCACATTCCTGCAAATGGTTGCCAGGATTAGTTACTCCATCACCTTCCCAGGAATTGAGGTGAAGCTGAGTGGCTTGTGGTTCCCTGGGTCATATTTCTTGCCTTTTTTGAAGATAAGAGTGATATTTGCTTTCCTCCGGTCCTCAGGTATCTTTTCCAAGTGCCATTATTGTTCAAAATTAACGGCCTAACTCTGACATTAAGGCAGGTCCCTCAGCACTCATGGGTGCATCCCATCAGTGCTATGGTTATCCAGTTTGCTGGATTGGAGCAGCATCAACCATGGCTAATTGTGCCACCCAAGGGACCTTATTATGTAACAGTAGCTAAAAAAATTGCTTGGAATTCTCAGAGAAATTTCCACTTTAGAAGGGCCTGCTCTTATAAACCTGTGTGTATGAACAGAAGACTTATATAGCAATCTGTCATCTTCTCTCTGTGGCACCTGCTGGCCATGATGTGCTTTCATAACATTATCAACAATTTCCACACAGGGCAGCATGGGTTTGAACAGCACAAAGATGAATAGGACAGTCAAAGAGAGTGAAGAGGAAAGAAAAGTTAGAATGAGAAAGCAGCATAAATCAGAAAAGGGAAAAAATACAAAACAAGAGAAAAAAAACAAACAAGAAAAGGGTGTCAAAAAAACCCAAACACGCCAAACCACAAGCAAAACAAGCTTTCACTCTGCCTAGGAAGAGAGAAATCCTGGTTCTCTTCCAGGTGAAACAATATCATTATCTTGGCAGCAGGATTACTAAAAACAGTGCAAGGACAAATCAGAGAGCGAGAAAGAGCTCATTGGGAGCACACATAGATCAGTCGAGCAATGGTGTTTGCCTGTGTGTGACACACAACTCCAGCACAGGCCCCTGTTGTAGGATCTTTTTCAATTTGAGAACAGGTCAAGGCACAAAAAGGAAGCTCTGAGATACCACTAAGAGTTAAGTGCATGCTCCATTAAAGAGGGAACGTTCCCTTCTGCCAATGAAGTGGAAAGATAATATAGCATGTCACCTCTGAGCAGCTTCAGGATATTGATTTGGTACCAATGTTAGGGGCAGACTTTGTCTTTGCAAGTTGACATTGACCAAGCTGCCTCTTTGAGACACTTGCACAAGCTATTGCTCCCTTTCCTTCAGCTTCTCCTTCTCAGTCTGAGAAGCTGTGTGGAACAGAGTGCTGATCAGGACCATGCTCATTACATCAGTGTCAGAAGCATGCATTCTGAATCCACTGAAAGAGATAAAAACATGCTGCTAGCTTCAGCAATGGCCCTGAGACGACAAATACAAAGGAAGGTCAGAGGGGGAAGGGAAACAGTGCTCCTCCTGCTAATCCTCGTTATGATGGCACTGGTGTATCCGGAGCTAAACTTCAGATTCTGATACCATTTCAGTTCAGTGAAATCAGGAGGCCCAACAAACAACACTTGTCACTATCTCCCACACATTTGAATTTTCATGGGGCCATCGCAGCCCCTTTTGTACCATCTGCAGCTCCTGCAATTGGAAGGCCACAGCTGGGATGGAAGTGGGAATGGGACTGGTGTCCTGGGTAATGACGAGGAGAGACGTTAAAATCAATGCGGGGGGGAAGAACTGCTTTCACGCTTTCACTATGAGTTCAACGTTTATGAAAAATTCTTAGCAGAGAATGCAGCAAACCTTTGTCTTTTGTGCATACATTTCTTGGTAGTGAGGCAGGATTCCTTCAAGCTGAGTGCAGACAGTGTGCCTCAGACCTGGCATACTGACATATCTTAACGTATATTAAGTGCCCATCATTTTAGCAGCTAAGCAGTATCACATCCCATTTAGCACATACACAGCATTTTATAGAGCAGAGCGCTGTAGAAATCCTTTTCCCTTAGGTTTTTCTACACGCTCATTGCAGTGACATGCATCTGACCAATTAAAGCAAAACAGCTTTAGTTAATTAACTCTAAGGGACTGAGTGGTTCCCTGGCTGAAAGTCATGAGAGCTGGTTTTGATATTATGAGTGCCACTGATTAACTCTCAGACGATGGACAATTCACTTCATCTTTCTGCGCTTCATTTTTCCCCGGTGCAAAATGTAGAGAAATAAAATTTGTTTTCTTCGTTGAAGTGCTTTTGAGAGCTGTGAATGAAAAGAGCTATGCATCATCAATGAATACTCAAAAAGGCCCGATGGGAGATTTATAGAAATAGCACTGTCCTCACTGTGCTTCTGGAAAACTGAGCCACAAGCAAGTAAAGCAACAAAGGGCCAAAACCTCACTGAGAGGCAGCATGGGGACAGGATAAGAATTTAGGGTTCCTGACACCTTGACAGCCACTTGTTCCTCTGGACCAGGCTGGCAAGACAGCATCTTTCTCTCATCTTTCCCCACGGCACCTGATTCTCACCCCTCCAGCTACCAGATTGCATGTCTTCACTTCTGCATTGTTTCGTTTTATTTACCCCAACTATCCTCCTCCTCAGCAAATCAATACATCCGATCACTTCCAGCACCTAACGACCTCCACTAATGTCTCTCTCTGGTTGCAAAGATTTTCCTGTTCACTGGGCCAAATTCTCTATACAGTGTCAATATGGCTATACAGAGGATTTTTTCAGACTTCCACTGGGCTCAAGATCTTAAACACTGTTGAGTTTTTGCCAAAAGCTTTGCCTCAGGAAAAAGTGACACCAGCATATTTTCTTTCATTCTATTCCTATTACTCTATCATGGTTTTGTCTTACCCTTTCATTCTACTTAACTCCACATAGTTGCAAGTCCCAAAGCTAACACACCAGTTCCACAGTACGTTAGGCAGAGCAAGGCAAATAACTTGTACCTGCTAACTGATTTGATTATTTCAACATCTTTTTATAATTGAGGAATGCAGGTGAACAGAACTGAATTTCCTCAGGTTTTTTTCAGTATTTGAATACATATAATTTAAAAAAAAATATTCTTTGGACTTGCTGGTCAGTATTCCTACTTTTGGCAAAGAGTGACTAAGTTTGGAGTAGCTAAATAAATAATTTTATTATTTCTGCTCTACAACTGTTTGAGATAAAAGTAGTTCTAACACAAAATTTTGTCCACGTCAAATAGAGTTCTGAAAACAACTTTAAAATTAGATTTCATTGTAGGAGAAGGGTGAGTGAAAAACGTCACACGAGCATTTACTACCTCTTATTTCGAGTGTCTTGTGTTAAAGAAAATTACACAATGGTAAAGAAGAAAATAGCAAGGTCTGGTCTGGAGGCTGAATACCATGGCTTGACTGGTGCTTCAGCTCTCACTGCAGGACAGAGTAGTCTGCAGGCCAGCAGATAATAACCTCAAGCCTACTGAGGAAATCAATGTCTTTGACTATGTTTCCGCCAGAGTTAGTTCTCAAATTGGAGTCAAAACCCAAATCCCATCATTCCTCTGCCAGACCCAGTTTTTCTCCACTGGCTTCAGGATGCTTGTAAAGCTGTAGGAGTTTATGTGTTTTGTTCTACTGTGCCCTTAGATTCTGACTTCTGCTGGTAGCTCACATACATCCAAAGACAGAGTTCAGCTCAATGCATCTGATACTGCTGCCTCTGCAATAAAAAGGCAGGAAAGGGTGGTTTCTAGGGATTCACCATTAGCATGAACATACTACGTCAATCATTCTTCCAAGACAGAAGCAAGAAGCAGTAACACTTTTCCTGTACTCTTAAGCAGTTTCCTACCCATTTTTAATCCCTAACATTTATTGCTGCTTTCTTTTTCACAGTTAGGTTCACTGCAAGAGCGACTCTTGCTTTACATCATTAAAAGTCAGAGGTGTTGTAGAACTGGAGGAGCGTAATGAACATTCAGGGCTTGCTTTTGAAATTATCTCTATCTCTTCTTGCATTTAGTATGCTGTAAAACATTAAATACTCCAAAGTTGTCAGCCATTACAGTTGTGTAAAACAGATATTAGTGAAGTAAGAAATGAGCTTTTTCATATAGGTGAAAAATCTCTTGCTAACAACCCTGAATCTTGAATCACAGAATAATTAGAGCCTGCGTTACGGGTAGACAGCACAAACTTCCTCCCACGTCGCTTCCTCTCTCAGTAGTATGTTTCAATCCCACCTACAGGAGGTGGAAAGCAAAACTTCTGACTTCTAGTCTGTCAAGTTTTTCTTTCTTTGTTAAGCCTAGTAAGGAGGATACCAACTGCAGTACTATTTTTTTCCTAAATTGGAAACTTTACTGAAAGCACCTCTTGTTAGAGAAGGAATACTATAGAGATTTGTAACGCATGACTTAGAAAAGTGGTGAACAGACCAACAGATAAACTGACAAACACAATGCTAATGCTACAGGTGGCAGTGGCAGCACTACCTCGGTTCAAAGTCAAATCTGTGACCTAAGAGTACAAGAATTCATATCCTGCTTTCCTCCCCCTACCACCATCAGAAGACAAAACAGCAAGCGCATTTACCTGTAGATCAGGACTTCATCATCCGAGCAATTATACTGCAGTTGATACATTTTCACCCGAGGGGCTGACTTGCTCACCGTCCACTTGACCAAAGCTGAGGTAGTGGTCACATCTGATACCAGGACAGCCCTTTCTGGTGGGCCTTTTGTTTCTCCGCGATTAGACTTGCTGGAGCTGGTGATGTCCGAGAGCCTGGATTTCGGTGGGGCTGCTCGGCCTGTGCCATTGCTGAGATGGGGGAGCTGAACAATTGAGAGCTCAATCGTTGCGGTGGACTCTCCAGCAGCATTGGCTGCGATGCATGTGAAAGTCCCATAATCCTTGGAGGTGGTGATGAGGATATCTAAGGTGCCGTTGTCATAGACAGCTGTCCTTGAAGAGTTCCCGATGAGACGGTCATCAGGGGCCACCCAATGAATAATGGGAATGGGATCCCCAATGGCTTTACATTTCAGTGTAGCGGTTTGCCCTTCTAAAACCAGCAACTTGTGGGTATGTTGTGTAATAAGAGGAGGCTCACAAACAAATTCTTCCTCCCGTACATACCAGAAGTACCTTCCCTTTAGACCTGGAGGAGAAGCACAAGTTTCCATATCGTCATCTCTGTCAAGTCGCCTTAGCCACAGTAGCTCGCAGTTGCAATGTAGTGGGTTGCCCCCAAAGCTGAGAGACAAAGGTGGAGAAAATGGGGTAACGGCTAATGGAATTACTTGAGATCTGGCAAATATAGGGTCGGGGGGGAGCTTCTGAAGTCTGTTGGATGTTAGATCCAATCTGGCCAATTTCTGAAGATCTGCAAACGTCCCCTCTGTAATATAATCTATCAGGTTATGATCCAAACTGAGCTGGTGCAAGTTTATCATCTTCCTTATAGATTCCCAGGGGATGCTTCGGAGGTTATTGTAGGAGAGGTCTAAGTCTTCCAATGTCAGCAAAAAATCCTCAAAGGCTTCATCAGAGATGCTGCTTAGCTGGTTGTTGTTTAAAATCAAATGCTGAAGGTTAATTAAGCCTCTCAAAATATCCTCTCCAATGTCAGGCAGCCTGTTGCTGTCCAGATGTAAAGACCGAAGGCTCTCCAAGTCAGTGAAAGAGTAGGGCTGTATGTAACTGATGGTGTTTCTGGACAAAGTAAGGTCAACAAGTCCAGACATATTGGCAAAATCCTGTCGTGTGATGTTAATAATAAAGTTGCCCCCAAGTCGGAGTTCAACAGTCCTTCGATCTATGTCTAGTGGTACAAATAGGAGACCCTTGGAGGGACACAAAGTCCCCAGAGACTCAGACAGGTTTTGACAGACACAGTATTTGGGACAAGCGTTGACCATGACAGCCATTCCAAACACCAGGATGCTGCAGAGCAATTTTTCCATGGTAAATCACGCAACAGTACCTACAAGAAATAAAAAGAGTTACAGGGAACATCAGCAGTTGTATATGTATAGCTACCTTTCCTCTTATGTTTTACCTAATATCTACCTCCAGATAGACATAGCGCCTGCAGTGCTTCCTCTCAGGAGTCACACCTAAAGCAATCAGCACTCTGTGATGGGAAGGTTAAGAGTTACAACGACGTATTTCTCCACATAATGCTTTTCTTTAAAAAAAAAAAAACCTGAATAGGATAGGAATTGTTAGTGCTTATGCCTGGTAATAGGGTCTTGTGACTACCTATTTTCTAGTTACAGTTTTATAATTTTTATTGGGTAGCTAGTAGAGGATAAATCCTGCCGTCACATGCATGGCTTACTTAAAACCCTGAAAGATTTCATTTGGAATAGTGCCTGCTTCTTTGAGGGTAGACGCTGTCTTATAGTAATTACATACTGCTGCATAATAATGTGGAATTAGTCTTAGGGTTGAAAGAGCTGATTTTACAGATAAAAATAACTGCGTATTTACTCCTCAGTAATGTGGTTAGTAATGACCATGTAATTATGTGGCCAGTCCTGGGGTGAGACAGTTCACTTGCCCACCCATAACAAAATTCATGATAGGCAGCACAGGAAGCAGATATCGCTTGCATAGTCATCACCTGGATTCACCCTGCAGTCAGCCATGGGAAGGATGACATTTTCTAGCTCTGAAGAGAAGAGATGCAGGGGAAACCTGTGCTACCTTAGGCTCCTGGGAAGCTTTCTGATGCCCTCATGCTCTCACACTGCGGTCCTTTCTGTTGTAGCGACAGCAGGGTTCTCACCTGTGTCCAAGGCTCTCTCTTGCATCCTGCCCATTTGTCTTTGCACTGTTATTTCTCTTTTTTTTCACAGCTCTTGCATGCTTTTCCAGCTTGAGCTGTAAGGTATGTGTCTTTGAAGAGTAAACTAAATGTATATATAGGCTGACTCAGAGGGCCAGTTGTGGCTGTGAGAAGTTGCAGCCCTGCCTCAGGTTTGGGAATATCTTCTTACATAGGTTTGCTGACCTTCTTCCCACATGTGCAGGACGTAGGTAAACTTGTTTTCTTTCTGTCTCTCCTTTGCCCAGACCCTGCTGTCAAGGAGGGCTGAGGAATGGGCACATCATTAATTTGTAACCATCGCTCTCCCACTGCGGAAAGGGGCAGGTTCACAATGAGCTATATTTTTGTACAGGATCTCCCAGGCTTTTTTGCCAAGATACTGTGTTCTAGTCTCCAAGGCCCTCACTTGTGGCAGTAGCTACAGGCACAATTCAGGCTATAATTGCCAACGTGGCTGTTTTGCCTCAATTTAACCTACATTACCCCACCATGAAACTCAGCATCACCGTCCTTGGTACTTAGTATATGCCATATTTCTTCTCAATCACACAGGTGCTCATACACTTAGCAGTTTTTGGCACTCATGGTTTAAGAGCAGTCATGGCACATTAAAAGATGAGACACCCTCACGCTTCATCAATTGACCCTCCAGCACCCAAGCAGTGGATGGCCGACAGTCGACTGTGCTTAAGCTTGTTCTCTTACTGCCGTACGCCTGACGGGATAATACGCAGTGTCTCATAATGATTCCAATAATTATTACTACGAATCCACTCAAACTTTAGCAAACATATGATGCAAGAAACCCATTTCACAAAAAAGTCACATTGCAATTATTTACACATCGTCACACAGCTGAAATGACAGTTACGCAGATGTCTTATAATAATTAAAAGAAATTATAAAGGTTAATTATTAATCCCCCAGCAGCACACACCAAACACAAAACAAAATCAATCCCTTCAGTAATTATTTTTTTAACTCTTTAAACAGGTCTTGCTCCACCTCCCTGTGAAAAGAATGAAAACTAGGGCCCTATGTTTCAGGCTCTGCCCAGAGGTGGATGATTCCTCTCCTTTGTAAGGTGGTTTGGTTTCTCCTTTATAGAATATGTAAGATGACTCAGAAAGAAGGAGCTGTAGAAATGCAAGACATTATGAATGCTGCGCTATGTATAGTGCGTTCTTTATGGCAAGGTTTTCTGCATGGTCTGATGTTAGTAATTATATACCATTATCACTATTTCATAGGAGAGGAAAGGACTGAAGCATCTGTGTTTGCTGAACTCTGCAAACAAGATGAAAGCGAGATACTTTTAGAAAGGATGGCTTGAGAAGAGTAATCTTACCTTCAATAGTAAATAAAAGGCTACTGAATAAAATGTTTGGAGATTAGCAAGTATGTGATTGATGCAAATCTGTGGCATACTTAGCAAAGAACTATAAATATCCCTTACATTATTATCAATTGGTAGTTTACTAACAGGCAATTGGCTTTTTGAATCTTAATTATAATAGCGTTCTGCAGCTTTAATTTAGTGTATTACCCTAGCAGCTGAAATCATAAACAAAAAGCAGTTTAAAAGGGTGAGAAATAGATACAGTTAATTAGTAATAAGCCCTTTCATAGCTTCTCCCTCATCTACATTCCCACCCTCTGAATATCTATTCAAAAATGTGAATGCACACTTACGAGAGCAGTGTCTCCTTTAAGTGTCCCAATTCTCTAACCGCATTTTTTCCGGATGCCGTTAAATATCACAGTGCTTTGGGGAGACGGTTGACTCTAAGCATCAGTGTGAAAAGTGTTTGCAAGAAAAAAATGGGAGGAGGGACAGAAGTTAATTACAGAAAATAAGGACTGCAACACCGAGAAGAGGCTGTGAAGCAGGAGATCTAAATGGCAAAGTAAACCCTCATGGGGAAACCATCTGTGGATGGCTTGAAAGCGCATCATCTGCCTGTGTGTGATTGCACGTGTACATGAAAAAGACACAGCAAGTGCAATATGTGCTTTTACCAGCAGGAGGACAAATCAGTAACAACCATACTAGCATGAAAATATCATGGCTGCTGTGATTCCAGCTATTGAACGTATTTGAAAGTATTAATGTAAATATTGGTTGCCTGTAGAGGAAACTTCTAGCCTTTGTGATGGGTATTTCAAGCTTCTGAGCCTTGGGTTTCTCTACAAAGTACTCCTGAAGTGACCAGTTCGTGATGCAGCAAATATGTTCCAAACCAAAGGGCGACCTACAGGACATTGGAAGGAACAGAGGTGGGTAGGGCTCCTTAAGGAGAACATCTGGGGTTTTAATAGGGCAGCTGGATTTCCTTTTTCTCTCCAGACAGACAAAACACCTGGGCCACAAATAAGGTAAGAATTCATGAGTCTGCACAATTATAATAGTATCTTCTAAAATCTAGACTCTCCCACAAAGTCATGGTAATTGCTAGTTGCCAAGGGGATGGATGTATAATAAAAAATGTTTTGATTTTGGTTCTGATAACTTTCATATAAGACAGAAAATAAAGCGTCGAGTTTAGGGTCTGTTTTTGCTGACCAGTTTGCTGACCTTGTTCCAAAATCTCTTGTGACCTGCAACATCAAACATTTCATGGGCTACTACTGGTAGCCTTGTGATAAGCTCACCATTCTGATTTACATTTTAAAGGTATCTATCAGCCAGATAAAGTAGATTTCTCACAGCAAGTCAGTAAATCTGGCAGAGTTCCTGTCTCAGCCCAAGATGAAAAATAGCCCCTTTAGTCCTCTTATAACATGGATTGGTATGAATTAATATGTGCAAGAGTCATAAACCTTGGTGTTTTGTATTCAAATTTTCCTCATAAAGATACAACTTCTGAGATTTGGCATCTCATTTCAGGAATGTCTCTGAGGCATTTTTTAATTCTATATTCATTGAGCTTTGCATATAAATTCTAATAACCTTTGCAAACCACAGCATCAAGTACAAGGTAACTGTCAGACGAATGAGCTACAGCTGCAGCATACGGGCTGGGGGGAAAAAAAAAAAAGACAAAAAAAAAAAAAAAGGAGAGGCAGTAGTGGCTCTGATTCTACTGTCTCCAAGTGCTCTGGGACCCAGCTTCCAGGGACTGTATAGGTGAGTTAATGTACTTTTCTTCAGCTTTGTAGGTGCTGTGGAGGAACTGGATTTTCTTTTCTGGGAGCTGCCCTTTTCCTTTTTTCTTAACCTTCTCTTATCTCTGTTTTCAGTGGACCTCTGTGACTAGGAAATCTAGCCCCCAGCTACAAAGCTTGAAGGACTGCAGCGACGGGTGTCGTGCATATTCTCTGAAGCAGTTTAATTTACAATATGCAAAAGGGGATGGGACCCTGTCAGGACAAAAATTACCCCTTAATCCCTTGCATTGCCAAAATCTGCGTGGGAAAGGTAGGTCTCATGTACTCCCTGGCCCCTGCAGGTAGTTTATGCCTAACTCACCAAGGGATGACTATGGCAGTGAGGAATGTGAATGTCTGCATCTGAATCTGTCCTCAGTACTGTGGGTGGGATGTTAAGTCACTGCTAGCTTTGTGAGACCGTTCAGGTGTTTAAAGTCAGTTACGTACCTATGTGCTTACAGGTTCAAACTCAGGAAAACTACCACTACTTTTGTTTAGCTTTTGTCTTTTGCATCTGCCTAGGTTGCTGCACTCCTTAGGGGCAAAGCGTGGTATCACCTGGAGTACTGTGTCCAGCTTTGGAGTCCACAACATAAGAAGAACATGGTCCTGTTGGAGCAAGTCCAGAGGAGGGCCACAAAGATGATCAGAGGGCTGGAGCACCTCTCCTACAAAGACAGGCTGAGGGTGTTGGGGTTGTTCAGCCTGGAGAAGAGAAGGCTCCGGGGAGACCTTATAGCAGCCTTCCAGTACCTAAAGGGGGCCTATGGAAAGATGGGGAGGGACTTTTTATGAGGGACTGTAGGGATAGGATTGGGGGTAACAGTTTTAAACTGAAAGAGGGGAGATTTAGATTGGATACCAGGAAGAAATTCTTTACTGTGAGGCTGGTGAGGCACTGGAACAGGTTGCCCAGAGAAGTTGTGGATGCCCCATCCCTGGAGGTGTCCAAGGCCAGGCTGGATGGGGCTTTGAGCAACCTGGTCTAGTGGGAGGTGTCCCTGCCCAGGGCAGGGGGGTTGGAACTAAATGATCTTTAAGGTCCCTTCCAACCCTAATCATTCAATGACTCATCAGGTGTGCATATATACAGTGCAACCTAGATTTTGGCAGGGCCTTTTTAGGAGCCAGTTTTATTGAAAAGAATTAATAGCTTGCTTGCTTTCTCCAGCCACCTTACAATTTATAAAATCACCGAGGGGGAACATTTACAAGCATGCACTTCTTCAGGTATTTGTGACTGTCTCTACTAAGCTCCACCCATATTAATTTCACTGATACTGCTTCCACAGTAACAGAAGAAAAGGAGCTCTGGGTGAATTGTAACAAATTTATTGCCCTTTGTAACACTTGAATATTCTTGAATATTGCAGCTGTAGCAAGGTTGCAACCAAAAATATTTCACTGCTGCAGTACCGTCATGAGGTTAATTTATGCAGTTTGCTTCGTTTGAGTGCTGCTCCCTTGTATTCACCTTTCCAAGCAGTTCAGGGTCCGTCCTACCTGCTCGGTGCTCCCCAGCCCTGGAAGCAGTCCTGGTTTGGTAGTATTCAGGAAGAGCTATGCTAAAGAGGTGCATGCCTCCAAATGAAATTAACTGATACAATGATCTTAAATGTAAGAACATTTCTGTTATGGTTGCGGTCTTTAAAGAACTGCTTGTGACTGGATCCAGAACAGAGGTAAGGGTAATCCATAAAAGGCAATTTTTAAGAAGGCTCACTCTGTGAAGGCTGATTTAATGCATCCAACAGATCACCAAGGAAATAACCCAGTATTTTCCGAGGCAGCGCTGTATCACACAGGAAGATATCGGTCTTTTTCAGTCTTTCATTGGCAAAACTTGTGTCTATTTGTGTGCATTTTTTGGGAAGCACGGGAGCCTCACAGCTTTAATGCAGATAAATATTTTCATCCTTTCATGTCTCCTAGTTTACTAAGGCTTCTCATTTCTTCCCTTTGAAGTGGTACTTTCCATACACCCTAAAAGAAAAAAATCCGTATGTGTTCCAGCAGTTAGCCCCTGCAATTAGTCACCTCTTCACATTTCAGGCTACTTAGGCCAAAAAAAAAAGAACCTTGGACACTTCTATAAATGTTTAACATCTGTAATACTTGATAAACAATAGTAACCCCAAATCTTATCAGACAAATTTCAGAGTCGGTCAAAAATATCAACACCTTTTTTCTGTTTGACATAGTTAAACAACTAGCAAGTGCTGCTTAGGTGAGCTCGTGAAATACATGGTACAAATTCCCTTCCTAGAGTCACTTTCGTGCAGTATGTAGACATCACCTGGAAAGGGTATTTTGAGCACTAATGGAAGAAAGTATGTGCTCACATAAGTGTGTACATGAGGATTTTCATTTTTCACAGTGTTTTTGATCCAGGAGAAACATATGTTTGTAGCTTCTCTGCCAAAGATATGGACCCCTGAGTTCTGGAGACTATGCGTGTCTAGCAGCCTTGGTGACCCTAGAGCACTTGCATCCTGGGATGTGCTTACATCCTAGGTTCCTAGGAAATGCAGCAAGATACCTTAAGTCAGGAGGGAGGAAACCTTGTTAGATCCCACTTCACACTTTGCTGAAATGATGACATCATTATAAGCCATTTGGTTTTAAGAAATGTGCAAAATTAGTCAAGCTTTTGAGATTCATTTTGTGCAAAAATAAAACTCAGTGAACACATTCTGTATACTTCTGTGCATCTGCCTGTCTGGCACTTCCCCACAATACATTTGGGACATTTTCATCACTTCAGATAAAATATGAAGTGCAGAAGCCTCAGAAATATTTACTACTCACACATTTCAAGAATATAGAGTAACTTTTCATGAAAGAAGAGGAGAGTGACTTCATTAGCTTTATTAGACTTCTGCAAAGGAAATAATGCGTTATGAGTCCACCTTTTGTTGGGCATCAAAGAATCCACATGGAAAAGAGACATTATTAATATCCTGGCTGCTGAAAAGGCTTTAACCCGAGTTCAGCTTTTTTAGTCAAGAGGCAGTCCACTCTGCTCTTAAGGTGGTCTGAGCTGTACAGGTTCTCTAGTGTCTAATAAGCAGTAGGCTCACTCTGCGGTCCCAATATAATTCACGAGTAGGTCCATCAGGGACACACATCCTTTGGAAACGAGGCTTTCTACAAGTTTCCACCGAAAAGTGCATGACAGACAGCTCAGGGATGTAAATGCTGAAGAGTATGCAGACCTGGAAAACTTCCAGTTCACTTCAATGGGCCTTAAGGTCCATGTTCCTGCAATGTTTTTTAAAGAACTGGCACTAGAGAGTAACACCATTCTGTGAAGATAGCTACACTGCTGTTGTAATGGGGGCTGCTGTTTCTGCAAACACACTGTGCAAATATGAGTATTATTTAGCAATGTGGTTAATAAAATAAGAGAGTTTCCACCCAAAATGTACAGGGGCCACTACTTCATTGTAACTAATCTCTAGACCTTGTCTGATCTGGCATCATGCCACTTCGAACTTGGACTGAAAAGCCTTCATACACACACACACAACAGAGTAAAAGAAACATGGGCTTAAAATTCCACTTAGCAATTAGCCTTTTGTGCTGCAGAAGGCAGAAATTTTTGCTCTGGAATGATGTTTACCTTCAGTGCCAAGGTCAGTTTCATTTGTATCTGTCCTGAAGCTTATGGTTCAATTTTTAATTCCTGAATGCTGACGGTAGTAACTAAATTAATTCAGTCCTGTAGTGTGAATCCAATAGGCTTGTTTGATTTACTAATTCATTAAAAATCATGCTACTTTAGGCAAATACCTACACAAAACACATCATTTCAAAATGAAAACATTGCACCTCAGAAACACTAGAAACAAATATTTTGAATGCTTCATTTAATACCTTTCCTAAAGTGGTCTTATGAAACCTGAACAATCTCACAAATAGGTTTTGTCAACATGGACTGATACGTATCAGTGGGTAAAACTTCTGGCCAAATAGAAAAAATTATCTAGCTCTAGCCAGAACTTGTGAGTGGCACATTATAACCTTAATAATCTTAGCCAGATTTTGTTCACAAGTGTGATTTCACCTGTAAAAATAGCTGCACTTTCATTATTCTACCTTCACTGACTAGAAATCACAAACTTGAACTGCCTGATTTGCTGGGACAAAAAACTGCTTAGCTACGTGCATCTTTTTTTTTTTTAATATGCACAAAATTTAAACATGCAGACAGTTATGTGTGAGCATACAAGAACAAACTGAAGAGAAAGAGGCCATTTAGAAAGTCCAAGTGTAGACTTAGGTAACACCATGTGATACATGCATAAGCATCTGTATTTACTTCAGCTGCATGCAATGTTGCTTTTCTTCAGGGTCAAGACACTGACCCTGAATTGCCTGAGCCAACTGACGAGAAACTGAAGGTGGGGGGTAAAGAAGCCTTGAAGCAGCTGAGCAGCTACCTGGTGGCTCCTGCCCAGGGGAAGAATTAATCCATTCCCCAGGCAAGGGGATGCGTTGCACCAACAATAAGTCTATTTGACCTGTTTCTTAGAGCTTTCTGGTGCAGCCACATCTGTGGAAGGTGGTGCTTTCCCAATGACAGGGACACGGGAAATGCAGAAGAGCATTTTCAACAGCACTAATTAGAAATGGCTTGGGCTGGTTTGTTTTTTTCCCCCAGACCGTTTGCAAGTCCGTTCATTTTTGTTTGTTCATTTGATGTCCCCCAACATTTATCTTTACCTCCTATTTTAATGCTGTTTGCCAGTCTCCATCGGATTTCATCTGCAAACTCATGAGTCAGCTAAGCTGAGACCCTTTGCTATTTTTAGCCATCCAGTTCATTTATTTATCTGTTTCTTTACAGCAATCCTGCATTTTGCTTTATCAGCACAATAGAGAACTTACCAGTTATTCCATCTCTTACTCATTTTGAACACATAGGGAAGCTGCACAGGTACTAAGGAGCAGCGCTCTCTGAGATATTGCCTATGGTGTGAAACATAAATGCCCATCAACAGACCCTATTGCTTTCTGCAAATACAATTGAAGGCCTGTTCTCATCATCTGAATCCAAATTCCCCTCGGCTCTGAGCCATAACAGCAACTCCTCAACTTTATCCCTAGCTTACCTTAATTATTATAAAAGCCTTTATATAGTCTTATTTCCTTACACATCAAAGGAAAAGGGGGATAATTAAAATTGGGATTCTCTTCTTTATCTGGGCTTGTTATCTTTTTTGTTGTTGTTGTTGACCCCTCATTTAGCCCTAGAGACAAACTCTGTCCAATATCCCTAGGAAGTATTCCTTATTTGCAATACAGACTGCAGTTTTCCTTTCACGTATAACCTACACTCAAAGAGGCACTGGTAGGAAAAACAAGGCATACATACAAAAAGATCTTCTTCTGATGCTTCTCATAAATTTAATTGGGCACAGAAAGTCACATGCAAAGATTTGGAGATGCTATGAAACATGGGCAAGGCAAACTGAATCCACACTGAAAAAAAAATAATAAAAGAATAAAATTTTGCTGAATGCCCTAGATTAGGATTCCTAAGCATGTTAGCATGGACATTCAGTAGCAGAGGTCCCCTATTACAGGGAATACAACCCCAGTGGTTTGTCGTTGTGGTTGGCTTATGGTTTGGTAAGAAACCAACAGACGTCTGAGAAGGAAACATGATCCCTGCTGTGCTGTTGCATGACACAACAGAGTCTGCGCAGCCTCCGGGCTCTTTCTTCAGCCCAGTAAACTTTTTACTGTAATTTCTTGTTTTTCACATGTATCTTTTCTTTCTAGTCACTCTCAATTTCCAATTCCCATGCAGGAGAATAATTCACTGTTTCTCTGGAGGACTTAACACTTCCATTATTTCTGCTGTGTGAATATTGGTTTTTTAAAGTTGTAGACCATGTCACATCTGGTTATACAGTTATATATTTCCAAACTGCTGTGTCACTGTACAGAAAAGAAAAAGGAAACATGGACTTTTGGTAGTAATACCTGTTCTTTCGTATCAGGTTCTTAATGCACTTTATAGAAGAGACTACCACTACCACTATAACCTCTTTTTTACAGGTGAGTGAGAAAAGGCACAATCTGGCGCAAATATCTTGCCCAAGGTTACTCACCAAGTACCTCCTGGAAACCCCAGCTCTCTTGGCTCTCATACCTTCTTTTGCACATTGATGTTTCCACACATAAGACATGTCACTGTACAATACGTTAATGCAAATCTAGTGTCGTGGACAGTGTTTGCATAGTTATATTGAAAGGAGAGACTGTGAGCCTGCGTCTCTGGGGAAGAAATCTAGCCTTAATGCTAACTCCTGGGTTACTTTACCACTGTCTTGATAAATAGCCTTGGATAAGTTTCATTTAATTTTTCCTTGTCCCCTGAAAGACAAAGATAAATATACCTATTGACTTCTACAGATCAGTTGTTTGCAAGGGACCTGGAGACTGTGCGTGTGTGTAAAGACCGTTTATGGGGAATTCTGTTTTCATTGCACAGAAAGGGAGACTGCAGAAAAGAGACAGCTTTTACTGCACTTTCTCTAGCTCAGTCACTGGTTCATTATTATCCCAAGGCTGGCAGTCAACAGCAGTCAGAGGCGGTGGATGTCTGTCCACAGCCGGAGTGACTCTAGTCCCAGGTGCCCCGTCTGCTGCCCCGAGTACCTGCAGCACAGAAGCCCCTGAAAGAAGCTTTGCCCACTTTCCTGACATCTCAGATTCTTCTACTTCAATGACTTAACCATAGCTCAGAGTCTCAGCTTTCACCAGTAGGAAGTTCACGTATAGTGGAGTATGTTTCTAACTCTCCTGGCTACAGAGAACACTTGACTAGTGCAAATGAGTACACAGGGAAACATCGCCGTGAAAGCAAATGAAGGGAAACAAAAAGCACCCCTAGGCTATTACTTTATAAATGACAATAGTACAAGGGTATCATCACATTTCAGTCATGCTGACGAGGCTGGAGGTTTTGAATGTGAAACCATACAAGGTACTGCTATTTTCCTGTCAAACACTGACTGGTCTGCAGAGACCTTGTCCCAGGAAAGATGGAAAGTCTGCCAGGTGAAGCTAGAGGAAGGTGAGTGGAAGGCAAGAGGAAGGTAGCTGCTTTTCTGCTACACTTGCTATGTTTATTTATAAGGAAACAAAAGCCTTCAATCCCCAGGGCTCTGCATATAGCACCTTTCACTTGCACTAAGTCAGCAAAACAGAACAAGTCTCTTAAAATTAAAATGAAGGGAAAACATACGATAAAATAAAACATATAAGCCCCAAATATTTCAAATATATATTCTGCTTCACTTCGCAGTTTCTGCTCACCAACTACTCACAGAATGACAGCTGTCATAAGCACGGCCAGCTGCTATACGCTGCATTTAAATTTATATTGCAAACAACAGGCTCCATTACCCAAGGATTTTCTCGTTGCATTCCTAATATTGTCTTTCGGTATGCGTTATTGTTCTTCATTTCCTTACATGCTCTTTGCTTTCTAGCGTGTGCCAACACATCCTGGTATTTGTTTCAAACATTTTGGTTTTTCTACTTAATCTGCCTTTGACTATATTTCCTTTTTTCATGCCTCTAAACACTCTCTGCTTCTCAAACACCATCTCTAAAGCTGCTGTCTCATACACTCTTTGCTGTTTTTTTTCTCCCTTTCTGCTGCCCCAACCCTCCCCCCCCTTCCTTCATCCCCTAATCATTTGATCACTGCAAGTCTTTGATGTGTGAGCCTTCCAGTTCAGGCCCAATTTAATTATGTTTTTCAGAAGTCTGACCTCTGTGGTCCCAATTTGTTCAAGACATTTCCTTCATTGATCCAGGGCCAGATCCCTGTACTGCCTGCTCTAAACTAGATTCCTGATATTAGAAGCAGCCATGTATTAGCTCTCAAGGTCAGTTTGCATATATCAGCAGTTAATTGCACTGATTTATTTCCAGTGGATACAATACACTCTTCCCTGCCCTTAGGTCTTGATGCATTAACACAAAATCAAGAGGAAACAATTAGAGGTATTCTCATACTACAACTGACGCACTTGCTTCACTATTCATAAGCACCTTCAAAGAATAGAATGCGTTTTTCGGTAAATTGCAACACATCCCAAAGGTCTGTAGGACATTTAATTTCTGTTGGGCTATTACGAAAACAACATCCAACACTATCGGACTTTCCCTTCTTAAATTGTCCTCTTGTCATTCACTATTTCGGAAATAAGCAGAAAGAGGTTTCAACCTTTGAGGTGGAAAGGCAAATGTGTGGTTTCACAAAAGAACAACAGTCCTGTAGGACATTTACAAAGTAAAATAATCTGTCTAGATGGTACCCAGCTCTGTTTATAAAATACCAGTCTGATACACATGAAAAACTCCCCTGTATAAGCACACAAACAGCTGCATTCTTTAGCAGAGCAATACAAGCTTCGTGTCTGCATCAGAAAAAGTTATTGAAAACTAAAATACAATTTTTTATCCCAGGAAGGGAATACTGCCATAATCCAGCTAAGAAAAGAGGAAAAAATGTCCACGGTGATTACTACTATTCATTGCTTCCATAGGGTCTGCAGTTAGCGGAGATCCAGAAGCATGCAGAGCTCAGTGACAACTGCACAGTAACGGCACTGTGCCACTGAGCTGTGCGTGTTCAGTGAGCACGAGGTGTGGCAAAGGTCTCTCTGAATTAGATTGAGCTAATTAAATACAGCTCTGTGCTTGACAGGATCTACAAATGCCGCAATCCACTTTGTCCAGTTCTACCCAAGGATGATGTCAAATCTAAGCAGACCAGCACGAGCACGCTATCCCTGCCTGCTGCCAAAAGCTAACAGCCTGAATAAGATCAGCACAACTGTTACGCTTGACCCTGACTGAAAAGTGTCAAGGAAACTGAGCCTCTGGATAAAACCAGAGCTGCTTCAGGACCACAGCGTCCATTCCCCAAAGCAGAAGGCTAAGACTGTGATGGCATATCTCCTACCGTGACATAAAAGGTGCTGGCCTCCTGGACTTTAAAATGAGAGGTGTTGAAATCCAAAGAGATCCTGACAGTCTCTCCTTCCTCACCATGACCATCACAAGATGTTGCCTTTCATGTTATTGGAAGATTTTTTGCTTGGGTTGAGTTTTTAATTTTAAATACAGGAGAAAAATACTCTCACCACCCTTATGCTATCTGTATACTTACGACAACATGGTGTGAGAAGTTATGGAAATTCTTCCCAGGAGATAGGTGTTCATATATAAAGGAGATTAAAACAGATAATCATAATTCAGAAATAAATAAAAAAATAACTCTTGGATTATCTATCCTACTATCTCACAGTTCCAACTGATTTTCCCACGTATGTTTAAATGACCCAAGAAGCACATCTCTTACCTCAACCAAGCAGCTCACAGCGTAACACCTTTCAGTCTCAGATATATTTTATAACATCCGGCCCAACCCGGCTCCCTGATGAAACTTATCTGCCCAACACACACCCAACTCATTCTCCCACTTCTGAGCTCACTCACAGCAAGGTCTTCAACCACACGTGTATCCTTGTAACGGCTACTCGAAATGGGAAGAGAGAGCGAAGTGTCCATCCTGCAGGGATCAGTTCCTGCTTGATACTTCTCCACTTGTTGCTTCATGGGGGAGGTTCTGTCTGTATGATTTCTGGAGACTGATCTGTCCCCTCCTTTTTCTGGACTGAGTTCTCCAGTCTCTATTCTCAAAATCTGTGGGAGGTTTGATGAAGTAAAATGGGAGCAAGGATTTCAAGACATGGACCTCTGAGCCACAGACTCCTTGAAAAAGGCACCAAAAAATGGCAAAAAAACCCTGTCCAAGTAATGTTAACATTACGTTAACTGGGAGCTAAGTCACAAGGACATTTCAGTTCTCCCAGTACAGAGCAACTCAGTGGTGCCTGCTGACAATAATAACAGAGATGGTGAATACAGTACCTGTGGCAGGGCCTCCACAGGGTGTCACTGCCAGGACATCAGTGAGTATTTGACACATATTTGCCCAAAGAAACATCGTGCAGTTGGCTGTAGAGCCCTAAACGATCACAACAGTGAAACCTCCTCTGAAGGTTTCTCTTTACTTCATTCAGATAATCTCATTTACTTTCTCTCTTTTCAATAGCTTGCTTTTTCTTGAATCTCTGACATGCACTGGAGTATACTCATGCTCCGTTTTCTATTCATCGATAGTAAGGATGCACTGTGGGCGTGCTAGATGCCAAGGAGTCTCTATTTCCTTGGTAACAGCAAACAGTTACTAAACCGGAACAAATAAAAGTGAAATGTAATGCAGACATTGAGCTAAGCATTAGAATGCTTGATATCCTTTGCTGATAATTTAGTCTGTAACCTCTGTTTGGCTATCCCCCTCTATTCTTTATTTTCCCCAACAGCTTAAGAGGCAAATTATGTTGCTTAGTATACAGCACTGAGTGTCAAAAAAATAATGTTCAATATATATAAGGGATTAATAACACTTTAGTGATGACATATTGGGACCTAGAAGAAAGACAGCACAATAGGAAGTGTTAAGTACACGTCAGTGTTCACATGGTTAATTCAGCTGCAAGCCACATTTTTGCTGGTGTGCACAAGCACAGTGAACAGAAGCAGCTGATTGATAGACACAGCATTTTGTGCATGAAGCAAAAGCAGCTTTGCAGAAAAGGACCTGGAAGTCTTGGTGGATACCAAGTTGAACATGAGTCTGAAATGTGCCTTTGTGGTAAAGAACACCAACAGCCTCCTGGGCTGCAATAGGCAGTGTTGCCAGCAGGTTGAGGGAGTTGTTCCTTCCCCTCTACTCAGTACAGGTAAGGCACTTCCAGAGTTCTGGGTCCAAGCCTGGGCTCCCTGGGACAAAAAACACATGGACATACTGAAGCAAATTCAGAGAAGGGCCATGAAGATGATTAAGGGACTGGAGCATCTCTCCTATGAAGAAAGGGTGAGAGCTGGGACTGTTCAGCCTGGAGAAGAGAAGGCTCATGGGGGAATCTTATCAATGTGTACAAATAACTGAGAGGGGTGTGCGGTGGGGAGTAATAAAGGAGATGGAGCCAGAGCGACAAGATAGGAGGAAATGGGCACAAACTGAAATACAGGAAATTTCATTTAAACAATAGAAAAAAAAATTCTGCTGTAACTGCAGTTGAACACCAAAACAGGCTGTCCAGAGGAGTTAAGTCTCCATCCTAGCATATGTTCAAAACCTGACTTACACAGTCCTGGCTAACCTGTCCTACTTGACCCTGCTTTGAGCAGGCAAGTGGACTAAATGATGTCCAGAGGTACTTTCCAAACTCAACTACTCTGATTCTGTGGTGTAAACTGGTTGCATATTTTTATGCTACTTATCTAAAGGATATTCCTATTCTCAGTGCAGAGCCAGAACAGCTTCTGCCCTTGTGCTGTCTACAACGTTACCTCTCTCATACACAACTTTGAACACAATGGAGATGAGTAACTAAACTAGTGGATTCTACAATAATGAACTCTCCTCATAAGGAAATTAATTTCTAGTGAAGATGACTCTGTCAAACTGGCTCTTATTAGAGCAAATTCCTCTCTCCAGAACACAAGCTAACAATTTCCCCTGTCCATCACACTTTGTAGTCCTGGCTCAGGTACCAAGCAGAATCGAGAAGAGTCAATGGGTCAATATTCCAGAGTCATGAGTAAATATTCCAAACATAAAGAGGGGTCAGATTGCACTGGTTGATAATTTATGGTAAAGCCATTGCTAGAAATCATTCCCTTGTTAAAATGATTGAGAATGATTGCAACCAAATGATGGTCAGGGAAGCAATCATCCTAGAGTCTCTCTTTTGAGATTATTGCCAACTTTGGAAATCAACTGAAATTGCACATTTAAAAAAAAAAATCTTTTTTTTTTTTTTTTTTCAGTTTAGGTAAATTGGGACAGCAAGTGAAGTCATCATCTCACTTTTTCCTAAGCCTATCATAGGAGTGGGAGTGCAATGGGTGGGGAGGAGGAGGAGAAGGAAAGGACACTTGTGCTCATCACTCTAAGGAGGGAAAGTGAGAACAGTGATAAAATAGGCTTTGTTATGGCACGGAGATGAATGAAAGGCAGGCAGTTCAACCTCTCTGGCTTGTCCCAACTAACCATCTTTCCTGGCCTGACGGTTCAGTGAATGTGGTTCATTGCAGCAATGCCCCTTGCCTGAACATGTAAATTTTCTCTGGCAAAAGGCGAAGAGTAAAGATCATCTGGAATTAATGTCATTTCCAGAAAAAGTGCTGAATATAAAATGCCTGTGAATACAATCTGAGGAATTCCAACATTTAAAGAAAGGCTCCATCTCCAGAGATACGGATGCATGTCTGGCACAGTGTAAAGAGCCACAGAATACTGTGTCCAGCTCTGGAGCTCTCAGCACAAGAAGGACACGGACCTGTTGGAGCGAGTCCAGAGGAGGGCCACGAAGATGACCAGAGGGCTGGAGCACATCTTCTGTGAGGAAAGGCTGAGAGAGTTGAGTTTGTTCAGCCTGGAGAAGAGAAGGCTCCAGGGACACCTTACAGTGGCCTACTGGTACCTAAAGGGGGCCTACAAGAAAGCTGGGGAGGGGCTGTTTGCAAGGGCATGTAGCGATAGGACGAGGGGCAATGGTTTTAAACTAGAGCAGGGTAGGTTTAGATTAGACAGTAGGAAGAAGTTCTTTACAATGAGGGTGGTGAGACACTGGAACAGGTTGCCCAGAGAGGTGGTGGAGGCCCCATCCCTGGAGACACTCACGGCCAGGCTGGATGAGGCTCTGAGCAACCTGATCTAGTTGAAGATGTCCCTGCTTACTGCAGGGGGGTTGGACTACATGACCTTTAAAGGTTCCATCCAACCCAGCACATTCTGTGATTCTATGAAAACAGGGATGACACAAACATGTTCAGAAAACAGAATGAACCTAATCAGATATATGGAAATACTTCCCTCAAGTATCATATCTTCCATTTGACCACAGTTCATTTGACCACAGAACACGGTCAGACACTACAATGAAAAATGATAGAGGAGAGCCACAGGGGAAACCTGCAAGCAGAAAGGCACACCCTAAATCAGCGATGGAGCCTGTAGGACTACCTGTGAATTGCTTTACTGCTCTCCAGTACAGGAGGCCCGGAGAACAAAACTAGTTTTGTTGCTACCTCTGGAACTGGGTACATTATCGCTGCAGTGACATACAAGCCCAAAGTATTTACAGCATGTTCCATCTCAAATACAGAAAGCTTACATCTCTGCGTCAAAGCCGTCTTACAGTCAAAATAATTCTTCTTTTCAACTGTTCATAACCTGACAGCCACAGCTATTTTACTGAAGCATGAAAGAAATCTAACTTCTCTTAATAAGTTATCTATTGCTTAAGAGCCTTCAGTTTTTAGGAATTTACTGTCCTTAAAATCCAGTAAAAGCGTTGAGTTACTTCTTTACCAATATGAATCAGGAAGCATCTGGGAACTGCTTCCCATATGATGCAATATACGGAAATAATACAAGTATCTCAGGGTTTGGATAGAGTCACACAGTGCAGCTGCTTTTCAAAATAAAAGCAAACTATTAATCAAAGCACAAAGAGATGGGAGAAAATGCACAAGGTCCCATCTTGTTTTAGTTGCCTAATTCACTCTTTTCCAGCATTTCCAGACCACTACATTTGTATTGGTTCCTTGTAAGAACTTTTTATTTCAGCAAGAGATTGCTGGCATGGGGAGAATATTTTTTAATGCCAGGGCTGATTTTACCAAGCTGCCCTCCATTCTCTTTGTACAGACATAAGTTGAATGAGAGGTCTGGCAGAGCAAACATGGAGAAAAAAATGCAAAGAACCGGGGACTCCTTGACTCCCATTATACCTCAATTATAGGCGTGCTGTAACTGGAATCAGTTAAAGTCTTCAGCGTTTAACCCTTTGTTTATCATTCTTCATTTAAAATAATCAATAAAAATAATTTGTGCTGGTTCCAACAGTTTAACAAAGTTTGGTCATCAGAATTAAGGTCAGATGAGATTCCCTGTCTGAGTCCCCCAGTCATATACAAATTTTTAAATGTTTTTTCCTTCCTGTAGTGCAAAAGTAAGGTGAAAGATAACTGTGGGGCTTCTTAAAGGGTGGTTTAAAGTGGTCACAAATTAATAGGACACAGAAGAATTATACAATACTTGCTATTTTTCCTGTGAGGTTTTTTCACCCTCTCATAATAGTAATTGTTTAAAATTACACTACTTCAAGAATTGATTTATTTCAGGAGATTCCTGATACCTGATGTTAGGAATCCTGGAGTGATGAGGTATGTATAGGGCCTTTCATAGCCTTGCTCTTGTGGGGTTGTCATGGAAATTTCCATGGCTGGAAATTGGAAGAAAGTCAGGAGACTGAGGACTGCTGCCAGTGGCACGGCTGCGTGCCTGGAGCTTCACCTTGCCATCACGTCCCACCCTGGCTGCTGAAAACTGCAGTCAGAGCACATTTCACTAAGGAGACAGCACATCATCGGTACATAGTCTTTAAATGTTTTACAGGGTATAATTTCACAGATGGATCCAGGGATGTTTTAATAGAACTATTTATATTTTTTTTAGGAGGACAGATTGGAATAAAAAACAACAAAAAAACGGAAATATATATAGCAATGACTAACTACCTACAAATAGTTGAAACATCTGACTGTTAAAGACGAAAAAGAATTGTTTAACACGTTGCAGAGGTATACAAATCATCAGAATTTAGTGTGTATAAAACAGCTGAAGATGAAAAGGAAGGATGATCTTGTCATGCGCAGGGACTTAATTTCATTGCTTTGTCACAGACAACTGGTATTTGTCCTTTGGAAAGTCTCTTAATATTCTTCTAGGTGAGTTCTCTGTCGTTACAATGAAAGCAAAGAATTTCACCCATCATTGTTTTTCTCTCCTGTCAACACAGTTGAAAGCAGTTTGGGTTGAAATTTTTTCTTTCTGTGCATTCACATAGTATGTGCAAATTATAATCCAAATTGCTTTGGGGGCCTCTCAGCACTGCCCTAATTAAATAATGATACTAGTACAAAAAGTGCCTTATAAATGTTAAATGTCACATTCTACCTATTCTAATTATATTATGTACCTAGTGTTATAATGTATAATAAATTACTATTTTCAAAGGATAATTTAATCTGAATATCAGCTGCCTCATTAAAGGCAAAAGCTACAATTTCAAGGTATTTTAGTGGTTTAGGAACTGCAGACATATTTCTAAAAAAAACTAAGGCACCTACAGACTCTCAGTATCATTGAGAACCTTTGGGAATCCCATTTTTGGGGACCCAAGTAATTTATGAAATTTCTATTTAGGTATGAAAGACGGTTAAGGACTTCTGAAATTTTGATCCATGAAATCTTGACCGTGAAACAGTCTCCCAGGAAAGCAATGGGAGTCGCTTTGCCAAAAAGCATATTTAAATGGTTTGAACAAAGCACCCAATATTTGTCACATGCAAAATCCTAGAGTAATGAACAGAGACCCCATGCCAGTAGAAGGATAGATCACTATGAGTTAACAAGTCTTCTTTTTATCTTTTTCTTCAGTAAGTCTTTTGTAGAGCATTATTTTTTTCCGAATAGCAAAACTAATAGAAGAAACCTTTCTTCAGTACGGCCTTACACTCACTCTGCTAATTCACTGGAGAATAAAGCTCCTTTATTAATATACTCTACACTCTCTCACACATATCAAATAATACGTCAAAAGATAAGAAAGGAAAGCAAAGAACTTGGGTGACATTTGTTGACATTTCCAACACAGAGGAAACAAACAAGTTAGGCTGTTGCTGAATGTTAAAAAGGCCGCGGAGAGTGAGTTTCCCCTCATCAATATGGCCCTCGGGGCATTTTTAACGCAGTCTGATATTGTGTTCCCCTAGCAGGAGGTATTCCTGCAACACTAGGAGACAGGGATGGCTCCTCTCAGCTCTTTGGAGACCTCAATAAAAAGGTCACCAGATCTTTTATTTTAATTTACATTTTTAAAAGATCAAGGTCACTTTTAAAAGAGAATGATCAAGATACTCAGCCTGCATCTTAACAAAACATCAGCTCCAAACAGAAATCAAAATCAAAATACAAGTGTTTTCATTTTTATATAAAATTTAAAAAGAGACTGAGCTTCTTTATTTTTCTTCTTTCCTCTTCTGAAACCACGTTAAGATCCCTTTAGAGGCTGCAGCCGAGAAACATCAAAAACCTTAATGTGGCCTGAGGGTGGCTCACTACAAAGCCATGTGCTAATAATACCTTACATTTATAGCTCTTTTCATCCAGAAGAACTGGATCCCCAGGCAGTGCAGACACTGTGCATGCAGGAATAACAACTTTGAGCCCCCTTACTGACGTGTGAGTGTTCCTGTGGGTCCCCAACACCCAGCCCCCAAAATGCCCCATATCTTTAGAGCTGTGGGAACACTTGGTGTTATGCAAACCACGGGGAGAAATTCAGTAGAGCAGAAAGCAAATAAATGAACTGGAATTCACTAGAAAATGGAAACTGTGAGCCCTACCCTTGTAGGTGGTGTCTTGGGAACCCCAAAGAAACAGCCATGCTGCTGCAGGAGGTGCCCTGGAGCTTTTAGGGGGCTCTGGCTCATCCCTACTGCGTATGGGGGCTGCCACCTGTCATCCTGGCAGTGTCCCTCCCGGCGCGGCATCCCTCACCCTGCAAGGCTTCCCAGATGAGGAGGTACAACCCTCTGACCAGGACTGTTCAATGATCTCGAAACCACAGCACAAGCCACCTCATTCACGTGGAAAATCAAAACCACTTTTTCATGTAACAAAGATGAATCTCACGCTTCCATTATCATAGCTTTACAGAGTATCTGCTCATCAGGCAGGAAAAGCTTATGATGAAATCTAATAATAAACCACCAGGATTACTCTGAATGCATTTTTACCACCTGCTAATTTTTGAATTTATATTAACTTAATGCTTGGCGTTTTACAGGTAAATATCCATTTCATTTTACACATTTTAAAAATAGTGAGGGAAAATGTGATATACTAATATATCTCAGGTAAAAGATAAACACATTTTCTGTATGTGTGGGAAGCTGCCTTTATATCTATGTCCAAATACTGAGCTACTCCTTGGTGATGCACATTAGCATGATCAAATTAAAAGTCAACAGAGCAGTGCTGATTTACATCTGATGTGTCTATTTCTAGAGCTTTAATACAACAGTAATAAAATAATGATTAATAACGATCACAGCTCACATTATTTAGTGGCAGTAATCATGGAATATCTCAAAGCATTTGTAAGCTATTTGCACAGGGAGTTGCACTCAGTTATGTACACACATAGAAGAATCACATCAGTTATTTAGAATCTCTAGTGTGTATCTCATAGGTCCAGGATCAAATACTGATTTAATCCTGTCAGCTCTACCACCTACACTTTCATGCTATGACTTTCCAAGTATTTATCTATCATAACAACCTCTATATTTAAGATCATAGAAGCAATGCCCTTTTTCAGCCTTTCTGAAAATAATACTACCACCACTCATGCTGCTTTTATTTCAATTCTTCCTCATTTATCACTGTACTATGGCTCATGGAAATGTTCGAATTGCTCATTTTTAGGTTTAATAAACACTTTCTATAGCCCATAGCTTTATATTTTGGATATTGACAAAAGAAGAATTTAAACTGCAGAAAAAAACCTGTCAGTCATATTTTCCTATCATCTTCCCGAGTAAGCTGGAATGCTGGCACTCATTCTATAGCTCTAGTGTCATTTACATTTTTAATAAAGTAGCTTATTTACTGAAGTATACCCTTCCCCTTGCAGTCGTTCTATGGATTATGTCTCCTTGCACGAATCCTGTGTGCGCCAGATTTTATAGATGCTCATTCCTTTTCTTTCTCTTCTTTTCTGTGTATGTGCATAACACAAAATTTCCAGTCCATTTGCCTCAACCAGGTATAGATCCCTGCCCCCTGACTACGCACCACATAATTCAGTCCAAAATTCAGCCTCATGCAAAGTCCAAGGAAACTTTCACCTACTGAAGGTAACTGACTCACAGCTGGGTGGCGTGGAGAAAATAGGGCATGACTGTCACTCACCATTAATGCTATTTACCACCGTCTCTATCGCTGCACAGCAGAATACCTCACAAAGCCTGTCTCTTAGGTGGGGCCAGCTAAGCCTGTAACTCTCTGTGAGCACTTGATGACAAAATGCACCCGAGAGACAAGCCGCTACCAGGCTTGGTTTCTTCAGTTACTTTGATCAATTCTATTTGATATGGGCTTTCACGTCCATAAGCCACCTAGCATGAAAGTACATCGTCTCGAATGTGACTTTATAGCTTTTAAAAGAAAGGAGGACGTGGTAAATACAGAGATGCGAGCTGTAACAGTCCTCTTGAGCCGGCAATCACGGCGAGAGCTTTGCTGGCTTATTTCAGGGTCTGGCAGCAGTCTCTGGCGTGGACAGTGCCACGTTTCTAGTGGCCCTGTCTGGGGGGGAGCAAGGGAACAGGAAAGCACCTCGTCCTCTCCCCAGACAGATTGCACGTTGTCACCGCTTGTTGGTACACTAGAAACAACATTGCTCCACGTTATCGCTGAGTCTGAGTGAAGGGGCAGACACCAGTCCCACGTCAGTGCCTCACAGTAGCTGCTGTCTCTCCGTAGCTCTAATCTCCAGCACAACAGATACCTGCCTAAAACACATCGCCTCCTCAGTTTCTCACTTCTGCAAACCATCCCTTCGTTCATCCTGTGATAGACGTGCAGCTACGTTTCCTTTTGTCCTCATACGCCACCACTATTGATTCTGAACGACTAATGTTTTGCAGCTCCTCAAAACTTGATACTCTTTTTGTGGTTTCAGATTACTGAACACCAGGCCTTTATTATTATTATTAGGTCTATACTTTATGAGTTCTCGCCTTTTTTAAAGAGTGGTCAGCTCTGTTCCTGCAGTTTTAAAATAGAATGTTGCTGTCTGAGGGGAAAAGCCATAATAATTTTAATAAAAATAATGACTTCTTTATCAGTTTTCAGTAGATCAGTTAAAATTCACCATGGTTTTGCATTGCATTTTATTCCAAATCCAATTTCCTGTTTGTTTTTGTTTCAATGTTTGGTTTCTCATTCTCTTTTTCTCCCCACCCATCCTATTTTTCAAGTGCAGATAATGGGGAGCCTCTCTAATGCAGATGGAAGACCAGAATTCATGTTTAGAACTAAAACATTCTCTCATCTTTCTCCCAGCTCATTTACTCAAAGAAATTGCATATCTAGAAACAAAACAATTTGTTTTGTACTTATCACAGGTGAAACTTCAGTTGTCTTTAATCTATATAACTCCATCTAATTCTTGGGACTTTTTTGAGGAAGTCAGGTTGAGAGTATGCTAAGGCTAAGTCGCTGTGGTCAGTGGACTGAGACGGGCTTTTCGTCATACCTCAAAACTGAATTATCATCTGGAGGTGTTTACCTCCATCCTTTGACAACAGATGTAAGCTCAGGTGACTACTATGCTCTCAGCTGCCAGAAATTGGACAGGATGAATCCAGACCTGACCATTTTGTCCTAGTAAAAGGAAATAAAAGGTAAACAGGCATTTTCCCAGGATATACGTTTTTCATTTTATTCTTACAGCAGCAACACTAATATTGGCCCTCTAACTGCCTCACCTTCCATCTTAAAAAGTTACAGGTCCACATGCCAGTTTGAATTGTAGAAGCTGACATTCATTTTAATTTGATGGTTTTATACTATTGCCCGCAACTTTACTAGGAGTGGCTTTCTGCTTCAGGGAACTTAGCGAACAGAGAGAGCAGCCGCTGGACAGTCTTCTAATATAAAAAAGGGCTTTGTAGAACTTCCTTGTGTAGCTCCCTGAATATAACTGCCCGACCTTGAGAAAAGAAGCAGGAGGTGTGTATATTTGACTTAAGTATTAACAGATAGGAACTGGCCAGTGAATCCTTCAAGTCCACTGAAAAGCAACAGAAATTCAACATAAAAGGAAAGCTCTGACCTTTACATTTAAGTCTCCTGAAGTTACTAGGGAAAAGAACTGTGGCTCCTCTATAATGTTAGTCAACAGTACCGTCCACTTCAGATGCAAAGAGATCCTCTATCCCCTACTGGGAGATAAAATAAGTAGAAAAAGGCCAAATCCTTCATAAATGACTCTACTAACCCCAAGAGGATGAACAAATGTCAGCCAGCAGCCCTGACGTACAATCTTTCTCCATTAAAATAAACGTTAGTACATTATCACTTTGGTCAGTATGGGATGAGGCACAGAATTTTCTCCAGCAGTAAGGTTTTAATCTTTGGTCTAGATTCATTCAAGTAGCTCCGGAGGTCTCAAATTACCTCTTCCATTCATCTGCAGGAAGTAATATGCCTATGAAGGGATTTAGTTCCATGGACATTACTGGCAAAAAGAACAAGTTTTCTGCAGTGAATATTTTGCTAGGGAAATCTTGACAATCTGAACAGCACTTCATAAAAACTTCACGAATTGTTGACTGAATACATTTCCTGGTCATTTTGGGTATTCTTCACTTCTAGTAACAGTGGACGGTTCTGAGGTTGTACATACAGGAGTACAGATTGCACGTAAATTCTGTGACTCCTTTGGTTGAAAACTAGACATACATGAGATTAACTAAATTCATTCCCAGTTACTCATATGACAAGAGGCCAGGAGAGTGGTAATGACAATACTCAACGAAGGGTGAAAGAGATTTCATTTTCATTTTTTTCCCTCCTGACGCTACATTTCACAAGACGACTGCTCTTCTCCCAACAGCATTGTAGAAACACAGTTATATGCAGCACACTGAACTAATGACATGTGCAAGGCTGATTTCCGCTGTAACCTTAAGCCAAAGCCAAACCCACACAGAATTTTAGACAGAACCAGAATTAGTCCTATATGTTAGCCAAAAAGCCCTCAAAGAATAGACAACCCCCCTATTCTTTACTTGCACTCAGATCTGTCACTGTGCCTGATAACAAACAGCAGATTGTCGCCTGTACAAGCATTGCCACCCAGAGCTCAATTCAAGCATTAAGACCCAGTAGGTAGGAGCTCAACATGTTGCTCCTCAGTGAGTTTGAGATCTGTAGGGCCTCTTTAGGAACAGTCCTAAAAATTAAGCAAGTCAGGTGAACAGAACCATCGTTTGCTACTTAAATTCACTGTAGTGCTGTCAACACTTTCTTGAAGTGATGGCTGAACAGGTCGATTTATTTCAGAGTGGCTGACAGCCAGTGCTCTTTCTATAAGACCTTTATATTAGAACTTGGCATTAAATCCTGCTTTAAAGTACTTAAGGAAAAAGAGAAAAGGAAAAAATATATATACGTTCACTTTTCCACATTCTTCACTTTGTTTCCTGCCATCACAGTGGAGCTGCACCTGCAGCAATCAGGTGGAAAAAGAGGGTTGTTCATCAAGCTGTAAATTGTTATGTTATTTTTCTCTGAAGCTAAACCAAGTCCAACTGTTGTTTCTAAGCGCGAGGGAAAAGAACAAGTGCTGCAATGTGTACGTGATAAAATTTCCCCACTGAATTTGGTGCATTGGCATGTGATGAACCAGTTGCCTGGTAGAAAACCAAAACAACCAATCAAAAATCAGGCTAAAACAAGCTTGTTGTGTTACATCTTCTGCTAGTTGTCTCAGCCAATATGTCACTGCTTAAAGTTGCAACAGTTACTTGAGAGTGAAGTACCCTCCGCCTTTCTGCAAACATGCTGTATCTGAAGTGCAGCATTACTGGTACTGTAATGTTGGCTCCTCTCCTTCATCCTCCCCTCCTGCCACCCCAGAAAAAGCTATGTTACTGCTGTAACCTACTGTATTGACCCACATTTGGGGCCTCTGCATTTAAACAGAGCTCTGTGCATTGTGTTTGGGATGTGACCTCCTTCCCTGGATTCTCTCCGCATACTTTTAATTGTGCAGCATCGAAATGCAATATAATTTGGAGGCTGAGGAAATGTACTACAGGTGTTAGGAACTGAAGGAAACTCATGCTACGCTCCCCACACACCCATATTTCACGTTATTGTCTATAAGCCAAGATAATACTTAGAATCATAGAATGGTTTACATTGGGAAGGACCATTAAAAATCATGTAGTCCAACACCCCTGCAATAAGCAGGGACATGTCCAACTAGATCATGTTGCTCAGAGCCCTGTCCAACCTGACCATGAATATTTCCAGGCATGGGGCATCTACCACTCCTCTGGGCAACCTCTTCCAATTTGTATTTTATAGAGTTAACCCATAGGCACCTTACAAGTGAACCAACAACAACAAAAAAAAAAGACTTTTTTTTTTACAAAATGTCAAGATGTCATTTATGTACAAAATGTCTTACAAAAATGTCTTTTGTAAATCCATCAATGCAAAAAGGAATATGACGGGTGTCTGCATGGACTTGAAGAGTAAGAGTAAGGAAACTTTTAATAAGAGATCCAACGAAGAAGTGACGAGAATAAGATGAATAAGAAATTTCATTAAAATTTTAAAATTAAATTATGCCTTATGGAAATCTTCTCAGGAAAAAGGAAGAGGTCTGTCATACACAACAAGGAAAAATATGTTTACACTGACTGGTCGGAAATGGTCCTGCTCTAACAAGAGGATGGAGAAGATGACTTATTGGTAACACATTTTCCTGCTTCTGCGGTTCCACTGCCCAGCTACTGGATTAGATTTTGAACATGAGGGATTCCACAAAGCATGTGTTATGCTCATACTCATGCACAGCCAAGTGGATTAAGGATTAAAACCTTTCTTAATTCACTATAAATCAGTGTAGTAAGATTTCTGCTATGATTTAAGTTATTTTTATTATTAAGACTAAGCTGATGGGAGAAACAGATGAGTTTTGACCTTTAACTCTAAAAGGCTTTTTCAGGAGTGCATACACTTTGATTCTTTATTTTTGCTCTTCCATTTTATGCTCAGCCTTCCTTTCCTTTTTTGCTCATAATTCCAAACAATGGTTTCAGGATTTATTTTTTTTTAGGAAATGTCCATTCTTGAAATCCCTGGGAATGCTTTAAACTTTGATTTCTCTGAATACCTAAACATTCATTCTCAGCAGGGCATAGAAGATCTAATATCCCTAACTCAAAAAGGAAGGACCAATCTAGAACAAGGGAAGATTACCTGCATGGTTCTGATACACCAAAACAAAACTTTAAATTTTAATACAAACTTTGAAGTGTGCACTTCGTATAAAGTTAAAAGTTTTTTTAAAGTAAAAAACCCTACCAAACTAACCAAAGACAAGAACAAGACTTTTTTTTTCATGGCAGATGAAAAGAAACAGCTGAGAAAGGAAGGTATTTCAATAAGTTAAGTGATTCCTATCAATCAACTCATTCAGTTTAGGTTTTCTAAGTAAATTTTTTCCGTTCCCTGAGTAAGATGTGATATTTACCCTCTCTGAAGCAGAAGTCTCCTTCTGTCATTTGAGCAGGAATAGTTCAGACAAAGCAAATCTTTTGTGCAACCTACATCAGCTTTGGACAAGGAACGTGAATATTGCTTCTAGATGTCATTATTTCAAATTTTAATGATTATATTGCACACTGGGGGAAGGAATGATGTCACCTAATTTTAATTTCCTAAAGTAAAGCCTCTGGTTTAGAGATGATTGTCTAAGCTATTTTTATAGGCAAAGAGCAAACAGGCATTTCCAATAGATAATTCAGCTCATGTTAGAGTGAAAAAGACAGAACAGATGAGGCTATGTGGTGCCTGTCTTGCAGTATGGAGGGAACTACAACAATCAGCCTACAACACTTAACATGTTGGTATCTGGGCACAGTAAAGCTAGCTGGACTGAGTGCTTTCTCTCTGAGACACGGCCTTCATTCGCCTAAGTATCAGTTCCAAGTCAAAAGCAGACAATGAGGTATCAAATGCCAAAGATCTAGGTTAAGAAAAACATCAAAACAAATAACAAATAATTATTTAGTCTGGAAAGACAGAATGCAAGTTATTTTGAATATATCTCTTACCTTTCTATGGGAACCATTCGGTAAAAAAAAATACTTTAAAAAAAAATAATCAATGTCTAGTGAAGTCATACATACCTGTAGCTTTTATTATTGTGTTATTTCAGTTGAAAAAGAGGACATTTCTGGGCTTGATGGCTACACCTTTATCCCCTGGGTGTCTCAGGGAAATAACTGAAGGCAAAGAACATGCTCAGGGCACTTATAAGCTGGCAGCTATTACCTGCAATTCCAGAAAGGTCAAAACTTTCAGGAAGGAGCTTTTTATTTGTTAGCATGACTGGTTTTGTGGAGTCTGTTCATGGTCCTTAGTGGTGTGTAGACATGTTATGAGTTGCAATTGTTTGAGGAAGGTCAGAAGGCATATGATTTGATCATTTGCAATTTAAAGAGGGAATCATTCTGGTGAACCTGATTAGCAGGCCATCAGGGTGCTGGTCCTTCAGGTGATGATGCTGTCAAATAGATGTTTGGCAGCTTACAGGCCACAAGTCGAAGGTTCCTCACCATCACTCATAGACCTCCAGACACATCTCTTTTGAATGATGAGTTGTCCCTCCATACCAGTGGATTTTGGAGCAGGCCTGAATTCAACTTATGCACTCAGTGCACAGACAAAAATCACCAATAAAATGGACTACCCTGAAGGCAGTCTCAATAGCAAATAAATAAAATGAAAAAGACTGTAAGTAAGCAGCCTCATCACCCTGAAGTTTTCAGGGAGAGCAAGAACATACTGTTGCTGTTCATACACTACCTGCTCTTCGATAAAAAAAAGGACTCCAGACTCAAGGGCTGCCAATCTGCTACTTTTCAGCAGCACTAAAATTCTCTTCAAGAAGCAAAAGAGCTAATGATTTCTAGCTTCATAGCGCAATTATCTTCCTTTAATGTCATATCGTAAATGGTAAAAATCTGACCTGCAGCGCTGTTCCTCCTCCCCCAAGGCACACCAGCATCACTTGGCTGCCCATTCACGCTGCTGCCTGTTTCCTGTCCAGAGCCATAAACTTCAATATGACATAAAATGCCGATATCACCAGCCATAAAGCTATGAGAGGCAGTTCGCTCGGCATGCCATCTGGGAAAAAGCTTCTTTACTGTTCCTCAAGACAGCCCACAGGAACCACCCACTTGCTGTTATTGACCTTGAGTTTGATCTATATGGATATTGTCAATCCTTGTTAACACATTTCTAATAGGAGCTGGAGAAGATGCTTTCTCAAACTCTTCAAGAGAGTTCTTGCATTCACTCTGAATGTGGGAACGGTGCCTCATGACTACAGCACAGTGCAAACAGACTGGCCCAAAGCCTTTGGGCGGTGTTTTGGCAAAATGTCTCATCAACAGAACATGCTGGTTCATCACAGCTGAAATCCCTAGTGGAAACACTGAGACGAGGTTGGCAGGCAGATTTCTGAGGTTCCAAGAATCGCTGCTCAAGTTGTGAGGAAAGAAAAGGAGAAACGCAGAGTGGCCTTCTGGAAGAAGATCCCATTCCACAGGCCTCCTGACCTCCTTTACCGTTTGGGCTTGGCTATTCAGAAAATACACTTCAAAACACTAGAAGCTGCTTCAGAATTAAATTCTAGTTGGGATTCTTACATTCTCTCCTGCCTTTTCCCCTGAATTTAGGGAAATAATTTAATCCCCACTGCATCGGTTTTCCCTAAAAATAAAAAAAGCGATGACCATCTGTCATACCCACTTTTAAGTGACAACATAATTTTTAGTTGATTGGGTTTTCCAAGAAAATTGAAACCTGTGAAGAAAAAATGCCAACCCTTGATAGTGCGCCAAGTGAGACAGAAGTGAAATGGCTAAGTCATACTAGCTTTTCTTCAGTTGAAAGTTCCTGGCTTTACACAAACAAATATTTTCCTGTCAGCATTTACCATTAACTATTTGAATCATTTGCATTGCATTTTCACAGCTAAGCTCTTTAAAAATAAACTCAACATCTCCTATGAACAGTATTTTCCCGGGATTTCAAAGTGCCTCTTACTCTCAGCAGTGCCCAGGAACATAGTCTGGTACACTGGTTTCAGATACACACTGTTGTGGTGTGCTGAGATAATGAAAGATGATGGAGAAACAGGGTGGTAACACCTATATTTTGTGTCAAATGGCAAAAATAGTTTCTCAAAATTAATTTCAGTGTTACAACTAAAGGATGCTCTAGGGAGAAGCTTCTTCTTTCTACTGTGGCTGCTAGGAACGTAAGAACAGCTACACTGGTTCACGCCTGATGTCCATATAGCACATCCTCTCCCCAATGCTGTTCACAAGCAGATGCTTAAGATAGCCATATACGATATTTCTCTCAAGTTTCTCCCATTGTGTTCTATCTTGTTTATTGCATACTCCTCCCAGTGAAGATGAAAACCTGCGCTTTCCCAAAATACCCGTAGCCAGGTCTTTTGTTAAACCGTCAACCTAGTAGCATTTACCAAAACATGCAAAAGTGGAAATCTTCTATTTCAGAATGAGTGCACAGGGTCATTCATTGGTTGCTCTGGACCATTCTCTCTCCTCCCAGCCTTGTTCTGCCTTGGGTAACTAGAATGAAAACTCTGCAGCATCGGCTCTCTTTCTGCATGCAAACCAGAATGCAGGCAACAGACCTTCAGTTGCAATCGGGAGCTCTCAGTGCTGCTGCTAAGTAGTACAGATGCAATTACACAGACCAGACACTTACTCTAATCTCAGTTACCCACCTGTGCAGATGCAAAATTACTCAAAAGAAAACCCCTGGTGTCAGCCTGATAAAGTACCACAAATACTCCATCCAGCAATTGCTTTGGAGGCGGTTAGTTGCCAGTGCAGATGGCTCTGGGCCTAACTCTTTTCTTCCTTGCACTAGTGATTTTTTCCTTGTAAAAGAAAATCCTTCTGAAATTATTTTCTTGTTTTTCTAACAAGCTTGTTTTGAAGCATCTCAGTACCAAATCCTTGTAAGCAAACTGAATACACAGAATAATCCAAGGTTTATGCAAAGGCAGCCAATGACAGTAGTAGCTAAACCTCACTCCATCAAAGGAAATATATCAAGGACATCCTCTTCTTCTGTTATTACTAAAAATTACAAGGCATAGCCAAGAAAACAAGCCATGCTACAGGAGACTGACTTGCAGCAGACTGAGGGTGTAATGCTTTTCTGGCTTATCCAGCTCCTGGGACATCTGGGACCAACACAAAGAAATTGTATCTTTTCTCCCTGCTAATTGTGAAGTAGCTGACTGATTGCTTATGACTGACAAGTGTTTGATAACAGGAAATGGCAACGCAGCGGGAGTTCAATGGGTTAAGAAGAATGAGACAGGAAAACCAATGATGTGATTCTTCATTTAAACGTGCGTGCACACAGATTGAGAAATGTCAGCCTTATAGTTGTCAGAAGGACTTGGATGCAGGAATTGCTGAGCACCAACCATTATCACTATCAGCGTTTGCACTGCTGTAGCTGTTCTGAGCCCTACTCACAAACTGGCTGCTCACTGGGTGAACGAAGCACGGAGAAGCAGCCCAATGAGCACGTTCCTCAGCTGCCTGAAATCACCTTTTCACCACAGTAATGCAGCTGTGCAGTTGTTCTCAGGGAGCCCCCTACACAGCAGAGATGTTCATTGGAAAGCCCCGTGTTAGCTCTGCTGGCTCTGTTTGAGCCTCCACAGCTGGGCACTAAGCTGGAGATGCTCTGAGGCAAGCCGATGATGAGAACACACATGGCTGGGGTGATCCCATGGATTGGTGTTTCTGGAATCCCAGGGACGGTTTATCCCCTGTGGGGACCAAATCAGCTCTCGGGAGCCTCAGAGCTGGAGATGCATAGCCTGCTCCCCCCTAGTCCTTACGCTGCTCGTGAAAGCATCAGAGAGATGAATTGGGCCAAGAGGAGGGTTTTCAGAAAGGACTCCAACAGATAAGGCCCCAAGAGAAAGGTTTGTTTTAAACAGATGTCTCATGGCTGGGGTTTATTGGGAATTGGTTCAGTTTCACGATAAAGAAAAAAGTCATGAAGAGAAGCTAATAAAAGTAACTGCTCTGGCTCTGATGCACCCATCATTGAACTGAGAACAGAAAAGTGAGATTGATTGAAAATTCAAAGTGAAGCAGAGCAGTCCACTTTCAGGCCCAGCAGACAGAAGGGCAAAAGTAAACAAGTAGCCTGAAAGGTTGCCATTATTTTAGCAATATGAATTAGATGTTAAAATGTCAATTGATTTTTCATAGTCCAAAGTATTATTTATAGCATAGATAAAAATTTCTAATTTCCGATAAACAGTCCTGAAATGAATATTTTGTACAGAATCCTGCTTAAATTGCTCAAGCATATCATCGTATCGAAGTCATTAGGACTGTACAAATGAGTAATGGCAGCAGGAGCCGGCCTTTTATTGGCGTGAGTTTGAAATGGCTGCCTTACTCAAGCATGCCAATAAAACACCCTTGCCACGCTATCATGTATTCCATTTACTCCCCATTTAAGAGAGAGGGGAAAAGGTTATTTTAGAAATACTTTAGAGTAATAAAATCTTTATTGCTACAATTTTTTGTATCTCTTATGCCTGTGAAGCCAGTTGATTTAGTTATGTCCACGGTTCTGGAAGTGTTAGAAAGTCAGTACTTATGCATTTTGTATACCTCTAAATATTACTTAAGCTGGAGTGCCTACATATCAGGAGGGGTGTACAGTTTTTAAGGTCATATAGCTCACAACTTGACACAAATAATAATAAAAAAAAAAGCACATGCTGGGTATATCACAGCCTCACAGTTCCTCCTTCCAATGGGATGCAGCAGGTTTTTCTGGCTCTGATGACTTGCAAGGCAACAAATCTAAACAGCCTGGCATTGAATTGAAGCCTGTGACTGTAAATGAAAGATTTGAAAGACTGGGAAGGAAAATCTGCCAGGGGTAGGGAAGAACATAAACACACACACACATACAGGTTTGGTATTTTCTGAAATCTAAGTTAGGACCACAGATACTTTCTAAGAATTATTAATATATAAACACATTACTGCGTATTTGGAACAGCATCTTCTTCCATTAAATTCAAAACATGCACTATTATCCAGTTTATCTATTTACTGTACAATGAGCCAAATATCTCTGCCATACCAGCTGAAAACTTGCTTTTTAATCATTAAAGCAGTACTATGCATTGTTGGGGAAGGTTCCACATTCCTTCTACCACTCCTATCTTCCACCACTGCTGACATGCAGATGACCAAACCAAAAACCAACCAACCAAACAAAAAAAATCACTCCACTATTGTTACGAGAAGTGAGAAAAAAACTATTTTGTTTTGTTCATCAACAAACCTGTCAGCTAAATGGTGATTGTGGCTTCTCCTCTTGTAGTGGCACAAGAGAAGCAGAGGACTCCTGGTGCAATTTTCTAAGCCTGAGACTGCAATGCTGGCAGTTAGAAAAATCATTGTGTGGCTTATAAATGGAACAAACTCGCTAAGGAAGTCACAGAGAGAAAAAATATGGAACCCCACACTGCCGTTTTGACAATTGCTTTCGTTCTGTAACTGCGCTTTAAAAGAGAAGCCAGCATCATTTGGAATAAGATATCTGCTTTCTCAGCTGACACCAGTCTGCTGAATAGCAGAATGAGAAATATCTCTGTGGTTATTTAATTATTTAGGGTATAATATGCTATTTTATTTGACAATCTGTTTGCTCTGTGGATAAACTGTAATGCTGAGTAATTTTTCCTTATGAAGGAACAAGATTATCTGCTCATTAAATAGCCTCATTGGCCCAATAGCAACGTTGCACTACGAATAGAAATGATGCTGTGGAAAGAATGGAGCAGAGATGCCTGGAAGTTACAGAAAATACAATAGAGACAACTCAGTCACTGCAGTGAGTGAGAGGAAGGAAAGCTTTGGGGACTTGCAGCAGCAGTGCTGCCTGTCTGGGCAGAGGAAGTCGGGTTGCCAGGGAGTTAGAGGTGAAGATCAGCTTTCACCTTTTGGCTGTTTGGGTAAGCTGGCTTACAGACCCCTGGGTGACACTGGCTAGTATCCTGCAGGGCCAAGACCAGCAAGCCTCGCTATAATTTCCTGGGGCTGCTGTACCAGTTGGTGGTTTGAACCAGAACCCCAAACAGATATGGAAGGTTCATTTTCCATAACTTGGTTCCATCTGATGTGCATCTTCAGATGGAAATGTTCTGGAGTTCAAGAAGTTATGTAAGTGAGGACAGCAGGCATTTCACGATGCTCTGATTTTTCAAAGCCTGCATTATGCATGGTGATAATAATAAGCTCTAAGCTATCAAACAGCATTTTCCATTTTAATATGGCCAAATGGTTTCACAGAGCTCTGTCATCATCATCATCATCATTTTACAGATGAAAAAGCACAGAGAAGTATTTTGCTTGGGGCTGTATTAGAAACCAGTAACATATCTGAAACTAATACCTAGCTTTCCAACCTCCTAGTCTAATGCTCTAACTACTATTGTCCCCTAGAGATAAGAACATGGATAAAAAGCTTTGTCATAACACAAACAGCATAGTTTACATCACCTATATAAGAAAGCAATAATGATAAAAGATTATTTTAATAACTGACTGTTCTGGGCACCCAGAGATTTTCTCTGAACAGTGCTATGTCAAATGGCAAACTGAATATCTTTAGAGCTAATGGGCATATGAGAGTTAGATTTTGCATCCTGTCTCTGGTGAGAGGTCCAGATGAAAGAGCTGAGCAAGAATTTATCAATATTTCTCTAGAATATTCTCGGAGGCCCCAAAAATTTGAAGATGAGAGACTTTCTGAGACAGAAGATAGTCGTTTGTATATAATAGCCCAATGGCAAGGAGTGCCATGCCTTGCCTGAAAGCTGAAGAAAGACTCCATTATTTTATTTTGAACACAAAACAAACAAGTGGCAGTTGATGCCTCATAATGTTTGCATAAGAAGAAACATGAGTAATTTCCCATTCACCTTCTCTGTGAAAATCCTCATTTTCTGGACTTCTGTCACTTGAGGTTCAGTGCAAAGAACAGACACTGAAAGTAAGTTTGGTCTATTCTGGCTGCTGCTAGCATTGGGGGAGGTCCACAGACAGTCCTGTGAAAGGAGGCACTCTGTCTCTCAGAGATTCAATAAAATATCACATATTGTCCACATATATCTTGCAACAAAAATACCTCTTCTTTACTCAGTTTACTCAGGCTTTGAGATTGCTGCTAGAATGAAGCAATGAAGCTTCCAAGATTTGGATGTGGAGGTGGTTTTAGCTTTAAACAAGTCAATAGCTCTACATAATTAGCATGCCTTAAACAGAAAAGATTGCATTAGGAAAGGGAAATATCTGGGATCAAGGCCTACTCCAGGCCGTGCAACTGTTCCTGCACTATGCAATGCTGTTCAGAAGTAGCCAAGCTCAGGCTCAAGAACAAGAGTAACATAGATTTTTTTCATAGGCTAATGCAGCTGGGATTATAAGTATATTCAACCAAATAAAACACTGTGTTAAGCTCAGCAAGATTGTTCCCAGGCTGTGGTCAGTTAGTCTGACCATCTCTGCATTTCTTGTGTGTTTCTTGGAATGGAGCAACAAGACTATCCTGAGGCCTTTGATGTGTCAATTTGTCTAACACTGCCTAAACTAAGCTCTTGTCTAGACTAAAATATAACATGTTTTTCTGGAGCACATGAAGGTTTTCAAGGCCTCAGTTTGCCTGTCTGCATTGAAGTGCCAAAATAATGCTATGTGGCATGCTTTAGTATAGAAAGGATTTCTAAGTATACAATCCCATTGGTAATAATTAGCAATATAATGCCTAATGATCATTAGTCAAAAGAGGTCTTGAACTACCTGATTTTCATCCAAAACTTGTTGATTAGTAATCCCTTGTAGCTGGGCCATAACACTCTACTGAAGAGAAACTTGGCTTGAATTTAATCATTTGATTAGCATTCACCCAAGCAAAACATCCTCTTTTGTAGAGAGCAAGCGTATTTCTACCTTTTGCTAGCTTTTGACAAGAGGCAGGTGCATTAAGCATAGAAAATGTATACAGTACAGAGTGTTCTTCGATCAGGCACATGGAAAAATACATTCTGCCTTGACAGCAGTGGCACTTCCTGGTACATCGGTAAGGTATCACTGAGCTGTCATCAGTTATGCTCTCAGATGGGAGAGATGCACACATAGAAACCCAGAAAAATAGAGAAAGGGATGAAAAACACTTAAAAAATAATTACAGATATGTTATCTAAAATTAATCAGAGGATTATTGTTGCTGTGGTGTTGCATTTTGTCTGCGATAAGCAAGCAGCTAGCAAGCTTAAATTGTCTCGTTTCTTCAAGAAAACATAGATCAACATAACAACTACCAAAATGTTGATTTTGCTCCTGTGCCTTCCCTACTGAAATCCTGGGAACCTCTTGGAGTGCATTGCGCCTACTCAGGCCTGCCTAAATTAGTCAGCTGCTATCAGTAACTACTGGTGCACATAAACTCCTGGAAGCTGATGAACACTTCAGAAGAAGTTGGATCAACACATGCATATACGGGGCACTGGACAGTGAAATAACGTATGCCAAGAGTCAAGAAATTCCCTTTCAGTTTACACACACTGAAATGCTACTTTCTGCTCCAGATCACATTAACAGCTTCCCCTTGATGGGGCTTGCTGTGACCCCTGTACACCTGTCTGAGTTATCCTGATCAAGATGCATCTCATTTTCTGCTTCCTTCAACAGCTCTCTTTCCTGTCCAGCCTTAGGGTACTTTGGCTAAAATTAAGTACTGGAGAGACTATTCTTGTATGCCATACAGCATAATATTACTATTCCTGTCTCTCAGGTGATTATTGCTTTTCATTCATGACATATTTTTGTATCTTCTCTGTTTGCTGTGAGTATTTGGAGAAAGTATAGTTGGATGTTGGGTGGAAGTTTCCATGTTCTGACACCTACCCCGTGCTCTCACAACATTTAGATCTGTTTTTGACATCCCTTGGGCCCTTGAAATAAATCTCTGAATCCATGAGGCAGTGCTAAAAATGTACTCGGCAAGTGAACAAGCAAGGAACTACTTTCACTACAGGCAGTAGCTACTTCCATATGTGCAATTTTTTATGTTTCTTCTGCATCTTCCAGTCTGATGGGTTAGGAGGGACTTTCTCACTCTTAATCGTCTTCCTCAGTTGGTGTTCACGAAGCAGCACAGCCCCTGAAGCTGCCCTGCTAGGAACAGATATGCTGTGCTGTCACCAGATTACAGGACAGGAGGCTTCTTGTTTGGCAGTGCCAAGTCCCTTCCGGCGACAAAAGGAGATGACCGCAAGAACTAGGAAGAGAAGGAAGATTAATGGTGTGTGTAACACAGTAGAAATAAGAAATTATCATACTCTGCAGAAAGGACGTGTCCAGAGGAAATGGCTCGAGAGAGGCCTGTGTAGGAGCCAGTAACATAACTATTCATTTAGCCAGTTTATGCAACTGCACGATAAACTTCTTGCAGTCCCGTGATAATAGTTATCTTCTGACTCGAATGCTGCACAAAGCAGGGGGATCATGATCAATGTCTGGCAGGCACAGGGTACTTGTTACCAAGCAACATGACTTCTTTTCCAGAGCCAGATTTCTACTTTGATTCATTTCATTTGTTTTCTACAATTTATATATTAGCAATTGAAAGGAACAGGTACAATAAATATCAATGAAGCATCTGTTAACTCTCTAATGTTCATTAACATTCAGATCAGTGCTAACTGACACAAACAGAGAAATTAATTCACCCATAAAATTAACTCTTTCACAGATAAAACCTTTCAGAAAGAAACTTTGTTGGCTAGGCTAAGATTCAGTTCACTAGCTCTTGTGGACTACGTGGATGCTTTCTAGAGTTTTGCTGCCCAAAGAGCATCCTGTCCTTTGCCCACAGAGTTATACACGTAACATGGAGACAGAGACATTAGAAAGGGAGGTGTGAATGGCAAAAGCAATACAGAAGCTGCTGTATGTAAAAAAACCCCAATCACTACATTATACACTTTGCTAATGGGAAAACAACTTTATCAATGGGATTTGCCATGATACAATCTCCTTGCAGAAGAGCTACTAATTAGAGTGGACAATTGCGTTATGAATTACATATCTTTCCCAGTAACCTTCTGTGAAAGAGCATAAGCTTCAGAAGGACTGTGGGTGGCTGCCTGATTTTAAAGAGTTAAATACTGCTCTGAACACCTGTGTCTAAGCTATGCCTGTGACAATGAGTTCTTAGATGATGTTCAGCAAGTTTCTTAAAGATTTGCATGAGCGCTCACACTGGTTAGAACATTTTCTGATCATTCAACATGACATTTGGTGATTCAGTTTCTAGAAGTGCTGACATCTTCTGTCTACAACTGAAAATAAGGGAACTGTGCTCTGAGAAAACAAATTTATATAAAGCAGTAAAGTGACAAACCGAAAGCAAAGTGTCCCAAAAGTTAAGAGATACCTGTAACAATTTTAATTGTCATTTCCATAAACTCAGGTCTTAAAAGGTAAAAGCAGACTAATGGAGGATGGCAATGTGGACTGGATTTGGGGCAAATAGTAATGCTACCTAGGGGTATCCGGAGGGTCCAGTTTGGTCTTCTTCTATACTATTCATCTCCTGGCCCTCTCTGGCAAAATCTAGTGATGTATCGCGTAAGATGGAAGATAGCAGAGTTCCAGAAGGGAGAGAAAATTGTGGATAAATCCACCTTTACTGTGAATAGCTGGTGAAGATACAGCCATGACATTTGAGAGATCACGAAACGTACTTGGAGCAGCTTTTCAGCTCTGATCACAGACCTGATGTCCAGAGTGTGAAGAGACACTCCTTAATAGCCATGAACCAAAAAAAGAAAGGCAAGAGAAACATCTTGCTTTCCCCAACCACAGAGTGAAAGTCACTTGCTAGGAAGAACAATTTCCCCAATGTGGCCTCATGGTGTGAAGAGGTCATAAAATAGAAACAGCAGTCTGCTGAAGTTCACCAGGGTCTACAGAAATCTTTCAGCTGTCTCTGAATCATGTGTTAGCAGTCATGATCACTGCTGAAGGCTTGTTATCCAATGAGCATTATATGCAGTTGTTGCAGTGTATCTTCCTTAACAATTAACAAATAAGGGCATTTTCATATGACCATCCCTTCTTTCAGATGGCTTGTATTAATGTCGCTCCACTGATAACTCTGTCTTCCTCCCAGATGAAAGGACTTTTTCCCGCCCCCAGACACCAAGAAACATCTGTAAATTCAATGAGATGTAACTATTGTTATAAATCAGCACAACAATTCATCTTTTAAGTGGCTGCCTTGGATTATTTTTCTTTTCAGATTTTCTGCATCTCCCAGTGGCTATTCTTTGGTCCTTGTGAGCCAGCTTGTGATCCTCAAAACTCTGTGAAGTAGAAATGTGCCCCACCTACCCAGCTATCTATATACGAAACACAGATTAATCATTTTGGGCCTTGCTTCCAGTAAACAGAGTTTGTCAAGTCCTGTCACAACTTAAAAGCAGGAATGCCCTGTCTCAAGAGGGAAAGAATCTCTTAATCAAAAAGTGACAACCATATGTCCTCGAATCCTTAGAAAAACTAGCCACTCATGGAAGAAGTTGCCTCTATAGTCATAAATAAGATTTGGTTTTGTGCAGGAGACCTTGCCTGGAAATTTCAATGGATGGAAATGGATTGGTCTTTTTTTCTCTAGGTTTAAATGTCATCACTGAAGTTTGAAATATCCAGAGCACATGAAAATTTTACTATTGATTTCAAAGAGCCCAGCAGTTTTCCCCTCATTCTGGACTTTGGAAGAATGTGTTTGAAAACTTGAAAAAACCCACCTGAGAATGTGCAAGCGTTTGCTGAAAATGGCCAAACACAGTATATAACTTTGCAGACATATTTAGGGGAAATATTGTACCTGTGTCCTTTACACTTGCTTTCAGCAAATTTTCTTGAAAATGAACTCTCAGTACAAAAAAAAGTATTTCTTTGAGTTAAATACTTCTTATCATCTCAGCACCTCCTTCAGTTGTTCTTGTTTTGGATTATACCTTCGATTAAATCTCTAGGTTAATTTTTAGGAATGACACAGCAAATCTGGCAAGCCATAATCCCTTTAGTAGTTTAATATGTTTATGAGGGTTGAAGGATGTTAAATGTGGTGGTTCAAGTGCTAAGCTGAGTGATCAGTTCATTAGGAATTTGCTCAACATGTTCGCGGTCTGCGGCCGAAGCATGCAAAACCAGATTCACGTAATTCACCAGGCAGTACGTATGGTGGCAGAATGTGTGAACCAGACAGAAGGTATGAACAAGGTAAACTCCTCAAGCATTGGCTGACAAACCCTGGGACTTCTTTAGCAGAAATAAGTGCATATTCGCACCCATACCCATGGATAAAATATCCACTTCCACCATAGAGGCACTGTAATAAAACTGCATTTAGCAGCCAGGGCAGGTATGCACAACTCCACCTCCAAAACCGTGACCCAGGACAGCCTCAGTCAGCAAAGCCAAACTTCAGGGAGCTGAAAAGGAATCTGAGGAGTTCCATCACAGCCATTGAAACGTTTCTGTTAGTTGTGATGGGGACCACACGACATCTGTGTGGTGGACCTACAGACACTAAAATAATCAACCCATGGCTCTACGGTGGCCTGTCTTTCTGTCTGGAGGAACTATTGCAGAAAAAACCTGTTGCCTTCTTGAAGCTATCTCAGCCTTTTGAAATCAAACTTCATTTTATGCTGTCCTATTATTCCCCTCCAGTCTAGCCTGATGAATATCCATCCTGCAGCCTGAATGTTGCTAGCTGATTTTGGGTTTTCCCCCCCCCCCATACACATAAATTCTCTTTGACCCTTATCTCACTCTTCGCAGCAAACCTTATCTCTGCTAATGTTACAAAACAGCCACAGTCGTCAATAATTCAACAAAGCTCAGAAACAAATGACCCAAATTTCACCCGAGTCCCCATGCTAATATTTTTCTCTGACTGAGTTTATATCTTCAGACATTTCTAACCCCTAAGACGCATGGAATATAGCAATTTAGGGGGAGTTCAAATCTCTGGTTACCTGTCTGATTTGACAGTCTCCAGATGCACCATACAGCCCCAATATGATAAATGCCCTTGCCCAGCAAGAGAAATTTGCTTGGATCAGTTACAGTGTGAAGAAAATGGCCAGAAAAGGCTGAACCACCACAGACTCCATAGTTTCCTGAGCATCTACCCCTTTCTTTGAGTAAAGGAAGATGTCTCTGTCACGGCAGTGAGATAAAGACTTTTTATATGCGTGCCTTAGATGCCCGTGAGGATAAACCTGAAGCAGGACCTCCTCCTCCAGCACTCCACTAGCATTCACTTGGTTCCTTGCCAGTGTCCTACTAAATGCAGAGTTCATTCAGACTTAGAAGCAATTCATGAAGCCCTGAGTATTCCACTGATCAAAAATCTCTTGAGGCTCTACTTCTGCAACAAGAATTTATGTAAGGAGAGAAAGCTGGGGGCAGGGGAGAAACAGAAGAGCAAAACCCTGCATCACGGCTCAGCACGATAAACAAACCCGCGGAGGAAGGGTGCGCCGTGGGGGGAGGGAGGAAACAAGTGATTATGTGGCAGAGAATGATCTTCCTCCTCAAAATGCCTCTGGGAAGGAGGAAGCAAGAAAACATGAGAATCCTGCCAGTACACACAATGACCCTTCAAAGCACCATGGGGAACCCACTGATGAAGAGCTTCTCTAATGCCTCCTGCCAACTCGATATTTGCCAAATCCCATTTGCCTCTAATCACTCACAGACAGTTGCGTGGCCTAAATCTGCTCCCTCTTTCTCTGGTGCAAAGCTGGAGTTAGGCTGCAGAAGCTAGCTCAGTGCTGGTGTACGGGAGAGCAGGCCTGTGCCTGTCTTTATGGTCCACAGAGAAACGAAAATGCGGACCGACCTGCCTTCGCGGCTGCCTTGGACAAGTCCTGGAGAAGCAGGTGGGTAGCAGGGTGGGCATGCAGATCTGCCTGATATTATAAGGATTATCATTTCGGGAAGAGAGAATACACAGCTAGGATATTCCCAGTAGGTGCTCTGGTAAGAAATGGTTAACCAGAGACAATTACTTTTCTGACAGCTCAGGAAAAAGAAACTGCTTACTGAAGGCCATATTGACATTCATTTTGCTACAGTTTCTTCCATTACTCTGTCCTAAAAACAGAATTACCCTTTCTTACTCATCCAGTGACTTTTGCAGGATACTACACACAAGGTCTGGCTGCCTTTTGGAGCAAAGCCCAGTTTTCTGAAAAATCTGTCACAGCACAGCAAAAACAAAGAGAAAAGGGAGTCCTTAATGGGTGCTAGTCACCCAGACAAAGCACCAAGGCAAATCTAACCTGGATCTTAATAATATGTGCCGTTCTCTATAAGACCAGCAGTTCATCATGTCCACCTTCCTTCAACCCTTAAATTATGGCAATACATAAGGACAAGAAATTGCTTTCTGACCCTCCTCTGCATACCTTCAGCAACAGAAGCAATCATCTGACATCCTGAAGCACAGCATCTGATTGCATTTCTTATGCATAATGGTGGCTGTTATTATTGGTAAGAACAACAGTTGTTACAGTTCAACAAATGTGTCTTAATCATTTTCTGCTTATGTAACACGCTATATACAAGTATTAATGCAATCAAGTGCACTCTAAATACCGACTGCAGAAGTACTGCCTGCAGTCTCCTTTTACCCAATAAGGACTGTTACTGAATCTAAAGGTCTGAATAGAAAAGCACTGTGCTGGGTAATTTGAGGGGATTGGTCCCATGTTTAGATGTTTCATATGTAAAGTGATCCTTAATAATTATGATTTTAGACCTTAGTCTAAGAAAAGTAAACAAAATTTCTCCTATGTCTCTGATCTCTTTTGCCACTGGCCCATCAGGATTACTTGCACTAATTTCTGTTTTGTTACTCTGAATTTATAAGAGCAAATGAAGCCTGCATGCAGCAATAACCTTATCTATCCTAAAGAAAAAGAAAAGAAAAAAAGAGAAAAAAATCTCTGTGTGTAGATATAGAGATGCTCTGATTTTGCCTCTCATGCTCATAAATTAATTATGCCAGTGATCTCTTTAGTACCAAGAAGAACGGCTACAGACTGCTGTACATCTGTACTGTTGAATTCCCTCATCCTTCCAACAGGGTAGTTTCATCCAGGCTGCCTATTGGAGAGGCTTGTAGTCCCTGCTAACTCCCGAGTGATTGTCTTGAGAGAGTGCATGGGTCAAGTCCCCTCCACGGACCATTCTAGAAATGTAACAGTATGAGCAAGTAGATTCGAGTGCCCAGGAACCTTTTCTGGCACTCTTTGAAATCCTGAACTGTAATAAGCTCAGCATTGCTGTACCAAGTTTGCTTAAGCTATGATGTTTTGTATTAGGGATTGCTAGTAAACGGAAAATAAAGCCAACTTTTTAAATGTATATATGTATATAGCCATACACACACACGTAGTTCCCAGCTGGAATTAGATGACTTCCCAGGGAATTGTCCTTCTACGGACTTAGAAGTACCACTGCAAGATACACTTTCTTTCATCAGTGAACAAGTCATTACCCCTTTCCTTAATGTGAAGGAGGGAGAAGAACAAACTCACTCAGATGAGGAGACAAACAGTTCCCAAAGTGCCCCTGAAAACACATTTCTAACTTGCAACTATCTGGGGGATGCTTAGCAGTCCTTGCTACAGTGTTTTTCATAGTTTACAAATGACAAGATAAACCTTCATGCCAAAAGTAAATATCACCTTGGTTTTTTGGTACAGTGTGGGGCAATTCGCACAGTTCAGATAAAGTATACAGAAGAATTCCTGTTGCCTGGTTCTTTCTTCTCCTAACCAGGCTTTGGACCAGAAGAGTTTTGTTTTTCTCCATTCCTGGTTCTGACTCTTCTCTGCATTAAACTAGGCCATTTAATTGAATAACGAGGGATTTTTCTGTGACTTCCTCGGTGACTGAGAAAATGCCATCAATCCATATCTCAAGGGGCACTTCAAGTGGTTTGTAACCAAACTTTTAGACTGAAAAAAACCACTGAGCGTGTCCCCACTGCTAACTTGAGCACAATATACATCTTTTGATGAGACTATACAAGGTTAGTCTGACTGGTTCCCTGTCAGCAGCAAGAAAGGCTTGCTCAGCCCCTCTAGCTCAGTTTTGAGACAATGACTGTCTCGCCGCTAGTGAGCAAGTTTCTGCAGTTGCAGTTTCAAAGATAGAAAAGAATAAGTTGCCCTTCATTAAACACTACAGTAAACTGAGCAAACAGGAGCAAAGTCAGAACTGAGACTGGCAGATATGCCTGTCTGCCTTCTACTTGCTCAGAGCAATGCTTAATGGCGTAGACCACCCCAGGAGTAGAGATCAATGTACCTACTGCACGCGTGGTCACCCCGCTTAAAATCCGCTCAATATCATCTACTTTTGGACTCTGACAATTCTCATGAGCTTGACTTATTCCTGAAAGTCTTTCAGATGTGCCTGGTTGAAGCAAGCCGTAAGAAGTTGAGCCACACATCTCCCCCAGCTCAGGTAAGTGCTGGGAGGAGAGTCCAGAGGCAGACATCCACTGTGCTCTTGAGAAGTTGTTTTGTTTAATGACTATAATGACAATCCCCAGGATTTTTGATTATTTTTCCATGACAGAAAAATGAACAATTTAATTTCCTTGCTGCTGGGATCAAACAGCCAAACAGCCTGTGGCATTATGATATAAATACATCTGAATAAATGAAAGGAGGATAAGGGAGACATTCAATACAAAGAACGTCCTCTTCTCAGAGGCACTCAGTGCCAGAACAACCTTTCCATGTAAGAATATGAAAGTTAGAAGACTTACATTATACTCATGCCCTCTCAGCTTCTAAGGATATTTTTAGAACCTCTGCTGGGGGTCTCATGGCTTTCTATAATGACAGGTTATTGGCAGATACCAGATACAATAAAATCAAAGGCATCTTTAGCTGGGGGATGTGAAGTTCCAAGAAGCAGATTATGCACAAATAGGTCTTTTTTCAGCATCTTGTGGGAGTGAGGATATGTGTGACTGGCTTTATTTCCCTAAGAGGAAATAAAGGCTTGGCTTTCAGGAGTTGGGATTTTTGAATCTAGAGATTTCTATAGCAGAAAATGCAGTACAGAAAATAACGATACCCACATGAATGCAGAGCAGTCCTTCAATGTTTAACCATGCATAGCAACAACATATACCATTATGGGAGCCGATAAAGAATACAGTATTCATATGAAAATGCAGGGTGTATTTTAGAATTTGTATGTTGAATGTATTAACAGTCCCTGGACCCGGACCACAGCCAGGATGTTAAGTCTCACAAAAGACGAGTTACCTTGCAGTTGATAATCACAAGGATGAACAGCTTTGTGTGTGGGGTATCAGATCTGGTTAGTGTCCTGATCACAGCCTTTCAAAAAAATTAGCACTTGCAAAGAGGAAAGTAGCACCTTCTGAGTTGCCAGCACCTGGATTCTCCTGTTCAGTAAATTCTCTTAGACCTGTTTTGGTTACAAAATTTGCAAGGGTACAACAGACAAGTGAAGAATTACTTAAGTGACAGCTTATCTGAATGAATCTGAACCTCTTGACTGGAGAGATGTCTGGTTTCTGAAAGGGACAATTTACCTTGTATCGGCTTCAGCTAGCGGAAGAAAAAAAAAAGCAGACGCAAGTACAGAAGAACTGTAAGAAGAGAGAATTAGTGGAAGTCACAGTAATTGGATGTAACTGCTTTAACAAAGTACTGGACAAACGACCTGGAAAAAAACCCTTGTTCAAACACTGTAAGAAATAGTGGTCCTGCATTCCCTTGCAGGAGTGGACAGAGTGAAGGGCCAGAGCCATTTCCTCTGCAAAATCCATCATTAAGATATGTCCTCTCTTCTGGGTGGTGCCTCGCTCTTTCAGGTGGCTGATGCCAACTGAGCATGTTGGACTCTATGCAGTGCTGCAGGCTAAGAATCCTTCCGAATGATCATCCTGATGTTTCCAGTAACTGACTCTATGACAAACCATCTGCACATCACAGGCCTCACTTCTCCCACCTGTGAAAAATTAACAAACTCTTTAATTTGTCAAATTGACAGTGTTAAAATTAGTCAGCAAGAGTCAGAGCACAAAACCTTACTCCCTGGATGAACAGTTTTTCACCTAGCTAATCTGTCCAATTTTTCTGGAATTGGGCATTCAATTATTCTCTAAGACTGTAATATTTACACAGTATTTTAGAAGAAGTTTTAATAACACCATCTTGTAAGACTCAACACTGATTATCTTTTTATGGTTTCGGTGGGTTTTGGGTTTTCTTGTTGGTTTTGTGTTTTGTTTTTTGTTTGTTTGTTTGTTTTTTAAGGAATAATGATCTGTATGAGCCAGAACAAACATGATAGTTAACAATGGCGCCAGAGGGGATTCTATATCACTACCTTGTGGGCCGTATTCACAAGATGACATAAAGATGGAAAAGAGTTCTGTCATCTGAGGTTTTGACTGACGTGGTTTGAAAATAGAGTTCAAGTCTGAAATGACAGTCTGGTATGCTGGAAGTTGATTTACAACCCAGAAATGGACAAGAAGCCAAAATGTTAAAAGTATTTATGGAATGAAAATTAAAGATGTCCATAATAATTAGAAATATTGAAACTTAAAATCATGACCTTTTCTATTTAAGCAAACTTGATCATCTAGAAATGTTGATATTTTGATACCTTTAAAGGTTAATCTGGAATACCTTTTTTCCAAATTACCTCAAAATTGATTTTTCCATCATTTAAAAAAGAGACAAAACACTGTCTCTCTGGATAACTTCTACAGTTCTTTTTCTGCTTGACTGCAAATGGGTGCTGCACATGTCTGGAGTAGCAATTCAATTAGGAATCCCCAAACCAATTTTTTTATTACTGTAATTACACTTATTATGTCTTGGCCTAAAAATCTCTAGGAAGATCAAGATGCCAGAGCGTTAGGGTCCATGCAAACATTTAATACACACCTTTAAAGAAACTTCTAATCTAAATAGGCAAAATGCTGGGAGAAAAAAAAAAAGAAATATTGTTAACCTCCCATTTTGCATGTGAAGAGCACATGACACCGAGAGGAAGCAACAAGCCAATGGCTACCCAAGAACTCAGTGGCAGAGTCGGGGATTGTTCTGACTCCCTGCGAGCATACTGGGTGCAAAACCATACTGGGTCCAAAAATCCTTGCCCTCTCGAGAGTTATGTTGTAAATAAGTTACTCTGAGCAATGAAAAAGGAAAAACAGAGGCTATGTCTGTGTGCTACTTCAGATCCAGCATTAGTTTCTTACAGTAATGAGATGGCTGAGTAATTCTACAGGATTTCACCAAGGTAATCAAGTCCAGACACTCAGCATCTTCCAGCCTTTAGACACTGATGAACCCAAAGTCTTTGCTATTGTCAATACACGTAGTTAAAGAGCAAGAAAGTCATTTGAAAAGTACCTTCTGCTTAGGGCTGCCACAATTCTTTCCTAAAGCGTGCCCTGGCCAGAAGTGCAGTTCAGGCAGCAGGAGTATTAAAATCCTTTCTGGTAAGAAGTTGCCAGTGATGCTGGTGTATATATGCCCTTGGAGCACCCAGGCTGTCAGCTGCAGCAGCTGCTGCTTCATTCATTATACATGAGGAGTCACAGGCAGCATGAAGCGCTGAAATTAATCCTGACAGAGTCATGAATAAAATGTAAATATATCTTGAGAAGGAAACATTTGCAAGGGAATTGGGCGGGGGGGTATGGGGGGGGAGAGGGGGAGGGAAAGCAAAAAAGGAAAAATTGTTCAGTTGTAGGAATGCAGGAGAAGAATGAAGCAGTACAGTCTGCAGAGTGAACACCTGAGTTTTCTTGCCTCATTTCATGGGAAGCAGGCTCCCATACTAGCAGGACTGCTAGCACACACCACAGTGCTGCAGCTGCCTGGGAAGACAGACACAGCAGCTCAGGAAAAAAACAAAAAAACCCAAAAAAACCCCACAAAACCAAAAATACCAACCACAAACCAAAAAACCCATGTGTGCCTAGGGAGTTTTAAACCCAGACAAACTTTGGGACTATCCTTGAGGGCCACTGAATAAGGCTTGCTCTGTGCATGGGTTTGGCAGAAGAGGGAAAAACTGGTATCCACTTGCCTCTTAGCCATGTCTTCCCATTGACTAAGTGCCTAGTTAAAAAGTGTTGGCAGTTTGGTTGGAGCTTTAAGACAGCCTATCCCCTATCTGCTTCTGGTTACTATCTCTTTCAACTGGCAGTGACTATATGAGTCCTCCTAGGCTGTTTGACCAGTAAACCAGACCAATTAAATCATCTTTTTTAGAACCATGTAATCCAGGTGGGAGGCTGTTACCTTCCTGAGCAGCTCAGACTATATTGTAAGAACTCATCTGACTCCAGTCACGCTGCCTGCTATCTGGCAAGTTCCTTCAACTCTCCCTGCCTCAGGTTACCTGGTCTCATAATCCATCAAATGATGTTCATCTGCTTCACTGAGGGATGAGGAAGAGTTACAGGATTCTGTACCCTTGATAAAAAGTTATTATCTAGATACAAAGACTGACTATAACACTGAATTTTCACAGCCTCTTTCATTCCCTGTGGTTTGAAAGCTGCGGGTCAAATATTGCTCTCAGCTACGCCCAGGCAATTCCAACCAATTTCAGTCACAGGCAGGACAAAAATCTGCATATACAGGGCTCAACCTAACATCACCACAATTTGTGTATGTACATACGTGGAGGGCATGGGGGTGGCACATAGGAGCCACTCTCTGACAGCAGTAGTACCTACACAGGGGGGTGGCAGGAGGGAGAAATGAAGCATCATTTTCCCAGTGGAAACTACAGGGAGAATTTTAAGCAGGCAAAATGTAATTACCTGAAATGGAATCATACATTATACCCATCACACCATCCGACATAAAAATTTAAAGCATGATTTGCAACTGAGGAAGCCACGGTGAATTTCTGAGTTTCATTAATTTGGCCCCTCCTCTTTCGCATGGTGCTGACGATGAAAGACAGATTCACCTGCATGGAGAAGCATTACCATCTTCTCCATGCCCTGATCTGGAGGGAGAAGCTGGGAGGTGTGTTGTGCTTATTTCTGAGAGGACCTCAGCTAGAGATCTTCCACCATACTCTTCATACTGCTTTCACCCAACACAGCTACATTATTTATACCTTATTGGATGCATATATGTTACTAAAGCACAGTTCCTAGCTCCTTCTATTACATTGCACCTAGATGGCTCAAAATCCTTAAGGCCCTTAGCCTTCCAACTAATCCCCCCTGAGACACAGCCAATAATATTAAAGGAAAGAACTGAGGGTCAGAAAAACTGAGAGTAAGATTCATCTCACCTAACTTTAGAAGTCTGAAATGTAGGTGTCTGCACCTAAGCTGGGAAACCAGGTTTTTCCTTAGGAGTCGTTAGACAAAAAGAGGTACTTACAGGGCTGAACTGTCCTAAGTGTCTGGTTTAGGAGGGAATCATTCCCTGGAAATTCCTGCTTTCCTTCTTTGGCTATAAAGAAAGATTAACTAATTGCCCTGTTATTTAGACCCATGCAGTCTAAAGAGAAATCCATAGTGGATGAAAGAATTGAAACCACATCTCCTAATTCATACACAGATTTCTTAGCTAGTGAGCCATAACCTTATTCCTGAAACAATTATAAAAAAGTCTTCAAAAATACAGTCCTGCTAGGAAAATTGCCTTCAGCCTTCGCTCATGTTGTGTCCCATGAGTGAATAGGTAATTCTGTGTCAGCTCCCACCACATTTTCAAACAAACAACATGCCTTGCAGTGCATTTCCGAGGCAGAGGTGCGTTGCCTCCAAAGCTGCAGTAGAACATTCGCAAGTTAAAAAGATCAGCTTCAATCACATAGAATTTCCATCTGACTATACAGGGGAATGGGACTAGACTAATGAGTGCCTATAGACTTGTGGGTCACTCTACAAGTGCTTTATTGAGAGAGAAATTTGTTTCACTTATAAGACATATTTAATTATTAAATAAACAGACAACAACAATAACGAAAACCTTGGTAGTAGTTGACTGTTGCACGAGCAGCTAATAAAGGAAAATTTCCTACATACAACTTCAGGATGGGGAAGTAAAAGTTTAGGGGTGACCTAACCTTCCAATATCTACAAGAAAGTCATTGAGAAGACAATGCCAGGCTCTATACTGAGGAGCAGGATGGAACAACAAAAAATAGATGGTCATAAATTGAATCAGGAGAGGTTCAAGCCATATACAAGGGGACCCTTTTCCCCAATGAGGACAGTCAAGCGTTGGAGCAGTCTCCATCTTTGGAATTTTTCAAGATCTGACTGGGTAAAGCTCTGATAAATCTCGGCTGACCCCACTTTTAGCAGGAGGTCAGTCTAGAGACCTCCTGAGTTCCCTTCCAAAAGACATTATTCTATGATTATATGATAAAGACATTGGTTATGGACCAGTTCCCATCCTTTAACAAAGCATTCAGAGAGTAAATAAACATGGTCTGTATTGAAGCTTCATGTGGTAGAGATCTACCAGAGAAACCAGTAACAAGCCCTTCTCAATCCTCTCTTTGTACGATGTGTGCAACACACAGGGGAGAGTAGAAATTCAACATTATGTTTTGCAGTCTCTAGCTCCTTAAGCAGCCTGAACCTTTGATCAACCAGAGTAATGAAAACTAGCTTGACAAATATTTGAGAGAGCCAAGAGGTAGCTGGTGTGATGACAAAGGTAGTGGCTGTGACTTTTGTCCCCAGTGCCTCAAGCTGCAGCACAATTTGCATCAGGGGGATCTGGCCTTAACTTTCCACAGAGAAAGCTAGCAGTGACGGTATCTGTGTGCTTTCAAGAAAAAGTGCTTTCAAGAAAAGAACTTTACTTTCCCCGTATGGAACAATGCCCTATCTTGTAGTATATCCTAAAAAAACCAACCCCAAACCCAAACAACAGTATTGCATTCCCTGAACAGCCAGAATTTTAATCCTTTTGGACCTACCTAGATATTGCATGCTCCAGAAAACACCCAAGGTTTCCTTTGGGTGTTTCTAACTCACAATGGTTCCTGAGGGGAAGGGAAATAATCTATTTTTCTTTTGTTTATCTCTTTGCTTTCATGGGAAATTACCGGAACCACTTGGTTGAAACAGTGAAACAAGCCACGTCAGCATTTGATACAGAGCTGGACTGCTCAACCATGGTGTCACTGAGCCTGAGTCCCTGGGGTCTTTCACTCTTGCCAAGTCCAAATAGGCACAGACATAACTCTCTTGTATCTGCAAAACAGCTGCAAAAAGCATTGAATCCATTGTGCTCTAGAGATGCCTTTGCATTCATACTCTTTCCTGTTTCATTAAGGCTTTTTAAATTGAGACTTAAATCACTTGGCTGGCCAGCAGGACATCTGCAGGAACTGCAGAAACCACGTTCACACCTCATGGGGTTTTTTTAACCTGGTGTAATTGGAAAAAAGATCTACATTGTACTCTTTCTCAAGTTGTGCCTCGGCTCGCAAGAGGAGGAAAACTCCTCTAGCAGAGAAAACTCTGCAAAGCTGAAGGACAAGTCATAAAGCCATTGAAATGGAAAATTAGAAAGCAGTATAAATAGGCTCTTTGGAGGAAAATAGGTCTTCCCTGCTATAGCAAGCATGAATAAACAATAAAAGATCATGTCAATAAGGAAAACACTTGCTAGAGAAGGTCCTTCCTCTTCAATTGCAAATCTTTCATTGGGAGGCAGGGGTTCACAGGCAGGGAATTAACCTCGCTAGGCTCTTTGGATGTGTTAATCTCCTGTAGGATTTATTGCCACCTTTTTTTTTTTTCCCCCTAAAACAATGGGTATGGTACCTTGTCTACTGATGAATATTTGATCCTGACAGATGCAGGAGTAGGGAAGGTGATTTTGCTTTTTTAAGACCACATAAAGAGACTTGGAAGAGCAGGACTTCTGTCTTGTCAACTTCCGTTAGAGGTGCACGGTGTCAACCAAATTTCAAAACATGTCAGCTCTTCCAAACCGTGTTTCTTAGGAGCACCGTAAATTCTTAAATTATTCAACGTCAGATAAGTGATCTGCCCATCTTAGAAGAGATTTGAGACTTCATACTGAAGCAATGCACAGCTGAACCAGATCAGCATAAAAAAAATTTAGCCTCTGACACATTGTTTCAGGTTGTCGAATGGTACAAACTAGAAGAATTAATGTGGAGTTATGTTGGTTACACATTAAATGATAACAACATTCCACTTTGGAGAAGAAAAATTAAATCTATTTTTTTTCTTTATTTATTTTTGGTTATCAGTAATTAATATTTTTTCAGAAAAAAATGGATGGAAAAAACAATCATTTCGTTGTCCAAAAAACATTGTATTTTAAATCTGCTTTTTTTCTGACAAAAAAGAAAGAAAATTGAAACATTTTAAAAGATAGTGAATACTTTCAATACAATTTCCACCCAACTACAAAGTCATTTTTTATTCAAATGATTACAGCCACTTTATTTTAATCTAGAATAAAGTAGTATTGTGAACACATATCTCCAAAATAAAAGAAAGAACTAAGACTAAGTAAAATTTCACATAAAACCAGGCTGAGTCATCAAGAACCAAGAAACTCTCGCTTGTGAGGAGAGACTGAGAAGAAAAGAATGAAGAAAAAAGATTCAAGAAAGCCCGTGAATGATGATGAGATGAGCCACTAATATAACGCCATATAAAATCTTTTTTTTTTTTTTCTTCTCTGAAATCTCTTTTAACACAGCCAAACGCACAGTAGTAGTATGCTCAGGAATGCAGGCCATACATACCTGGGAAATGAAAAAAAAAACCAAACCAAAACCAAACAAAACATCCCATATCCGGGCAGACAGTGGCTTACAAATAAGCCTCCAGGCTATGGCTGATAAGCAACTTAGATTCCAGCTCCCAAAATAGTGCATGGTGGTAAAGACTAACAGGTAGTGCAGTTTGATCCCCTGATATTAAAGGAAAATGGTGTAATAAAAACATTTTAAAAAAATCAAATATGTTTCTCCTTGTTCAGGCTCATTTCATTGCATATTTCTGGATACTTACGGGTTCTAGATCTCCTTAGCTGGATATGGCATTATGTCATTAAGATTTTGGCTACTTCAGTGAGTTACATTCTTCAAAATGCCCCTGTTTCTAGTGAACTTTAATGCTGTACTCAGGATTGATTCTATTTTACTTTCTAAATGAGGTATAAATACTTTTGCCACTCTTCCCCATCAGCCTCTGCCTCCTCAGTGGAATACTGAGAGAATTAGATATAATGCCAAGTTTAACAAGAAACAATTGTTGCTGGTGATTAACAACAGATCGACATTTTCTTTCTATGCCATCTGCAAACTGTGCCAGGGTAGACTCCTACTTGCTTTATCTATCCATAAAGCTTATCCCCTTCCTTTTTTTTTTTAGATGAAAGAAATCCGGGGTTCATGTGTCTGACAGCTGCACTTTTGTAACAACGGACACAGTTTACTCAATCTGAAATATCATCATCTGAGGGTGAAAAGTGTTAATTGATTACAAATGCTGGGAGAGAAACACTTTCAGGTTCTTTAGAAGCTTTGAGTGGATGAACAGCCACAGGTTAGCTCCCATAAAACAGGGTTCCTCATTGCCATCATTGCCGTCATTGTGTGAATTTCTTCAATAGGAAGAAAAAGCACATGGAATATAAGATATTTCTGAGGATAATAATGAAAAATACAGCTTGTGAGACAGAGCATGAGGTCAAGCTTAAGGCTGTAATGAAAAGAGGCAATTTTCTCTGCTCATTACATCTCTTTTCATGAAAAGGGCTTTATTCTCCATTCCCATTTTTGTATTTATTTTTTTCTCTCCACTTAAAATGATTTTTAGTACTGAAAATGAAAATGCAAAACTTAATAATCCCCAGCATTTTTCGTATCAGTGTAATGGCCTTTGACACTGATTTTTTCAGGACTGAAATAGTTTGACTACTCCCCTAGCTATTAATTTCCCTCCCCACCTGCAAAGGCTTACTGGGATCTCAGATCTCCACCCATCCCTTTCCACTGTGTCCTGAGGAAGAAAACTTTTCCCTGAGAACTTACTATGTTACTATCATGCCTCACCTGTCTTCTGACTTTTCTAGAGATCAGCCCAGTAGCCAGCAAAAAATTAAGCACAATGCCATTAAATAAAGTTGTAACCACACTACAGCTGGAAGAGATATGGCCGTTCTCATGCAATCATAGGAGCTGTGTTTAATTGAGCCAGACTGATTTATAGTTACAGAAAGAACAGGAAAGAGGTGTCCAATTTTCCTTTCCACTCCATGAGCACTCTCTGGAGTTGCTGGGATGCTTGTCTGAATGGAAAAAGACGTATCTGTAGGTTTGCCAAAGCTGACGGACACCTGCAAATCCTGGACCAACAGTGACTACCTGCTCATGTTGATCAGTAAAGTCAGCAAAAAATATGCGCAGCCCCAAAACTCTACCAGAAGTCCCATACTAGGATGGTTTCAGTGCTACAATAGCCCCATCCTGATACACTTTGAAGAACTGAATTACTAATGAGTTGGGTTGGACATTGCCTTCAGCCACAAAGCATGAGCCTCTCGCCTACATCAGCAGACCGAGGATGCAGGGTCAGCTTACCATGGAGATAATCCAACAACTTTTGCGTGAACTTTGGAATTTCTACACCTTTTCTCCCCCTTAGTTGGGATCAGATGTGAGAGCTTGTTCACACTTATGTGCTACTAACTTTGGTAACAGACACCCAGTCCTAAACACATGGCAAACAACTTGTCAAGAACAGCAAATTAACGTACTTTTTTGCTTTGCAGAAGACTGGGAATTCAAAGGAAAAAGAATGACCTCAGTGGTTATGTTTCATTCCTGAGATTCTCTGTGTAAGGAGAGAGAACTTGTTAAATCTGTATATTTATTTATTAATAGAGCAATTTATGCTAGCCTGAAATTGCCTCGGAGAAGTACAACTTGAGGGATATGTTTTTTTTTTTTTTACTTGATCAGAATTTTGCTATACATATTTATCAGTCACTTTGCTGGTGCTGAAGTTCAGTATCCTTCTCTTCCTTCCACTGCAACCCAGCAGATACCACAACAGCCTCAGCTACCCCTGAGATATATCTAGGGCAGAATCTTTCCCACACTAAACCATACTTATTACTAAATACTAGAAGAGAAGGGACTGAGATGCTGGGCTGGGGGTGCTTTTTCTAGTTCAGTGAGCTAGTTTCCCTCAGTTTCCACACAACTTGTCCCTTAGAGAGATCAAGCAGATAAAACTGTGGTCCTCTTGCCTTTAGGAGGGCTTGGACACTGCTGCCAGGGGAGAACTGTGCAGCATTACGGGTGGTTCTCTCTCTGCTCCAAGGCTTCAGAGCAGGAGTGTTAATTAAGGGAAGCTCACACCTCACAGTCCTTCCCCCTCTCCATCCCCGCCGTGAGCAGAGAACTAAGGGAAGGGAGTCAGGGATGCCGGTAAAACAATCAGATACTTGACCCAACCTGGGCTGTCCTTGGCAAGGCAGCTGTCGGTAGCTCCAGCTCTCTGGTACATGGCAGGTTACTGGCCTGGGGAGGTGCTGAGGGCTACTGTTCCTTCCTACCCTACTGAGGGCCTGAGATAGCTCCTGTCTTAAATCCAGCAGAGGCTGACATGAAGGCATCCATAGCACTGATCCTGTGATATACCTAAACACTAGGGAAAATGGAGATAAGGCATCAGAAATCCCGATCCATGTTGTTTCTACCTAATTGCAGGCCTTACAGAACACTTACACGTTGTTGCCTTCTCAATGTGTGAATCCATGGACATTTATTCAGACAACACAGAGGTTTCTGCCTGTTTTGGGTATTAATCCTTCACTAATAGCTCATCACTAAGGAGTTCTCTACGCAGTGAGAACACAGATCAGATGCTCCCTCCAGTTACATTACTGTCACTTTACAAATGTACATCTCTAACCTAGCTCAGGATGTAGCCCATCATCTGGATTCAAAGAAAGACACATAGAGATGTGCACATACAAATTAGTAAGTGATCCAGGCTTTCCTTGGGGAATTTAATCTAAATCTTATGCATCGTATAACTAAGATGGGAAGCAGATGCCTAATAATAGATCTATATTCTAATACCATCTGCTCAGACCAAATCCCCATAACAAACTGTGTCTGCCTGCATGTCATGCGTTTCTGCTCCTTCTCCAGGTTGAACGAATAAATCCCTGTCATGTTCACCCAAAGCAAAGCATTAGGCCATCGGCCATCTGTTGTTTATTTGTGAGGTTATCTTATCTCTGCTGAGCCTCAGCATCCTGGCACACGGTGTAATTCAGCCACGTACCACATCTCTCTCTTCCCATAGCAAGACATTAACGATGTCCTGTTGAATCAAGTCAGCCGAAATATCTAAAAGAAGGTGAATCTCAAATGTGCTTTTACAATACAGAGTCAACAACACATTTTATTTCACTCAGACTAGAACAATTGATTATTTTTAAAATATCCTTACTGAGGTTTAATGACTGTGGAAGGAACTATCCCTTCAGTTTTCAAAACAGCAGACAGGCTCTTTCATTTCCTGCACAAACACACAGTTTTGCAAACTGCAAACTGTTTAGAATCCTAGTCTTCTTTCTCCTGCTAATGAGTCTCTATTTCTGACAAAGGGCTAGATCACAGCACTTAGCCCTTACCCTGTTTTGAAGAGGGTAAGCAGCTGTACAGATCAAGGGCTTGTTGAGGTCTGGAGGTATTCATAATGTACACTGGAGAGTAAATGGCTCTGAACAACACATTGTATCTGACACCCACAACTGGCCAGCTAAGCTCAACCGCTAACACTGTCCTCTCTCTAATGATGGAGAAGTTGATGGACCCACCTTTGGAGAAGAGGATGGTGGACAATAGGTATTCAAGCCAGCCATTCTGTTATCTGGACAAGGTAGGATGCTCCTCTGTTTCTATGGAGTCATTTAATGGCGAGAGTTTCAACAACACTAGTTTAGTTTGCTAATCAACAACTAGGATACAACTGGGATTAACAAGAATCAAGTTTCTACAGATATCTTTTACATGATGGTTGCAGGGATTCAAACTGCTTATACTAAAAGGGATTTTTTTTCTGTTTTTTTTTTATTTTTATTTTTTTTTTATCCCCAATGATCAAAACAAGCAAATCACGTGTCTCTTTCTACTTCGCATGCACCTAAATAAGCAGTGCCACTCTAGCCACACTTGATAAAGCACTAGAAGATTTTCAGTGGCAAGAACTCAGGGTGGATGCTTAGGCTTCCCCCTCACATTGTTAGTCCCGAGCATTTCTTTGCTTACACCACCTCCATTTTCTCTGTCTTCACTCGTTCCCTGCGCCCCACCCATGGTTGCAAGTTCAAAGCGTGGGGAGATGGAGGGTGGAAGTGCGACGGTGTCTGTGCTGGACAACCACTGGTAGTCACCCCTTGGGCAGAGCACGGATAGTGCTGCGGCCACAGGGTAAGGAGCTAATGCGAGCAACTCCTTCTTTGAGTGCCTAAGAAAAATCATCAGTACCAAAAAGAGTTTTCCCATGCCAAATAGTTTCTACTGCTACAAAATACTAACCATACACCAGTAAAATACTCCACCTGCTTTCCACAACCCTCAGTGCAAGGTCTAACTCGTCAGGCTTGGATCTGATCTCCACAGAACTTGCATACCTGCATTTAGCCTTCCCATGCCAACTATTTAAGCGATGGATCCCTTTCTTGGGTGCATTGCAAAGCCCCCTGAGTCCTTTGGATAAGAAGTGCAAAGCACCATTTTCAAACACTTTTGGCTCCGTGGTCATTCAGCATGTGTCTGGCTTTGGCTAGGGTGACATTTTTCTTGATGATCATGAGATAATTGCCAGACGCCTCCTCTGTGGCCCATGGCTGTTGCTCCTGCCTTAGATGAGCTTGTTTTGCAGCGCTACCCTGGTAAACTTTCCTCACACACTCTACTGACGTTATAGAAGGAGAACAAGCTGTCCTAGAGAGATGACAGGCTGTATGATCAGCCATGGTTGTTATGAAAAGCAAAGATAGAGCTTGGAGATAGGATAGGAGCTCACATCCATTCTTTACCCAAAAACACTTAATGGGTTTTGAAGCTAGCATCTCCCTTAGTTTGTAGAAGTAGAGCAAGTGACGTTCGGCTGAATGAAACTGTGATTAACCCATGAATCACAACACGGCAGTCATCATAAACCCTGGGACTCAGTGCCTGCTGCTCAGCAGCTCATAGGGTTGTCCTCCCTGGAGCTGTCATGCCTGGTTCACTGGGACAAATTTGGATCACGAGACACTGGAAGAAGATTTGTCCCTATTATCAATCCTCAATAGCTACTATCCAAAAAGTAAACTGTGCATCACAAGTGTTAAGCCCCAGAAGGAGCACTACTTTGGTGCTCTTAACCAAAAGCAGAAAGCCCTCAGTGACGCGGCTAATTTTCCTCAAAAGCCTCAAGACAGTCTCACCCACTCCCCCTTGCCTTTTGCCACTCTGTATCCTAATAGCGCTGGATAATGAGGATTGAAGTTTTTATATCTTTTGCAGCAGGGGACAAGGAAAGTCTGGAGCAGTTCTGACACCCTGCCAGGAGTGGCTGCGTGGCGTGCTCCTCGCTTGGGAGCACGGCGTTCACGCGTTGTGTTGTGATGCCAGTGTCATAATGCTGTGACACTGTAAATTGTTCTGCGCTCCTCAAACACGTTTTCATTACAGAAATGCTTTCACCTTTGCTGCCTGGTGAAAATGGATGGGAATCTCACAAATTGCTGAGAAAAGGAAGGAATGGAAAGGAAAAAGTGCTTCCCTGAGGCTAGAGAAAGACGAGAACGCGCAACTACAACAAATGATGACATAAAGTCAAATGGCAGTTCTGCAGAAGACTGCTGAGGAATAGTATATTGATTGTATAGGGAAAGCTGATTTCAAGAGGTAACTCACAGTAAACTGAAAACAATATACCATAAGTCAAGGTTATTTTAATTTTCTGTTCAAGTGCCCAAAGATTTTTGGCTTATTTGTTGTTAGATTTTATCTGAGAAAGGTTAATAATGAATCCATTAACAAAAGTGTCTGGGGAGAGTTGGTAAGTCAAGCAGCAATAAATAAAAGGATTTCTCATGACCTAATGTTACTGTTTTGCATCCAAGAAAGAACAGAGAAAATATGGTTTGGATTGAAACAACAGCAGAAACAAAAACTGAAAACAGGAAATCATCTCTAAACTGAATGCTTCTCATTCCAGTTCTTTGGATTATGTGAAGCACAAAGCTTTTCTAATTCACAAATATCACAGGAATTTTCTTTTGTAACTGCACTGTTTTTCTTTTTTGGAGAAAAGTCTCTGACTTCTTAAGGATTATGATACCAGATTCAAGCAACACAACAGGAATGCACCTATATTCTTGGCAAATTTAGCTGAGTACATTAGTATTGAAATTATGCCACTTCCTGATTTAATTTTTTTTAAAAAGCAAACTATGTATATAATACATATGACGAAGATAATTTTGCTGCATATTGAATACACAAGTCCCAATTCTGAGTGGGTTTTAGACCTCTCAACCATATTGCCCCCTTAGTTTTCCATATGTGTACCAGACTTTTCAGGAATGTTAGGGTACATCCCAATAATTATATCAGCATGCCTAAATTAGATTCCAAAGCTTTGATGTTAAAACGCTAGTTAACATGCTTGAAATTTTCATCACAATTAAATCACAGTGACGTGAAATGCTAGTTGGTTTTGTAGGCTTTAATCCTCTGTGAATTCCGGAAACAGGTTAGCAATAATTTGTGTTAAGGTATCAGTCCAAACCAACCTCCCAGCAGTTAATGTAGCAATTTGAGATTTGCAGCATGTTAACTGAGGTTCTAAGATGGGTTATCGTTTGAGTTGAAAATTAAGGCAGCTTTCCATTATTGCTTTTACTCTAGATGAAAAAGATGAGACAGACCTTCAGAAAATATTTTAGGATGTAAGTGGGAACTTGAAAGAAAAAAAAAAAAAAAAAAAAAAAAGAGGTGTTAAACCTCTGCTTGGTCATCTTGTGTAACAGACTCTCATTTAGTTTTAAAACCTTCAAAAAGCTGTCAATCACCTGTACCACAAATATTTGTAGAAGCATTTGTGAATGCAGTTGAAACACCCTGCCATTCATCGGGGAAAACACCGCTGACCATAAACTGTCATTTGAGTTAATAATAATGCTAATAAATCTGAAGAGCTTCTTTCATTCTCAAGCCCTTTGATCTTATCAAATGCATAAAGCTTGTAAACTGTCTCAGCCTCCTGGGGATAAATGAATGAAAACCCCTGTTCTGCTGTAAATTGTACCACAGTTGCAGCCCTGGGTCTTCAGCAACAAAGCCGAAAGGCTGACTGAGCTAAGTCAACCGTTCTGCCGTCAGGAAGTTAAACACAATCTCTAGTAGTTGTTACGGCAGACAGTTACTAGGAAGAGATAATCTTGGCACAGACTACTGTTAAACATCAGTTTTATCTAAACAAATGTCAACTGTATTTACAAGGCACCTGGTCTCTAGGTGTGCACATCATCCTTTGGAAGCAAATCTGAGCAAGGGAACCCCACTTCATTCAGAGAGATTGCCTATCATGGACAACTGTGAAGCTGGCCTGGGGAAGACAGGAAGAGTTTCCACAGTGCAGACACAGCCATATGAGTCACAAAAGCAGCATTGCATGTTTTAGAGGGTGGATTTCCTTTCCTCCGATTGCAAGGACTTATTTTTCTCTCTAAAATTCAACACATTGTCTGAATTATACCTTCCTCAGGCTCCCTATCATTTAGACATGTATGTAAATAAACAGAATGTATCTCCAAAGTGTTTATGCTGTTGAATATGTTAAGGAAAATATATTTTCTGGACCAAAAAAATCTAACCATTATGTTGCTATGTAATAATCCTGCCAATAGTCTAACCATCCATACAGTATAATTTCCATTGGGAATATAATAAATCAGAAAGCAACAACCAAGTAAAAAACCCAGATCTGCAATTTGTTCACAAATACTGCAAATCAGCCTTGTTATTTGCAGCAACTTGCTCATTGTTCACACAGTTTTTTCACTCATAATGAAAGTTTCCTCGGTGTTAACAGAAGCTAAGTATTTGTTAAGAGCCCGTTTCAAGTGATCGAAAGAGGAAAGAGGATATCAGGTGACCATTTGCACAAAGGAAAAAAAAGCATTCCAAATACCTGAAGGGACCTTAGATAGAACAGAAGCTGACAGTTATTCCTTGATATTTTTCAAGGAACAATTCTGGGGAGCCAGCACCTTAAAAGACTGTCAGGATTGTATGACAAACACGACAATGATGAAGTTTAGACTGTGAATAAGGACACAGCAAGAGGCACTGTCTCTGCCATGTTAAAACAAAATTCTGCAGTCCTTATGCCACCCACTTCATAGGTCTAAATGCCACCTAAATTAATTTGAAAAAAAGCCTAAATTTAAAGCAAATATCGTTCAAAATGTATGCATGAATAAAAAGGTTGATGATAATATTATTTGTAGGAAACCTTCCATATCTTAATAATAGATTATGAATGACCTCTAATAAACTAACTTCGCACCTCTCTCTTCTGCACAGTTCCGTGTTCTAGCATTAAAATTCCAGAGCTATGCTGCTCTGTCACAATCCTATACAGCAGAGTAGGATGCTGTGCTCTGTATAAGCTATTTATATTAAAAGCCAATAAAGCTCCCCTTTGATTTCATACTCTGGGCTCCTGACTGGGGTACAGCCAAACCCTAGGAAAAGGAGTTTGTACTTAGCTTATCTCAGCCTACTGCAACGAAAAGTGAGCAAATGGCACATACCCTCACAGCTGGAGATCAATCTAGACCCCGGAGTTACCAAATAAGGTGGTGGAAATAATGCATTAAAAACAAGGAGACCTTACTGTGCAATGCTGTGTTCTGCAAACAACAGATAGCAATTGTGCCACAGTCTTAGTGGACATCCAGAACGTTTGTGCAGCCAAAGCTTGAAGAACATGAAAGACACCACCTCAAAGCTGGGGGATGCAATTCTTGAGAATATACTAATCTTTCTACTTTGCAAGCAAATAACATAAATTTGAGAACAAGCGTATACCTCCATCCTGGATTCCATCCATATAACACAGACAACCTGCTTCGCAACTTTTACAAGTCAATGGAAAAACTCTCATTGGCTTCAGAAAAGACTAATCAAAATATCTGACTTACCAAAATACTTCTGGGATATTTGCATTTTCTGATAAGGAAACTTATAATGTCAAAGTAGAGGTCAGTGTGAAAATAGCATCCCCATTGACTTCCGTTTGTTATTTTGGTACCACGTTTCTTAACAGTCAGATAGACACCTTCACTGATTTCTTAGCACCACAAAGCAACCCCTTAAGTATAAATACAATACATATATAGTTATCTATCCACAGTCATGTTCAGAGACAGCTCTTTACATGTTACAACATCATTACTGAGACAAAAATGGTATGCGATTTGGTTTTAAAACCCATACCTGTCTGTTTAACAGCAAGGTATCACAGTCTTTTAGAGCTCAGAACAGAAAGTGTTTATTCAATCAAGAGAACACAATACGAACAAGTGGGGAAGGGCAGCAGAAGAAATTAACTGATTGCGTTAATATGAAAAATTTGATGGTTGGCATAGCAAAAAGCATGGTAGACGTGATCCCAACCAGTAGTTGTTGCATATGTTTGGCGTGTTCTCTGCTAAAGAATAAGAGCAATAAGGGTCAAGGGACCTTTGGAAAGGGGCTTTTCTTCATGATGCAAAATATTAGGAATAGAGAAAAGCCTTCTCACAGATTCACGCTCTACGTAGTTCCTCCCCCCACCCCATCTTGCCACTCTCTTTGCCTTCCTCAGCCTTTCTTTTGAGCTCTGAGAACATTTCCCAGCCTGTTTCTGTCAATCACTGTTGTCAGAACAGCAGCTGCACGGAAGTGTCCAATGAATTATTTTATGCTGAAAAAACACTAGCTTGATGTATCAGAAATCTGCAGGAATATTATTGGCAAGGAAATGTTGCCCCATTGCCTGCCTGCCTGTTACTCCACCTCCTAAGGCATGTGGGCAGGTGGTTTGGTGGGACATCACAGAGATTGCTGCCCGACTGCTGGTACAGCGAGAACTGACAGACCCAGAAGTCTTCCCTTCAGTTGAAATGAAACTCAGTTTGGATTGGTTTTGATATTTTTGGCTCTAGGGGGAATAGCATTTGACCTGCAAATATGTCCATCTTCTAGAATGAAGATGATGAGAGGGCTGGAGCACCTCTCCTATGGGGAGAGGCCGAGAGAGTTGGGGTTGTTCATCCTGGAGAAGAGAAGGCACCAGGGGAGACCTTATAGCAGCCTTCCAGTACCTGAAGGGGGCCTACAGGAAGGATGGGGAGGGACTCTTTATCAGGGCATACAGTGACAGGACGAGGGGTAGCAGTTTTAAACTGAAAGAGGATAGATTTTGATTAGATATTAGGAAGAAATTCTTTACTGTGAAGGCGGTGAGACACTGCAACAGGTTGCCCAGAGAGGTGGTGGATGCCCCTTCCCTGGAAGCGTTCAAGGCTGGTTTGGATGGGGCTTTGAGTAACCTGGCCTAGTGAAAGTTTTCCCTGGCCACGTCAGGGGGATTGGAACTAGATGATCTTTAAGATCCCTTCCAACCCAAACCATTCTATGATTCTAGTTCCTTTTCTGGTGAAAGGGCTTATTGCAGAGTGAAGTCATAGTGTGACTAGGGATAAACTGAGGCAAAAGAATGTGTTATAAGGATGTGACATCTGCCAACTGAACATACCATGTGAGCTAACGGTATTGCTGGAGATATGCTTTCTCCAAACAACACATTTGGTTAGAGAAGTTCTCCCCCTGACTACACATGTGTGATCCACCTTACTGGGATGGCCCACTGAGAAACAATAGTAGAGAAGGAACCAGGCTGGGGTATGCCTGGTTTTAGGAGCACGCTGTCTGGAGAGTTTATCTGCAATCAGAGAAAGAGGGACTCCACTGAGGAGCAGAGCTGGTGAAGAGGAAGATATAATGACTGCCCATGGCTTTAGTTTCAGGTAAAATGAAGCATAACCTTCCTGAATTATTTCTGGCTGTAAACTCGTTCCAGCAATACTTTTCCTGCTGCTGCCCCTGGAACAACTCTGTATTTGTCTTTTACTTTTTAAAAAGTAAATCACAAGCAATGAATTGGCAAATATCTCAAACCTGACATCTTTAGCCCATCGGAGCATTCAAGAACAATGCAACAGAAAGACTAAATTGCCTCCCCCGGATCCCCCTTCACCTTTTAGTCACTCATTATTGGGTCTGTATGTAGGGATGGAAGTTTGCTCCCTCAGTGTTGTGTCATTAAAAAAGTGTGTCCTGGGCAATTTTGAGTTTTGCACACCAGACAGTTTCAGGGGAAACATCAAACCTTTCAAACAGTAATGATAAGGCTGTACATGAGCCCAAAGGTCTAATTCTTGCTGATGTACTGAAAAAAAATCAACTCCACTCAAAAACGTAATACACGGTTTGAGAACCTGTGCTCTGGGCTGAAATTTGGCATGCAAAGGTCTGATCCCAGGTATTTCGTATTCTGAATGAGTAGGACACAAGTTAGTCTAAATGTAATAAGTCTTGACTGGTTTGTGGGGTTTTGCTGTTGTTGGTATTTTAAATTTGATATCTGTAAAAACCATGAATGGACTTGGTTAAAAACATACAGCTGTATGGAAAAAAAAATAATCACAAGATGTAACTGATTTCTGAGGACAGGCCCCCACAAAAAAACCATTTAATTTCATTGTCTAGAGATTGGAAGAGACTCCAAGCCAGCACCAAGTTGCAGTAGCAAAACCAGAGAGCAATTCTCATTATGTTTGGTTTCAGAGATTAAGTGGGATTTATGGACTGCCTAGACTTTGTGGCTGGAGTCTCTGTAGAATTCCACCGTACAAAGGAAAAAGGGGAAAATAAGACAGAGAGCATGAAATGTGCCTACAGGTAGATTAGAAGTTTAAAACACAGCAGAAAGAGCAGTTTTGTGGGGAAAAGGGATGATGTTACAGAGTTGGTGTGAATTCAAATGTAGTTAAATCTATAATTAACAGAAGGAAAAGTATCACAACATTGAGGAATAAGAGATGGCAGAGCAGTATCTCACAGAAAAGGACAATGGCAACCATTTTGACTTGACTCACTTGACGCTGCACTGGGTACAAATCTGGAGAAGACAATTACTGGACTGACAGATAGGGCCGTATGAAATTATTATGACCATGTACCCGCGCAGAAGAGAGGCTGTAGTAAACCTGCCCTGTGTTTCTCCTCTGAGTCCTGTAGGTTTCTGTGCAAGAGAGAATGCTCCTCCCAGGAAAAAACACGTCAACTATCTTTCCTAGTATCAGAGGGTGCCAACACATCAGCCACAGGAGCTTTTCCAGTATTCTGATTTCTCTAATGAGCTATGAAAAAAGACAAAATCGTTCTGAGCACTTGGTTGGGAAAGAAGAGATATGATTTAACCTCAGAAAATGACACCACACACGTAACTACTAACCACAAGAGTGCTGATCACTGGCATTAGAATTCATGTTGCTCTTTTTCTAAATATGCATTTACAGGCATTGTGCTAGCAGCTGAAGGGTGATCATTAGCAGCTTCTGCAACATGATTCACAGTCTTTTTAGTTTCCCCTTTTTGCACTTTTTTTTTTGTTTGTTTTTAGCAGCCTGCTGATAACCACGTGAATGTAAGAGCCAGCAGACTGAAATCTGTACAAAGAGAACGTAGGCCTTGGTCCACCTTCCCCACAACCTGGCACAAAGCCCTACCCTGTCACCATTCTTACTGAAGTCACACCCTACAGCCCAAATTGAAGGAATACTTTCCACTTCAGGTCATTCACAAGTTCTCGGTACCACTCCATGTCAACCCACGGGATTTTCAGGCATCATGAGCAAATCTGGAAAACCAACCTAACAACATGAATATCTGGAGAAAATAAATTCACTCATTTGGTCTAAATAGCGAACAAAGTAAAGAAATTTAAGCCTTTTTACTACTTCTCCTTCCTGCCTGCCTTTAGGGAGAAGGCAGCCCAAATTCACAAAAGAAAAAAAAAAAAAAAAAAATCAGCCCTGATAGACATTCTCATTCCCATTTCCCCTACCTCTCTCTTTCTACAACGAAACTTACATTTCAGCAGAAGTCCGTAGCATTATTAACTTCATTACAGTAATTTCCAGTAAATTTGCATAAGATTCTAATTTTCCTACTAGCAGAAATCCTGACTGCAAAAACATTACAGGGCAATGCTGAGAAATGCCTCAGATCAGGAGACATCTGCTGCTCAGATGGACTTTTTGACCTCTGCTGTCTTTCCTGATGAATTCCCCTCAAAATGCTCAAGTTTATCAATTTCCTAGTGCTTCTGGATTTAACCAGAAGCTCAATAATCAAGTGCAAGAGACACACTGGAACTGCTTATCAAAAATAAATAGAGAAAGAAAGCATTTGGCAGAATTTTTACCTATTTTCTCCCCAACTAATACTCCACCTGCTTCTCCTAACTGCTTGTTGGAGTTGCTATGAGTATCAGTGTCCGAACACCTCTGATGGCTGAAATAAATTTGGCTATCATAATTTTATCCGAACTGCCTTCTCCCCTTGGACTTAAGGAATTGGGCGATTCACACGTATATAACATTGGAGCAGTCTTTTGACATCCCTATTTATCATCATTGTTAAAAACTAAGACAGAAGATGGGCAGAAATTAAAAAAAAATAATAATCTTTTAGTGAAACATTCCAGCTATAGATTAATTTCAGGGTCTGCTTTTTTGGACCCTTTAGGGAGGTCAAGCCAGAAACTTGGGGCATGCAAACTATGGGGCAATCAGAGAACATGATACTGTCGCATTACAGCATCAGACATTTTGACACAGATAAAAACCTCCCACAAGCCTTTCAGAAGCCAATATTGCTAACAATGTTATTTACCTGGTCAGAAACTTTCATGACCCAAAAGTGGATAGGTTCATAGGAAAGTTTAACAAGGATCAGCTGCAATGATACAACTGCTAAGGTACAGTTAGTATCTGAGTATCTCATTCAAAGGTTATTACTCTGAATTATTAATTACATAGTAATGTCCAAAAGAATTACTTAATGAGACAAAACAGAGGAGTATATAAATTACAGTCATGGCGAGGTGGAAGGATGTGGGGGAGCAGGAGTCTCCGGGTGATGGACCAGATGGTGGAACACCTCCTTGATGTAAGACTTGTCATTTGAGGTATGTGGGCATAGACTGGGCAAAACTTGGGAAACGCAGCATAAAGAGTGCCATTGGCTCTTGACTGGCAAAAGATACCCCTAGATTATAAGGTGGGGATGAATAAGATAAAATCATTCAGTTTCTTTATTTTTCATTAAGCTTACCTTTGTGCTATTGGACACAAATTATGAAGATCTAGGATACCGGTTTTGTGTATCTATGAAAATAGCAGTTATTGAAGTTTCTACAGCAATTTGAGGAATTTACGGAACTTCTGCCAAAGACTAGTACTGCTAAGTTTTCAAGTATGTTAATGTATAAGGGTTAGGTATTTTGTCTGAAACCCTTACCTGCTTTCCTAACAAATCTAGAAAACGTATCACAGCTTCAAATAATCAGAGTAGGTCCCTTATTTACACAGAAATCCAGCACCTCCTGGCACTTCTGATACAGTTTGCAGTGTAGTTCTCTAGGTGACACACCTGTCAATTTGATTTCTCCAGTAAAGGGATGGGAGGCGATGCTTAGAAGCGTCTGACCTTTCTGATACTTATCTAAATTGAAAACTCAAAATGCTCTGAAATTCACGAGCTGCTCATCCTAATCAATTAGTCCTCTACCAAGCTGTTAACCACATGAAACAGCCTGTGACCCAGAAGGAGACCGCCCACAGACACACCACAGCGCTCTTACAATTTGAACAATTCCTCTTCTATGATTTGGCTATATATAGGAGTGAAAACTGGCTGAAATGTTTTTTTTAGGACATGGAGCCAGGATTCCTGGTTTCCTTCCTGGAGTTGAGGACCAAGTGACCTACAACAAGTCACAGACATCGTTTTTCCCCCAGATTTTTTGGCAGGGTTTAGATGCTAACCTTGACTGATACTGGAGTGTTTAAGTTCTCAAAGATGCTGAAGTTTTTTTAGCTCTCGTTGAAATCAGTGAGAGCCCAGGATACTTGTAACACAAAAATATATATCCTATATTACCTGGGCTACTCAAAAATAAAGTTACTGAAACTCCTTAATTTAAAGTAAATAAATAAAAATATATATAGACACATATATACACTTATGCCTTTATGGGATCACAGCCTCATTTGCCTCCTGAGCAAAAAACAGTACAGTCTTCCTTCTTCACTTCACAACATGGTGTGGCTGAGCTGATTCATATGCCAGAATTGGCGCACAGATGGAAGACACTAGAGACCACGCGAGACTTTATCATTGATTTTCTTGCTTTCCCAAGAGCCAAGGGTCCACACACAGCCCTGCTTCTTCTGGCACCATGCAGCCCCTGCTGTCTGGATCCAGTAAGAAGCTGCTGAAAGCCTCTCTGCAAAGTGAGAAAGCTGGTTTTATGCTGACACTGGATTAGTCCGAGATGAACCGCTGAGCACAGCGCAGCAGAGGATAAAGCTCTTACGTCTGCAACTGTAGATTAAGCCTGGTAGGATAGAGCAAACCGGGGAAAAGAAAGGGACGTGCAATAGAAAAGGCATGCCTAGAGCCCCGTGCCTCCTGCAGAACTCTGACCCCCCTGCAACCAAATGGCAGGGCAGGTGACACTGCAGATGCTGCCCAGATGAGGGAACTGGCTGGATGAAAGCATGTCTTGTGTGCAGGTACAGCAGTAAAAATAGCAACAATATGGAATTTTTTAAAAAATCACAACCTGTAACTCAGAAAAAAACTCACCTAGTGGGTGATCCCATCCAAACTTTATTGGTGGTGTAACTTTATACGCAGTACATATGGAAAGGTGCCATTGCTACATCGGCTGGCCTGACAGAATCCTTTCCTCGCTCCTGAACATGAATGCAACTACGAATTTTTAGGCTGAATGACTGCTTAGAGACTGAATGACATCTGTTGCCGAGTCCCTTTTGCCATTCTTTTTGACCGTAGATACTCCCACAACTCAGTTTATTTACCTGTGAGTAATGCAATCATTCCAAGCCCACGCTGGCAAATCCTTACTATCCTATCTGTAGCTTAAAGAAGACCTTGATCCACAAGGTCAACAGACAGATTTACAGGATTACAGCTATCTGGTCTGATCTGCTTTATAAATTGAGTTCCTATAAGAAAAATATGTTTTCTACTGAGGAAGAGTCTCCATTGACTTCATGACCCTATAGGTCTGAATTTATGTATTTCAGCCTAAGGATCTTTTGTGTATCACACTGTCTATGTATGCGTGTCTGAAGACACAAGCACGTGAAAACAAACACAGAGCCTTGGTGTAACGCTGTATAGTGCTGGGATGTGAAGGACCCTTGGAAAAAAAGTATGGAACCAGAGAGAAAATGAGATAGAAATGAAAAGGCAACACACCTGTGTCTTGATAGTACACTAATAGCTACATTAAGGTAAGACCCCGTTATTCTGACAAGAGTTAGGGTTCTGCAACCATGTAGCATTCTACCTCCTCGTGGCATTCCCCTTCTCTCAGTGCTATAACATCAGAGTTGCAGTCATAAACCACTTCCCGTGCTTACTTTCCCATTTCTTTGACTCGTTTCAAATCTTTGATTCTTTCCCCTCCTCCCCTTTTTCTTCAGCTCCTCCCATTTACCTTCAGAGGTACAAAGAAACAAACACAATAAACAACTATCTGTGGGCATTGTGTGAATGTTTTCATTTTTGGCTCCCATCTGTTGTACACAACTAGAACAGAAGCAGTTGCTGTATTTGCTCACAAGTGTGTGGAAAACTGATACATGCATTCCAGCATATGCAGAGGTTGGAGCGAATATCATAACAGAAGGCCAGGGGATTTAAATAGCGACTGGTAATTTAAGGCGTATTCGTGACTGGTATCTAAACATACAAGATGAGAAATTAGAACCTGGTCTCTCAAAAGAAAGCGAGGACTCCCAAAACAAAGGCATCCAGACCCCTGATCGGGTCCAACATTCTTAATCCACAGGCTAATCTAAATTTGGTCAACACTTGGCATGCCCCAGAAATTAGCATATAGTCTGGTGTTTTGGGGTTTTTGGGGGAGGGGTAAAGGGGTTTGTTGGGGATTTTTTTCATATGTTTTTGGTTGGTTGTTTTTTTTCCCCAAAAAAACTCAACTATAGATGCCCTGTTAGCATGGTGAGGCTGGTTCTGTATATATTGGTCTCTCATTTCAAGACCCTCCTAAACAAAAAAGCAAGAAGAACTGATATCTACTTTTTCTTTTTCAGAGGGTGTTATCTCTGACAACATCCTTGACTGGTTTGCCTTCTTGCATATACAGATTTTTCTCTCTTATCCTCCCCTTAAGGGATATATTATCATTGTATAACGACTTTAAACTATTTCCCCTTCGAGGAACTGATGCAAGTACCAGCATCCACTAGGTGGATCCTTCTGTCATTACACAGATCTGTGAAAGTTTAGAGCCATAGTTTTTCCAGGGATAGTATCAACTCTTATGTCCAAATCCCATCAACCCACCTCAGTGAACACAGGGAAGAACACTAACTTTTAGTCCGTGTTCTCCAACAACAGAGAACCACCGCTGCCTAAGTACATTCAGGGTGGATTTCGTTCTCATTTCCAGCTGGAGACCTTAGCCGCTGCAAGAGGCATGATACTAGCTTTGACGGTGTTGTGGTTTAACCTAGCAGGCAGCTAAACGCTACACAGTTGTTTGCTCATTCTTCCCACAGTGGGATGAGGGAGAGAATTGGAAAACAGGTAAAAGTCGTGGTGTCCTGGTTTCAGATGGGATTATCTAGTGGACTTAAAGAACTTAATTTTCTTTCTAGTGGCTGCTATGTTTCAGGTTTGGTATGAAAGGAATATCAATAATGCATATTGTTTCAGTTGTTGCTAGGTGATGTTTATAGTATTCAAGGACTTTTTTCACCTTCCCGTAGAAGCTGAAAAGGAGCATAGACAGAACAATGGAACAGCTAATGGAATATTCTGTACCATTGATGTCATGCACAGTATATAAATGGGGGTTGGCCAGGAGCGGGAATCTGCAATCGCTGCTCAGGTCAGGTTGGGCAACCAATTCATTGAGCAGTGAGAGTGACTTGTGTCTTGTATATTCTTTTACCATTATTATAATTATTATTATTGTTATTTTCCTTTTCCGTTACTGTTGCATTAAACTATCTTTATCTCAACCTACAAGGTTTTTTTCTCCTTTTCCCACTCTTCTCCCTACCCTTCTGGGGAGGGAACAGGGGGATGAGTGAGCGGCAGCATTGATCCTAGTTGCTGGCTGAGGTTAAACCAGAACACGTAGGTTGAGATAAAGACAGTTTAATAGGATAGAAAAGGAAGGGAAAAAAATAATAATGAAAAAAGAATACACAAAACAAGTGATGCACAATGCAGTTCCTTACTACTCGACGACGAGGTGATGCCCTGACCAGCAGTCCTCCACCCTCCCTTCAACTCTCCCAGCTTTATATGCTGAGCACGATATCATATGGTATGAAATATCCCTTTGGCCAGTTGGGGTCAGCTGTCCTGGCTGTGTCCCCTCCCAGCTTCTTGTGCACCCCCAGTCTCCCCGCTGGCAGGGCGGTATGAGAAGCTGAGAAGTCCTTGACTTAGCCCAAGCACTGCTCAGCAACAACTGAAACATCAGTGTGTTATCAACAATATTCTCATCCTAAATCCAAAACACAGCAATATACCAGCTACTAAGAAGAAAATTAACTCTATCCCAGCCAAAACTAAGACAGACAGGAGTCCTTTTCAACTTGATCGTATTATACGGTTTTAAAAATATACCTGGTCTCATCTTATTCAGTTTCTTCATTTCTCTTTCCTGTTTTTATCCTAATGGTAGTATTCCAAAGAATTCCTTGTGTGGAGTGTAATGCCATACATGCAGTCGGTTGTCCTGTATTATTTAACTTAGTGATGTCTTTTGAAGGATAAGGCCCAATTCTGAAGTACTAATCTGGATACAAATCTCTATTTGTGCCTGATTTTTTTCTGAGTTTTTATTTCCTTTCTGTGTAACTTCATAATTACAGCAGCTTCATAATTGGTACTAGTTATAATTGCTTAAAAATTCTGTGTTCCTTAATTTTCTGATGAATTTGCAGAAAATCCACCATTCATACCAATTGTAAAAGCCACATATTAGTGTTTTCACAGGGAAACAAACCCAGAGGCTTTCAGAGAAGAATCATGTCCAGAGCTTATGTACCAGTCTACCCAAAACACAGCTGCATTATATAAACAGCAATGCATTCACACCCCTGGGAAAATCAGATCACAAATAAAACTGTCACAACAGACAAAAATCTACATCTGAATGACATACATCCCAGCGAAACAAACAATAACAATCATCATCACCATTATTATTAATAGGCATTGCCTGGCAAATTCTTTGCAAACTGAGTCAAACATTTCTCTATTAGCCCACTCCTTCTGCAAATGGTCCTGACGAAATCCCCTTGACAATCCTAATGTGCATAAGACATTGATGGAAGATACTGAGTTATGAGCCTCTGCGTGCTGAACCAGCTGTCTGGAAAATGTATCTTGGGGACAGTAACAATTTGAAATGCACTGCGAGATCCTTTATCATAAATTGCCTGCCTGCAGGATCATTCCATGTGTCATATAAGGACATAAAAGGGAAGTACAGGGATGAGCAACAGAATGGCCGGCAGCTGAACCAAAGAGGGAATAGCAAAACATTTTGTCTGACCATGGGGATCAACGGTGAGAAAATGGCAAGCTAGCTCCTTGTTACCCATACGCTCTTCTGGTCAAGGGTAATGAAGGTGAACGCTTTTACTGTGGTACAGTAGACTTTTTCTTCACGAGGATGTAGAAAATCGTAAACTTCAGTTGGGACCACTTAGAGTAAAAACAGGGCAGACCCATGTATTAAATTTGAACCAAGTACAAACCAGGAACACAGAGAGGGCAAAAGCCATACAAACCACCATGTTTGGCATAAAGCCTGGTTACTGGGCAGGGTTTGGCCTGGATCAGGAAGCAGAGGAAACCAAACAAATTCCAGTCTGAAGATTAAGATGGAAACAGGGTCAAAAAGTAAGATGCATAGGAATCCCTGTAAAAGTGAGGGAAAGAAGTTTGAAGGGCTGGAGCAAAACCAGTGGCTGGTCTCAGAAGCACAAAGCTGTGCAGGGATTTGGAGATAAGGACCAGGAGTAAAGTTGATCGGGACAGGGGGAACATATTGAACTGGTACAGGGCAGGTATAAATATGACTACGCTATTAAAATTGGGCAAGGGTGAAGCACTCAGGAGAGGGAATCAGGACTAGAAAGAAGCAGGTAAGATTTGTGTCACAGATTGTGCAGCAAGAGGGATTCCCCTCCCTGCTGCTCAGACTCAGAGGCCAGGCCTGCTACTGGACTAACTGGGGGCACAGCCTCCCAGAAGGCTGATTGCAGTCAAACCATTTATGAACGCTTGATTACCAAGGCAGAGCTGTACTAAAATGAAGGCAATCAAATCCTGACTTTCCAAACTATTGAGCCTGGTAATGCCATGGTGACGCTCCGTCATGCAAATAAAAAAACAAGGTTTGGATAATCAGCGTTCAGACCATCTGTAATTTGATGAGATTGTGACTAGGAACATCTCCACTTCAAAAGGCGTGGGTGCTCTGTTCATGCAAGCACACAAACCTCAGATTTTTGTCCCAAAACCTTGGGAATACAAAATGCAAATAAGAACCCTACAAAGACAGAAAAGGTTTCTTAATGTTTTTAAATCTTGCCTGCTTCTACCTAGGTTGTGAAAGCTGCAGATGCTTTGTTTTCTCCTAATACTGCATCAGAATCAAGACATGCAACTAAAAGGACAGAGACTTAAAAAAAAATAATTAAAAAAATCACATCAAATAAAGGCATCAATAAAGCACCTGAATCAAGATTGAAATTCTCTGGAAGTCGGTGACTGCTTCAGTCTGGGTCCCTGCCTTACACACATCTCTACATTTCAGAGGAATTGCCTGGCAGTAATCTGACTCAAGGAACTCTAATTGCAATGAATCTAAGTGCACAATATGTTTTGGGTGCTTTGAACATTACCTTTTAACATTTAAAATACTACTGTAAACATATTTCAAGGCAGAAGAGAGGAGGCTGTGTACACTGATTCCCAAACACTAACAACACCACTGTAAAAGAGTCCATGTCCTCGTTTGAGGTAACAGAGCTGATTTTTCTCTTCAGTAACTTTACTTTTCAGATAAACCCCTTCTAACTAACTGAACTCTGAAAATAAAAGCATATTTTTTCCAACAGCATCCGCTCCCAGAGAGATAAGACCCGATTGTTTATAATTTATATCTAGGAACTTCCCAGTGCCTGCTGGTGATGCGATTGTCATCCTGGGAGCTCAATATGGTTTTGTATCTATTGTATATATTTCCTTATTTTTCTTTCTATTATTTTATTAATATTTTCATTAAAGTAGTTTAGTTTCTTTTTTTAAACTCATAAGTCTCTTTTCTCTCTCATCCTTCTCTCCACGAACGGAGATGCTCTCCCTCCTCCGAAGCAGAGAGAAGTAAAAGAGAGCATCCGTCATTTGCTTCAGTGTCCAGTCTGGCCCAACCCACAACCAATTTATTGGTGCCCAACGTGGGGCTTGACCAGGGCTCAGACTGGAGTCAGTGATGGACGGGAAATGGATTCAGGAATGCACAGATTAGGATCAAAGTCAGACGAACAAGACAGAACACAGTCAGGCAGAGAGTCCTCCTTGGATACTGGCCATTGAAGAAAGAGACCTGACCCCTTTGATCCCTCTACTGAGCATGATGCAGATGGGATGGAATACCCAGTTGGTCAGTTTTGGGTCACCTGTCCTGTCTGCTTCTCCCCACAGGTATGACCCTTGGCATTAAGGCACTGTTGGAAAAAATATGCTGTTAATTTCAGAGAGTTCAGTTAGTTAGAAGAGGTTTAGCTCAAAATTATAGTTACTGAACAGAAAACTGGTTCTGTTTTACATCAAACCAGGACAGTCTGAAAACAGCCTGGTGTGGCATGAAATCTGAACTTCAGTTGTGGCCAGAGCTTTCTCTCTGCGATCTCTTTTGTCAGCACCTTGCAATACAATTGTTTTTGTCATTGAACCATGTAAAACCTCAGAATCAAGGGTAGTGGAAGTCTGATGTCTGAGTCATCTGGATTTATACTTTGTAACTGTGTTAATTTCTAGTAATGTTTAACATGCTTTGCTTTTAAAACAAATGCTTCAGCAGCCTCTTGTAATGACTCCCTGAAGCTCAGTCTTTACATGTTCATCTTAGTTATTGTGGTGAAAAGCACTGTAATAAAAGTGCATAGATATTCTGCTGTAAGAGGGGAATGGTCTCAGTCACTGCTCAGGACACACTACTTAAATCCTAAATGGTGATTTTATTTTTTTTAATTCCACCCTTCTTGACAAAAGAAGGATGTCAGGCTCATCAGTGCCTTTTCTCCTATAATCTGTTTCTTTTGAAGAAGAAAGGGAAATACATCCTTCAACCAAAGAAAGAGCGTGTTTGGGGGATTTTTATTTCCTCCCCCCACCCTCAAGGTGCCTTTTACTTGTGAAAATTTTTATCGAGAACAAGAACCCAATGGTTTTGTAAAAAAGTTACGAATGGCAAATATCTACCTTCTCCCATTTTTCACATGTAAGTACCTCCATTGGCTTTTCAGGCACTAAAAGTCCTCCTTTACGAGCTGCCTTCACCACCTGGCTCCCCTGCACTTTGACAAGGACATCAGTGATGAGTTATAACATGCCTGCAAGACGAAGGACTGGTTGTTGAAAGGTGAGTCTCACAGAAGGTGTTAGGAGCGTGTTGGAAACAGGAACGACCTAAGCATCTCTGAAGAGATACAGAGGAAGGCTTCTGAATTTAAATGTTTGGGTAGCTTTTTAGCTAACATTTTGCATGTTTACTTTTTGAGGTCGAAAGGATTTTATACTTTCCAAGAGGAGAAAACTCCTACTTTTTTCTGACAGGATCTCATAATTACCTTTTGCTTACTCAAGGAAAACTGAAACACAGACAAGCGTAATGCTGTGCCTACTGGCACATCCCGATTCACTGTCAGGGCAGAAAGGGAGCTCATGAGCCCGACTGCCAGTGAAGTGCTGCAATAAAAGCCCTAGTGCAAGTATAGTCTGAATACCATCAGGTGATTTATGAGGGTGTAACTTATTTCTCCTGCTGAACTGGAATAAGATACACTGACATAAGCACTTTTACATCGGTAATAACTGTATTCACGCTACGGTTGTTTGCCAGTTTAATGATATCAGCACAGTTAAAAATCAAAACTTTCTAGTCTTGACAAGACCTAATCTACATATGTAAGGTAGCCATGTTTTCAACAGCAACCGCGGCAGGGGAAGGAGAGTAATTTATTTTGATGAAAAGCCCAGGAATTTATATCCATTCTCTCTCCTTCATTTCCCCCACTGGTCTCACCCCTAGACGATAAGTTCAAGTAAGGTTGTATCAAATTTTTACTGACAATGCTGAAGTTAAATCTAACATTACAAAGTTCACCTAGGATTTGGGTGCAGTTTTGAAGGAAGTAAATGATAATAATTAGCGTCTGTTGTTGAAGCGTGCTTAAAATCTCATTCCATTTGTTCTTTTGTTTCTCAACATGACTGGCACTCTAAAATCGAGTTAGTTTGGCACTACTCCATACACACAAACACAAAATTGATTTTGCAGGTAGTATTATGACAATGGAGTGTACAGTGCCACAAGATGCTGGTCACCGCTACACAAAGAGAGACAATAAGTTGGATCATCTTCAAAGCAGAGACTTTGTTTCTGTTAACAACACTCCTTTACCAAGATACAGTTCCCCATGTTCGAGGGGACTCATGTGAACCTTTATGACACCTAATGCATCACAGCTTGTTACTGCGCTTGAGAATGAGGGGTTTCCAGCATGTTTTGAAGACTCAAGAATACTATGCTTCCGTCAAGGACAGGAGGACCTTGTCACAAGACAACTTGGGCTTGTACAGTAGATGGGCCTGAACAGACTGAAATCCTGTAGGTTAGTGAGACTCAAGAAGACTGCAGCATACAACGACTCCTTTGGGTCATAACCCATCTTTGTACATTGTCCCAATTTATTCTTACCCTGATGTAAACAGATATCAAACCTTCTAGTAAGTCTTCACTCCAACTTAGACTGAAGGTGTACTACAGCCTCTGGCCTGTAAGATGTCATGTTTGATAAAACCAACAGGGTTGGTTTTGGGGGGGTTTGTTTGGTTTAGTGTTTTGGGATTTTTTGTTTGGGTCTCTTATTTTTTTTTACCTTCTTCAATAAATCTGATATGCTGTCCATAAGTCTAAGAAGATGAAATCATTTCCTTTTCAGTATAACATGTACCATAGCTTTTCCTTTTTTACCTTTAACCCTGTATGTACCGATGGGCACAAAGATAGAAAGTTCCAGGGAAGCTGAACTATTTCAGAGTTATTAAAAGGGACCCAAAGCAGAAAGGACATGTGTAGTTTCCTGAGCAGTCCAGGGCTCAGCAACACAGACAGGATCATTCCTCGCAATGTATATATTCTCATGTTTACCAAGCTTTTTAAAAGACAAAGTCTCTCATTTGTATCAGCATGGCATTGAACCATTAGGATCCGATATTATGAAATACAGAGGAGACACTGATTTGCAGTGGAACTTCAGAACAGCTGGCAAAGTCCGAGTGCTGAATGACAACCACTGTGTGGAGATACAGCACCGTTGGCAGCATTATGCTTTAGAGGCAACAGCAATTCAAAATGCACAGCGCCTGCTCTTGTGGAACCTAATGGTCCCATGGCACTACTGTATAACCATGGTGCCTTGGCCAACATCTCCCTTGCCAATAAAACAGCTTTTATACATTCCCAGCAGCGTATGAACCACTGTAGAGTACATCAGAGCAGTTCCTTTTGCCTGCACAGCCCCTGCAGGATTCTGCTTTCTCCTACCCTGCTTCAAAGCAAAAGCAGTCTCAGGGAAGCTGACAGAGATACATGAGAGAAAATCCTGGTGTAAGAATTGCAACGGGCTGAGCCCTCATCGTGTCCTTGCCTGGGATAGAACCTGCTGATTTGAGAAGGGCTTTGGGGAATCCTCTCTGCAAGAAGAATGTGGTGTAAAAACCTAATCTATTTTTTTCTATAGTTTAGTCTATTGAATTCTCTGCTTTCAAAGGCCAAGGACCTTCTTCGTGGAACACATAGTCCTTTATAGCAACTTAAATATGATAAAAAAAATATGTAAGACTTAAGAAAGCCCTAACAGTTTAGGATCAAAACCTCAGGTGCTACATCTGCTACATCGAGGATAAAACAGCTTTTGAGCTTTTGTGGTGCTTGTCACCTCCAGTAGATGAAGAACTAGTGCTACCAGTTTCGAGCTTCTCCTTTTTACAGCATTTGTTACCCTCAAGTAAGATTTCTCAGCTGGATTTCCAATCCAGAATTCTACACAGTGCCATACTCATTTGGCACATTTACTGCAGCACTAGAAATATGACCAGGTTGGTTAAAAGCAGCCCAAACCAATTGTTTGATTTACCTGGCTTAACCGCATTTGGACGTTTGGCAGGACAAGTGCAAACATGGTGGACAGCAAGGGGAAAACAAAGCATCTGTTTAAATCAAGGAAGAGCCTTCCAGCTGAATGCTGCAGTAAAACCAAATAATTTATATTTCTAACAGCTCCCAGAGCCCTTCTCTCCTTTTGGTGGTTGTATTTACTACCCTCTGTCATATAGTTTAGGTTCAAAAACATTCCACAAAGGCTTGTCTTAGCTGATAAATCTCCTTGAGAGAAGCCAAATATCTTTCACTGAGTAATTTAAAATACATTATCAGGGTTATTCACTGCTAACACAGGACTGTGAGCTTGGTTTAGGGTTCTTTTCCTGCATTCTCCGCAGCAATCAGCTTTTTTGTATCGCTTGGACACAGAGATTTTCTTCCACGTAATCATCTTTGGGGAATACCAAGCATCTAGTTCATAACAACACTCACTTTTTAAGAGAAGTCCATCACATTGGAAAAATACTTGGATGCTGCTGTCAAGAACAATGTTTTTTCACTCTGGTGATCACATCACAGAGGTGTTAAGCTTTGGATAATGCTTGGAAAATCCTTTCCAGATGGAGTTATAGACAAACCAAACTGCTAAATTTGAGTCTTACCAACAGGCACTCTTCTCCCCGCGTCCCAGAAAACATTCATTCATCGTCATTGCAGGCAGTCTAAACATCAAGTGATCTATAATAAATATCACCACTATCTTTCCAGTTTTCATCGCGGTAATCAAGGTTCCACTCTGCTGTACATTGTGTAAAGGATGACACCAGCAGTGCCCCTATTGTCAGGCAAATGTTGACCTACTCTCCCAGCTAAATCCCCCTAGGAGTCACACTTCTAGCTCAGCAGCCCGCTCCGCAAGCCTGTGCGCTGAAGTTTGCCAGAGGCAGGGAGCCTGGAGAAACCCAGCATTATGCCTGTGTACTTAGGCAACCCTAGGCAGGCAGGACAGAAGCTGATCTAAGTCAGCTCCAGCCCCACCCAACAGAATTTTTTTTTTTTTTTTTTTAAGAAATTCTAAGAACCACGTTAATGAGCTGTAACAGGAACGAAAAACCCTAGGGCAGCTGACCCTCAGTGTACTTAATGCCAGCTCTCATGCTCACTCTTTCTTTGCAGCGTTGATGTACTCAAAGCGCTTGCCACCAGCATCTGAACGGAAGAGACTAAAGGAGGATTTTACATATACACAAGAAAGTGTTTGTTAAATCCACACTACTTGCCCTGTTACTGTCAAAGAAATTCTTAGACAATACAGTTTGGACATGTGAAAAATAGATGTCCTTTTTTTTAAAAAAAAAAAAAAGCTAAGTAGCTTTCTCAGTAGTATGAATGCACCTGTGGTGGGACAATCCATGTGATAAAAGGTTTAATCACAGAGGCCAGGCATTCACAGTTGGATTTCAATTAGTGTGTGTTCTTTATACCTTTTAATTCCTTGCCTCCAGCCATATGCAGCAACTACTCGATCATTGATGTAATAAAAGAAGGTACACTTGAAATGGGATATGGATGAGAACAAGGTTGTTATTAACTATGGGATTATTCATTGTGTAGTGTGTCCTAATGGTCTCCATTAACTCAAGGTCACTCCTCCTCCCTCATCCACTCCATTTCCCTTCATTTCTGTAAGTAACTGACAACTTATTAACACCTCATTTGTAAACACTGACAACCATATGGTGTTAAGACTCCACTCTGCCCAAGAAACATGTGTCTTGTGGCTGTTGTTGTTATTTGTATGAAGCTGGCACTTCACCAAGGCCCTCGTTGGTGACAGTTGGAATATACCTCCTCCACTTCTCCTCTCCAGATACTGGGTGAGCTACCCACAGTGGAGACTTTTGGTACAAGATGGATGAGGCGAGAAGGGGAAATAGACGTTCCTGGGAACCCTGGACAAGCCAAAAAGAATGTTCACTTTTTACGTGATTTCAGGTTATCACAGCTTGTTCTGCTCCTGATCATCACCAATCAACCAATGTTTCCTGGCTTCAAAGATTTGAGTGGCTGCAGGATAGAGTAACATGGATCCTTAGAGGCCACAAGGGAATTATACTGTGGGTCCATATTCTCTGTTCCACTCAGACCCTGAGGTCCTCACTCAGACCCTGAGGTCCTCACTCAGACCCTGAGGTCCTCACTCAGACCCTGAGGTCCTCACTCAGACCCTGAGGTCCTCACTCAGACACAGAACTGTCTTCACATTAGTTTGGGAAAAATTAAGTTAATATCTCTTCAAAGTGGGGATAAAATGCTGAGGCTACAATTTTAATGAAGGGTCCCCTGAATTTTTACTCAACCAAAAACCTTCTCAAGCTATTATGGAAGTTTGTTTCAGGAAGTCTAAAATAAGATCTTTGTAATTCAGGGTTCTGAATGTCAACTCAAAAAATACAAAAGAAAAAATAATTATAAATTGAGCAAACAGAAAGGTAGAAAATTCAAAATTGGTATTATGCCAAGATGCTTTATTATGTTCTTTCTGGGTTTTGAGCTGTGGGGAAAGGAATCAAATCCCTAACCTTCCACTCACAACTATAAAGGTTAAGAATTTTATTTTTTCTAATTTTTTTTTTTTAAACAACAAATGAGATTCTAGCATAGTCTATTGTCTTCTGGGGATGAGTGAAGAGTACGTAGTTCAATATACATTTGTAACAGTGGAATACAGTTCAGAAGGAGTTCAGACTGTTGATAGAAACTTGTCACAAAAGAGGGTGACCAGGTAACACTAAAAATTAAGACTCAGATTATGGTAGGGTTCAGCCTACCTGCTTTTAGATCTAGCTTTCAGCTGTAGTAAGCTTTTATTAGGAATACAAAATAAATATGTACATACAAAACAGTGTGTGTTAAAAGGATGAAACAGCAGCAACAATAAGCTGATAATCACAGTTTTGGAAGCAGCAACTAAGACGCTGTTCTCAAGCTCATCCTTTCCTGGTGTAACACAACATGAGAAGTAGTGGGTATGCTCAGGTCCAGAGGCTGTCCAGAGAAACACAGCATCTTAAACAGATTTCCTAGTAAATCCAATCATTTTTCACCTAAACCCATGTCTACGTAACAGAGATGATTTCCACTTACAACAGCTCAGAACACCAAGGAAGATTTAGGCTTATACGTGTAAGACCAATTACAAGGTAGTAAAGTGTCTTTAAGGCTTTCTGCATTGAACCGCGGGTAAGCATACACTTTGGTAAACCTTGTGGTCAAATTGATTTTGGAAAGAGGTACAAAAGCAAACACTTTTCTTCACCTCAAGCAGAAAAAGAACTTGTACACCTTTATCCATCCACAGAGCTGGGTATTTTTCATAACAAAAGCCTCCTCAAAGCTACCACGGTTTGAAAACCCAAAAGGAAAATCTCTGTGGAAACTGCATATTGTCCCTATCTGGAATTTTACAATGAAAAGCACCAATCTAGTTTCATGGGGTATTTGGCTTTCAAATGAGATCAATGTCTTATTTACATTGAGGCTCCTATTGGAAGGCAGGATATTGTGAAAAGTCTTTAGGATCGGTCTCGTAGGTACAACATTTGATATTCTGTTTGAAAGCCCTTTCCCCAAGAGCTTCGATATTCATATACCAGGAAAAGAATATATTCTGAAACTCTTGGACAAGGAGGCCATGGCACAAGCCCCAAAGGTTTATTATTGTCTTTTGTCTGTCCCGCAAAGTATTCTTGAGGAAACATGGGTTTGAATCATCTCTCTCTCCCTCTGGTGGCCCCTGACTAGCTATTTTACTAGTGGCGAAATTACTTTCATTCGCACCTCAGAGTGAAATGATCCTTGACCTTGAACTAGGTTTGTGCATCCCAGGAAGTAAGATAGCTATCCACAGTGTAAATACAGGTTGGGATTTGTAATTCAAGTCCACTTCCACACAGGAGCAGAAGGACACATATTCCTGTCTGATAATTTTCTGAACTGACACGCTACAAAGTTTCAGGTTCTGATTCTCCTTTGCTTAACACCACCAGTGCAAATTAATGCTATTGCGAAATCGATATAATAGCATTTTAAGTTCCCGTTTGCAGATTGATAAGTGATGAGAAAAAAAAAAAGTGGAGAATTAAAGCCTGATTCTGTGCAGAGAAATGGGCAAGCGTTTATTGACTTCTAAACTGAGCATGCATATATATATACACATACATATGTGCAATTACTATTTTTTGTGATTATGATGTGCAAAGATATTTTTTTTTTGGCTCAGGCATGCTTTCCTTTCCCAGCACACCACAAAAAACATGCAGTAAGAAACGCTTGTGAACTTTTGGAGACTTCAGATAATGATAATTTAAAGAATTCATGCTTGCCTCGACTTTAATAAGATTAGTGATACCTCACAGATAATTGACTATTTCTTAACGGTCATTGCAATATAAACCTATTTTTCATAAAAAAGTCAATTTAAGCTTAGAAAATTCAGCTTTTGTTTGTCTAATAATCAAATGCTCTGTTCTTGATGCCTGTCTTCAAACTCATAAAATTAACAATTATGGTTTTTGCCCTTTAATACAATACATATTTATTTTGGCATGAATCCTCCTTGAGGTATTTTTAGCTAAAACAGTAAGAGTGGACCACAAGAAGGATGCAGTCTTTTTTTCCATTTTCTGTGCATACTTTCTCCTTAAGTAATCAAAGTGAGAATCCAAGATTCAACATAAAGGATATCCCTAAAATCTAGGGAGTAACAGGACCATTTGCATCTAAGGAAGGAGCCTGGGGCTTTGAATCCTCTTGCAGCAAGAATCATCAGCAGGGAAGTCCCTTGCTCTATTTGCTTTCCAAAACAACTCATCACAACTCTCATGGCAGAAGCAGTTCTAGTAGGATTCCCTTCAGTTGTGAGCTCTTGGGAAGGCAGCACTGACAATATTCATCGCGTAACTACAATGGCACTCCAGGCTGGTTTTATTCACTATATGAACAGGTGGTTGCTGCTATTTCCCCATACTTTTCACGCAACTGACCCTATATGCAGTGGCAGTTTCCGCCCCAAATATACCTCTGTTTTCCACAATCCACCCACCTTCTTCTCAGGTTAGTGTCCTGGTCCTTGATGGAAAATTCTGTACAGGATTTGTAGCACTTACAGCCTGTAGAAAAAGGTCATATTTTGGCTCTTGACAAGGTATGTTCCCTTTATTTACGATCAACATAATTCTTTTGGTCTTATGATTCATCCTATGCTAGGACATCAGAATAGACTACTATGAAAATGTAAACTCAAAAGCCTTCTAACCAGATTCTAGACTTCTGCCTGAGACAATGCGTCATGGACATTCATTTCTAATATGCCTGAGTGTGCTGTGATTGAGGTTGCTGTCAACCACAGACCTTGAAAACCCAAGTCAACAGATGCTTCTCCAAATTAAATCTACAGGCCTTTGGAGATTCTCCAAACTGAGTCTCTACCAACAACATATTTTAGCAAACCAGCTACCAGCACACAAATCCCATATCTGTTTCCAGAACCAAAGCCAAAACAGACACTTCAAGGAGCTTCAGGCTTCTTAGATTAACTTCTACAGTGGACTTGGCAATAGCAAACAAGCGTAATTTTGAGAACAAGCAGTAGAGCAGTATTCTTGGCTGGCATGCACCTCAGTCTGCATACCCAACAACCACAATGATAAATAAGGGGAAGAGGGTGACAAAGGTTTGGGGATAAGATTCTGTCTGTTCCTTGCTTTCTTTTTGCTTCTCTTCAGGAATCTGATTGCAAAAGGATTGGAACAGACACTTGCCTATCAGGAAAATGGGAAAGCCCAACGGGACTCAACAGCTGCCTACGGAGATACTATGTTGTTGCAGGTATAGAATATAGTGTTATTTTCATTATGAGAAGAAAATCTAGACCAACATCAAGAAGTTTGCAAAGCATTATGTCAGTTTACCTTCTACTTTAGAGGGATGGCCAATGTCATTCGTTATTATGAATGCAGTGCATGAGATCCATGCTGATTTTTTCCACAGTCCTAAGTAGCAGTAGCATGCCGTTTTTGATGGACTTCATCTTTAATAAATGTATATAAACAAAACATCTCCGTGAGACATAGCGAAAAAAAACACCTCAAGCTTTCTTAGGCTCAGGTGGTCTACTACTTGCTTATTTCAGAAACTGCATCCTTTATCAGGTTACACACCACGAGCAGTACATCTGGTAGTAGGGAGCCTAGAACAGTGTTTTGCGTCAGCTTGGCCGTGCAGGTCAGCAATTTCCCTGAACAGGCTATTTCTATTTAGGACACATCAGGCAAGTGTGGTGACATGCTAAAACCCCTTTGCCCAAGAGCAGTGATGGTCTAAAAGGATTTTTCCCCTCTGCCTCTGGTTTTCAGGAGCACACAGGTACAGGAAGTTTTAATTTTGACTTCTCTCTATCACACTGTCATGGTTTTACACTGAGGTGGCTTCCAAGACGACAAGTACAACATGCAGAAGTGTTTCACGAGGATACTATGTCTCCCATTCTCTTCCCACCCAGTAAAAGCCAGATGATCATTGCATTTCACCTCCCTATTATGCATATTTTCCAACATATTTATGGGCTATGCTTTTGCCAGGGGGAAGGAGGACCTAAAACCATTCTTACATAAATTCTATACTCCTGTCATGTCATCATATTAGACTTAACCCTCTCTCAGATTACTTTTTTCCTAACAAAGTTCCTGATCTTTATATGCTTAAAGCTTATGAGAGAACTGGCTGAGGTAAGGCAAAATAGCATTTCTTTGACCTGTTCTTCTTGCGTGTACAGAACCTCCTCCTCCCCCCTACCCCTCAAAAAAATCACCCATATTTCTCGTTATTAAAAAATGAGCTCATTACCAACCATGCCAGCCTGACTAAGGAAACACTCAAGGTAAGGGTATGCCACATGCACCGTATGGTACATGTCTTGTTGCGGCAGTTTCCAAGTGTACGGTACAGATTGTACAAACATCTTTATAGAGCTTAGCCAGAAGAATGTATTTCTTTTTATTTAACAGCAAATGCAATTGCCGCCTAGAAGAAATTGCTTCCTTGGCTTCGGAAACTAAAAACATTCCTGAAATCATTATGAGGTGAGATGAAAACAGGATTAAAGGGAAATAAGTGGCACATACTGCCAGGAGCAATTTCCAATAAAATTTGTACCAAGTGCCCTGGGAGGGAGGAGATGGTTGGGGACAGAAGTCATGTTCTTCCTTTTTAAAGTCTGCCTTACACGTTGATTTAGAGACTTCTCTGAACAGCAGCTGAGTAAAGCTATTCAAATCTATAAAGTCAGGACAGTCAGCTAGATCTGAATGTCATAAGGAAAAGTCCGTGGATTTATGGATCTTCTGAAAAACATCAATGAGAGAAGAGCCCGGTGCAGATACAGACTTTGTGGCTCACTGACCAGCATTCAATTAATCACCTGAGGAGGGGAGGGAAATGCAATTGTCCCGAACTGTTTTGTTAGGATATTTGTGCACCTGCTGCATTGCAATTTAGAGCAGTGTGTTTGGCTTCCCTCCTAAACAACTGGAGTCCTATATTGTCAACAGAGGCCAAGAGTATATGCTCCTTTATGCGGGGTTAGTTGATCTACTGTCATGTTCCTCTATAAAAAAAAAAATAAATTAAAATGGTTATGTTGGACTGAAACCTTCAAGACTTTCTTTCCTAGTACTGAATTCCCCCAGCCACCACACCCCCAATTTCCACTGACAGCAGCTTTAACTACCCCAAAACATGTGAAATTATGCCTTGTTTCCTCTTCCTGAAAGTAAATTAAAACAAAAAAAAAATAATTTGATCTCTTACAGACTGATCAAACCACCAGTTCTTTATCAAGTGCTCAAGCATTCACGCTAAGATACCTCTGCAGATAACACACAACTTCATAGCCTCATGAAATACACAGTGGCTTGGAGCAAAATGGTCAAACTGAGATGCAAACAGGTGCCCGTGCCCTTGCCCTCCCCCTCCCTGAAGTAGCCCGAGAGTTGCCTTTTTTCCCCCGTTTCTGCTGCTGAATTTTATTTCGTCACTTCAAAAACCCAACCATAATCTGTAGGGGAGAACTAGATCTTAGATCAGACATAAAAGACAGAAGGGACCATCTTTCCGACAAGTGAGAATAAAGTACCTTAATAAGAGATTGGTTGGATATTTAGCCTCTCTCACTTGATGCCAGCCGAAATACCCTGTGTTAACACTTTACAAGAAAGCAAGAATTTCATAGCTGCTAAGAAGTAAGCACATGCACTATTTTCACATAAAATTGGGAATGATAAGAATTTTCTGAAATCAAGTCTAAGATATATTATTTTTCTCTTATTTTGCATATATTCCTGCTCTGACCTTCCTCCTTCCACAGACTAATTACTTTTTGTTTATAAAGATATTTGCATAACATTTTTAACCAGATCATAGTCATCCGAACAAACAGCAAATAGAAAGGTTATTAAATGATAACGCTCCAATTTCTGTGACTTTCAATTACTGAAACAATATTATGTGAATGCCACAGGGAAAACACAGTACAACGTTTGGTAAATACTGCACAGAACATTGGAGCAACTCTGGGAAACACATCAAGTTTCTCTGGATATTATAGAGCCCTGATAAACTTCTTTTGCTTTAGAAACTTCAGTGGACACTCTGAGGCTACTTCAGAGGACACTTTCCCAGGAAACAGAAGTCAGATCTCATGGGATACTTCAGGTTTAGACTAAGGGGTATTGATGAAGTTTAAAATTAGAAATACTATGAAAAGGAGACATACAGAATCAGCTAGGGAAGAAGATTTAGTTTTAAGGATTTGTGACCTGATGGAAAGCACAACGGGTGACTAGCAAAACAGGAAAATTCAAAGTATTGCTGCAGTGTAGGTGAGATGTGCATTACAAATGCTAGGAGGATGGGGAGAAGACAGCAGTTGGGATTGCAGCGCAGGACTGGGGTACATTAGGCCTGTATTCAGACACAACTACTATCAACAAACCAAGAGAGGCACTAGAAAGACAATAATGAAAGAGGACAGGACACTCTTGACTCTTTGAGGACACTCTTGACTCTTTGAAAGAGAACAGTCTCAGGAACAATAGCCTGGAAATGAAGAAAGTTACCGCTAGTAAGGACGAATAAACAATACAGTAAACGTTCTGATTAAACTCCAAGTGGCCACAACATCATCACTGTTTTATATTTTTCTTCGATGGAGATTTAAAAAACAATACGGAGAATTAAGTATTAATACAGCTAGCTATCATTAATATAAAAGCCTGCTAAAAAGACTTTTGTGTTCACACTTCAATGTAATCTCTCTTCAGAGGAATGGTACCTGTCACTTATCACCGGGCAGGATGACTGAACAGACAGAACTCCTCAATTAAAAAAAAAATATGGAAAAGGCACAGACTCAATCTGTTCTGTGGTACAGAGGGACTTTTCCCATAATGATGGCATCAGCGACTCCCCCCCAGGTCCCACAAAGCAAAGACATAATGACATTAGCATGGGGCAGGGATGAAGAAAAATGAAAAACAAAGGAAAAAGGCAGCTTTCCTGGTCATGTCAAGGTGATGAACACAGAATGCTTCCTGTCCTCTTACAGCTTCTTTTGATATTTTATAGGATATAAGGACATAGATTTCCTTTCTTCAGTTTGCGTTCATCGTCTGGCTGGACTGACAGTGTAGGAGGCTGATATTCTCTGTGCAGCCCCCAGGATCATGACGGAATGAGCTCCCTGGAGCAGCAAGACACCACACTGCCAAACGACCCAGTCCTAGAAAAAAAGTCACTTCGATGGCAAGAATTGTCAGGGAACTTAGGTACCTCTTGTTACAGCACTGCTCCATACAAGAGCTGTGTGTCAAAAAGGAACAAGATTCAACATCTAAGAGGTTCCTTCCAGTCCTAGGTCCCCATGCAAGCAAATAATGTTCACACACAGAGCACTGGATGCATATTAGCTTCTCTGGACTGAGCTTACTGCTGCATCTGTGGCCAGTCCTTGGCATTCCTCTGCTCTGCATTTCCAGATTTCTTTTTCAACGACCTCCTGTTCCCTAACATTTCAGGCATGCCCTCATAGAATCATAGAATCATTTAGGTTGGAAAAGACCCTTGGGATCATCGAGTCCAACCATCAACTCCACTCTACAAAGTTCTCCCCTACACCATATCCCCTAACGCCACATCTAAACAACTCTTAAACACATCCAGGGATGGTGACTCCACCACCTCCCTGGGCAGCCTATTCCAGTGTCTGACCACTCGTTCTGTGAAAAATTTTTTCCTAATGTCCAGCCTAAACATACCCTGCTGCAGCTTGAACCCATTCCCTCTTGTTCTATCACTAATTACCTGTGAGAAGAGACCAACACCAACCTCTGTACAATGTCCTTTCAAGTAGTTGTAGAGAGTGATGAGGTCTCCCCTCAGCCTCCTCTTCCTCAAACTAAATAGTCCCAGCTCCCTCAATCGCTCCTTGTAAGATTTATTCTCCAGGCCCTTCACCAGCTTCGTTGCCCTCCTCTGCACTCGCTCCAGCACCTCGATATCTCTCTCCTGTTGAGGTGCCCAGAACTGGACACAATACTCAAGGTGTGGCCTCACCAGTGCTGAGTACAGGGGGACAATCACCTCCCTACTTCTGCTGGTCGCACTATTTCTAATACAAGCCAGGATGCCATTGGCTTTCTTGGCCACCTGGGCACACTGCTGGCTCACGTTCAGCCGCTTGTCAATTAGAACCCCCAGGTCCTTTTCTGCCAGGCAGCTCTCCAGCCACACTTCCCCAAGCCTGTAGCGATGCATGGGGTTGTTGTGGCCCAAGTGCAGGACCTGGCACTTGGCCTTGTTGAAGCTCATTCCATTAGCGTTGGCCCATCGGTCCAATCTATCCAAGTCTCTCTGTAGAGCCTCCCTATCCTCATGCAGATCAACACTCCCACTTAGCTTCATATCATCTCATGTCTCTCTATCCCATGTCAAGGTTCGTAAATGCTTCTCTTACCATTCTTTCTCATTCCTCTTTCTCTCCTATCATTTTCTCTGCCCTGGAAGAAATCATTCAATATGTAAAAGGGAAGAGGGACAAGAACTGAGATCATAGAATGGCTGAGGTTGAAAGGGACCTCTGGAGGTCATCTGGTCCAACTCCTTTGCTCAAGCAGGGCCATCTACAGCAGGCTGTCCAGGACCATGTCCAGACAGCTTTTGAACATCTCCAAGGGTGGAGACACCACAACCTCTGTGGGAAATCAGTACTTAGCAGGATGGGAGCGTTCATGAGTTTTCATGTTTAAAGCAAAGAAAAACTGTACCATTGTAAACAGGACCTTTATTTCTAAAGCTATGGTATTGTGGGCTACTGACTTGAACTCAGGAATAAGATCTGAGCTAGTAAGTTTTTCACTCCAGTCTACTTACACACCCATAGGGGAAGTAATTCCAGTAACGTCCGTGGTCACCACTACATTAGAGGTACACGCAGCTGCTCTATGTGCGTACGCACCCAAGAGCGGCAACCGTGAAAGTGAAGCACACTATTACGCTCTTGGGACTTGCTCAGTCCCAACTGTAATTACTCAGTTTTTCTTGCCAGCAATGAAAAAAAGAAATAATATTCCACCAACATCAGCCACAGGAGTCTTGAAAAAAAATAAAATTATAAAACAAATAATTTAAGGTTGGAGCCTGGATTTCCCATCAAAGGAATACCCTAAAGAGACACAGGGTGAGCTTCAGAGACTGTTGAAGGAGAGCTATTTGATCTGTCTGTCATGCTGAACTGTCTGGAGAAATGGCAGTCTACCAGGTGTGGTGAAAGACTACACGATATGGACACCTGTGTTTGGGACTAAGCACAGCCCACTCGTTTAACAAGCGGTAATGATCATGCACTGTACAGATCATTTCAGATACGCTAATGACATTTGAAAGTGAAAAGCTATTTGCCCAGAGACATCCACATGATGTTCTGAGGAGATTCCTCACAAAAACACCACGGCAGAGCTACCGGTCAGAGGTATGGCAGGATGCAACGTTAACATACCCCAGAATGAGAAAAAAACCCGCCCACTGAAATCAAGTCCCAGCACCCAGAGCTCAGCCTGCAGGTGTGTGGCAGGCAGCCAGGCTGGCCCGGGAGCTCAGCAGCTGCGGCCACACATTGCCCACCTGCTAATGCAATGAAAGGGACTGTGGAGGATCCACACCACTTTCTTTGTCAGCAGGCAAAGTGACAACATGATCCTGTGTATCAATTACAGCTCTCTGCTGAGTGTCACAGCCTTAATCGCTGAAAGCTGAACAATTTTTCCGCCCTGAGGTTTCTGCGAGACCGGCTCTTCCCTCTGACCGGTCCAGTGGTGCTTGGACACTGTGAAACAGCTGCTCTGCTCCAGGCTGGAGGGGCTCGAGCACTGACCCAAAATCTGTGCAGTGCTTTGGGTCCTGCCTGCTGTCATTGTTCCCTTGACGCTGCTCGGAGGCGCACTGCGCTCACTCCTGCAGAGAAGGATTTGTATTACGGAGTCACCTGTGCCAATTTCTGCACTCACGTTTAACACGGCATTAAGTCTTCCCCTCATACTCTTTGGATGGAAAAGCTCCACTGTGCACGCAATGGGTAGTATTTGTGAATTATGTGCAAAACCTATGTCTTCCCCATACACTGTGGGGCTGCTTCTGTGCAGCACAGAGAGAGGAAAGGTGAGGCAGAGCAGGCTAAAGGCACTGACTCAGTCCCCAGATACTACAGAAACATAGAAATATAGATGCTTTCACAGGGGCTGGGTGCTGCATGAGGAAAAAAAAAAAAAAACAAAACCACAACCACCCACAAAACACAACACACTCAATCTTCTGTGAGTGGATTATTTGCTCCAGTGCACCAATAATGCTCAGAAACTGCATAGCTATACAAGCAGGGTAGAGGAATCCCAGATGTTCAGTGGTGGATGAGGCCACCTCAAGGCTTTTGAGGGAGGCAGGGAGAATCTCACTTCCCTGAGGATGAAAAGTTAAGCCTCTAACTGGGATACATAACTCCAGCTATCAAAAGAAATGAAATAAAGATAAGGAACAGAAATAGAGATCTAGAGGGTCAAATTTGCTGTTTGCCAGGAAGATAGATGGTGGCTGTGTTTCTTCAGCAGTAACTACTGCCTCTTTTAGAAAATCCCCCTCTCAAGCTCAGCTTTCTGGGCTTCTAAACACAGGCAAAACAGCATGGACAATCACAAGCTGCTTTGTGGCCCCCCAGCTGCCTGCTTCACTGGCAAGCACCCTCTTTGCCTGTGCCTAGAGCCAGCCCCGAGAACTTTGCTGGCTAATACAGCAAAACCCACAGCACAGAATACAGCACACAGGCATAAACAGGTGCCACGTTTCTACGCAAAGGAACGGAGTCCAGAAACCCATGGCTGTTCTCAGTTCCTTTAAAAAAAAAAAAACAAAAAACAAAAAACAAAAAACCAAACACCACCACAACAAAACATACCTTCTTGATAAGAAGGTGGCAGTGACAAGTAGGAGGGACCTGTTAATGACAGGAGGCTGGCACTCAACCATTGTAAGCCCTCACACCGCTTGTCCCTAGGAGGACACGAGGAGCAAGTAGCTCCTGTCTTGCTAGGATGCTGACTGTAGAAATTAGTAAATTCATGGGGCCCAGAAAGCAATGCTATGCTTCAGTCGAGACATAAAAAAAAAAAATACGCTAACTCCAGCTGTAACGTTATTGTTGTAAGCATATTCCTACCAACAAGTAGTCCACATCGAAACGTACCAACATATTCGCTAGCTTGGTTGTGCTCAGCCAGAAACGACACAACGTAGATAATCAAGGCAAAACAGGACCATTAAAAACAAGCACATCCATCTGTCAAATAACAATAAAAGCCCTAGTCGTAGGAAGTTTGTGCAGCATTTGGTTTAGTTAATAGCAAAATGCTTTTCCAAGACAAGAGCAGAGCAAGATAATATTTTTTTTTCTTTTTGAGAAGTGGGTTGGTTGGTTTTGTTTGGTTTCTTTTTCTTTTCCTCTTCCTTCTTCTCTACACCCGCCACGTTCCCCCTCCCCGAGATGCTCTAGGCAGCCAAAAATAATTACCCCCAATATGACCCCTTCGTTTCTGTAAACAAGTATCTTCCAGCCAATTAGGGTAAATTGCGTGCTTGGTAGCGCCTGAAAAAAAAATAAAAAATATTTAACCCATTTCCCATCCATTTACCTCTACTCATCAGGCAGGAAAGCTGAGCCAAGGATTCCATAATGTCTATCAGTGGGCTAAACAAATGCAGAGAAGCCTGGCAAATGCTTCAGATATTTAAAAAAAACAGGACCCAAGAAAGGTTTTAAAATTAATCCTTACTGTTCACTATGAACTAAAGTTTATGCCACAAACCCTCTTGTTTGTTTCAAGTAGTACTGCACCGCAGCAGGAAGCCAAATTGATATGGTTATGACTCCTAGGATAAACATTTCTCTTATGTAAGCACATATCATTTCAGATCTTATCTATGGTGATCTTCTGCAAGAGAACTTAAGACCCCAGGTTTGTCAAATCTGGAACTTCTGATAGCATTAGTCTAATTTTAAGTTCTGAAAAGAAAAGATTGACTCCTTCCGTAGGGGCATGGATATGACAATCAAACATCTACAGTGGGACTGCACAGCTACAGCTGAATAGATAATAGACTCCTGGGTTTGATATTTTAATTTCCCCTCTGTTAGTTAATTTTTCTCCCCCAAAGTATTTCTGGTTTGGAATGAGATTTTCACACTGAAAGTTTTTGGGGTGGCGGAATTCCAACAAAGAGAAAAAAAAGCAAATAAGCAAATGAAGATGGAAGAGGTATCCCTGAATATTTAATTAAATCTGACGTGATTATTATTTTTTTTTCCATAATTTCTGAGTTCATTTTGATGTCCTTACAAAAATGTAATTTTTATTTATTTTTTTGAGGTGGCAGGTGCCACTTCAAAGAGGATACTGCAACTGCTTTCTCTAACATCTCATGGGCATAGACAGCTTTCAGCTGCCTGTACCAGCCAGATGAGCTAAAATTCCTCTCAATAGCTGGAAACACTGTTTGTTTCTTTTGTGAGAGGCTAGTCATAAAACAGAGCACTAGATATATACACTTCTTCTGCTCAAAACCACAGAGAGGGCAGAAAACCAGAGCCCTTTTGTTACATGGTAGTTCAAACTGTCATTTCCCCAAGGCAGGAGACTTGGTCCCTGCTCTTTCTGACTCAGAGGGGATACTAGAAAAGCACCTCTTGCATCTCTGATGCCCCCATTGCCAGTCATGCTCACTCGCTCTCACTGGCCTGGTCATCTGCTTATTTTTAATGGCTCATGTGCATCAGAAGAAACCAGGAGTAACTTTCAGAGCAGCCAGGAGATGACAGCATCTAGCCGGAAGGTGGGAAACAGGGGCCCATGTTCCTCCCTGTCGAGAGGAATAGGGACTTGAATGTGGTCTGTCACATCCTAACACCCGAGTCTAGTTATCCCACCTTTCCACATGGGAGCAACAGGAAGATGTCTGAAAACACAAACGTTGCTCTGCAGGGTAAAACAGTTTCTAGCCCTCTACTAAAACCGATGCCTTTTGCCCTGGCCCTTAACTCCAAGGGCCTCCCTGAAAGTTAATACAATTTCTTCTGTCTGACAGAAGGCAATCTTTGGCCTGCAGTGAAATCGCACTGTGGAGGTTTATCTAGCAGAAATAGCCTTTTCCCTGGACTCCAATGCGCTCCTGTAATCGATGTTCACAACCTCAGGGAAACCCATGTATCAGAAACACCTCAGGAAACACTTATCACCTCCTTACCTTCTGAACGCCAGGTGAGGGGACAATGTATGCTTTAGCTCAAATTATCTGCTCTAGTGAGATTCAGGAATTGCTGTCAGCAAGTGGGACACCTGCTGGGACTCCAGGAAAGGAAATACTTATTCAACTATTGTTGAGCCATAATTGAAGGTTTAGGTTTACTGGAGTGAGGTTCAAGATGAGAGTCAGGACATTTTATCTGTCCTCTGAGCCTGTACTCCTCTTCCTGTTTGTTTGTGAAACAAAACCAATCTGTTGCATGACTTGACAAGCTAAAACAACAAGGTATCATTAGCAAATTAAGAGACGATGAGTTACCTTCCTCAAAGCAGAAACTGATGGAACAATTTATATTCTAGGTCTCCAGTGTTAAGCCTCCTGGAACAGTGCAAGTTAAGCAAAGGTCTGCTGTACTTACAGTAACACCTTTTCAATACTGCTGCTAACGGGCAAGTGTAATGCACTGAGAAGGACCATTCTGTCCTAGAGAGTTTATTATTTTAAATGGTCATGGCTGTGAATTATGTCTCTCTCTTCACATTAAGTAGTTTTAGAAAAAAATATTACCGATTAAAGATTTTAGATATAGACGTAATTCTAACCTGAAACATCTCCCACTGTACTCCAGTTCCCAAAAAAAGAATAAATATGAGTCATAAATACACTCCAGTGCAAATCTCTTCCGTGTCTTTTTGTCACAATTCCTCAATTCAAATGAAGGTCTTTGTTTACCAGTAAGTACTGTAAAAGGATGACATATAACACTGTTGCAACACGACTGACTTTTTTTTTTCCTGGTGCTCGTTACAAAACATGAATCCAGGTGACAAAAGCAGCCACAGAATTTAACTGTCTTTGTCACAGCCATTTTTGGCTACAAAGAATAAAACTACAAATACTGAATGAAGTCTTTTGTGGTACATTGTACAGAACTCAAATCCCATCTCAGTCAGAAGATTAGAACAGGCAATGGCTCTTCTGTCTGTCTTGCGCTTGTCACGTAATCACTTTTAATCGATATACTCTTTGTTTACCTTGGTATAGGTAGGGCAGTATAAGACAATGTAAAAGAGGACACGTGTTACAGAAAGCAAAAGTGGAATGCAAAGCAGCAAGGAAGGCTCCACTACCAACAAACTGAAGACCAGAAAAAGAGCAAGGCACCCATTGCAAGGCAGGTAGGAAGCAAAAGGCACCACCATATTGCATTAGTGACCGTATCTCCCCAGGCCTTTCCTTCCCTGGGAGTCAGTGGTGACGATGACCATCCGTGTTCATGTTCATGTCGAGGAGCAGAGTAAGGGAGCAAGCCTGGCTGTGTGCCTACATCACTTCACTTGTCTCCCGTAGTGGTGGAGACTGAGACCTCCTGCACCAAGAGAGCTCTTATTTTGCTGACTTTGTGCTTTAGGAGAGCCCCTGCTGCCCTGGCTCTGCAGCAGGTAGCTGAGATTGTGTGTTTGCCTGCAACTTTTTTTTTTTTTTTTTTTTTTTTTTTTTTTTGAGTCTTTGTACTTTCCCCAGTTTCAGCAGTCCCACAAGGAATCTTTTCTTTTCACTGTGAACTAGCTCCTAACTACAGGGGGTTTGCTTAAGAGAAAGCCAGAAATATAGAGAGTAGCCATAATATCGTGAAAAAATGTGACTCTTGTTTCCTTACGCTATAGTTTGCGACAACGCTACAGATGCTTACACATATCTGTTATTCAATGTCTGGGTCTCAGCTGAGTTTCAAAGTCCTAGTGACTTTCTGTGCCAAGACTCTGTAAACAAATTGCAGTTGCTTATTCATCATGCTTTGCAATATCATAATACAGCATTGAAAACACTAGTCTCGGATCACCTCGTCCCTTTTGGGAAGGGAAAAACAGACACAAAGTCAGAAGGCAGAGAAAGTTCCACATTCCTAACTTTTAATTTCACACAGAATCAAAACAAATGAGAACACTCCCAAAAAGTTCTGATACCTTTTATTTTCTGAGATTGCCTTGTATAGCTAGAGATCCCACATCAGCATCTCCCTTTATGGTCCATCCACAAACACTTCATGGAAGTGCTGAGAAATTACTTTTTCACGTTTCCAATAGGAATAAGTTTTGATCTCTCAAAATATCTTGCCAGCCAAGTATTCAATATCCCAACTGGTCTGAGGAAAACTCCACCCATTTCACTTGGTTGGCTCACAAAGAGCCTTTATCCCTTCCTCCAAATGGTATGGTTGCAGGTGGATTTCCTACTCTTTTATCTTGCTAACTTTGTTGAACTGAATGAGATAGACTCCTAATAGCAGTAAATACTGACAGATGTAGAGGAAGAAAACTAGGTACATTGCAGTTATTGCCACAGCAAAATAAGTTGACTAAAATACCACCACAGTAGAGGGCTTCTTTCAGAAACAATAAATCAGGACTCATAAGTGCAAGCGATTACATTTGCAGTACAGCTTAGAAGATTGCCTAGCACCATAATTTGAGAATTTTTACTGCTAGTTTGGTTTACTGCTTGGCTTTAAATCGTATTTAAACAATCCTAGAAGGATTGCCGCAAACCTCAGAAGCACAAGGAGTTCCAGAACCAGCCGCCTTCAAGCGCAGGAAGGTTGCAAGCTTCAGTGCCAGCCACCCCTGGAAGCCTAATCCACGAGGAACATTTCAGAAGGGTTCTTTATGTTTTAACCTATTAGTTTCCTGGAGGTTTATTAGGAACATGCAAGGTCAACCACTGACTAAATATCAATTTATTACCAAGGTTGGATTTATTGAATTTCAGGAGCAGCTATGTACTGGCATGTATCATTATTAAAATTAATTTGAGGTCTAAGTTGAAATCCAAATCAAGAGTTTAATGAATAAAATGAAAAAAATCAATCAATCATTCTCACTTGGATAATTTGCAACAGATGCTTTACATCTGATCCTCTGCTATGGGTGGCATCCTCAGCATATGCTCTAAAAAAATAGGAGGTAGAAGATGTGTGTGTGTGTGTGTGTGTGAAACTAAATAACAACAACAAAACCCAGAGATTTATACTGGCTTGTGATAAGTCAAAGGGAAAATATATTCCACTTACAGTAACAGAAGCAAAAACACTGATCTGCTAGGATCCAGCCTCTTATATCCTAGGTTAATCTGTTAAAAATAAAAATCTTCTCATAAGAAGAGAGAAAAATCCCGAAGCAGACAGACCAAATATCTCCTTCTGCTCATTGTCTAGGAATAATAGTGATATCAACAACACCAAAAAAATAAAATAAAACCTAAGCAAAGGGTTTCCTAATTTAACATCTAGAGAGTTCAAGGAACATTAGCAAATAAAGGAGGGTATCATCATATCACAGATGGATACAATACTAAATACATGATGTCTTAGAGTGAATCAGTTAGTCACTGCTCCATTTCTGTGTCTCTGGTACTAAAAACAGTCCCAGGGACAAACTGTCTCACAATGAAAAAAAACCAGACAGTTTTAAAGGGAAATGGCCATAACAGAGCATACAGCTACACAGCATCTGAGCTGTAGTTAAAGATTTCAGAAGCAATTAACATTACTTTTCCCAAGTGAAGCCAGTGGTGTAAAAATAAGGTAAGGACACAAAGTTAAGATAGAGATGAAGAGCTTTTGGACACCGAATGACCCCTATGTTTTCCATCCACATGACAACCACGTCCAGCAGTGGTTTTGGTCTCAGCTTTGGGGCCCACAGTATATATATTCACGTATTAGCTAGTCACCTGGTGACCTTTGTGGATGAATCAAAAGACCTACACAGTTCTCGGATGTGATTCATCAAGCCCACTATAGGTATCTATCATAGTAGGTGCTTCATTTACCATAGCTAAGCTGAACTGTACCATGAAAGTGAATTTCTCCTCACCAGTCCTAAAGGACTGCACATAGAAAACCTCAATATAGTCATCTAAATCACAAATGTCTGCTGTGGGTTTAGGGAAAAGCCAAAATTAGTATACCTGTTAGCAGGCTAAGATGCAAGTTGCTTGGTACCACGTGTGCCTGGTCCACCTACAGTACAGGAACACATAGCTTGGACTCATGCTGAGGCACAGTTTTGGTCCTCTGTGAGCTCAGATGAGGTTTATTCCTGAACATATACCTATGAACGAATAGTAAAGATGGCAAGCAGGACCAAGTGTGCAGATTGGCTCAGGTCAACATCAGATAGCATCAATTTACGCTAAACATATTTTCACTGATTTCAATGAGAGCAGAATTTGGCCAATCATGAAAATGCCTGAAAATTCCACAATCAAGATATTTTTCCAAAATAACAAAAGGTTATTAAGAACCAGCATCACAGACCTGAGGCATTTACATAAAAGCTGAATTTTCAAAGTTATTCTGTACCCAGAAGTCCTACTGTAGGATCAATTAAAGAAAACAAAAACACAAACAAAAACAACCAACCAAACACAAAAACTGAAGAGCTTAGCACCCCATCTGCATTCACTATGCTGAGCACATCTGAAAAATCTGACCTTAAATTATTATCACCGACAGGCTCAAAATGTGTTTTTTGAAGGAAGCGTGCTTGCTATCGCGTTAGTGAGAAAAGGAACTGGGAAGAAAAGTGTAATCACAGTCATTTGAAACTGAGTATCTAGTTTGCCAAAATACATCTGAATATTTTTCCTTCTTATTCACTACTTTATCTCAGGCTGTCGGCTATGCTTGTGTCAGATACAGGCATGAAAGTATGATTTTTGTCTTGACAGAATCTCTGTATTAGAGAACAAAATTAAAAAAATATATGTATATTGTTAAAATACCTATGACTCAACATCCCTCATTCAGGGCTACGAAAGACCTTAGAGCTTGATTCAAATTTGCGGGGAAGGAGGGAAGAAAAAAAGAAAAAAGAAAAAAAGAGAGAGAATGCTTTATTTGGAAACCTGGCTTCTCTACAGCAACCAAATTTTTCATGGGGCATCAGCAATTTATGAGAAGATTAAGTGATGAGAGTTAAACCAACTAAGTATCTTAATAACAACTCTCAGGAGCTTTTACAGGTTTTGAACTCTTACAAAAGCCAAGAGCTCGTATTGATACTAATGTGAAAAATACAAGCGATGCACAAGTTAGAAGGAGCATGCCTAAATTTCTATGTATTTATTTTACATCTGACTTTTCTGGTTGTGAAAAGTAGGTTCAGGTAGGTCTTTTAAAATGAGAAGAGTCTAAAATATTCTCCTATGTTCCTTACACTAATTCTTTTGCATAGGCAAGAATGAAAGTATTTAAAAATTATTTTTCCACCTCTTGCGTTGCTGGCTTTTATTTCATCTTTCTTGTCTTGGTCAGCAGGGGTAAACAAATCAGTTTCTCTCTCTCTCTAAGAATCCATTTTATTTCCTGTTTTTTCTGGACCAACAGGTACACTTAGATTCAAGTTTCCGGCTCTCAGAATTCTTAAGCAATAATAAAAAAAAGTGTATTTGAAAAACAAAAATAAACAAACCCCCAACCTCTGCTGCTATTATATTGTATAATCTGTTTTTAACAAAAGGCTAAAAAAACCCCTAAGGAAACCCATAAAATCTCACATGCGTTGTTTTGAGAAACTGTCTCATTTTAGCATGAGATACACAAAGAGAAAATAACATCGAACAGCCCCTAAAACAGGTGCACAGGGAGCACGGACAGTAAGGACTCAGGGTTGCTAACTTCTGTGTTTGTTGCAAGATTCAAAAGGAGGAGTTTTGGTTTTACTTTGCCAGCTCTTGGAGTCTTGTGGTTAAGGAAGGCTCCTTTTTATATTTTTTTTTTTTTTAAAAGGTGGCCCACAATGGTTCAGAAACTGGAGAAGGGAGCCTAAAAATAGACAGCTCTACAAAAGGTAGATTAAGCCACATAAGCTTATCTCATTTGATGTTCAGAGTTGATGATTTCTGAACGCTTATGGTTAGCAAGACTTAATATTTCCTACCGTTTCTTCACAACCATCTTGCAGCCCCCCTTCTCTATGAAGAAAAAAAAAAAGAAAAAAAAGATGGATTTATTTGAAACCTTTACCTGTGTGAAACTGTGCAAGAAGCAGCCTTGCAAGAAGAACTGTGCAGAGAAGCCAGGCATTTGTCTGTCTTCCCACAAATAAAGCAGCAGCAGGGTACGTATGCCACAGAGCAGTCAGTACTGGTGATTCCGTGTCCCCTCCGAGGAGCACCAGCCCAGGGCTGCAAATGGTGCAGCCCTGCAGGGAGGCACCCCAGAGCCCACAGCAGTTTGTAACCAAGGCAAGATTTGTAATCTCTGCCTCCAGGAAAAATTGCAGGGTTTTTTTTGGTTTTTTTGTTTTTTGTTTTTTTTTGTGTTTGGTTTTTTTTTTTTGTCCTCCTAAGAAGCAAGTCTCTTTTCCACATACACCTATTTGTATATAAATGCATACATATATATATGTAATGCTTTTAAAATATACATAAAACTTATTTTTTACATATAACATTTATTATATATAATATATATTATTGTATATATAAAATTTATATGTATGTGTGTACATATATATAAAAAAAATCTTTGCTGGGAATTATCAGCACAAAGGCTGATGGCTCCTTTCAGTCTCCTGGTCATGCATAATGGACAGATATGGCAAGTGACAGCCAAAAAGGTAGAACTGAGACGAATTAAACTACCTGGATTCAGGGGTTACAAAACGAGGCGGTTAATGTCATCCCTCTGAAGGAAGCTATCACTGCAAGGAGAGGCCCTTCTTGACCATGGATGGCATTATCTTGACAAATGGGATGGGATGATTTTGCTTAAAGAGAAAGGGAGGGCAGATACTTTTAGAATTACAGCAGTCATTCTAAAGCTGAATGGCAGTTTAAGTCTTCATCTTCCCTTGCAGCACATAATTGAGGCAATATCATTACCTCATTACCAGAGGATACTGCTGTAAGGTTTGAAAACGGCCTCTGAAGAGCCACTGACACCGCTTGAAGAGTTTTGAGAAAACATTGTGTTTAGAGACAAATTTAATTATTTATCATGTGTTTTCTGACTCAAATGAAAGGGCCTTTGCATCGTAAGCCACGGGCAGCAGACAGCAAGAACTGCCTGGATGAGAATGCACAAAGCAAGAGCTGTGACAGCACCATGGAAAAGTGGGCACAGTTATTTTTTAATGCAGGTGGTGGCCCTCGGGACTGTCCCCCAGACAGACTCAAGATACAGTATCTTACATCTACGCTGCAACACCATTACTTAATTCCTAGCTTTGGGCCTCACTTGCTAATATGGATGCATATTATCTCTTCCTTGTCTCCAACATCTTTCATGCCATTTGTTTGCTTTTGGTCAGCTCTTGCAGTTCCCAATCCTCTTTGCCCATCTCCAGTGACAGTGACAAGACTCACACAAAATTGGAGACAAAGACCTTAGCAGTCTGAAGAAAATTGCAAAGCTCTTGCATTGACACTGGAACCACATGTATGAGTTTCATATGCATTACCAGTAACTCCCTAGAACAATTTTTTTTTTTTTTTTAACTTCTTATATGAACGCATTTACAACAACTTGCAACTGCCTATTGAAGAGACAGCCTCCCCCCTTCCTCTTCGAGGTGTCTCCTGCTTCCCAATGCTGTCCATCTGGAGTACCTCCTGATGGCCAGGTGCAGTCATAAAACGATGCTTCTCAGCCCACTTAATTGTCCTCAAGTGACAGATGGGATTTGACTATAGCTGGTAAGCCATAAGCACATGAAGCAGATGAGCAGTTAATTAGCAATGCTCATGTTTCTGTGCAAATATCTATAGAAACTAGACATAAAAAGATAGCCTTATCAAGCCAGTTAGTCCATCCTCTTTACTAACACATTTTTTCCTCCTGTGGTATATTTTAAAGGTTTGGTTTTGGATTGGTTCTCTGCGCCGCCCCCCCCACCCCCAACCTACTTTTAAAATCCCAAGTGACAAAGTTTCTCTGTGCTCCCTTAGGACACTATTCCACAGTCTAATAAAACTTGCTGTCAGGAAATCTTCTTTATGCTCAGCCTAAAGCTAGTTCTTGAAAAATTTGCCTTGCAACAAGGCAAAAAACATGAGAAAAAAAAATATCTGATAACTCTGTAGAATAATTTCTTAAAAAAAAAAACCAAAACAAACAACCAAACAACCTGAGCCTTCATGTTTCCTAGAACACATTAGCACTTCTGTAAATAGTTGCATTAGAAAAAGAATCAGTGCAATTTCCTTTTGGAGACAAATTTCCCTTTATCATACCACACTACACAAATCTAAAGATTCTGGTCATAAAAAAACCAAAAAAACACAAAAAACCAAAAAACCACAAACCCAAACATATCAATAGGTAGAAATGTATGTGGTGATCCAGGAAGAATGGCAACACAGTCAGTCTTTCTTGTATTACAGATCAAAACACAACGGTCAATGCCTATGCAAGCAGACAGTCTCCCAACTCAAATTCACTTATTTAACCAGTATTCAAAACACACGGAAGAGGCTAGAGAACTTTGCCTAAAGAATCCCCTCCTGGGACACAGTTATTCCATAAAATAAAATAACTCAGGATTTCCTTAGGTTTTCAGAGTAGCTCAACAACACATGAAAAATTGTACTAAAAACTCAGCCTAAGGAAAACTACTTCATGAAATCTCTGGAAATAAAGGCATACTTTAATATATTACCTATACCACATTTAGCATGTTTCTTTTATATACATATGCCAGTCTTCTGATGTCCTTATGTGCGGAGCATCAGCCTCAAGAAAAGCGAGCTCCAAGTCCTGACAACAGTTGTCTCCGCCAGTCCTTTGGTCTCCCCTATCATTTTTTCCTCTTGCTTTAGAGCCCTTACTCTATTCTTTTCCATCTGAAAAGTCTCTTCCTAGAAGAATCCTCCACCAGCAACAGCAAAAACTCCCCTGGAGATGCAAGGCAGGTGACAGTGAAGTATTCAGCCCATATAAAACTCAGGTCAGTCTGAGAATAAACGCACGCCAAAAGTCTCAAATCAAAGCAGCACAGGCAATTGAAACCATATCTGTTCATCAGTAAGATGTGTACATGGAAGATTTTCCCCTATCTGCCATACCTTCTAACTTGTTACAGGGATTGACCCCTGTATGCAGGAGCTCAGACTCCTATACTGTCAGGAACCACAGCCTTCTAGGAGGCCTCTCTTCTATACAATCAGAAGTTATTGCTATTAGACTTGCAGATCAACAGTTTCTCAAGAGAGAAAGCAAAATGCTCTTTCTCTTCTTTTCAGCTTAAAAAGACATGTAATACAGGTTGACCTTTTCTTCCCAAGAAGTAAGTGAAGGCTTACCTGCTCCAGCCACCAGAGCTCAGCAACAAACCTTCTGGTGCTCCCACTAACACAGCCAACCACTGCAACTCTCAAGAAGCCCAAGGTGCACATAGAATAATTTTCACCTAACAAGGAGTGAAACACTATAAAAGCTACCTGAATTGCTCAAGCCTGAGACTGAGATTTATATCAGCATCGTTTGCAAATCAGGGGTGCTAATAACTTAGTAAATTCAGCAGTGAAGGTCTGCCTCAATACCTGGTAGAAGATCACTGTTTCTGCCCACATTTGCAGGCACTGAGTAATTAGCACCTCTCTGCACCCTGCTGAAATACAGCTGTGGGCTCAGCCAAACACCGCATCAGGCTGTGCTATGAGGACTGCAGGAATTAGAATATCCTGAGTCAAATCAGTCTGAACAAATCTGAACTGCGTCATGCCTATGGTATATCCAGCCCAGTATCTTGTCTCCTCTAGTAGTCAATAAGGGAAACCAATCAAAAAACTTAAAAGCAATGCAAGCCTGCAGTGGTAATTTCCCAGAATATGCTCTCTCAGCCTCCTAGCTGCTTGTGGTCTAGCTAGCATTGTTAGCTGAAGATACTGTCTTTACACGTAAAAAAACCCGTGTGTTTCTTTTGTTTAGTTCTCCAATTGGTCTATAAATCAATGCAAACATTTATCAATCCCTGCATTCTGCAGGAAAGGGTTTCACAGCTTTTCACAATCCCAAGTGCTTTATTTTGTCTGTTCTGGACCTGTCACTTGCCAGTTTAATCTGTTGTCCTGTAAGACTCGCATTAGAACAGACAAGGAACAAAAGTATCTTTCATAGTCTTAGATACCTTTATCATATCAAACCAGACTAAATCCCTTCCAGACTGAGGAGTAAAAAGGTTATTCAATCATTCGTCATGCAAAAACTTCTCCAGACGTACACCCAGGCTACGTTTCTCTGCATTTTTTCCAGTTCTCCTCTTCCAGGACCAGCTGTGTAACATCATTGATAAGAGTACTGAAGTCACTTCGCAGCTCAATCTGGACCTATTTGGGCTGTTGCAGACAAACAGGAAATTGTACTGGTTGATCCCCTTTACTGCATGCTCAGCACTAAAGGCAATGACCAATTTACTGTCACTGGATAATCATCTGCTGTACCTACAAAGCAGTATCACTTTGTACCAACCACAAAATCTTACACAGCACTTTCCAGGGTTCTCCAGGAGTTTTACATGGACTAGACCCCTAAACTTTTATTTTCTGAGCTAGGGAGTAGAGAAAGACACCTCGGCAAATAAGGAGATGTTTGCGGCATCAGCCAAAATCTCTTCCGTCTGCCATTCTATTTCATTATACAGAAAAGTAAATAAAATCATGAATGAATCATCACCTGAAAAATCTCGGGAATGCACAAATAACATTATTGATGACACAGTGAGTAAGCTATCTATATTTGATGACTACTACTGTTCTTACTTCTTTTATGGACTACATATGCTAATCACAGTGATTGTCTTTGAAGATTTATTGTCACTTTTTATCTCTGCTGTAGTCCCATATTAGAAGCTTTTGCATCAAGAAAAAAAAAAAGTAATCATGCTGCTGCTGACTGCATGATGAGGGGAGTTAGAGTGGGACCTTAAAAGTAACAGTTCTTCACAGGCAGTGCATCTTCATTTAACTGAATGTCATGGGGAGACAGAATGGGCCTGAGTAATTACGGGAACTATTAGTGCAACTAACAGACATGGAGGACTATCACCCTGTTTTGGGTAAGTGAGGTTTGGACGGCTGAGAGCGGGTTGTGGTCTACAGAATGAGGGACTAGTTGCAATTCAACCATTTTTGTTTGTATTTTTCTCAATGAATAACTATGCCAGCGATTTTGGGTCAGCTGAGTTTTCTGATTTTGCTAGATTGACCATTTTCACTACCAGATGCTGAGGTTATGTTTACCTGCACAGTAGAGCACAGAGAGATGAGAAGTCCTTGGGCTCTTCATCTAAAAACTAAGGGAATAACTCAGCCATGAGCTGAGATAAATTACATCCTCCAGAACTTCAGCTGAAATAAGGAACCCCCAAAATTAAGAAGCCAAATAAATCTTGGGTGTAGCATAATAAATACTCAAATCTTATATATGTTATATGAATAAAAGTTTTTTAGCCTGTCACTGGAGTAAAATAATGATATCAGTGGAATTTCTCCTAGTATGAAATTTAATCAGTAATTCAATATGACAATTCACAATAATAAGTAGAAAACATGTGAAGACGACTGGGTTTGCCTGGACATATACTTGGAAGATTTCTAGCATCCCAAGCAAGATAGGAAGCTAAGTATAGCTATTTCTGCATTTTCTGGATAATTCCAGATGCCAGTATATCCATATCCCTCCCAAATGACTATTAAATAAACCCATCAAAAATAAACAAGAAGATAATACATGTGATGACTACCTTCTTCAACTGTGTTAAAGCATGTAAACAATTGTACGAAAGGGTTCAGCGGCTTCTACTTTAGCTAATGCTTGCTATTTGAGTACTGTTTTCATAATAGCCTTGCTGAAATGAAAAGCCTAAATGAAACTCTCCTGTGGGCTTACTCATGTAGGCATAGCTGACGCTGTTGCTGCTGCTGCTGCTGCACAGCTCTGGGATTTGATCCCGTGCCCACTCCACCAGTTTATCGCTACCTTGCCATTGCCTAAGCCTCATCACAATGACACCCAGTTTAACGGGTGGCCTGATCAACAGCTCTGCTGCCGACACTGCGCGTGATCACAGACTAGTTTAAGCCAAAATCCATGCCGCATTTTTCCCGCTTGTAGAACAGTAACGGTAACCCAGTTTACATGGAAAGCATCAAGGATCAACTTATTCATATTTGCTCAGTCTTGAGTGGAAGATGCACTAAAAGTATCTGGAGTTGTTACTGCAGTGTCAGCATACTAATATACAGCCCCCAAAAGCTCTGTACCCTAGGAAGATTTTGACTTAAATCACCAGGAACTCCTCATTCCCCTTTCCCATGACTGAGAGAGATGAATCACCTGTTAAGGATAATCCCTAACACATTTAAAAGTGGAATAGTTGCGAGTTTCATTTTTAAGCATAAGATAATACGAACCGTGTACCAGCCAACAGGATTTCTGGTACGATGAGCACTGAACTGCTGCATGTGGCTGCTCTACCACGGGAAAATTTCCCTCTCTCACTTTTTTCAGCTGCCTCTCTTACTTTTCAGCTCTCACAGAAGCATTGGTGGTGAAGCCCTCTCTCACCCCCCGTTGCTTCTGAATATCTAAAATTTGAAGGTTAATTCCCTCCAGAGATTAGGAACTGTGATGGCCTGCTTTGCCACGGCTCCAGCCTCCCACTCCACCACCATGTGTTCATTGCCATTTTACCTTCATATTATCCATCCTGTGAACCTTAAAGCAAATTCAGCATTTTTACAGCCTATTTTATTTGGAGATGTCATTGAACTATCTGTTGCCTTTATGCATAACCATCCAAAAAGAACAGACCTACTAAGCCAAGGAAACAAAAAATGAGAAAGAAGGAAAGAAAAATTCTACAACGAGAAGTGGCACCATCTCTGTCTGGCTATCAGCAATCTTCAAAATGTTAAGAAAGCCTGATTTTGTCAGACTTATTTAGATTAGACTGACTAATTATAATTTGAAGAGTGACTGTTTTCTACAAAATGAGAAAACTTATTTTCTGTAAAAATAGGACAATATGCCACATTAAAGCTTTTCACATGACAAAAGTTCAAATTTATTTTAAAACAAAATCCGCAAACATTCCAGCTGAAAAGATCAAAAAAAAAAACAACCCAAAGAAAGATGTTGCTGAATAACCTCCCCACTTCTGCCCTCCCCTTCCCCAACATACCCAGTAAACTAATTTGGACAAAACCTATTCTTTAATGAAAAAAGTTGATTGGAAATTCTTCACCAGTTATGTCTCTTCTTTTGCCAACATAGAATTGCTCCCCTGAGTGTATCCTTCATCTTCACTAGTCTATAAACACTTCATAAACATCAGTGCACTTAGGCTTAAGACAGGTCTCTGACATATGTTAGTATTATCTTCTATTACAAAAGCAGAAGTTTTATGCCTGTGGCCAAGAATGGATCTAACCATATGCACACACATAGGCAGCACGTGTATACAAGCATATGCATTTAATGATTTGAAAAAAGGAATTAAAAGGCATAGAAAGGAATTCAAAACGTTTTTTGAGCTGACTTGCAATGTTTTATTCAAACAGGAGGAAGATACTTTGGTTAAACTGAACTCATTTAACCTTTCCAAAAATATTTATTGATTCTGAAGTGGAAACATAATTGTGAATTATCAGAGCATTTCATTTCAAATTACCATTTCCATTTCAGAAGTGACCTAATATATAATATACAAAAGGGGGAAATGTTTCCAAAATAAAGCAAATTGTAGTCATGAAAGTTGTCCTCCCTTTTTCTTTGCAATCAAGTGTGGTTTTGACAAGTTTTAGTAAGTCCTGCATAGACTGCTTCTTGCAGGCTTACTTTGACTTTAAGACTAGAGTCTTAATTACAAGGTTATGCTTCCTTTCTGAGTTTTTTTTCTGGTTTTGTCCTACAATAAGTGCATATATATTTATAGATATATATGTCACAGGAGCTGGTACTGCCATTCCTTTCCCTTGTGAGATGCCAGGATTTACTGGATATCAATATTAAAATGCATTTACTGCTATACAGTCTACATTTTATTTTTATTAATTTTTAATGGTGGTTATAAGTATCGATTTCAAAAAAATATTTGTTATGATTTAATCCTTACTTTATTTTTATTCATCTCAATTGTTTCATATATATTTGGCAAGCAAATGCCTCATATTCTAGCTGTGTGTGATTTGCCAGCTACTAATATTCATGATCTGCTTAATCACTGTTCACGTTGTGTTCAGATTGTTGGTCATCCTAATCACATGTGATACAGATGCTTCTGCTGATTCTCTGAATGACTAAAACACTTGAAAGCATGGACATTTGAATGCCACACTAGTCAAACACATCTCAGAAAAATTAATGGGAATCCAAATGACCAATGTCACTTAAAGTCACCCAAAGCTTAGCACCTATCAACAGAATTATAAGGAACCATCTTCCTCCTGAGTATCAATTTCCAAATGCCTACTGGTAAGCTCATATGTCCTTTTCTTATCTGAGATCAATATGATTTTACTACCTGATGCCCTATCAGCATTGAGCAATATCTATTACTCGATTACAAGATGGTCAAAAAAGAACTGTGTGTTGGCAAGGTAAATATTTTTTTTCTTGTTCCTGGTAAGACTACAGAAATAAAAAAAAAAAAAATTAATAAAAGAACGCAACAAAAAAAAGTCCCCAAGATATGTTATAAAATAAATTTATAGCTACAGGAGAGATTGCTTTGAAGCAAAGTGGAAATTATTCTGAGAATCACAATCTGAGATCCCATATTAATTCTTTCCAAACATCTCTCAGATAATGCTTTGTTTAAATGTCAGAAAGGCTCTGAAAATTCAATCAGGAACGGAAGAAAGGGAAGCAAAGGTCCAAAACTGTGTTCTGTTGTTCTCAAATGTTTTTGCACCTATGACTAAAGACTCTGTAAACATGGCATGATCAACTCGGGGCATGAACACAGCCTGGCTTCCCATCTAGAAATACAGTGATTGAAGAAACAGGCTTCTGAAAACAGACCTGATTTTTTGGGGACTAAGATTTGCTGCACAAACGAAGTCTCAAGCTACAATTTTGCCTTTTACCTAAGCCAGCAAGACAAGACATATTTAGGAAGAACAGCTGGCTCCAGACTTCATTTTTGTTCTTTATGTACTTGTCAATATACGGAAAAAAGAGGGAATGATTGTGAGAGCGTGTGAGTCCAACTACAGCACACACTAAACTTGGGAGGCTTTTTATTTAGGTTTTCCTAAAAGATGCTTCATTTCCATAATAGAAGGACTTTTGTGGAAAACTACACTTTTAATGTATGCATTAAGCTCATCACAGTTCCACGAAGAAACAACACATGCTATCAAAAAAACAAAGTTGAAAGCAATTCCTTAAAATGAACATGATTAGACTAACGTAAAATAAGTAAAAAAACCTCTGTAAGTAATAGAAAGAGATAGCACAGCCTAACAAAGACCTCATTCTCAGGTCTTCCTCCAGTGTCTGGGGATGTGGTGGTGTAAGGGCCTGTATATCTGATGGCCTGTGTGTGTAAAGTCTACACCAACTAGTTCTCAGTTTCAGTTTGGTCACTACGTGATCTGTCTGTGATTTAACGCTAACTACAGCAACGTGGGAGTAGCAGGATGTGTCAAATGAGAGGACGAGATCAATGAGCCGTGCTGGAAAGAACTGCAGCAGCTGTTCCTTGGCCTGAGGGCATTATTTATTTTTAAATGTAAATCCTATAGTTGAGATAGGATGTAGCGTAACTTTGATTTTTCCATTCTGTGGTAGGACACTGATGTAGGGTAAAAGTCACCGATGCACAGAAATTCATCATGTCCTATCTCAGCCTTCTTGCAGAAGGATGGATTTCTTCCTTTTCTTGGCACAATCTCAAATGCAGGGAAGTTTCCTGAGCCACAAACCCGCTGGGTCATTGCAGACCTTTGTTATGCTGTTCACAGAATTAAGCAGGTGAAAAATTTGTCAAAGAGGAAAACAAAACACTAAGATGGGCATGAAATGCAGCCATTTGACATCCAGCACAGAAGAGACAGATCTCAGCCCATCAATTGCACTCTCTCTGGAAAAGACACCATATGAAGATGGACCTGTCACATTTTAGAGGCTCTCTCACATTAATTTGAAAGCTTGTTGCTAGGTTCTACTAAGAACTGAGGGGAGGGGTTATAATTATTAATGAGTGACTCATCTGCTCATTGATGATAAAAAACTCTTTGTGTTCAGTGCTAAGGAAAAATAAATAAACAGCATCCTCATTCCACTCACCGATTCAGGGAGGTGAAAGAAAGATGGAGAAAACAGAAACAAATGCATAAAGGTTTGAATAATTTTTTCCATGTTCACCAAAAGGCTAAAACATGTTAGATGTGACAAATAAAGCACCCCACGGTGGCTCAAGGAGGGATCAGCTACATACAGTGTCGTTAAAGACACGTATCATAAGCCCTTCTTTATCTTAGATTGGCACTCCGGCTCAGCGGCAAGAAGGGTCATACGAATATCTAAAGAGACAGAGACATCTTCTCAGCTGTACCATTGCTGATTCTTCTTTTTCTCTTCCCCCTTGTCCTACGAAAATTTCTCCAGTCTTTCTCGAAACATGACCCTCTTTGTCCTCAGTGCATTTACTCTCATAAATATGCATCGGGCTGCTCCTCAACTCCTCTGCTCTGCTCCTCTGCCAGTAAGGCCAGTTCCCTCCAGTTCACATGAAACTGCTGTCACCCACCCCTGCATCTGAAAGAAAATGTAATTTACCGAGGCACCTGAAACTTCTCCTCCCATGGGCTGGAGGACCAAGGTAGGTCGCTGGAAGGCTGTGGGCAGGGGAAAGCTCACCCTCTGTCAGACTCCTGGCCACACTGCAATTGAGAAGCCTCACCTTCCCCCTCACCTCAAGAAGATATCACTGTCAAAATGCATCTGGGGAGCTGTGAACAGAAGATGCAGCCGTGGTGATAAGGAAAGGTGACACTGTCCTTGCAAAGTGGGTGTCACCTGAAGCCTTCGTGGCTTGGTGCGCTACTTGGTCATGTGAAACGGGATTAGAAAATATTTACGCACCTCACAGTGGTATTTGTCAAGTAACTACAAGATATTTTGATTATAGGCAGCCTGCAAAAAACCCCTTGATCCTCTCCTCCATCAGAGTTTCTGGGACCTAACACATTTTTCTACTGAACATTTCCAGAGGAGATAAGTTATCTGACCTGACTACAGGGAGAAAGTGCAGTCAATAATTTGGAGAGCAAGGAATCAATGTTGTACCCTTATTTAAAAACCAATATACAGTAAATATCTGCCAGCAGCAGTGATAACATTCACTTACACTGGAGATAACTCATACAAAATGCCAACCAGCCATCCGTTTAGGAAACCAACAAAATGGTCTCAGTTCAGATAAATTATGTTCTCTCAATACAGTTTGGCCTTTTTCTTTTTTAGTTTAGTACACTTGTTTCACATACAAACCATGCAGAGCTTTCTGAGTATCACATGTATTTACCTAGTCACAGGAATATTCACAAAGGGAAGGAGATCAAATGGCTACTGAAATGATTGGGAAGGTTTTGATTTTTATCTCTGAGGAGACAGACATTTGTTGTTGGCTGCTTTCAAACCAGACAGGGACTGCTGAGCGAGCCATGACAGGCATTTTTTTTCCTCTCTACTTTTCCTTTTGCCATTTGACTGCTCATTGTTTTCACTCTGTACTGAAAGGGCAGATACTTTTTTGTTTTGAGGCTGGTAACAGAGCGATCTGATATAAATTCTGGTACAGTCAGTTTTTCCTTTCTAGAGCACGTACAGGTTGCTGCCCTTTCACTGGTATCACAACCCACCCATCCTGCCACTGCAACAGAGGATGTGGCATGTTTAAGACATCCTCTTTTCCTTTCCCGTTCTTAATTTTTATCTTTAGGCTGTGACAAAAAAAAGGATTACTCATTCTGACTGACATGTATGCTGAAGCTTTTCTGAGGACTTTAGACGTGGTGAGAGAATGGCTGAGTACCCTTTGCACCTGGTGCCATTTTGAGCTCCCTTGCTGCTCAGCCTGCCAAAGCAAATTGCAACTCTAAAGGTAGGAGAGGGAAAATTCTGTACTTCCTCACCAGTGTGTGTATTTCCTCCCATATCGCACGTGTCTGATCCCCACAATCCCTGTGGCTTGGTCATACTGAGGTCTTCCAAAGTCTGTCCTTCTCCCAACTAAGTCAACTCAAACTCTATAGTCTTAACTGGACAATTGCAGCAATTTGTCTCAGTGCTGCACATAAAGACTTATGCTCAGCCCTGACATACGTCCTTCCTTCAGGCTTCAGGGAAAGAGTCACACAGATAATTTTCCGCACCAGTGCCCACACATGTGTTTTCCAGGGATTTTCAGTGCAACATTAGCTCTATTAAAATAGACAAGGTCTTTTCAGCCATCATGTACTTTCTGTTGATTTTATCCTTAATCCAGCTTTCTGTTCTTCTCAGAACCTATGCTGGTATGCACTGGGATGTACCAGCCTTACCTGTCACCTTCTGACCAACCAGGGTTCGGGACCCTGGATTTACTGCTATTCCAGGGCCCTCTCCTTATCTCACCTCTTTCCATAACACCTCAGTGATAGCAGATCTGATGGAGGATTAGGGACCTGTTCCTTCCTGAGGTGCGATTAGCAGAAGCCTCCTAAATGCTGCATTGTACCGCTCGTACTATGACTACAGCCATCCTCTCATGTCTATTCTTATTTAGCTGGCACATCCTCTCAGCACATAAGTTTTCCACAGCTGGAAGAATGATTTCAAAACCAGACACTCAGAGGCCTTAATACCTCACAGCACTTGTTGGTGAGATGCTTCTGGAATAATCCCACTTGGCCAAGCAAATTGACTTCCAGGTAGGGCTTGGCAAGCAAAAATTTTCTGGTCCCATGAATCGGAATGAAAGTGCCTTGAATGAAATTTCCTTGGCCCAAACTGAGATAGAAAGTGTGCAAGCCTTCTAATGAGCTAGAAATATTTAGTTACAGTTCAACTGACAGATTTGCCTGTCATTTAGCAAAATGGGATCTGAGCACGGCCCCTTGTATCATCAAATTTCATCTGAATTATTTTCAGTTTTCTTACAAAATGCATGAACTGGAAAGAAATAATAAAATTTATCGTCCAGAAAAATGTAAGATGGGGTGTTCTGGCAATTTTCTTCCTTCGTTTTTTTCAGTGGAAATTCATAAAACTGACCATTTCCCAATCATGTTTCGTTCTGATAAATCTATATTTTCCTGAGAAAAACAAGAACATTTATCACTGAAAAAATCCCACTCAACTCTGCCTCCTATGTAGGTCAATAGGGATTCTGCGTAGGACCAAATCCTGACAGCACATCTCTTCCTTTTCTCCCATGTTTTGAAATCAGCATTTTTTTTACTGAAAAGATGTTTTCTGACTTTTGCTGCTGCTGCTCATTTCGTATGCTGAAGTTGGCATCTTGGATTTGTCAAAAATGTTTTCCCATGAAGACGAGGGTGTCATCAGAGACCCGGATCATGGGCAGGACAGAGCAAATGACAGGAAAAGAGAGAAATTGGAAACACTGTCATGCAAATATTCTGAAGTATGGAGACAACCACTGCTCTTAGGGAAGCAGAAATACTTCTAAACTAAATGCCCCTTTCCCAGTTTTCCATGCGGCATCACTGTGGGCCTTTTAATGACATGTTTACATCTGTTAATTTCATGCCAAGGTTTGGCAGTCACCCAAGCAGAAGGTAATTTGGGTTCCTAGAAGCAGAAGCACCGCTTACAGGTTTCCCTCCCTCCTGTGCATCCTGGGTGGAGGTGGGCTGGGCAGAGAGTGACAGCTGGCCCTTCACTGAAGTGCTGCATCACACCGGGTGATTTGTGGGGTTTGTTATTATTCCAGTGCACTCGAATTGAAACTTTGTCTTTAGTCACAAGTTTAAGTTGATGACTGGAAGCTGTTGAGCACTCTGCGAGCACATGCGGCCTGTGGTCGCTGATAGAGTAAATCCCAGCTTCCTGGTGAGATCCTTAGTCACAATAATCGAAGCCTACATGGTTAAGGCAAAGAGCAAACATAAGGGATAGAGCGATGGCTCATTTGGTGTTGGGCAATGGATTCCACAGTCATCAGGACTGGCTTGAAGGAGCCATGGATGTCTTCCTTCTGCCTTTCGTAAGCAGTGTTACTGCTTTTCAGCCCAGCACCCAGAGGACAGTTACTCTCTACACAAAAACAAGCACATGACAACACACTACGACAAGCGCAAAGAAAGTAAGGCTGAGCACTCAGGTCAGAAAGAAGACTAAGCACACACTTGGAACCAACTACCCTTTATATCTCACAGGTAATCTTTTTAGGTCAAGGCTGAAATGCAACAGCAATGCAAAAAGGGGTTAGGGGTTGAACAGGCACTGCCATCACCCCCTCCCCTCCCCTCTCTGCGGGTGGATAGCCAATGCAGCCTCGAGGGTTTTATCAGTCTGCAACCCCTCGCCGGGGAGTAGGATTCACTCTAAGTCACCTGAAGTATATTCCCACCTACTTCCAGTTAAACCTCGATAATTTTGAATCAGCTTCCCGTTTTGCTTTTTTTGACCACAAGGACAAAAAAAATAATAAAAAAAAGGGGATCATATGGGTCTAAGATCATTACATTGCAAGGTTCAGTCAGTGGCCAGAATCCTCTGCAAAGAGAGGGAGCAGGAGCACTTTGACAGGGATTGCCAGGGAACTGTGAGCTCGGGTCCACCTGAGCAGCAGGCAGAGCAGAGGCTGCGGGGCAAGGCTACACGTCCCATTTGTACTTCCCATTGGGAAAAATCATCAGTTATGATCTAAACGTAAATTTAAACAAAAAGCGCTAATGCTGTGAAGAGCGGTGCGGGGCAGAGAGAGAGCAGCAGCAAGCGGTGGCTCTGAGGATGGGTCACATTTCTCACCCAGCGCAGTGCACCCAGGGGTGCCCGCTTGCCTGCCTGCCAGTGCCCCACACGGCCAGATACCGGGGAGCACCAGGCCCAGAGTCACCCAAGAGAAAACAGAGCTGTGCTGGGGAGAGCAGGGCAGATGCCGTCTCTGATTTCAAGAGGCGATACAGATCTTTGCTGGGATTCACAGGTTAAAACGGCTCGGTTGAGCATAATCACTTTTTTCTTCCTGCCTCCTAGCATTGTTGTTTATTTTTTATTGCGTCCCCTCTCTCCCTGAGAATTAGTAGCGGTTTCAGGGAAGATCTGAAGCTCTGCTTTGCGCTGCTGCGACAAGGCAGCTATGAGCAGGGTGCGCACAAAAAGCACTCTGTTGTGCTCAAGTGGCGATCTGTAGGCAATGCAAACCAACCACCAACCCAGCGCAAGCTGTAAACAAGGGAACTGTAACCAGCCTGAAACATGGCAAGAGTAAAAGTTAATTATCTGTCTCTCTTCCTTCTCACCACCAGCTCAAATTTCCCTTAGTACAGCCTCCGTATACAGCAAGGTCCAATAGAAAATTAATGCCCTGCGTGGCAATGTTTCCTCTTTCCCAAGGAACAGAAAATACCAGCGACAACTGTGTTGCGTCTGCTGGATTTATCCACGGTGAACGTTGTAATAAAGTTAAAAGGTGTCAATTTAATTAACTGTGACTTTATAAAATTAAAGTGATGCTTACTGTTTGCCTGTCTCTTCTTGTCAGAAGAGTTATTCTGCTCTATTAATCCAAAAGATGCAGTAGATAAAATAAATCCTACTCTTAGTATCTCCAAGACACTGCCCCAAAAAGACTAGATCAGCCCTGGCAAAAAATGATTCTTGCTTTAAATCAATGCTATTTGTCTCTCTTGGGTAGGAAGGAGTTGCCCAGTTTAAGAACATTTCCTTACATACATTACCACAACTGACCACTTTATGTTTCCAGTTTACTAATCTATCATACTGGGACTTGTTGACTTCATCACCGATTTCTGCTCTCCCCTTTCGTTTCTTACTTGGTTTTTCAGTCATGCACTTGCTTTGTGATGCAAAAGTGTGCACAGGTCCATGCAAGTCAGGGAGAGACTCAGTTTCCATTTTGCTACATCTTGTCTTGTGCTGCCATTTAGATGCTTCCCCCCACCCAAATTCTCAGTATGCTCACTCTTGCTGAGAGCATGTATGTCTGATGACGTCAGGCAGACATGACATAGCATACACCTGCTTGTGGACCCCATCCCCCGCATGCCCACCTTGCCAATTTTGGATGTCCATCATCAGTGGCACCACCTTACCAAGAACACCAATCTCTGCGAAAGCACACACTGAAGTGGGTGCCCACTGCCCCTCCACACCCCCCACTCCCTTCTCCAGCTGTTCCTATGCCTTCCGTTTCTTCACATGACATTTGCCAAGGTCCCCAACTCTTTTACTGTGTGGTTTTATGTACAGCAGAGTTGATCTGTCCAGCAAAGTTCTTCCGTAGCTTTGCAGGATTTACTAATTCCTCCAGAAAGCTGAAATCACTTTCACAGCTTTACTCTATTGCTCAGCTTTTGCTGTATTAGAAACCAAATCATTAGCCTTTCTTTCAAACCTCCTCACATCGCTGTTTCAAAACTGCCGTGAAAAAAATCCCTATTGATGCTTAAAAAAATAAATATTCTTTTTGAACTGCCTTTTCATGCTGAGAGAAGCAGAAATCAAACTGAGATTGATTTCTCTACATGAACAATCTTATCTAGGCTAATATGAAAAGGAAGATAAAGTTATATATTTCTCCGATGCTTTTAAAATGCACAACAGATTTCTTTTGCCATCAGAGATAACTGTGTATAGATGTTTTGTGTACATATCTATATATAGTTTATGTTATAGCTATATACTTTATATATACATATGAAAGAAAACCTTGCACTTACCTTTGAGAAGTAACATTTATCCCAGGTTCAGTAAAACAGTCTCAGACAGGCACTTAGACCTTCTTTCTATGCCATGCATCCTTTTCCCAAAGAAGATATAATCAGAAAAATCCTGGTTGATCTCTGGCAAACCAAAATGAAGACTAGATTGTTTGCCAGATGCAGCCTGATTCAGTAAAGTCCAAGTGTGTGAATCCCTGAGACTCCTTTTTCAGTAATATCCAAAGCACAAAAAAAAGAAGGGGGGAAAAAAAAAAGAAAAAAAGAAAGAACAAAAAAAAAGTGAATAACTTGTTCTTTTCTTGTTTGGTTTAAAAAACCCAGTCTTGGAGGACTAAGCAGCCTGCAGGCTTTTCAAGCATTCTGATCCTAGAGCATCCCAAGGTAACACATGCATTTTGGTACTGCGAGTCTTCAAGTTCATACTAGCAAGCCCAGCTTCTCTGTATGTGCGTGTGTGTTGGGGAGGGGGGTAGAGTTGTATCGCGGGGGGGAAGAGAGACAGGGAGATACACACACGCAGTCACGCAGAGATGGAAAAAGGAAAAACAGCAAACTGGAGTGATCTCACAAAGTGCTCTAGATGGCAGAGCCTGCACGGTTTGTAAGACAAGCAATGTGCACACACCAAAAAAAGAAAAAAAAAAAAAAAGAAAAAGAGAAACAAAAAAAAGAGAGAGAGAGGAAAAACCCGAGAGAACTAGCAGGCAGCTTCAGGAATTTCTTCTTACCTCTTCCGACGATGCAACATACAGCAAGTGCTTTGTGCTGCATAGGAATCCGTGCAGGAACGACTCAGTCAGACCCCTCACTTCTGAAATAAACAAATATCTAGCACAGGAAAGGGAAAAAAATCAGAAACCAGAGGGAAAAAAAAGGTACAAAAAGAAGCTATTAAACAAGTAAGAGTGTTAGGGAGGAGGCTTGAGTGGGTGGGAGGCGAATAGTTGGTACGGAAAGAAGCATCCAAACTCCCGTTCCTAATACAGATTGGCTCTGTAATTATGTGGCAAAGCACTGCCTTCTAAGCCATTGCGTAATAATAGAAACCTAAGCTGTGTAGACACAGCCTGACATGCTAAATCCTCAGGAGCTACACTCAACGTTTGTCAGTGGGAAGCGTGTCGGTCCTCTGAGGGCGGGGGAAGCTGAGGAAAAAGGGAAGGGGCAGAGAAATTTTACTGCAAAATGCACAAGCTGCAGCTGCAAAGAGCTCTCAGGTGGTGACAATGCTTGAAATGTTATAGTGGAAGTTGTATATATCTGTATCTATATAGGGAGAGATAGATAAATACAGTAACGCTGTCAACTCCATTCATGCTATTCAATACTAGAAGAATTTTCCCTTGCTGTATTTTAGTAACTTAAACGACAAAGAGAAGAGCATGTACAAAGGTTTTCTGGTGGCGAGAAGTAGTTCTCCCTTTGTACTGAACGGTATTGGAATAGCTAAATAAAACCTGAATTAAGGTAAAAGAATGCAGGAGGGTAGAACAGCCTTTCACATTTACTAGCAGGTTCCTCTCTCCAGCCCTCCAGATGCAGAGACATACATTTTCTTCTACCTCCCTTGGTTGAAGAGGCTCCTAGACAGTGCCAGGGAAAAGAGGAGCACTGACTACATAAGAGTAGCCAAACGCCCAACTCATTCAAACTACCACACACCAGTATCAAGACACCAACAGACAGAACAATTTGTAATGCACATGGAAGGAATAAAAAACTAAGAAAGAAGTATAATTTTGCAGTGGAAATTTACCTGGAAATTGTGGCCCTGGCTGACACTTATGGTCCATCTAGTCCAGCATCTTGCCCCTGGACAACATCAGTACTACACACCTCTGAGGAATCTGAATGAGTTTGTGCAGCCAGGGCTAGACAGACAGAGCTAACCTGTTCATGGGCAAAGCTTCTCCTTAATCCCTGTTCTTTAAAGATTAGTTAATGCACTGAAGCATGAGCAGGGGAACAGCCTGCCTCTGCATATCCAGATTAAACGTGTAAGGTCTGATTCTGAGGTCCTTTGTAGTTGGCATAAAGTACACCTCTTTTTAGGCACCCTAGATCTAAAGAGTAAAATCTTCTGATGCTTTGTAAACATCCCAGTGTGAAAAAAGGGTGAGAGTTCAGAATGAACTGTAGTATTTCAGTCTAGAGAGTGAAAAGTATATTTTCATAGCCTTGTCTAGCCTAGTTACTCTCCTCATTTACTCCTTACACTTGGTGGAAACATCAGATATATTTCAAGAGGCCATCCAGTGCAGGTAGGAGAACCAGGTCACTCAGCTAATATGTAGGTATCAAATTTGGCCTCTAGAAAGTCAAATGAGACTGAAGTGAAAACTTTGAAGATATTTTTGAGAATGACTGCATAGAGCGACACATACATTTTTTTGAGGGGCTCATGAAAAACATTCTGCTGCAAACTTCAGATCCCTTACTGTTACCAGTCTCGATCCTTTGACTTAACGCCTGCTGCGTTCCGGGGTGACTGTCTATACCCCTAAGGTGAAGACGGCAGATGTCACACATAACGGAGGGACACTGTGGTAGGACAGAGGAAGAAGGACTGTGGACAGGGCAATGGCCTATTTTGCAGTATATCCAGCTTTCCCTGGCTTTGTGTGGAAACAGTGCTGAAGGGCTCTTCTTGGGAGGAAGGTCACGAGTTACAATGGTCAGTAACCTTACTGGGCACTGAAATAAATGGCCTAGCCAAAGAAAGAGTCAAGCTGGTAACTGCCAAACTAGGCATTAAGAATCTTGAAAAATTACTTCATTTACTAGATGACTAAAACATGAATTTAGGAAGCTAACTTTAAACACAGCTCCTGGGAATCCTGGGCCGAGCATGTTGGCTAGAATATCAAATCGAAGCTCTAATCATGTCAGTGCCTTATGAAATAAATGTCAGTGCATTGCAGACAGGGAAGACATCTCTTAATGACATCAGGAATTAATAATAGACTCTGGGACTAGTGTTTCAGAGTCTGTTTGAAAGCAAAGTATTGCTTGCAATGGCAGAAATCAATGAACTCCATCAATGCACTCCAAAAATCTTCCAAAAATCTTTCACCAGCTACAGTTGTGACAGTGTTGATTCCCAAGGAAAAATCAATGATACAACCCTGGTAAAAAGTGACCCAAAAAAAGGACTTTCATGTGCCTGTGGTGTGGTGAGTTCCCATTGTGCTAGGCTAGTGTGCTTTCTAGCTTTCCTTGATGTATTTTAGACTTAAATCAGAGTTCTCTGGCATTCACCCCATAGCTTCTTCTCTCCACTAACCATCCTTGATATATATTGCTTCTCTTCCAAGTAAGAAGCTTCACTGTGCATCAACCTCTTTCTTTTTTCGTCATTCTAGCAGGAAGAGAGATACTATTTCCATTCCTCTCTTTTCCTCACACCTTCCTTCTCTCCAATCCTGCCTTAGTTCACATTTCAACATCCAGGGAAATCCCATCACAACTCAAAGGAGAAATCTTGCTCTGCCTAGGTAGTAATCACCTCACAGGCCCACAGCGCTCACCCTTGGAAAGGGCTGTCAAGGTTCAATGTCCTTTTCCTGACTTAGATCTAGAAAATACATGAAAGACCATGACTATAAATTACTAACTCCATGCTCACCGGACCTTTAAAACTGCTGCATAGCTGAGCAGCTGAATCTTTCAGCAATGCAGCAATTCCTGTGCCCCAACACAGTGCATAATTTCTATATGAAGAGATCTTATAAAGCCCTTACAACCACATTCATGCAAGTTCCATTGTACAGTGGCAATCACCCAAAAGACTTAGCCTGGCACAGAAATTTTCTAACGGGGATGCTCTCCTTTGACATACAGTACAAGGCATAATGCCCAAACCCAAGAAAGTTTTAACTAGGATAGCAGAGCAAGACAAAAATAAAATTGAGATGCTTTTGCAACCTCCAGGACAACTTTACCTGCCACAAACAGAATTCTCCTTTCCAAGTCAAACAGACAACATACTGAAGCCTTTGACCATCTGATTGATAATACAATTTAGCATATATGTGTAGACATTGGCAATTCCCATTTCCAGTGCCCAACCCCTTCCAAAAAGGAGGAGTCAGCACTGGTCCACATGACTGTTTAATCAATGGCTGCCAATCAAGTACCCTGATTGAAGGACGGTCTAAAAAACATTTGATCTGTGGCCCTACTGATAAAAGTTGCATCGACCAGCTTTCAAACATTGAAGATTTGGTGAAAAATTGTATATTTCTTGGGTGCTGTTCAGCTCAGGTCTTTACAAATCATTGAACGGCTGTTTACACATGTATATGCCAGTACAAAATATCCTTCTCACATCCTCCACCCACACATCCCCCTGCTTTTAAAAGCAGCTCCAGCCAACAGACAAAATGAATATGCTTTCTTTCCATTTTCTGCATCTTATCACGGGGAAGTCCTAGTCTTGAATTTCTAGACTCAGAGATCCAGCAGAGAACAGGTGCTGTTTCACAGTTCAGTGGAAGAAAAAGGATTCTTGAGGCTATTGATAAGACAAAGGTTGCATAGGAGCTCCATTTTGCAATGTACTGTTATAGAAAGCATAGGCCGATATCGCATAGGAAGTATGAAGATGAACTTCTTTAAAATACTTCAACAACTCCACAACAATCTTTCATTGTCCATTTTGTAGCTAAATGCAGAAGGGTTTCCAAATACCAGGAAGCAGTTGTTTCAGGTCATAGAATCAATTGCACATTCATAATCTACTGCATTCTAAGCATTCATCCCAGCTGGAATACCCAGGATACTTATGCTATCCTTATGAGGATCCACTGTAACTTTGTAGGTGCTCTGAAAGAAGGTCAGCATAATATTTTTATCACAGGGTTATTATTCTTTCCAGGTTCTCCCTTTACAAGCAGGGGAATCCTTGTACTTCTGTTTTGCATAATCACGTGCCCATCTCAGTGAGTGAAATTTAATGCCCTTTGATTGATAGGTTAAGACCCTAAGGGATCATTATGACCGTCTCATTTGACCTTCTGCATAACCTCAGTTATAGAATTCCTCTCTGTGGTTCCTGCATCTATCTTCATACTATTGGCTGATACAGAAAATATCTTTTATAAAGACAGTCTCTTGATATAAAAATTCAAATAATAGAGTGTTCATTCCCCACTCTTTTTATAAGCCTGTCCAAGCTTTAATTGCTGTCATTGTGAAAAAAAAAAGTCCACACCTCATTTTGTTAGTCAGAAGATTCTGGTAAGTTATCAAAAGCCTAAAGTGATAATTATGAATTATAGCTGGGTACCTCCTGATCAGAAAACTCAAAATGAGGAATAGCAGAAGTTTCTCCCAGATAAGTGGATTTGTTCCACTGGGGGCTAAGGAGTGCTATTTGAGACCAGTGCAATCTATTTACTCAACAAACAAACAAACAAACTTCTTGTTTAATGGCCATCTGTTTCAGCACAGCGTTCATCAGAATAAAGACACTGACTTGGCAATGCTTTCCCAATTCTTGTAATTTGATGGAAAGTATAGCATTAGCTTCCATGGTACACCTGGAGGCAGCAGTACTTTGCTGCCTGCCCATCAGGAAGCAGGACCTCATCCTGGTGGGTTTGCAACCTCTGGCTTTGATGCTGTACACAGAACTCTCCCAGACACCACCAAAATCCCGGGGGGCAGCAGATGCTCCGCATGCAGTCAGTGCATTAAAGGCATGGCACAAGAGGAGTGTGGATAAGAGTCTTCATTTTATATTTTGACCCTTGCCACGTAGAATAATGGATACTAACATTTTTGACTACTGGAAGGGGATACTTGGACTTGTCATGCAGCAAGACGTCCCTTGTTTGGTGAGGATGCTGTTAGGCTGCGATCCTCTGTAGCACTTCCACAGGCAGCAGGAGCAATGTAAGGCAGGCCAAGCTCCGGGCTGCCCTGGCTGGGGCTCGCTCCAGCCACTTCTCTACCAGTCCCACATTTGCACCAGCTGAATCATTTGTCTGGATGGACTGTTCATGCATGATACAAACCTTGGTTTGCTTTCTAATTGTTACTTTAAAAACTATTTGGAGGGGGAGAATGTTGTTTAAGGATTTTTTAACCTCTAAGGAGAGAGGAATCATGAGAGATTGCGGACAGGTAACCCTTAGACAGGATTTGTCAGCCAGGGATAACGTGAAACCAATCTTACGCTAATCATATGAGAAGACAGGTACTGAAGCATACAATGGATGAGAACCCATATCTAGGACAAGGTCAGCCGCTTAAACTGTTTACAAACCACCCTGATGCTTTTTGTATGTCTCAGTCATGGAAAGGAGTTGTTGCAATTTTGCATCTAAATGAATAAAAGTACAAGGGGGAGGTGAGAATCTTTTGGCCAGACCCTTGTTTTGTGTCAAAACTACAGCCATCACCATAAATAAAGTCAGTATTTGCTAACAGTTGCCACATAATAGCATGAAGGTGGCAAATGAATGAATCCATCAATAATCTCAATAATCTGCATTGTAAATTATGGGAAGAAAGGACCATTCTGCCCAGTCACAAAGCACTTAGTTTCTGTGGTCACAATTATCGACAACCTATTAGACTTGCCAAGGATGGGGGGCAGGCACTTAATAGGAAGCATCTGAGACCTCTGAAAGGAGTTAAGATTTTATCACAGGGCTTGCAGTACACAGAGCAAAAGAAACAATACAAGGTGATATTTTTCTTAGTGAGGCTTAAGCATGGTGCAAAAAGTGGGTTTTGTCTTCCTAAAACAAATTTTACATGACTTCAACAAACTCTTTCAGGTGGAAAAGAAGGAAAGCAGCAATAATCCATGTAGAAAACCCACAAACTAGGCAGCATGAACTTGGGATCCGACTTGGAACCTGAGGGATACAGTAAAGTTTGATGCAGAAGGGAATGGGAAACAGAAAGGGGTGTGAAGGCCTCAGAGACCATGCCACCCCCTAGGAAGCAGCGTATAACCTCTGCCTGCTGCGCTGGGCCACAGCTTAGTGTGAAGATGGGCTCCCTGCTCCTTCTTCCTGAGCCTCACACCAATAAAGTGGGACCATGTAGGAAGGAGGACTCAACAGTTCCCTCCTGGCTCTCACCTGAGACCTTGGAAGCCTCTGCAGGGTGTGCAAAAGGGAGGTTCCTGCTCCCATTCATAACCCAGTTGGGCACACACAAAGAAAGGAGGAGGAGGAAATTTTGAGCTGCTGCACAGAGTGGCAGTGTCAGGATAGCAAGTGATTTGCATTCCTCTCTCAGCCTCTGTACCTATTTGATTCCATCAGAGGAAAAGAACGAAGGAGAAAAATTAGGCCATATCTTACCTACTTACTCCGTATCTTCTTACCTATTTACTTCTTAATGTTAAGAGAAATCAAAGATAAAACGGCAGCTGTCTTAAAAACATTAGTGAATGTAAGACCTCTAAGTCAAAGTACCTAAATTTAAGCTGTGATCAGAAAGACACAGCAAGAATATACTTGGCTGTGAGGAGCAACAGGGGGGACAGAGTAATTTCTGAAGTTCTGGGTTATCTCAAGCATGGTATGAAGATAGGTTAGCGTTTTATGAATGACCCCAGTGTAGAATATTTTGAGATGGTTTTTACTGTCCTCTGTGCTCTCAGCTTCCAAAGGGAAGCGGGACCTGTAGTTCTTCAGTGGGCAGGGGTGTTCAGCGCATCTCAACATCTCTTAGCTCTGCTGTTATTCTGCTTGGAGACACTGGAGATGACAGAGCATGTAAGCAATAAGCATACATGGAGGAAAACATTTCTCATGTATTAAAAACTTGAGCAACTATTACAAGGCATGTGTGATCCAGCTCGATATTGTAGCACCTAATATAAAAACTTTGGGAATTTAATTTTTACAGTAAGTTTGCTCTGTAGAGGTTGGACAATCTTTGCATGAGCTGCTGCTTCTCTTCCCCAGCCACCTCAGCCTCTCAAGTTCACAGAGACAACACAGGGAAGACAGTCTGTACTTCCTAGAGCATCAAAGTGAGTAAGGCTGATTGCATTCTTGTATTTCCCTATAAAGTGTTAAATATTCATAGCTATGTCAAATTAAATCAGCTTCTTGTGCTGCTGTTCTTTTCAGCTCATCGGGTCCTCCTCAGATGATACCTGTCCTGCTACTATGTGATCTACCTCCGGAGACTTCACCTTTATCTAATGTTGTTCAATACGAGCTCGGTTTCAGATCAGAATAAAGGGAAAATACAATTTTCAGAAGGACTTGGTTACTGATCAACTGCTGTGCCTTTATCACAGTTGTATTATGGGAGAGATGGAAAACGCCTTTGTGGTTACAGGCATAAGAAAGACATACAATAAGGCTTGGGAGTTGGTACACTACAGAGCAAATAAATACTCTCTAGAAGTTAAAAGGAAATTATTCTGAAAGAGCTACAGAGATCTCTTAAGAAACCAGGCACATAAATGTACAAACTAGAATGAGCAATTCTTGCTTCTTTTTGACAGCTGCCCCTTTTTCTGTACATAGGATTGAACATGAGACACCAGAGCAGAAGCCTGAAATATTTTCACGTTTCTCTTGCACCTGGAAATCATTGTCTCTGTAATTGGGCATAAAATGGGATATTTAGAACATATTGACAACTACTGTAGAGCTGGATCAAAAACCGTGGAAAGAATAATTGTTTTCACAAGAATTAGGCAGATGAAAATACTAAAGGTAGAGGATATTGGGAGAGCAGGTATAGCTGGGCAGTATAGGATGAAATTTAGTCATGTGAAAAAGCCTTGGTCAGTGTAAGAAAAGGTGAAATTGTACAAAGTGTACATACATACACAGAGATGCACACAAAGGCTGTGATAGCTGGAGAGCTGCCTCCGAGACTTTGGGGTCCTTCAAAGGCTACAATACTCCACAGGTGACCGACTACATTCAAAACGGAGCCTTCCACGTGTACAGGCATTATAAACTTGATAGGATGTCGGACAGATGAATTAATGTGTGCCGACGAGAGAATTGGGCCCGTTGATCATCGGTTTGGTCCGAGTGGTCTCCCTGGCAGCGGACAGCCTGCAGAGCTGTGGGATCGCTGATGACCCAAGACCCCACTGGGAGCCTACTCCAGCCATCCCTGGACTGCCCATTAAATTAATGGATGCTGGATCGGGCCTCTAGTTAAGAGCACTTCACACAGAGCATATCTTTATCACTGCACTTTGTACTGCTTTAACTTAAATGGGTGTTGCTTTTCCTGCCTAGGAGCTGGCTACAGAAGCACTTACACCTGCTGCAAACAGATGCCATCAAGCTGACACCATCCTGCTTTACAAAGGGAGGAAGGTGAGGGCTGAATGCACTCCAAAGCATCCCTGTCTCTAGATCTCACATCTGCACACACGCCGTAGAAGTGTAGGAGGACGTGTTGTTGCAGGAAGGCGAGGGTACAAATGCCCCAATGTGTTTACTCCTTCCATGCTGCTGAACAGCTTTGCAACCCACTGTAAGGGTTTAATTCCTGGTTTTCAGTAGAGGAAAAGGGAGAAAGAGAGGTACCATCAGGTCTCCCAGGGTTCCTGGGAAAAGAAAGGGAATCTGCCTGTCATAGCAGAATGAACATTAAAAAAAAAAATAAAAGGGGGAGTGATAGAGCCAAACTAACTAAATACGGAAAGAGATCATGGACCAAGGGTATATGGGCGAAACAGGAAAGTGGAGCATGAATAAGAACATCACAGGGAGTTTTGACACTTACACGTATGTAAGAACAGAGAATTTGAGTGCAGAAAGGGGAGTCTAGAGCAGAGGAGAAAACAAAGGTAAGAAATGAAGATGTGGGAACTCAAAAAGGGAATTGGTGAGGGAGCCAAAAGGGGCAGAATGCATTCATGGTTATCTTCACAGAATCACATCTTCTCCCTTTCTGTTCTGGGTAGCAACTTAAATATGGACTGGTGGCTTTAGCATCACCAGGCAAAACAAACTATTTTGTGGGGCATCAGTGAGGTGTGCAGTATTTTTGAATGCTTTCCCACTATCTTGTACCAGTGTATTAACATGAGTGCCTTGAACCTGAGGTGGGTGCTTCTAAACCAATAAACATAACAAGAACTCCCTGCTTCACAGCAGATAACTAGAGATAATCTCTGCAATTGTAAAAGCTGTGCAACTGAAATGTTAATTTCTTTCATGCCAAAGGTTTCAAAACAAACAGTCACTTTAGTTAGAAGACTGTATTTTATAGAATCCAGAACAATTTCCCTTACAAAAATAATAAAAGCGAAATCCTTCCCTTGGTAATAAAACCATAATGTTTCCTGAATGTCTGATGAGAATGCATTTTGGGAAGCCTGATGTGCAAATCAAACACCAAATTATTTCTGTTTTCACGCGATGAGTGTAAGTGCTTTTCTCTTATGTATGCAGGCAGAAGAGAGGGGGCATTTATCTATATGTTTCAATTTTGGCAGTGGGTTCCTTTTGATCAAACACGCCATTGCTTAGAGAGAGCACAGAAGAGCAAAACCAGAGGCAGACGTTAGGGAGCGGAGAGACAGCGCTCAGCGCAGGGAACCAGGGTGCAGCCCTCCCCTCCCCGCCCCAGCGCTTGTGCGGGGGCTCGGTGGTGGCTCCAGGACCACTTAGCATCACAGCGGACAGTCAGTGCACGGTCTGACACTGAAAAGCAGCTGTGTCACTCTCGAGAAACCTCTTCTGGCTGGGAACATGGTCTGCTCATTTACACAAGGACCACGGCTCAGCCACAGATGGCACCCAAAAAGGCATCAGCCAGGGAACAAACAGTGAGAGCTACACCACGAGTTGGCATAAAATATGATCACGGAACATGAAATTCACTCTCAGTTTTACGTGATTAAGACTTCCACTCAATTCTTGTACTAACCAGTCACTCATAATTGGAAATTCAGTCGTTGGTGCAGGGGTTTACCCTTATGGATCCACTTCGCATTTGGAGTCTTGCCGAGACAGGCCAAGAGTGAAATTATTTGACAGAACACTGACCACCCTTCTTCCTGGATAAAGGGGACACCCATGCGAAGATGATGAATTAGGTATCTGGCTGCCACTGCTGTCAGTAACAGCTAGATGCCAAACCCGCTAAAGCCGGGCAAAAGAGCCCACTGAGCACTCATCTGCACGGTCAGGCATGCAAATGTCTATGGAAATTTGATCTGAGTTGTCAAGCCATTGACATTTCATGGGCCAAAGCCCTTCAAAAATCACGCAGAAATGTACTGCACCTTCCCCAGTGGATTTTGGATCAGACCTTACTGAACACATAAAGCTGGCCATATACTTTGTTCTTTGATAAATTTCCTTCTCTTTGAGGTGTGTGCTTTAATAATTTAGCCAAATAGCCACATGCACTGCTAAGTATGTTCTTTTTAAGCAGCAGGACAGCACTGCTAGTGCTGGGAACCAACGAGTTCAGGGAACCAGCCCATTTACTGTGAGTCTCATTTATCTACCCTTGTGCAGAGTACAGCTTTCCTCAGGTGCAGTACAAGGGCTGGGACGCCTAACTAAAAGGCTAACCCAGCCAGAGACATAAGAAGCTTTCCAAAAAAAGAAACAGTTGTGCTCTCTACCTCTCCCCGAGTTATTTATTTAAAACAAATTGGTATCTTTTTCCTTCTGGTTTCCAGCCTGAAAGACAGATAGTCCAAATCTAAGATTCAAGCCTAAACCTTAACTCGTTCACCTCTGATGTGAAATCAGTGGTTTTGTCAGATTAGGTTTTTAAAACTATGCAAGTAAGACCAAACTCTGAGTCAAGTAGGAATGAACTTAACATGCAGAGTCCCTCAGAGAGCGGTTTTCTTTACGCGCACCCAGACAGAAGAAAGCAATCAGGGTAAAAATACTTCAGGGGCTTGGGCTCTTCTCAAGTGTACTTAAGCTATCTGAACTTGAAATTTCAATGAAAATTCAAAATACCCTTATTTTTCTCCTAGAGAGGCTGCTGTATTAAAAATAGAAACTCCCTTACAAATATTGCTTCTACTGATTTTCATATGAAAGTGATCAGTTTGGTATTTGTTTCCAACCATACCACTGTTTTCTCAAGATGGATTAAGTCACCGGATGTATAAATGCAAAACTGAAAATTAAATTGACCAAATTAAATTTCATTGAACTGTGCAATTGCCAATTCTAGTTCAGTGCTATATCTGAAAGGCTAAATCAAGCCTCAAAGTAGCACTGAAAACAAAGTCAAGATCCCAAGTGTACTGAAGCTCATCTCAATACATTGCAGCTGTGCCATGTTTCCTATTGAGTACTTCCCTTTGCAGACACACAAACTGCTATCCCTGATGGCAGCAAAGAAACCTAATTGTGCAAATTATTTAAGAAAAACAGAAGTGCATGTATTTATTAATCAGGTTCAGAGCATGAATGAGTGAAGTTCCTTTGGCGGGAAGTAATTAAACTGAAATTGAGGTCAAAGACAACCTGTAGAAACAGGATTTTGTTAGGCATTGTCAAGCAAATGGAGTGAAAAAACTTCAAGAAGGCCAATAACCACCTCGTGATTAAGATTCAAGCTCATCCTTTCTGCTATTAACTCCAGTTACAGCCTGAGTTCATGATCAGGAGTAACATCACCGACACAAGGCTATGAATGCATGTAAATCTTGCCACCTTTTTTATAATCTCTAGAGTCTGCCTGAGGTTTCAGTGAAGATCTGTGCCGAGAGTAGATATGAGAAGGCTTCATTCTTATAGAAAAAAGGGTATAATACACATCAAGCTTTAAAAACCTTTAGCAAGTCATCCTCCGTGTTATTCTTGACCAGATCTATGCACATCATACAACTTCTGCATTAATGGCACTATTTCGTAAAACTGTGTCAAAGGGATTTTAAAGAAAAGCAGGCAATTTGGAGGCATATAAGACTGACTCTGAATTTACCATTTATATTAGAGAAGACTGTCCCAAAGGGAAGACACATTCAGCTGAAGGTTGGATGTCCAGATTGCAGAGTCAGATTCAGGAGGGTGCTGCAAGTCAAAATTTCCTGAAGAACCTGACACAAGGTCTTTATCAAAGGCAGGAAAGGTGACATCCTTCAGCTCACGTTCCCCCTTTGAAAGCTGCTGTTGCTTATCACTATGCAGTAGATGTGTAAAACCCGACAGGGTAAATACACGCAGAGCAGGCATGCAGCCTATGTGCCGTGCCCTCTCTGCAGTCTCCTGAAGGGAAACAATTTCAGCTCTGTCACTGCAGTCATTTGGAGCTCCCCTGGATGAGGCCCTGATAAATACCCCATAGAGAAACCCTGCATCGAATACGATGAGCGGGCAGGCTCTCTCCACCTCCAGCTTCTAGGTAAGGTCAAATAAGAAAGAGTAGGTTCACAATGGCTAAATTTTGGACCCTTAAACTGTGGTGAAGCACCAGATGCAGCAGAACTGATGCAATTCTACTATTCAAGCCACATGCAGAGACTAGGGAGCATGAACCAACCTGAGAGCACAGCAATGTCTCAAAGACCCTTAAAAATGATGTAAAAAGTGGTAGCAAAGGTTTCATGGTCTCCACCATACGGTTTCTTGCCTTTATCAAGAAGTGAGCTACAGCCCCAGTAAAGCCACTGTGGTAGCGAAGGTTCTGTGAAACAACTTTGTGGGTGTTCACCGTGTGGTGAGTGACTTCTGCTTGCTCCTGTGCATTTTGTGAAATGAACTGCACACATACTTGGGTGGGGAAGGATAGGGAACGCCAGGTCAAATGTACATCCTCTGCCTGTGGAGACGATTATAAGGAGGCTAACAAGCCTGGATTTTCTTCACAAGTCTGCCCACCTGTATCTATAGAGAGCTGAAGCTGTATCTCAGGTCAGGGTTATAAAAAGAATAGCCATCCATTGCCTAAAGATCCCATTCACCTCTGTGCAGAGAATCAGCACACTGACTCTGTCTTACTTATGCCTATTCTTGACGGTTTAGTGAATTGGTGACCCCATGCTAGCTGTTTTTAAAGGGATGCACATCACACTCAAAAGGTACATCTCACAGGGAATTTACCAACATGCCATTGTCTCTTGAACAGCTCTGGCCAATTTTATAAAGTGAATTAAAGTTATTTTTACATGTTCTATATGTGGAAGGTTTAGAATTTACTTGAAAAGTATTTTCCCTCAGGAAAAAAAAGGCACAAACCCACAACCATTTTACTCCTATTCTCATGTTGTTTAAGAAGCAAAGAATGCCATACTTAAGGCCTGTTTTCATGACATTGTCTGAGCTTGTAGAGTTTAGAGTTTTAGAGCTTGTAGAGGATCTAGGGAATACATTTTGTTAGACCTTATATTCAATTTTTGTTGTCATTCCCAATATACCTCTATTACATTGATAGAAAAATATATCCTCTCTTTCTCTATTGCCAAGCATTGTGCAGTAGGTGAAGTGCCTGCTCTATATGTAGTAGTAACTAAGAGAGCTAAACAGAAAGGTTGCTGTTGCCGCCAGCTTAACTTCAGGTCAGAGTAAGAAAAAAAAATTCACAACAAGACTTCAGCCCACTTTTTCCCACCCATGAAGAAAAGATGTGCTGTAATAAATCACAGCTTAAGCCTTAATTAACTGCACGTTGCCAGCGTCCCACAGAAAGGGCACAGGCAGACTTTATAACCTATACCAGCGTGTGTTCTGGGGTTTATAACCTATACCAGGGTGTTTTTTCTGGGGAAAAAACAGCTTTTCTCATTGTGTTTGCTCTGCCTTCATGAATGGAAAAGTGGTGTCCCTCTGTTGGGCAGCACTGCGCTGCATGGTGCTGCACACCCAGGAACGCTGCTGGGGCACAGAGCCCAGGCTGGGCTGCAGAGGCGCTGGGACTGCCCACTCCCCATGGAAAAGCCACTAATAACCCTTTCTTCTACCACTGCAAATTTAATTGGAAAGAACATATCTAAACCTCTCTCCGGGGTTCTTGAAGGGAGAGGTGCCGGCAGGGCTCAGTGACCCATGTCACACCGTGCATGCTGTCACTAGCAACAGCCAGGACAGAGCTGGGAGCCCTCTGCCAAAGGGTGTCTGTGCCCAGGGTACAAGCACCAGGATGCTCCCAAGAGCATATGCCTCCATGAGAGATCCTGTCTAAGCTGCACCCAGGCAAAGATCAGTGATAAGCACAAAAATGACATCCACAGCTTCCCTAACTCTGGCTTTACCTGGAGCTGGGCGGATTCATGGTGGATTAAACCCTACTCTGCGAGAGAGACGATTCAGGACATGGGAGGGGAAGAGGAGAGACAGCATCCTTCTCCAAAATGAGTTGGTACCATGCAAGCAATATAGTGCACGATAGTCCACCTAAAGCATCACACAAAGTGCCTGACAATTTCACTTTTAATTCATTTTAACAGTGACAAGGCTGCTCCAGATGAGAGATCAAAAGCTTTGTAAAATTAGGTTGTGTGAGTGTTTGGCTCAAGGCATCTGGGTAGCTTTAAATAGCTGTTTAGGCCTGTTACCGCCACTGAAAAAGTCCTGAGTTGAATTAAGATGAAGTTCAAGCTTGCTTCCAAGAGCAGCCAAACCCCTGCCTCCAGAAAATGACTTTCCACTATCCAGTGACAAGCAGTGCCAGAGGTTCACTGCCCTGCGCTATATTCCTGCTACCTTGAAAAGTCTGGGGTTTGCAGTATGCAGCTTGGTGTTTCAAAAAGCAGAGAAAAAAAATAATAACAACCCAATCCCTCACAGAGAAACCTGGCATTACGACACAGTGACCTCATGTGCCTCTGCTGATATTTCCTCAAATTATAAAAGTCCTATATTGATAGCACAGAAAATCAAAAGAGAACAGAAACATGCAATCTGAATTACAAAAAGAAAAAAAATATCTTAAGGATAAGGGTAAAGAAATACCTTAGGGAACGGGAACTTTACAGATAATACTCTCTCATCTTTCCCTCTTGCCTTTCCCCTCTCCCCATTCTCTCCCATTTAACTTGACTGACTGGTCAAGTAAATCCAACAGGCAGACAGAGGTCTTAGAAGTACAAAGAAACTACAAATGCCACAAAAACCAGCAGCTGGGAGGAGGAGCCACTATTTTGTCCTTGATGAGAGCAAGTTCTGCAGTGCTACCTCACTAAGTGCAAATTTTATAAATGACCCATCACAGGAAAAATGTTAACTGGAAGTAGCTCCTCTCCAGGCACTTGAGTCAACCATTCCCCACACGTAGCACCACCATATACAAGGATTTGGCATGCACGATATTCAGGGAGCAAGCTATTTTTTTCTGCTTTGTGGAATATGCCTGTGTATTACAAAAGGCTTCTCAGTAGGAAAAATAAATCTACGTATTGCAAAGATGAATGGATAAGCAGACGCAACCCATCTGTTGACGTTGCAGGACCCTAGCCAGAATTGGATATTTGACCTGAATCACCACAACTCTGCTTCAGTTTGTGTGACGGCAAATCAGGTGTGCTGAAACTTCTTGTACATGAGCCATGGGACTGCTGAGAGATTAAAGTGAATGGTGTATAAAACACGATTTGATAACCCCAGCAAGGAATTGCTACAGAAATTAAACAATTATGAATTAGTAATATATTTAAAAGCAATGGATCTATGTTTCCTTTAAACATTTAACTAGAATGAGCGCCAGGTGGAAGTTCTGAGAAAAACAGCATACAGTATGAGGACTGATATTCTGAAAAGCAGTATTTCTCTGTTTCTTCTCAAAAGTCACAATGTTTGCCTAAATACTGTCCTTCCTTTTTGTCATCTTAGCAGCCATTCTCACACCAAAAGCATTTCAGTACTCTGAGAGACAGATGAAGCAAGGTGTCTGTGCCCCACCTGCGTGAGGAGGGACATTTTTCTTGGAGGAGCAGAGCTGGCACCACGTCACAGAAGTCACTGCAGACACCAGTGTGATACCAAATCACGGGGTGTCCCTCTTCTTGCTTTCCTGTTATTTATGAAGCATACATGAGAACTGTTGGCCTGTTTAGATTTCAGCATCAAGAGTAGACCTCATGTGCAAGTCTTCAAGAAGAATCATAGCCTTAGAAGTTGAACACGACATTAATGGGCTTTAATATTTAAAAAGTCATCATGGAAGCTGAGCTCTGTCGTCCCCCATCCCTCTCTTCCACAGGGCACTTAGATAAATGATTGCCCTTTAAAGCCGTCTGCAGCCTACGTACTACAGAAGAAACCAAGCTGTCAGCAATGAACCCTACGCTTCAAAGTCTGTCAAGTACAAACAAATAAATAAAGCCATTTCCTTCATCAACAAAAATGATAGTTATGGCCCAAGACATGAATAAATAGATGTTGATATAAATCTTCTTTGTGAATTAGGACGATACTGTAGGCTATTTGCTGTTCTTCGATGTGGCAATACTCTTCTCCCCACAATCCCAGGATTTACTCAACCTCTTCAGACACAAGGAGATACAATGATTCCATCTGATGATGCAATGACAGCCTAATAGGGAATCAGGTCCCACAGCCACAGATTGAGACTGTGGAGGGTCTGGTACTACCACGTCCACAGGGCACTTCAGCAGCACAGCATCGCACAGTTCAGCAGCAAACTGTCATAAGCAGTAAATTATAGAAGTCATGAGGCTTGAACAACAAGATAATTAAGAAAAATGATTGATGCAGACAGGAAAAGAGCAACACCTTATTTTGATTACTTGTCTTCACACATATGTGTATTGGAAGATCATCTGTGGGTAGTGGAGCTATTTCCAGAGGCTGGTAAGGGCCCTGTTTCTATCCCCTTCTCGCTGCCATGTGCGAAGGAACTTTGCCTTGTACACTTCACTTTGCGCTGCAGAGCCTCATATGTAAACCTCATCCTCATTTCTGGGAAGTAACCTGCACTCGGTTAAGCAAATTTGATTGTTTAACCTACATTTGAGAAGATTTCTGTGTAAAAACTGTTTTCTCCTTAGCTTTTATGCAATGGCTTTAGTCGCAATTTATGTCTTTCTGTCAACAAACAGTCATTAATTTCTTGCAGTTACAGTCAATATCTGATGTCATTCTGCCCTCTCTACATTAGCGTCTGACCTTCCCTTATTCTATTCATAACAAACTTGGCTTTTATGCCACCTGTGCAGCAGTAAATTTAGAGGAACATTAAATCAAGCAAAATATGAAAACATAAAATAACAAGACTTTAAAACATAAACACAAAAATTAAAGTGAGACAGAATTCTTTCATAAACTCCAAAGAGGAGGAAAAAATGAGCAGGTGCCTGAAAAAGAGGAGGTCTCTGAAGGGTCTTGCAGCTGCCCACCTGGCAGGTAGTAGGTCAGGTGGTAACATAAATAAATTTTCACTGTATTCGTTCAGTGAAGTCCCTTGAATTCACTGGATTTTCATTGTCTTAGGATAATGGAAAGCTAGGTCACCAACATCTGATTAACCACCTTATTTTAGTGCATTTCTACCATCTTTACAAGTCCTTTCCTGTATGGATCTTCACATGGGAGCATTATCCATTCAAGGAGACGCACCTTTAAAGGTCCCTTCCAACCCAACACATTCTATGATTCTATAGCTATTTCAGTTTTTCTGAGCCATTCACGTAGTGGCAGAGCATGCATTTTTCTCACACCAATGCTGCAGAAACCACAGCGCACTGGAAGAGAGGTTTCCCCACTCTTCAGATCAATAGTTAGTCTAATAAGCTCACTAAACAGCGAGAAATCTTTGAAAGGATTTGTTTACAGAGAACGGTCAAGATAACTAACATGATTTGATTAAAAAAATATCTGTTGTCATTCAGTTCCAGCTGTTCTAAATAACTCCTCCAAACACAAAATCTCATAATGGATATTCAAAACCTTTAGGGTCGCCTGTAGTGAGAAAGGTGAACTTTTTAAAAGTTTTGAAATACTCTTCCTCACTAAGGAAATGGTGCTGGGTAAGGAAATGGTTTGAGGTAATCAACCGGAGTGTGAGATACGTACTACAGAGCTATTTTGGGGGAAGCTCAGATGAAAGTAAGGTGAACTCAGAGAAAACAGAATGCTGAAAATGACATGCAGGGGCAAAAACTTCATCACCCGAGGAGCATATAAGAAAGGACTCAAGAAGCTTGAAATGGTAAAATAGGACATAAAAGTCCACTGAGAAGGAAAACAATATGTTAAGAGATGAAACTGGAAAGAAAATTGATCGACTTGCAGAACACTTTGGATTTCAAAATGAATGGTGGGATTTATAAAGGAAAAGAAGTTTTTTGCATTCAGGGCATGTCATGAAATATGCAGCTACTATTCAAAACTCAAACACTTTCAGCTTGTAACTTTTGCATATTAATCTTTGTTACAAAGCTGTACAGCCTTGACTTACATTCTGTGGCGTAACTCATTGCTTGGATAAGGCACCCAATTAAATAAATATGGAATTGTCACAAGTAATAGGCTAGTGTTGTCTGCTTTCTCACTTCTAACAAGCACATTTGACAATAGCTTTTAAACGTTAATTGAACATAAAATAACTGTAAAGTTTCCCAAATAACTTTTTTTTTGTTGTTTCTAGGCAAAACATTTCTAAGTAAAAGTAAAATGAGTAATTGTTTTCAATTCCTTTGATACTGGAGAGTTTCGGTTCTCTGAAAGTTTTGTCTGGAATATAATTCACAACAGAATTACTTGGAAGACTAAATGAAATAATAAAAACTGGTCCTGTTATCCAGAATGATCTCTAGAAAGCTTCTCCTCCTTCATTAGAATAATTTTTAGATTTCACCACTACTATGAGACCTGTGCATTGAGGAGCAGAAGTGTTAAACATCGTACAAATTTGCTTTAATGAACAAAGGGTACAACAAGGATACACAGATTTAGTTGAGAAAGCACTAGGTATCCTCTATCAGCTCAAGCTAGAATTAAGGCAATTGAAAAAAATAATGTTTAGCCCTTCTGTTTCTTTGCTACACCTGCATCTATTTCACTTAACCAGTCTTTCTTTATAAAGAAGTTTTCTAAAAATAATATCTGGAGTGAGATGAGATGCTGTGGAGATCTGGAAAGACAGCTGTTGGGAGGATACATGTGTTGGGATGTACAGGGAACAGATGGGAGGAAGAGAAGATGCTCAAATACCGTAGGACATTTAGAAAGCTATGGGAGGAGAACAAAAACACTTCTCTCCTCACTGGGAAGACACCTGATGGTTAGACAGTATGACATCGACTGTCTGATGGCATTTCATGAAAATTGCAGAGTTTTCCAAGCAATCAAAATTTCATACTAAAGTACTGAAAAATATGGAAATGACTTGTTGATTAAATGGAGTTTTGAATATTTTTTTCCCCAACTATTTCATACAAGGAATACGTAATATTTGCAGAGAACTGGGGAGATAGAGCAGTTATACCATCTTGCTATGGTATAACGATCAAGAGATAGTAGGTTTAGACAGCCTCCAGACTTGTGCCGATGATCTCTGACACAGCAGAGAAACAGGGTCTGGTCCTTCAGGCTGAATGGAGAAAGGTATGAATAGCTTTGCCTCAAACCATAAGTCATTTGGCAGCTTACAGACAAGATATACCCTTAGCCATTGGATTATGTGCGCCATGTAGGAACAGGATGAAAATTGAATGTCTCAATTAAGTTTATAGATGAACTCAACAAGGCTGTTCACACTTTTCCATGTTGCTCTTCACAGAATTAAAAAAAAAAAAAAAATTGAAAATTTGACTTTTTGCCCCCCAGTCAAGGGGAAAACAAATGTTGATGTTAGAATTTCTCCAGGGATGAGAAGTGCAGTCCTTCCAACACTTCTGTTCCACAGACCTCTCTACATGCTATTTCTTCCCATCAAATATGGCCATGGTAATATCTTCTGCAACAGAAGTCGTCCCTAGCTGCACCGTGCCAGGACTGCTTGTAAGTGACATTCAGGAAAGCGGGAAGGACAATTGTTAGAGTCAGTAGAGAGAGCACACAGGGAAAGAGCAGGCGCTGCTTCTCTCCAGCATGACACTCACCTCCTTCATGATGGATTGAACAGCACAAAGCAGATGATCAGAAGTCTGGTAAATGACAATGAAATATTCACAAAAGATGAAAGGTAAGGAGATTAATAAGCAAAACAATTTTAGAGGAGTCACAAGGTCAGCTGGTGAGACTTCATGCGCACAATAATTAGCAGGAGGAAGTATAAATATTTCTCAGTCTTTTTTTTTTTTTTCCTTTTCTCCTCCCTCTCTGTTACCTTGGCCCTGCTGCCATCTTGGGTTTCATCCAACATCCACAGTAACAGCCCAAATTTACTGCACATATTGCAAAAGAAAGCGATAGAGCAGGTATAAATCATACATACGATAAGACAAATCTATTTTTCTATGCCTACTAAGCCTCTAAAACTAGGACTGGTTAATACAGCCATAACCCTGTGTTCACTGTGTGTAGACTTGTTCCAACTATGTATCAGAGGGTACATCCACAGGGGAAATTAGGTGTCCTTATAACGGCTGACTCCCTACATGTCTCTCGTTTCTTCCATCTGCCTGTCAAATTACAGTCTGAAATCCTAAATTAGGCTCCACAGAAAGGGATTTACAAGAGTCAGTACACCAATGGAAACCTTGTTGCGAGCAAGGCCCTGGCAAAACATGGGAGGTAGTTGCCTAATTGCTAAGGAGGGGAAGGTTCCTAAATCCAATTTAGGAGAAACTGCAATGTTTAAGCCTTGCTTTGTAAACTAGGTTCTCAGGCCATCTCTTTCAGAAACAAGGCATAGGTCCCAATGCTTTTTTAAAGGACTACATTATTTTAAAGCATCTTCTCAAGAGAAGGGAGCAGTACTCCTCTATTGAGTACCCTTGTTAGAACTATGTTGTGTGTATTAGAAATTTCTCCAAAGCACCAGATAGATGACAATGTTCTAACCACTCAGCTATGGGCTAATCTGGGAGGGATGTTAAGCCTTTCCTACAAAATGATACCACTTTGTATTAGAAAACTGGATGAACTGAAATAACAAGTAGCAGAATGGAACCACCAGTTAATCCAGTTTCCAGGGGAGTCCTGGGATCCTGTCTGTGCTATAGACACTGTATGTGTATGTTATCTAATAGATGTCTTGAAAAAAACCACAAAAGACGAGCTCAGATTTGGAAGCAGCATTGAAATCGTCTTTCTTAGCTCACCATTACATGCAGAAAGAAGGGCAGCTTTCCTTCCCATCAGGTTTGGTCCTGCAGATGTGCAGGAGGCCAGCCTGGCAAACCGAACCTTTGCAGGGTCAGTTGGAGAAGAAAAGCCACAGTAGGTTTTGCTGTGCGTGACACCTATCAAGTTATTCAGGGCAGGCAAGAATAAGAGAGACCTACTCTGACACAAGAACATTAGGGGAAAATAGGAAAGATGCATCCCTTTACAAGCCCTAGATACGTATTACTGTGTGAGTCAGCATCATCAGGACACAGGAACAACCACAAAACCAAGGACAAGATGGAAAGAGCAAATTTATTTTTGTTACCTTGTCAACCAGGAGATCCCCAAAGCAGCACCCAGGCAGATGCATAAAAGGGGGGGATGCAGGCACTGCAGAATTCAGTCTGTGCTAGAGGATCACTGAACGTGCTGGTTGTGCCTGTATTTCAAGCATTCACACAAGTGTAGCGTGTTCGACAGGGTACCTCTAAGTCTATCACACGCCTATGTTATCTCAACATAGGTGTTGTACTTGTCCAACACACAAAACTAAAAAACAGTTAGTATATATGTGTTTTTCTGCACCTCAGCCACAAGTCACTTGAGTGTGTTCACAGTCCTCCTCACCAATCTTCCATTGTATTCCTACTCCTGTGAAATCTTTAGTTGTATGGAAAGAAGAAACGGGTTCATGGATGTGGATCGGTAAAGACATGAACGATCATTTTCCCTACCTTGATTTCCACATAAAAATTACCCAGTACTTATTTTGCCTTGTTTATTTTATAGCGAAGGTAAAAAAACAAGCAGTTGTAAGGACTAAATGGGGGAAAACAAGCAGTTTAGTTTTTTAAGCTTATTAGAACTCTGATAAGAAAAAAAAAATGCTAATGGAAAACACGCAGAAGGACACAAAAAGTTAAAAGACCATACTGGTTCAAGAACAGATGAATATAAGCCAGCATAGGTTTACCTCAAAAGAAATTTAGAAATTTTGTGACCAAGGGAGATACAACGATCTGGGACAGTCTTGCTGTAAAAATAGTAAGAGTGAGACTCTATCGCCCTTTAAGATGGAACCCAGTAGGTTTCTGAAAGAGTTGAAATGTGAATGCTGCAGCCAAGCGGTTTTGATTGCCCAGGAAACCACGTGGTTCCTCTCCGGCATTTTTACAGCCAAACCTGCATCCAGTGTTAAACTAAGAGGTGACAGGCACTTGAAGGGCTGCAGCAGACAGACAGGGGCACACATGCCACATGAGGAGCCACATCTCTCCTGCATTTGACTATTTCACACCACCAGTGCTCCTGACACTCTAAGTCATCCCCCTGCCCGTTGCCGAGAGCCTTGGTACAGAGTTGCTCAGTGCACTGAACCATCCCCTTTCGAGGCAGGGAGGGAGCAGGCACATGGGATCTCTCCTTCAAGCTTGTCTCACTCAGAGTGTGAGGAAAAAAGGAGGAGGGGAAAAAAAAACAAACAACCAAAACCAAACAAAACCCAGAGTCCCCATCTCCCTTCCATCTTGTGATTTCTTTTTCCTGTTTTTCCTGTCTGACTGCAAAGCAACACCAGAAAAGGGATCTGTTTTCCCAGTGAAGGATTTAATTTCTAATTATGATGTTTTTCATGTTTAAAACTAGGCAACAGAGTGTTTTATATTCTGGGAATTAAAGAAAGCAGAATGGCTGGCATTTATGGGGCAGGCTTTTGCACTGTTGTAGCTCAGCCATAATTGTAAAGAAGCCACACATACTGTGACAAACTGAAATCACCTCTAGGGAGTTCATCTGTCAAACAAGTTGATTCACATCTCATCTGCTTTCTGAATGAGATATGAAAATGAGTCTGCTACATTCTGCTGTCAAAGGAGAGGATGGTTTCAATCCCCTTTAAAGTGACAGTGAACTTTTTACTGTCTGTATCTGAAGAGCGAGTACGTAAGGTTTGAGTTTATCTGCAGGGAATTAACCTTATCCCATGCGTAGAGAACAAGGAGATATGTCCAAAAGACTTTCAGATTTGGTCCTTTGGGCCTAAAGCAAAAATTCATTTAACTTTCAGTTCATGTCTGCCTTCTTAAAGTTTTCTGATTCAATTGATTGTGAAAGGTGTCTGAATGACAGCACTGTTTGGGAAGAGGCAAGGTCCCAGCACTCCCTGAGCACTTGTTTTAACCGGGAAATTAGAATTCAGCAGCTTGCCCAGGGAAGCAGGGCAGAGATACCAATGTGTCTGGGAGAAGGACAACTTAGGAACCAGCTGTGAGAAAGACCTACCTGTCCCATTTACGCAAGTGACTACAAAGCCATCACTATCCAGCATGAGACTGAACTGATGAACTGAAAATGAGTTAAACTCCATTTGCTTGCCCTCTATCAAACCTTCACTCAGTCTTTATTTTTACATATTTTCATTAATCATTTAGCTATCAAAGCTCCTGTGAGCTCATCATCCTTCCCCCAAAAATCTCTAGTGCCATCCAGAAGCAATGAAGCATCTAGATCAGTTTAACTCAAACATGCAGCTACCACAGTCTCCCATTTCCATTGCCCTGTGTCTGACATGCCACCTTTCTTGTCCCTTCAGTCATTCCATCCATTTTACGTATTCAGCCCCTGGTTCTGCGAACTGGGACCTACTCAGGGCAGGGATCAACCTGTCTTCCTAAGATGTCACATTTGGCATACTGCAGACCAAGTATGCTGAAAACGGTTCCCCCAGCAGTGAATTCACAGCAATAACATTGTGACAGTGCCTGTTGGGTAGAAATCTAAACTCTGAAGGTGTCAGAAGGTAAAGACAATTCTGCTTTGTCTGAACATCTATAAGCCTGTGAGGTAGGGCAGCAGTTAGAAGCAACAGACCAGAGAGCAGCACAGAGGTTCCTGAGCTAAAAGAACCAGAAAAATGGTAAACACACAGCCCAGTATTGATTAAGCAGCTTAAGTTAGAATCTGTTCATGAAACACGTTTGCTTGCTAATGAACCCTATGACAACACTTTCTCCACCCATCATGTTGTAGCTGTGCTATTGCTTGTCAAAGAACGCATCTAGAAGAAAGCAACAGAGAACATGAGTGTTGTGTACAGTGAGGATGGTTTTCATTTAGGAGACAGTTCCTTGGAACTATTTTTGCATGTTTAGCCATTCTTCAGTACTCTATGGCTGTTCAGGACTCCCCTCCCTCAGGAGATCTTTTATCTCCAGTCCATTTTTGCCCTAAAACCTATATTCTTCACCAGTTCAACCTTCATTTTCTTACTCAATAAGTGAAAGCAATTGTGACCACTGTAATTTGTGTAGTGTTCAGCATGGTGAACGTGCTTTAGGTATGGCAGACCAGGCCCCTCAGCAGCACTGTCAGAGGAACACTTAGGCTTCAAGATCTCAAATGGCTTCAGCAGGAGACATGCTGAGAGATTCAGCTCTGTCATAATGGATGCAGATCGAAGTATGTGAAAGAACACAGCCCTTGGCACCTTAGAAACCTTACACCTACAGACAGCAAGACATTAAACAGTTTTCTGGGTCACACTGCTGATGTTAGATGCCTAAGTTGTCTTCTGAATCTGAGTCAGCACTGTTTACAGAGGTATTTAGGCATTTGTGTCATGGAGAACATTAGGATGAGTGTTCTGAAGTCATGAAAACTGCTTTGAAAAAAATACTATTTTTAAAAATTTACTACAACTATTGTGACCTCTCACCCTCCTCCCCGTTCCCCAGCCTTTCAAATCCCTAGGCAAACATAGAGTCTTTGCAACACACCTGAATGACAACTCTTGTTTTTCACATACGCTATAGTCACCTAATATCAATGCAATGCATAGATACTACAAGAAAAAAGTTGGGATCCATGGCTATGTTCACATTTAAAAAAAAAAAAAAAAAAAAAAAAAAAAGAAGAGATAACACAACTTTCCTAGGACCTGCTGCTGCATGATTTTCTGGTGAAGAATAACGTACCGCAACATCCCAATGGAGGATAGATATCCTCAATTAAGATGGTTTTGATTCGCACTACCCGACTCCTTCAAAAAGAAAGCCAGAAGTAACACTCCTCTTGGTACTCATGGGGTGAGGATCAAACCTGTTGCCGTCATAACGGTGCTTATATTATTTCTTTTCATTTTTGCTCCAGATGTGTTACGTGAAACGGGGCCAAGTGGTTTTGGCAGAAGATAAACCCCCTTGCGTTCTAACACTCCTCACCGAGGTGGGAGGCTAGGTGCGGCTAGGTTTAAATTCTGAGTGATGCCCAATTCAGCACTATCAGTCCAATCGCGTTTAATATGTATCAAACTACTACGATTTGGATACACTAATAGTGGACTGCACCTTCAGTCTAGTCGTGCTCCTGAACTGGCACGGCCTCTCTGTAGTTTTGGTCGCGTTCAGTGAGAAAGCGAAACGACTAGCTACTTAAACAGTGCAGTTTATTTAAACAACAGATATACAGGTTCTTTAGGATTGCCGGTGATAAATACACTGTCTGCAAAGCACGTGCAAATAAAGATATTGTTAAGTATACAAACGCGCGACAAAATTATAAACGATACAGCCTGGCTATAAATGTAGGGTAGAGATTCTCTAGAGAAATTTCTAAGTCCCCGAGAAAGCGCTCGGTGTAATCGAAGTCTTACCCAAAGGCGTCCCTATGGGGGGGAAGAGAGGCTCAGCCCGTCGACTGATCCCGGAAATCAGCGGTGGAATTCTTCGCGATGGTGTCTTCCCTGACATCCCCCCTCTCTTGGGCTATTTTTATATTATTTTTTTATCTTCAAAGTGGAGTTTGAGTGACTTTAGTCATACGTACTTTTATTATGATTAATGTATTCAAGGAGGAGTGTTCACCCCTCGGGGGCGGATAGCCTCCGGGATGGAGGTGTGTTTTGGTACATTGTGGTGAGCAAAGTTCGCACAAAAGGACAGCATTTCATCAACATTTGACGAAATGTTGGCTCGGGTAGCGTGTAGGCCGCTTATCAGTTCCGTAGTACCATCTCGTCCCCATATCTGCTATTCGTCACAAGGGAAGGCCACGGAACAAGCGTGTTCCGTTCCATCCCTCGTGTAGTTTCGCAAACAACCTTGTACAGGGAATCACAGATGTTGCATTCTTCGTGTGCTAGCTGCGTCTGTATTCTACCTCAGAAGCCTCTTGATTTTATGACTTTCCTTAATGCGTGAACAATGCTGTATTTTTGTATTCTTGGCCAATTTAGTAATTATTCCACATAATCCACCCCGTGACTACAGTCACTCAAGCTCCACGATAATCAATACTGATGGGGAATATCACATGTCCTCTTATGGCGAGGGATATCAAGTGCAAATACTTCTTGTGGGGTGATTAAGTGAGTTAAGCGTTTCATCATAATCCAAAGTCTAACATACAAAACAATTGTCAAAGCAAAGCACAATACAGTGAGTACTAGTAGAACAACAACAGGATGGAGCATCTTGTTAAAAAGTCCTGTAGCTGTTGGTGACCATCCAAAGAGGGTGTCCCACCATTCATGTCCTCCGTCTCTCTTGACCCTTTCCAGTACATGGTGTATTTCTTCAACATCATGATGGACAGTAATCAGAGTTCTTTGTCCATTTTCTTGGGCCTCTTTCAACAATCGCTTCAATTCATCGTGTTGTAGCAACTTCTTCACTAGTGAGAGATTCATTCCGATAGGGGTAGGCAGCAAATCTCGAATCAATGTGTAATTAGATTGTAGCAATTGAAAAGACGTAACAGGAGCTGAATAACTGAAGTCACATCCAATGATGTTAGTAAAGTTACAAACACAAAGATTTGAGTTATTACTTATATCTACTGCTATGTCATCTACGAATACAAAAGTACAGGGAGACCTCATGCAAACACACCCTTTCCCAATATATACAAGCACAGTTTCTGGGGTTTCATCAGGTTGTATCTCAAAATGACAAACATTCTGGTTGGTGTCAAGACAAATGTCTTGTGCCTTGAGAGTATTACTCTCACAAATGAATCCTTGTTGATCTCGTGAAATGCATGCTTCAACATCAACAGTTTGCCATTTATTCTCGTTTTGTTGTGCCCACACTCTATGCTCTACCGGATGGAGTATAGCTCCATGGTGATTCAACCCCAGTGCGATGATTGGGTATATGGTGTATACTGAGGCATTGCGTATCGTTAAGACAAAAGCTGTGGCTTTGCTCTCAGTGGGATCATAGGTGAAATTAACCAGATACCACCAGGATTGAAATTTTCTCTCAAACTCAATTGCATTATCCCATATTACTTTTCGAATTTCGGTGGGCAAGGTGCCTTCTTCACCTTCCCTTATAATTGCGGCTGTCATAGATTGCATCCACAGTTGGGCTTGGATACAACTAAGGGCCAAGGAAACATTGTTTTGGGTTGTACCAAGTGCATTTGTGATCAGCTGATGGTCTTTTTCACCTGTTTCTTCCCACTGAGGCAATATATTCGATAAAAGCCATTGGTGATTTCACAATGCTGATAGAGAGGACTGTAGAGGATGTTTTGCGTCATGTCTTGTACACTTTCTTGGCTCTCTCCCCCTATTAAGATGTCGTCAATATAGTGGTATACTGTACATCCCTGTGAAACAGGAATCTCTGATAGCACTTTAGCTAAAGCATTATGAGCAATGGTGGGGGAATGTTTGTATCCTTGTGGAAGTCGGTTAAAGGTATATTGGACTCCTTTCCACGTGAATGCAAACTGCGCTTTGTCCTGCTCAAGGAGGGGAATCATAAAAAACATGTCTTTTACATCTAAGGCAGCCATCCAAGGATGGGCAGCTCCTTTTATCATTGTCACAATTTCCGCGATATTCGGAACCGCAGCGGTCAGGGGTGCAGTGTTGGCGTTTAACTTTCGGTAATCTACTGTGAAACGCCATTGCCCGGTTGGTTTCTTTACTGGCCACACCGGTGAATTATAAGGCGAGTGAGTCCTCTTAATGATGTTTCTTTTTTCTAAATCTGATACCACCCCGTCTGCTCCTGCAAGTGCAGCTGCAGGCAGTGGGTACTGTCGGACGTTGGTAATTTTAGAGGGAGGCAAAGGTATAGATGTTTCTAATAGGCCCAGTTTAACTGTGTCTAATCCTTTTTTGCGTCCTGCAAAACTCCACACAGTTCCATCCGGGAATTTCCACATTCGCCCACGCAGCACGTCAAATCCTAGGAGGTTAGTATGTGAGGCACCCACTAACACTTCTGCCCTAGTCATTCGCTGCTCTCCCGGCAACCAGAGGTTAATTTTTGCAGTGGGGCATGTTTTTACCACACCATCAATTCCTGTGAAGTTGACTCTGCGTCGGGTGGGATTTATACCTAGAAGTTGTGCTGTTTCGTTAGTGATTGCAGACATTTGGGCTCCGGTATCGATAACAAAATTTACCAATATCTTCCGGGGTCCAACAGGAATGACAATAACGGGTTCGGAGTCTTTATGAGAGAGCCATTGTATTGCTAGTACCTGCCGGACAGGGTGGCTCACTGCCCTCCCCGGGGATAGGAGTTTTTTGGCTGGGACTCTGTCAAATCAATCGAGTTACGTTCCGGTGCAGAAGGTACAATTTTCTCACGACTTGGGGATTCTCTGGTTAGACTTTTCTCCCCAGCCGCATTATTCTTTCTAGTTAGAGATTGGACTAGTGTACGGAGATCTCCCGTAGGGACACCGTGCAAGAATTGTCGGGGCACCCCTAATTGTAGGGCTTTACGCCACAACTCATTTCGGTCCTTATCAGGCTTAAACCTTTCCTCCGATTTAGGGTTTTTAGTGTGAGTTCGGACTTGGCGAACCTTTCGGGGGTGTTCGGAGGATTTCTCACTAGTTAGGCTGGCCCAGCCCATTCGGCGCCCATATTGATCTATTTCCTGTACATATTCATTCCAGGTGGGCATGTAGTGACGACGGCCCCGCCCATGAGCACCCCGAGCATCCCGTATACGATCTTGAGTGCGAACAAGGAATGGTTTCAGGCAATCGGGAAGACCACGGATGAGAGGGGCTAATCGATCGGGGTCGATAGGGGCTGACATTGGGGATTTCCGAAATTCCTCTCTGTCATACATGGCTTGCAGACAAGCTGCTTTCCGTACAGCCGCAAACAGATCAGAGTAGCCTGTAGCTCTAATCTCTAACGGCTCCCCCCTCTCTCGCGGATCCATACCCCCTGCCCAATAGGCTGCTCGAGCAGTTAGGGAATAATTATGATCCCCAGGCATAGTGGTTAAAAACACTCCTGGTCCCCAAGAGTCTCCTGCTTCTTCCTCACTCAGCATAATTCTGTCCCCCCCTTCAGAAGAAACTCGCCACACGTACTCAACAGCTGACTCTTCTGGTCGCCTCGAATATTTCTCCCTTATTTTTGTTAACTCGGTTGGTGTCCATGGAACAGTACGCACAGTGGTGTGAATTTCATCATCGTCATCAACCGCAGTTTCAGTTTTAACCAGAGGACGTAAAGGAAAAACTTGGGATTTCAAAGTAAAAGTCCTTTCCTCCTCATCTTCTTCGTCATCCTCACTATTAGACAAAAAATCTCCGGTCTGGGTTCCGGAATTTGGATAACACATTAACTTACGAATCTGTTGGACCTGGGTCGAGGGCTGCATTTTATCTAAGAGCCCAGTCACCCTTTCCAATAATATTTTAAGTTGGAGATTTTCACTCCCAAGTTGAGCATTCTGGTTTCCTAAACATTCATTCTCACTCACAAGCTTATCAACTTGAGTTCTTAATTTTTCTCCTGTCTCCTTTTGCAAGGCTAATGATGACTTCAGCACCTCATTCTCCGATTTCAGGGTTGCATATTCTACAGCTGAAATCAGATTAGGAGCAGGGGTTTCTCTAGCTTCTTGTTGTGCACAAGATAAACAGGCGCCTAACACAGCACAAATCACACCCTTGCCTTTCCCAGCTCTGAGCTTCTGTGAAACCCGACACTCTTCAATACGTTCCACCACTTTCTCTTCATCCTTCCAAAATTTTTGGGCCCACTCCTTCCCAGCATGGGAAGGGGCACAATCATATTTTTGCAGCAGTTTATCCATGGCAATCCTGCCGACTACGCCAAATTCTGTTACGTGAAACGGGGCCAAGTGGTTTTGGCAGAAGATAAACCCCCTTGCGTTCTAACACTCCTCACCGAGGTGGGAGGCTAGGTGCGGCTAGGTTTAAATTCTGAGTGATGCCCAATTCAGCACTATCAGTCCAATCGTGTTTAATATGTATCAAACTACTACGATTTGGATACACTAATAGTGGACTGCACCTTCAGTCTAGTCGTGCTCCTGAACTGGCACGGCCTCTCTGTAGTTTTGGTCGCGTTCAGTGAGAAAGCGAAACGACTAGCTACTTAAACAGTGCAGTTTATTTAAACAACAGATATACAGGTTCTTTAGGATTGCCGGTGATAAATACACTGTCTGCAAAGCACGTGCAAATAAAGATATTGTTAAGTATACAAACGCGCGACAAAATTATAAACGATACAGCCTGGCTATAAATGTAGGGTAGAGATTCTCTAGAGAAATTTCTAAGTCCCCGAGAAAGCGCTCGGTGTAATCGAAGTCTTACCCAAAGGCGTCCCTATGGGGGGGAAGAGAGGCTCAGCCCGTCGACTGATCCCGGAAATCAGCGGTGGAATTCTTCGCGATGGTGTCTTCCCTGACATCCCCCCTCTCTTGGGCTATTTTTATATTATTTTTTTATCTTCAAAGTGGAGTTTGAGTGACTTTAGTCATACGTACTTTTATTATGATTAATGTATTCAAGGAGGAGTGTTCACCCCTCGGGGGCGGATAGCCTCCGGGATGGAGGTGTGTTTTGGTACATTGTGGTGAGCAAAGTTCGCACAAAAGGACAGCATTTCATCAACATTTGACGAAATGTTGGCTCAGGTAGCGTGTAGGCCGCTTATCAGTTCCGTAGTACCATCTCGTCCCCATATCTGCTATTCGTCACAAGGGAAGGCCACGGAACAAGCGTGTTCCGTTCCATCCCTCGTGTAGTTTCGCAAACAACCTTGTACAGGGAATCACAGATGTTGCATTCTTCGTGTGCTAGCTGCGGCTGTATTCTACCTCAGAAGCCTCTTGATTTTATGACTTTCCTTAATGCGTGAACAATGCTGTATTTTTGTATTCTTGGCCAATTTAGTAATTATTCCACAAGATGTAAAGAAAGACAACTCAGGTCACCCAAAGCAACTCCACATTTCCAGCATTTCTGTGTTTGCCAGGACATCTGGTCTTCACGTCGTCCATCCATTTGAACATCTGCTGCACATCTGTGGCCTGCACCCATCTGCCAGGCTGCACAGTTCCAGCCTCAAAGATCGCAGTCAGGTAAACTCCAGCCAAGTAAAACTGGTCATGGGTAGTATCCAGCATCATAGGAATCTCCCTCTCCTCATATCATGACATTGATATAAGCCTGGAAGACTTCCTGAAGGCAGTGAAATTACAGTAGTAGCACTCAGCAGGATAAAGGAGATTAACAACTGCAGTAGACTTTCGTCACCCTGTAACGCTGTCATCTATTTTACTGTTTCCAGGTTAAAAGATTTAATTCACAGTAAGACCTGTCTGTAGGACAGGTCATTTCAGAAACCTACATTAGCCAGATTTACAGTTCCCTTTCTTAATTTACAGCTTTACATCCTCATATTGTTTTAAAACCTGAGAAAGTTTCTGTTGCAAACTGGGCAAAAACCAGAAATAAAGCCCACAACCATATCATCAAAGGGAAAAATCCATAGTCCCCAGACCAAAATTCTTACTGCTGTCACAGAGTGAACTTTGCCTGAGAAAGCAGCTCTGGTTTGTCCTGCATGCACACACACAGATCAGCTCACTTGCTCCTTAGAAGAGACATCTCAGTTGCACGATTTTACCTTCTGAGACAGAGAGCAGACAACAAGGCACATGGAAATTACAGGGGGAATGTGAGGTGAAATTTTCAAAAGCGTTTAGTAATGATTTGAGTTTGCTTTCATTGAAAGTATGATTTTATAAGCGATTTCAGTGGGAAGGGAACTGTACCCAGGTTCTTCCCTATGCAAGTGCTCAGATTTGAATATTTATTTACAGAAATACTTCACGGATTTTCAGCATAACAAGTGTTGCAAAGGTCGATTTAATATTTCCCCAGAAACAGCTTTTCCTAAGAATGAGAGACAACAGGAGTTTTGCTGCGGCCCTGCTTCCCTGTGGACAAGAGCAGAGTCACAGGCTTGTTCACCGAGGTACTCCAGCACACCCACAAATCGTTGGATCGATCTCCTTACTTCAAATACAGACTTCAGTAACATTTTATCATGTGTTTACATAGTACATTATGGACCACTGACAAGCCTTTGCCTAGAGGAACGTGTAGTTCCAAAGTCACAGCCAAGCACTAATTAAACTGAAATGCACCACTTACTTGCCACTACAAGTCTCCTCTGCAGCAGATCTTTGCATGTGCCCACTATGGCTCTACAAAAGGCACGGAAACACCCTGGTGTTCAGAGCACTCATCAATTAAAAAGCAGAGATTAAAACATTAACATTATTACAGAAAAGTGAAGGAACCACAGACATTTAAGTCCTCGGGCTCCAAAATGTTTAATTTAAAAAAACAAGATGACTTTCTCTGCAATGTTATATTATTATGCTTATTACCTTCTCTGTCTCTCCAGTAAGAACTTTTTCTATAACCATACATCTCAAACTACTCACATTACTATGATGATATAATTTGTAATGTTTAGCCATGGGGTAAGCACGATTTCCTTTATGAACTGCATACTTACGTTCATACAGTAAATTCTTTCTTTGAAAGCCTTGTTTAGATTTTACCACTGTATGTGCAGTTCATGGACATTCTGAAAAGCTAAGCCAAATTATCTGTCTTAAATAACTAAACCTCTTATTTAAAATCTCTTCTGTAAGTGGCAATAATAATACCTAATGATTGTGTAATAATGGCTATGCTGGCTTTAGGTGGGACAAAAACCCAGAACTGGAAGTGTGAGCGTGCATCCTGGAAGCACTGCCTTGACTGAGTAATCCTTCCCCTG